>NC_091755.1:62766428-63966428 GCF_043380555.1 Nothobranchius furzeri
CAGACTCTGTGTTATGGCCAGACCTGAACCCTGATTGGAAAACCTCAAACAGATCAGAGTCAGCTAAATGTGAGACCAGCTGCTGATAAACGACTTTCTCAAGCAGTTTTGATGTAAAGGGCAGGGTAGAGATAGGCCTGTAATTTTCTATCACAGAGACATCAGCACCAGGTTTCTTCAGGGTCGGCCGAATAACTGCTGCTGAGGATGATAATTATAATGATGAAGAGGATGATGATGATGAGGAGGAGTAGGAGGAGGAGGAGGAGGAGGAAGGATGATGATGATGATCATGACGATGTTGATAATGAGGATGATGAGAATGAGGATCAGAATGATGATGATGAGGATGAGGATGACAATGATGATGATGATGGTGATGAGGATGAGGAGGATGATGATAATGAGGAGGAGGAGGATGATGAGGATGAGGATGAGGATGATGATGATGAGGACGATGATGAGGATCATGATGAATTTGATGATGAAGATGATGATGATGATTATAATGATGATGATGATGATGGTGATGATGACGATGATGATTAAGATGACGAGCATGAAGAGGATGATGATGAAGACGGTGATAATGAGGACAATGATGATGATGATAATGATGATGATGAGGAGGATGAGGACGATGATGAGGACGATGAGGATTATGAGGATGATGAGGATGATGATGATGAGGATGATGATGATGAGGATTATTATGAGGACCATGTTGCTGAGGACGATTATGAGGATGATGATGATGATGATGATGATGATGATGATGAGGATGATGATGAGGATAATGATGATGATGATGATGATATGACGATGAAGAGGATGATGAGGGTGATGATATGACGATGAAGAGGATGATGAGGGTGATGATGATGATGAAGATGATGAGCATGATTAGGATGATGATGATGAGGATGATGAGGATGAGGATGATGAGGATGAGGATGAGGAGGATCCTAAAGAAGTAGTCCAGTTACACATTTGTGGGCTTATAACTTGGCTTCTGAATGTCCTAGAGAGATCAGGTTTGTTTTAGTGTACTCCAATCAACAGCCCCTACAACCTCAAAAAGGTCTTCTTTAAAGTGACACCAGGCCCGGTGACCTTTGGGACATGGTTTTACCCCCTATAGGAATGTGCGATCATCATGAAACGTTCAGATCACTTACAACTCAATAGATTCTACCATCTTGTAACGTTTCAGCCTGATTGGACCTTGTTTTCACACAAATGAACCCAGAATGATGTGAAATTGTGCTTCGTGCAACATAATTCTGGGTGCCATTTAAAAACCATAAGTGCTAATACTCCATTCCTTTTTGTGGTTGTAGGGGCTGTTAATTGGAGTACACTAAAACAAACCTGACCTCTCTAGGATATTCAGAAGCCAAGTTATAAGCCCACAAAGGTGTAACTGGACTACTTCTTTAAAGTGACACCAGATCCGGTGACCTTTGGGACATGGTTTGACCCCCTTAGGAAAGTGCTATCATCATGAAACGTTCAGATCAGTTACAACTCAATAGATTCTACCTTCCTGTAACGTTTCAGCCTGACCGGACCTTGCTTTCACACAAATGAACCCAGGATGATGTGAAATTGTGCTTCGTATAACATAATTCTGGGTGCCATTTAAAAACCATAAGTGCTAATGACTCCATTCCTTTTTGTGGTTGTAGGGGCTGTTGATTGGAGTTTACTAAAACAAACCTGATCTCTCTAGGACATTCAGAAGCCAAGTTATAAGCCCACAAATGTGTAACTGGACTACTTCTTTGAATTGACACCAGATCCGGTGACCTTTGGGACATGGTTTGACCCCCTAAAGGAATGTGCGATCATCTTGAAACGTTCAGATCACTTACAACTCAATAGATTCTACCTTCTTGTAACGTTTCAGCCTGATTGGACCTTGTTTTCACACAAATGAACCCAGAATGATGTGAAATTGTGCTTCGTGCAACATCATTCTGGGTGCCATTTAAAAACCATAAGTGCTAATGACTCCATTCCTTTTTGTGGTTGTAGGGGCTGTTGATTGGAGTATACTAAAACAAACCTGATCTCTCTAGGGCATTCAGAAGCCAAGTTATAAGCCCACAAATGTGTAACTGGACTACTTCTTTAAATTGACACCAGATCCGGTGACCTTTGGGACATGGTTTGACCCCCTTAGGAAAGTGCGATCATCTTGAAACGTTCAGATCACTTACAACTCAATAGATTCTACCTTCTTGTAACGTTTCAGCCTGATTGGACCTTGTTTTCACACAAATGGACCCAGAATGATGTGAAATTGTGCTTCGTGCAACATAATTCTGGGTGCCCTTTACAAACCATAAGTGCTAGTGACTCCATTCCCTTTTGTGGTTGTAGGGATTGTTGATTGGAGTACACTAAAACAAACTTGATCTCTCAAGGACATTCAGAAGCCAAGTTATAAGCCCACAAATGTGTAACTGGACAACTTCTTTAAATTGACACCAGATCCGGTGACCTTTGGGACATGGTTTGACCCCCTAAAGGAATGTGCTTCAGTGCTTTTTATTTAGAATTCAGTGCTTTTTTTATTTAGAATTCAGTGTTTTTTTATTTAAAAATTATTGTTTTTTATTTAGAATTCAGTGTTTTTATTTAGAATTCAGTGTTTTATATTTAGAATTTGTTTTTTTTATTTAGAATTCAGTGTTTTTTATTTAGAAGTCAGTGCTTTTTATTTAGAATTCAGTGCTTTTTTTATTTAGAATTCAGGGTTTTTTATTTAGAATTCAGGGTATTTATTTAGAATTCAGTGTGTTTTATTTAGAATACAGTGTTTTAATTTAGAATTCAGTGTTTTTTATTTAGAATTCAGTGCTTTTTATTTAGAATTCAGTGCTTCTTTATTTAGAATTCAGTGTTTATTTATTTAGAATTCAGTGTTTATTTATTTAGAATACAGTGTTTTTCATTTAGAATTGGTTTTTTTTATTTAGAATTCAGTGTAATTATTTAGAATTCAGTGGTTTTTATTTAGAATACAGTTTTTTAATTTAGAATTCAGTGGTTTTTATTTAGAATTCAGTGTTTTGTATTGAGAACTTGGATTTTTTTTTAGAATTCAGTGTTTTTCTATTTAGAATTCAGTGCTTTTTAAATTTAGAATTTGGTGTTTTTTATTTAGAATTCAGTGTTTTTTAATTAGAATTCAGTGTTTTTAATTCAGAATTTGGTGTTTTTTATTTAGAATTAAGTGTTTATCATTTAGATTTCAGTGTTTTAAATTTAGAATTCAGTGTTTTTTATTTAGAATTCAGTGCTTTTTATCTAGAATTCCGTGTTTATTTATTTAGAATTCAGTGTTTTTTTATTTAGAATTCAGTGTAATTATTTAGAATTCAGTGGTTTTTATTTAGAATACAGTGTTTTTAATTTAGAATTCAGTGGTTTTTATTTAGAATTCAGTGTTTTGTATTGAGAACTTGGATATTTTTTTTTTAGAATTCAGTGTTTTTCTATTTAGAATTCAGTGCTTTTTTAATTTAGGATTTGGTGTTTTTTATTTTGAATTCAGTGTTTTTTAATTAGAATTCAGTGTTTTTTATTCAGAATTTGGTGTTTTTTATTTAGAATTAAGTGTTTTTTTATTTAGATTTCAGTGTTTTTAATTTAGAATTCAGTGTTTTTTATTTAGAATTCAGTGCTTTTTATTTAGAATTAAGTGTTTTTTTATTTAGAATTCAGTGTTTTTTATTTAGAATTCAGTGTAATTATTTAGAATTCAGTGTTTTTAATTTAGAATTCAGTGTTTTTTAATTCAGAATTCAGTGTGTTTTATTTAGAATACAGTGTTTTTAATTTTGAATTCAGTGGTTTTTATTTAGAATTCAGTGTTTTGTTTTGAGAATTTGGATTTTTTTAGAAGTCATTCTTTTTCTATTTTGAATTCAGTGCTTTTTAATTTAGAATTTGGTGTTTTTTATTTAGACTTCAGTGTTTTTTTATTTCAAAATCAGTGCTTTTTTAATTTAGAATTTGGTGTTTTAATTTAGAATTCAGTGTTTTTTTTATTCTTGAATTCAGTGCTTTTTTAAAATTTAGAATCCAGTGTATTTTTATTAGAATTCAGTGTTTTTTAATTAGAATTTGGTGTTTTTATTTAGAATTGTGTGTTTTATTTAGAATTCAGTGTTTTTTATTCAGAAATTGGTGTTTTTTATTTAGAAGTCAGTGCTTTTTATTCAGAAAATGGTGCTTTTTTTTTAGATTTGTGTTTTTTATTAGATGTTGGTGCTTTTTTAGAATCCAGTGTTTTTAATTTAGGATTTAGTGTTTTTTATATAGAATTCACTGCTTTTAATTTAGAATTCAGTGCTTTTTATTTAGAATTCAGTGTTTTTTAATTTAGAATTCAGTGTAAGTATTTAGAATTCAGTGTTTTTTATTTATCATACAGTGTTTTTAATTTAGAATTCAGTGCTTTTCATTTAGAATTCAGTGTTTTTTATTTAGAATTCAGTGTTTTTTATTTAGAAGTCAGTGCTTTTTATTCAGAAAAGTGTGCTTTTTTTTAGAATTGTGTTTTTATTAGATGTTGGTGCTTTTTTAGAATTCAGTGCTTTTTAATTTAGAATTTGGTGTTTTTTATTTAGAATTCATTGTTTTTTAATTATAATTCAGTGTTTTTTATTCAGAATTTTGTGTTTTTTATTTAGAATTTGGTGTTTTTTATTTAGAATTCACTGCTTTTTATTTAGAATTCAGTGCTTCTTTATTTAGAATTCAGTGTTTTTTATTTAGAATTCAGTGCTTCTTTATTTAGAATTCAGTGTTTTTTATTTAGAATTCAGTGCTTTTTATTTAAAATTCAGTGTTTATTTATTTAGAATTCAGTGTAATTATTTAGAATTCAGTGTGTTTTATTTAGAATACAGTGTTTTTAATTTAGAATTCAGTGGTTTTTATTTAGAATTCAGTGTTTTGTTTTGAGAATTTGGATTTTTTTAGAAGTCATTCTTTTTCTATTTTGAATTCAGTGCTTTTTAATTTAGAATTTGGTGTTTTTTATTTAGACTTCAGTGTTTTTTTATTTCAAAATCAGTGCTTTTTTAATTTAGAATTTGGTGTTTTAATTTAGAATTCAGTGTTTTTTTTATTCTTGAATTCAGTGCTTTTTTAAAATTTAGAATCCAGTGTATTTTTATTAGAATTCAGTGTTTTTTAATTAGAATTTGGTGTTTTTATTTAGAATTGTGTGTTTTATTTAGAATTCAGTGTTTTTTATTCAGAAATTGGTGTTTTTTATTTAGAAGTCAGTGCTTTTTATTCAGAAAATGGTGCTTTTTTTTTAGATTTGTGTTTTTTATTAGATGTTGGTGCTTTTTTAGAATCCAGTGTTTTTAATTTAGGATTTAGTGTTTTTTATATAGAATTCACTGCTTTTAATTTAGAATTCAGTGCTTTTTATTTAGAATTCAGTGTTTTTTAATTTAGAATTCAGTGTAAGTATTTAGAATTCAGTGTTTTTTATTTAGCATACAGTGTTTTTAATTTAGAATTCAGTGCTTTTCATTTAGAATTCAGTGTTTTTTATTTAGAATTCAGTGTTTTTTATTTAGAAGTCAGTGCTTTTTATTCAGAAAAGTGTGCTTTTTTTTAGAATTGTGTTTTTATTAGATGTTGGTGCTTTTTTAGAATTCAGTGCTTTTTAATTTAGAATTTGGTGTTTTTTATTTAGAATTCATTGTTTTTTAATTATAATTCAGTGTTTTTTATTCAGAATTTTGTGTTTTTTATTTAGAATTTGGTGTTTTTTATTTAGAATTCACTGCTTTTTATTTAGAATTCAGTGCTTCTTTATTTAGAATTCAGTGTTTTTTATTTAGAATTCAGTGCTTCTTTATTTAGAATTCAGTGTTTTTTATTTAGAATTCAGTGCTTTTTATTTAAAATTCAGTGTTTATTTATTTAGAATTCAGTGTAATTATTTAGAATTCAGTGTGTTTTATTTAGAATACAGTGTTTTTAATTTAGAATTCAGTGGTTTTTATTTAGAATTCAGTGTTTTGTATTGAGAATTTGGATTTTTTTAGAAGTCATTCTTTTTCTATTTAGAATTCAGTGCTTTTTAATTTAGAATTTGGTGTTTTTTATTTAGACTTCAGTGTTTTTTTATTTTGAAATCAGTGTTTTTTTATTTAGAATTTGGTGTTTTAATTTAGAATTCAGTGGTTTTTTATTTAGAATTCAGCGCTTTTTTTAAATTTAGAATCCAGTGTATTTTTATTAGAATTCAGTGTTTTTTAATTAGAATTTGGTTTTTTATTTAGAATTGTGTGTTTTATTTAGAATTCAGTGTTTTTTATTCAGAATTTGGTGTTTGTTATTTAGAAGTCAGTGCTTTTTATTCAGAAAATTGTGCTTTTTTTAGTTCTGTGTTTTTTATTAGATGTTGGTGCTTTTTTATTATCCAGTGTTTTTAATTTAGAATTCAGTGTTTTTTATTTAGAATTCACTGCTTTTAATTTAGAATTCAGTGCTTTTTATTTTGAATTCAGTGTTTTTTTAATTTAGAATTCAGTGTAATTATTTAGAATTCAGTGTTTTTTATTTAGCATACAGTGTTTTTAATTTAGAATTCAGTTTTTATTTAGAATTCAGTGTTTTCTATTGAGAATTTGGATTTTTTTAGAATTCAGTGTTTTTCTAATTAGAATTCAGTAGTTTTTTAATTTAGAATTTGGTGTTTTTTATTTAGACTTCAGTGCTTTTTATTTAGAATTCAGTGCTTTTTTATTTAGAAATCAGGGGTATTTTTATTTAGAATTTATTGTTTTTTTATGTAGAATTCAGTGTTTTTATTTAGAATTTGTTTTTTTTTATTTAGACTTCAGTGTTTTTTTATTTAGAATTCAGTGCTTTTTAATTTAGAATTTGGTGTTTTTTATTTAGACCTCAGTGTTTTTTTTATTTCGAAATGAGTGCTTTTTTATTTAGAATTTGGTGTTTTAATTTAGAATTCAGTGGTTTTTTATTTAGAATTCAGTGCTTTTTTTAAATGTAGAATCCAGTGTATTTTTATTAGAATTCAGTGTTTTTTATTCAGAATTTGGTGTTTTTTATTTAGAATTCAGTCATTTTCTATTTAGAATTCAGTGCATTTTAATTTAGAATTTGGTGTTTTTTATTTAGAATTCAGTGTTTTTTAATTAGAATTAAGTGTTTTTAATTCAGAATTCAGTGTTTTTTATTTAGAATTCAGTGCTTTTTATTTAGAATTCAGTGTTCATTTATTTAGAATTCAGTGTTTTTTTATTTAGAATTCAGTGTAACTATTTAGAATTCAGTGCTTTTTATTTAGAATTCAGTGTTTATTTATTTAGAATTCAGTGTAATTATTTAGAATTCAGTGTGTTTTATTTAGAATACAGTGTTTTTAATTTAGAATTCAGTGGTTTTTATTTAGAATTCAGTGTTTTGTATTGAGAATTTGGATTTTTTTAGAAGTCATTCTTTTTCTATTTAGAATTCAGTGCTTTTTAATTTAGAATTTGGTGTTTTTTATTTAGACTTCAGTGCTTTTTTATTTTGAAATCAGTGTTTTTTTATTTAGAATTTGGTGTTTTAATTTAGAATTCAGTGGTTTTTTATTTAGAATTCAGCGCTTTTTTTAAATTTAGAATCCAGTGTATTTTTATTAGAATTCAGTGTTTTTTAATTAGAATTTGGTTTTTTATTTAGAATTGTGTGTTTTATTTAGAATTCAGTGTTTTTTATTCAGAATTTGGTGTTTGTTATTTAGAAGTCAGTGCTTTTTATTCAGAAAATTTTGCTTTTTTTTAGATCTGTGTTTTTTATTAGATGTTGGTGCTTTTTTATTATCCAGTGTTTTTAATTTAGAATTCAGTGTTTTTTATTTAGAATTCACTGCTTTTAATTTAGAATTCAGTGCTTTTTATTTTGAATTCAGTGTTTTTTAAATTTAGAATTCAGTGTAATTATTTAGAATTAAGTGTTTTTTATTTAGCATACAGTGTTTTTAATTTAGAATTCAGTGTTTTTATTTAGAATTCAGTGTTTTCTATTGAGAATTTGGATTTTTTTAGAATTCAGTGTTTTTCTAATTAGAATTCAGTAGTTTTTTAATTTAGAATTTGGTGTTTTTTATTTAGACTTCAGTGCTTTTTATTTAGAATTCAGTGCTTTTTTATTTAGAAATCAGGGGTATTTTTATTTAGAATTTATTGTTTTTTTATGTAGAATTCAGTGTTTTTATTTAGAATTTGTTTTTTTTATTTAGACTTCAGTGTTTTTTTTATTTAGAATTCAGTGCTTTTTAATTTAGAATTTGGTGTTTTTTATTTAGACCTCAGTGGTTTTTTTTTATTTCGAAATGAGTGCTTTTTTATTTAGAATTTGGTGTTTTAATTTAGAATTCGGTGGTTTTTTTTATTTAGAATTCAGTGCTTTTTTTAAATTTAGAATCCAGTGTATTTTTATTAGAATTCAGTGTTTTTTATTCAGAATTTGGTGTTTTTTATTTAGAATTCAGTCTTTTTCTATTTAGAATTCAGTGCATTTTAATTTAGAATTTGGTGTTTTTTATTTAGAATTCAGTGTTTTTTAATTAGAATTAAGTGTTTTTTATTCAGAATTTGATGTTTTTTATTTAGAATTAAGTGTTTTTATATAGATTTTAGTGTTTTTAATTCAGAATTCAGTGTTTTTTATTTAGAATTCAGTGCTTTTTATTTAGAATTCAGTGTTCATTTATTTAGAATTCAGTGTTTTTTTATTTAGAATTCAGTGTAACTATTTAGAATTCAGTGGTTTTTATTTAGAATTCAGTGGTTTTTATTTAGAATTCAGTGTAATTATTTAGAATTCAGTGTGTTTTATTTAGAATACAGTGTTTTTAATTTAGAATTCAGTGGTTTTTATTTAGAATTCAGTGTTTTGTATTGAGAATTGGGATTTTTTTAGAAGTCATTCTTTTTCTATTTAGAATTTTGTGCTTTTTAATTTAGAATTTGGTGTTTTTTATTTAGACTTCAGTGTTTTTTTATTTTGAAATCAGTGTTTTTTTATTTAGAATTTGGTGTTTTAATTTAGAATTCAGTGGTTTTTATTTAGAATTCAGTGCTTTTTATTTAGAATTCAGTGCTTTTTTAAATTTAGAATCCAGTTTATTTTTGTTATAATTCAGTGTTTTTTTAAGTTAGAATTGTGTTTTTTCATTTAAAATTTAGTGTTTTTTATTCAGAATTTTGTGTTTTTTATTTAGAATTAAGTGTTTTTTATTTAGAATTCAGTGTTTTTTATTTACAAGTCAGTGCTTTTTATTCAGAAAAGTGTGCTTTTTTTTAGAATTGTGTTTTTATTAGATGTTGGTGCTTTTTTAGAATTCAGTGCTTTTTTAATTTAGAATTTGGTGTTTTTATTTAGAATTCAGTGTTTTTTAATTAAAATTCAGTGTTTTTTTATTCGGAATTCAGTGTTTTTTATTTAGAATTCAGTGCTTTTTATTTAGAATTCAGTGTTTATTTATTTAGAATTCAGTGTAATTATTTAGAATTCAGTGTGTTTTATTTAGAATACAGTGTTTTTAATTTAGAATTTAGTGGTTTTTATTTAGAATTCAGTGTTTTGTATTGAGAATTTGGATTATTTTTAGAAGTCATTCTTTTTCTATTTAGAATTCAGTGCTTTTTAATTTAGAATTTGGTGTTTTTTATTTAGACTTCAGTGTTTTTTTATTTTGAAATCAGTGTTTTTTTATTTAGAATTTGGTGTTTTAATTTAGAATTCAGTGGTTTTTATTTAGAATTCAGTGCTTTTTTTAAATTTAGAATCCAGTGTATTTTTATTAGAATTCAGTGTTTTTTAATTAGAATTTGGTGTTTTTATTTAGAATTGTGTGTTTTATTTAGAATTCAGTGTTTTTTATTCAGAATTTGGTGTTTGTTATTTAGAAGTCAGTGCTTTTTATTCAGAAAATTGTGCTTTTTTTATATTTGTGTTTTTTATTAGATGTTGGTGCTTTTTTAGAATCCAGTGTTTTTAATTTAGAATTCAGTGTTTTTTATTTAGAATTCACTGCTTTTAATTTAGAATTCAGTGTAATTATTTAGAATTCAGTGTTTTTTATTTAGCATACAGTGTTTTTAATTTAGAATTCAGTGTTTTTATTTAGCATTCAGTGTTTTCTATTGAGAATTTGGATTTTTTAGAATTCAGTGTTTTTCTAATTAGAATTCAGTAGTTTTTTTAATTTAGAATTTGGTGTTTTTTATTTAGACTTCAGTGCTTTTTATTTAGAATTCAGTGCTTTTTTATTTAGAAATCAGGCGTATTTTTATTTAGCATTTATTGTTTTTTTATTTAGAATTCAGTGTTTTTATTTAGAATTCAGTGTTTTTATTTAGAATTTGGTTTTTTATTTAGAATTCAGTGGTTTTTTTTATTTAGAATTCAGTGCTTTTTTAAATTTAGAATCCAGTGTATTTTTGTTTGAATTCAATGTTTTTTTAAGTTAGAATTGTGTTTTTTCATTTAGAATTTAGTGTTTTTTATTCAGAATTTGGTGTTTTTTATTTAGAATTAAGTGTTTTTTTATTTAGAATTCAGTGTTTTTTATTTAGAAGTCAGTGCTTTTTATTCAGAAAAGTGTGCTTTTTTTAGAATTGTGTTTTTATTAGATGTTGGTGCTTTTTTAGAATTCAGTGCTTTTTTAATTTAGAATTTGGTGTTTTTTATTTAGAATTCAGTGTTTTTTAATTATAATTCAGTGCTTTTTATTCAGAATTTGGTGTTTTTTATTTAGAATTTGGTGTTTTTTATTTAGAATTCAGTGCTTTTTTTTAGAATTCAGTGCTTCTTTATTTAGAATTCAGTGTTTTTTATTTAGATTTCAGTGTTTTTTATTTAGAATTCAGTGTTTTTTTATTTAGAATTCAGTGTAATTATTTAGAATTCAGTGTGTTTTATTTAGAATACAGTGTTTTTAATTTAGAATTCAGTGGTTTTTATTTAGAATTCAGTGTTTTGTATTGAGAATTTGGATTTTTTTTAGAAGTCATTCTTTTTCTATTTAGAATTCAGTGCTTTTTAATTTCGAATTTGGTGTTTTTTATTTAGACCTCAGTGTTTGGTTTTTTTTCGAAATGAGTGCTTTTTATTTTGAATTTGGTGTTTTAATTTAGAATTCAGTGGTTTTTTATTTAGAATTCAGTGCTTTTTTAAAATTTAGAATCCAGTGTATTTTTATTAGAATTCAGTGTTTTTTATTCAGAATTTTGTGTTTTTTATTTAGAATTCAGTCTTTTTCTATTTAGAATTCAGTGCATTTTAATTTAGAATTTGGTGTTTTTAATTTAGAATTCAGTGTTTTTTAATTAGAATTCAGTGTTTTTTATTCAGAATTTGATGTTTTTTATTTAGAATTAAGTGTTTTTATTTAGATTTTAGTGTTTTTAATTCAGAATGCTGTGTTTTTTATTTAGAATTCAGTGCTTTTTATTTAGGATTCAGTGTTTATTTATTTAGAATTCAGTTTTTTTTTTAGAATTCAGTGTAACTATTTAGAATTCAGTGTTTTTTATTTAGAATTCAGTGTTTTTTATTTAGAATTCAGTGTAATTATTCAGAATTCAGTGTGTTTTATTTAGAATACAGTGTTTTTAATTTAGAATTCAGTGGTTTTTATTTAGAATTCAGTGTTTTGTATTGAGAATTAGGATTTTTTTAGAAGTCATTCTTTTTCTATTTAGAATTCAGTGCTTTTTAATTTAGAATTTGGTGTTTTTTATTTAGACTTCAGCGTGTTTTAATTTTGAAATCAGTGGTTTTTTATTTAGAATTCCGTGGTTTTTTATTTAGAATTCAGTGCTTTTTTAAATTTAGAATCCAGTGTATTTTTGTTATAATTCAGTGTTTTTTTTAAGTTAGAATTGTGTTTTTTCATTTAGAATTTAGTGTTTTTTATTCAGAATTTTGTGTTTTTTATTTAGAATTAAGTGTTTTTTATTTAGAATTCAGTGTTTTTCATTTACAAGTCAGTGCTTTTTATTCAGAAAAGTGTGCTTTTTTTTAGAATTGTGTTTTTATTAGATGTTGGTGCTTTTTTAGAATTCAGTGCTTTTTTAATTTAGAATTTGGTGTTTTTATTTAGAATTCAGTGTTTTTTAATTAAAATTCAGTGTTTTTTATTCAGAATTCAGTGTGTTTTATTTAGAATACAGTGTTTTTAATTTAGAATTCAGTGGTTTTTATTTAGAATTCAGTGTTTTGTATTGAGAATTTGGATTTTTTTTAGAAGTCATTCTTTTTCCATTTAGAATTCAGTGCTTTTTAATTTAGAATTTGGTGTTTTTTATTTAGACTTCAGTGTTATTTTATTTTGAAATCAGTGTTTTTTATTTAGAATTTGGTGTTTTAATTTCGAATTCAGTGGTTTTTTTATTTAGAATTCAGTGCTTTTTTAAAATTTAGAATCCAGTGTATTTTTATTAGAATTCAGTGTTTTTTAGTTAGAATTTGGTGTTTTTATTTAGACTTCAGTGTTTTTTTATTTTGAAATCAGTGTTTTTTATTTAGAATTTGGTGTTTTAATTTAGAATGCAGTGGTTTTTTATTTAGAATTCAGTGCTTTTTTTAAATTTAGAATCCAGTGTATTTTTATTAGATTTCAGTGTTTTTTAATTAGAATTTGGTGTTTTTATTTAGAATTGTGTGTTTTATTTAGAATTCAGTGTTTTTTATTCAGAATTTGGTGTTTGTTATTTAGAAGTCAGTGCTTTTTATTCAGAAAATTGTGCTTTTTTTAGATCTGTGTTTTTTATTAGATGTTAGTGCTTTTTTATTACCCAGTGTTTTTAATTTAGAATTCAGTGTTTTTTATTTAGAATTCACTGCTTTTAATTTAGAATTCAGTGCTTTTTATTTTGAATTCAGTGTTTTTTTAATTTAGAATTCAGTGTAATTATTTAGAATTCAGTGTTTTTTATTTAGCATACAGTGTTTTTAATTTAGAATTCAGTGTTTTTATTTAGAATTCAGTGTTTTCTATTGAGAATTTGGATTTTTTTAGAATTCAGTGTTTTTCTAATTAGAATTCAGTAGTTTTTTAATTTAGAATTTGGTGTTTTTTATTTAGACTTCAGTGCTTTTTATTTAGAATTCAGTGCTTTTTTATTTAGAAATCAGGGGTATTTTTATTCAGAATTTATTGTTTTTTATGTAGAATTCAGTGTTTTTATTTAGAATTCAGTGTTTTTATTTAGAATTTGTTTTTTTTATTTAGTCTTCAGTGTTTTTTTTATTTAGAATTCAGTGCTTTTTAATTTAGAATTTGGTGTTTTTTATTTAGACCTCAGTGTTTTTTTATTTCGAAATGAGTGCTTTTTTATTTAGAATTTGGTGTTTTAATTTAGAATTCAGTGGTTTTTTATTTAGAATTCAGTGCTTTTTTTAAATTTAGAATCCAGTGTATTTTCATTAGAATTCAGTGTTTTTTATTCAGAATTTGGTGTTTTTTATTTAGAATTCAGTCTTTTTCTATTTAGAATTGAGTGCATTTTAATTTAGAATTTGGTGTTTTTTATTTAGAATTCAGTGTTTTTTAATTAGAATTCAGTGTTTTTTATTCAGAATTTGATGTTTTTTATTTAGAATTAAGTGTTTTTATTTAGATTTTAGTGTTTTTAATTCAGAATTCAGTGTTTTTTATTTAGAATTCAGTGCTTTTTATTTAGAATTCAGTGTTCATTTATTTAGAATTCAGTGTTTTTTTATTTAGAATTCAGTGTAACTATTTAGAATTCAGTGGTTTTTATTTAGAATTCAGTGTTTTTTTATTTAGAATTCAGTTTAATTATTTAGAATTCAGTGTGTTTTATTTAGAATACAGTGTTTTTAATTTAGAATTCAGTGGTTTTTATTTAGAATTCAGTGTTTTGTATTGAGAATTGGGATTTTTTTAGAAGTCATTCTTTTTCTATTTAGAATTTTGTGCTTTTTAATTTAGAATTTGGTGTTTTTTATTTAGACTTCAGTGTGTTTAAATTTCGAAATCAGTGCTTTTTTATTTAGAATTCAGTGGTTTTTTATTTGGAATTCAGTGCTTTTTTAAATTTAGAATCCAGTGTATTTTTATTAGAATTCAGTGTTTTTTTAAGTTAGAATTGTGTTTTTTCATTTAGAATTTAGTGTTTTTTATTCAGAATTTTGTGTTTTTTATTTAGAATTAAGTGTTTTTTATTTAGAATTCAGAGTTTTTTATTTACAAGTCAGTGCTTTTTATTCAGAAAAGTGTGCTTTTTTTTAGAATTGTGTTTTTATTAGATGCTGGTGCTTTTTTAGAATTCAGTGCTTTTTTAATTTAGAATTTGGTGTTTTTATTTAGAATTCAGTGTTTTTTAATTAAAATTCAGTGTTTTTTATTCGGAATTCAGTGTTTTTTATTTAGAATTCAGTGCTTTTTATTTAGAATTCAGTGTTTATTTATTTAGAATTCAGTGTAATTATTTAGAATTCAGTGTGTTTTATTTAGAATACAGTGTTTTTAATTTAGAATTCAGTGGTTTTTATTTAGAATTCAGTGTTTTGTATTGAGAATTTGGAATATTTTTAGAAGTCATTCTTTTTCTATTTAGAATTCAGTGCTTTTTAATTTAGAATTTGGTGTTTTTTATTTAGACTTCAGTGTTTTTTTATTTTGAAATCAGTGTTTTTTTATTTAGAATTTGGTGTTTTAATTTAGAATTCAGTGGTATTTTATTTAGAATTCAGTGTTTTTTTTAATTTAGAATCCAGTGTATTTTTATTAGAATTCAGTGTTTTTTAGTTAGAATTTGGTGTTTTTATTTAGAATTGTGTGTTTTATTTAGAATTCAGTGTTTTTTATTCAGAATTTGGTGTTTGTTATTTAGAAGTCAGTGCTTTTTATTCAGAAAATTGTGCTTTTTTTTAGATTTGTGTTTTTTATTAGATGTTGGTGCTTTTTTAGAATCCAGTGTTTTTAATTTAGAATTCAGTGTGTTTTATTTAGAATACAGTGCTTTTAATTTAGAATTCAGTGGTTTTTATTTAGAATTCAGTGTTTTGTATTGAGAATTTGGAATATTTTTAGAAGTCATTATTTTTCTATTTAGAATTCAGTGCTTTTTAATTTAGAATTTGGTGTTTTTTATTTAGACTTCAGTGTTTTTTTATTTTGAAATCAGTGTTTTTTTATTTAGAATTTGGTGTTTTAATTTAGAATTTAGTGGTTTTTTATTTAGAATTCAGTGCTTTTTTAAAATTTAGAATCCAGTGTATTTTTATTAGAATTCAGTGTTTTTTAGTTAGAATTTGGTGTTTTTATTTAGAATTGTGTGTTTTATTTAGAATTCAGTGTTTTTATTCAGAATTTGGTGTTTGTTATTTAGAAGTCAGTGCTTTTTATTCAGAAAATTGTGCTTTTTTTAGATTTGTGTTTTTTATTAGATGTTGGTGCTTTTTTAGAATCCAGTGTTTTTAATTTAGAATTCAGTGTTTTTTATTTAGAATTCACTGCTTTTAATTTAGAATTCAGTGCTTTTTATTTTGAATTCAGTGTTTTTTAATTTAGAATTCAGTGTAATTATTTAGAATTCAGTGTTTTTTATTTAGCATACAGTGTTTTTAATTTAGAATTCAGTGTTTTTATTTAGAATTCAGTGTTTTCTATTGAGAATTTGGATTTTTTAGAATTCAGTGTTTTTCTAATTAGAATTCAGTAGTTTTTTAATTTAGAATTTGGTGTTTTTTATTTAGACTTCAGTGCTTTTTATTTAGAATTCAGTGCTTTTTTATTTAGAAATCAGGGGTATTTTTATTTAGCATTTATTGTTTTTTTATTTAGAATTCAGTGTTTTTATTTAGAATTCAGTGTTTTTATTTAGAATTTGGTTTTTATTTAGAATTCAGTGGTTTTTTTTATTTAGAATTCAGTGCTTTTTTAAATTTAGAATCCAGTGTATTTTTGTTTGAATTCAATGTTTTTTTTAAGTTAGAATTGTGTTTTTTCATTTAGAATTCAGTGTTTTTTATTCAGAATTTGGTGTTTTTTATTTAGAATTAAGTGTTTATTTATTCAGAATTCAGTGTTTTTTATTTAGAAGTCAGTGCTTTTTATTCAGAAAAGTGTGCTTTTTTTAGAATTGTGTTTTTATTAGATGTTGGTGCTTTTTTAGAATTCAGTGCTTTTTAAATTTAGAATTTGGTGTTTTTTATTTAGAATTCAGTGTTTTTTAATTATAATTCAGTGTTTTTTATTCAGAATTTGGTGTTTTTTATTTAGAATTTGGTGTTTTTTATTTAGAATTCAGTGCTTTTTTTAGAATTCAGTGCTTCTTTATTTAGAATTCAGTGTTTTTATTTAGAATTCAGTGTTTTTTATTTAGAATTCAGTGTTTTTTTATTTAGAATTCATTGTAATTATTTAGAGTTCAGTGTGTTTTATTTAGAATACAGTGTTTTCAATTTAGAATTCAGTGGTTTTTATTTAGAATTCAGTGTTTTGTATTGAGAATTTGGATTTTTTTTAGAAGTCATTCTTTTTCTATTTAGAATTCAGTGCTTTTTAATTTCGAATTTGGTGTTTTTTATTTAGACCTCAGTGTTTTTTTTATTTCGAAATGAGTGCTTTTTTATTTTGAATTTGGTGTTTTAATTTAGAATTCAGTGGTTTTTTTATTTAGAATTCAGTGCTTTTTAAAAATTTAGAATCCAGTGTATTTTTATTAGAATTCAGTGTTTTTTATTCAGAATTTTGTGTTTTTTATTTAGAATTCAGTCTTTTTCTATTTAGAATTCAGTGCATTTTAATTTAGAATTTGGTGTTTTTTATTTAGAATTCAGTGTTTTTTAATTAGAATTCAGTGTTTTTTATTCAGAATTTGATGTTTTTTATTTAGAATTAAGTGTTTTTATTTAGATTTTAGTGTTTTTAATTCAGAATTCAGTGTTTTTTATTTAGAATTCAGTGCTTTTTATTTAGAATTCAGTGTTTTTCATTTACAAG
Source organism: Nothobranchius furzeri (assembly GCF_043380555.1). Taxonomy (NCBI): domain Eukaryota; kingdom Metazoa; phylum Chordata; class Actinopteri; order Cyprinodontiformes; family Nothobranchiidae; genus Nothobranchius; species Nothobranchius furzeri. The sequence continues at coordinate 62,783,458 of NC_091755.1, forward strand.
TCAGTGCTTTTTATTCAGAAAAGTGTGCTTTTTTTAGAATTGTGTTTTTATTAGATGTTGGTGCTTTTTTAGAATTCAGTGCTTTTTTAATTTAGAATTTGGTGTTTTTATTTAGAATTCAGTGTTTTTTAATTAAAATTCAGTGTTTTTTATTCGGAATTCAGTGTTTTTTATTTAGAATTCAGTGCTTTTTATTTAGAATTCAGTGTTTATTTATTTAGAATTCAGTGTAATTATTTAGAATTCAGTGTGTTTTATTTAGAATACAGTGTTTTTAATTTAGAATTCAGTGGTTTTTATTTAGAATTCAGTGTTTTGTATTGAGAATTTGGATTTTTTTTAGAAGTCATTCTTTTTCTATTTAGAATTCAGTGCATTTTAATTTAGAATTTGGTGTTTTTTATTTAGACTTCAGTGTTTTTTTATTTTGAAATCAGTGTTTTTTATTTAGAATTTGGTGTTTTAATTTAGAATTCAGTGGTTTTTTATTTAGAATTCAGTGCTTTTTTAAAATTTAGAATCCAGTGTATTTTTATTAGAATTCAGTGTTTTTTAGTTAGAATTTGGTGTTTTTATTTAGACTTCAGTGTTTTTTTTTGAAATCAGTGTTTTTTTATTTAGAATTTGGTGTTTTAATTTAGAATTCAGTGGTTTTTTATTTAGAATTCAGTGCTTTTTTAAAAATTAGAATCCAGTGTATTTTTATTAGATTTCAGTGTTTTTTAATTAGAATTTGGTGTTTTTATTTAGAATTGTGTGTTTTATTTAGAATTCAGTGTTTTTTATTCAGAATTTGGTGTTTGTTATTTAGAAGTCAGTGCTTTTTATTCAGAAAATTGTGCTTTTTTTAGATCTGTGTTTTTTATTAGATGTTGGTGCTTTTTTATTATCCAGTGTTTTTAATTTAGAATTCAATGTTTTTTATTTAGAATTCACTGCTTTTAATTTAGAATTCAGTGCTTTTTATTTTGAATTCAGTGTTTTTTTAATTTAGAATTCAGTGTAATTATTTAGAATTCAGTGTTTTTTATTTAGCATACAGTGTTTTTAATTTAGAATTCAGTGTTTTTATTTAGAATTCAGTGTTTTCTATTGAGAATTTGGATTTTTTTAGAATTCAGTGTTTTTCGAATTAGAATTCAGTAGTTTTTTAATTTAGAATTTGGTGTTTTTTATTTAGACTTCAGTGCTTTTTATTTAGAATTCAGAGCTTTTTTATTTAGAAATCAGGGGTATTTTTATTCAGAATTTATTGTTTTTTTATGTAGAATTCAGTGTTTTTATTTAGAATTCAGTGTTTTTATTTAGAATTTGTTTTTTTTATTTAGACTTCAGTGTTTTTTTTTTTTAGAATTCAGTGCTTTTTAATTTAGAATTTGGTGTTTTTTATTTAGACCTCAGTGTTTTTTTATTTCGAAATGAGTGCTTTTTTATTTAGAATTTGGTGTTTTAATTTAGAATTCAGTGGTTTTTTATTTAGAATTCAGTGCTTTTTTAAAATTTAGAATCCAGTGTATTTTTATTAGAATTCAGTGTTTTTTATTCAGAATTTGGTGTTTTTTATTTAGAATTCAGTCTTTTTCTATTTAGAATTCAGTGCATTTTAATTTAGAATTTGGTGTTTTTTATTTAGAATTCAGTGTTTTTTAATTAGAATTCAGTGTTTTTTTATTCAGAATTTGATGTTTTTTATTTAGAATTAAGTGTTTTTATTTAGATTTTAGTGTTTTTAATTCAGAATTCAGTGTTTTTTATTTAGAATTCAGTGCTTTTTATTTAGAATTCAGTGTTCATTTATTTAGAATTCAGTGTTTTTTTATTTAGAATTCAGAGTAACTATTTAGAATTCAGTGGTTTTTATTTAGAATTCAGTGTTTTTTTATTTAGAATTCAGTGTAATTATTTAGAATTTAGTGTGTTTTATTTAGAATACAGTGTTTTTAATTTAGAATTCAGTGGTTTTTATTTAGAATTCAGTGTTTTGTATTGAGAATTGGGATTTTTTTAGAAGTCATTCTTTTTCTATTTAGAATTTTGTGCTTTTTAATTTAGAATTTGGTGTTTTTTATTTAGACTTCAGTGTGTTTAAATTTCGAAATCAGTGCTTTTTTATTTAGAATTCAGTGTTTTTTTATTTAGAATTCAGTGCTTTTTTAAATTTAGAATCCAGTGTATTTTTATTATAATTCAGTGTTTTTTTAAGTTAGAATTGTGTTTTTTCATTTAGAATTTAGTGTTTTTTATTCAGAATTTTGTGTTTTTTATTTAGAATTAAGTGTTTTTTATTTAGAATTCAGTGTTTTTTATTTACAAGTCAGTGCTTTTTATTCAGAAAAGTGTGCTTTTTTTTAGAATTGTGTTTTTATTAGATGCTGGTGCTTTTTTAGAATTCAGTGCTTTTTTAATTTAGAATTTGGTGTTTTTATTTAGAATTCAGTGTTTTTTAATTAAAATTCAGTGTTTTTTATTCGGAATTCAGTGTTTTTTATTTAGAATTCAGTGCTTTTTATTTAGAATTCAGTGTTTATTTATTTAGAATTCAGTGTAATTATTTAGAATTCAGTGTGTTTTATTTAGAATACAGTGTTTTTAATTTAGAATTCAGTGGTTTTTATTTTGAATTCAGTGTTTTGTATTGAGAATTTGGAATATTTTTAGAAGTCATTCTTTTTCTATTTAGAAATCAGTGCTTTTTAATTTAGAATTTGGTGTTTTTTATTTAGACTTCAGTGTTTTTTTATTTTGAAATCAGTGTTTTTTTATTTAGAATTTGGTGTTTTAATTTAGAATTCAGTGGTTTTTATTTAGAATTCAGTGCTTTTTTTAAATTTAGAATCCAGTGTATTTTTATTAGAATTCAGTGTTTTTTAGTTAGAATTTGGTGTTTTTATTTAGAATTGTGTGTTTTATTTAGAATTCAGTGTTTTTTATTCAGAATTTGGTGTTTGTTATTTAGAAGTCAGTGCTTTTTATTCAGAAAATTGTGCTTTTTTTAGATTTGTGTTTTTTATTAGATGTTGGTGCTTTTTTAGAATCCAGTGTTTTTAATTTAGAATTCAGTGTTTTTTATTTAGAATTCACTGCTTTTAATTTAGAATTCAGTGCTTTTTATTTTGAATTCAGTGTTTTTTAATTTAGAATTCAGTGTAATTATTTAGAATTCAGTGTTTTTTATTTAGCATACAGTGTTTTTAATTTAGAATTCAGTGTTTTTATTTAGAATTCAGTGTTTTCTATTGAGAATTTGGATTTTTTAGAATTCAGTGTTTTTCTAATTAGAATTCAGTAGTTTTTTAATTTAGAATTTGGTGTTTTTTATTTAGACTTCAGTGCTTTTTATTTAGAATTCAGTGCTTTTTTATTTAGAAATCAGGGGTATTTTTATTTAGCATTTATTGTTTTTTTATTTAGAATTCAGTGTTTTTATTTAGAATTCAGTGTTTTTATTTAGAATTTGGTTTTTTATTTAGAATTCAGTGGTTTTTTTATTTAGAATTCAGTAGTTTTTAAAATTTAGAATCCAGTGTATTTTTGTTTGAATTCAATGTTTTTTTAAGTTAGAATTGTGTTTTTTCATTTAGAATTTAGTGTTTTTTATTCAGAATTTGGTGTTTTTTATTTAGAATTAAGTGTTTATTTATTCAGAATTCAGTGTTTTTTATTTAGAAGTCAGTGCTTTTTATTCAGAAAATTGTGCTTTTTTTAGAATTGTGTTTTTATTAGATGTTGGTGCTTTTTTAGAATTCAGTGCTTTTTTAATTTAGAATTTGGTGTTTTTTATTTAGAATTCAGTGTTTTTTAATTATAATTCAGTGTTTTTTATTCAGAATTTGGTGTTTTTTATTCAGAATTTGGTGTTTTTTATTTAGAATTCAGTCTTTTTCTATTTAGAATTCAGTGCTTTTTAAATTTAGAATTTGGTGTTTTTTATTTAGAATTCAGTGTTTTTTTAATTAGAATTCAGTGTTTTTTATTCAGAATTTGGTGTTTTTTATTTAGAATGAAGTGTTTTTATTTAGATTTTAGTGTTTTTAATTTAGAATTCAGTGTTTTTTATTTAGAATTCAGTGCTTTTTATTTAGAATTCAGTGTTTATTTATTTAGAATTCAGTGTTTTTTATTTAGAATTTAGTGTAACTATTTAGAATTCAGTGGTTTTTATTTAGAATTCAGTGTTTTTTTATTTAGAATTCAGTGTAATTATTTAGAATTAAGTGTGTTTTATTTAGAATACAGTGTTTTTAATTTAGAATTCAGTGGTTTTTATTTAGAATTCAGTGTTTTGTATTGAGAATTAGGATTTTTTTTAGAAGTCATTCTTTTTCTATTTAGTATTCAGTGCTTTTTTGTTTAGAATTTGGTGTTTTTTATTTAGACTTCAGTGTGTTTTAATTTCGAAATCAGTGCTTTTTTATTTAGAATTCAGTGGTTTTTATTTAGAATTCAGTGCTTTTTTAAATTTAGAATCCAGTGTATTTTTGTTATAATTCAGTGTTTTTTTAAGTTAGAATTGTGTTTTTTCATTTAGAATTTAGTGTTTTTTATTCAGAAAATTGTGTTTTTTTTATTTAGAATTAAGTGTTTTTTATTTAGAATTCAGTGTTTTTTATTTACAAGTCAGTGCTTTTTATTCAGAAAAGTGTGCTTTTTTTTAGAATTGTGTTTTTATTAGATGTTGATGCTTTTTTAGAATTCAGTGCTTTTTTAGTTTAGAATTTGGTGTTTTTATTTAGAATTCAGTGTTTTTTAAATAAAATTCAGTGTTTTTTAATCAGAATTCAGTGTTTTTTATTTAGAATTCAGTGCTTTTTATTTAGAAATCAGTTTTTATTTATTTAGAATTCAGTGTAATTATTTAGAATTCAGTGTGTTTTATTTAGAATACAGTGTTTTTAATTTAGAATTCAGTGGTTTTTATTTAGAATTCAGTGTTTTGTATTGAGAATTTTGATTTTTTTTAGAAGTCATTCTTTTTCTAATTAGAATTCAGTGATTTTTAATTTAGAATTTGGTGTTTTTTATTTAGACTTCAGTGTTTTTTTTATTTTGAAATCAGTGTTTTTTATTTAGAATTTGGTGTTTTAATTTAGAATTCAGTGTTTTTTTATTTAGAATTCAGTGCTTTTTTAAATTTAGAATCACGTGTATTTTTATTAGAATTCAGTGTTTTTTTATTAGAATTTGGTGTTTTTATTTAGAATTGTGTGTTTTATTTAGAAATCAGTGTTTTTTATTCAGAATTTGGTGTTTGTTATTTAGAAGTCAGTGCTTTTAATTCAGAAAATTGTGCTTTTTTTAGATTTGTGTTTTTTATTAGATGATGGTGCTTTTTTAGAATCCAGTGTTTTTAATTTAGAATTCAGTGTTTTTTATTTAGAATTCACAGCTTTTAATTTAGAATTCAGTGCTTTTTATTTTGAATTCAGTGTTTTTTAATTTAGAAATCAGTGTTTTTTATTTAGCATACAGTGTTTTTAATATAGAATTCAGTGTTTTTATTTAGAATTCAGTGTTTTCTATTGAGAATTTGGATTTTTTTAGAATTTAGTGTTTTTCTAATTAGAATTCAGTAGTTTTTTAATTTAGAATTTGGTGTTTTTTATTTAGACTTCAGTGCTTTTTATTTAGAATTCAGTGCTTTTTTATTTAGAAATCAGGGGTATTTTTATTTAGAATTTATAGTTTTTTTATTTAGAATTCAGTGTTTTTATTTAGAATTTAGTGTTTTTATTTAGAAATTGTTTTTTTTAAGAATTCAGTGGTTTTTTAATTTAGAATTCAGTGCTTTTTTAAATTTAGAATCCAGTGTATTTTTGTTTGAATTCAATGTTTTTTTAAGTTAGAATTGTGTTTTTTCATTTAGAATTTAGTGTTTTTTATTCAGAATTTGGTGTTTTTTATTTAGAATTAAGTGTTTTTTTATTTAGAATTCAGTGCTTTTTTAATTTAGAATTTGGTGTTTTTTATTTAGAATTCAGTGTTTTTTAATTATAATTCAGTGTTTTTTATTCAGAATTTGGTGTTTTTTATTCAGAATTTGGTGTTTTTTATTTAGAATTCAGTCTTTTTCTATTTAGAATTCAGTGCTTTTTAAATTTAGAATTTGGTGTTTTTTATTTAGAATTCAGTGTTTTTTAATTAGAATTCAGTGTTTTTTATTCAGAATTTGGTGTTTTTTATTTAGAATGAAGTGTTTTTATTTAGATTTTAGTGTTTTTAATTTAGAATTCAGTGTTTTTTATTTAGAATTCAGTGCTTTTTATTTAGAATTCAGTGTTTATTTATTTAGAATTCAGTGTTTTTTATTTAGAATTTAGTGTAACTATTTAGAATTCAGTGGTTTTTATTTAGAATTCAGTGTTTTTTTATTTAGAATTCAGTGTAATTATTTAGAATTAAGTGTGTTTTATTTAGAATACAGTGTTTTTAATTTAGAATTCAGTGGTTTTTATTTAGAATTCAGTGTTTTGTATTGAGAATTAGGATTTTTTTTAGAAGTCATTCTTTTTCTATTTAGTATTCAGTGCTTTTTTGTTTAGAATTTGGTGTTTTTTATTTAGACTTCAGTGTGTTTTAATTTCGAAATCAGTGCTTTTTTATTTAGAATTCAGTGGTTTTTATTTAGAATTCAGTGCTTTTTTAAATTTAGAATCCAGTGTATTTTTGTTATAATTCAGTGTTTTTTTAAGTTAGAATTGTGTTTTTTCATTTAGAATTTAGTGTTTTTTATTCAGAAAATTGTGTTTTTTTTATTTAGAATTAAGTGTTTTTTATTTAGAATTCAGTGTTTTTTATTTACAAGTCAGTGCTTTTTATTCAGAAAAGTGTGCTTTTTTTTAGAATTGTGTTTTTATTAGATGTTGATGCTTTTTTAGAATTCAGTGCTTTTTTAGTTTAGAATTTGGTGTTTTTATTTAGAATTCAGTGTTTTTTAAATAAAATTCAGTGTTTTTTAATCAGAATTCAGTGTTTTTTATTTAGAATTCAGTGCTTTTTATTTAGAATTCAGTTTTTATTTATTTAGAATTCAGTGTAATTATTTAGAATTCAGTGTGTTTTATTTAGAATACAGTGTTTTTAATTTAGAATTCAGTGGTTTTTATTTAGAATTCAGTGTTTTGTATTGAGAATTTTGATTTTTTTTAGAAGTCATTCTTTTTCTAATTAGAATTCAGTGATTTTTAATTTAGAATTTGGTGTTTTTTATTTAGACTTCAGTGTTTTTTTTATTTTGAAATCAGTGTTTTTTATTTAGAATTTGGTGTTTTAATTTAGAATTCAGTGTTTTTTTATTTAGAATTCAGTGCTTTTTTAAATTTAGAATCACGTGTATTTTTATTAGAATTCAGTGTTTTTTTATTAGAATTTGGTGTTTTTATTTAGAATTGTGTGTTTTATTTAGAAATCAGTGTTTTTTATTCAGAATTTGGTGTTTGTTATTTAGAAGTCAGTGCTTTTAATTCAGAAAATTGTGCTTTTTTTAGATTTGTGTTTTTTATTAGATGATGGTGCTTTTTTAGAATCCAGTGTTTTTAATTTAGAATTCAGTGTTTTTTATTTAGAATTCACAGCTTTTAATTTAGAATTCAGTGCTTTTTATTTTGAATTCAGTGTTTTTTAATTTAGAAATCAGTGTTTTTTATTTAGCATACAGTGTTTTTAATATAGAATTCAGTGTTTTTATTTAGAATTCAGTGTTTTCTATTGAGAATTTGGATTTTTTTAGAATTTAGTGTTTTTCTAATTAGAATTCAGTAGTTTTTTAATTTAGAATTTGGTGTTTTTTATTTAGACTTCAGTGCTTTTTATTTAGAATTCAGTGCTTTTTTATTTAGAAATCAGGGGTATTTTTATTTAGAATTTATAGTTTTTTTATTTAGAATTCAGTGTTTTTATTTAGAATTCAGTGTTTTTATTTAGAAATTGTTTTTTTTAAGAATTCAGTGGTTTTTTAATTTAGAATTCAGTGCTTTTTTAAATTTAGAATCCAGTGTATTTTTGTTAGAATTCAATGTTTTTTTAAGTTAGAATTGTGTTTTTTCATTTAGAATTTAGTGTTTTTTATTCAGCATTTGGTGTTTTTTTATTTAGAATTAAGTGTTTTTTATTTAGAATTCAGTGTTTTTTTTAGAAGTCAGTGCTTTTTATTCAGAAAAGTGTGCTTTTTTTAGAATTGTGTTTTTATTAGATGTTGGTGCTTTTTTAGAATTCAGTGCTTTTTTAATTTAGAATTTGGTGTTTTTTATTTAGAATTCAGTGTTTTTTAATTATAATTCAGTGTTTTTTATTCAGAATTTGGTGTTTTTTATTTAGAATTTGGTGTTTTTTATTTAGAATTCAGTGCTTTTTATTTAGAATTCAGTGCTTCTTTATTTAGAATTCAGTGCTTTTTATTTAGAATTCAGTGCTTTTTATTTAGAATTCAGTGTTTATTTATTTAGAATTCAGTGTTTTTTTATTTAGAATTAACTGTAATTATTTAGAATTCAGTGTTTTTTATTTAGAATTCAGTGTTTTTTTATTTAGAATTCAGTGTTTTTTATTCAGAATTTGGTGTTTGTTATTTAGAAGTCAGTGTTTTTTATTCAGAAAATTGTGCTTTTTTTAGATTTGTGTTTTTTATTAGATGTTGGTGCTTTTTTAGAATCCAGTGTTTTTAATTTAGAATTCAGTGTTTTTTATTTAGAATTCACTGCTTTTAATTTAGAATTCAGTGGTTTTTATTTTGAATTCAGTGTTTTTTAATTTAGAATTCAGTGTAATTATTTAGAATTCAGTGTTTTTTATTTAGCATACAGTGTTTTTAATTTAGAATTCAGTGTTTTCTATTGAGAAATTGGATTTTTTTAGAATTCAGTGTTTTTCTAATTAGAATTCAGTAGTTTTTTAATTTAGAATTTTGTGTTTTTTATTAAGACTTCAGTGCTTTTTATTCAGAATTCAGTGCTTTTTTATTTAGAAATCAGGGGTATTTTTATTTAGAATTTATTTTTTTTTATTTAGAATTCAGTGTTTTTTTATTTAGAATTCAGTGCTTTTTTAAATTTAGAATCCAGTGTATTTTTGTTAGAATTCAATGTTTTTTTAAGTTAGAATTGTGTTTTTTCATTTAGAATTTAGTGTTTTTTATTCAGAATTTTGTGTTTTTTATTTACAAGTCAGTGCTTTTTATTCAGAAAAGTGTGCTTTTTTTTTAGAATTGTGTTTTTATTAGATGTTGGTGCTTTTTTAGAATTCAGTGCTTTTTTAATTTAGAATTTGGTGTTTTTATTTAGAATTCAGTGTTTTTTAAATAAAATTCAGTGTTTTTTATTCAGAATTCAGTGTTTTTTATTTAGAATTCAGTGCTTTTTATTTAGAATTCAGTGTTTATTTATTTAGAATTCAGTGTAATTATTTAGATTTCAGTGTGTTTTATTTAGAATACAGTGTTTTTAATTTAGAATTCAGTGGTTTTTATTTAGAATTCAGTGTTTTGTATTGAGAATTTGGATTTTTTTTAGAAGTCATTCTTTTTCTATTTAGAATTCAGTGCTTTTTAATTTAGAATTTGGTGTTTTTTATTTAGACTTCAGTGTTTTTTTATTTTGAAATCAGTGTTTTTTTATTTAGAATTTGGTGTTTGTTATTTAGAAGTCAGTGCTTTTTATTCAGAAAATTGTGCTTTTTTTAGATTTGTGTTTTTTATTAGATGTTGGTGCTTTTTTAGAATCCAGTGTTTTTAATTTAGAATTCAGTGTTTTTTTATTTAGAATTCACTGCTTTTAATTTAGAATTCAGTGCTTTTTATTTTGAATTCAGTGTTTTTTAATTTAGAATTCAGTGTAATTATTTAGAATTCAGTGTTTTTTATTTAGCATACAGTGTTTTTAATTTAGAATTCAGTGTTTTTATTTAGAATTCAGTGTTTTCTATTGAGAAATTGGATTTTTTTAGAATTCAGTGTTTTTCTAATTAGAATTCAGTAGTTTTTTAATTTAGAATTTGGTGTTTTTTATTAAGACTTCAGTGCTTTTCATTTAGAATTCAGTGCTTTTTTTATTTAGAAATCAGGGGTATTTTTATTTAGAATTTATTTTTTTTATTTAGAATTCAGTGTTTTTTTATTTAGAATTCAGTGCTTTTTTAAATTTAGAATCCAGTGTATTTTTGTTAGAATTCAATGTTTTTTTAAGTTAGAATTGTGTTTTTTCATTTAGAATTTAGTGTTTTTTATTCAGAATTTGGTGTTTTTTATTTAGAATTAAGTGTTTTTTTTATTTAGAATTCAGTGTTTTTTTATTTAGAAGTCAGTGCTTTTTTATTTAGAATTTGGTGTTTTAATTTAGAATTCAGTGGTTTTTTATTTAGAATTCAGTGCTTTTTTAAAATTTAGAATCCAGTGTATTTTTATTAGAATTCAGTGTTTTTTATTCAGAATTTGGTGTTTTTTATTTAGAATTCAGTCTTTTTCTATTTAGAATTCAGTGCTTTTTTAAGTTAGAATTTGGTGTTTTTTATTTAGAATTCAGTGTTTTTTTAATTAGAATTCAGTGTTTTTTATTCAGAATTTGGTGTTTTTTATTTAGAATGAAGTGTTTTTATTTAGATTTTAGTGTTTTTAATTTAGAATTCAGTGTTTTTTATTTAGAATTCAGTGCTTTTTATTTAGAATTTAGTGTAACTATTTAGAATTCAGTGGTTTTTATTTAGAATTCAGTGTTTTTTTATTTAGAATTTAGTGTAACTATTTAGAATTCAGTGGTTTTTATTTAGAATTCAGTGGTTTTTTATTTAGAATTCAGTGCTTTTTTAAATTTAGAATCCAGTGTATTTTTGTTATAATTCAGTGTTTTTTTAAGTTAGAATTGTGTTTTTTCATTTAGAATTTAGTGTTTTTTATTCAGAATTTTGTGTTTTTTATTTAGAATTAAGTGTTTTTTATTTAGAATTCAGTGTTTTTTATTTACAAGTCAGTGCTTTTTATTCAGAAAAGTGTGCTTTTTTTTAGAATTGTGTTTTTATTAGATGTTGGTGCTTTTTTAGAATTCAGTGCTTTTTTAGTTTAGAATTTGGTGTTTTTATTTAGAATTCAGTGTTTTTTAAATAAAATTCAGTGTTTTTTATTCAGAATTCAGTGTTTTTTATTTAGAATTAAGTGTTTTTTATTTAGAATTCAGTGTTTTTTATTTACAAGTCAGTGCTTTTTATTCAGAAAAGTGTGCTTTTTTTAGAATTGTGTTTTTATTAGATGTTGATGCTTTTTTAGAATTCAGTGCTTTTTTAGTTTAGAATTTGGTGTTTTTATTTAGAATTCAGTGTTTTTTAAATAAAATTCAGTGTTTTTTAATCAGAATTCAGTGTTTTTTATTTAGAATTCAGTGCTTTTTATTTAGAATAAAGTTTTTATTTATTTAGAATTCAGTGTAATTATTTAGAATTCAGTGTGTTTTATTTAGAATACAGTGTTTTTAATTTAGAATTCAGTGGTTTTTATTTAGAATTCAGTGTTTTGTATTGAGAATTTTGATTTTTTTTAGAAGTCATTCTTTTTCTAATTAGAATTCAGTGATTTTTAATTTAGAATTTGGTGTTTTTTATTTAGACTTCAGTGTTTTTTTTATTTTGAAATCAGTGTTTTTTATTTAGAATTTGGTGTTTTAAGTTAGAATTCAGTGTTTTTTTATTTAGAATTCAGTGCTTTTTTAAATTTAGAATCACGTGTATTTTTATTAGAATTCAGTGTTTTTTAATTAGAATTTGGTGTTTTTATTTAGAATTGTGTGTTTTATTTAGAAATCAGTGTTTTTTATTCAGAATTTGGTGTTTGTTATTTAGAAGTCAGTGCTTTTAATTCAGAAAATTGTGCTTTTTTTAGATTTGTGTTTTTTATTAGATGATGGTGCTTTTTTAGAATCCAGTGTTTTTAATTTAGAATTCAGTGTTTTTTATTTAGAATTCACAGCTTTTAATTTAGAATTCAGTGCTTTTTATTTTGAATTCAGTGTTTTTTAATTTAGAAATCAGTGTTTTTTATTTAGCATACAGTGTTTTTAATATAGAATTCAGTGTTTTTATTTAGAATTCAGTGTTTTCTATTGAGAATTTGGATTTTTTTAGAATTTAGTGTTTTTCTAATTAGAATTCAGTAGTTTTTTAATTTAGAATTTGGTGTTTTTTATTTAGACTTCAGTGCTTTTTATTTAGAATTCAGTGCTTTTTTATTTAGAAATCAGGGGTATTTTTATTTAGAATTTATAGTTTTTTTATTTAGAATTCAGTGTTTTTATTTAGAATTCAGTGTTTTTATTTAGAAATTGTTTTTTTTAAGAATTCAGTGGTTTTTTAATTTAGAATTCAGTGCTTTTTTAAATTTAGAATCCAGTGTATTTTTGTTAGAATTCAATGTTTTTTTAAGTTAGAATTGTGTTTTTTCATTTAGAATTTAGTGTTTTTTATTCAGCATTTGGTGTTTTTTTATTTAGAATTAAGTGTTTTTTATTTAGAATTCAGTGTTTTTTTTAGAAGTCAGTGCTTTTTATTCAGAAAAGTGTGCTTTTTTTAGAATTGTGTTTTTATTAGATGTTGGTGCTTTTTTAGAATTCAGTGCTTTTTTAATTTAGAATTTGGTGTTTTTTATTTAGAATTCAGTGTTTTTTAATTATAATTCAGTGTTTTTTATTCAGAATTTGGTGTTTTTTATTTAGAATTTGGTGTTTTTTATTTAGAATTCAGTGCTTTTTATTTAGAATTCAGTGCTTCTTTATTTAGAATTCAGTGCTTTTTATTTAGAATTCAGTGCTTTTTATTTAGAATTCAGTGTTTATTTATTTAGAATTCAGTGTTTTTTTATTTAGAATTAAGTGTAATTATTTAGAATTCAGTGTTTTTTATTTAGAATTCAGTGTTTTTTTATTTAGAATTCAGTGTTTTTTATTCAGAATTTGGTGTTTGTTATTTAGAAGTCAGTGTTTTTTATTCAGAAAATTGTGCTTTTTTTAGATTTGTGTTTTTTATTAGATGTTGGTGCTTTTTTAGAATCCAGTGTTTTTAATTTAGAATTCAGTGTTTTTTATTTATAATTCACTGCTTTTAATTTAGAATTCAGTGCTTTTTATTTTGAATTCAGTGTTTTTTAATTTAGAATTCAGTGTAATTATTTAGAATTCAGTGTTTTTTATTTAGCATACAGTGTTTTTAATTTAGAATTCAGTGTTTTCTATTGAGAAATTGGATTTTTTTAGAATTCAGTGTTTTTCTAATTAGAATTCAGTAGTTTTTTAATTTAGAATTTTGTGTTTTTTATTAAGACTTCAGTGCTTTTTATTCAGAATTCAGTGCTTTTTTATTTAGAAATCAGGGGTATTTTTATTTAGAATTTATTTTTTTTATTTAGAATTCAGTGTTTTTTTTATTTAGAATTCAGTGCTTTTTTAAATTTAGAATCCAGTGTATTTTTGTTAGAATTCAATGTTTTTTTAAGTTAGAATTGTGTTTTTTCATTTAGAATTTAGTGTTTTTTATTCAGAATTTTGTGTTTTTTATTTACAAGTCAGTGCTTTTTATTCAGAAAAGTGTGCTTTTTTTTAGAATTGTGTTTTTATTAGATGTTGGTGCTTTTTTAGAATTCAGTGCTTTTTTAATTTAGAATTTGGTGTTTTTATTTAGAATTCAGTGTTTTTTAAATAAAATTCAGTGTTTTTTATTCAGAATTCAGTGTTTTTTATTTAGAATTCAGTGCTTTTTATTTAGAATTCAGTGTTTATTTATTTAGAATTCAGTGTAATTATTTAGATTTCAGTGTGTTTTATTTAGAATACAGTGTTTTTAATTTAGAATTCAGTGGTTTTTATTTAGAATTCAGTGTTTTGTATTGAGAATTTGGATTTTTTTTAGAAGTCATTCTTTTTCTATTTAGAATTCAGTGCTTTTTAATTTAGAATTTGGTGTTTTTTATTTAGACTTCAGTGTTTTTTTATTTTGAAATCAGTGTTTTTTTATTTAGAATTTGGTGTTTGTTATTTAGAAGTCAGTGCTTTTTATTCAGAAAATTGTGCTTTTTTTAGATTTGTGTTTTTTATTAGATGTTGGTGCTTTTTTAGAATCCAGTGTTTTTAATTTAGAATTCAGTGTTTTTTATTTAGAATTCACTGCTTTTAATTAGGAATTCAGTGCTTTTTATTTTGAATTCAGTGTTTTTTAATTTAGAATTCAGTGTAATTATTTAGAATTCAGTGTTTTTTATTTAGCATACAGTGTTTTTAATTTAGAATTCAGTGTTTTTATTTAGAATTCAGTGTTTTCTATTGAGAAATTGGATTTTTTTAGAATTCAGTGTTTTTCTAATTAGAATTCAGTAGTTTTTTAATTTAGAATTTGGTGTTTTTTATTAAGACTTCAGTGCTTTTTATTTAGAATTCAGTGCTTTTTTATTTAGAAATCAGGGGTATTTTTATTTAGAATTTATTTTTTTTATTTAGAATTCAGTGTTTTTTATTTAGAATTCAGTGCTTTTTTAAATTTAGAATCCAGTGTATTTTTGTTAGAATTCAATGTTTTTTTAAGTTAGAATTGTGTTTTTTCATTTAGAATTTAGTGTTTTTTATTCAGAATTTTGTGTTTTTTATTTACAAGTCAGTGCTTTTTATTCAGAAAAGTGTGCTTTTTTTTAGAATTGTGTTTTTATTAGATGTTGGTGCTTTTTTAGAATTCAGTGCTTTTTTAATTTAGAATTTGGTGTTTTTATTTAGAATTCAGTGTTTTTTAAATAAAATTCAGTGTTTTTTATTCAGAATTCAGTGTTTATTTATTTAGAATTCAGTGTAATTATTTAGAATTCAGTGTGTTTTATTTAGAATACAGTGTTTTTAATTTAGAATTCAGTGGTTTTTATTTAGAATTCAGTGTTTTGTATTGAGAATTTGGATTTTTTTTAGAAGTCATTCTTTTTCTATTTAGAATTCAGTGCTTTTTAATTTAGAATTTGGTGTTTTTTATTTAGACTTCAGTGTTTTTTTATTTTGAAATCAGTGTTTTTTTATTTAGAATTTGGTGTTTGTTATTTAGAAGTCAGTGCTTTTTATTCAGAAAATTGTGCTTTTTTTAGATTTGTGTTTTTTATTAGATGTTGGTGCTTTTTTAGAATCCAGTGTTTTTAATTTAGAATTCAGTGTTTTTTTATTTAGAATTCACTGCTTTTAATTTAGAATTCAGTGCTTTTTATTTTGAATTCAGTGTTTTTTAATTTAGAATTCAGTGTAATTATTTAGAATTCAGTGTTTTTTATTTAGCATACAGTGTTTTTAATTTAGAATTCAGTGTTTTTATTTAGAATTCAGTGTTTTCTATTGAGAAATTGGATTTTTTTAGAATTCAGTGTTTTTCTAATTAGAATTCAGTAGTTTTTTAATTTAGAATTTGGTGTTTTTTATTAAGACTTCAGTGCTTTTCATTTAGAATTCAGTGCTTTTTTTATTTAGAAATCAGGGGTATTTTTATTTAGAATTTATTTTTTTTATTTAGAATTCAGTGTTTTTTTATTTAGAATTCAGTGCTTTTTTAAATTTAGAATCCAGTGTATTTTTGTTAGAATTCAATGTTTTTTTAAGTTAGAATTGTGTTTTTTCATTTAGAATTTAGTGTTTTTTATTCAGAATTTGGTGTTTTTTATTTAGAATTAAGTGTTTTTTTTATTTAGAATTCAGTGTTTTTTTATTTAGAAGTCAGTGCTTTTTTATTTAGAATTTGGTGTTTTAATTTAGAATTCAGTGGTTTTTTATTTAGAATTCAGTGCTTTTTTAAAATTTAGAATCCAGTGTATTTTTATTAGAATTCAGTGTTTTTTATTCAGAATTTGGTGTTTTTTATTTAGAATTCAGTCTTTTTCTATTTAGAATTCAGTGCTTTTTTAAGTTAGAATTTGGTGTTTTTTATTTAGAATTCAGTGTTTTTTTAATTAGAATTCAGTGTTTTTTATTCAGAATTTGGTGTTTTTTATTTAGAATGAAGTGTTTTTATTTAGATTTTAGTGTTTTTAATTTAGAATTCAGTGTTTTTTATTTAGAATTCAGTGCTTTTTATTTAGAATTTAGTGTAACTATTTAGAATTCAGTGGTTTTTATTTAGAATTCAGTGTTTTTTTATTTAGAATTTAGTGTAACTATTTAGAATTCAGTGGTTTTTATTTAGAATTCAGTGGTTTTTTATTTAGAATTCAGTGCTTTTTTAAATTTAGAATCCAGTGTATTTTTGTTATAATTCAGTGTTTTTTTAAGTTAGAATTGTGTTTTTTCATTTAGAATTTAGTGTTTTTTATTCAGAATTTTGTGTTTTTTATTTAGAATTAAGTGTTTTTTATTTAGAATTCAGTGTTTTTTATTTACAAGTCAGTGCTTTTTATTCAGAAAAGTGTGCTTTTTTTTAGAATTGTGTTTTTATTAGATGTTGGTGCTTTTTTAGAATTCAGTGATTTTTTAGTTTAGAATTTGGTGTTTTTATTTAGAATTCAGTGTTTTTTAAATAAAATTCAGTGTTTTTTATTCAGAATTCAGTGTTTTTTATTTAGAATTCAGTGATTTTTATTTAGAATTCAGTGTTTATTTATTTAGAATTCAGTGTAATTATTTAGATTTCAGTGTGTTTTATTTAGAATACAGTGTTTTTAATTTAGAATTCAGTGGTTTTTATTTAGAATTCAGTGTTTTGTATTGAGAATTTGGATTTTTTTTAGAAGTCATTCTTTTTCTATTTAGAATTCAGTGCTTTTTAATTTAGAATTTGGTGTTTTTTATTTAGACTTCAGTGTTTTTTTATTTTGAAATCAGTGTTTTTTTATTTAGAATTTGGTGCTTTTTTAAATTTAGAATCACGTGTATTTTTATTAGAATTCAGTGTTTTTTAATTAGAATTTGGTGTTTTTATTTAGAATTGTGTGTTTTATTTAGAAATCAGTGTTTTTTATTCAGAATTTGGTGTTTGTTATTTAGAAGTCAGTGCTTTTTATTCAGAAAATTGTGCTTTTTTTAGATTTGTGTTTTTTATTAGATGATGGTGCTTTTTTAGAATCCAGTGTTTTTAATTTAGAATTCAGTGTTTTTTATTTAGAATTCACAGCTTTTAATTTAGAATTCAGTGCTTTTTATTTTGAATTCAGTGTTTTTTAATTTAGAATTCAGTGTAATTATTTAGAATTCAGTGTTTTTTATTTAGCATACAGTGTTTTTAATTTAGAATTCAGTGTTTTTATTTAGAATTCAGTGTTTTCTATTGAGAATTTGGATTTTTTTAGAATTTAGTGTTTTTCTAATTAGAATTCAGTAGTTTTTTAATTTAGAATTTGGTGTTTTTTATTTAGACTTCAGTGATTTTATTTAGAATTCAGTGCTTTTTTATTTAGAAATCAGGGGTATTTTTATTTAGAATTTATAGTTTTTTTGATTTAGAATTCAGTGTTTTTATTTAGAATTCAGTGTTTTTATTTTGAATTAGTTTTTTTTAAGAATTCAGTGGTTTTTTAATTTAGAATTCAGTGCTTTTTTAAATTTAGAATCCAGTGTATTTTTGTTAGAATTCAATGTTTTTTTAAGTTAGAATTGTGTTTTTTCATTTAGAATTTAGTGTTTTTTATTCAGCATTTGGTGTTTTTTTATTTAGAATTAAGTGTTTTTTATTTAGAATTCAGTGTTTTTTTTAGAAGTCAGTGCTTTTTATTCAGAAAAGTGTGCTTTTTTTAGAATTGTGTTTTTATTAGATGTTGGTGCTTTTTTAGAATTCAGTGCTTTTTTAATTTAGAATTTGGTGTTTTTTATTTAGAATTCAGTGTTTTTTAATTATAATTCAGTGTTTTTATTCAGAATTTGGTGTTTTTTATTTAGAATTTGGTGTTTTTTATTGAGAATTCAGTGCTTTTTATTTAGAATTCAGTGCTTTTTTATTTAGAATTCAGTGTTTTTTATTTAGAATTCAGTGCTTTTTATTTAGAATTCAGTGTTTATTTATTTAGAATTCAGTGTTTTTTTTATTTAGAATTAAGTGTAATTATTTAGAATTCAGTGTTTTTATTTAGAATTCAGTGTTTTTTTATTTAGAATTCATTGTTTTTTATTCAGAATTTGGTGTTTGTTATTTAGAAGTCAGTGTTTTTTATTCAGAAAATTGTGCTTTTTTTAGATTTGTGTTTTTTATTAGATGTTGGTTCTTTTTTAGAATCCAGTGTTTTTAATTTAGAATTCAGTGTTTTTTATTTAGAATTCACTGCTTTTAATTTAGAATTCAGTGCTTTTTATTTTGAATTCAGTGTTTTTTAATTTAGAATTCAGTGTAATTATTTAGAATTCAGTGTTTTTTATTTAGCATACAGTGTTTTTAATTTAGAATTCAGTGTTTTTATTTAGAATTCAGTGTTTTCTATTGAGAAATTGGATTTTTTTAGAATTCAGTGTTTTTCTAATTAGAATTCAGTAGTTTTTTAATTTAGAATTTGGTGTTTTTTATTTAGACTTCAGTGCTTTTTATTTAGAATTCAGTGCTTTTTTATTTAGAAATCAGGGGTATTTTTATTTAGAATTTATTTTTTTTATTTAGAATTCAGTGTTTTTTTATTTAGAATTCAGTGCTTTTTTAAATTTAGAATCCAGTGTATTTTTGTTAGAATTCAATGTTTTTTTAAGTTAGAATTGTGTTTTTTCATTTAGAATTTAGTGTTTTTTATTCAGAATTTTGTGTTTTTTATTTAGAATTAAGTGTTTTTTATTTAGAATTCAGTGTTTTTTATTTACAAGTCAGTGCTTTTTATTCAGAAGAGTGTGCTTTTTTTTAGAAATGTGTTTTTATTAGATGTTGGTGCTTTTTTAGAATTCAGTGCTTTTTTAATTTAGAATTTGGTGTTTTTATTTAGAATTCAGTGTTTTTTAAATAAAATTCAGTGTTTTTTATTCAGAATTCAGTGTTTTTTATTTAGAATTCAGTGCTTTTTATTTAGAATTCAGTGATTATTTATTTAGAATTCAGTGTAATTATTTAGAATTCAGTGTGTTTTATTTAGAATACAGTGTTTTTAATTTAGAATTCAGTGTTTTTTATTTAGAATTCAGTGTTTTTTATTTAGAATTCAGAGTTTTTTTATTTAGAATTCAGTGTAATTATTTAGAATTCAGTGTGTTTTATTTAGAATACCGTGTTTTTAATTTAGAATTCAGTGGTTTTTATTTAGAATTCAGTGTTTTGTATTGAGAATTTGGATTTTTTTAGAAGTCATTCTTTTTCTATTTAGAATTCAGTGCTTTTTAATTTCGAATTTGGTGTTTTTTTTTAGACCTCAGTGTTTTTTTATTTCGAAATGAGTGCTTTTTTATTTAGAATTTGGTGTTTTAATTTAGAATTCAGTGTTTTTTTATTTAGAATTCAGTGCTTTTTTATAATTTAGGATCCAGTGTATTTTTATTAGAATTCAGTGTTTTTTTTTCAGAATTTGGTGTTTTTTATTTAGAATTCAGTCTTTTTCTATTTAGAATTCAGTGCATTTTAATTTAGAATTTGGTGTTTTTTATTTAGAATTCAGTGTTTTGTAATTAGAATTCAGTGTTTTTTATTCAGAATTTGATGTTTTTTATTTAGAATTAAGTGTTTTTATTTAGATTTTAGTGTTTTTAATTCAGAATTCAGTGTTTTTTATTTAGAATTCAGTGCTTTTTATTTAGAATTCAGTGTTTATTTATTTAGAATTCAGTGTTTTTCTATTTAGAATTCAGTGTAACTATTTAGAATTCAGTGGTTTTTATTTAGAATTCAGTGTTTTTTATTTAGAATTCAGTGTAATTATTTAGAATTCAGTGTGTTTTATTCAGAATACAGTGTTTTTAATTTAGAATTCAGTGGTTTTTATTTAGAATTCAGTGTTTTGTATTGAGAATTAGGATTTTTTTTAGAAGTCATTCTTTTTCTATTTAGAATTCAGTGCTTTTTAATTTAAAATTTGGTGTTTTTTATTTAGACTTCAGTGTGTTTTAATTTCAAAATCAGTGCTTTTTTATTTAGAATTCAGTGGTTTTTTATTTAGAATTCAGTGCTTTTTTAAATTTAGAATCCAGTGTATTTTTGTTATAATTCAGTGTTTTTTTAAGTTAGAATTGTGTTTTTTCATTTAGAATTTAGTGTTTTTTATTCAGAATTTTGTATTTTTTATTTAGAATTAAGTGTTTTTTATTTAGAATTCAGTGTTTTTTATTTACAAGTCAGTGCTTTTTATTCAGAAAAGTGTGCTTTTTTTTAGAATTGTGTTTTTATTAGATGTTGGTGCTTTTTTAGAATTCAGTGCTTTTTTAATTTAGAATTTGGTGTTTTTATTTAGAATTCAGTGTTTTTTAATTAAAATTCAGTGTTTTTTATTCGGAATTCAGTGTTTTTTATTTAGAATTCAGTGCTTTTTATTTAGAATTCAGTGTTTATTTATTTAGAATTCAGTGTAATTATTTAGAATTCAGTGTGTTTTATTTAGAATTCAGTGTTTTTAATTTAGAATTCAGTGGTTTTTATTTACAATTCAGTGTTTTGTATTGAGAATTTGGATTTTTTTTAGAAGTCATTCTTTTTCTATTTAGAATTCAGTGCTTTTTAATTTAGAATTAGGTGTTTTTTATTTAGATTTCAGTGTTTTTTTATTTTGAAATCAGTGTTTTTTTATTTTGAATTTGGTGTTTTAATTTAGAATTCACTGGTTTTTTATTTAGAATTCAGTGCTTTTTTTAAATTTAGAATCCAGTGTATTTTTATTAGAATTCAGTGTTTTTTAATTAGAATTTGGTGTTTTTATTTAGAATTGTGTGTTTTATTTCGAATTCAGTGTTTTTTATTCAGAATTTGGTGTTTGTTATTTCGAAGTCAGTGCTTTTTATTCAGAAAATTGTTCTTTTTTTTAGATTTGTGTTTTCTATTAGATGTTGGTGCTTTTTTAGAATCCAGTGTTTTTAATTTAGAATTCAGTGTTTTTTATTTAGAATTCACTGCTTTAAATTTAGAATTCAGTGCTTTTTATTTTTAATTCAGTGTTTTTTAATTTAGAATTCAGTGTAATTATTTAGAATTCAGTGTTTTTTATTTAGCATACAGTGTTTTTAATTTAGAAATCAGTGTTTTTATTTAGAATTCAGTGTTTTCTATTGAGAATTTGGATTTTTTTAGAATTCAGTGTTTTTCTAATTAGAATTCAGTAGTTTTTTAATTTAGAATTTGGTGTTTTTTATTTAGACTTCAGTGCTTTTTATTTAGAATTCAGTGCTTTTTTATTTAGAAATCAGGGGTATTTTTATTTAGAATTTATTTTTTTTATTTAGAATTTAGTGTTTTTTTATTTAGAATTCGGTGCTTTTTTAAATTTAGAATCCAGTGTATTTTTGTTAGAATTCAATGTTTTTTTTAAGTTAGAATTGTGTTTTTTCATTTAGAATTTAGTGTTTTTTATTCAGAATTTTGTGTTTTTTATTTAGAATTAAGTGTTTTTTATTTAGAATTCAGTGTTTTTTATTTACAAGTCAGTGCTTTTTATTCAGAAAAGTGTGCTTTTTTTTAGAATTGTGTTTTTATTAGATGTTGGTGCTTTTTTTAGAATTCAGTGCTTTTTTAATTTAGAATTTGGTGTTTTTATTTAGAATTCAGTGTTTTTTAAATAAAATTCAGTGTTTTTTATTCAGAATTCAGTGTTTTTTATTTAGAATTCAGTGCTTTTTATTTAGAATTCAGTGTTTATTTATTTAGAATTCAGTGTAATTATTTAGAATTCAGTGTGTTTTATTTATAATACAGTGTTTTTAATTTAGAATTTGGTGTTTTTTATTTAGACGTCAGTGCTTTTTATTTAGAATTCAGTGCTTTTTTATTTAGAAATCAGGGGTATTTTTATTTAGAATTTATTTTTTTTATTTAGAATTCAGTGTTTTTATTTAGAATTCAGTGTTTTTATTTAGAATTTGTTTTTTATTTAGAATTCAGTGTTTTTTTATTTAGAATTCAGTGCTTTTTTAAATTTAAAATCCAGTGTATTTTTGTTAGAATTCAATGTTTTTTTTAAGTTAGAATTGTGTTTTTTCATTTAGAATTTAGTGTTTTTTATTCAGAATTTGGTGTTTTTTATTTAGAATTAAGTGTTTTTTTTATTTAGAATTCAGTGTTTTTTTATTTAGAATTCAGTGTTTTTTATTCAGAATTTGGTGTTTGTTATTTAGAAGTCAGTGTTTTTTATTCAGAAAATTGTGCTTTTTTTAGATTTGTGTTTTTTATTAGATGTTGGTGCTTTTTTAGAATCCAGTGTTTTTAATTTAGAATTCAGTGTTTTTTATTTAGAATTCACTGCTTTTAATTTAGAATTCAGTGCTTTTTATTTTGAATTCAGTGTTTTTTAATTTAGAATTCAGTGTAATTATTTAGAATTCAGTGTTTTTTATTTAGCATACAGTGTTTTTAATTTAGAATTCAGTGTTTTTATTTAGAATTCAGTGTTTTCTATTGAGAAATTGGATTTTTTTAGAATTCAGTGTTTTTCTAATTAGAATTCAGTAGTTTTTTAATTTAGAATTTGGTGTTTTTTATTTAGACTTCAGTGCTTTTTATTTAGAATTCAGTGCTTTTTTATTTAGAAATCAGGGGTATTTTTATTTAGAATTTATTTTTTTTATTTAGAATTCAGTGTTTTTTATTTAGAATTCGGTGCTTTTTTAAATTTAGAATCCAGTGTATTTTTGTTAGAATTCAATGTTTTTTTTAAGTTAGAATTGTGTTTTTTCATTTAGAATTTAGTGTTTTTTATTCAGAATTTTGTGTTTTTTATTTAGAATTAAGTGTTTTTTATTTAGAATTCAGTGTTTTTTATTTACAAGTCAGTGCTTTTTATTCAGAAAAGTGTGCCTTTTTTTAGAATTGTGTTTTTATTAGATGTTGGTGCTTTTTTTAGAATTCATTGCTTTTTTAATTTAGAATTTGGTGTTTTTATTTAGAATTCAGTGTTTTTTAAATAAAATTCAGTGTTTTTTATTCAGAATTCAGTGTTTTTTATTTAGAATTCAGTGCTTTTTATTTAGAATTCAGTGTTTATTTATTTAGAATTCAGTGTAATTATTTAGAATTCAGTGTGTTTTATTTATAATACAGTGTTTTTAATTTAGAATTTGGTGTTTTTTATTTAGACTTCAGTGTTTTTTTATTTCGAAATCAGTGTTTTTTTTATTTAGAATTTGGTGTTTGTTATTTAGAAGTCAGTGCTTTTTATTCAGAAAATTGTGCTTTTTTTTAGATTTGTGTTTTTTATTAGATGTTGGTGCTTTTTTAGAATCCAGTGTTTTTAATTTAGAATTCAGTGTTTTTTATTTAGAATTCACTGCTTTTAATTTAGAATTCAGTGCTTTTTGTTTTGAATTCAGTGTTTTTTAATTTAGAATTCAGTGTAATTATTTAGAATTCAGTGTTTTTTTAGCATACAGTGTTTTTAATTTAGAATTCAGTGTTTTTATTTAGAATTCAGTGTTTTCTATTGAGAATTTGGATTTTTTTAGAATTCAGTGTTTTTCTAATTAGAATTCAGGAGTTTTTTAATTTAGAATTTGGTGTTTTTTATTTAGACTTCAGTGCTTTTTATTTAGAATTCAGTGCTTTTTTATTTAGAAATCAGGGGTATTTTTATTTAGAATTTATTGTTTTTTTATTTAGAATTCAGTGTTTTTATTTAGAATTCAGTGTTTTTATTTAGAATTTGTTTTTTTTATTTAGAATTCAGTGTTTTTTTTATTTAGAATTCAGTGCTTTTTAAATTTAGAATCCAGTGTATTTTTGTTAGAATTCAATGTTTTTTTTTAAGTTAGAATTGTTTTTTTTATTTAGAATTCAGTGCTTTTTTAATTTAGAATTTGGTGTTTTTTATTTAGAATTCAGTATTTTTTAATTATAAATCAGTGTTTTTATTCAGAATTTGGTGTTTTTTATTTAGAATTTGGTGTTTTTTATTTAGAATTCAGTGCTTTTTATTTAGAATTCAGTGTTTATTTATTTAGAATTCAGTGTTTTTTATTTAGAATTAAGTGTAATTATTTAGAATTCAGTGTTTTTTATTTAGAATTCAGTGTTTTTTTATTTAGAATTCATTGTAATTTTTTAGAATTCAGTGTGTTTTATTTAGAATACAGTGTTTTTAATTTAGAATTCAGTGGTTTTTATTTAGAATTCAGTGTTTTGTATTGAGAATTTGGATTTTTTTAGAAGTCATTCTTTTTCTATTTAGAATTCAGTGCTTTTTAATTTAGAATTTGGTGTTTTTTATTTAGACCTGTGTTTTTTTATTTCGAAATGAGTGCTTTTTTATTTAGAATTTGGTGTTTTAATTTAGAATTCAGTGGTTTTTTTATTA
The DNA here is from genome assembly GCF_043380555.1 of Nothobranchius furzeri. NCBI lineage: Eukaryota > Metazoa > Chordata > Actinopteri > Cyprinodontiformes > Nothobranchiidae > Nothobranchius > Nothobranchius furzeri. The sequence continues at coordinate 62,807,825 of NC_091755.1, forward strand.
GAATTCAGTGCTTATTTTAAATTTAGAATCCAGTGTATTTTTATTAGAATTCAGTGTTTTTTATTCAGAATTTTGTGTTTTTTATTTAGAAGTCAGTGCTTTTTATTCAGAAAATTGTGCTTTTTTTAGATTTGTGTTTTTTATTAGATGTTGGTGCTTTTTTAGAATCCAGTGTTTTTAATTTAGAATTCAGTGTTTTTTATTTAGAATTCACTGCTTTTAATTTAGAATTCAGTGCTTTTTATTTTGAATTCAGTGTTTTTTTATTTAGAATTCAGTGTAATTATTTAGAATTCAGGGTTTTTTTATTTAGCATACAGTGTTTTTAATTTAGAATTCAGTGTTTTTATTCAGAATTCAGTGTTTTCTATTGAGAATTTGGATTTTTTAAGAATTCAGTGTTCTTCTAATTAGAATTCAGTAGTTTTTTTATTTAGAATTTGGTTTTTTTATTTAGACTTCAGTGCTTTTTATTTAGAATTCAGTGCTTTTTTTATTTAGAATTCAGTCTTATTTTATTTAGAATTTATTGTTTTTTTATTTAGAATTACGTGTTTTTATTTAGAATTCAGTGTTTTTTATTTAGACTTTGTTTTTTTTATTAAAAATTCAGTGTATTTTATTTAGAAGTCAGTGCTTTTTATTCAGAAAATTGTGCTTTTTTTTTAGAATTGTGTTTTTATTAGATGTTGGTGCTTTTTTTAGAATTCAGTGTTTTTTATTTAGAAATCAGTGCTTTTTATTTAGAATTCAGTGCTTCTTTATTTAGAATTCAGTGTTTTTTATTTAGAATTCAGTGCTTTTTATTTAGAATTCAGTGCTTTTTTATTTAGAATTCAGTGTTATTTTATTTAGAATTTATTGTATTTTTATTTAGAATTAAGTGTTTTTATTTAGAATTCAGTGTTTTTTATTTAGACTTTGGTTTTTTTTATTTAGAACTCAGTGTATTTTATTTAGAAGTAAGTGCTTTTTATTCAGAAAATTGTGCTTTTTTTAGAATTGTGTTTTTATTAGATGTTGGTGCTTTTTTAGAATTCAGTGTTTTTTATTTAGAATTCAGTGCTTTTTATTTAGAATTCAGTGCTTCTTTATTTAGAATTCAGTGTTTATTTATTTAGAATTCAGTGTTTATTTATTTAGAATACAGTGTTTTTCATTTAGAATTCAGTGTTTTTTTTATTTAGAATTCAGTGTAATTATTTAGAAATCAGTGGTTTTTATTTAGAATACAGTGTTTTGAATTTAGAATTCAGTGGTTTTTATTTAGAATTCAGTGTTTTGTATTGAGAACTTGGATATATTTTTTAGAATTCAGTCTTTTTCTATTTAGAATTCAGTGCTTTTTTAATTTAGAATTTGGTGTTTTTTATTTAGAATTCAGTGTTTTTTAATTAGAATTCAGTGTTTTTTATTCAGAATTTGGTGTATTTTATTTTGAATTAAGTGTTTTTTATTTAGATTTCAGTGTTTTTAATTTAGAATTCAGTGTGTTTTATTTAGAATTCAGTGCTTTTTATTTAGATTTCAGTGTTTTTTATTTAGAATTCAGTGTTTTTTATTTAGAATTCAGTGTAATCATTTAGAATTCAGTGTGTTTTATTTAGAATACAGTGTTTTTAATTTAGAATTCAGTGGTTTTTATTTAGAATTCAGTGTTTTGTATTGAGAATTTGGATTTTTTTTTAGAAGTCATTCTTTTTCTATTTAGAATTCAGTGCTTTTTAATTTAGAATATGGTGTTTTTTATTTAGACTTCAGCATTTATTTAGAATTCTGGGCTTTTTTAAAATTTAGAATCCAGTGTATTTTTATTAGAATTCAGTGTTTTTTAATTAGAATTTGGTGTTTTTATTTAGAATTGTGTGTTTTATTTAAAAATTCAGTGTTTTTTATTCAGAATTTGGTGTTTTTTATTTAGAAGTCAGTGCTTTTTATTCAGAAAATTGTGCTTTTTTTTAGATTTGTGTTTTTTATTAGATGTTGGTGCTTTTTTAGAATCCAGTGTTTTTAATATAGAATTCAGTGTTTTTTATTTAGAATTCACTGCTTTTAATTTAGAATTCAGTGCTTTTTATTTTGAATTCAGTGTTTTTTAATTTAGAATTCAGTGTAATTATTTAGAATTCAGTGTTTTTTATTTAGCATACAGTGTTTATAATTTAGAATTCAGTGTTTTTATTTAGAATTCAGTGTTTTGTATTGAGAACTTGGATATTTTTTTTAGAATTCAGTGTTTTTCTATTTAGAATTCAGTGCTTTTTAAATTTAGAATTTGGTGTTTTTTATTTAGAATTCAGTGTTTTTAATTAGATTTCCGTGTTTTTTATTCAGAATTTGGTGTTTTTTATTTAGAATTAAGTGTTTATCATTTAGATTTCAGTGTTTTTAATTTAGAATTCAGTTTTTTTATTTAGAATTCAGTGCTTTTTATTTAGAATTCAGTGTTTATTTATTTAGAATTCAGTGCTTTTTTATTTAGAATTCAGTGTAATTATTTAGAATTCAGTGGTTTTTATTTAGAATACAGTGTTTTTAATTTAGAATTCAGTGCTTTTTATTTAGAATTCAGTGTAATTATTTAGAATTCAGTGGTTTTTATTTAGAATACAGTGTTTTTAATTTAGAATTCAGTGGTTTTTATTTAGAATTCAGTGTAATTATTTAGAATTCAGTGTTTTTTATTTAGCATACAGTGTTTATAATTTAGAATTCAGTGTTTTTATTTAGAATTCAGTGTTTTGTATTGAGAACTTGGATATTTTTTTTAGAATTCAGTGTTTTTCTATTTAGAATTCAGTGCTTTTTAAATTTAGAATTTGGTGTTTTTTATTTAGAATTCAGTGTTTTTAATTAGATTTCCGTGTTTTTTATTCAGAATTTGGTGTTTTTTATTTAGAATTAAGTGTTTATCATTTAGATTTCAGTGTTTTTAATTTAGAATTCAGTTTTTTTTATTTAGAATTAAGTGTTTTTTATTTAGATTTCAGTGTTTTTAATTTAGAATTCAGTGTTTTTTTATTTAGAATTCAGTGTAATTATTTAGAATTCAGTGTGTTTTATTTAGAATACAGTGTTTTTAATTTAGAATTCAGTGGTTTTTATTTAGAATTCAGTGTTTTGTATTGAGAATTTGGATTTTTTTTAGAAGTCATTCTTTTTCTATTTAGAATTCAGTGCTTTTTAATTTAGAATTTGGTGTTTTTTATTTAGAATTCAGTGTTTATCATTTAGATTTCAGTGTTTTTAATTTATAATTCAGTGTTTTTTATTTAGAATTCAGTGCTTTTTATTTAGAATTCAGTGTAATTATTTAGAATTCAGTGGTTTTTATTTAGAATACAGTGTTTTTAATTTAGAATTCAGTGGTTTTTATTTAGAATTCAGTGTTTTGTATTGAGAACTTGGATATTTTTTTAGAATTCAGTGTTTTTCTATTTAGATTTCAGTGCTTTTTTGATTTAGAATTTGGTGTTTTTTATTTTGAATTCAGTGTTTTTTTAATTAGAATTCAGTGTTTTTTATTCAGAATTCAGTGTTTTTTTATTTAGAATTCAGTGTAATTATTTAGAATTCAGTGGTTTTTATTTAGAATTCAGTGTTTTGTATTGAGAATTTGGATTTTTTTAGAAGTCATTCTTTTTCTATTTAGAATTCAGTGCTTTTTAATTTAGAATTTTGTGTTTTTTATTTAGACTTCAGTGTTTTTTTATTTCGAAATCAGTGCTTTTTTATTTAGAATTTGGTGTTTTAATTTAGAATTCAGTGGTTTTTTATTTAGAATTTAGGGCTTTTTTGAAATTTAGAATCCAGTGTATTTTTATTAGAATTCAGTGTTTTTTATTCAGAATTTGGTGTTTTTTATTTAGACTTCAGTGTTTTTTTATTTTGAAATCAGTGTTTTTTTTATTTAGAATTTGGCGTTTTAATTTAGAATTCAGTGGTTTTTTATTTAGAATTCAGTGCTTTTTTTAAATTTAGAATCCAGTGTATTTTTATTAGAATTCAGTGTTTTTTAATTAGAATTTGGTGTTTTTATTTAGAATTGTGTGTTTTATTTAGAATTCAGTGTTTTTTATTCAGAATTTGGTGTTTGTTATGTAGAAGTCAGTGCTTTTTATTCAGAAAATTGTGCTTTTTTTAGATTTGTGTTTTTTATTAGATGTTGGTGCTTTTTTAGAATCCAGTGTTTTTAATATAGAATTCCGTGTTTTTTATTTAGAATTCACTGCTTTTAATTTAGAATTCAGTGCTTTTTATTTTGAATTCAGTGTTTTTTAATTTAGAATTCAGTGTAATTATTTAGAATTCAGTGTTTTTTATTCAGCATACAGTGTTTTTAATTTAGAATTCAGTGTTTTTATTTAGAATTCAGTGTTTTGTATTGAGAACTTGGGTATTTTTTTTAGAATTCAGTGTTTTTCTATTTAGAATTCAATGCTTTTTAAAATTAAAATTTGGTGTTTTTTATTTAGAATTCAGTGTTTTTTAATTAGAATTCAGTGTTTTTTATTCAGAATTTGGTATTTTTTATTTAGAATTAAGTGTTTATCATTTAGATTTCAGTGTTTTTAATTTAGAATTCAGTGTTTTTTATTTAGAATTCAGTGCTTTTTATTTAGAATTCAGTGTTTATTTATTTAGAATTCAGTGTTTTTTATTTAGAATTCAGTGTAATTATTTAGAATTCAGTGGTTTTTATTTAGAATACAGTGTTTTTAATTTAGAATTCAGTGGTTTTTATTTAGAATTCAGTGTTTTGTATTGAGAATTTGGATTTTTTTAGAAGTCATTCTTTTTCTATTTAGAATTCAGTGCTTTTTAATTTAGAATTTTGTGTTTTTTATTTAGACTTCAGTGTTTTTTTATTTCGAAATCAGTGCTTTTTTATTTAGAATTTGGTGTTTTAATTTAGAATTCAGTGGTTTTTTATTTAGAATTTAGGGCTTTTTTGAAATTTAGAATCCAGTGTATTTTTATTAGAATTCAGTGTTTTTTATTCAGAATTTGGTGTTTTTTATTTAGACTTCAGTGTTTTTTTATTTTGAAATCAGTGTTTTTTTTATTTAGAATTTGGCGTTTTAATTTAGAATTCAGTGGTTTTTTATTTAGAATTCAGTGCTTTTTTTAAATTTAGAATCCAGTGTATTTTTATTAGAATTCAGTGTTTTTTAATTAGAATTTGGTGTTTTTATTTAGAATTGTGTGTTTTATTTAGAATTCAGTGTTTTTTATTCAGAATTTGGTGTTTGTTATGTAGAAGTCAGTGCTTTTTATTCAGAAAATTGTGCTTTTTTTAGATTTGTGTTTTTTATTAGATGTTGGTGCTTTTTTAGAATCCAGTGTTTTTAATATAGAATTCCGTGTTTTTTATTTAGAATTCACTGCTTTTAATTTAGAATTCAGTGCTTTTTATTTTGAATTCAGTGTTTTTTAATTTAGAATTCAGTGTAATTATTTAGAATTCAGTGTTTTTTATTCAGCATACAGTGTTTTTAATTTAGAATTCAGTGTTTTTATTTAGAATTCAGTGTTTTGTATTGAGAACTTGGGTATTTTTTTTAGAATTCAGTGTTTTTCTATTTAGAATTCAATGCTTTTTAAAATTAAAATTTGGTGTTTTTTATTTAGAATTCAGTGTTTTTTAATTAGAATTCAGTGTTTTTTATTCAGAATTTGGTATTTTTTATTTAGAATTAAGTGTTTATCATTTAGATTTCAGTGTTTTTAATTTAGAATTCAGTGTTTTTTATTTAGAATTCAGTGCTTTTTATTTAGAATTCAGTGTTTATTTATTTAGAATTCAGTGTTTTTTATTTAGAATTCAGTGTAATTATTTAGAATTCAGTGGTTTTTATTTAGAATACAGTGTTTTTAATTTAGAATTCAGTGGTTTTTATTTAGAATTCAGTGTTTTGTATTGAGAACTTGGATTTTTTTTTTTAGAATTCAGTGTTTTTCTATTTTGAATTCAGTGCTTTTTAATTTAGAATTTGGTGTTTTTTATTTTGAATTCAGTGTTTTTTAATTAGAATTCAGTGTTTTTTATTCAGAATTTGGTGTTTTTTATTTAGAATTAAGTGTTTTTTATTTAGATTTCAGTGTTTTTAATTTAGAATTCAGTGTTTTTTTTATTTAGAATTCAGTGTAATTATTTAGAATTCAGTGTTTTTTATTTAGAATTCAGTGTTTTTTTATTTAGAATTCATTGTAATTTTTTAGAATTCAGTGTGTTTTATTTAGAATACAGTGTTTTTAATTTAGAATTCAGTGTTTTTTATTTAGAATTCAGTGTTTTGTATTGAGAATTTGGATTTTTTTTAGAAGTCATTCTTTTTCTATTTAGAATTCAGTGCTTTATAATTTAGAATTTAGTGTTTTTTATTTAGAATTCAGTGTTTTTTAATTAGAATTCAGTGTTTTTTATTCAGAATTTGGTGTTTTTTATTTAGAATTAAGTGTTTATCATTTAGAATTCAGTGTTTTCTATTGAGAATTTGGATTTTTTTAGAATTTAGTGTTTTTCTAATTAGAATTCAGTAGTTTTTTAATTTAGAATTTGGTGTTTTTTATTTAGACTTCAGTGCTTTTTATTTAGAATTCAGTGCTTTTTTATTTAGAAATCAGGGGTATTTTTATTTAGAATTTATAGTTTTTTTATTTAGAATTCAGTGTTTTTATTTAGAATTCAGTGTTTTTATTTAGAATTTGTTTTTTTTAAGAATTCAGTGCTTTTTTAAATTTAGAATCCAGTGTATTTTTGTTAGAATTCAATGTTTTTTAAGTTAGAATTGTGTTTTTTCATTTAGAATTTAGTGTTTTTTATTCAGAATTTGGTGTATTTTTTATTTAGAATTAAGTGTTTTTTATTTAGAATTCAGTGTTTTTTTTAGAAGTCAGTGCTTTTTATTCAGAAAAGTGTGCTTTTTTTTAGAATTGTGTTTTTATTAGATGTTGGTGCTTTTTTAGAATTCAGTGCTTTTTTAATTTAGAATTTGGTGTTTTTTATTTAGAATTCAGTGTTTTTTAATTATAATTCAGTGTTTTTTATTCAGAATTTGGTGTTTTTTTATTTAGAATTTGGTGTTTTTTATTTAGAATTCAGTGCTTTTTATTTAGAATTCAGTGCTTCTTTATTTAGAATTCAGTGTTTTTATTTAGAATTCAGTGCTTTTTATTTAGAATTCAGTGTTTATTTATTTAGAATTCAGTGTTTTTTTATTTAGAATTAAGTGTAATTATTTAGAATTCAGTGTTTTTTATTTAGAATTCAGTGTTTTTTTTATTTAGAATTCATTGTAATTTTTTAGAATTCAGTGTGTTTTATTTAGAATACAGTGTTTTTAATTTAGAATTCAGTGGTTTTTATTTAGAATTCAGTGTTTTGTATTGAGAATTAGGATTTTTTTAGAAGTCATTCTTTTTCTATTTAGAATTCAGTGCTTTTTAATTTAGAATTTGGTGTTTTTTATTTAGACCTCAGTGTTTTTTTTATTTCGAAATGAGTGCTTTTTTATTTAGAATTTGGTGTTTTAATTTAGAATTCAGTGGTTTTTTAATTAGAATTCAGTGCTTTTTTAAAATTTAGAGTCCAGTGTATTTTTATTAGAATTCAGTGTTTTTATTCAGAATTTTGTGTTTTTTATTTAGAAGTCAGTGCTTTTTATTCAGAAAATTGTGCTTTTTTTAGATTTGTGTTTTTTATTAGATGTTGGTGCTTTTTTAGAATCCAGTGTTTTTAATTTAGAATTCAGTGTTTTTAATTTAGAATTCACTGCTTTTAATTTAGAATTCAGTGCTTTTTATTTTGAATTCAGTGTTTTTTAATTTAGAATTCAGTGTAATTATTTAGAATTCAGGGTTTTTTATTTAGCATACAGTGTTTTTAATTTAGAATTCAGTGTTTTTATTTAGAATTCAGTGTTTTCTATTGAGAATTTGGATTTTTTAAGAATTCAGTGTTTTTCTAATTAGAATTCAGTAGTTTTTTTATTTAGAATTTGGTTTTTTTATTTAGACTTCAGTGCTTTTTATTTAGAATTCAGTGCTTTTTTATTTAGAAATCAGGGGTATTTTTATTTAGAATTTATAGTTTTTTTATTTAGAATTCAGTGTTTTTATTTAGATTTCAGTGTTTTTATTTAGAATTTGTTTTTTTTTAAGAATTCAGTGTTTTTTTTATTTAGAATTCAGTGCTTTTTTAAATTTAGAATCCAGTGTATTTTTGTTAGAATTCAATGTTTTTTTAAGTTAGAATTGTGTTTTTTCATTTAGAATTTAGTGTTTTTTATTCAGAATTTGGTGTTTTTTTATTTAGAATTAAGTGTTTTTTATTTAGAATTCAGTGTTTTTTTTAGAAGTCAGTGCTTTTTATTCAGAAAAGTGTGCTTTTTTTAGAATTGTGTTTTTATTAGATGTTGGTGCTTTTTTAGAATTCAGTGCTTTTTTAATTTAGAATTTGGTGTTTTTTATTTAGAATTCAGTGTTTTTTAATTATAATTCAGTGTTTTTTATTCAGAATTTGGTGTTTTTTATTTAGAATTCAGTGTTTTTATTTAGAATTCAGTGCTTTTTATTTAGAATTCAGTGTTTATTTATTTAGAATTCAGTGTAATTATTTAGAATTCAGTGTGTTTTATTTAGAATACAGTGTTTTTAATTTAGAATTCAGTGGTTGTTATTTAGAATTCAGTGTTTTGTATTGAGAATTTGGATTTTTTTTAGAAGTCATTCTTTTTCTATTTAGAATTCAGTGCTTTTTAATTTAGAATTTAGTGTTTTTTATTTAGAAGTCAGAGTTTTTTATTCAGAATTTGGTGTTTTTTATTTAGAATTAAGTGTTTATCATTTAGATTTCAGTGTTTTTAATTTATAATTCAATGTTTTTTATTTAGAATTCAGTGCTTTTTATTTAGAATTCAGTGTTTATTTATTTAGAATTCAGTGTTTTTTTATTTAGAATTCAGTGTAATTATTTAGAATTCAGTGGTTTTTATTTAGAATACAGTGTTTTTAATTTAGAATTCATTGATTTTTATTTAGAATTCAGTGTTTTGTATTGAGAACTTGGATATTTTTTTTAGATTTCAGTGTTTTTCTATTTAGAATTCAGTGCTTTTTTAATTTAGAATTTGGTGTTTTTCATTTTGAATTCAGTGTTTTTTAATTAGAATTCAGTGTTTTTTATTCAGAATTCAGTGTTTTTTTTATTTAGAATTCAGTGTAATTATTTAGAATTCAGTGGTTTTTATTTAGAATTCAGTGTTTTGTATTGAGAATTTGGATTTTTTTTAGAAGTCATTCTTTTTCTATTTAGAATTCAGTGCTTTTTAATTTAGAATTTTGTGTTTTTTATTTAGACTTCAGTGTTTTTTTATTTCGAAATCAGTGCTTTTTTATTTAGAATTTGGTGTTTTAATTTAGAATTCAGTGGTTTTTTATTTAGAATTTAGGGCTTTTTTTGAAATTTAGAATCCAGTGTATTTTTATTAGAATTCAGTGTTTTTTATTCAGAATTTGGTGTTTTTTATTTAGACTTCAGTGTTTTTTTATTTTGAAATCAGTGTTTTTTTATTTAGAATTTGGTGTTTTAATTTAGAATTCAGTGGTTTTTTATTTAGAATTCACTGCTTTTAATTTAGAATTCAGTGCTTTTTATTTTGAATTCAGTGTTTTTTAATTTAGAATTCAGTGTAATTATTTAGAATTCAGTGTTTTTTATTTAGCATACAGTGTTTTTAATTTAGAATTCAGTGTTTTTATTTAGAATTCAGTGTTTTCTATTGAGAAATTGGATTTTTTTAGAATTCAGTGTTTTTCTAATTAGAATTCAGTAGTTTTTTAATTTAGAATTTGGTGTTTTTTATTTAGACTTCAGTGCTTTTTATTTAGAATTCAGTGCTTTTTTATTTAGAAATCAGGGGTATTTTTATTTAGAATTTATTTTTTTTATTTAGAATTCAGTGTTTTTTTATTTTGAATTCGGTGCTTTTTTAAATTTAGAATCCAGTGTATTTTTGTTAGAATTCAATGTTTTTTTTAAGTTAGAATTGTGTTTTTTCATTTAGAATTTAGTGTTTTTTATTCAGAATTTTGTGTTTTTTATTTAGAATTAAGTGTTTTTTATTTAGAATTCAGTGTTTTTTATTTACAAGTCAGTGCTTTTTATTCAGAAAAGTGTGCCTTTTTTTAGAATTGTGTTTTTATTAGATGTTGGTGCTTTTTTTAGAATTCATTGCTTTTTTAATTTAGAATTTGGTGTTTTTATTTAGAATTCAGTGTTTTTTAAATAAAATTCAGTGTTTTTTATTCAGAATTCAGTGTTTTTTATTTAGAATTCAGTGCTTTTTATTTAGAATTCAGTGTTTATTTATTTAGAATTCAGTGTAATTATTTAGAATTCAGTGTGTTTTATTTATAATACAGTGTTTTTAATTTAGAATTTGGTGTTTTTTATTTAGACTTCAGTGTTTTTTTATTTCGAAATCAGTGTTTTTTTATTTAGAATTTGGTGTTTGTTATTTAGAAGTCAGTGCTTTTTATTCAGAAAATTGTGCTTTTTTTTAGATTTGTGTTTTTTATTAGATGTTGGTGCTTTTTTAGAATCCAGTGTTTTTAATTTAGAATTCAGTGTTTTTTATTTAGAATTCACTGCTTTTAATTTAGAATTCAGTGCTTTTTGTTTTGAATTCAGTGTTTTTTAATTTAGAATTCAGTGTAATTATTTAGAATTCAGTGTTTTTTTAGCATACAGTGTTTTTAATTTAGAATTCAGCGTTTTTATTTAGAATTCAGTGTTTTCTATTGAGAATTTGGATTTTTTTAGAATTCAGTGTTTTTCTAATTAGAATTCAGGAGTTTTTTAATTTAGAATTTGGTGTTTTTTATTTAGACTTCAGTGCTTTTTATTTAGAATTCAGTGCTTTTTTATTTAGAAATCAGGGGTATTTTTATTTAGAATTTATTGTTTTTTTATTTAGAATTCAGTGTTTTTATTTAGAATTCAGTGTTTTTATTTAGAATTTGTTTTTTTTATTTAGAATTCAGTGTTTTTTTTATTTAGAATTCAGTGCTTTTTAAATTTAGAATCCAGTGTATTTTTGTTAGAATTCAATGTTTTTTTTTAAGTTAGAATTGTTTTTTTTATTTAGAATTCAGTGCTTTTTTAATTTAGAATTTGGTGTTTTTTATTTAGAATTCAGTATTTTTTAATTATAAATCAGTGTTTTTATTCAGAATTTGGTGTTTTTTATTTAGAATTTGGTGTTTTTTATTTAGAATTCAGTGCTTTTTATTTAGAATTCAGTGTTTATTTATTTAGAATTCAGTGTTTTTTATTTAGAATTAAGTGTAATTATTTAGAATTCAGTGTTTTTTATTTAGAATTCAGTGTTTTTTTATTTAGAATTCATTGTAATTTTTTAGAATTCAGTGTGTTTTATTTAGAATACAGTGTTTTTAATTTAGAATTCAGTGGTTTTTATTTAGAATTCAGTGTTTTGTATTGAGAATTTGGATTTTTTTAGAAGTCATTCTTTTTCTATTTAGAATTCAGTGCTTTTTAATTTAGAATTTGGTGTTTTTTATTTAGACCTGTGTTTTTTTATTTCGAAATGAGTGCTTTTTTATTTAGAATTTGGTGTTTTAATTTAGAATTCAGTGGTTTTTTTATTAGAATTCAGTGCTTATTTTAAATTTAGAATCCAGTGTATTTTTATTAGAATTCAGTGTTTTTTATTCAGAATTTTGTGTTTTTTATTTAGAAGTCAGTGCTTTTTATTCAGAAAATTGTGCTTTTTTTAGATTTGTGTTTTTTATTAGATGTTGGTGCTTTTTTAGAATCCAGTGTTTTTAATTTAGAATTCAGTGTTTTTTATTTAGAATTCACTGCTTTTAATTTAGAATTCAGTGCTTTTTATTTTGAATTCAGTGTTTTTTTATTTAGAATTCAGTGTAATTATTTAGAATTCAGGGTTTTTTTATTTAGCATACAGTGTTTTTAATTTAGAATTCAGTGTTTTTATTCAGAATTCAGTGTTTTCTATTGAGAATTTGGATTTTTTAAGAATTCAGTGTTCTTCTAATTAGAATTCAGTAGTTTTTTTATTTAGAATTTGGTTTTTTTATTTAGACTTCAGTGCTTTTTATTTAGAATTCAGTGCTTTTTTTATTTAGAATTCAGTCTTATTTTATTTAGAATTTATTGTTTTTTTATTTAGAATTACGTGTTTTTATTTAGAATTCAGTGTTTTTTATTTAGACTTTGTTTTTTTTATTAAAAATTCAGTGTATTTTATTTAGAAGTCAGTGCTTTTTATTCAGAAAATTGTGCTTTTTTTTTAGAATTGTGTTTTTATTAGATGTTGGTGCTTTTTTTAGAATTCAGTGTTTTTTATTTAGAAATCAGTGCTTTTTATTTAGAATTCAGTGCTTCTTTATTTAGAATTCAGTGTTTTTTATTTAGAATTCAGTGCTTTTTATTTAGAATTCAGTGCTTTTTTATTTAGAATTCAGTGTTATTTTATTTAGAATTTATTGTATTTTTATTTAGAATTAAGTGTTTTTATTTAGAATTCAGTGTTTTTTATTTAGACTTTGGTTTTTTTTATTTAGAACTCAGTGTATTTTATTTAGAAGTAAGTGCTTTTTATTCAGAAAATTGTGCTTTTTTTAGAATTGTGTTTTTATTAGATGTTGGTGCTTTTTTAGAATTCAGTGTTTTTTATTTAGAATTCAGTGCTTTTTATTTAGAATTCAGTGCTTCTTTATTTAGAATTCAGTGTTTATTTATTTAGAATTCAGTGTTTATTTATTTAGAATACAGTGTTTTTCATTTAGAATTCAGTGTTTTTTTTATTTAGAATTCAGTGTAATTATTTAGAAATCAGTGGTTTTTATTTAGAATACAGTGTTTTGAATTTAGAATTCAGTGGTTTTTATTTAGAATTCAGTGTTTTGTATTGAGAACTTGGATATATTTTTTAGAATTCAGTCTTTTTCTATTTAGAATTCAGTGCTTTTTTAATTTAGAATTTGGTGTTTTTTATTTAGAATTCAGTGTTTTTTAATTAGAATTCAGTGTTTTTTATTCAGAATTTGGTGTATTTTATTTTGAATTAAGTGTTTTTTATTTAGATTTCAGTGTTTTTAATTTAGAATTCAGTGTGTTTTATTTAGAATTCAGTGCTTTTTATTTAGATTTCAGTGTTTTTTATTTAGAATTCAGTGTTTTTTATTTAGAATTCAGTGTAATCATTTAGAATTCAGTGTGTTTTATTTAGAATACAGTGTTTTTAATTTAGAATTCAGTGGTTTTTATTTAGAATTCAGTGTTTTGTATTGAGAATTTGGATTTTTTTTTAGAAGTCATTCTTTTTCTATTTAGAATTCAGTGCTTTTTAATTTAGAATATGGTGTTTTTTATTTAGACTTCAGCATTTATTTAGAATTCTGGGCTTTTTTAAAATTTAGAATCCAGTGTATTTTTATTAGAATTCAGTGTTTTTTAATTAGAATTTGGTGTTTTTATTTAGAATTGTGTGTTTTATTTAAAAATTCAGTGTTTTTTATTCAGAATTTGGTGTTTTTTATTTAGAAGTCAGTGCTTTTTATTCAGAAAATTGTGCTTTTTTTTAGATTTGTGTTTTTTATTAGATGTTGGTGCTTTTTTAGAATCCAGTGTTTTTAATATAGAATTCAGTGTTTTTTATTTAGAATTCACTGCTTTTAATTTAGAATTCAGTGCTTTTTATTTTGAATTCAGTGTTTTTTAATTTAGAATTCAGTGTAATTATTTAGAATTCAGTGTTTTTTATTTAGCATACAGTGTTTATAATTTAGAATTCAGTGTTTTTATTTAGAATTCAGTGTTTTGTATTGAGAACTTGGATATTTTTTTTAGAATTCAGTGTTTTTCTATTTAGAATTCAGTGCTTTTTAAATTTAGAATTTGGTGTTTTTTATTTAGAATTCAGTGTTTTTAATTAGATTTCCGTGTTTTTTATTCAGAATTTGGTGTTTTTTATTTAGAATTAAGTGTTTATCATTTAGATTTCAGTGTTTTTAATTTAGAATTCAGTTTTTTTATTTAGAATTCAGTGCTTTTTATTTAGAATTCAGTGTTTATTTATTTAGAATTCAGTGCTTTTTTATTTAGAATTCAGTGTAATTATTTAGAATTCAGTGGTTTTTATTTAGAATACAGTGTTTTTAATTTAGAATTCAGTGCTTTTTATTTAGAATTCAGTGTAATTATTTAGAATTCAGTGTTTTTTATTTAGCATACAGTGTTTATAATTTAGAATTCAGTGTTTTTATTTAGAATTCAGTGTTTTGTATTGAGAACTTGGATATTTTTTTTAGAATTCAGTGTTTTTCTATTTAGAATTCAGTGCTTTTTAAATTTAGAATTTGGTGTTTTTTATTTAGAATTCAGTGTTTTTAATTAGATTTCCGTGTTTTTTATTCAGAATTTGGTGTTTTTTATTTAGAATTAAGTGTTTATCATTTAGATTTCAGTGTTTTTAATTTAGAATTCAGTTTTTTTTATTTAGAATTCAGTGCTTTTTATTTAGAATTCAGTGTTTATTTATTTAGAATTCAGTGCTTTTTTATTTAGAATTCAGTGTAATTATTTAGAATTCAGTGGTTTTTATTTAGAATACAGTGTTTTTAATTTAGAATTCAGTGGTTTTTATTTAGAATTCAGTGTTTTGTATTGAGAACTTGGAAATATTTTTTTAGAATTCAGTGTTTTTCTATTTAGAATTCAGTGCTTTTTTAATTTAGAATTTGGTGTTTTTTATTTTGAATTCAGTGTTTTTTAATTAGAATTCAGTGTTTTTTATTCAGAATTTGGTGTTTTTTATTTAGAATTAAGTGTTTTTTATTTAGATTTCAGTGTTTTTAATTTAGAATTCAGTGTTTTTTTATTTAGAATTCAGTGTAATTATTTAGAATTCAGTGTGTTTTATTTAGAATACAGTGTTTTTAATTTAGAATTCAGTGGTTTTTATTTAGAATTCAGTGTTTTGTATTGAGAATTTGGATTTTTTTTAGAAGTCATTCTTTTTCTATTTAGAATTCAGTGCTTTTTAATTTAGAATTTGGTGTTTTTTATTTAGAATTCAGTGTTTATCATTTAGATTTCAGTGTTTTTAATTTATAATTCAGTGTTTTTTATTTAGAATTCAGTGCTTTTTATTTAGAATTCAGTGTAATTATTTAGAATTCAGTGGTTTTTATTTAGAATACAGTGTTTTTAATTTAGAATTCAGTGGTTTTTATTTAGAATTCAGTGTTTTGTATTGAGAACTTGGATATTTTTTTAGAATTCAGTGTTTTTCTATTTAGATTTCAGTGCTTTTTTGATTTAGAATTTGGTGTTTTTTATTTTGAATTCAGTGTTTTTTTAATTAGAATTCAGTGTTTTTTATTCAGAATTCAGTGTTTTTTTATTTAGAATTCAGTGTAATTATTTAGAATTCAGTGGTTTTTATTTAGAATTCAGTGTTTTGTATTGAGAATTTGGATTTTTTTAGAAGTCATTCTTTTTCTATTTAGAATTCAGTGCTTTTTAATTTAGAATTTTGTGTTTTTTATTTAGACTTCAGTGTTTTTTTATTTCGAAATCAGTGCTTTTTTATTTAGAATTTGGTGTTTTAATTTAGAATTCAGTGGTTTTTTATTTAGAATTTAGGGCTTTTTTGAAATTTAGAATCCAGTGTATTTTTATTAGAATTCAGTGTTTTTTATTCAGAATTTGGTGTTTTTTATTTAGACTTCAGTGTTTTTTTATTTTGAAATCAGTGTTTTTTTTATTTAGAATTTGGCGTTTTAATTTAGAATTCAGTGGTTTTTTATTTAGAATTCAGTGCTTTTTTTAAATTTAGAATCCAGTGTATTTTTATTAGAATTCAGTGTTTTTTAATTAGAATTTGGTGTTTTTATTTAGAATTGTGTGTTTTATTTAGAATTCAGTGTTTTTTATTCAGAATTTGGTGTTTGTTATGTAGAAGTCAGTGCTTTTTATTCAGAAAATTGTGCTTTTTTTAGATTTGTGTTTTTTATTAGATGTTGGTGCTTTTTTAGAATCCAGTGTTTTTAATATAGAATTCCGTGTTTTTTATTTAGAATTCACTGCTTTTAATTTAGAATTCAGTGCTTTTTATTTTGAATTCAGTGTTTTTTAATTTAGAATTCAGTGTAATTATTTAGAATTCAGTGTTTTTTATTCAGCATACAGTGTTTTTAATTTAGAATTCAGTGTTTTTATTTAGAATTCAGTGTTTTGTATTGAGAACTTGGGTATTTTTTTTAGAATTCAGTGTTTTTCTATTTAGAATTCAATGCTTTTTAAAATTAAAATTTGGTGTTTTTTATTTAGAATTCAGTGTTTTTTAATTAGAATTCAGTGTTTTTTATTCAGAATTTGGTATTTTTTATTTAGAATTAAGTGTTTATCATTTAGATTTCAGTGTTTTTAATTTAGAATTCAGTGTTTTTTATTTAGAATTCAGTGCTTTTTATTTAGAATTCAGTGTTTATTTATTTAGAATTCAGTGTTTTTTATTTAGAATTCAGTGTAATTATTTAGAATTCAGTGGTTTTTATTTAGAATACAGTGTTTTTAATTTAGAATTCAGTGGTTTTTATTTAGAATTCAGTGTTTTGTATTGAGAACTTGGATTTTTTTTTTTAGAATTCAGTGTTTTTCTATTTTGAATTCAGTGCTTTTTAATTTAGAATTTGGTGTTTTTTATTTTGAATTCAGTGTTTTTTAATTAGAATTCAGTGTTTTTTATTCAGAATTTGGTGTTTTTTATTTAGAATTAAGTGTTTTTTATTTAGATTTCAGTGTTTTTAATTTAGAATTCAGTGTTTTTTTTATTTAGAATTCAGTGTAATTATTTAGAATTCAGTGTTTTTTATTTAGAATTCAGTGTTTTTTTATTTAGAATTCATTGTAATTTTTTAGAATTCAGTGTGTTTTATTTAGAATACAGTGTTTTTAATTTAGAATTCAGTGTTTTTTATTTAGAATTCAGTGTTTTGTATTGAGAATTTGGATTTTTTTTAGAAGTCATTCTTTTTCTATTTAGAATTCAGTGCTTTATAATTTAGAATTTAGTGTTTTTTATTTAGAATTCAGTGTTTTTTAATTAGAATTCAGTGTTTTTTATTCAGAATTTGGTGTTTTTTATTTAGAATTAAGTGTTTATCATTTAGAATTCAGTGTTTTCTATTGAGAATTTGGATTTTTTTAGAATTTAGTGTTTTTCTAATTAGAATTCAGTAGTTTTTTAATTTAGAATTTGGTGTTTTTTATTTAGACTTCAGTGCTTTTTATTTAGAATTCAGTGCTTTTTTATTTAGAAATCAGGGGTATTTTTATTTAGAATTTATAGTTTTTTTATTTAGAATTCAGTGTTTTTATTTAGAATTCAGTGTTTTTATTTAGAATTTGTTTTTTTTAAGAATTCAGTGCTTTTTTAAATTTAGAATCCAGTGTATTTTTGTTAGAATTCAATGTTTTTTAAGTTAGAATTGTGTTTTTTCATTTAGAATTTAGTGTTTTTTATTCAGAATTTGGTGTATTTTTTATTTAGAATTAAGTGTTTTTTATTTAGAATTCAGTGTTTTTTTTAGAAGTCAGTGCTTTTTATTCAGAAAAGTGTGCTTTTTTTTAGAATTGTGTTTTTATTAGATGTTGGTGCTTTTTTAGAATTCAGTGCTTTTTTAATTTAGAATTTGGTGTTTTTTATTTAGAATTCAGTGTTTTTTAATTATAATTCAGTGTTTTTTATTCAGAATTTGGTGTTTTTTTATTTAGAATTTGGTGTTTTTTATTTAGAATTCAGTGCTTTTTATTTAGAATTCAGTGCTTCTTTATTTAGAATTCAGTGTTTTTATTTAGAATTCAGTGCTTTTTATTTAGAATTCAGTGTTTATTTATTTAGAATTCAGTGTTTTTTTATTTAGAATTAAGTGTAATTATTTAGAATTCAGTGTTTTTTATTTAGAATTCAGTGTTTTTTTATTTAGAATTCATTGTAATTTTTTAGAATTCAGTGTGTTTTATTTAGAATACAGTGTTTTTAATTTAGAATTCAGTGGTTTTTATTTAGAATTCAGTGTTTTGTATTGAGAATTAGGATTTTTTTAGAAGTCATTCTTTTTCTATTTAGAATTCAGTGCTTTTTAATTTAGAATTTGGTGTTTTTTATTTAGACCTCAGTGTTTTTTTTATTTCGAAATGAGTGCTTTTTTATTTAGAATTTGGTGTTTTAATTTAGAATTCAGTGGTTTTTTAATTAGAATTCAGTGCTTTTTTAAAATTTAGAGTCCAGTGTATTTTTATTAGAATTCAGTGTTTTTATTCAGAATTTTGTGTTTTTTATTTAGAAGTCAGTGCTTTTTATTCAGAAAATTGTGCTTTTTTTAGATTTGTGTTTTTTATTAGATGTTGGTGCTTTTTTAGAATCCAGTGTTTTTAATTTAGAATTCAGTGTTTTTAATTTAGAATTCACTGCTTTTAATTTAGAATTCAGTGCTTTTTATTTTGAATTCAGTGTTTTTTAATTTAGAATTCAGTGTAATTATTTAGAATTCAGGGTTTTTTATTTAGCATACAGTGTTTTTAATTTAGAATTCAGTGTTTTTATTTAGAATTCAGTGTTTTCTATTGAGAATTTGGATTTTTTAAGAATTCAGTGTTTTTCTAATTAGAATTCAGTAGTTTTTTTATTTAGAATTTGGTTTTTTTATTTAGACTTCAGTGCTTTTTATTTAGAATTCAGTGCTTTTTTATTTAGAAATCAGGGGTATTTTTATTTAGAATTTATAGTTTTTTTATTTAGAATTCAGTGTTTTTATTTAGATTTCAGTGTTTTTATTTAGAATTTGTTTTTTTTAAGAATTCAGTGTTTTTTTTATTTAGAATTCAGTGCTTTTTTAAATTTAGAATCCAGTGTATTTTTGTTAGAATTCAATGTTTTTTTAAGTTAGAATTGTGTTTTTTCATTTAGAATTTAGTGTTTTTTATTCAGAATTTGGTGTTTTTTTATTTAGAATTAAGTGTTTTTTATTTAGAATTCAGTGTTTTTTTTAGAAGTCAGTGCTTTTTATTCAGAAAAGTGTGCTTTTTTTAGAATTGTGTTTTTATTAGATGTTGGTGCTTTTTTAGAATTCAGTGCTTTTTTAATTTAGAATTTGGTGTTTTTTATTTAGAATTCAGTGTTTTTTAATTATAATTCAGTGTTTTTTATTCAGAATTTGGTGTTTTTTATTTAGAATTCAGTGTTTTTATTTAGAATTCAGTGCTTTTTATTTAGAATTCAGTGTTTATTTATTTAGAATTCAGTGTAATTATTTAGAATTCAGTGTGTTTTATTTAGAATACAGTGTTTTTAATTTAGAATTCAGTGGTTGTTATTTAGAATTCAGTGTTTTGTATTGAGAATTTGGATTTTTTTTAGAAGTCATTCTTTTTCTATTTAGAATTCAGTGCTTTTTAATTTAGAATTTAGTGTTTTTTATTTAGAAGTCAGAGTTTTTTATTCAGAATTTGGTGTTTTTTATTTAGAATTAAGTGTTTATCATTTAGATTTCAGTGTTTTTAATTTATAATTCAATGTTTTTTATTTAGAATTCAGTGCTTTTTATTTAGAATTCAGTGTTTATTTATTTAGAATTCAGTGTTTTTTTATTTAGAATTCAGTGTACTTATTTAGAATTCAGTGGTTTTTATTTAGAATACAGTGTTTTTAATTTAGAATTCATTGATTTTTATTTAGAATTCAGTGTTTTGTATTGAGAACTTGGATATTTTTTTTAGATTTCAGTGTTTTTCTATTTAGAATTCAGTGCTTTTTTAATTTAGAATTTGGTGTTTTTCATTTTGAATTCAGTGTTTTTTAATTAGAATTCAGTGTTTTTTATTCAGAATTCAGTGTTTTTTTTATTTAGAATTCAGTGTAATTATTTAGAATTCAGTGGTTTTTATTTAGAATTCAGTGTTTTGTATTGAGAATTTGGATTTTTTTTAGAAGTCATTCTTTTTCTATTTAGAATTCAGTGCTTTTTAATTTAGAATTTTGTGTTTTTTATTTAGACTTCAGTGTTTTTTTATTTCGAAATCAGTGCTTTTTTATTTAGAATTTGGTGTTTTAATTTAGAATTCAGTGGTTTTTTATTTAGAATTTAGGGCTTTTTTGAAATTTAGAATCCAGTGTATTTTTATTAGAATTCAGTGTTTTTTATTCAGAATTTGGTGTTTTTTATTTAGACTTCAGTGTTTTTTTATTTTGAAATCAGTGTTTTTTTATTTAGAATTTGGTGTTTTAATTTAGAATTCAGTGGTTTTTTATTTAGAATTCAGTGCTTTTTTAAATTTAGAATCCAGTGTATTTTTATTAGAATTCAGTGTTTTTTAATTAGAATTTGGTGTTTTTATTTAGAATTGTGTGTTTTATTTAGAATTCAGTGTTTTTTATTCAGAATTTGGTGTTTGTTATTTAGAAGTCAGTGCTTTTTATTCAGAAAATTGTGCTTTTTTTTAGATTTGTGTTTTTTATTAGATGTTGGTGCTTTTTTAGAATCCAGTGTTTTTAATATAGAATTCCGTGTTTTTTATTTAGAATTCACTGCTTTTAATTTAGAATTCAGTGCTTTTTATTTTGAATTCAGTGTTTTTTAATTTAGAATTCAGTGTAATTATTTAGAATTCAGTGTTTTTTATTTAGAATTCAGTGCTTTTTATTTAGAATTCAGTGTTTATTTATTTAGAATTCAGTGTTTTTTATTTAGAATTCAGTGTAATTATTTAGAATTCAGTGGTTTTTATTTAGAATACAGTGTTTTTAATTTAGAATTCAGTGGTTTTTATTTAGAATTCAGTGTTTTGTATTGAGAACTTGGATATTTTTTTTAGATTTCAGTGTTTTTCTATTTAGAATTCAGTGCTTTTTTAATTTAGAATTTGGTGTTTTTTATTTTGAATTCAGTGTTTTTTAATTAGAATTCAGTGTTTTTATTCAGAATTCAGTGTTCTTTTTTATTTAGAATTCAGTGTAATTATTTAGAATTCCGTGGTTTTTATTTAGAATTCAGTGTTTTGTATTGAGAAATTGGATTTTTTTTAGAAGTCATTCTTTTTCTATTTAGAATTCAGTGCTTTTTAATTTAGAATTTTGTATTTTTTATTTAGACTTCAGTGTTTTTTTTATTTCGAAATCAGTGCTTTTTTATTTAGAATTTGGTGTTTTAATTTAGAATTCAGTGGTTTTTTATTTAGAATTTAGGGCTTTTTTGAAATTTAGAATCCAGTGTATTTTTATTAGAATTCAGTGTTTTTTATTCAGAATTTGGTGTTTTTTTATTTAGACTTCAGTGTTTTTTTATTTTGAAATCAGTGTTTTTTTATTTAGAATTTGGTGTTTTAATTTAGAATTCAGTGGTTTTTTATTTAGAATTCAGTGCTTTTTTAAAATTTAGAATCCAGTGTATTTTTATTAGAATTCAGTGTTTTTTAATTAGAATTTGGTGTTTTTATTTAGAATTGTGTGTTTTATTTAGAATTCAGTGTTTTTTATTCAGAATTTGGTGTTTGTTATTTAGAAGTCAGTGCTTTTTATTCAGAAAATTGTGCTTTTTTTTAGATTTGTGTTTTTTATTAGATGTTAGTGCTTTTTTAGAATCCAGTGTTTTTAATATAGAATTCCGTGTTTTTTATTTAGAATTCACTGCTTTTAATTTAGAATTCAGTGCTTTTTATTTTGAATTCAGTGTTTTTTAATTTAGAATTCAGTGTAATTATTTAGAATTCAGTGTTTTTTATTCAGCATACAATGTTTTTAATTTAGAATTCAGTGTTTTTATTTAGAATTCAGTGTTTTGTATTGAGAACGTGGGTATTTTTTTTTAGAATTCAGTGTTTTTCTATTTAGAAATCAATGCTTTTTAAATTTAGAATTTGGTGTTTTTTATTTAGAATTCAGTGTTTTTTAATTAGAATTCAGTGTTTTTTATTCAGAATTTGGTGTTTTTTATTTAGAATTAAGTGTTTATCATTTAGATTTCAGTGTTTTTAATTTAGAATTCAGTGTTTTTTATTTAGAATTCAGTGCTTTTTATTTAGAATTCAGTGTTTATTTATTTAGAATTCAGTGTTTTTTATTTAGAATTCAGTGTAATTATTTAGAATTCAGTGGTTTTTATTTAGAATACAGTGTTTTTAATTTAGAATTCAGTGGTTTTTATTTAGAATTCAGTGTTTTGTATTGAGAACTTGGATATTTTTTTTAGATTTCAGTGTTTTTCTATTTAGAATTCAGTGCTTTTTTAATTTAGAATTTGGTGTTTTTTATTTTGAATTCAGTGTTTTTTAATTAGAATTCAGTGTTTTTATTCAGAATTCAGTGTTTTTTTTTATTTAGAATTCAGTGTAATTATTTAGAATTCCGTGGTTTTTATTTAGAATTCAGTGTTTTGTATTGAGCATTTGGATTTTTTTTAGAAGTCATTCTTTTTCTATTTAGAATTCAGTGCTTTTTAATTTAGAATTTTGTATTTTTTATTTAGACTTCAGTGTTTTTTTTATTTCGAAATCAGTGCTTTTTTATTTAGAATTTGGTGTTTTAATTTAGAATTCAGTGGTTTTTTATTTAGAATTTAGGGCTTTTTTGAAATTTAGAATCCAGTGTATTTTTATTAGAATTCAGTGTTTTTTATTCAGAATTTGGTGTTTTTTTATTTAGACTTCAGTGTTTTTTTATTTTGAAATCAGTGTTTTTTTATTTAGAATTTGGTGTTTTAATTTAGAATTCAGTGGTTTTTTATTTAGAATTCAGTGCTTTTTTAAAATTTAGAATCCAGTGTATTTTTATTAGAATTCAGTGTTTTTTAATTAGAATTTGGTGTTTTTATTTAGAATTGTGTGTTTTATTTAGAATTCAGTGTTTTTTATTCAGAATTTGGTGTTTGTTATTTAGAAGTCAGTGCTTTTTATTCAGAAAATTGTGCTTTTTTTTAGATTTGTGTTTTTTATTAGATGTCAGTGCTTTTTTAGAATCCAGTGTTTTTAATATAGAATTCCGTGTTTTTTATTTAGAATTCACTGCTTTTAATTTAGAATTCAGTGCTTTTTATTTTGAATTCAGTGTTTTTTAATTTAGAATTCAGTGTAATTATTTAGAATTCAGTGTTTTTTATTCAGCATACAATGTTTTTAATTTAGAATTCAGTGTTTTTATTTAGAATTCAGTGTTTTGTATTGAGAACGTGGGTATTTTTTTAGAATTCAGTGTTTTTCTATTTAGAAATCAATGCTTTTTAAATTTAGAATTTGGTGTTTTTTATTTAGAATTCAGTGTTTTTTAATTAGAATTCAGTGTTTTTTATTCAGAATTTGGTGTTTTTTATTTAGAATTAAGTGTTTATCATTTAGATTTCAGTGTTTTTAATTTAGAATTCAGTGTTTTTTATTTAGAATTCAGTGCTTTTTATTTAGAATTCAGTGTTTATTTATTTAGAATTCAGTGTTTTTTATTTAGAATTCAGTGTAATTATTTAGAATTCAGTGGTTTTTATTTAGAATACAGTGTTTTTAATTTAGAATTCAGTGGTTTTTATTTAGAATTCAGTGTTTTGTATTGAGAACTTGGATATTTTTTTTAGATTTCAGTGTTTTTCTATTTAGAATTCAGTGCTTTTTTAATTTAGAATTTGGTGTTTTTTATTTTGAATTCAGTGTTTTTTAATTAGAATTCAGTGTTTTTATTCAGAATTCAGTGTTTTTTTTATTTAGAATTCAGTGTAATTATTTAGAATTCCGTGGTTTTTATTTAGAATTCAGTGTTTTGTATTGAGAATTTGGATTTTTTTTAGAAGTCATTCTTTTTCTATTTAGAATTCAGTGCTTTTTAATTTAGAATTTTGTATTTTTTATTTAGACTTCAGTGTTTTTTTTATTTCGAAATCAGTGCTTTTTTATTTAGAATTTGGTGTATTAATTTAGAATTCAGTGGTTTTTTATTTAGAATTTAGGGCTTTTTTGAAATTTAGAATCCAGTGTATTTTTATTAGAATTCAGTGTTTTTTATTCAGAATTTGGTGTTTTTTTATTTAGACTTCAGTGTTTTTTTATTTTGAAATCAGTGTTTTTTTATTTAGAATTTGGTGTTTTAATTTAGAATTCAGTGGTTTTTTATTTAGAATTCAGTGCTTTTTTAAAATTTAGAATCCAGTGTATTTTTATTAGAATTCAGTGTTTTTTAATTAGAATTTGGTGTTTTTATTTAGAATTGTGTGTTTTATTTAGAATTCAGTGTTTTTTATTCAGAATTTGGTGTTTGTTATTTAGAAGTCAGTGCTTTTTATTCAGAAAATTGTGCTTTTTTTTAGATTTGTGTTTTTTATTAGATGTTGGTGCTTTTTTAGAATCCAGTGTTTTTAATATAGAATTCCGTGTTTTTTATTTAGAATTCACTGCTTTTAATTTAGAATTCAGTGCTTTTTATTTTGAATTCAGTGTTTTTTAATTTAGAATTCAGTGTAATTATTTAGAATTCAGTGTTTTTTATTCAGCATACAGTGTTTTTAATTTAGAATTCAGTGTTTTTATTTAGAATTCAGTGTTTTGTATTGAGAACGTGGGTATTTTTTTTTTAGAATTCAGTGTTTTTCTATTTAGAAATCAATGCTTTTTAAATTTAGAATTTGGTGTTTTTTATTTAGAATTCAGTGTTTTTTAATTAGAATTCAGTGTTTTTTATTCAGAATTTGGTGTTTTTTATTTAGAATTAAGTGTTTATCATTTAGATTTCAGTGTTTTTAATTTAGAATTCAGTGTTTTTTATTTAGAATTCAGTGCTTTTTATTTAGAATTCAGTGTTTATTTATTTAGAATTCAGTGTTTTTTATTTAGAATTCAGTGTAATTATTTAGAATTCAGTGGTTTTTATTTAGAATACAGTGTTTTTAATTTAGAATTCAGTGGTTTTTATTTAGAATTCAGTGTTTTGTATTGAGAACTTGGATATTTTTTTAGAATTCAGTGTTTTTCTATTTAGATTTCAGTGCTTTTTTAATTTAGAATTTGGTGTTTTTTATTTTGAATTCAGTGTTTTTTAATTAGAATTCAGTGTTTTTTATTCAGAATTCAGTGTTTTTTTATTTAGAATTCAGTGTAATTATTTATAATTCAGTGGTTTTTATTTAGAATTCAGTGTTTTGTATTGAGAATTTGGATTTTTTTTAGAAGTCATTCTTTTTCTATTTAGAATTCAGTGCTTTTTAATTTAGAATTTTGTGTTTTTTATTTAGACTTCAGTGTTTTTTTATTTCGAAATCAGTGCTTTTTTATTTAGAATTTGGTGTTTTAATTTAGAATTCAGTGGTTTTTTATTTAGAATTTAGGGCTTTTTTGAAATTTAGAATCCAGTGTATTTTTATTAGAATTCAGTGTTTTTTTATTTAGAATTTGGTGTTTTAATTTAGAATTCAGTGTTTTTTTATTTAGAAATCAGTGCTTTTTTTAAATTTAGAATCCAGTGTATTTTTATTAGAATTCAGTGTTTTTTAATTAGAATTTGGTGTTTTTATTTAGAATTGTGTGTTTTATTTAGAATTCAGTGTTTTTTATTCAGAATTTGGTGTTTGTTATTTAGAAGTCAGTGCTTTTTATTCAGAAAATTGTGCTTTTTTTTAGATTTGTGTTTTTTATTAGATGTTGGTGCTTTTTTAGAATCCAGTGTTTTTAATATAGAATTCCGTGTTTTTTATTTAGAATTCACTGCTTTTAATTTAGAATTCAGTGCTTTTTATTTTGAATTCAGTGTTTTTTAATTTAGAATTCAGTGTAATTATTTAGAATTCAGTGTTTTTTATTCAGCATACAGTGTTTTTAATTTAGAATTCAGTGTTTTTATTTAGAATTCAGTGTTTTGTATTGAGAACTTGGGTATTTTTTTTAGAATTCAGTGTTTTTCTATTTAGAATTCAATGCTTTTTAAATTTAGAATTTGGTGTTTTTTATTTAGAATTCAGTGTTTTTTAATTAGAATTCAGTGTTTTTTATTCAGAATTTGGTGTTTTTTATTTAGAATTAAGTGTTTTTTATTTAGATTTCAGTGTTTTTAATTTAGAATTCAGTGTTTTTTTTATTTAGAATTCAGTGTAATTATTTAGAATTCAGTGTGTTTTTATTTAGAATACAGTGTTTTTAATTTAGAATTCAGTGGTTTTTATTTAGAATTCAGTGTTTTGTATTGAGAACTTGGATATTTTTTTAGAATTCAGTGTTTTTCTATTTAGATTTCAGTGCTTTTTTAATTTAGAATTTGGTGTTTTTTATTTTGAATTCAGTGTTTTTTAATTAGAATTCAGTGTTTTTTATTCAGAATTCAGTGTTTTTTTATTTAGAATTCAGTGTAATTATTTATAATTCAGTGGTTTTTATTTAGAATTCAGTGTTTTGTATTGAGAATTTGGATTTTTTTTAGAAGTCATTCTTTTTCTATTTAGAATTCAGTGCTTTTTGATTTAGAATTTTGTGTTTTTTATTTAGACTTCAGTGTTTTTTTATTTCGAAATCAGTGCTTTTTTATTTAGAATTTGGTGTTTTAATTTAGAATTCAGTGGTTTTTTATTTAGAATTTAGGGCTTTTTTGAAATTTAGAATCCAGTGTATTTTTATTAGAATTCAGTGTTTTTTTATTTAGAATTTGGTGTTTTTTATTTAGAATTAAGTGTTTTTCATTTAGATTTCAGTGTTTTTAATTTATAATTCAGTGTTTTTATTTAGAATTCAGTGCTTTTTATTTAGAATTCAGTGTTTATTTATTTAGAATTCAGTGTTTTTTTATTTAGAATTCAGTGTAATTATTTAGAATTCAGTGGTTTTTATTTAGAATACAGTGTTTTTAATTTAGAATTCAGTGGTTTTTATTTAGAATTCAGTGTTTTGTATTGAGAACTTGGAAATCTTTTTAGAATTCAGTGTTTTTCTATTTAGATTTCAGTGCTTTTTTAATTTGGAATTTGGTGTTTTTTATTTTGAATTCAGTGTTTTTTAATTAGAATTCAGTGTTTTTTATTCAGAATTCAGTGTTTTTTTATTTAGAATTCAGTGTAATTATTTAGAATTCAGTGGTTTTTATTTAGAATTCAGTGTTTTGTATTGAGAATTTGGATTTTTTTTTAGAAGTCATTCTTTTTCAATTTAGAATTCAGTGCTTTTTAATTTAGAATTTTGTGTTTTTTATTTAGACTTCAGTGTTTTTTTATTTCAAAATCAGTGCTTTTTTATTTAGAATTTGGTGTTTTAATTTAGAATTCAGTGGTTTTTTATTTAGAATTTAGGGCTTTTTTGAAATTTAGAATCCAGTGTATTTTTATTAGAATTCAGTGTTTTTTATTCAGAATTTGGTGTTTTTTATTTAGACTTCAGTGTTTTTTTATTTAGAATTTGGTGTTTTAATTTAGAATTCAGTGGTTTTTTATTTAGAATTCAGTGATTTTTTTAAATTTAGAATCCAGTGTATTTTTATTAGAATTCAGTGTTTTTTAATTAGAATTTGGTGTTTTTATTTAGAATTGTGTGTTTTATTTAGAATTCAGTGTTTTTTATTCAGAATTTGGTGTTTGTTATTTAGAAGTCAGTGCTTTTTATTCAGAAAATTGTGCTTTTTTTTAGATTTGTGTTTTTTATTAGATGTTGGTGCTTTTTTAGAATCCAGTGTTTTTAATATAGAATTCCGTGTTTTTTATTTAGAATTCACTCCTTTTAATTTAGAATTCAGTGCTTTTTATTTTGAATTCAGTGTTTTTTAATTTAGAATTCAGTGTAATTATTTAGAATTCAGTGTTTTTTATTCAGCATACAGTGTTTTTAATTTAGAATTCAGTGTTTTTATTTAGAATTCAGTGTTTTGTATTGAGAACTTGGGTATTTTTTTTAGAATTCAGTGTTTTTCTATTTAGAATTCAATGCTTTTTAAATTTAGAATTTGGTGTTTTTTATTTAGAATTCAGT
The DNA here is from genome assembly GCF_043380555.1 of Nothobranchius furzeri. Lineage (NCBI taxonomy): Eukaryota > Metazoa > Chordata > Actinopteri > Cyprinodontiformes > Nothobranchiidae > Nothobranchius > Nothobranchius furzeri. Next base: position 62,835,855 of record NC_091755.1, read on the forward strand.
GTTTTTTAATTAGAATTCAGTGTTTTTTATTCAGAATTTGGTGTTTTTTATTTAGAATTAAGTGTTTATCATTTAGATTTCAGTGTTTTTAATTTAGAATTCAATGTTTTTTATTTAGAATTCAGTGCTTTTTATTTAGAATTCAGTGTTTATTTATTTAGAATTCAGTGTTTTTATTTAGAATTCAGTGTAATTATTTAGAATTCAGTGGTTTTTATTTAGAATTAAGTGTTTTTAATTTAGAATTCAGTGGTTTTTATTTAGAATTCAGTGTTTTGTATTGAGAACTTGGATATTTTTTTTTAGAAGTCAGTGTTTTTCTATTTAGAATTCAGTGCTTTTTTAATTTAGAATTTGGTGTTTTTTATTTTGAATTCAGTGTTTTTTAATTAGAATTCAATGTTTTTTATTCAGAATTTGGTGTTCTTTATTTAGAATTAAGTGTTTTTTATTTAGATTTCAGTGTTTTTAATTTAGAATTCAGTGTTTTTTTATTTAGAATTCAGTGTAATTATTTAGAATTCAGTGTGTTTTATTTAGAATACAGTGTTTTTAATTTAAAATTCAGTGGTTTTTATTTAGAATTCAGTGTTTTGTATTGAGAATTTGGATTTTTTTTAGAAGTCATTCTTTTTCTATTTAGAATTCAGTGCTTTTTAATTTAGAATTTGGCGTTTTTTATTTAGACTTCAGTGTTTTTTATTTCGAAATCAGTGCTTTTTTATTTAGAATTTGGTGTTTTAATTTAGAATTCAGTGGATTTTTATTTAGAATTAAGGGCTTTTTTAAAATTTAGAATCTAGTGTATTTTTATTAGAATTCAGTGTTTTTTAATTAGAATTTGGTGTTTTTATTTAGAATTGTGTGTTTTATTAAAAAATTCAGTGTTTTTATTCAGAATTTGGTGTTTTTTATTTATAAGTCAGTGCTTTTAATTCAGAAAATTGTGCTTTTTTTAGATTTGTGTTTTTTATTAGATGTTGGTGCTTTTTTAGAATCTAGTGTTTTTAATATAGAATTCAGTGTTTTTTATTTAGAATTCACTGCTTTTAATTTAGAATTCAGTGCTTTTTATTTTGAATTCAGTGTTTTTTAATTTAGAATTCAGTGTAATTATTTAGAATTCAGTGTTTTTTATTTAGCATACAGTGTTTTTAATTTAGAATTCGGTGTTTTTATTTAGAATTCAGTGTTTTGTATTGAGAACTTGGATTTTTTTTAGAATTCAGTGTTTTTCTATTTAGAATTCAGTGCTTTTTTAATTTAGAATTTGGTGTTTTTTATTTTGAATTCAGTGTTTTTTAATTAGAATTCAGTGTTTTTATTCAGAATTCAGTGTTTTTTTTTATTTAGAATTCAGTGTAATTATTTAGAATTCCGTGGTTTTTATTTAGAATTCAGTGTTTTGTATTGAGCATTTGGATTTTTTTTAGAAGTCATTCTTTTTCTATTTAGAATTCAGTGCTTTTTAATTTAGAATTTTGTATTTTTTATTTAGACTTCAGTGTTTTTTTTTATTTCGAAATCAGTGCTTTTTTATTTAGAATTTGGTGTTTTAATTTAGAATTCAGTGGTTTTTTATTTAGAATTTAGGGCTTTTTTGAAATTTAGAATCCAGTGTATTTTTATTAGAATTCAGTGTTTTTTATTCAGAATTTGGTGTTTTTTTATTTAGACTTCAGTGTTTTTTTATTTTGAAATCAGTGTTTTTTTATTTAGAATTTGGTGTTTTAATTTAGAATTCAGTGGTTTTTTATTTAGAATTCAGTGCTTTTTTAAAATTTAGAATCCAGTGTATTTTTATTAGAATTCAGTGTTTTTTAATTAGAATTTGGTGTTTTTATTTAGAATTGTGTGTTTTATTTAGAATTCAGTGTTTTTTATTCAGAATTTGGTGTTTGTTATTTAGAAGTCAGTGCTTTTTATTCAGAAAATTGTGCTTTTTTTAGATTTGTGTTTTTTATTAGATGTCAGTGCTTTTTTAGAATCCAGTGTTTTTAATATAGAATTCCGTGTTTTTTATTTAGAATTCACTGCTTTTAATTTAGAATTCAGTGCTTTTTATTTTGAATTCAGTGTTTTTTAATTTAGAATTCAGTGTAATTATTTAGAATTCAGTGTTTTTTATTCAGCATACAATGTTTTTAATTTAGAATTCAGTGTTTTTATTTAGAATTCAGTGTTTTGTATTGAGAACGTGGGTATTTTTTTAGAATTCAGTGTTTTTCTATTTAGAAATCAATGCTTTTTAAATTTAGAATTTGGTGTTTTTTATTTAGAATTCAGTGTTTTTTAATTAGAATTCAGTGTTTTTTATTCAGAATTTGGTGTTTTTTATTTAGAATTAAGTGTTTATCATTTAGATTTCAGTGTTTTTAATTTAGAATTCAGTGTTTTTTATTTAGAATTCAGTGCTTTTTATTTAGAATTCAGTGTTTATTTATTTAGAATTCAGTGTTTTTTATTTAGAATTCAGTGTAATTATTTAGAATTCAGTGGTTTTTATTTAGAATACAGTGTTTTTAATTTAGAATTCAGTGGTTTTTATTTAGAATTCAGTGTTTTGTATTGAGAACTTGGATATTTTTTTTAGATTTCAGTGTTTTTCTATTTAGAATTCAGTGCTTTTTTAATTTAGAATTTGGTGTTTTTTATTTTGAATTCAGTGTTTTTTAATTAGAATTCAGTGTTTTTATTCAGAATTCAGTGTTTTTTTTATTTAGAATTCAGTGTAATTATTTAGAATTCCGTGGTTTTTATTTAGAATTCAGTGTTTTGTATTGAGAATTTGGATTTTTTTTAGAAGTCATTCTTTTTCTATTTAGAATTCAGTGCTTTTTAATTTAGAATTTTGTATTTTTTATTTAGACTTCAGTGTTTTTTTTATTTCGAAATCAGTGCTTTTTTATTTAGAATTTGGTGTTTTAATTTAGAATTCAGTGGTTTTTTATTTAGAATTTAGGGCTTTTTTGAAATTTAGAATCCAGTGTATTTTTATTAGAATTCAGTGTTTTTTATTCAGAATTTGGTGTTTTTTTATTTAGACTTCAGTGTTTTTTTATTTTGAAATCAGTGTTTTTTTATTTAGAATTTGGTGTTTTAATTTAGAATTCAGTGGTTTTTTATTTAGAATTCAGTGCTTTTTTAAAATTTAGAATCCAGTGTATTTTTATTAGAATTCAGTGTTTTTTAATTAGAATTTGGTGTTTTTATTTAGAATTGTGTGTTTTATTTAGAATTCAGTGTTTTTTATTCAGAATTTGGTGTTTGTTATTTAGAAGTCAGTGCTTTTTATTCAGAAAATTGTGCTTTTTTTTAGATTTGTGTTTTTTATTAGATGTTGGTGCTTTTTTAGAATCCAGTGTTTTTAATATAGAATTCCGTGTTTTTTATTTAGAATTCACTGCTTTTAATTTAGAATTCAGTGCTTTTTATTTTGAATTCAGTGTTTTTTAATTTAGAATTCAGTGTAATTATTTAGAATTCAGTGTTTTTTATTCAGCATACAGTGTTTTTAATTTAGAATTCAGTGTTTTTATTTAGAATTCAGTGTTTTGTATTGAGAACTTGGGTATTTTTTTTAGAATTCAGTGTTTTTCTATTTAGAATTCAATGCTTTTTAAATTTAGAATTTGGTGTTTTTTATTTAGAATTCAGTGTTTTTTAATTAGAATTCAGTGTTTTTTATTCAGAATTTGGTGTTTTTTATTTAGAATTAAGTGTTTTTTATTTAGATTTCAGTGTTTTTAATTTAGAATTCAGTGTTTTTTTTATTTAGAATTCAGTGTAATTATTTAGAATTCAGTGTGTTTTTATTTAGAATACAGTGTTTTTAATTTAGAATTCAGTGGTTTTTATTTAGAATTCAGTGTTTTGTATTGAGAACTTGGATATTTTTTTAGAATTCAGTGTTTTTCTATTTAGATTTCAGTGCTTTTTAATTTAGAATTTGGTGTTTTTTATTTTGAATTCAGTGTTTTTTAATTAGAATTCAGTGTTTTTTATTCAGAATTCAGTGTTTTTTTATTTAGAATTCAGTTGTAATTATTTATAATTCAGTGGTTTTTATTTAGAATTCAGTGTTTTGTATTGAGAATTTGGATTTTTTTTAGAAGTCATTCTTTTTCTATTTAGAATTCAGTGCTTTTTAATTTAGAATTTTGTGTTTTTTATTTAGACTTCAGTGTTTTTTTATTTCGAAATCAGTGGTTTTTTATTTAGAATTTAGGGCTTTTTTGAAATTTAGAATCCAGTGTATTTTTATTAGAATTCAGTGTTTTTTTATTTAGAATTTGGTGTTTTTTATTTAGAATTAAGTGTTTTTCATTTAGATTTCAGTGTTTTTAATTTATAATTCAGTGTTTTTATTTAGAATTCAGTGCTTTTTATTTAGAATTCAGTGTTTATTTATTTAGAATTCAGTGTTTTTTTATTTAGAATTCAGTGTAATTATTTAGAATTCAGTGGTTTTTATTTAGAATACAGTGTTTTTAATTTAGAATTCAGTGGTTTTTATTTAGAATTCAGTGTTTTGTATTGAGAACTTGGAAATCTTTTTAGAATTCAGTGTTTTTCTATTTAGATTTCAGTGCTTTTTTAATTTGGAATTTGGTGTTTTTTATTTTGAATTCAGTGTTTTTTAATTAGAATTCAGTGTTTTTTATTCAGAATTCAGTGTTTTTTTATTTAGAATTCAGTGTAATTATTTAGAATTCAGTGGTTTTTATTTAGAATTCAGTGTTTTGTATTGAGAATTTGGATTTTTTTTTAGAAGTCATTCTTTTTCAATTTAGAATTCAGTGCTTTTTAATTTAGAATTTTGTGTTTTTTATTTAGACTTCAGTGTTTTTTTATTTCAAAATCAGTGCTTTTTTATTTAGAATTTGGTGTTTTAATTTAGAATTCAGTGGTTTTTTATTTAGAATTTAGGGCTTTTTTGAAATTTAGAATCCAGTGTATTTTTATTAGAATTCAGTGTTTTTTATTCAGAATTTGGTGTTTTTTATTTAGACTTCAGTGTTTTTTTATTTAGAATTTGGTGTTTTAATTTAGAATTCAGTGGTTTTTTATTTAGAATTCAGTGATTTTTTTAAATTTAGAATCCAGTGTATTTTTATTAGAATTCAGTGTTTTTTAATTAGAATTTGGTGTTTTTATTTAGAATTGTGTGTTTTATTTAGAATTCAGTGTTTTTTATTCAGAATTTGGTGTTTGTTATTTAGAAGTCAGTGCTTTTTATTCAGAAAATTGTGCTTTTTTTTAGATTTGTGTTTTTTATTAGATGTTGGTGCTTTTTTAGAATCCAGTGTTTTTAATATAGAATTCCGTGTTTTTTATTTAGAATTCACTGCTTTTAATTTAGAATTCAGTGCTTTTTATTTTGAATTCAGTGTTTTTTAATTTAGAATTCAGTGTAATTATTTAGAATTCAGTGTTTTTTATTCAGCATACAGTGTTTTTAATTTAGAATTCAGTGTTTTTATTTAGAATTCAGTGTTTTGTATTGAGAACTTGGGTATTTTTTTTAGAATTCAGTGTTTTTCTATTTAGAATTCAATGCTTTTTAAATTTAGAATTTGGTGTTTTTTATTTAGAATTCAGTGTTTTTTAATTAGAATTCAGTGTTTTTTATTCAGAATTTGGTGTTTTTTATTTAGAATTAAGTGTTTATCATTTAGATTTCAGTGTTTTTAATTTAGAATTCAATGTTTTTTATTTAGAATTCAGTGCTTTTTATTTAGAATTCAGTGTTTATTTATTTAGAATTCAGTGTTTTTATTTAGAATTCAGTGTAATTATTTAGAATTCAGTGGTTTTTATTTAGAATTAAGTGTTTTTAATTTAGAATTCAGTGGTTTTTATTTAGAATTCAGTGTTTTGTATTGAGAACTTGGATATTTTTTTTTAGAAGTCAGTGTTTTTCTATTTAGAATTCAGTGCTTTTTTAATTTAGAATTTGGTGTTTTTTATTTTGAATTCAGTGTTTTTTAATTAGAATTCAATGTTTTTTATTCAGAATTTGGTGTTCTTTATTTAGAATTAAGTGTTTTTTATTTAGATTTCAGTGTTTTTAATTTAGAATTCAGTGTTTTTTTATTTAGAATTCAGTGTAATTATTTAGAATTCAGTGTGTTTTATTTAGAATACAGTGTTTTTAATTTAAAATTCAGTGGTTTTTATTTAGAATTCAGTGTTTTGTATTGAGAAATTGGATTTTTTTTAGAAGTCATTCTTTTTCTATTTAGAATTCAGTGCTTTTTAATTTAGAATTTGGCGTTTTTTATTTAGACTTCAGTGTTTTTTATTTCGAAATCAGTGCTTTTTTATTTAGAATTTGGTGTTTTAATTTAGAATTCAGTGGATTTTTATTTAGAATTAAGGGCTTTTTTAAAATTTAGAATCTAGTGTATTTTTATTAGAATTCAGTGTTTTTTAATTAGAATTTGGTGTTTTTATTTAGAATTGTGGGTTTTATTAAAAAATTCAGTGTTTTTATTCAGAATTTGGTGTTTTTTATTTATAAGTCAGTGCTTTTAATTCAGAAAATTGTGCTTTTTTTAGATTTGTGTTTTTTATTAGATGTTGGTGCTTTTTTAGAATCTAGTGTTTTTAATATAGAATTCAGTGTTTTTTATTTAGAATTCACTGCTTTTAATTTAGAATTCAGTGCTTTTTATTTTGAATTCAGTGTTTTTTAATTTAGAATTCAGTGTAATTATTTAGAATTCAGTGTTTTTTATTTAGCATACAGTGTTTTTAATTTAGAATTCGGTGTTTTTATTTAGAATTCAGTGTTTTGTATTGAGAACTTGGATTTTTTTTAGAATTCAGTGTTTTTCTATTTAGAATTCAGTGCTTTTTAAATTTAGAATTAGGTGTTTTTTCTTTAGAATTAAGTGTTTATCATTTAGATTTCAGTGTTTTTAATTTAGAATTCAGTGTTTTTTATTTAGAATTCAGTGTTTTTTATTCAGAATTAGGTGTTTGTTATTTAGAAGTCAGTGCTTTTTATTCAGAAAATTGTGCTTTTTTTAGATTTGTGTTTTTTATTAGATGTTGGTGCTTTTTTAGAATCCAGTGTTTTTAATTTAGAATTCAGTGTTTTTTATTTAGAATTCACTGCTTTTAATTTAGAATTCAGTGCTTTTTATTTTGAATTCAGTGTTTTTTAATTTAGAATTCAGTGTAATTATTTAGAATTCCGTGTTTTTTATTTAGCATACAGTGTTTTTAATTTAGAATTCAGTGTTTTTATTTAGAATTCAGTGTTTTCTATTGAGAATTTGGATTTTTTAGAATTCAGTGTTTTTCTAATTAGAATTCAGTAGTTTTTTAATTTAGAATTTGGTGTTTTTTATTTAGACTTCAGTGCTTTTTTATTTAGAAATCAGGGGTATTTTTATTTAGAATTTATTGTTTTTTTATTTAGAATTCAGTGTTTTTTTTATTTAGAATTCAGTGCTTTTTTAAATTTAGAATCCACTGTATTTTTGTTAGAATTCAATGTTTTTTTAAGTTAGAATTGTGTTTTTTCATTTAGAATTTAGTATTTTTTATTCAGAATTTGGTGTTTTTTATTTAGAATTCAGTGTTTTTTATTTAGAATTCAGTGTTTTTTCTTTAGAAGTCAGTGCTTTTTATTCAGAAAAGTGTGCTTTTTTTAGAATTGTGTTTTTATTAGATGTTGGTCCTTTTTTAGAATTCAGTGCTTTTTTAATTTAGAATTTGGTGTTTTTTATTTAGAATTCAGTGTTATTTAATTATAATTCAGTGTTTTTTATTCAGAGATTGGTGTTTTTTATTTAGAATTTGGTGTTTTTTATTTAGAATTCAGTGCTTTTTATTTAGAATTCAGTGCTTCTTTATTTAGAATTCAGTGTTTTTTATTTAGAATTCAGTGTAATTATTTAGAATTCAGTGTTTTTTATTTAGAATTCAGTGTTTTTTTATTTAGAATTCAGTGCAATTATTTAGAATTCAGTGTGTTTTATTTAGAATACAGTGTTTTTAATTTAGAATTCAGTGGTTTTTATTTAGAATTCAGTGTTTTGTATTGAGAATTTGGATTTTTTTTAGAAGTCATTCTTTTTCTATTTAGAATTACGTGCTTTTTAATTTAGAATTTGGTGTTTTTTATTTAGACCTCAGTGTTTTTTTATTTTGAAATGAGTGCTTTTTTATTTAGAATTTGGTGTTTTAATTTAGAATTCAGTGGTTTTTTAATTAGAATTCAGTGCTTTTTTAAAATTTAGAATCCAGTGTATTTTTATTAGAATTCAGTGTTTTTTATTCAGAATTTGGTGTTTTTTATTTAGAAATCAGTGCTTTTTATTCAGAAAATTGTGCTTTTTTTAGATTTGTGTTTTTTATTAGATGTTGGTGCTTTTTTAGAATCCAGTGTTTTTAATATAGAATTCAGTGTTTTTTATTTAGAATTCACTGCTTTTAATTTAGAATTCAGTGCTTTTTATTTTGAATTCAGTGTTTTTTAATTTAGAATTCAGTGTAATTATTTAGAATTCAGTGTTTTTTATTTAGCATACAGTGTTTTTAATTTAGAATTCAGTGTTTTTATTTAGAATTCAGTGTTTTCTATTGAGAATTTGGATTTTTTAAGAATTCAGTGTTTTTCTAATTAGAATTCAGTAGTTTTTTTTTTTTAGAATTTGTTTTTTTTTATTTAGACTTCAGTGCTTTTTATTTATAATTCAGTGCTTTTTTATTTAGAATTCAGTGTTATTTTATTTAGAATTTATTGTTTTTTTTATTTAGAATTAAGTGTTTTTATTTAGAATTCAGTGTTTTTTATTTAGACTTTGGTTTTTTTATTTAGAATTCAGTGTATTTTATTTAGAAGTCAGTGCTTTTTATTCAGAAAATTGTGCTTTTTTTAGAATTGTGTTTTTATTAGATGTTGGTGCTTTTTTAGAATTCAGTGTTTTTTATATAGAATTCACTGCTTTTTATTTAGAATTCAGTGCTTCTTTGTTTAGAATTCAGTGTTTTTTATTTAGAATTCAGTGCTTTTTATTTAGAATTCAGTGCTTTTTTATTTAGAATTCAGTGTTATTTTATTTAGAATTTATTGTATTTTTTTATTTAGAATTAAGTGTTTTTATTTAGAATTCAGTGTTTTTTATTTAGACTTTGGTTTTTTTATTTAGAATTCAGTGTATTTTATTTAGAAGTCAGTGCTTTTTATTCAGAAAATTGTGCTTTTTTTAGAATTGTGTTTTTATTAGATGTTGGTGCTTTTTTAGAATTCAGTGTTTTTTATATAGAATTCACTGCTTTTTATTTAGAATTCAGTGCTTCTTTGTTTAGAATTCAGTGTTTTTTATTTAGAATTCAGTGCTTTTTATTTAGAATTCAGTGCTTTTTTATTTAGAATTCAGTGTTATTTTATTTAGAATGTATTGTTTTTTTATTCAGAATTAAGTGTTTTTATTTAGAATTCAGTGTTTTTTATTTAGACTTTGTTTTTTTATTTAGAATTCAGTGTATTTTATTTAGAAGTCAGTGCTTTTTATTCAGAAAATTGTGCTTTTTTTTAGAATTGTGTTTTTATTAGATGTTGGTGCTTTTTTAGAATTCAGTGTTTTTTATTTAGAATTCAGTGCTTTTTATTTAGAATTCAGTGCTTCTTTATTTAGAATTCAGTGGTATTTTATTTAGAATTCATTGTTTTTTTATTTAGAATTAAGTGTTTTTATTTAGAATTCAGTGTTTTTTTATTTAGACTTTGGTTTTTTTATTTAGAATTCAGTGTATTTTATTTAGGAATCAGTGCTTTTTATTCAGAAAATTGTGCTTTTTTTAGAATTGTGTTTTTATTAGATGTTGGTGCTTTTTTAGAATTCAGTGTTTTTTATTTAGAAGTCAGTGCTTTTTATTCAGAAAAGTGTGCTTTTTTTAGAATTGTGTTTTTATTAGATGTTGGTGCTTTTTTAGAATTCAGTGCTTTTTTAATTTAGAATTTGGTGTTTTTTATTTAGAATTCAGTGTTATTTAATTATAATTCAGTGTTTTTTATTCAGAGATTGGTGTTTTTTATTTAGAATTTGGTGTTTTTTATTTAGAATTCAGTGCTTTTTATTTAGAATTCAGTGCTTCTTTATTTAGAATTCAGTGTTTTTTATTTAGAATTCAGTGTAATTATTTAGAATTCAGTGTTTTTTATTTAGAATTCAGTGTTTTGTATTGAGAATTTGGATTTTTTTAGAAGTCATTCTTTTTCTATTTAGAATTCAGTGCTTTTTAATTTAGAATTTGGTGTTTTTTTCTTTAGACCTAAGTGTTTTTTTTTATTTTGAAATGAGTGCTTTTTTATTTAGAATTTGGTGTTTTAATTTAGAATTCAGTGGTTTTTTAATTAGAATTCAGTGCTTTTTTAAACTTTAGAATCCAGTGTATTTTTATTAGAATTCAGTGTTTTTTATTCAGAATTTGGTGATTTTTATTTAGAAATCAGTGCTTTTTATTCAGAAAATTGTGCTTTTTTTAGATTTGTGTTTTTTATTAGATGTTGGTGCTTTTTTAGAATCCAATGTTTTAAATTTAGAATTCAGTGTTTTTTATTTAGAATTCACTGCTTTTAATTTAGAATTCAGTGCTTTTTATTTTGAATTCAGTGTTTTTTAATTTAGAATTCAGTGTAATTATTTAGAATTCAGTGTTTTTTATTTAGCATACAGTGTTTTTAATTTAGAATTCAGTGTTTTTATTTAGAATTCAGTGTTTTCTATTGAGAATTTGGATTTTTTAAGAATTCAGTGTTTTTCTAATTATAATTCAGTAGTTTTTTTATTTAGAATTTGTTTTTTTTATTTAGACTTCAGTGCTTTTTATTTAGATTTCAGTGCTTTTTCATTTAGAATTCAGTGTTATTTTATTTAGAATTTATTGTTTTTTTATTTAGAATTAAGTGTTTTTATTTAGAATTCAGTGTTTTTTATTTAGACTTTGTTTTTTTTATTTAGAATTCAGTGTATTTTATTTAGAAGTCAGTGCTTTTTATTCAGAAAATTGTGCTTTTTTTCGAATTGTGTTTTTATTAGATGTTGGTGCTTTTTTAGAATTCAGTGTTTTTTATTTAGAATTCAGTGCTTTTTATTTAGAATTCAGTGCTTCTTTGTTTAGAATTCAGTGTTTTTTATTTAGAATTCAGTGCTTTTTATTTAGAATTCAGTGCTTTTTTATTTAGAATTCAGTGTTATTTTATTTAGAATTTATTGTTTTTTATTTAGAATTAAGTGTTTTTATTTAGAATTCAGTGTTTTTTATTTAGACTTTGTTTTTTTATTTAGAATTCAGTGTATTTTATTTAGAAGTCAGTGCTTTTTATTCAGAAAATTGTGCTTTTTTTTAGAATTGTGTTTTTATTAGATGTTGGTGCTTTTTTAGAATTCAGTGTTTTTTATTTAGAATTCAGTGCTTTTTATTTAGAATTCAGTGCTTCTTTATTTAGAATTCAGTGGTATTTTATTTATAATTCTTTGTTTTTTTATTTAGAATTAAGTGTTTTTATTTAGAATTCAGTGTTTTTTATTTAGACTTTGGTTTTTTTATTTAGAATTCAGTGTATTTTATTTAGGAATCAGTGCTTTTTATTCAGAAAATTGTGCTTTTTTTAGAATTGTGTTTTTATTAGATGTTGGTGCTTTTTTAGAATTCAGTGTTTTTTATTTAGAAGTCAGTGCTTTTTATTCAGAAAATTGTGCTTTTTTTAGAATTGTGTTTTTATTAGATGTTGGTGCTTTTTTTAGAATTCAGTGTTTTTTATTTAGAATTCAGTGCTTTTTATTTAGAATTCAGTGCTTCTTTATTTAGAATTCAGTGTTTATTTATTTAGAATTCGGTGTTTATTTATTTAGAATACAGTTTTTTTTCATTTAGAATTCAGTGTTTTTTTTAATTTAGAATTCAGTGTTTTTATTTAGAATTCAGTGTTTTTTTATTTAGACTTTGTTTTTTTATTTAGAATTCAGTGTATTTTATTTAGAAGTCAGTGCTTTTTATTCAGAAAATTGTGCTTTTTTTTAGAATTGTGTTTTTATTAGATGTTGGTGCTTTTTTAGAATTCATTGTTTTTATTTAGAAGTCAGTGCTTTTTATTCAGAAAATTGTGCTTTTTTTAGAATTGTGTTTTTATTAGATGTTGGTGCTTTTTAGAATTCAGTGTTTTTTATTTAGAATTCAGTGCTTTTTATTTAGAATTCAGTGCTTCTTTATTTAGAATTCAGTGTGTATTTATTTAGAATTCAGTGTTTATTTATTTAGAATACAGTGTTTTTCATTTAGAATTCAGTGTTTTTTTATTTAGAATTCAGTGTTTTTATTTAGAATTCAGTGTTTTTTATTTAGACTTTGGTTTTTTTATTTAGAATTCAGTGTATTTTATTTAGAATTAGTTTTTTTATTTAGAATTCCGTGTTTTTTTTTTAGAAGTCAGTGCTTTTTATTCAGAAAATTGTGCTTTTTTTAGAATTGTGTTTTTATTAGATGTTGGTGCTTTTTTAGAATTCAGTGTTTTTTATTTAGAATTCAGTGCTTTTTATGCTTTTTTTATTTAGAATTCAGTGTTATTTTATTTAGAATTTATTGTTTTTTTATTTAGAATTAAGTGTTTTTATTTAGAATTCAGTGTTTTTTATTTAGACTTTGTTTTTTTATTTAGAATTCAGTGTATTTTATTTAGAAGTCAGTGCTTTTTATTCAGAAAATTGTGCTTTTTTTTAGAATTGTGTTTTTATTAGATGTTGGTGCTTTTTTAGAATTCAGTGTTTTTTATTTAGAAGTCATTGCTTTTTATTCAGAAAATTGTGCTTTTTTTAGAATTGTGTTTTTATTAGATGTTGGTGCTTTTTTAGAATTCAGTGTTTTTATTTAGAATTCAGTGCTTTTTATTTAGAATTCAGTGCTTCTTTATTTAGAATTCAGTGTTTATTTATTTAGAATTCAGTGTTTATTTATTTAGAATACAGTGTTTTTCATTTAGAATTCAGTGTTTTTTTATTTAGAATTCAGTGTTTTTTATTTAGAATACAGTGTTTTGTATTGAGAACTTGGATATTTTTTTTAGAATTCACTCTTTTTCTATTTAGAATTCAGTGCTTTTTTGATTTAGAATTTGGTGTTTTTTATTTAGAATTCAGTGTTTTTTAAATAGAATTCAGTGGTTTTTATTCAGAATTTGGTGTATTTTATTTTGAAATAAGTGTTTTTTATTTAGATTTCAGTGTTTTTAATTTAGAATTCAGTGTTTTTTTATTTAGAATTCAGTGCTTTTTATTTAGAATTTAGTGTTTATTTATTTAGAATTCAGTGTTGTTTTATTTAGAATTCAGTGCTTTTTATTTAGAATTCAGTGTTTATTTATTTAGAATTCAGTGTTGTTTTATTTAGAATTCAGTGCTTTTTATTTAGAATTCAGCGCTTTTTATTTAGAATTCAGTGTTTATTTATTTAGAATTCAGTGTTTTTTATTTAGAATTCAGTGCTTTTTATTTAGAATTCAGTGTTTATTTATTTAGAATTCAATGTTGTTTTATTTAGAATTCAGTGCTTTTTATTTAGAATTCAGTGCTACTTTGTTTAGAATTCAGTGTTTTTTATTTAGAATTCACTGCTTTTTATTTAGAATTCAGTGCTTTTTTATTTAGAATTCAGTGTTTATTTATTTAGAATTCAGTGTTTTTTATTTAGAATTCAGTGCTTTTTATTTAGAATTCAGTGTTTATTTATTTAGAATTCAATGTTGTTTTATTTAGAATTCAGTGCTTTTTATTTAGAATTCAGTGCTACTTTGTTTAGAATTCAGTGTTTTTTATTTAGAATTCACTGCTTTTTATTTAGAATTCAGTGCTTCTTTATTTAGAATTCAGTGTTTATTTATTTAGAATTCAGTGTTTATTTATTTAGAATACAGTGTTTTTCATTTAGAATTCAGTGTTTTTTATTTAGAATTAAGTGTTTTTATTTAGAATTCAGTGTTTTTTATTTAGAATTCAGTGCTTTTTATTTAGAATTCAGTGCTTCTTTATTTAGAATTCAGTGTTTATTTATTTAGAATTCAGTGTTTATTTATTTAGAATACAGTGTTTTTCATTTAGAATTCAGTGTTTTTTATTTAGAATTCAGTGTTTTTTATTTAGAATACAGTGTTTTGTATTGAGAACTTGGATATTTTTTTTAGAATTCACTCTTTTTCTATTTAGAATTCAGTGCTTTTTTAATTTAGAATTTGGTGTTTTTTATTTAGAATTCAGTGTTTTTTAATTAGAATTCAGTGGTTTTTATTCAGAATTTGGTGTATTTTATTTTGAATTAAGTGTTTTTATTTAGATTTCATTGTTTTTAATTTAGAATTCAGTGTTTTTTATTTAGAATTCAGTGTAATTATTTAGAATTCAGTGTGTTTTACTTAGAATACAGTGTTTTTAATTTAGAATTCAGTGGTTTTTTATTTAGAATTCTGGGCTTTTTTAAAATATAGAATCCAGTGTATTTTTATTAGAATTCAGTGTTTTTTAATTAGAATTTGGTGTTTTTATTTAGAATTGTGTGTTTTATTTAAAAATTCTGTGTTTTTTATTCAGAATTTGGTGTTTTTTATTTTGAAGTCAGTGCTTTTTATTCAGAAAATTGTGCTTTTTTTTGAATTTGTCTTTTTTTATTAGATGTTGGTGCTTTTTTAGAATCCAGTGTTTTTAATATAGAATTCAATGTTTTTTATTTAGAATTCACTGCTTTTAATTTAGAATTCAGTGCTTTTTATTTTGAATTCAGTGCTTTTTAATTTAGAATTCAGTGTAATTATTTAGAATTCAGTGTTTTTTATTTAGCATACAGTGTTTTTAATTTAGAATTCAGTGTTTTTATTTAGAATTCAGTGTTTTGTATTGAGAACTTGGATATTTTTTTTAGAATTCAGTGTTTTTCTATTTAGAATTCAGTGCTTTTTAAATTTAGAATTTGGTGTTTTTTATTTAGAATTCAGTGTTTTTTAATTAGAATTCAGTGTTTTTTATTCAGAATTTGGTGTTTTTTATTTAGAATTAAGTGTTTATCATTTAGATTTCAGTGTTTTTAATTTATAATTCAGTGTTTTTTTTTAGAATTCAGTGCTTTTTATTTAGAATTCAGTGTTTATTTATTTAGAATTCAGTGTTTTTTATTTAGAATTCAGTGTAATTATTTAGATTTCAGTGGTTTTTATTTAGAATACAGTGTTTTTAATTAGAATTCAGTGTTTTTTATTTAGACTTTGGTTTTTTTATTTAGAATTCAGTGTATTTTATTTAGAATTAGTTTTTTTATTTAGAATTCCGTGTTTTTTTTTAGAAGTCAGTGCTTTTTATTCAGAAAATTGTGCTTTTTTTAGAATTGTGTTTTTATTAGATGTTGGTGCTTTTTTAGAATTCAGTGTTTTTTATTTAGAATTCAGTGCTTTTTATGCTTTTTTTATTTAGAATTCAGTGTTATTTTATTTAGAATTTATTGTTTTTTTATTTAGAATTAAGTGTTTTTATTTAGAATTCAGTGTTTTTTATTTAGACTTTGTTTTTTTATTTAGAATTCAGTGTATTTTATTTAGAAGTCAGTGCTTTTTATTCAGAAAATTGTGCTTTTTTTTAGAATTGTGTTTTTATTAGATGTTGGTGCTTTTTTAGAATTCAGTGTTTTTTATTTAGAAGTCATTGCTTTTTATTCAGAAAATTGTGCTTTTTTTAGAATTGTGTTTTTATTAGATGTTGGTGCTTTTTTAGAATTCAGTGTTTTTTATTTAGAATTCAGTGCTTTTTATTTAGAATTCAGTGCTTCTTTATTTAGAATTCAGTGTTTATTTATTTAGAATTCAGTGTTTATTTATTTAGAATACAGTGTTTTTCATTTAGAATTCAGTGTTTTTTTATTTAGAATTCAGTGTTTTTTATTTAGAATACAGTGTTTTGTATTGAGAACTTGGATATTTTTTTTAGAATTCACTCTTTTTCTATTTAGAATTCAGTGCTTTTTTGATTTAGAATTTGGTGTTTTTTATTTAGAATTCAGTGTTTTTTAAATAGAATTCAGTGGTTTTTATTCAGAATTTGGTGTATTTTATTTTGAAATAAGTGTTTTTTATTTAGATTTCAGTGTTTTTAATTTAGAATTCAGTGTTTTTTTATTTAGAATTCAGTGCTTTTTATTTAGAATTTAGTGTTTATTTATTTAGAATTCAGTGTTGTTTTATTTAGAATTCAGTGCTTTTTATTTAGAATTCAGTGTTTATTTATTTAGAATTCAGTGTTGTTTTATTTAGAATTCAGTGCTTTTTATTTAGAATTCAGCGCTTTTTATTTAGAATTCAGTGTTTATTTATTTAGAATTCAGTGTTTTTTATTTAGAATTCAGTGCTTTTTATTTAGAATTCAGTGTTTATTTATTTAGAATTCAATGTTGTTTTATTTAGAATTCAGTGCTTTTTATTTAGAATTCAGTGCTACTTTGTTTAGAATTCAGTGTTTTTTATTTAGAATTCACTGCTTTTTATTTAGAATTCAGTGCTTTTTTATTTAGAATTCAGTGTTATTTTATTTAGAATTTATTGTTTTTTTATTTAGAATTAAGTGTTTTTATTTAGAATTCAGTGTTTTTTATTTAGAATTCAGTGCTTTTTATTTAGAATTCAGTGCTTCTTTATTTAGAATTCAGTGTTTATTTATTTAGAATTCAGTGTTTATTTATTTAGAATACAGTGTTTTTCATTTAGAATTCAGTGTTTTTTATTTAGAATTCAGTGTTTTTTATTTAGAATACAGTGTTTTGTATTGAGAACTTGGATATTTTTTTTAGAATTCACTCTTTTTCTATTTAGAATTCAGTGCTTTTTTAATTTAGAATTTGGTGTTTTTTATTTAGAATTCAGTGTTTTTTAATTAGAATTCAGTGGTTTTTATTCAGAATTTGGTGTATTTTATTTTGAATTAAGTGTTTTTATTTAGATTTCATTGTTTTTAATTTAGAATTCAGTGTTTTTTATTTAGAATTCAGTGTAATTATTTAGAATTCAGTGTGTTTTACTTAGAATACAGTGTTTTTAATTTAGAATTCAGTGGTTTTTTATTTAGAATTCTGGGCTTTTTTAAAATATAGAATCCAGTGTATTTTTATTAGAATTCAGTGTTTTTTAATTAGAATTTGGTGTTTTTATTTAGAATTGTGTGTTTTATTTAAAAATTCTGTGTTTTTTATTCAGAATTTGGTGTTTTTTATTTTGAAGTCAGTGCTTTTTATTCAGAAAATTGTGCTTTTTTTTGAATTTGTCTTTTTTTATTAGATGTTGGTGCTTTTTTAGAATCCAGTGTTTTTAATATAGAATTCAATGTTTTTTATTTAGAATTCACTGCTTTTAATTTAGAATTCAGTGCTTTTTATTTTGAATTCAGTGCTTTTTAATTTAGAATTCAGTGTAATTATTTAGAATTCAGTGTTTTTTATTTAGCATACAGTGTTTTTAATTTAGAATTCAGTGTTTTTATTTAGAATTCAGTGTTTTGTATTGAGAACTTGGATATTTTTTTTAGAATTCAGTGTTTTTCTATTTAGAATTCAGTGCTTTTTAAATTTAGAATTTGGTGTTTTTTATTTAGAATTCAGTGTTTTTTAATTAGAATTCAGTGTTTTTTATTCAGAATTTGGTGTTTTTTATTTAGAATTAAGTGTTTATCATTTAGATTTCAGTGTTTTTAATTTATAATTCAGTGTTTTTTTTTAGAATTCAGTGCTTTTTATTTAGAATTCAGTGTTTATTTATTTAGAATTCAGTGTTTTTTATTTAGAATTCAGTGTAATTATTTAGATTTCAGTGGTTTTTATTTAGAATACAGTGTTTTTAATTTAGAATTCAGTGGTTTTTATTTAGAATTCAGTGTTTTGTATTGAGAACTTGGATATTTTTTTTAGAATTCAGTGTTTTTCTATTTAGAATTCAGTGCTTTTTTAATTTAGAATTTGGTGTTTTTTATTTTGAATTCAGTGTTTTTTAATTAGAATTCAGTGTTTTTATTCAGAATTCAGTGTTTTTTTATTTAGAATTCAGTGTAATTATTTAGAATTCAGTGGTTTTATTTAGAATTCAGTGTTTTGTATTGAGAATTTGGATTTTTTTTAGAAGTCATTCTTTTTCTATTTAGAATTCAGTGCTTTTTAATTCAGAATTTGGTGTTTTTTATTTAGACTTCAGTGTTTTTTTATTTTGAAATCAGTGTTTTTTTATTTAGAATTTGGTGTTTTAATTTAGAATTCAGTGGTTTTTTATTTAGAATTCAGTGCTTTTTTTAAATTTAGAATCCAGTGTATTTTTTATTAGAATTCAGTGTTTTTTAATTAGAATTTGGTGTTTTTATTTAGAATTGTGTGTTTTATTTAGAATTCACTGCTTTTAATTTAGAATTCAGTGCTTTTTATTTTGAATTCAGTGTTTTTTAATTTAGAATTCAGTGTAATTATTTAGAATTCAGTGTTTTTTATTCAGCATACAGTGTTTTTAATTTAGAATTCAGTGTTTATATTTAGAATTCAGTGTTTTGTATTGAGAACTTGGGTATTTTTTTTAGAATTCAGTGTTTTTCTATTTAGAATTCAATGCTTTTTAAATTTAGAATTTGGTGTTTTTTTATTTAGAATTCAGTGTTTTTTAATTAGAATTCAGTGTTTTTTATTCAGAATTCTGTGTTTTTTATTTAGAATTAAGTGTTTATCATTTAGATTTCAGTGTTTTTAATTTAGAATTCAGTGTTTTTTATTTAGAATTCAGTGTTTATTTATTTAGAATTCAGTGGTTTTTATTTAGAATTCAGTGTTTTGTATTGAGAATTAGGATTTTTTTTAGAAGTCATTCTTTTTCTATTTAGAATTCAGTGCTTTTTAATTCAGAATTTGGTGTTTTTTATTTAGACTTCAGTGTTTTTTTATTTTGAAATCAGTGTTTTTTTATTTAGAATTTGGTGTTTTAATTTAGAATTCAGTGGTTTTTTATTTAGAATTCAGTGCTTTTTTTAAATTTAGAATCCAGTGTATTTTTATTAGAATTCAGTGTTTTTTAATTAGAATTTTGTGTTTTTATTTAGAATTGTGTGTTTTATTTAGAATTCAGTGTTTTTTATTCTGAATTTGGTGTTTGTTATTTAGAAGTCAGTGCTTTTTATTCATAAAATTGTGCTTTTTTTTATATTTGTGTTTTTTATTAAATGTTGGTGCTTTTTTAGAATCCAGTGTTTTTAATATAGAATTCCGTGTTTTTTATTTAGAATTCACTGCTTTTAATTTAGAATTCAGTGCTTTTTATTTTGAATTCAGTGTTTTTTAATTTAGAATTCAGTGTAATTATTTAGAATTCAGTGTTTTTTATTCAGCATACAGTGTTTTTAATTTAGAATTCAGTGTTTATATTTAGAATTCAGTGTTTTGTATTGAGAACTTGGGTATTTTTTTTAGAATTCAGTGTTTTTCTATTTAGAATTCAATGCTTTTTAAATTTAGAAATTGGTGTTTTTTTATTTAGAATTCAGTGTTTTTTAATTAGAATTCAGTGTTTTTTATTCAGAATTCTGTGTTTTTTATTTAGAATTAAGTGTTTATCATTTAGATTTCAGTGTTTTTAATTTAGAATTCAGTGTTTTTTATTTAGAATTCAGTGTTTATTTATTTAGAATTCAGTGGTTTTTATTTAGAATTAAGTGTAATTATTTAGAATTAAGTGGTTTTTATTTAGAATTAAGTGTTTTTAATTTAGAATTCAGTGGTTTTTATTTAGAATTCAGTGTTTTGTATTGAGAACTTGGATATTTTTTTTAGAATTCAGTGTTTTTCTATTTAGAATTCAGTGCTTTTTTAATTTAGAATTTGGTGTTTTTTATTTTGAATTCAGTGTTTTTTAATTATAATTCAGTGTTTTTTATTCAGAATTTGGTGTTTTTTATTTAGAATTAAGTGTTTTTTATTTAGATTTCAGTGTTTTTAATTTAGAATTCAGTGTTTTTTTATTTAGAATTCAGTGTAATTATTTAGAATTCAGTGTGTTTTATTTAGAATACAGTGTTTTTAATTTAGAATTCAGTGGTTTTTATTTAGAATTCAGTGTTTTGTATTGAGAATTTGGATTTTTTTAGAAGTCATTCTTTTTCTATTTAGAATTCAGTGCTTTTTAATTTAGAATTTGGTGTTTTTTATTTAGACTTCAGTGTTTTTTATTTCGAAATCAGTGCTTTTTTATTTAGAATTTGGTGTTTTAATTTAGAATTCAGTGGATTTTTATTTAGAATTCAGGGCTTTTTTAAAATTTAGAATCTAGTGTATTTTTATTAGAATTCCGTGTTTTTTAATTAGAATTTGGTGTTTTTATTTAGAATTGTGTGTTTTATTTAAAAATTCAGTGTTTTTTATTCAGAATTTGGTGTTTTTTATTTAGAAGTCAGTGCTTTTAATTCAGAAAATTGTGCTTTTTTTAGATTTGTGTTTTTTATTAGATGTTGGTGCTTTTTTAGAATCTAGTGTTTTTAATATAGAATTCAGTGTTTTTTATTTAGAATTCACTGCTTTTAATTTAGAATTCAGTGCTTTTTATTTTGAATTCAGTGTTTTTTAATTTAGAATTCAGTGTAATTATTTAGAATTCAGTGTTTTTTATTTAGCATACAGTGTTTTTAATTTAGAATTCAGTGTTTTTATTTAGAATTCAGTGTTTTGTATTGAGAACTTGGATATTTTTTTTAGAATTCAGTGTTTTTCTATTTAGAATTCAGTGCTTTTTAAATTTAGAATTTGGTGTTTTTTCTTTAGAATTAAGTGTTTATCATTTAGATTTCAGTGTTTTTAATTTAGAATTCAGTGTTTTTTATTTAGAATTCAGTGCTTTTTATTTAGAATTCAGTGTTTATTTATTTAGTATTCAGTGTTTTTTTATTTAGAATTAAGTGTAATTATTTAGAATTCAGTGGTTTTTATTTAGAATACAGTGTTTTTAATTTAGAATTCAGTGGTTTTTATTTAGAATTCAGTGTTTTGTATTGAGAACTTGGATTTTTTTTTTAGAATTCAGCGTTTTTCTATTTAGAATTCAGTGCTTTTTTAATTTAGAATTTGGTGTTTTTTATTTTGAATTCAGTGTTTTTTTATTTCAAAATCAGTGCTTTTTTATTTAGAATTTGGTGTTTTAATTTAGAATTCAGTGGTTTTTTATTTAGAATTTAGGGCTTTTTTGAAATTTAGAATCCAGTGTATTTTTATTAGAATTCAGTGTTTTTTATTCAGAATTTGGTGTTTTTTATTTAGACTTCAGTGTTTTTTTATTTAGAATTTGGTGTTTTAATTTAGAATTCAGTGGTTTTTTATTTAGAATTCAGTGATTTTTTTAAATTTAGAATCCAGTGTATTTTTATTAGAATTCAGTGTTTTTTAATTAGAATTTGGTGTTTTTATTTAGAATTGCGTGTTTTATTTAGAATTCAGTGTTTTTTATTCAGAATTTGGTGTTTGTTATTTAGAAGTCAGTGCTTTTTATTCAGAAAATTGTGCTTTTTTTTAGATTTGTGTTTTTTATTAGATGTTGGTGCTTTTTTAGAATCCAGTGTTTTTAATATAGAATTCCGTGTTTTTTATTTAGAATTCACTCCTTTTAATTTAGAATTCAGTGCTTTTTATTTTGAATTCAGTGTTTTTTAATTTAGAATTCAGTGTAATTATTTAGAATTCAGTGTTTTTTATTCAGCATACAGTGTTTTTAATTTAGAATTCAGTGTTTTTATTTAGAATTCAGTGTTTTGTATTGAGAACTTGGGTATTTTTTTTAGAATTCAGTGTTTTTCTATTTAGAATTCAATGCTTTTTAAATTTAGAATTTGGTGTTTTTTATTTAGAATTCAGTGTTTTTTAATTAGAATTCAGTGTTTTTTATTCAGAATTTGGTGTTTTTTATTTAGAATTAAGTGTTTATCATTTAGATTTCAGTGTTTTTAATTTAGAATTCAATGTTTTTTATTTAGAATTCAGTGCTTTTTATTTAGAATTCAGTGTTTATTTATTTAGAATTCAGTGTTTTTATTTAGAATTCAGTGTAATTATTTAGAATTCAGTGGTTTTTATTTAGAATTAAGTGTTTTTAATTTAGAATTCAGTGGTTTTTATTTAGAATTCAGTGTTTTGTATTGAGAACTTGGATATTTTTTTTTAGAAGTCAGTGTTTTTCTATTTAGAATTCAGTGCTTTTTTAATTTAGAATTTGGTGTTTTTTATTTTGAATTCAGTGTTTTTTAATTAGAATTCAATGTTTTTTTATTCAGAATTTGGTGTTCTTTATTTAGAATTAAGTGTTTTTTATTTAGATTTCAGTGTTTTTAATTTAGAATTCAGTGTTTTTTTATTTAGAATTCAGTGTAATTATTTAGAATTCAGTGTGTTTTATTTAGAATACAGTGTTTTTAATTTAAAATTCAGTGGTTTTTATTTAGAATTCAGTGTTTTGTATTGAGAATTTGGATTTTTTTTTGAAGTCATTCTTTTTCTATTTAGAATTCAGTGCTTTTTAATTTAGAATTTGGCGTTTTTTATTTAGACTTCAGTGTTTTTTATTTCGAAAGCAGTGCTTTTTTATTTAGAATTTGGTGTTTTAATTTAGAATTCAGTGGATTTTTATTTAGAATTAAGGGCTTTTTTAAAATTTAGAATCTAGTGTATTTTTATTAGAATTCAGTGTTTTTTAATTAGAATTTGGTGTTTTTATTTAGAATTGTGTGTTTTATTAAAAAATTCAGTGTTTTTATTCAGAATTTGGTGTTTTTTATTTATAAGTCAGTGCTTTTAATTCAGAAAATTGTGCTTTTTTTAGATTTGTGTTTTTTATTAGATGTTGGTGCTTTTTTAGAATCTAGTGTTTTTAATATAGAATTCAGTGTTTTTTATTTAGAATTCACTGCTTTTAATTTAGAATTCAGTGCTTTTTATTTTGAATTCAGTGTTTTTTAATTTAGAATTCAGTGTAATTATTTAGAATTCAGTGTTTTTTATTTAGCATACAGTGTTTTTAATTTAGAATTCGGTGTTTTTATTTAGAATTCAGTGTTTTGTATTGAGAACTTGGATTTTTTTTAGAATTCAGTGTTTTTCTATTTAGAATTCAGTGCTTTTTAAATTTAGAATTTGGTGTTTTTTCTTTAGAATTAAGTGTTTATCATTTAGATTTCAGTGTTTTTAATTTAGAATTCAGTGTTTTTTATTTAGAATTCAGTGTTTTTTATTCAGAATTAGGTGTTTGTTATTTAGAAGTCAGTGCTTTTTATTCAGAAAATTGTGCTTTTTTTAGATTTGTGTTTTTTATTAGATGTTGGTGCTTTTTTAGAATCCAGTGTTTTTAATTTAGAATTCAGTGTTTTTTATTTAGAATTCACTGCTTTTAATTTAGAATTCAGTGCTTTTTATTTTGAATTCAGTGTTTTTTAATTTAGAATTCAGTGTAATTATTTAGAATTCCGTGTTTTTTATTTAGCATACAGTGTTTTTAATTTAGAATTCAGTGTTTTTATTTAGAATTCAGTGTTTTCTATTGAGAATTTGGATTTTTTAGAATTCAGTGTTTTTCTAATTAGAATTCAGTAGTTTTTTAATTTAGAATTTGGTGTTTTTTATTTAGACTTCAGTGCTTTTTTATTTAGAAATCAGGGGTATTTTTATTTAGAATTTATTGTTTTTTTATTTAGAATTCAGTGTTTTTTTTATTTAGAATTCAGTGCTTTTTTAAATTTAGAATCCACTGTATTTTTGTTAGAATTCAATGTTTTTTTAAGTTAGAATTGTGTTTTTTCATTTAGAATTTAGTATTTTTTATTCAGAATTTGGTGTTTTTTATTTAGAATTCAGTGTTTTTTATTTAGAATTCAGTGTTTTTTATTTAGAAGTCAGTGCTTTTTATTCAGAAAAGTGTGCTTTTTTTAGAATTGTGTTTTTATTAGATGTTGGTCCTTTTTTAGAATTCAGTGCTTTTTTAATTTAGAATTTGGTGTTTTTTATTTAGAATTCAGTGTTATTTAATTATAATTCAGTGTTTTTTATTCAGAGATTGGTGTTTTTTATTTAGAATTTGGTGTTTTTTATTTAGAATTCAGTGCTTTTTATTTAGAATTCAGTGCTTCTTTATTTAGAATTCAGTGTTTTTTATTTAGAATTCAGTGTAATTATTTAGAATTCAGTGTTTTTTATTTAGAATTCAGTGTTTTTTTATTTAGGATTCAGTGCAATTATTTAGAATTCAGTGTGTTTTATTTAGAATACAGTGTTTTTAATTTAGAATTCAGTGGTTTTTATTTAGAATTCAGTGTTTTGTATTGAGAATTTGGATTTTTTTTAGAAGTCATTCTTTTTCTATTTAGAATTACGTGCTTTTTAATTTAGAATTTGGTGTTTTTTATTTAGACCTCAGTGTTTTTTTTATTTTGAAATGAGTGCTTTTTTATTTAGAATTTGGTGTTTTAATTTAGAATTCAGTGGTTTTTTAATTAGAAATCAGTGCTTTTTTAAAATTTAGAATCCAGTGTATTTTTATTAGAATTCAGTGTTTTTTATTCAGAATTTGGTGTTTTTTATTTAGAAATCAGTGCTTTTTATTCAGAAAATTGTGCTTTTTTTAGATTTGTGTTTTTTATTAGATGTTGGTGCTTTTTTAGAATCCAGTGTTTTTAATATAGAATTCAGTGTTTTTTATTTAGAATTCACTGCTTTTAATTTAGAATTCAGTGCTTTTTATTTTGAATTCAGTGTTTTTTAATTTAGAATTCAGTGTAATTATTTAGAATTCAGTGTTTTTTATTTAGCATACAGTGTTTTTAATTTAGAATTCAGTGTTTTTATTTAGAATTCAGTGTTTTCTATTGAGAATTTGGATTTTTTAAGAATTCAGTGTTTTTCTAATTAGAATTCAGTAGTTTTTTTTTTTTTAGAATTTGTTTTTTTTATTTAGACTTCAGTGCTTTTTATTTATAATTCAGTGCTTTTTTATTTAGAATTCAGTGTTATTTTATTTAGAATTTATTGTTTTTTTATTTAGAATTAAGTGTTTTTATTTAGAATTCAGTGTTTTTTATTGAGAATTTGGATTTTTTTTAGAAGTCATTCTTTTTCTATTTAGAATTACGTGCTTTTTAATTTAGAATTTGGTGTTTTTTATTTAGACCTCAGTGTTTTTTTATTTTGAAATGAGTGCTTTTTTATTTAGAATTTGGTGTTTTAATTTAGAATTCAGTGGTTTTTTAATTAGAAATCAGTGCTTTTTTAAAATTTAGAATCCAGTGTATTTTTATTAGAATTCAGTGTTTTTTATTCAGAATTTGGTGTTTTTTATTTAGAAATCAGTGCTTTTTATTCAGAAAATTGTGCTTTTTTTAGATTTGTGTTTTTTATTAGATGTTGGTGCTTTTTTAGAATCCAGTGTTTTTAATATAGAATTCAGTGTTTTTTATTTAGAATTCACTGCTTTTAATTTAGAATTCAGTGCTTTTTATTTTGAATTCAGTGTTTTTTAATTTAGAATTCAGTGTAATTATTTAGAATTCAGTGTTTTTTATTTAGCATACAGTGTTTTTAATTTAGAATTCAGTGTTTTTATTTAGAATTCAGTGTTTTCTATTGAGAATTTGGATTTTTTAAGAATTCAGTGTTTTTCTAATTAGAATTCAGTAGTTTTTTTTTTTTTAGAATTTGTTTTTTTTATTTAGACTTCAGTGCTTTTTATTTATAATTCAGTGCTTTTTTATTTAGAATTCAGTGTTATTTTATTTAGAATTTATTGTTTTTTTTATTTAGAATTAAGTGTTTTTATTTAGAATTCAGTGTTTTTTATTTAGACTTTGGTTTTTTTATTTAGAATTCAGTGTATTTTATTTAGAAGTCAGTGCTTTTTATTCAGAAAATTGTGCTTTTTTTAGAATTGTGTTTTTATTAGATGTTGGTGCTTTTTTAGAATTCAGTGTTTTTTATATAGAATTCACTGCTTTTTATTTAGAATTCAGTGCTTCTTTGTTTAGAATTCAGTGTTTTTTATTTAGAATTCAGTGCTTTTTATTTAGAATTCAGTGCTTTTTTATTTAGAATTCAGTGTTATTTTATTTAGAATTTATTGTTTTTTTTATTTAGAATTAAGTGTTTTTATTTAGAATTCAGTGTTTTTTATTTAGACTTTGGTTTTTTTATTTAGAATTCAGTGTATTTTATTTAGAAGTCAGTGCTTTTTATTCAGAAAATTGTGCTTTTTTTAGAATTGTGTTTTTATTAGATGTTGGTGCTTTTTTAGAATTCAGTGTTTTTTATATAGAATTCACTGCTTTTTATTTAGAATTCAGTGCTTCTTTGTTTAGAATTCAGTGTTTTTTATTTAGAATTCAGTGCTTTTTATTTAGAATTCAGTGCTTTTTTATTTAGAATTCAGTGTTATTTTATTTAGAATGTATTGTTTTTTTATTCAGAATTAAGTGTTTTTATTTAGAATTCAGTGTTTTTTATTTAGACTTTGTTTTTTTATTTAGAATTCAGTGTATTTTATTTAGAAGTCAGTGCTTTTTATTCAGAAAATTGTGCTTTTTTTTAGAATTGTGTTTTTATTAGATGTTGGTGCTTTTTTAGAATTCAGTGTTTTTTATTTAGAATTCAGTGCTTTTTATTTAGAATTCAGTGCTTCTTTATTTAGAATTCAGTGGTATTTTATTTAGAATTCATTCTTTTTTTATTTAGAATTAAGTGTTTTTATTTAGAATTCAGTGTTTTTTTATTTAGACTTTGGTTTTTTTATTTAGAATTCAGTGTATTTTATTTAGGAATCAGTGCTTTTTATTCAGAAAATTGTGCTTTTTTTAGAATTGTGTTTTTATTAGATGTTGGTGCTTTTTTAGAATTCAGTGTTTTTTATTTAGAAGTCAGTGCTTTTTATTCAGAAAAGTGTGCTTTTTTTAGAATTGTGTTTTTATTAGATGTTGGTGCTTTTTTAGAATTCAGTGCTTTTTTAATTTAGAATTTGGTGTTTTTTATTTAGAATTCAGTGTTATTTAATTATAATTCAGTGTTTTTTATTCAGAGATTGGTGTTTTTTATTTAGAATTTGGTGTTTTTTATTTAGAATTCAGTGCTTTTTATTTAGAATTCAGTGCTTCTTTATTTAGAATTCAGTGTTTTTTATTTAGAATTCAGTGTAATTATTTAGAATTCAGTGTTTTTTATTTAGAATTCAGTGTTTTGTATTGAGAATTTGGATTTTTTTAGAAGTCATTCTTTTTCTATTTAGAATTCAGTGCTTTTTAATTTAGAATTTGGTGTTTTTTCTTTAGACCTAAGTGTTTTTTTTATTTTGAAATGAGTGCTTTTTTATTTAGAATTTGGTGTTTTAATTTAGAATTCAGTGGTTTTTTAATTAGAATTCAGTGCTTTTTTAAACTTTAGAATCCAGTGTATTTTTATTAGAATTCAGTGTTTTTTATTCAGAATTTGGTGATTTTTATTTAGAAATCAGTGCTTTTTATTCAGAAAATTGTGCTTTTTTTAGATTTGTGTTTTTTATTAGATGTTGGTGCTTTTTTAGAATCCAATGTTTTAAATTTAGAATTCAGTGTTTTTTATTTAGAATTCACTGCTTTTAATTTAGAATTCAGTGCTTTTTATTTTGAATTCAGTGTTTTTTAATTTAGAATTCAGTGTAATTATTTAGAATTCAGTGTTTTTTATTTAGCATACAGTGTTTTTAATTTAGAATTCAGTGTTTTTATTTAGAATTCAGTGTTTTCTATTGAGAATTTGGATTTTTTAAGAATTCAGTGTTTTTCTAATTATAATTCAGTAGTTTTTTTATTTAGAATTTGTTTTTTTTATTTAGACTTCAGTGCTTTTTATTTAGATTTCAGTGCTTTTTCATTTAGAATTCAGTGTTATTTTATTTAGAATTTATTGTTTTTTTATTTAGAATTAAGTGTTTTTATTTAGAATTCAGTGTTTTTTATTTAGACTTTGTTTTTTTTTATTTAGAATTCAGTGTATTTTATTTAGAAGTCAGTGCTTTTTATTCAGAAAATTGTGCTTTTTTTCGAATTGTGTTTTTATTAGATGTTGGTGCTTTTTTAGAATTCAGTGTTTTTTATTTAGAATTCAGTGCTTTTTATTTAGAATTCAGTGCTTCTTTGTTTAGAATTCAGTGTTTTTTATTTAGAATTCAGTGCTTTTCATTTAGAATTCAGTGCTTTTTTATTTAGAATTCAGTGTTATTTTATTTAGAATTTATTGTTTTTTTTATTTAGAATTAAGTGTTTTTATTTAGAATTCAGTGTTTTTTATTTAGACTTTGTTTTTTTATTTAGAATTCAGTGTATTTTATTTAGAAGTCAGTGCTTTTTATTCTGAAAATTGTGCTTTTTTTTAGAATTGTGTTTTTATTAGATGTTGGTGCTTTTTTAGAATTCAGTGTTTTTTATTTAGAATTCAGTGCTTTTTATTTAGAATTCAGTGCTTCTTTATTTAGAATTCAGTGGTATTTTATTTATAATTCTTTGTTTTTTTATTTAGAATTAAGTGTTTTTATTTAGAATTCAGTGTTTTTTATTTAGACTTTGGTTTTTTTATTTAGAATTCAGTGTATTTTATTTAGGAATCAGTGCTTTTTATTCAGAAAATTGTGCTTTTTTTAGAATTGTGTTTTTATTAGATGTTGGTGCTTTTTTAGAATTCAGTGTTTTTTATTTAGAAGTCAGTGCTTTTTATTCAGAAAATTGTGCTTTTTTTAGAATTGTGTTTTTATTAGATGTTGGTGCTTTTTTTAGAATTCAGTGTTTTTTATTTAGAATTCAGTGCTTTTTATTTAGAATTCAGTGCTTCTTTATTTAGAATTCAGTGTTTATTTATTTAGAATTCGGTGTTTATTTATTTAGAATACAGTTTTTTTTCATTTAGAATTCAGTGTTTTTTTTATTTAGAATTCAGTGTTTTTATTTAGAATTCAGTGTTTTTTTATTTAGACTTTGTTTTTTTATTTAGAATTCAGTGTATTTTATTTAGAAGTCAGTGCTTTTTATTCAGAAAATTGTGCTTTTTTTTAGAATTGTGTTTTTATTAGATGTTGGTGCTTTTTTAGAATTCATTGTTTTTTATTTAGAAGTCAGTGCTTTTTATTCAGAAAATTGTGCTTTTTTTAGAATTGTGTTTTTATTAGATGTTGGTGCTTTTTAGAATTCAGTGTTTTTTATTTAGAATTCAGTGCTTTTTATTTAGAATTCAGTGCTTCTTTATTTAGAATTCAGTGTGTATTTATTTAGAATTCAGTGTTTATTTATTTAGAATACAGTGTTTTTCATTTAGAATTCAGTGTTTTTTTATTTAGAATTCAGTGTTTTTTATTTAGACTTTGGTTTTTTTATTTAGAATTCAGTGTTTTTTATTTAGAATTCAGTGCTTTTTATGCTTTTTTATTTAGAATTCAGTGTTATTTTATTTAGAATTTATTGTTTTTTTATTTAGAATTAAGTGTTTTTATTTAGAATTCAGTGTTTTTTATTTAGACTTTGTTTTTTTATTTAGAATTCAGTGTATTTTATTTAGAAGTCAGTGCTTTTTATTCAGAAAATTGTGCTTTTTTTTAGAATTGTGTTTTTATTAGATGTTGGTGCTTTTTTAGAATTCAGTGTTTTTTATTTAGAAGTCATTGCTTTTTATTCAGAAAATTGTGCTTTTTTTTAGAATTGTGTTTTTATTAGATGTTGGTGCTTTTTTAGAATTCAGTGTTTTTTATTTAGAATTCAGTGCTTTTTATTTATAATTCAGTGCTTTTTTATTTAGAATTCAGTGTTATTTTATTTAGAATTTATTGTTTTTTTTATTTAGAATTAAGTGTTTTTATTTAGAATTCAGTGTTTTT
Source organism: Nothobranchius furzeri (assembly GCF_043380555.1). Lineage (NCBI taxonomy): Eukaryota > Metazoa > Chordata > Actinopteri > Cyprinodontiformes > Nothobranchiidae > Nothobranchius > Nothobranchius furzeri. The sequence goes on from NC_091755.1 coordinate 62,865,772, forward strand.
TATTTAGACTTTGGTTTTTTTATTTAGAATTCAGTGTATTTTATTTAGAAGTCAGTGCTTTTTATTCAGAAAATTGTGCTTTTTTTAGAATTGTGTTTTTATTAGATGTTGGTGCTTTTTTAGAATTCAGTGTTTTTTATATAGAATTCACTGCTTTTTATTTAGAATTCAGTGCTTCTTTGTTTAGAATTCAGTGTTTTTTATTTAGAATTCAGTGCTTTTTATTTAGAATTCAGTGCTTTTTTATTTAGAATTCAGTGTTATTTTATTTAGAATGTATTGTTTTTTTATTCAGAATTAAGTGTTTTTATTTAGAATTCAGTGTTTTTTATTTAGACTTAGTTTTTTTATTTAGAATTCAGTGTATTTTATTTAGAAGTCAGTGCTTTTTATTCAGAAAATTGTGCTTTTTTTTAGAATTGTGTTTTTATTAGATGTTGGTGCTTTTTTAGAATTCAGTGTTTTTTATTTAGAATTCAGTGCTTTTTATTTAGAATTCAGTGCTTCTTTATTTAGAATTCAGTGGTATTTTATTTAGAATTCATTCTTTTTTTATTTAGAATTAAGTGTTTTTATTTAGAATTCAGTGTTTTTTTATTTAGACTTTGGTTTTTTTATTTAGAATTCAGTGTATTTTATTTAGGAATCAGTGCTTTTTATTCAGAAAATTGTGCTTTTTTTAGAATTGTGTTTTTATTAGATGTTGGTGCTTTTTTAGAATTCAGTGTTTTTTATTTAGAAGTCAGTGCTTTTTATTCAGAAAAGTGTGCTTTTTTTAGAATTGTGTTTTTATTAGATGTTGGTGCTTTTTTAGAATTCAGTGCTTTTTTAATTCAGAATTTGGTGTTTTTTATTTAGAATTCAGTGTTATTTAATTATAATTCAGTGTTTTTTATTCAGAGATTGGTGTTTTTTATTTAGAATTTGGTGTTTTTTATTTAGAATTCAGTGCTTTTTATTTAGAATTCAGTGCTTCTTTATTTAGAATTCAGTGTTTTTTATTTAGAATTCAGTGTAATTATTTAGAATTCAGTGTTTTTTATTTAGAATTCAGTGTTTTGTATTGAGAATTTGGATTTTTTTAGAAGTCATTCTTTTTCTATTTAGAATTCAGTGCTTTTTAATTTAGAATTTGGTGTTTTTTCTTTAGACCTAAGTGTTTTTTTTATTTTGAAATGAGTGCTTTTTTATTTAGAATTTGGTGTTTTAATTTAGAATTCAGTGGTTTTTTAATTAGAATTCAGTGCTTTTTTAAACTTTAGAATCCAGTGTATTTTTATTAGAATTCAGTGTTTTTTATTCAGAATTTGGTGATTTTTATTTAGAAATCAGTGCTTTTTATTCAGAAAATTGTGCTTTTTTTAGATTTGTGTTTTTTATTAGATGTTGGTGCTTTTTTAGAATCCAATGTTTTAAATTTAGAATTCAGTGTTTTTTATTTAGAATTCACTGCTTTTAATTTAGAATTCAGTGCTTTTTATTTTGAATTCAGTGTTTTTTAATTTAGAATTCAGTGTAATTATTTAGAATTCAGTGTTTTTTATTTAGCATACAGTGTTTTTAATTTAGAATTCAGTGTTTTTATTTAGAATTCAGTGTTTTCTATTGAGAATTTGGATTTTTTAAGAATTCAGTGTTTTTCTAATTATAATTCAGTAGTTTTTTTATTTAGAATTTGTTTTTTTTATTTAGACTTCAGTGCTTTTTATTTAGATTTCAGTGCTTTTTCATTTAGAATTCAGTGTTATTTTATTTAGAATTTATTGTTTTTTTATTTAGAATTAAGTGTTTTTATTTAGAATTCAGTGTTTTTTATTTAGACTTTGTTTTTTTTATTTAGAATTCAGTGTATTTTATTTAGAAGTCAGTGCTTTTTATTCAGAAAATTGTGCTTTTTTTCGAATTGTGTTTTTATTAGATGTTGGTGCTTTTTTAGAATTCAGTGTTTTTTATTTAGAATTCAGTGCTTTTTATTTAGAATTCAGTGCTTCTTTGTTTAGAATTCAGTGTTTTTTATTTAGAATTCAGTGCTTTTCATTTAGAATTCAGTGCTTTTTTATTTAGAATTCAGTGTTATTTTATTTAGAATTTATTGTTTTTTTATTTAGAATTAAGTGTTTTTATTTAGAATTCAGTGTTTTTTATTTAGACTTTGTTTTTTTATTTAGAATTCAGTGTATTTTATTTAGAAGTCAGTGCTTTTTATTCTGAAAATTGTGCTTTTTTTTAGAATTGTGTTTTTATTAGATGTTGGTGCTTTTTTAGAATTCAGTGTTTTTTATTTAGAATTCAGTGCTTTTTATTTAGAATTCAGTGCTTCTTTATTTAGAATTCAGTGGTATTTTATTTATAATTCTTTGTTTTTTTATTTAGAATTAAGTGTTTTTATTTAGAATTCAGTGTTTTTTATTTAGACTTTGGTTTTTTTATTTAGAATTCAGTGTATTTTATTTAGGAATCAGTGCTTTTTATTCAGAAAATTGTGCTTTTTTTAGAATTGTGTTTTTATTAGATGTTGGTGCTTTTTTAGAATTCAGTGTTTTTTATTTAGAAGTCAGTGCTTTTTATTCAGAAAATTGTGCTTTTTTTAGAATTGTGTTTTTATTAGATGTTGGTGCTTTTTTTAGAATTCAGTGTTTTTTATTTAGAATTCAGTGCTTTTTATTTAGAATTCAGTGCTTCTTTATTTAGAATTCAGTGTTTATTTATTTAGAATTCGGTGTTTATTTATTTAGAATACAGTTTTTTTTCATTTAGAATTCAGTGTTTTTTTTAATTTAGAATTCAGTGTTTTTATTTAGAATTCAGTGTTTTTTTATTTAGACTTTGTTTTTTTATTTAGAATTCAGTGTATTTTATTTAGAAGTCAGTGCTTTTTATTCAGAAAATTGTGCTTTTTTTTAGAATTGTGTTTTTATTAGATGTTGGTGCTTTTTTAGAATTCATTGTTTTTTATTTAGAAGTCAGTGCTTTTTATTCAGAAAATTGTGCTTTTTTTAGAATTGTGTTTTTATTAGATGTTGGTGCTTTTTAGAATTCAGTGTTTTTTATTTAGAATTCAGTGCTTTTTATTTAGAATTCAGTGCTTCTTTATTTAGAATTCAGTGTGTATTTATTTAGAATTCAGTGTTTATTTATTTAGAATACAGTGTTTTTCATTTAGAATTCAGTGTTTTTTTATTTAGAATTCAGTGTTTTTTATTTAGACTTTGGTTTTTTTATTTAGAATTCAGTGTATTTTATTTAGAATTAGTTTTTTTATTTAGAATTCCGTGGTTTTTTTTAGAAGTCAGTGCTTTTTATTCAGAAAATTGTGCTTTTTTTAGAATTGTGTTTTTATTAGATGTTGGTGCTTTTTTAGAATTCAGTGTTTTTTATTTAGAATTCAGTGCTTTTTATGCTTTTTTATTTAGAATTCAGTGTTATTTTATTTAGAATTTATTGTTTTTTTATTTAGAATTAAGTGTTTTTATTTAGAATTCAGTGTTTTTTATTTAGACTTTGTTTTTTTATTTAGAATTCAGTGTATTTTATTTAGAAGTCAGTGCTTTTTATTCAGAAAATTGTGCTTTTTTTTAGAATTGTGTTTTTATTAGATGTTGGTGCTTTTTTAGAATTCAGTGTTTTTTATTTAGAAGTCATTGCTTTTTATTCAGAAAATTGTGCTTTTTTTAGAATTGTGTTTTTATTAGATGTTGGTGCTTTTTTAGAATTCAGTGTTTTTTATTTAGAATTCAGTGCTTTTTATTTAGAATTCAGTGCTTCTTTATTTAGAATTCAGTGTTTATTTATTTAGAATTCAGTGTTTATTTATTTAGAATACAGTGTTTTTCATTTAGAATTCAGTGTTTTTTTATTTAGAATTCAGTGTTTTTTATTTAGAATACAGTGTTTTGTATTGAGAACTTGGATATTTTTTTTAGAATTCACTCTTTTTCTATTTAGAATTCAGTGCTTTTTTGATTTAGAATTTGGTGTTTTTTATTTAGAATTCAGTGTTTTTTAAATAGAATTCAGTGGTTTTTATTCAGAATTTGGTGTATTTTATTTTGAAATAAGTGTTTTTATTTAGATTTCAGTGTTTTTAATTTAGAATTCAGTGTTTTTTTATTTAGAATTCAGTGCTTTTTATTTAGAATTTAGTGTTTATTTATTTAGAATTCAGTGTTGTTTTATTTAGAATTCAGTGCTTTTTATTTAGAATTCAGTGTTTATTTATTTAGAATTCAGTGTTGTTTTATTTAGAATTCAGTGCTTTTTATTTAGAATTCAGCGCTTTTTATTTAGAATTCAGTGTTTATTTATTTAGAATTCAGTGTTTTTTATTTATAATTCAGTGCTTTTTATTTAGAATTCAGTGTTTATTTATTTAGAATTCAATGTTGTTTTATTTAGAATTCAGTGCTTTTTATTTAGAATTCAGTGCTACTTTGTTTAGAATTCAGTGTTTTTTATTTAGAATTCACTGCTTTTTATTTAGAATTCAGTGCTTTTTTATTTAGAATTCAGTGTTATTTTATTTAGAATTTATTGTTTTTTTATTTAGAATTAAGTGTTTTTATTTAGAATTCAGTGTTTTTTATTTAGAATTCAGTGCTTTTTATTTAGAATTCAGTGCTTCTTTATTTAGAATTCAGTGTTTATTTATTTAGAATTCAGTGTTTATTTATTTAGAATACAGTGTTTTTCATTTAGAATTCAGTGTTTTTTATTTAGAATTCAGTGTTTTTTATTTAGAATACAGTGTTTTGTATTGAGAACTTGGATATTTTTTTTAGAATTCACTCTTTTTCTATTTAGAATTCAGTGCTTTTTTAATTTAGAATTTGGTGTTTTTTATTTAGAATTCAGTGTTTTTTAATTAGAATTCATTGGTTTTTATTCAGAATTTGGTGTATTTTATTTTGAATTAAGTGTTTTTATTTAGATTTCATTGTTTTTAATTTAGAATTCAGTGTTTTTTATTTAGAATTCAGTGTAATTATTTAGAATTCAGTGTGTTTTACTTAGAATACAGTGTTTTTAATTTAGAATTCAGTGGTTTTTTATTTAGAATTCTGGGCTTTTTTAAAATATAGAATCCAGTGTATTTTTATTAGAATTCAGTGTTTTTTAATTAGAATTTGGTGTTTTTATTTAGAATTGTGTGTTTTATTTAAAAATTCTGTGTTTTTTATTCAGAATTTGGTGTTTTTTATTTTGAAGTCAGTGCTTTTTATTCAGAAAATTGTGCTTTTTTTTGAATTTGTCTTTTTTTATTAGATGTTGGTGCTTTTTTAGAATCCAGTGTTTTTAATATAGAATTCAATGTTTTTTATTTAGAATTCACTGCTTTTAATTTAGAATTCAGTGCTTTTTATTTTGAATTCAGTGCTTTTTAATTTAGAATTCAGTGTAATTATTTAGAATTCAGTGTTTTTTATTTAGCATACAGTGTTTTTAATTTAGAATTCAGTGTTTTTATTTAGAATTCAGTGTTTTGTATTGAGAACTTGGATATTTTTTTTAGAATTCAGTGTTTTTCTATTTAGAATTCAGTGCTTTTTAAATTTAGAATTTGGTGTTTTTTATTTAGAATTCAGTGTTTTTTAATTAGAATTCAGTGTTTTTTATTCAGAATTTGGTGTTTTTTATTTAGAATTAAGTGTTTATCATTTAGATTTCAGTGTTTTTAATTTATAATTCAGTGTTTTTTTTTAGAATTCAGTGCTTTTTATTTAGAATTCAGTGTTTATTTATTTAGAATTCAGTGTTTTTTATTTAGAATTCAGTGTAATTATTTAGATTTCAGTGGTTTTTATTTAGAATACAGTGTTTTTAATTTAGAATTCAGTGGTTTTTATTTAGAATTCAGTGTTTTGTATTGAGAACTTGGATATTTTTTTTAGAATTCAGTGTTTTTCTATTTAGAATTCAGTGCTTTTTTAATTTAGAATTTGGTGTTTTTTATTTTGAATTCAGTGTTTTTTAATTAGAATTCAGTGTTTTTTATTCAGAATTCAGTGTTTTTTTATTTAGAATTCAGTGTAATTATTTAGAATTCAGTGGTTTTATTTAGAATTCAGTGTTTTGTATTGAGAAATTGGATTTTTTTTAGAAGTCATTCTTTTTCTATTTAGAATTCAGTGCTTTTTAATTCAGAATTTGGTGTTTTTTATTTAGACTTCAGTGTTTTTTTATTTTGAAATCAGTGTTTTTTTATTTAGAATTTGGTGTTTTAATTTAGAATTCAGTGGTTTTTTATTTAGAATTCAGTGCTTTTTTTAAATTTAGAATCCAGTGTATTTTTATTAGAATTCAGTGTTTTTTAATTAGAATTTGGTGTTTTTATTTAGAATTGTGTGTTTTATTTAGAATTCAGTGTTTTTTATTCAGAATTTGGTGTTTGTTATTTAGAAGTCAGTGCTTTTTATTCATAAAATTGTGCTTTTTTTATATTTGTGTTTTTTATTAAATGTTGGTGCTTTTTTAGAATCCAGTGTTTTTAATATAGAATTCCGTGTTTTTTATTTAGAATTCACTGCTTTTAATTTAGAATTCAGTGCTTTTTATTTTGAATTCAGTGTTTTTTAATTTAGAATTCAGTGTAATTATTTAGAATTCAGTGTTTTTTATTCAGCATACAGTGTTTTTAATTTAGAATTCAGTGTTTATATTTAGAATTCAGTGTTTTGTATTGAGAACTTGGGTATTTTTTTTAGAATTCAGTGTTTTTCTATTTAGAATTCAATGCTTTTTAAATTTAGAATTTGGTGTTTTTTTATTTAGAATTCAGTGTTTTTTAATTAGAATTCAGTGTTTTTTATTCAGAATTCTGTGTTTTTTATTTAGAATTAAGTGTTTATCATTTAGATTTCAGTGTTTTTAATTTAGAATTCAGTGTTTTTTATTTAGAATTCAGTGTTTATTTATTTAGAATTCAGTGGTTTTTATTTAGAATTAAGTGTAATTATTTAGAATTAAGTGGTTTTTATTTAGAATTAAGTGTTTTTAATTTAGAATTCAGTGGTTTTTATTTAGAATTCAGTGTTTTGTATTGAGAACTTGGATATTTTTTTTAGAATTCAGTGTTTTTCTATTTAGAATTCAGTGCTTTTTTAATTTAGAATTTGGTGTTTTTTATTTTGAATTCAGTGTTTTTTAATTATAATTCAGTGTTTTTTATTCAGAATTTGGTGTTTTTTATTTAGAATTAAGTGTTTTTTATTTAGATTTCAGTGTTTTTAATTTAGAATTCAGTGTTTTTTTATTTAGAATTCAGTGTAATTATTTAGAATTCAGTGTGTTTTATTTAGAATACAGTGTTTTTAATTTAGAATTCAGTGGTTTTTATTTAGAATTCAGTGTTTTGTATTGAGAATTTGGATTTTTTTAGAAGTCATTCTTTTTCTATTTAGAATTCAGTGCTTTTTAATTTAGAATTTGGTGTTTTTTATTTAGACTTCAGTGTTTTTTATTTCGAAATCAGTGCTTTTTTATTTAGAATTTGGTGTTTTAATTTAGAATTCAGTGGATTTTTATTTAGAATTCAGGGCTTTTTTAAAATTTAGAATCTAGTGTATTTTTATTAGAATTCAGTGTTTTTTAATTAGAATTTGGTGTTTTTATTTAGAATTGTGTGTTTTATTTAAAAATTCAGTGTTTTTTATTCAGAATTTGGTGTTTTTTATTTAGAAGTCAGTGCTTTTAATTCAGAAAATTGTGCTTTTTTTAGATTTGTGTTTTTTATTAGATGTTGGTGCTTTTTTAGAATCTAGTGTTTTTAATATAGAATTCAGTGTTTTTTATTTAGAATTCACTGCTTTTAATTTAGAATTCAGTGCTTTTTATTTTGAATTCAGTGTTTTTTAATTTAGAATTCAGTGTAATTATTTAGAATTCAGTGTTTTTTATTTAGCATACAGTGTTTTTAATTTAGAATTCAGTGTTTTTATTTAGAATTCAGTGTTTTGTATTGAGAACTTGGATATTTTTTTTAGAATTCAGTGTTTTTCTATTTAGAATTCAGTGCTTTTTAAATTTAGAATTTGGTGTTTTTTCTTTAGAATTAAGTGTTTATCATTTAGATTTCAGTGTTTTTAATTTAGAATTCAGTGTTTTTTATTTAGAATTCAGTGCTTTTTATTTAGAATTCAGTGTTTATTTATTTAGAATTCAGTGTTTTGCATTGAGAATTTGGATTTTTTTAGAAGTCATTCTTTTTCTATTTAGAATTCAGTGCTTTTTAATTTAGAATTTGGTGTTTTTTATTTAGACTTCAGTGTTTTTTTATTTCGAAATCAGTGCTTTTTTATTTAGAATTTGGTGTTTTAATTTAGAATTCAGTGGTTTTTTATTTAGAATTCAGGGCTTTTTAAAAATTTAGAATCCAGTGTATTTTTATTAGAATTCAGTGTTTTTTAATTAGAATATGGTGTTTTTATTTAGAATTGTGTGTTTTATTTAAAAATTCAGTGTTTTTTATTCAGAATTTGGTGTTTTTTATTTAGAAGTCAGTGCTTTTTATTCAGAAAATTGTGCTTTTTTTTAGATTTGTGTTTTTTATTAGATGTTGGTGCTTATTTAGAATCCAGTGTTTTTAATATAGAATTCAGTGTTTTTTATTTAGAATTCACTGCTTTTAATTTAGAATTCAGTGCTTTTTATTTTGAATTCAGTGTTTTTTTATTTAGAATTCAGTGTAATTATTTAGAATTCAGTGTGTTTTATTTAGAATACAGTGTTTTTAATTTAGAATTCAGTGGTTTTTATTTAGAATTCAGTGTTTTGTATTGAGAATTTGGATTTTTTTAGAAGTCATTCTTTTTCTATTTAGAATTCAGTGCTTTTTAATTTAGAATTTGGTGTTTTTTATTTAGACCTCAGTGGTTTTTTTTATTTCGAAATGAGTGCTTTTTTATTTAGAATTTGGGGTTTTAATTTAGAATTCAGTGGTTTTTTATTTAGAATTCAGTGTAATTATTTAGAATTCAGTGGTTTTTATTTAGAATACAGTGTTTTTAATTTAGAATTCAGTGGTTTTTATTTAGAATTCAGTGTTTTGTATTGAGAACTTGGATATTTTTTTTTAGAATTCAGTGTTTTTCTATTTAGAATTCAGTGCTTTTTTAATTTAGAATTTGGTGTTTTTTATTTTGAATTCAGTGTTTTTTAATTAGAATTCAGTGTTTTTTATTCAGAATTTGGTGTTTTTTATTTAGAATTAAATGTTTTTTTATTTAGATTTCAGTGTTTTTAATTTAGAATTCAGTGTTTTTTATTTAGAATTCAGTGCTTTTTATTTAGAATTCAGTGTTTATTTATTTAGAATTCAGTGTTTTTTTATTTAGAATTCAGTGTAATTATTTAGAATTCAGTGTTTTTAATTTAGAATTCTGTGTTTTTTAATTTAGAATTCAGTGTAATTATTTAGAATTCAGTGTTATTTATTTAGCATGCAGTTTTTTTATTTTAGACTTCAGTGCTTTTTATTTAGAATTCAGTGCTTTTTATTTTGAATTCAGTGTTTTTTAATTTAGAATTCAGTGTAATTATTTAGAATTCAGTGTTTTTTTATTTAGCATACAGTGTTTTTAATTTAGAATTCAGTGTTTTTATTTAGAATTCAGTGCTTTTTAAATTTAGAATTTGGTGTTTTTTATTTAGAATTCAGTGTTTTTTAATTAGAATTCAGTGTTTTTTATTCAGAATTTGGTGTTTTTTATTTAGAATTAAGTGTTTATCATTTAGATTTCAGTGTTTTTAATTTAGAATTCAGTGTTTTTTATTCAGAATTCAGTGCCTTTTATTTAGAATACAGTGTTTATTTATTTAGAATTCAGTGTTTTTTTTATTTAGAATTCAGTGTAATTATTTAGAATTCAGTGGTTTTTATTTAGAATACAGTGTTTTTAATTTAGAATTCAGTGGTTTTTATTTAGAATTCAGTGTTTTGTATTGAGAACTTGGATATATTTTTTTAGAATTCAGTGTTTTTCTATTTAGAATTCAGTGCTTTTTTAATTTAGAATTTGGTGTTTTTTATTTTGAATTCAGTGTTTTTTGATTAGAATTCAGTGTTTTTTATTCAGAATTAGGTGTTTTTTATTTAGAATTAAGTGTTTTTTTATTTAGATTTCAGTGTTTTAATTTAGAATTCAGTGTTTTTTTATTTAGAATTCAGTGTCATTATTTAGAATTCAGTGTGTTTTATTTAGAATGCAGTGTTTTTAATTTTGAATTCAGTGGTTTTTATTTAGAATTCAGTGTTTTGCATTGAGAATTTGGATTTTTTTAGAAGTCATTCTTTTTCTATGTAGAATTCAGTGCTTTTTAATTTAGAATTTGGTGTTTTTTATTTAGACTTCAGTGTTTTTTTATTTCGAAATCAGTGCTTTTTTATTTAGAATTTGGTGTTTTAATTTAGAATTCAGTGGTTTTTTATTTAGAATTCAGGGCTTTTTTAAAATTTAGAATCCAGTGTATTTTTATTAGAATTCAGTGTTTTTTAATTAGAATATGGTGTTTTTATTTAGAATTGTGTGTTTTATTTAAAAATTCAGTGTTTTTTATTCAGAATTTGGTGTTTTTTATTTAGAAGTCAGTGCTTTTTATTCAGAAAATTGTGCTTTTTTTAGATTTGTGTTTTTTATTAGATGTTGGTGCTTTTTTAGAATCCAGTGTTTTTAATATAGAATTCAGTGTTTATTATTTAGAATTCACTGCTTTTAATTTAGAATTCAGTGCTTTTTATTTTGAATTCAGTGTTTTTTAATTTAGAATTCAGTGTAATTATTTAGAATTCAGTGTTTTTTTATTTAGCATACAGTGTTTTTAATTTAGAATTCAGTGTTTTTATTTAGAATTCAGTGTTTTGTATTGAGAACTTGGATGTTTTTTTAGAATTCAGTGTTTTTCTATTTAGAATTCAGTGCTTTTTAAATTTAGAATTTGGTGTTTTTTATTTAGAATTCAGTGTTTTTTAATTAGAATTCAGTGTTTTTTATTCAGAATTTGGTGTTTTTTATTTAGAATTAAGTGTTTATCATTTAGATTTCAGTGTTTTTAATTTAGAATTCAGTGTTTTTTATTTAGAATTCAGTGCCTTTTATTTAGAATACAGTGTTTATTTATTTAGAATTCAGTGTTTTTTTATTTAGAATTCAGTGTAATTATTTAGAATTCAGTGGTTTTTATTTAGAATACAGTGTTTTTAATTTAGAATTCAGTGGTTTTTATTTAGAATTCAGTGTTTTGTATTGAGAACTTGGATATTTTTTTTAGAATTCAGTGTTTTTCTATTTAGAATTCAGTGCTTTTTTAATTTAGAATTTGGTGTTTTTTATTTTGAATTCAGTGTTTTTTAATTAGAATTCAGTGTTTTTTATTCAGAATTTGGTGTTTTTTATTTAGAATTAAGTGTTTTTTTATTTAGAATACAGTGTTTTTAATTCAGAATTCAGTGGTTTTTATTTAGAATTCAGTGTTTTGTTTTGAGAAATTGGATTTTTTTAGAAGTCATTCTTTTCTTATTTAGAATTCAGTGCTTTTTAATTTAGAATTTGGTGTTTTTTATTTAGACTTCAGTGTTTTTTTATTTCGAAATCAGTGCTTTTTTAATTTAGAATTTGGTGTTTTAAATTAGAATTCAGTGTTTTTTTATTTTTGAATTCAGTGCTTTTTTAAAATTTAGAATCCAGTGTATTTTTATTAGAATTCAGTGTTTTTCTAATTAGAATTTGGTGTTTTTATTTAGAATTGTGTGTTTTATTTAGAAGTCAGTGTTTTTTATTCAGAAATTGGTGGTTTTTATTTAGAAGTCAGTGCTTTTTATTCAGAAAATTGTGCTTTTTTTAGATTTGTGTTTTTTATTAGATGTTGGTGCTTTTTTAGAATCCAGTGTTTTTAATTTAGGATTCAGTGTTTTTTATTTAGAATTCACTGCTTTTAATTTAGAATTCAGTGCTTTTTATTTTGAATTCAGTGTTTTTTAATTTAGAATTCAGTGTAATTATTTAGAATTCAGTGTTTTTTTTCAGCATTAGTGTTTTTAATTTAGACTTCAGTGCTTATTATTTAGAATTCAGTGTTTTTTATTTAGAATTCAGTGTTTTTTATTTAGAAGTCAGTGCTTTTTATTCAGAAAAGTGTGCTTTTTTTAGAATTGTGTTTTTATTAGATGTTGGTGCTTTTTTAGAATTCAGTGCTTTTTTAATTTAGAATTTGGTGTTTTTTATTTAGAATTCAGTGTTTTTTAATTATAATTCAGTGTTTTCTATTCAGAATTTTGTGTTGTTTATTTAGAATTTGGTGTTTTTTATTTAGAAATCAATGCTTTTTATGTAGAATTCAGTGCTTCTTTATTTAGAATTCAGTGTTTTTTATTTAGAATTCAGTGCTTTTTATTTAGAATTCAGTGTTTATTTATTTAGAATTCAGTGTTTTTTATTTAGAATTCAGTGTAATTATTTAGAATTCAGTGTGTTTTATTTAGAATACAGTGTTTTTAATTTAGAATTCAGTGGTTTTTATTTAGAATTCAGTGTTTTGTATTGAGAATTTGGATTTTTTTTAGAAGTCATTATTTTTCTATTTAGAATTCAGTGCTTTTTAATTTAGAATTTGGTGTTTTTTATTTAGACCTCAGTGTTTTTTTTATTTCGAAATGAGTGCTTTTTTATTTAGAATTTTGGGTTTTAATTTAGAATTCAGTGGTTTTTTATTTAGAATTCAGTGTAATTATTTAGAATTCAGTGGTTTTTATTTAGAATACAGTGTTTTTAATTTAGAATTCAGTGGTTTTTATTTAGAATTCAGTGTTTTGTATTGAGAACTTGGATATTTTTTTTAGAATTCAGTGTTTTTCTATTTAGAATTCAGTGCTTTTTTAATTTAGAATTTGGTGTTTTTTATTTTGAATTCAGTGTTTTTTAATTAGAAATCAGTGTTTTTTATTCAGAATTTGGTGTTTTTTATTTAGAATTAAGTGTTTTTTTATTTAGATTTCAGTGTTTTTAATTTAGAATTCAGTGTTTTTTTATTTAGAATTCAGTGTAATTATTTAGAATTCAGTGTGTTTTATTTAGAATACAGTGTTTTTAATTTAGAATTCAGTGGTTTTTATTTAGAATTCAGTGTTTTGTATTGAGAATTTGGATTTTTTTAGAAGTCATTCTTTTTCTATTTAGAATTCAGTGCTTTTTAATTTAGAATTTGGTGTTTTTTATTTAGACTTCAGTGTTTTTTATTTCGAAATCAGTGCTTTTTTATTTAGAATTTGGTGTTTAAATTTAGAATTCAGTGGATTTTTATTTAGAATTCAGGGCTTTTTTAAAATTTAGAATCTAGTGTATTTTTATTAGAATTCAGTGTTTTTTAATTAGAATTTGGTGTTTTTATTTAGAATTGTGTGTTTTATTTAAAAATTCAGTGTTTTTTATTCAGAATTTGGTGTTTTTTATTTAGAAGTCAGTGCTTTTAATTCAGAAAATTGTGCTTTTTTTAGATTTGTGTTTTTTATTAGATGTTGGTGCTTTTTTAGAATCTAGTGTTTTTAATATAGAATTCAGTGTTTTTTATTTAGAATTCACTGCTTTTAATTTAGAATTCAGTGCTTTTTATTTTGAATTCAGTGTTTTTTAATTTAGAATTCAGTGTAATTATTTAGAATTCAGTGTTTTTTATTTAGCATACAGTGTTTTTAATTTAGAATTCAGTGTTTTTATTTAGAATTCAGTGTTTTGTATTGAGAACTTGGATATTTTTTTTAGAATTCAGTGTTTTTCTATTTAGAATTCAGTGCTTTTTAAATTTAGAATTTGGTGTTTTTTCTTTAGAATTAAGTGTTTATCATTTAGATTTCAGTGTTTTTAATTTAGAATTCAGTGTTTTTTATTTAGAATTCAGTGCTTTTTATTTAGAATTCAGTGTTTATTTATTTAGAATTCAGTGTTTTTTTTATTTAGAATTAAGTGTAATTATTTAGAATTCAGTGGTTTTTATTTAGAATACAGTGTTTTTAATTTAGAATTCAGTGGTTTTTATTTAGAATTCAGTGTTTTGTATTGAGAACTTGGATTTTTTTTTTAGAATTCAGCGTTTTTCTATTTAGAATTCAGTGCTTTTTTAATTTAGAATTTGGTGTTTTTTATTTTGAATTCAGTGTTTTTTGATTAGAATTCAGTGTTTTTTATTCAGAATTAGGTGTTTTTTATTTAGAATTAAGTGTTTTTTTATTTAGATTTCAGTGTTTTAATTTAGAATTCAGTGTTTTTTTATTTAGAATTCAGTGTCATTATTTAGAATTCAGTGTGTTTTATTTAGAATACAGTGTTTTTAATTTTGAATTCAGTGGTTTTTATTTAGAATTCAGTGTTTTGCATTGAGAATTTGGATTTTTTTAGAAGTCATTCTTTTTCTATTTAGAATTCAGTGCTTTTTAATTTAGAATTTGGTGTTTTTTATTTAGACTTCAGTGTTTTTTTTATTTCGAAATCAGTGCTTTTTTATTTAGAATTTGGTGTTTTAATTTAGAATTCAGTGGTTTTTTATTTAGAATTCAGGGCTTTTTAAAAATTTAGAATCCAGTGTATTTTTATTAGAATTCAGTGTTTTTTAATTAGAATATGGTGTTTTTATTTAGAATTGTGTGTTTTATTTAAAAATTCAGTGTTTTTTATTCAGAATTTGGTGTTTTTTATTTAGAAGTCAGTGCTTTTTATTCAGAAAATTGTGCTTTTTTTTAGATTTGTGTTTTTTATTAGATGTTGGTGCTTATTTAGAATCCAGTGTTTTTAATATAGAATTCAGTGTTTTTTATTTAGAATTCACTGCTTTTAATTTAGAATTCAGTGCTTTTTATTTTGAATTCAGTGTTTTTTTATTTAGAATTCAGTGTAATTATTTAGAATTCAGTGTGTTTTATTTAGAATACAGTGTTTTTAATTTAGAATTCAGTGGTTTTTATTTAGAATTCAGTGTTTTGTATTGAGAATTTGGATTTTTTTAGAAGTCATCCTTTTTCTATTTAGAATTCAGTGCTTTTTAATTTAGAATTTGGTGTTTTTTATTTAGACCTCAGTGGTTTTTTTTATTTCGAAATGAGTGCTTTTTTATTTAGAATTTGGGGTTTTAATTTAGAATTCAGTGTTTTTTCATTTAGAATTCAGTGTAATTATTTAGAATTCAGTGGTTTTTATTTAGAATACAGTGTTTTTAATTTAGAATTCAGTGGTTTTTATTTAGAATTCAGTGTTTTGTATTGAGAACTTGGATATTTTTTTTTAGAATTCAGTGTTTTTCTATTTAGAATTCAGTGCTCTTTTAATTTAGAATTTGGTGTTTTTTATTTTGAATTCAGTGTTTTTTAATTAGAATTCAGTGTTTTTTATTCAGAATTTGGTGTTTTTTATTTAGAATTAAATGTTTTTTTATTTAGATTTCAGTGTTTTTAATTTAGAATTCAGTGTTTTTTATTCAGAATTCAGTGCTTTTTATTTAGAATTCAGTGTTTATTTATTTAGAATTCAGTGTTTTTTTATTTAGAATTCAGTGTAATTATTTAGAATTCAGTGTTTTTAATTTAGAATTCTGTGTTTTTTAATTTAGAATTCAGTGTAATTATTTAGAATTCAGTGTTATTTATTTAGCATGCAGTTTTTTTATTTTAGACTTCAGTGCTTTTTATTTAGAATTCAGTGCTTTTTATTTTGAATTCAGTGTTTTTTAATTTAGAATTCAGTGTAATTATTTAGAATTCAGTGTTTTTTTATTTAGCATACAGTGTTTTTAATTTAGAATTCAGTGTTTTTATTTAGAATTCAGTGTTTTGTATTGAGAACTTGGATGTTTTTTTAGAATTCAGTGTTTTTTTTATTTAGAATTGAGTGCTTTTTAAATTTAGAATTTGGTGTTTTTTATTTAGAATTCAGTGTTTTTTAATTAGAATTCAGTGTTTTTTATTCAGAATTTGGTGTTTTTTATTTAGAATTAAGTGTTTATCATTTAGATTTCAGTGTTTTTAATTTAGAATTCAGTGTTTTTTATTCAGAATTCAGTGCCTTTTATTTAGAATACAGTGTTTATTTATTTAGAATTCAGTGTTTTTTTATTTAGAATTCAGTGTAATTATTTAGAATTCAGTGGTTTTTATTTAGAATACAGTGTTTTTAATTTAGAATTCAGTGGTTTTTATTTAGAATTCAGTGTTTTGTATTGAGAACTTGGATATATTTTTTTAGAATTCAGTGTTTTTCTATTTAGAATTCAGTGCTTTTTTAATTTAGAATTTGGTGTTTTTTATTTTGAATTCAGTGTTTTTTGATTAGAATTCAGTGTTTTTTATTCAGAATTAGGTGTTTTTTATTTAGAATTAAGTGTTTTTTTATTTAGATTTCAGTGTTTTAATTTAGAATTCAGTGTTTTTTTATTTAGAATTCAGTGTCATTATTTAGAATTCAGTGTGTTTTATTTAGAATGCAGTGTTTTTAATTTTGAATTCAGTGGTTTTTATTTAGAATTCAGTGTTTTGCATTGAGAATTTGGATTTTTTTAGAAGTCATTCTTTTTCTATGTAGAATTCAGTGCTTTTTAATTTAGAATTTGGTGTTTTTTATTTAGACTTCAGTGTTTTTTTATTTTGAAATCAGTGCTTTTTTATTTAGAATTTGGTGTTTTAATTTAGAATTCAGTGGTTTTTTATTTAGAACTCAGGGCTTTTTTAAAATTTAGAATCCAGTGTATTTTTATTAGAATTCAGTGTTTTTTAATTAGAATATGGTGTTTTTATTTAGAATTGTGTGTTTTATTTAAAAATTCAGTGTTTTTTATTCAGAATTTGGTGTTTTTTATTTAGAAGTCAGTGCTTTTTATTCAGAAAATTGTGCTTTTTTTAGATTTGTGTTTTTTATTAGATGTTGGTGCTTTTTTAGAATCCAGTGTTTTTAATATAGAATTCAGTGTTTTTTATTTAGAATTCACTGCTTTTAATTTAGAATTCAGTGCTTTTTATTTTGAATTCAGTGTTTTTTAATTTAGAATTCAGTGTAATTATTTAGAATTCAGTGTTTTTTTATTTAGCATACAGTGTTTTTAATTTAGAATTCAGTGTTTTCATTTAGAATTCAGTGTTTTGTATTGAGAACTTGGATGTTTTTTTAGAATTCAGTGTTTTTCTATTTAGAATTCAGTGCTTTTTAAATTTAGAATTTGGTGTTTTTTATTTAGAATTCAGTGTTTTTTAATTAGAATTCAGTGTTTTTTATTCAGAATTTGGTGTTTTTTATTTATAATTAAGTGTTTATCATTTAGATTTCAGTGTTTTTAATTTAGAATTCAGTGTTTTTTATTTAGAATTCAGTGCCTTTTATTTAGAATACAGTGTTTATTTATTTAGAATTCAGTGTTTTTTTATTTAGAATTCAGTGTAATTATTTAGAATTCAGTGGTTTTTATTTAGAATACAGTGTTTTTAATTTAGAATTCAGTGGTTTTTATTTAGAATTCAGTGTTTTGTATTGAGAACTTGGATATTTTTTTTAGAATTCAGTGTTTTTCTATTTAGAATTCAGTGCTTTTTTAATTTAGAATTTGGTGTTTTTTATTTTGAATTCAGTGTTTTTTAATTAGAATTCAGTGTTTTTTATTCAGAATTTGGTGTTTTTTATTTAGAATTAAGTGTTTTTTTATTTAGAATACAGTGTTTTTAATTCAGAATTCAGTGGTTTTTATTTAGAATTCAGTGTTTTGTTTTGAGAAATTGGATTTTTTTAGAAGTCATTCTTTTCTTATTTAGAATTCAGTGCTTTTTAATTTAGAATTTGGTGTTTTTTATTTAGACTTCAGTGTTTTTTTATTTCGAAATCAGTGCTTTTTTAATTTAGAATTTGGTGTTTTAATTTAGAATTCAGTGTTTTTTTATTTTTGAATTCAGTGCTTTTTTAAAATTTTGAATCCAGTGTATTTTTATTAGAATTCAGTGTTTTTCTAATTAGAATTTGGTGTTTTTATTTAGAATTGTGTGTTTTATTTAGAAGTCAGTGTTTTTTATTCAGAAATTGGTGGTTTTTATTTAGAAGTCAGTGCTTTTTATTCAGAAAATTGTGCTTTTTTTAGATTTGTGTTTTTTATTAGATGTTGGTGCTTTTTTAGAATCCAGTGTTTTTAATTTAGGATTCAGTGTTTTTTATTTAGAATTCACTGCTTTTAATTTAGAATTCAGTGCTTTTTATTTTGAATTCAGTGTTTTTTAATTTAGAATTCAGTGTAATTATTTAGAATTCAGTGTTTTTTATTTAGCATTAGTGTTTTTAATTTAGACTTCAGTGCTTATTATTTAGAATTCAGTGTTTTTTATTTAGAATTCAGTGTTTTTTATTTAGAAGTCAGTGCTTTTTATTCAGAAAAGTGTGCTTTTTTTAGAATTGTGTTTTTATTAGATGTTGGTGCTTTTTTAGAATTCAGTGCTTTTTTAATTTAGAATTTGGTGTTTTTTATTTAGAATTCAGTGTTTTTTAATTATAATTCAGTGTTTTCTATTCAGAATTTTGTGTTGTTTATTTAGAATTTGGTGTTTTTTATTTAGAAATCAATGCTTTTTATGTAGAATTCAGTGCTTCTTTATTTAGAATTCAGTGTTTTTTATTTAGAATTCAGTGCTTTTTATTTAGAATTCAGTGTTTATTTATTTAGAATTCAGTGTTTTTTATTTAGAATTCAGTGTAATTATTTAGAATTCAGTGTGTTTTATTTAGAATACAGTGTTTTTAATTTAGAATTCAGTGGTTTTTATTTAGAATTCAGTGTTTTGTATTGAGAATTTGGATTTTTTTTAGAAGTCATTCTTTTTCTATTTAGAATTCAGTGCTTTTTAATTTAGAATTTGGTGTTTTTTATTTAGACCTCAGTGTTTTTTTTATTTCGAAATGAGTGCTTTTTTATTTAGAATTTGGGGTTTTAATTTAGAATTCAGTGGTTTTTTATTTAGAATTCAGTGTAATTATTTAGAATTCAGTGGTTTTTATTTAGAATACAGTGTTTTTAATTTAGAATTCAGTGGTTTATATTTAGAATTCAGTGTTTTGTATTGAGAACTTGGATATTTTTTTTAGAATTCAGTGTTTTTCTATTTAGAATTCAGTGCTTTTTTAATTTAGAATTTGGTGTTTTTTATTTTGAATTCAGTGTTTTTTAATTAGAATTCAGTGTTTTTTATTCAGAATTTGGTGTTTTTTATTTAGAATTAAGTGTTTTTTTATTTAGATTTTACTGTTTTTAATTTAGAATTCAGTGTTTTTTATTTAGAATTCTGTGCTTTTTATTTAGAATTCAGTGTTTATTTATTTAGAATTCAGTGTTTTTTTATTTAGAATTCAGTGTAATTATTTAGAATTCAGTGTTTTTAATTTAGAATTCTGTGTTTTTTAATTTAGAATTCAGTGTAATTATTTAGAATTCAGTGTTATTTATTTAGCATGCAGTTTTTTATTTTAGACTTCAGTGCTTTTTATTTAGAATTCAGTGTTTTTTATTTAGAAGTCAGTGCTTTTTATTCAGAAAAGTGTGCTTTTTTTTAGAATTGTGTTTTTATTAGATGTTGGTGCTTTTTTAGAATTCAGTGCTTTTATAATTTAGAATTTGGTGTTTTTTATTTAGAATTCAGTGTTTTTTAATTATAATTCAGTGTTTACTATTCAGAATTTTGTGTTGTTTATTTAGAATTTGGTGTTTTTTATTTAGAAATCAATGCTTTTTATGTAGAATTCAGTGCTTCTTTATTTAGAATTCAGTGTTTTTTATTTAGAATTCAGTGCTTTTTATTTAGAATTCAGTGTTTATTTATTTAGAATTCAGTGTTTTTTATTTAGAATTCAGTGTAATTATTTAGAATTCAGTGTGTTTTATTTAGAATACAGTGTTTTTAATTTAGAATTCAGTGGTTTTTATTTAGAATTCAGTGTTTTGTATTGAGAATTTGGATTTTTTTTAGAAGTCATTCTTTTTCTATTTAGAATTCAGTGCTTTTTAATTTAGAATTTGGTGTTTTTTATTTAGACCTCAGTGTTTTTTTTATTTCGAAATGAGTGCTTTTTTATTTAGAATTTGGGGTTTTAATTTAGAATTCAGTGGTTTTTTATTTAGAATTCAGTGTAATTATTTAGAATTCAGTGGTTTTTATTTAGAATACAGTGTTTTTAATTTAGAATTCAGTGGTTTTTATTTAGAATTCAGTGTTTTGTATTGAGAACTTGGATATTTTTTTTTAGAATTCAGTGTTTTTCTATTTAGAATTCAGTGCTTTTTTAATTTAGAATTTGGTGTTTTTTATTTTGAATTCAGTGTTTTTTAATTAGAATTCAGTGTTTTTTATTCAGAATTTGGTGTTTTTTATTTAGAATTAAGTGTTTTTTTATTTAGATTTCAGTGTTTTTAATTTAGAATTCAGTGTTTTTTATTTAGAATTCTGTGCTTTTTATTTAGAATTCAGTGTTTATTTATTTAGAATTCAGTGTTTTTTTATTTAGAATTCAGTGTAATTATTTAGAATTCAGTGTTTTTAATTTAGAATTCTGTGTTTTTTAATTTAGAATTCAGTGTAATTATTTAGAATTCAGTGTTATTTATTTAGCATGCAGTTTTTTATTTTAGACTTCAGTGCTTTTTATTTAGAATTCAGTGTTTTTTATTTAGAAGTCAGTGCTTTTTATTCAGAAAAGTGTGCTTTTTTTTAGAATTGTGTTTTTATTAGATGTTGGTGCTTTTTTAGAATTCAGTGCTTTTATAATTTAGAATTTGGTGTTTTTTATTTAGAATTCAGTGTTTTTTAATTATAATTCAGTGTTTTTTATTCTGAATTTTGTGTTGTTTATTTAGAATTTGGTGTTTTTTATTTAGAAATCAGTGCTTTTTATGTAGAATTCAGTGCTTCTTTATTTAGAATTCAGTGTTTTTTATTTAGATTTCAGTGCTTTTTATTTAGAATTCAGTGTTTATTTATTTAGAATTCAGTGTTTTTATTTAGAATTTAGTGTAATTATTTAGAATTCAGTGTGTTTTATTTAGAATACAGTGTTTTTAATTTAGAATTCAGTGGTTTTTATTTAGAATTCACTGCTTTTAATTTAGAATTCAGTGCTTTTTATTTTGAATTCAGTGTTTTTTAATTTAGAATTCAGTGCTTTTTATTTAGAATTCAGTGTTTATTTATTTAGAATTCAGTGTTTTTTTATTTAGAATTCAGTGTAATTATTTAGAATTCAGTGTGTTTTATTTAGAATACAGTGTTTTTAATTTAGAATTCAGTGGTTTTTATTTAGAATTCAGTGTTTTGTATTGAGAATTTGGATTTTTTTAGAAGTCATTCTTTTTCTATTTAGAATTCAGTGCTTTTTAATTTAGAATTTGGTGTTTTTTATTTAGACCTCAGTGTTTTTTTTTATTTCGAAATGAGTGCTTTTTTATTTAGAATTTGGGGTTTTAATTTAGAATTCAGTGGTTTTTTATTTAGAATTCAGTGTAATTATTTAGAATTCAGTGGTTTTTATTTAGAATACAGTGTTTTTAATTTAGAATTCAGTGGTTTTTATTCAGAATTTGGTGTTTTTTATTTAGAAGTCAGTGCTTTTTATTCAGAAAATTGTGCTTTTTTTAGATTTGTGTTTTTTATTAGATGTTGGTGCTTTTTTAGAATTCAGTGCTTTTTTAATTTAGAATTTGGTGTTTTTTATTTAGAATTCAGTGTATTTTAATTATAATTCAGTGTTTTTTATTCAGAATTTTGTGTTGTTTATTTAGAATTTGGTGTTTTTTATTTAGAAATCAGTCCTTTTTATGTAGAATTCAGTGCTTCTTTATTTAGAATTCAGTGTTTTTTATTTAGAATTTGGTGCTTTTTATTTAGAATTCAGTGTTTATTTATTTAGAATTCAGTGTGTTTTATTTAGAATACAGTGTTTTTAATTTAGAATTCAGTGGTTTTTATTTAGAATTCAGTGTTTTGTATTGAGAATTTGGATTTTTTTAAGAAGTCATTCTTTTTGTATTTAGAATTCAGTGCTTTTTAATTTACAATTTGGTGTTTTTTATTTAGACCTCAGTGTTTTTTTTATTTCGAAATGAGTGCTTTTTATTTAGAATTTGGGGTTTTAATTTAGAATTCAGTGTTTTTTTATTTAGAATTCAGTGTAATTATTTAGAATTCAGTGGTTTTTATTTAGAATACAGTGTTTTTAATTTAGAATTCAGTGGTTTTTATTTAGAATTCAGTGTTTTGTATTGAGAACTTGGATATATTTTTTTAGAACTCAGTGTTTTTCTATTTAGAATTCAGTGCTTTTTTAATTTAGAATTTGGTGTTTTTTATTTTGAATTCAGTGTTTTTTAATTAGAATTCAGTGTTTTTTATTCAGAATTTGGTGTTTTTTATTTAGAATTAAGTGTTTTTTATTTAGATTTCAGTGTTTTTAATTTAGAATTCAGTGTTTTTTTTTTTAGAATTCAGTGCTTTTTATTTAGAATTCAGTGTTTATTTATTTAGAATTCAGTGTTTTTTTATTTAGAATTCAGTGTAATTATTTAGAATTCAGTGTTTTTAATTTAGAATTCAGTGTTTTTTAATTTAGAATTCAGTGTAATTATTTAGAATTCAGTGTGATTTATTTAGAATACAGTGTTTTTAATTTATAATTCAGTGGTTTTTATTTAGAATTCAGTGTTTTGTTTTGAGAATTTGGATTTTTTTAGAAGTCATTCTTTTTCTATTTAGAATTCAGTGCTTTTTCATTTAGAATTTGGTGTTATTTATTTAGACTTCAGTGTTTTTTTATTTCGAAATCAGTGCTTTTTTAATTTAGAATTTGGTGTTTTAATTTAGAATTCAGTGTTTTTTTATTTTTGAATTCAGTGCTTTTTTTAAAATTTAGAATCCAGTGAATTTTTATTAGAATTCAGTGTTTTTCTAATTAGAATTTGGTGTTTTTATTTAGAATTGTGTGTTTTATTTAGAAGTCAGTGTTTTTTATTCAGAAATTGGTGTTTTTTATTTAGAAGTCAGTGCTTTTTATTCAGAAAATTGTGCTTTTTTTAGATTTGTGTTTTTTATTAGATGTTGGTGCTTTTTTTAGAATCCAGTGTTTTTAATTTAGGATTCAGTTTTTTTATTTAGAATTCACTGCTTTTAATTTAGAATTCAGTGCTTTTTATTTTGAATTCAGTGTTTTTTAATTTAGAATTCAGTGTAATTATTTAGAATTCAGTGTTTTTTATTTAGCATACAGTGTTTTTATTTTTGACTTCAGTGCTTTTTATTTAGAAATTCAGTGTTTTTTATTTAGAATTCAGTGTTTTTTATTTAGAAGTCAGTGCTTTTTATTCAGAAAAGTGTGCTTTTTTTAGAATTGTGTTTTTATTAGATGTTTGTGCTTTTTTAGAATTCAGTGCTTTTTTAATTTAGAATTTGGTGTTTTTTATTTAGAATTCAGTGTTTTTTAATTATAATTCAGTGTTTTTTATTCAGAATTTTGTGTTGTTTATTTAGAATTTGGTGTTTTTTATTTAGAAATCAGTGCTTTTTATGTAGAATTCAGTGCTTCTTTATTTAGAATTCAGTGTTTTTTATTTAGAATTCAGTGCTTTTTATTTAGAATTCAGTGTTTATTTATTTAGAATTCAGTGTTTTTTATTTAGGATTCAGTGTAATTATTTAGAATTCAGTGTGTTTTATTAAGAATACAGTGTTTTTAATTTAGAATTCAGTGGTTTTTATTTAGAATTCAGTGTTTTGTATTGAGAATTTGGATTTTTTTAAGAAGTCATTCTTTTTCTATTTAGAATTCAGTGCTTTTTAATTTACAATTTGGTGTTTTTTATTTAGACCTCAGTGTTTTTTTTATTTCGAAATGAGTGCTTTTTTATTTAGAATTTGGGGTTTTAATTTAGAATTCAGTGGTTTTTTATTTAGAATTCAGTGTAATTATTTAGAATTCAGTGGTTTTTATTTAGAATACAGTGTTTTTAATTTAGAATTCAGTGGTTTTTATTTAGAATTCAGTGTTTTGTATTGAGAACTTGGATATTTTTTTTTAGAATTCAGTGTTTTTCTATTTAGAATTCAGTGCTTTTTTAATTTAGAATTTGGTGTTTTTTATTTTGAATTCAGTGTTTTTTAATTAGAATTCAGTGTTTTTTATTCAGAATTTGGTGTTTTTTATTTAGAATTAAGTGTTTTTTAATTTCGATTTCAGTATTTTTAATTTAGAATTCAGTGTTTTTTATTTAGAATTCAGTGCTTTTTATTTAGAATTCAGTGTTTTTAATTCAGAATTCAGTGGTTTTTATTTAGAATTCAGTGTTTTGTTTTGAGAAATTGGATTTTTTTAGAAGTCATTCTTTTCTTATTTAGAATTCAGTGCTTTTTAATTTAGAATTTGGTGTTTTTTATTTAGACTTCAGTGTTTTTTTATTTCGAAATCAGTGCTTTTTTAATTTAGAATTTGGTGTTTTAATTTAGAATTCAGTGTTTTTTTATTTTTGAATTCAGTGCTTTTTTAAAATTTAGAATCCAGTGTATTTTTATTAGAATTCAGTGTTTTTCTAATTAGAATTTGGTGTTTTTATTTAGAATTGTGTGTTTTATTTAGAAGTCAGTGTTTTTTATTCAGAAATTGGTGTTTTTTTTATTTAGAAGTCAGTGCTTTTTATTCAGAAAATTGTGCTTTTTTTAGATTTGTGTTTTTTATTAGATGTTGGTGCTTTTTTAGAATCCAGTGTTTTTAATTTAGGATTCAGTGTTTTTTATTTAGAATTCACTGCTTTTAATTTAGAATTCAGTGCTTTTTATTTTGAATTCAGTGTTTTTTAATTTAGAATTCAGTGTAATTATTTAGAATTCAGTGTTTTTTATTTAGCATACAGTGTTTTTAATTTAGACTTCAGTGCTTATTATTTAGAATTCAGTGTTTTTTATTTAGAATTCAGTGTTTTTTATTTAGAAGTCAGTGCTTTTTATTCAGAAAAGTGTGCTTTTTTTTAGAATTGTGTTTTTATTAGATGTTGGTGCTTTTTTAGAATTCAGTGCTTTTTTAATTTAGAATTTGGTGTTTTTTATTTAGAATTCAGTGTTTTTTAATTATAATTCAGTGTTTTCTATTCAGAATTTTGTGTTGTTTATTTAGAATTTGGTGTTTTTTATTTAGAAATCAATGCTTTTTATGTAGAATTCAGTGCTTCTTTATTTAGAATTCAGTGTTTTTTATTTAGAATTCAGTGCTTTTTATTTAGAATTCAGTGTTTATTTATTTAGAATTCAGTGTTTTTTATTTAGAATTCAGTGTAATTATTTAGAATTCAGTGTGTTTTATTTAGAATACAGTGTTTTTAATTTAGAATTCAGTGGTTTTTATTTAGAATTCAGTGTTTTGTATTGAGAATTTGGATTTTTTTTAGAAGTCATTCTTTTTCTATTTAGAATTCAGTGCTTTTTAATTTAGAATTTGGTGTTTTTTATTTAGACCTCAGTGTTTTTTTTATTTCGAAATGAGTGCTTTTTTATTTAGAATTTGGGGTTTTAATTTAGAATTCAGTGGTTTTTTATTTAGAATTCAGTGTAATTATTTAGAATTCAGTGGTTTTTATTTAGAATACAGTGTTTTTAATTTAGAATTCAGTGGTTTTTATTTAGAATTCAGTGTTTTTGTATTGAGAACTTGGATATTTTTTTTTAGAATTCAGTGTTTTCTATTTAGAATTCAGTGCTTTTTTAATTTAGAATTTGGTGTTTTTTATTTTGAATTCAGTGTTTTTTAATTAGAATTCAGTGTTTTTTATTCAGAATTTGGTGTTTTTTATTTAGAATTAAGTGTTTTTTATTTAGATTTCAGTGTTTTTAATTTAGAATTCAGTGTTTTTTATTTAGAATTCTGTGCTTTTTATTTAGAATTCAGTGTTTATTTATTTAGAATTCAGTGTTTTTTTATTTAGAATTCAGTGTAATTATTTAGAATTCAGTGTTTTTAATTTAGAATTCTGTGTTTTTTAATTTAGAATTCAGTGTAATTATTTAGAATTCAGTGTTATTTATTTAGCATGCAGTTTTTTATTTTAGACTTCAGTGCTTTTTATTTAGAATTCAGTGTTTTTTATTTAGAAGTCAGTGCTTTTTATTCAGAAAAGTGTGCTTTTTTTTAGAATTGTGTTTTTATTAGATGTTGGTGCTTTTTTAGAATTCAGTGCTTTTATAATTTAGAATTTGGTGTTTTTTATTTAGAATTCAGTGTTTTTTAATTATAATTCAGTGTTTTTTATTCTGAATTTTGTGTTGTTTATTTAGAATTTGGTGTTTTTTATTTAGAAATCAGTGCTTTTTATGTAGAATTCAGTGCTTCTTTATTTAGAATTCAGTGTTTTTTATTTAGATTTCAGTGCTTTTTATTTAGAATTCAGTGTTTATTTATTTAGAATTCAGTGTTTTTATTTAGAATTTAGTGTAATTATTTAGAATTCAGTGTGTTTTATTTAGAATACAGTGTTTTTAATTTAGAATTCAGTGGTTTTTATTTAGAATTCACTGCTTTTAATTTAGAATTCAGTGCTTTTTATTTTGAATTCAGTGTTTTTTAATTTAGAATTCAGTGCTTTTTATTTAGAATTCAGTGTTTATTTATTTAGAATTCAGTGTTTTTTATTTAGAATTCAGTGTAATTATTTAGAATTCAGTGTGTTTTATTTAGAATACAGTGTTTTTAATTTAGAATTCAGTGGTTTTTATTTAGAATTCAGTGTTTTGTATTGAGAATTTGGATTTTTTTAGAAGTCATTCTTTTTCTATTTAGAATTCAGTGCTTTTTAATTTAGAATTTGGTGTTTTTTATTTAGACCTCAGTGTTTTTTTTTATTTCGAAATGAGTGCTTTTTTATTTAGAATTTGGGGTTTTAATTTAGAATTCAGTGGTTTTTTATTTAGAATTCAGTGTAATTATTTAGAATTCAGTGGTTTTTATTTAGAATACAGTGTTTTTAATTTAGAATTCAGTGGTTTTTATTTAGAATTCAGTGTTTTGTATTGAGAACTTGGATATTTTTTTTAGAATTCAGTGTTTTTCTATTTAGAATTCAGTGCTTTTTTAATTTAGAATTTGGTGTTTTTTATTTTGAATTCAGTGTTTTTTAATTAGAATTCAGTGTTTTTTATTCAGAATTAAGTGTTTTTTTATTTAGATTTCAGTGTTTTTAATTTAGAATTCAGTGTTATTTATTTAGAATTCAGTGCTTTTTATTTAGAATTCAGTGTTTATTTATTTAGAATTCAGTGTTTTTTTATTTAGAATTCAGTGTAATTATTTAGAATTCAGTGTTTTTAATTTAGAATTCTGTGTTTTTTAATTTCGAATTCAGTGTAATTATTTAGAATTCAGTGTTTTTTATTTAGCATACAGTGTTTTTATTTTAGACTTCAGTGCTTTTTATTTAGAATTCAGTGTTTTTTATTTAGAAGTCAGTGCTTTTTATTCAGAAAAGTGTGCTTTTTTTTAGAATTGTGTTTTTATTAGATGTTGGTGCTTTTTTAGAATTCAGTGCTTTTTTAATTTAGAATTTGGTGTTTTTTATTTAGAATTCAGTGTTTTTTAATTATAATTCAGTGTTTTTTATTCTGAATTTTGTGTTGTTTATTTAGAATTTGGTGTTTTTTATTTAGAAATCAGTGCTTTTTATGTAGAATTCAGTGCTTCTTTATTTAGAATTCAGTGTTTTTTATTTAGATTTCAGTGCTTTTTATTTAGAATTCAGTGTTTATTTATTTAGAATTCAGTGTTTTTTATTTAGAATTCAGTGTAATTATTTAGAATTCAGTGTGTTTTATTTAGAATACAGTGTTTTTAATTTAGAATTCAGTGGTTTTTATTTTGAATTCAGTGTTTTTTAATTTAGAATTCAGTGTAATTATTTAGAATTCAGTGTTTTTTATTTAGCATACAGTGTTTTTAATTTAGACTTCAGTGCTTTTTATTTAGAATTCAGTGTTTTTTATTTAGAATTCAGTGTTTTTTATTTAGAAGTCAGTGCTTTTTATTCAGAAAAGTGTGCTTTTTTTTAGAATTGTGTTTTTATTAGATGTTGGTGCAT
The DNA here is from genome assembly GCF_043380555.1 of Nothobranchius furzeri. Taxonomy (NCBI): domain Eukaryota; kingdom Metazoa; phylum Chordata; class Actinopteri; order Cyprinodontiformes; family Nothobranchiidae; genus Nothobranchius; species Nothobranchius furzeri. The sequence goes on from NC_091755.1 coordinate 62,893,864, forward strand.
TTTTAGAATTCAGTGCTTTTTTAATTTAGAATTTGGTGTTTTTTATTTAGAATTCAGTGTATTTTAATTATAATTCAGTGTTTTTTATTCAGAATTTTGTGTTGTTTATTTAGAATTTGGTGTTTTTTATTTAGAAATCAGTCCTTTTTATGTAGAATTCAGTGCTTCTTTATTTAGAATTCAGTGTTTTTTATTTAGAATTCGGTGCTTTTTATTTAGAATTCAGTGTTTATTTATTTAGAATTCAGTGTGTTTTATTTAGAATACAGTGTTTTTAATTTAGAATTCAGTGGTTTTTATTTAGAATTCAGTGTTTTGTATTGAGAATTTGGATTTTTTTAAGAAGTCATTCTTTTTCTATTTAGAATTCAGTGCTTTTTAATTTACAATTTGGTGTTTTTTATTTAGACCTCAGTGTTTTTTTTATTTCGAAATGAGTGCTTTTTATTTAGAATTTGGGGTTTTAATTTAGAATTCAGTGTTTTTTTATTTAGAATTCAGTGTAATTATTTAGAATTCAGTGGTTTTTATTTAGAATACAGTGTTTTTAATTTAGAATTCAGTGGTTTTTATTTAGAATTCAGTGTTTTGTATTGAGAACTTGGATATATTTTTTTAGAACTCAGTGTTTTTCTATTTAGAATTCAGTGCTTTTTTAATTTAGAATTTGGTGTTTTTTATTTTGAATTCAGTGTTTTTTAATTAGAATTCAGTGTTTTTTATTCAGAATTTGGTGTTTTTTATTTAGAATTAAGTGTTTTTTTATTTAGATTTCAGTGTTTTTAATTTAGAATTCAGTGTTTTTTTTTTAGAATTCAGTGCTTTTTATTTAGAATTCAGTGTTTATTTATTTAGAATTCAGTGTTTTTTTATTTAGAATTCAGTGTAATTATTTAGAATTCAGTGTTTTTAATTTAGAATTCAGTGTTTTTTAATTTAGAATTCAGTGTAATTATTTAGAATTCAGTGTGATTTATTTAGAATACAGTGTTTTTAATTTATAATTCAGTGGTTTTTATTTAGAATTCAGTGTTTTGTTTTGAGAATTTGGATTTTTTTAGAAGTCATTCTTTTTCTATTTAGAATTCAGTGCTTTTTCATTTAGAATTTGGTGTTATTTATTTAGACTTCAGTGTTTTTTTATTTCGAAATCAGTGCTTTTTTAATTTAGAATTTGGTGTTTTAATTTAGAATTCAGTGTTTTTTTATTTTTGAATTCAGTGCTTTTTTTAAAATTTAGAATCCAGTGTATTTTTATTAGAATTCAGTGTTTTTCTAATTAGAATTTGGTGTTTTTATTTAGAATTGTGTGTTTTATTTAGAAGTCAGTGTTTTTTATTCAGAAATTGGTGTTTTTTATTTAGAAGTCAGTGCTTTTTATTCAGAAAATTGTGCTTTTTTTAGATTTGTGTTTTTTATTAGATGTTGGTGCTTTTTTTAGAATCCAGTGTTTTTAATTTAGGATTCAGTGTTTTTTATTTAGAATTCACTGCTTTTGATTTAGAATTCAGTGCTTTTTATTTTGAATTCAGTGTTTTTTAATTTAGAATTCAGTGTAATTATTTAGAATTCAGTGTTTTTTATTTAGCATACAGTGTTTTTATTTTTGACTTCAGTGCTTTTTATTTAGAATTCAGTGTTTTTTATTTAGAATTAAGTGTTTTTTATTTAGAAGTCAGTGCTTTTTATTCAGAAAAGTGTGCTTTTTTTAGAATTGTGTTTTTATTAGATGTTGGTGCTTTTTTAGAATTCAGTGCTTTTTTAATTTAGAATTTGGTGTTTTTTATTTAGAATTCAGTGTTTTTTATTCAGAATTTTGTGTTGTTTATTTAGAATTTGGTGTTTTTTATTTAGAAATCAGTGCTTTTTATGTAGAATTCAGTGCTTCTTTATTTAGAATTCAGTGTTTTTTATTTAGAATTCAGTGCTTTTTATTTAGAATTCAGTGTTTATTTATTTAGAATTCAGTGTTTTTTATTTAGGATTCAGTGTAATTATTTAGAATTCAGTGTGTTTTATTAAGAATACAGTGTTTTTAATTTAGAATTCAGTGGTTTTTATTTAGAATTCAGTGTTTTGTATTGAGAATTTGGATTTTTTTTAGAAGTCATTCTTTTTCTATTTAGAATTCAGTGCTTTTTAATTTAGAATTTGGTGTTTTTTATTTAGACCTCAGTGTTTTTTTTTTATTTCAAAATGAGTGCTTTTTTATTTAGAATTTGGGGTTTTAATTTAGAATTCAGTGGTTTTTTATTTAGAATTCAGTGTAATTATTTAGAATTCAGTGGTTTTTATTTAGAATACAGTGTTTTTAATTTAGAATTCAGTGGTTTTTATTTAGAATTCAGTGTTTTGTATTGAGAACTTGGATATTTTTTTTAGAATTCAGTGTTTTTCTATTTAGAATTCAGTGCTTTTTTAATTTAGAATTTGGTGTTTTTTATTTTGAATTCAGTGTTTTTTAATTAGAATTCAGTGTTTTTTATTCAGAATTTGGTGTTTTTTATTTAGAATTAAGTGTTTTTTAATTTAGATTTCAGTGTTTTTAATTTAGAATTCAGTGTTTTTTATTTAGAATTCAGTGCTTTTTATTTAGAATTCAGTGTTTTTAATTCAGAATTCAGTGGTTTTTATTTAGAATTCAGTGTTTTGTTTTGAGAAATTGGATTTTTTTAGAAGTCATTCTTTTCTTATTTAGAATTCAGTGCTTTTTAATTTAGAATTTGGTGTTTTTTATTTAGACTTCAGTGTTTTTTTATTTCGAAATCAGTGCTTTTTTAATTTAGAATTTGGTGTTTTAATTTAGAATTCAGTGTTTTTTTATTTTTGAATTCAGTGCTTTTTTAAAATTTAGAATCCAGTGTATTTTTATTAGAATTCAGTGTTTTTCTAATTAGAATTTGGTGTTTTTATTTAGAATTGTGTGTTTTATTTAGAAGTCAGTGTTTTTTATTCAGAAATTGGTGTTTTTTTATTTAGAAGTCAGTGCTTTTTATTCAGAAAATTGTGCTTTTTTTAGATTTGTGTTTTTTATTAGATGTTGGTGCTTTTTTAGAATCCAGTGTTTTTAATTTAGGATTCAGTGTTTTTTATTTAGAATTCACTGCTTTTAATTTAGAATTCAGTGCTTTTTATTTTGAATTCAGTGTTTTTTAATTTAGAAGTCAGTGTAATTATTTAGAATTCAGTGTTTTTTATTTAGCATACAGTGTTTTTAATTTAGACTTCAGTGCTTATTATTTAGAATTCAGTGTTTTTTATTTAGAATTCAGTGTTTTTTATTTAGAAGTCAGTGCTTTTTATTCAGAAAAGTGTGCTTTTTTTAGAATTGTGTTTTTATTAGATGTTGGTGCTTTTTTAGAATTCAGTGCTTTTTTAATTTAGAATTTGGTGTTTTTTATTCAGAATTCAGTGTTTTTTAATTATAATTCAGTGTTTTTTATTCAGAATTTTGTGTTGTTTATTTAGAATTTGGTGTTTTTTATTTAGAAATCAATGCTTTTTATGTAGAATTCAGTGCTTCTTTATTTAGAATTCAGTGTTTTTTATTTAGAATTCAGTGCTTTTTATTTAGAATTCAGTGTTTATTTATTTAGAATTCAGTGTTTTTTATTTAGAATTCAGTGTAATTATTTAGAATTCAGTGTGTTTTATTTAGAATACAGTGTTTTTAATTTAGAATTCAGTGGTTTTTATTTAGAATTCAGTGTTTTGTATTGAGAATTTGGATTTTTTTTAGAAGTCATTCTTTTTCTATTTAGAATTCAGTGCTTTTTAATTTAGAATTTGGTGTTTTTTATTTAGACCTCAGTGGTTTTTTTTTATTTCGAAATGAGTGTTTTTTTATTTAGAATTTGGGGTTTTAATTTAGAATTCAGTGGTTTTTTATTTAGAATTCAGTGTAATTATTTAGAATTCAGTGGTTTTTATTTAGAATACAGTGTTTTTAATTTAGAATTCAGTGGTTTTTATTTAGAATTCAGTGTTTTGTATTGAGAACTTGGATATTTTTTTTTAGAATTCAGTGTTTTTCTATTTAGAATTCAGTGCTTTTTTAATTTAGAATTTGGTGTTTTTTATTTTGAATTCAGTGTTTTTTAATTAGAATTCAGTGTTTTTTATTCAGAATTTGGTGTTTTTTATTTAGAATTAAGTGTTTTTTTATTTAGATTTCAGTGTTTTTAATTTAGAATTCAGTGGTTTTTATTTAGAATTCAGTGCTTTTTATTTAGAATTCAGTGTTTATTTATTTAGAATTCAGTGTTTTTTTATTTAGAATTCAGTGTAATTATTTAGAATTCAGTGTTTTTAATTTAGAATTCTGTGTTTTTTAATTTAGAATTCAGTGTAATTTTTTAGAATTCAGTGTTTTTTATTTAGCATGCAGTTTTTTATTTTAGACTTCAGTGCTTTTTATTTAGAATTCAGTGTTTTTTTATTTAGAAGTCAGTGCTTTTTATTCAGAAAAGTGTGCTTTTTTTAGAATTGTGTTTTTATTAGATGTTGGTGCTTTTTTAGAATTCAGTGCTTTTTTAATTTAGAATTTGGTGTTTTTTATTTAGAATTCAGTGTTTTTTAATTATAATTCAGTGTTTTTTATTCTGAATTTTGTGTTGTTTATTTAGAATTTGGTGTTTTTTATTTAGAAATCAGTGCTTTTTATGTAGAATTCAGTGCTTCTTTATTTAGAATTCAGTGTTTTTTATTTAGATTTCAGTGCTTTTTATTTAGAATTCAGTGTTTATTTATTTAGAATTCAGTGTTTTTTATTTAGAATTCAGTGTAATTATTTAGAATTCAGTGTGTTTTATTTAGAATACAGTGTTTTTAATTTAGAATTCAGTGGTTTTTATTTAGAATTCACTGCTTTTAATTTATAATTCAGTGCTTTTTATTTTGAATTCAGTGTTTTTTAATTTAGAATTTAGTGCTTTTTATTTAGAATTCAGTGTTTATTTATTTAGAATTCAGTGTTTTTTATTTAGAATTCAGTGTAATTATTTAGAATTCAGTGTGTTTTATTTAGAATACAGTGTTTTTAATTTAGAATTCAGTGGTTTTTATTTAGAATTCAGTGTTTTGTATTGAGAATTTGGATTTTTTTTAGAAGTCATTCTTTTTCTATTTAGAATTCAGTGCTTTTTAATTTAGAATTTGGTGTTTTTTATTTAGACCTCAGTGTTTTTTTTATTTCGAAATGAGTGCTTTTTTATTTAGAATTTGGGGTTTTAATTTAGAATTCAGTGGTTTTTTATTTAGAATTAAGTGTAATTATTTAGAATTCAGTGGTTTTTATTTAGAATACAGTGTTTTTAATTTAGAATTCAGTGTTTTGTACTGGGAACTTGGATTTTTTTTTAGAATTCAGTGCTTTTTTAATTTAGAATTTGGTGTTTTTTATTTTAAATTCAGTGTTTTTTAATTAGAATTCAGTGTTTTTTATTCAGAATTTGGTGTTTTTTATTTAGAATTAAGTGTTTTTTTATTTAGATTTCAGTGTTTTTAATTTAGAATTCAGTGTTTTTTATTTAGAATTCAGTGCTTTTTATTTAGAATTCAGTGTTTATTTATTTAGAATTCAGTGTTTTTTTATTTAGAATTCAGTGTAATTATTTAGAATTCAGTGTTTTTAATTTAGAATTCAGTGTATTTTAATTTAGAATTCAGTGTAATTATTTAGAATTCAGTGTGTTTTATTATAGAATTCAGTGTTTTTAATTTAGAATTCAGTGTTTTGTATTGAGAATTTGGATTTTTTTTAGAAGTCATTCTTTTTCTATTTAGAATTCAGTGCTTTTTAATTTAGAATTTGGTGTTTTTTATTTAGACCTCAGTGTTTTTTTTTATTTCGAAATGAGTGCTTTTTTATTTAGAATTTGGGGTTTTAATTTAGAATTCAGTGGTTTTTTATTTAGAATTCAGTGTAATTATTTAGAATTCAGTGGTTTTTATTTAGAATACAGTGTTTTTAATTTAGAATTCAGTGTTTTGTATTGGGAACTTGGATTTTTTTTTAGAATTCAGTGCTTTTTTAATTTAGAATTTGGTGTTTTTTATTTTAAATTCAGTGTTTTTTAATTAGAATTCAGTGTTTTTTATTCAGAATTTGGTGTTTTTTATTTAGAATTAAGTGTTTTTTTATTTAGATTTCAGTGTTTTTAATTTAGAATTCAGTGTTTTTTATTTAGAATTCAGTGCTTTTTATTTAGAATTCAGTGTTTATTTATTTAGAATTCAGTGTTTTTTTATTTAGAATTCAGTGTAATTATTTAGAATTCAGTGTTTTTAATTTAGAATTCAGTGTATTTTAATTTAGAATTCAGTGTAATTATTTAGAATTCAGTGTGTTTTATTTAGAATTCAGTGTTTTTAATTTAGAATTCAGTGTTTTATATTTAGAATTCAGTGCTTTTTATTTAGAATTCAGTGTTTTGTTTTGAGAATTTGGATTTTTTTAGAAGTCATTCTTTTTCTATTTAGAATTCAGTGCTTTTTAATTTAGAATTTGGTGTTTTTTATTTAGACTTCAGTGTTTTTTATTTCGAAATCAGTGCTTTTTTAATTAAAATTTGGTGTTTTAATTTAGAATTCAGTGGTTTTTTATTTTTGAATTCAGTGCTTTTTTAAAATTTAGAATCCAGTGTATTTTTATTAGAATTCAGTGTTTTTCTAATTAGAATTTGGTGTTTTTATTTAGAATTGTGTGTTGTATTTAGAAGTCAGTGTTTTTTATTCAGAAATTGGTGTTTTTTATTTAGAAGTCAGTGCTTTTATTCAGAAAATTGTGCTTTTTTTAGATTTGTGTTTTTTATTAGATGTTGGTGCTTTTTTAGAATCCAGTGCTTTTTTAATTTGGAATTTGGTGTTTTTTATTTAGAATTCAGTGTTTTTTAATTATAATTCAGTGTTTTTTATTCTGAATTTTGTGTTATTTATTTAGAATTTGGTGTTTTTTATTTAGAAATCAGTGCTTTTTATGTAGAATTCAGTGCTTCTTTATTTAGAATTCAGTGTTTTTTATTTAGATTTCAGTGCTTTTTATTTAGAAGTCAGTGTTTATTTACTTAGAATTCAGTGTTTTTTATTTAGAATTCAGTGTAATTATTTAGAATTCAGTGTGTTTTATTTAGAATACAGTGTTTTTAATTTAGAATTCAGTGGTTTTTATTTAGAATTCACTGCTTTTAATTTAGAATTCAGTGCTTTTTATTTTGAATTCAGTGTTTTTTAATTTAGAATTCAGTGCTTTTTATTTAGAATTCAGTGTTTATTTATTTAGAATTCAGTGTTTTTTATTTAGAATTCAGTGTAATTATTTAGAATTCAGTGTGTTTTATTTAGAATACAGTGTTTTTAATTTAGAATTCAGTGGTTTTTATTTAGAATTCAGTGTTTTGTATTGAGAATTTGGATTTTTTTAGAAGTCATTCTTTTTCTATTTAGAATTCAGTGCTTTTTAATTTAGAATTTGGTGTTTTTTATTTAGACCTCACTGTTTTTTTTTATTTCGAAATGAGTGCTTTTTTATTTAGAATTTGGGGTTTTAATTTAGAATTCAGTGGTTTTTTATTTAGAATTCAGTGTAATTATTTAGAATTCAGTGGTTTTTATTTAGAATACAGTGTTTTTAATTTAGAATTCAGTGTTTTGTATTGGGAACTTGGATTTTTTTTTAGAATTCAGTGCTTTTTTAATTTAGAATTTGGTGTTTTTTATTTTAAATTCAGTGTTTTTTAATTAGAATTCAGTGTTTTTTATTCAGAATTTGGTGTTTTTTATTTAGAATTAAGTGTTTTTTAATTTAGATTTCAGTGTTTTTAATTTAGAATTCAGTGTTTTTTATTTAGAATTCAGTGCTTTTTATTTAGAATTCAGTGTTTTTAATTCAGAATTCAGTGGTTTTTATTTAGAATTCAGTGTTTTGTTTTGAGAAATTGGATTTTTTTAGAAGTCATTCTTTTCTTATTTAGAATTCAGTGCTTTTTAATTTAGAATTTGGTGTTTTTTATTTAGACTTCAGTGTTTTTTTATTTCGAAATCAGTGCTTTTTTAATTTAGAATTTGGTGTTTTAATTTAGAATTCAGTGTTTTTTTATTTTTGAATTCAGTGCTTTTTTTAAATTTAGAATCCAGTGTATTTTTATTAGAATTCAGTGTTTTTCTAATTAGAATTTGGTGTTTTTATTTAGAATTGTGTGTTTTATTTAGAAGTCAGTGTTTTTTATTCAGAAATTGGTGTTTTTTTATTTAGAAGTCAGTGCTTTTTATTCAGAAAATTGTGCTTTTTTTAGATTTGTGTTTTTTATTAGATGTTGGTGCTTTTTTAGAATCCAGTGTTTTTAATTTAGGATTCAGTGTTTTTTATTTAGAATTCACTGCTTTTAATTTAGAATTCAGTGCTTTTTATTTTGAATTCAGTGTTTTTTAATTTAGAATTCAGTGTAATTATTTAGAATTCAGTGTTTTTTATTTAGCATACAGTGTTTTTAATTTAGACTTCAGTGCTTATTATTTAGAATTCAGTGTTTTTTATTTAGAATTCAGTGTTTTTTATTTAGAAGTCAGTGCTTTTTATTCAGAAAAGTGTGCTTTTTTTTAGAATTGTGTTTTTATTAGATGTTGGTGCTTTTTTAGAATTCAGTGCTTTTTTAATTTAGAATTTGGTGTTTTTTATTTAGAATTCAGTGTTTTTTAATTATAATTCAGTGTTTTTTATTCAGAATTTTGTGTTGTTTATTTAGAATTTGGTGTTTTTTATTTAGAAATCAATGCTTTTTATGTAGAATTCAGTGCTTCTTTATTTAGAATTCAGTGTTTTTTATTTAGAATTCAGTGCTTTTTATTTAGAATTCAGTGTTTATTTATTTAGAATTCAGTGTTTTTTTATTTAGAATTCAGTGTAATTATTTAGAATTCAGTGTGTTTTATTTAGAATACAGTGTTTTTAATTTAGAATTCAGTGGTTTTTATTTAGAATTCAGTGTTTTGTATTGAGAAATTGGATTTTTTTTAGAAGTCATTCTTTTTCTATTTAGAATTCAGTGCTTTTTAATTTAGAATTTGGTGTTTTTTATTTAGACCTCAGTGGTTTTTTTATTTCGAAATGAGTGCTTTTTTATTTAGAATTTGGGGTTTTAATTTAGAATTCAGTGGTTTTTTATTTAGAATTCAGTGTAATTATTTAGAATTCAGTGGTTTTTATTTAGAATACAGTGTTTTTAATTTAGAATTCAGTGGTTTTTATTTAGAATTCAGTGTTTTGTATTGAGAACTTGGATATTTTTTTTAGAATTCAGTGTTTTTCTATTTAGAATTCAGTGCTTTTTTAATTTAGAATTTGGTGTTTTTTATTTTGAATTCAGTGTTTTTTAATTAGAATTCAGTGTTTTTTATTCAGAATTTGGTGTTTTTTATTTAGAATTAAGTGTTTTTTTATTTAGATTTCAGTGTTTTTAATTTAGAATTCAGTGGTTTTTATTTAGAATTCAGTGCTTTTTATTTAGAATTCAGTGTTTATTTATTTAGAATTCAGTGTTTTTTTATTTAGAATTCAGTGTAATTATTTAGAATTCAGTGTTTTTAATTTAGAATTCTGTGTTTTTTAATTTAGAATTCAGTGTAATTTTTTAGAATTCAGTGTTTTTTATTTAGCATGCAGTTTTTTATTTTAGACTTCAGTGCTTTTTATTTAGAATTCAGTGTTTTTTATTTAGAAGTCAGTGCTTTTTATTCAGAAAAGTGTGCTTTTTTTAGAATTGTGTTTTTATTAGATGTTGGTGCTTTTTTAGAATTCAGTGCTTTTTTAATTTGGAATTTGGTGTTTTTTATTTAGAATTCAGTGTTTTTTAATTATAATTCAGTGTTTTTTATTCTGAATTTTGTGTTGTTTATTTAGAATTTGGTGTTTTTTATTTAGAAATCAGTGCTTTTTATGTAGAATTCAGTGCTTCTTTATTTAGAATTCAGTGTTTTTAATTTAGAATTCAGTGGTTTTTATTTAGAATTCACTGCTTTTAATTTAGAATTCAGTGCTTTTTATTTTGAATTCAGTGTTTTTTAATTTAGAATTCAGTGCTTTTTATTTAGAATTCAGTGTTTATTTATTTAGAATTCAGTGTTTTTTATTTAGAATTCAGTGTAATTATTTAGAATTCAGTGTGTTTTATTTAGAATACAGTGTTTTTAATTTAGAATTCAGTGGTTTTTATTTAGAATTCAGTGTTTTGTATTGAGAATTTGGATTTTTTTTAGAAGTCATTCTTTTTCTATTTAGAATTCAGTGCTTTTTAATTTAGAATTTGGTGTTTTTTATTTAGACCTCAGTGTTTTTTTTTATTTCGAAATGAGTGCTTTTTTATTTAGAATTTGGGGTTTTAATTTAGAATTCAGTGGTTTTTTATTTAGAATTCAGTGTAATTATTTAGAATTCAGTGGTTTTTATTTAGAATACAGTGTTTTTAATTTAGAATTCAGTGTTTTGTATTGGGAACTTGGATTTTTTTTAGAATTCAGTGCTTTTTTAATTTAGAATTTGGTGTTTTTTATTTTAAATTCAGTGTTTTTTAATTAGAATTCAGTGTTTTTTATTCAGAATTTGGTGTTTTTTATTTAGAATTAAGTGTTTTTTTATTTAGATTTCAGTGTTTTTAATTTAGAATTCAGTGTTTTTTATTTAGAATTCAGTGCTTTTTATTTAGAATTCAGTGTTTATTTATTTAGAATTCAGTGTTTTTTTATTTAGAATTCAGTGTAATTATTTAGAATTCAGTGTTTTTAATTTAGAATTCAGTGTATTTTAATTTAGAATTCAGTGTAATTATTTAGAATTCAGTGTGTTTTATTATAGAATTCAGTGTTTTTAATTTAGAATTCAGTGTTTTGTATTGAGAATTTGGATTTTTTTTAGAAGTCATTCTTTTTCTATTTAGAATTCAGTGCTTTTTAATTTAGAATTTGGTGTTTTTTATTTAGACCTTTGTGTTTTTTTTATTTCGAAATGAGTGCTTTTTTATTTAGAATTTGGGGTTTTAATTTAGAATTCAGTGGTTTTTATTTAGAATTCAGTGTAATTATTTAGAATTCAGTGGTTTTTATTTAGAATACAGTGTTTTTAATTTAGAATTCAGTGTTTTGTATTGGGAACTTGGATTTTTTTTAGAATTCAGTGCTTTTTTAATTTAGAATTTGGTGTTTTTTATTTTAAATTCAGTGTTTTTTAATTAGAATTCAGTGTTTTTTATTCAGAATTTGGTGTTTTTTATTTAGAATTAAGTGTTTTTTTATTTAGATTTCAGTGTTTTTAATTTAGAATTCAGTGTTTTTTATTTAGAATTCAGTGCTTTTTATTTAGAATTCAGTGTTTATTTATTTAGAATTCAGTGTTTTTTTATTTAGAATTCAGTGTAATTATTTAGAATTCAGTGTTTTTAATTTAGAATTCAGTGTATTTTAATTTAGAATTCAGTGTAATTATTTAGAATTCAGTGTGTTTTATTTAGAATTCAGTGTTTTTAATTTAGAATTCAGTGTTTTATATTTAGAATTCAGTGCTTTTTATTTAGAATTCAGTGTTTTGTATTGAGAATTTGGATTTTTTTTTAGAAGTCATTCTTTTTCTATTTAGAATTCAGTGCTTTTTAATTTAGAATTTGGTGTTTTTTATTTAGACTTCAGTGTTTTTTTATTTCAAAATCAGTGCTTTTTTAATTTAGAATTTGGTGTTTTAATTTAGAATTCAGTGGTTTTTTATTTTTGACTTCAGTGCTTTTTTAAAATTTAGAATCCAGTGTATTTTTATTAGAATTCAGTGTTTTTTAATTAGAATTTGGTGTTTTTTTTAGAATTGTGTGTTTTATTTAGAATTCAGTGTTTTTTATTCAGAAATTGGTGTTTTTTATTTAGAAGTCAGTGCTTTTTATTCAGAAAATTGTGCTTTTTTTAGATTTGTGTTTTTTTATTAGATGTTGGTGCTTTTTTAGAATCCAGTGTTTTTAATTTAGGATTCAGTGTTTTTTATTTAGAATTCATTGCTTTTAATTTAGAATTCAGTGCTTTTTATTTTGAATTCAGTGTTTTTTAATTTAGAATTCAGTGTAATTATTTAGAATTCAGTGTTTTTTATTTAGCATACAGTGTTTTTAATTTAGACTTCAGTGCTTTTTATTTAGAATTCAGTGCTTTTTTATTTAGAATTCAGTGTTTTTTATTTACAATTTATTGTTTTTTATTTAGAATTCAGTGTTTTTTAATTAGAATTCAATGTTTTTTATTCAGAATTTGGTGTTTTTTATTTAGAATTAAGTGTTTATCATTTAGATTTCAGTGTTTTTAATTTAGAATTCAGTGTTTTTTATTTAGAATTCAGTGCTTTTTATTTAGAATTCAGTGTTTATTTATTTAGAATTCAGTGTTTTTTATTTAGAATTCAGTGTAATTATTTAGAATTCAGTGGTTTTTATTTAGAATACAGTGTTTTTAATTTATAATTCAGTGATTTTTTATTTAGAATTCTGGGCTTTTTTAAAATTTAGAATCCAGTGTATTTTTATTAGAATTCAGTGTTTTTTAATTAGAATTTGGTGTTTTTTATTCAGAATTTGGTGTTTTTTATTTAGAAGTCAGTGCTTTTTATTCAGAAAATTGTGCTTTTTTTTAGATTTGTGTTTTTTATTAGATGTTGGTGCTTTTTTAGAATCCAGTGTTTTTAATATAGAATTCAGTGTTTTTTATTTAGAATTCACTGCTTTTAATTTAGAATTCAGTGCTTTTTATTTTGAATTCAGTGTTTTTTAATTTAGAATTCAGTGTAATTATTTAGAATTCAGTGTTTTTTATTTAGCATACAGTGTATTTAATTTAGAATTCAGTGTTTTGTATTGAGAACTTGGATATTTTTTTTTAGAATTCAGTGTTTTTCTATTTAGAATTCAGTGCTTTTTAAATTTAGAATTTGGTGTTTTTTATTTAGAATTCAGTGTTTTTTTAATTAGAATTCAGTGTTTTTTATTCAGAATTTGGTGTTTTTTATTTAGAATTAAGTGTTTATCATTTAGATTTCAGTGTTTTTAATTTAGAATTCAGTGTTTATTTATTTAGAATTCAGTGTTTTTTTATTTAGAATTCAGTGTAATTATTTAGAATTCAGTGGTTTTTATTTAGAATACAGTGTTTTTAATTTAGAATTCTGTGGTTTTTATTTAGAATTCAGTGTTTTGTATTGAGAACTTGGATATTTTTTTTAGAATTCAGTGTTTTTCTATTTAGAATTCAGTGCTTTTATAATTTAGAATTTGGTGTATTTTATTTTGAATTCAGTGTTTTTTAATTAGAATTCAGTGTTTTTTATTCAGAATTTGGTGTTTTTTATTTAGAATTAAGTGTTTTTTATTTAGATTTCAGTGTTTTTAATTTAGAATTCAGTGTTTTTTTATTTAGAATTCAGTGTAATTATTTAGAATTCAGTGTGTTTTATTTAGAATACAGTGTTTTTAATTTAGAATTCAGTGGTTTTTGTTTAGAATTCATTGTTTTGTATTGAGGATTTAGATTTTTTTTAGAAGTCATTCTTTTTCTATTTCGAAATCAGTGCTTTTGTATTTAGAATTTGGTGTTTTAATTTAGAATTCAGTGTTTTTTTTATTTAGAATTCAGTGTTTTTTATTCAGAATTTGGTGTTTTTTATTTAGAATTAGGTGTTTATCATTTAGATTTCAGTGTTTTTAATTTAGAATTCAGTGTTTTATATTTAGAATTCAGTGCTTTTTATTTAGAATTCAGTGTAATTATTTAGAATTCAGTGGCTTTTATTTAGAATACAGTGTTTTTAATTTAGAATTCAGTGGTTTTTATTTAGAATTCAGTGTTTTGTATTGAGAACTTGGATATTTTTTTTTAGAATTCAGTGCTTTTTTATTTAGAATTTGGTGTTTTTTATTTTGAATTCAGTGTTTTTTAATTAGAATTCAGTGTTTTTTATTCAGAATTTGGTGTTTTTTATTTAGAATTAAGTGTTATTTTATTTAGATTTCAGTGTTTTTAATTTAGAATTCAGTGTTTTTTATTTAGAATTCATTGCTTTTTATTTAGAATTCAGTGTTTATTTATTTAGAATTCAGTGTTGTTTTTTATTTAGAATTCAGTGTAATTATTTAGAATTCAGTGTTTTTAATTTAGAATTCAGTGTTTTTTAATTTAGAATTCAGTGTAATTATTTAGAATTCAGTGTGTTTTATTTAGAATAAAGTGTTTTTAATTTAGAATTCAGTGGATTTTATTTAGAATTCAGTGTTTTGTTTTGAGAATTTGGATTTTTTTAGAAGTCATTCTTTTTTTATTTAGAATTCAGTGCTTTTTAATTTAGAATTTGGTGTTTTTTATTTAGACTTCAGTGTTTTTTTATTTCAAAATCAGTGCTTTTTTAATTTAGACTTTGGTGTTTTTATTTAGAATTCAGTGTTTTTTTATTTTTGAATTCAGTGCTTTTTTAAAATTTAGAATCCAGTGTATTTTTATTAGAATTCAGTGTTTTTTAATTAGAATTTGGTGTTTTTATTTAGAATTGTGTGTTTTATTTAGAATTCAGTGTTTTTTATTCAGAAATTGGTGTTTTTTATTTAGAAGTCAGTGCTTTTTATTCAGAAAATTGTGCTTTTTTTTAGATTTGTGTTTTTTATTAGATGTTGGTGCTTTTTTAGAATCCAGTGTTTTTAATTTAGGATTCAGTGTTTTTTATTTAGAATTCACTGCTTTTAATTTAGAATTCAGTGCTTTTTATTTTGAATTCAGTGTTTTTTAATTTAGAATTCAGTGTAATTATTTAGAATTCAGTGTTTTTTATTTAGCGTACAGTGTTTTTAATTTAGACTTCAGTGCTTTTTATTTAGAATTCAGTGCTTTTTTATTTAGAATTCAGTCATTTTTTATTTAGAATTTATTGTTTTTTATTTAGAATTCAGTGTTTTTTTATTAGAATTTAGTGTTTTTTATTCAGAATTTGGTGTTTTTCATTTAGAATTAAGTGTTTTTTTATTTAGATTTCAGTGTTTTTAATTTAGAATTCAGTGTTTTTTTATTTAGAATTCAGTGTAATTATTTAGAATTCAGTGTGTTTTATTTAGAATACATTGTTTTTAATTTAGAATTCAGTGATTTTTATTTAGAATTCAGTGTTTTGTATTGAGAATTTGGATTTTTTTAGAAGTCATTATTTTTCTATTTAGAATTCAGTGCTTTTTATTTAGAATTCAGTGTTTTGTATTGAGAATTTGGATTTTTTTTAGAAGTAATTATTTTTCTATTTAGAATTCAGTGCTTTTTAATTTAGAATTTGGTGTTTTTTATTTAGACTTCAGTGTTTTTTTATTTCGAAATCAGTGCTTTTTTATTTAGAATTTGGTGTTTTAATTTAGAATTCAGTGGTTTTTTATTTAGAATTCAGGGCTTTTTTAAAATTTATAATCCTGTGTATTTTTATTAGAATTCATTGTTTTTTAATTAGAAATTGGTGTTTTTATTTAGAATTGTGTGTTTTATTTAAAAATTCAGTGTTTTTTATTCAGAATTTGGTGTTTTTTTATTTAGAAGTCAGTGCTTTTTATTCAGAAAATTGTGCTTTTTTTTAGATTTGTGTTTTTTATTAGAAGTTGGTGCATTTTTAGAATCCAGTGTTTTTAATTTAGAATTCAGTGCTTTTTATTTTGAATTCAGTGTTTTTTAATTTAGAATTCAGTGTAATTATTTAGAATTCAGTGTTTTTTATTTAGCATACAGTGTTTTTAATTTAGAATTCAGTGTTTTTATTTAGAATTCAGTGTTTTGTATTGAGAACTTGGATATTTTTTTTAGAATTCAGTGTTTTTCTATTTAGAATTCAGTGCTTTTTAAATTTAGAATTTGGTGTTTTTTATTTAGAATTCAGTGTTTTTTAATTAGAATTCAGTGTTTTTTATTCAGAATTTGGTGTTTTTTATTTAGAATTAAGTGTTTATCATTTAGATTTCAGTGTTTTTAATTTAGAATTCAGTGTTTTTTATTTAGAATTCAGTGATTTTTATTTAGAATTCAGTGTAATTATTTAGAATTCAGTGGCTTTTATTTAGAATACAGTGTTTTAAATTTAGAATTCAGTGGTTTTTATTTAGAATTCAGTGTTTTGTATTGAGAACTTGGATATTTTTTTTAGAATTCAGTGTTTTTCTATTTAGAATTCAGTGCTTTTTTATTTAGAATTTGGTGTTTTTTATTTTGAATTCAGTGTTTTTTAATTAGAATTCAGTGTTTTTTATTCAGAATGTGGTGTTTTTTTATTTAGAATTAAGTGTTATTTTATTTAGATTTCAGTGATTTTAATTTAGAATTCAGTGTTTTTTATTTAGAATTCAGTGCTTTTTATTTAGAATTCAGTGTTTTTTTATTTCGAATTCAGTGTAATTATTTAGAATTCAGTGTTTTTTAATTTAGAATTCATTGTAATTATTTAGAATTCAGTGTGTTTTATTTAGAATAAAGTGTTTTTAATTTAGAATTCAGTGGTTTTTATTTAGAATTCAGTGTTTTGTTTTGAGAATTTGGATTTTTTTAGAAGTCATTCTTTTTTTATTTAGAATTCAGTGCTTTTTAATTTAGAATTTGGTGTTTTTTATTTAGACTTCAGTGTTTTTTTTATTTCGAAATCAGTGCTTTTTTAATTTAGACTTTGGTGTTTTTATTTAGAATTCAGTGTTTTTTTATTTTTGAATTCAGTGCTTTTTTAAAATTTAGAATCCAGTGTATTTTTATTAGAATTCAGTGTTTTTTAATTAGAATTTGGTGTTTTTATTTAGAATTGTGTGTTTTATTTAGAATTCAGTGTTTTTTATTCAGAAATTGGTGTTTTTTATTTAGAAGTCAGTGCTTTTTATTCAGAAAATTGTGCTTTTTTTTAGATTTGTGTTTTTTTATTAGATGTTTGTGCTTTTTTAGAATCCAGTGTTTTTAATTTAGGATTCAGTGTTTTTTATTTAGAATTCACTGCTTTTAATTTAGAATTCAGTGCTTTTTATTTTGAATTCAGTGTTTTTTAATTTAGAATTCAGTGTAATTATTTAGAATTCAGTGTTTTTTATTTAGCATACAGTGTTTTTAATTTAGACTTCAGTGCTTTTTATTTAGAATTCAGTGCTTTTTTATTTAGAATGCAGTCATTTTTTATTTAGAATTTATTGTTTTTTATTTAGAATTCAGTGTTTTTTAATTAGAATTTAGTGTTTTTTATTCAGAATTTGGTGCTTTTTTATTTAGAATTAAGTGTTTATCATTTAAATTTCAGTGTTTTTAATTTAGAATTCAGTGTTTTTTATTTAGAATTTAGTGATTTTTATTTAGAATTCAGTGTAAATATTTAGAATTCAGTGGTTTTTATTTAGAATACAGTGTTTTTAATTTAGAATTCAGTGGTTTTTATTTAGAATTCAGTGTTTTTCTATTTAGAATTCAGTGCTTTTTTAATTTAGAATTTGGTGTTTTTTATTTTGAATTCAGTGTTTTTTATTTAGAATTCAGTTTTTTATTCAGAATTTGGTGTTTTTCATTTAGAATTAAGTGTTTTTTTATTTAGATTTCAGTGTTTTTAATTTAGAATTCAGTGTTTTTATTTAGAATTCAGTGTAATTATTTAGAATTCAGTGTGTTTTATTTATTATACATTGTTTTTAATTTAGAATTCAGTGGTTTTTATTTAGAATTCAGTGTTTTGTATTGAGAATTTGGATTTTTTTTAGAAGTCATTATTTTTCTATTTAGAATTCAGTGCTTTTTATTTAGAATTCAGTGTTTTGTATTGAGAATTTGGATTTTTTTAGAAGTAATTATTTTTCTATTTAGAATTCAGTGCTTTTTAATTTAGAATTTGGTGTTTTTTATTTAGACTTCAGTGTTTTTTTATTTCGAAATCAGTGCTTTTTTATTTAGAATTTGGTGTTTTAATTTAGAATTCAGTGGTTTTTTATTTAGAATTCAGGGCTTTTTTAAAATTTAGAATCCAGTGTATTTTTATTAGAATTCAGTGTTTTTTAATTAGAAATTGGTGTTTTTATTTAGAATTGTGTGTTTTATTTAAAAATTCAGTGTTTTTTTTTCAGAATTTGGTGCTTTTTTATTTAGAAGTCAGTGCTTTTTATTCAGAAAATTGTGCTTTTTTTTAGATTTGTGTTTTTTATTAGATGTTGGTGCTTTTTTAGAATCCAGTGTTTTTAATTTAGAATTCAGTGCTTTTTATTTTGAATTCAGTGTTTTTTAATTTAGAATTCAGTGTAATTATTTAGAATTCAGTGTTTTTTATTTAGCATACAGTGTTTTTAATTTAGAATTCAGTGTTTTTATTTAGAATTCAGTGTTTTGTATTGAGAACTTGGATATTTTTTTTAGAATTCAGTGTTTTTCTATTTAGAATTCAGTGCTTTTTAAATTTAGAATTTGGTGTTTTTTATTTAGAATTCAGTGTTTTTTAATTAGAATTCAGTGTTTTTTATTCAGAATTTGGTGTTTTTTTATTTAGAATTAAGTGTTTATCATTTAGATTTCAGTGTTTTTAATTTAGAATTCAGTGTTTTTTATTTAGAATTCAGTGCTTTTTATTTAGAATTCAGTGTAATTATTTAGAATTCAGTGGTTTTTATTTAGAATACAGTGTTTTTAATTTAGAATTCAGTGGTTTTTATTTAGAATTCAGTGTTTTTCTATTTAGAATTCAGTGCTTTTTTAATTTAGAATTTGGTGTTTTTTATTTTGAATTCAGTGTTTTTTATTTAGAATTCAGTTTTTTATTCAGAATTTGGTGTTTTTCATTTAGAATTAAGTGTTTTTTTATTTAGATTTCAGTGTTTTTAATTTAGAATTCAGTGTTTTTTTATTTAGAATTCAGTGTAATTATTTAGAATTCAGTGTGTTTTATTTAGAATACATTGTTTTTAATTTAGAATTCAGTGGTTTTTATTTAGAATTCAGTGTTTTGTATTGAGAATTTGGATTTTTTTAGAAGTCATTATTTTTCTATTTAGAATTCAGTGCTTTTTATTTAGAATTCAGTGTTTTGTATTGAGAATTCAGTGGTTTTTTATTTAGAATTCAGGGCTTTTTTAAAATTTAGAATCCAGTGTATTTTTATTAGAATTCAGTGTTTTTTTATTAGAAATTGGTGTTTTTATTTAGAATTGTGTGTTTTATTTAAAAATTCAGTGTTTTTTATTCAGAATTTGGTGTTTTTTATTTAGAAGTCAGTGCTTTTTATTCAGAAAATTGTGCTTTTTTTTAGATTTGTGTTTTTTATTAGATGTTGGTGCTTTTTTAGAATCCAGTGTTTTTAATTTATAATTCAGTGCTTTTTATTTTGAATTCAGTGTTTTTTAATTTAGAATTCAGTGTAATTATTTAGAATTCAGTGTTTTTTATTTAGCATACAGTGTTTTTAATTTAGAATTCAGTGTTTTTATTTAGAATTCAGTGTTTTGTATTGAGAACTTGGATATTTTTTTTAGAATTCAGTGTTTTTCTATTTAGAATTCAGTGCTTTTTAAATTTAGAATTTGGTGTTTTTTATTTAGAATTCAGTGTTTTTTAATTAGAATTCAGTGTTTTTTATTCAGAATTTGGTGTTTTTTATTTAGAATTAAGTGTTTATCATTTAGATTTCAGTGTTTTAATTTAGAATTCTGTGTTTTTTATTTAGAATTCAGTGCTTTTTATTTAGAATTCAGTGTTTATTTATTTAGAATTCAGTGTTTTTTTATTTAGAATTCAGTGTTTTTTTATTTAGAATTCAGTGTAATTATTTAGAATTCAGTGGTTTTTATTTAGAATACAGTGTTTTTAATTTAGAATTCAGTGGTTTTTATTTAGAATTCAGTGTTTTGTATTGAGAACTTGGCTATTTTTTTTTAATTCAGTGTTTTTCTATTTAGAAGTCAGTGCTTTTTTTATTTAGAATTTGGTGTTTTTATTTTGAATTCAGTGTTTTTTAATTAGAATTAAGTGTTTTTTATTCAGAATTTGGTGTTTTTTATTTAGAATTAAGTGTTTTTTTATTTAGATTTCAGTGTTTTTAATTTAGAATTCAGTGTTTTTTATTTAGAATTCAGTTTTTTATTCAGAATTTGGTGTTTTTCATTTAGAATTAAGTGTTTTTTTATTTAGATTTCAGTGTTTTTAATTTAGAATTCAGTGTTTTTTTATTTAGAATTCAGTGTAATTATTTAGAATTCAGTGTGTTTTATTTAGAATACATTGTTTTTAATTTAGAATTCAGTGGTTTTTATTTAGAATTCAGTGTTTTGTATTGAGAATTTGGATTTTTTTAGAAGTCATTATTTTTCTATTTAGAATTCAGTGCTTTTTATTTAGAATTCAGTGTTTTGTATTGAGAATTTGGATTTTTTTTAGAAGTAATTATTTTTCCATTTAGAATTCAGTGCTTTTTAATTTAGAATTTGGTGTTTTTTATTTAGAATTCAGTGGTTTTTTATTTAGAATTCAGGGCTTTTTTTAAATTTAGAATCCAGTGTATTTTTATTAGAATTCAGTGTTTTTTAATTAGAAATTGGTGTTTTTATTTAGAATTGTGTGTTTTATTTAAAAATTCAGTGTTTTTTATTCAGAATTCTGTGTTTTTTATTTAGAATTCAGTGCTTTTTATTTAGAATTCAGTGTTTATTTATTTAGAATTCAGTGTTTTTTTATTTAGAATTCAGTGTAATTATTTAGAATTCAGTGGTTTTTATTTAGAATACAGTGTTTTTAATTTAGAATTCAGTGGTTTTTATTTAGAATTCAGTGTTTTGTATTGAGAACTTGGCTATTTTTTTTAATTCAGTGTTTTTCTATTTAGAAGTCAGTGCTTTTTTATTTAGAATTTGGTGTTTTTATTTTGAATTCAGTGTTTTTTAATTAGAATTAAGTGTTTTTTTATTCAGAATTTGGTGTTTTTTATTTAGAATTAAGTGTTTTTTATTTAGATTTCAGTGTTTTTAATTTAGAATTCAGTGTTTTTTATTTAGAATTCAGTGCTTTTTATTCAGAATTCAGTGTTTATTTATTTAGAATTCAGTGTTTTTATTTAGAATTCAGTGCTTTTTATTTAGAATTCAGTGTTTATTTATTTAGAATTCAGTGTTTTTTTATTTAGAATTCAGTGTCATTATTTAGAATTCAGTGGTTTTTATTTAGAATACAGTGTTTTTAATTTAGAATTCAGTGGTTTTTATTTAGAATTCAGTGTTTTGTATTGAGAACTTGGATATATTTTTTTAATTCAGTGTTTTTCTATTTAGAATTCAGTGCTTTTTTTATTTAGAATTTGGTGTTTTTTATTTTGAATTCAGTGCTTTTTATTCAGAATTTGGTGTTTTTTATTTAGAATTAAGTGTTTATCATTTAGTTTCAGTGTTTTAATTTAGAATTCAGTGTTTTTTATTTAGAATTCAGTGCTTTTTAATTAGAATTCAGTGTTTATTTATTTATAATTCAGTGTTTTTTATTTAGAATTCAGTGTAATTATTAGAATCCAGTGTTTTTAATATAGAATTCAGTGTTTTTTATTTAGAATTCACTGCTTTTAATTTAGAATTCAGTGATTTTTATTTTGAATTCAGTGTTTTTTAATTTAGAATTCAGTGTAATTATTTAGAATTCAGTGTTTTGTATTGAGAACTTGGATATTTTTTTAGAATTCAGTGTTTTTCTATTTAGAATTCAGTGTTTTTTAAATTTAGAATTTGGTGTTTTTTATTTAGAATTCAGTGTTTTTTAATTAGAATTCAGTGCTTTTTATTCAGAATTTGGTGTTTTTTATTTAGAATTAAGTGTTCATCATTTAGATTTCAGTGTTTTTAATTTAGAATTCAGTGTTTTTTATTTAGAATTCAGTGTTTTTTATTTAGACTTCAGTGTTTTTTTATTTCGAAATCAGTGCTTTTTTATTCAGAATTTGGTGTTTTTCATTTAGAATTAAGTGTTTTTTATTTAGATTTCAGTGTTTTTAATTTAGAATTCAGTGTTTTTTTTATTTAGAATTCAGTGTGTTTTATTTAGAATACAGTGTTTTTAATTTAGAATTCAGTGTTTTTTATTTAGACTTCAGTGTTTTTTTTATTTCGAAATCAGTGCTTTTTTATTTAGAATTTGGTGTTTTAATTTAGAATTCAGTGTTTTTTTTTTTTTAGAATTCAGGGCTTTTTAAAAATTTAGAATCCAGTGTATTTTTATTAGAATTCAGTGTTTTTTAATTAGAATTTGTTTTTTTTATTTAGAATTGTGTGTTTTATTTAAAAATTCTGTGTTTTTTATTCAGAATTTGGTGTTTTTTATTTAGAAGTCAGTGCTTTTTATTCAGAAAATTTTGCTTTTTTTTTAGATTTGTGTTTTTTATTAGATGTTGGTGCTTTTTTATAATCCAGTGTTTTTAAAATAGAATTCAGTGTTTTTTATTTAGAATTCACTGCTTTTAATTTAGAATTCAGTGCTTTTTATTTTGAATTCAGTGTTTTTTAATTTAGAATTCAGTGTAATTATTTAGAATTCAGTGTTTTTTATTTAGCATACAGTGTTTTTAATTTAGAATTCAGTGTTTTTATTCAGAATTCAGTTTTTTGTATTGAGAACTTGGATATTTTTTTTAGAATTCAGTGTTTTTCTATTTAGAATTCAGTGCTTTTTAAATTTAGAATTTGGTGTTTTTTATTTAGAATTCCGTGCTTTTTAATTAGAATTCAGTGTTTTTTATTCAGAATTTGGTGTTTTTTATTTAGAATTAAGTGTTTATCATTTAGATTTCAGTGTTTTTAATTTAGAATTCAGTGTTTTTTATTTAGAATTCAGTGAATTTTATTTAGAATTCAGTGTTTATTTATTTAGAATTCAGTGTTTTTTTATTTAGAATTCAGTGTAATTATTTAGAATTCAGTGGTTTTTATTTAGAATACAGTGTTTTTAATTTAGAATTCAGTGGTTTTTATTTAGAATTCAGTGTTTTGTATTGAGAACTTGGATATTTTTTTAGAATTCAGTGTTTTTCTATTTAGAATTCAGTGATTTTTTTATTTAGAATTTGGTGTTTTTTATTTTGAATTCAGTGTTTTTTAATTAGAATTCAGTGTAATTATTTAGAATTCAGTGTTTTTAATTTAGAATTCAGTGTTTTTTAATTTAGAATTCAGTGTAATTATTTAGAATTCAGTGTGTTTTATTTAGAATACAGTGTTTTTAATTTAGAATTCAGTGGTTTTTATTTAGAATTCAGTGTTTTGTTTTGAGAATTTGGATTTTTTTAGAAGTCATTCTTTTTCTATTTAGAATTCAGTGCTTTTTAATTTAGAATTTGGTGTTTTTTATTTAGACTTCAGTGTTTTTTTATTTCGAAATCAGTGCTTTTTTATTTAGAATTTGGTGTTTTAATTTAGAATTCAGTGGTTTTTTATTTAGAATTCAGGGCTTTTTTAAAATTTAGAATCCAGTGTATTTTTATTAGAAATCAGTGTTTTTTAATTAGAATTTGGTGTTTTTATTTAGAATTGTGTGTTTTATTTAAAAATTCAGTGTTTTTTATTCAGAATTTGGTGTTTTTTATTTAGAAGTCAGTGCTTTTTATTCAGAAAATTTTGCTTTTTTTTAGATTTGTGTTTTTTATTAGATGTTGGCGCTTTTATAGAATCCAGTGTTTTTAATATAGAATTCAGTGTTTTTTATTTAGAATTCACTGCTTTTAATTTAGAATTCAATGCTTTTTATTTTGAAATCAGTGTTTTTTAATTTAGAATTCAGTGTAATTATTTAGAATTCAGTGTTTTTTATTTAGCATACAGTGTTTTTAATTTAGACTTCAGTGCTTTTTATTTAGAATTCAGTGCTTTTTTATTTAGAATTCAGTGTTTTTTTATTTAGAATTTATTGTTTTTTATTTAGAATTCAGTGTTTTTTAATTAGAATTCAGTGTTTTTATTCAGATTTTGGTGTTTTTTATTTAGAATTAAGTGTTTATCATTTAGATTTCAGTGTTTTTAATTTAGAATTCAGTGCTTTTTATTTAGAATTCAGTGTTTATTTATTTAGAATTCAGTGGTTTTTATTTAGAATACAGTGTTTTTAATTTAGAATTCAGTGGTTTTTATTTAGAATTCAGTGCTTTTTTAATTTAGAATTTGGTGTTTTTTATTTTGAATTGAGTGTTTTTTAATTAGAATTTAGTGTTTTTTATTCAGAATTTGGTGTTTTTCATTTAGAATTAAGTGTTTTTTTATTTAGATTTCAGTGTTTTTGATTTGGAATTCAGTGTTTTTTTATTTAGAATTCAGTGTGTTTTATTTAGAATACAGTGTTTTTAATTTAGAATTCAGTGGTTTTTATTTAGAATTCAGTGCTTTTTAATTTAGAATTTGGTGTTTTTATTTAGACTTCAGTGTTTTTTTATTTCGAAATCAGTGCTTTTTTATTTAGAATTTGGTGTTTTAATTTAGAATTCAGTGGTTTTTTATTTAGAATTCAGGGCTTTTTTAAAATTTAGAATCCAGTGTATTTTTATTAGAATTCAGTGTTTTTTTATTAAAATTTGGTGTTTTTATTTAGAATTGTGTGTTTTATTTAAAAATTCAGTGTTTTTATTCAGAATTTGGTGTTTTTTATTTAGAAGTCATTGCTTTTTATTCAGAAAATTTTGCTTTTTTTTAGATTTGTGTTTTTTATTAGATGTTGGTGCTTTTTTAGAATCCAGTGTTTTTAATATAGAATTCAGTGTTTTTTATTTAGAATTCACTGCTTTTAATTTAGAATTCAGTGCTTTTTATTTTGAATTCAGTGTTTTTTAATTTAGAATTCAGTGTAATTATTTAGAATTCAGTGTTTTTGTGACGACCCTCGTCCCCTCGGTCCGTCCTCTCATCCTAGCCTGAGCCTTTTGTCCCCGCTGCACGGGATCCAGCACCAGGGACAGCGCCAGGAGCAGCCAGCTCACACTCTCCAGCGCTCCAGCGCCCTTTCAGGACCTCGGAGAGAGGCACGCCAGCAGAGACAGCAGCTGATCTTCATCAGCGATCAAGCAGCTCCCAGCTCTTTAAAAGGAGGAACGCAACAGACATCGAGGAGATCCTGGAGTAGCCAGAGATTCTCCTTTAGCTCACGGACACTTTAGCGACCGTTACCAGACAGGTTTAAGGCTGTTTACACCGTTCCTGCGGGGTTTAAGGTTATTGATAGAGATCCAGGAGTAGCCTGAGATTCTCCCTCGCTCATTTATGTTTAGGTTCTCTACTAAGGATCCCGGATTAGCCTGGGTGCCTTCTGAGTGTGTTTTCACACACCTTGTTAAGGGTTAAGCCTTTGTGGTGTTTTTCTTTTTATCCCCATAGGACTTTTGAGCCGGGGATATTTTGCGTTTTGGCAGAAAGCCTTTGTCATAAGCAGTGAGACTGCTTATGTTGTAGTTTATTATTACGAAGCCTTATTTATGCCGTTTACCCACGGACACCTTATGTTAATAAATCCTTTTGTTTTTACTCGAACCTCCTCGTCCTTTATCCTCACACACACTTTTACACCTATTTGCTTGTGTTAGTCCCCTCATCCTCCTAGACCTGCAGAGAGGGGGCGTAACAGTTTTTTATTTAGCATACAGTGTTTTTAATTTAGAATTCAGTGTTTTTATTTAGAATTCAGTGTTTTGTATTGAGAACTTGGATTTTTTTTTAGAATTCAGTGTTTTTCTATTTAGAATTCAGTGCTTTTTAAATTTAGAATTTGGTGTTTTTTATTTAGAATTCAGTGTTTTTTAATTAGAATTCAGTGTTTTTATTCAGAATTTGGTGTTTTTTATTTAGAATTAAGTGTTTATCATTTAGATTTCAGTGTTTTTAATTTAGAATTCAGTGTTTTTTATTTAGAATTCAGTGTTTTTTATTTAGACTTCAGTGTTTTTTTATTTCGAAATCAGTGCTTTTTTATTCAGAATTTGGTGTTTTAATTTAGAATTCAGTGTTTTTTATTTAGAATTCAGGGCTTTTTTTAAATTTAGAATCCAGTGTATTTTTATTAGAATTTAGTGTTTTTTAATTAGAATTTGGTGTTTTTATTTAGAATTGTGTGTTTTATTTAAAAATTCAGTGTTTTTTTATTCAGAATTTGGTGTTTTTTATTTAGAAGTCAGTGCTTTTTATTCAGAAAATTGTGCCTTTTTTTAGATTTGTGTTTTTTATTAGATGTTGGTGCTTTTTTAGAATCCAGTGTTTTTAATATAGAATTCAGTGTTTTTTATTTAGAATTCACTGCTTTTAATTTAGAATTCAGTGCTTTTTATTTTGAATTCAGTGTTTTTTAATTTACAATTCAGTGTAATTATTAAGAATTCAGTGTTTTTTATTTAGCATACAGTGTTTTTAATTTAGAATTCAGTGTTTTTTAATTAGAATTCAGTGTTTTTTATTCAGAATTTGGTGTTTTTTATTTAGAATTAAGTGTTTATCGTTTAGATTTCAGTGTTTTTAATTTAGAATTCAGTGTTTTTTATTTAGAATTCAGTGTTTTTTATTTAGACCTCAGTGTTTTTTTATTTCGAAATCAGTAATTTTTTATTCAGAATTTGGTGTTTTAATTTAGAATTCAGTGTTTTTTTATTTAGAATTCAGGGCTTTTTAAACATTTAGAATCCAGTGTATTTTTATTAGAATTCAGTGTTTTTTAATGAGAATTTGGTGTTTTTATTTAGAACTGTGTGTTTTATTTAAAAATTCAGTGTTTTTTTAATTCAGAATTTGGTGTTTTTTATTTAGAAGTCAGTGCTTTTTATTCAGAAAATTGTGCTTTTTTTAGATTTGTGTTTTTTATTCGATGTTGTTGCTTTTTTAGAATCCAGTGTTTTTAATATAGAATTCAGTGTTTTTTTATTTAGAATTCACTGCTTTTAATTTAGAATTCAGTGCTTTTTATTTTGAATTCAGTGTTTTTTAATTTAGAATTCAGTGTAATTATTTAGAATTCAGTGTTTTTTATTTAGCATACAGTGTTTTTAATTTAGAATTCAGTGTTTTTATTCAGAATTCAGTGTTTTGTATTGAGAACTTGGATATTTTTTTTAGAATTCAGTGTTTTTCTATTTAGAATTCAGTGCTTTTTAAATTTAGAATTTGGTGTTTTTTATTTAGAATTCCGTGTTTTTTAATTAGAATTCAGTGTTTTTTATTCAGAATTTGGTGTTTTTTATTTAGAATTAAGTGTTTATCATTTAGATTTCAGTGTTTTTAATTTAGAATTCAGTGTTTTTTATTTAGAATTCAGTGCTTTTTATTTAGAATTCAGTGTTTGTTTATTTAGAATTCAGTGTTTTTTTATTTAGAATTCAGTGTAATTATTTAGAATTCAGTGGTTTTTATTTAGAATACAGTGTTTTTAATTTAGAATTCAGTGGTTTTTATTTAGAATTCAGTGTTTTTCTATTTAGAATTCAGTGCTTTTTATTTTGAATTCAGTGTTTTTTAATTAGAATTCAGTGTTTTTTATTCAGAATTTGGTGTTTTTTATTTAGAAGTCAGTGCTTTTTATTCAGAAAAATTAGCTTTTTTTTAGATTTGTGTTTTTTATTAGATGTTGGTGCTTTTTTAGAATCCAGTGTTTTTAATATAGAATTCAGTGTTTTTTATTTAGAATTCACTGCTTTTAATTTAGAATTCAGTGCTTTTTATTTTGAATTCAGTGTTTTTTAATTTAGAATTCAGTGTAATTATTTAGAATTCAGTGTTTTTTTTATTTACCATACAGTGTTTTTAATTTAGAATTCAGTGTTTATTTATTTAGAATTCAGTGTTTTTTTATTTAGAATTCAGTGTAATTATTTAGAATTCAGTGTTTTTAATTTAGAATTCAGTGTTTTTTAATTTAAAATTCAGTGTAACTATTTAGAATTCAGTGTGTTTTATTTAGAATACAGTGTTTTTAATTTAGAATTCAGTGGTTTTTATTTCGAATTCAGTGTTTTGTTTTGAGAATTTGGATTTTTTTAGAAGTCATTCTTTTTCTATTTAGAATTCAGTGCTTTTTAATTTAGAATTTGGTGTTTTTTATTTAGACTTCAGTGTTTTTTTATTTCAAAATCAGTGCTTTTTTATTTAGAATTTGGTGTTTTAATTTAGAATTCAGTGGTTTTTTATTTAGAATTCAGGGCTTTTTTAAAATTTAGAATCCAGTGTATTTTTATTAGAATTCAGTGTTTTTTAATTAGAATTTGGTGTTTTTATTTAGAATTGTGTGTTTTATTTAAAAATTCAGTGTTTTTTATTCAGAATTTGGTGTATTTTATTTAGAAGTCAGTGCTTTTTATTCAGAAAATTTTGCTTTTTTTTAGATTTGTGTTTTTTATTAGATGTTGGTGCTTTTTTAGAATCCAGTGTTTTTAATATAGAATTCAGTGTTTTTTATTTAGAATTCACTGCTTTTAATTTAGAATTCAGTGCTTTTTATTTTGAATTCAGTGTTTTTTAATTTAGAATTCAGTGTAATTATTTAGAATTCAGTGTTTTTTATTTAGCATACAGTGTTTTTAATTTAGAATTCAGTGTTTTTATTTAGAATTCAGTGTTTTGTATTGAGAACTTGGATATTTTTTTTAGAATTCAGTGTTTTTCTATTTAGAATTCAGTGCTTTTTAAATTTAGAATTTGGTGTTTTTTATTTAGAATTCAGTGTTTTTTAATTAGAATTCAGTGTTTTTTATTCAGAATTTGGTGTTTTTTATTTAGAATTAAGTGTTTATCATTTAGATTTCAGTGTTTTAATTTAGAATTCTGTGTTTTTTATTTAGAATTCAGTGCTTTTTATTTAGAATTCAGTGTTTATTTATTTAGAATTCAGTGTTTTTTTATTTAGAATTCAGTGTTTTTTTATTTAGAATTCAGTGTAATTATTTAGAATTCAGTGGTTTTTATTTAGAATACAGTGTTTTTAATTTAGAATTCAGTGGTTTTTATTTAGAATTCAGTGTTTTGTATTGAGAACTTGGCTATTTTTTTTAATTCAGTGTTTTTCTATTTAGAAGTCAGTGCTTTTTTTATTTAGAATTTGGTGTTTTTATTTTGAATTCAGTGTTTTTTAATTAGAATTAAGTGTTTTTTATTCAGAATTTGGTGTTTTTTATTTAGAATTAAGTGTTTTTTTATTTAGATTTCAGTGTTTTTAATTTAGAATTCAGTGTTTTTTATTTAGAATTCAGTTTTTTATTCAGAATTTGGTGTTTTTCATTTAGAATTAAGTGTTTTTTTATTTAGATTTCAGTGTTTTTAATTTAGAATTCAGTGTTTTTTTATTTAGAATTCAGTGTAATTATTTAGAATTCAGTGTGTTTTATTTAGAATACATTGTTTTTAATTTAGAATTCAGTGGTTTTTATTTAGAATTCAGTGTTTTGTATTGAGAATTTGGATTTTTTTAGAAGTCATTATTTTTCTATTTAGAATTCAGTGCTTTTTATTTAGAATTCAGTGTTTTGTATTGAGAATTTGGATTTTTTTTAGAAGTAATTATTTTTCCATTTAGAATTCAGTGCTTTTTAATTTAGAATTTGGTGTTTTTTATTTAGAATTCAGTGGTTTTTTATTTAGAATTCAGGGCTTTTTTAAAATTTAGAATCCAGTGTATTTTTATTAGAATTCAGTGTTTTTTAATTAGAAATTTGTGTTTTTATTTAGAATTGTGTGTTTTATTTAAAAATTCAGTGTTTTTTATTCAGAATTCTGTGTTTTTTATTTAGAATTCAGTGCTTTTTATTTAGAATTCAGTGTTTATTTATTTAGAATTCAGTGTTTTTTTATTTAGAATTCAGTGTAATTATTTAGAATTCAGTGGTTTTTATTTAGAATACAGTGTTTTTAATTTAGAATTCAGTGGTTTTTATTTAGAATTCAGTGTTTTGTATTGAGAACTTGGCTATTTTTTTTTAATTCAGTGTTTTTCTATTTAGAAGTCAGTGCTTTTTTTATTTAGAATTTGGTGTTTTTATTTTGAATTCAGTGTTTTTTAATTAGAATTAAGTGTTTTTTTATTCAGAATTTGGTGTTTTTTATTTAGAATTAAGTGTTTTTTATTTAGATTTCAGTGTTTTTAATTTAGAATTCAGTGTTTTTTATTTAGAATTCAGTGCTTTTTATTTAGAATTCAGTGTTTATTTATTTAGAATTCAGTGTTTTTATTTAGAATTCAGTGCTTTTTATTTAGAATTCAGTGTTTATTTATTTAGCATACAGTGTTTTTAATTTAGAATTCAGTGGTTTTTATTTAGAATTCAGTGTTTTGTATTGAGAACTTGGATATATTTTTTTAATTCAGTGTTTTTCTATTTAGAATTCAGTGCTTTTTTTATTTAGAATTTGGTGTTTTTTATTTTGAATTCAGTGTTTTTTATTCAGAATTTGGTGTTTTTTATTTAGAATTAAGTGTTTATCATTTAGTTTCAGTGTTTTAATTTAGAATTCAGTGTTTTTTATTTAGAATTCAGTGCTTTTTAATTAGAATTCAGTGTTTATTTATTTATAATTCAGTGTTTTTTATTTAGAATTCAGTGTAATTATTAGAATCCAGTGTTTTTAATATAGAATTCAGTGTTTTTTATTTAGAATTCACTGCTTTTAATTTAGAATTCAGTGATTTTTATTTTGAATTCAGTGTTTTTTAATTTAGAATTCAGTGTAATTATTTAGAATTCAGTGTTTTGTATTGAGAACTTGGATATTTTTTTAGAATTCAGTGTTTTTCTATTTAGAATTCAGTGTTTTTTAAATTTAGAATTTGGTGTTTTTTATTTAGAATTCAGTGTTTTTTAATTAGAATTCAGTGCTTTTTATTCAGAATTTGGTGTTTTTTATTTAGAATTAAGTGTTCATCATTTAGATTTCAGTGTTTTTAATTTAGAATTCAGTGTTTTTAATTTAGAATTCAGTGTTTTTTATTTAGACTTCAGTGTTTTTTTATTTCGAAATCAGTGCTTTTTTATTCAGAATTTGGTGTTTTTCATTTAGAATTAAGTGTTTTTTATTTAGATTTCAGTGTTTTTAATTTAGAATTCAGTGTTTTTTTTATTTAGAATTCAGTGTGTTTTATTTAGAATACAGTGTTTTTAATTTAGAATTCAGTGTTTTTTATTTAGACTTCAGTGTTTTTTTTATTTCGAAATCAGTGCTTTTTTATTTAGAATTTGGTGTTTTAATTTAGAATTCAGTGTTTTTTTTTTTAGAATTCAGGGCTTTTTAAAAATTTAGAATCCAGTGTATTTTTATTAGAATTCAGTGTTTTTTAATTAGAATTTGTTTTTTTTTATTTAGAATTGTGTGTTTTATTTAAAAATTCTGTGTTTTTTATTCAGAATTTGGTGTTTTTTATTTAGAAGTCAGTGCTTTTTATTCAGAAAATTTTGCTTTTTTTTTAGATTTGTGTTTTTTATTAGATGTTGGTGCTTTTTTATAATCCAGTGTTTTTAATATTTATATTATTAATATTATATTTATATATTTATTTAGAATTCACTGCTTTTAATTTAGAATTCAGTGCTTTTTATTTTGAATTCAGTGTTTTTTAATTTAGAATTCAGTGTAATTATTTAGAATTCAGTGTTTTTTATTTAGCATACAGTGTTTTTAATTTAGAATTCAGTGTTTTTATTCAGAATTCAGTGTTTTGTATTGAGAACTTGGATATTTTTTTTAGAATTCAGTGTTTTTCTATTTAGAATTCAGTGCTTTTTAAATTTAGAATTTGGTGTTTTTTATTTAGAATTCCGTGTTTTTTAATTAGAATTCAGTGTTTTTTATTCAGAATTTGGTGTTTTTTATTTAGAATTAAGTGTTTATCATTTAGATTTCAGTGTTTTTAATTTAGAATTCAGTGTTTTTTATTTAGAATTCAGTGCTTTTTATTTAGAATTCAGTGTTTGTTTATTTAGAATTCAGTGTTTTTTTATTTAGAATTCAGTGTAATTATTTAGAATTCAGTGGTTTTTATTTAGAATACAGTGTTTTTAATTTAGAATTCAGTGGTTTTTATTTAGAATTCAGTGTTTTGTATTGAGAACTTGGATATCTTTTTTTAGAATTCAGTGTTTTTCTATTTAGAATTCAGTGCTTTTTTATTTAGAATTTAGTGTTTTTTATTTTGAATTCAGTGTTTTTTAATTAGAATTCAGTGTTTTTTATTCAGAATTTGGTGTTTTTTATTTAGAAGTCAGTGCTTTTTATTCAGAAAAATTAGCTTTTTTTTAGATTTGTGTTTTTTATTAGATGTTGGTGCTTTTTTAGAATCCAGTGTTTTTAATATAGAATTCAGTGTTTTTTATTTAGAATTCACTGCTTTTAATTTAGAATTCAGTGCTTTTTATTTTGAATTCAGTGTTTTTTAATTTAGAATTCAGTGTAATTATTTAGAATTCAGTGTTTTTTTTATTTAGCATACAGTGTTTTTAATTTAGAATTCAGTGTTTATTTATTTAGAATTCAGTGTTTTTTTATTTAGAATTCAGTGTAATTATTTAGAATTCAGTGTTTTTAATTTAGAATTCAGTGTTTTTTAATTTAAAATTCAGTGTAACTATTTAGAATTCAGTGTGTTTTATTTAGAATACAGTGTTTTTAATTTAGAATTCAGTGGTTTTTATTTAGAATTCAGTGTTTTGTTTTGAGAATTTGGATTTTTTTAGAAGTCATTCTTTTTCTATTTAGAATTCAGTGCTTTTTAATTTAGAATTTGGTGTTTTTTATTTAGACTTCAGTGTTTTTTTATTTCAAAATCAGTGCTTTTTTATTTAGAATTTGGTGTTTTAATTTAGAATTCAGTGGTTTTTTATTTAGAATTCAGGGCTTTTTTAAAATTTAGAATCCAGTGTATTTTTATTAGAATTCAGTGTTTTTTAATTAGAATTTGGTGTTTTTATTTAGAATTGTGTGTTTTATTTAAAAATTCAGTGTTTTTTATTCAGAATTTGGTGTATTTTATTTAGAAGTCAGTGCTTTTTATTCAGAAAATTTTGCTTTTTTTTAGATTTGTGTTTTTTATTAGATGTTGGTGCTTTTTTAGAATCCAGTGTTTTTAATATAGAATTCAGTGTTTTTTATTTAGAATTCACTGCTTTTAATTTAGAATTCAGTGCTTTTTATTTTGAATTCAGTGTTTTTTAATTTAGAATTCAGTGTAATTATTTAGAATTCAGTGTTTTTTATTTAGCATACAGTGTTTTTAATTTAGAATTCAGTGTTTTTATTTAGAATTCAGTGTTTTGTATTGAGAACTTGGATATTTTTTTTAGAATTCAGTGTTTTTCTATTTAGAATTCAGTGCTTTTTAAATTTAGAATTTGGTGTTTTTTATTTAGAATTCAGTGTTTTTTAATTAGAATTCAGTGTTTTTTATTCAGAATTTGGTGTTTTTTATTTAGAATTAAGTGTTTATCATTTAGATTTCAGTGTTTTAATTTAGAATTCTGTGTTTTTTATTTAGAATTCAGTGCTTTTTATTTAGAATTCAGTGTTTATTTATTTAGAATTCAGTGTTTTTTTATTTAGAATTCAGTGTTTTTTTATTTAGAATTCAGTGTAATTATTTAGAATTCAGTGGTTTTTATTTAGAATACAGTGTTTTTAATTTAGAATTCAGTGGTTTTTATTTAGAATTCAGTGTTTTGTATTGAGAACTTGGCTATTTTTTTTTAATTCAGTGTTTTTCTATTTAGAAGTCAGTGCTTTTTTTATTTAGAATTTGGTGTTTTTATTTTGAATTCAGTGTTTTTTAATTAGAATTAAGTGTTTTTTATTCAGAATTTGGTGTTTTTTATTTAGAATTAAGTGTTTTTTTATTTAGATTTCAGTGTTTTT
This sequence comes from Nothobranchius furzeri, assembly GCF_043380555.1. Lineage (NCBI taxonomy): Eukaryota > Metazoa > Chordata > Actinopteri > Cyprinodontiformes > Nothobranchiidae > Nothobranchius > Nothobranchius furzeri. The sequence goes on from NC_091755.1 coordinate 62,927,721, forward strand.
AATTTAGAATTCAGTGTTTTTTATTTAGAATTCAGTTTTTTATTCAGAATTTGGTGTTTTTCATTTAGAATTAAGTGTTTTTTTATTTAGAATACATTGTTTTTAATTTAGAATTCAGTGGTTTTTATTTAGAATTCAGTGTTTTGTATTGAGAATTTGGATTTTTTTAGAAGTCATTATTTTTCTATTTAGAATTCAGTGCTTTTTATTTAGAATTCAGTGTTTTGTATTGAGAATTTGGATTTTTTTTAGAAGTAATTATTTTTCCATTTAGAATTCAGTGCTTTTTAATTTAGAATTTGGTGTTTTTTATTTAGAATTCAGTGGTTTTTTATTTAGAATTCAGGGCTTTTTTAAAATTTAGAATCCAGTGTATTTTTATTAGAATTCAGTGTTTTTTAATTAGAAATTTGTGTTTTTATTTAGAATTGTGTGTTTTATTTAAAAATTCAGTGTTTTTTATTCAGAATTCTGTGTTTTTTATTTAGAATTCAGTGCTTTTTATTTAGAATTCAGTGTTTATTTATTTAGAATTCAGTGTTTTTTTATTTAGAATTCAGTGTAATTATTTAGAATTCAGTGGTTTTTATTTAGAATACAGTGTTTTTAATTTAGAATTCAGTGGTTTTTATTTAGAATTCAGTGTTTTGTATTGAGAACTTGGCTATTTTTTTTAATTCAGTGTTTTTCTATTTAGAAGTCAGTGCTTTTTTTATTTAGAATTTGGTGTTTTTATTTTGAATTCAGTGTTTTTTAATTAGAATTAAGTGTTTTTTTATTCAGAATTTGGTGTTTTTTATTTAGAATTAAGTGTTTTTTATTTAGATTTCAGTGTTTTTAATTTAGAATTCAGTGTTTTTTATTTAGAATTCAGTGCTTTTTATTTAGAATTCAGTGTTTATTTATTTAGAATTCAGTGTTTTTATTTAGAATTCAGTGCTTTTTATTTAGAATTCAGTGTTTATTTATTTAGAATTCAGTGTTTTTTTATTTAGAATTCAGTGTCATTATTTAGAATTCAGTGGTTTTTATTTAGAATACAGTGTTTTTAATTTAGAATTCAGTGGTTTTTATTTAGAATTCAGTGTTTTGTATTGAGAACTTGGATATATTTTTTTAATTCAGTGTTTTTCTATTTAGAATTCAGTGCTTTTTTTATTTAGAATTTGGTGTTTTTTATTTTGAATTCAGTGTTTTTTATTCAGAATTTGGTGTTTTTTATTTAGAATTAAGTGTTTATCATTTAGTTTCAGTGTTTTAATTTAGAATTCAGTGTTTTTTATTTAGAATTCAGTGCTTTTTAATTAGAATTCAGTGTTTATTTATTTATAATTCAGTGTTTTTTATTTAGAATTCAGTGTAATTATTAGAATCCAGTGTTTTTAATATAGAATTCAGTGTTTTTTATTTAGAATTCACTGCTTTTAATTTAGAATTCAGTGATTTTTATTTTGAATTCAGTGTTTTTTAATTTAGAATTCAGTGTAATTATTTAGAATTCAGTGTTTTGTATTGAGAACTTGGATATTTTTTTAGAATTCAGTGTTTTTCTATTTAGAATTCAGTGTTTTTTAAATTTAGAATTTGGTGTTTTTTATTTAGAATTCAGTGTTTTTTAATTAGAATTCAGTGCTTTTTATTCAGAATTTGGTGTTTTTTATTTAGAATTAAGTGTTCATCATTTAGATTTCAGTGTTTTTAATTTAGAATTCAGTGTTTTTAATTTAGAATTCAGTGTTTTTTATTTAGACTTCAGTGTTTTTTTATTTCGAAATCAGTGCTTTTTTATTCAGAATTTGGTGTTTTTCATTTAGAATTAAGTGTTTTTTATTTAGATTTCAGTGTTTTTAATTTAGAATTCAGTGTTTTTTTTATTTAGAATTCAGTGTGTTTTATTTAGAATACAGTGTTTTTAATTTAGAATTCAGTGTTTTTTATTTAGACTTCAGTGTTTTTTTTATTTCGAAATCAGTGCTTTTTTATTTAGAATTTGGTGTTTTAATTTAGAATTCAGTGTTTTTTTTTTTAGAATTCAGGGCTTTTTAAAAATTTAGAATCCAGTGTATTTTTATTAGAATTCAGTGTTTTTTAATTAGAATTTGTTTTTTTTATTTAGAATTGTGTGTTTTATTTAAAAATTCTGTGTTTTTTATTCAGAATTTGGTGTTTTTTATTTAGAAGTCAGTGCTTTTTATTCAGAAAATTTTGCTTTTTTTTTAGATTTGTGTTTTTTATTAGATGTTGGTGCTTTTTTATAATCCAGTGTTTTTAAAATAGAATTCAGTGTTTTTTATTTAGAATTCACTGCTTTTAATTTAGAATTCAGTGCTTTTTATTTTGAATTCAGTGTTTTTTAATTTAGAATTCAGTGTAATTATTTAGAATTCAGTGTTTTTTATTTAGCATACAGTGTTTTTAATTTAGAATTCAGTGTTTTTATTTAGAATTCAGTGTTTTGTATTGAGAACTTGGATATTTTTTTTAGAATTCAGTGTTTTTCTATTTAGAATTCAGTGCTTTTTAAATTTAGAATTTGGTGTTTTTTATTTAGAATTCCGTGCTTTTTAATTAGAATTCAGTGTTTTTTATTCAGAATTTGGTGTTTTTTATTTAGAATTAAGTGTTTATCATTTAGATTTCAGTGTTTTTAATTTAGAATTCAGTGTTTTTTATTTAGAATTCAGTGAATTTTATTTAGAATTCAGTGTTTATTTATTTAGAATTCAGTGTTTTTTTATTTAGAATTCAGTGTAATTATTTAGAATTCAGTGGTTTTTATTTAGAATACAGTGTTTTTAATTTAGAATTCAGTGGTTTTTATTTAGAATTCAGTGTTTTGTATTGAGAACTTGGATATTTTTTTAGAATTCAGTGTTTTTCTATTTAGAATTCAGTGATTTTTTTATTTAGAATTTGGTGTTTTTTATTTTGAATTCAGTGTTTTTTAATTAGAATTCAGTGTAATTATTTAGAATTCAGTGTTTTTAATTTAGAATTCAGTGTTTTTTAATTTAGAATTCAGTGTAATTATTTAGAATTCAGTGTGTTTTATTTAGAATACAGTGTTTTTAATTTAGAATTCAGTGGTTTTTATTTAGAATTCAGTGTTTTGTTTTGAGAATTTGGATTTTTTTAGAAGTCATTCTTTTTCTATTTAGAATTCAGTGCTTTTTAATTTAGAATTTGGTGTTTTTTATTTAGACTTCAGTGTTTTTTTATTTCGAAATCAGTGCTTTTTTATTTAGAATTTGGTGTTTTAATTTAGAATTCAGTGGTTTTTTATTTAGAATTCAGGGCTTTTTTAAAATTTAGAATCCAGTGTATTTTTATTAGAAATCAGTGTTTTTTAATTAGAATTTGGTGTTTTTATTTAGAATTGTGTGTTTTATTTAAAAATTCAGTGTTTTTTATTCAGAATTTGGTGTTTTTTATTTAGAAGTCAGTGCTTTTTATTCAGAAAATTTTGCTTTTTTTTAGATTTGTGTTTTTTATTAGATGTTGGTGCTTTTTTAGAATCCAGTGTTTTTAATATAGAATTCAGTGTTTTTTATTTAGAATTCACTGCTTTTAATTTAGAATTCAATGCTTTTTATTTTGAAATCAGTGTTTTTTAATTTAGAATTCAGTGTAATTATTTAGAATTCAGTGTTTTTTATTTAGCATACAGTGTTTTTAATTTAGACTTCAGTGCTTTTTATTTAGAATTCAGTGCTTTTTTATTTAGAATTCAGTGTTTTTTTATTTAGAATTTATTGTTTTTTATTTAGAATTCAGTGTTTTTTAATTAGAATTCAGTGTTTTTATTCAGATTTTGGTGTTTTTTATTTAGAATTAAGTGTTTATCATTTAGATTTCAGTGTTTTTAATTTAGAATTCAGTGTTTTTTATTTAGAATTCAGTGCTTTTTATTTAGAATTCAGTGTTTATTTATTTAGAATTCAGTGGTTTTTATTTAGAATACAGTGTTTTTAATTTAGAATTCAGTGGTTTTTATTTAGAATTCAGTGCTTTTTTAATTTAGAATTTGGTGTTTTTTATTTTGAATTGAGTGTTTTTTAATTAGAATTTAGTGTTTTTTATTCAGAATTTGGTGTTTTTCATTTAGAATTAAGTGTTTTTTTATTTAGATTTCAGTGTTTTTGATTTGGAATTCAGTGTTTTTTTATTTAGAATTCAGTGTGTTTTATTTAGAATACAGTGTTTTTAATTTAGAATTCAGTGGTTTTTATTTAGAATTCAGTGCTTTTTAATTTAGAATTTGGTGTTTTTATTTAGACTTCAGTGTTTTTTTATTTCGAAATCAGTGCTTTTTTATTTAGAATTTGGTGTTTTAATTTAGAATTCAGTGGTTTTTTATTTAGAATTCAGGGCTTTTTTAAAATTTAGAATCCAGTGTATTTTTATTAGAATTCAGTGTTTTTTTATTAAAATTTGGTGTTTTTATTTAGAATTGTGTGTTTTATTTAAAAATTCAGTGTTTTTATTCAGAATTTGGTGTTTTTTATTTAGAAGTCATTGCTTTTTATTCAGAAAATTTTGCTTTTTTTTAGATTTGTGTTTTTTATTAGATGTTGGTGCTTTTTTAGAATCCAGTGTTTTTAATATAGAATTCAGTGTTTTTTATTTAGAATTCACTGCTTTTAATTTAGAATTCAGTGCTTTTTATTTTGAATTCAGTGTTTTTTAATTTAGAATTCAGTGTAATTATTTAGAATTCAGTGTTTTTGTGACGACCCTCGTCCCCTCGGTCCGTCCTCTCATCCTAGCCTGAGCCTTTTGTCCCCGCTGCACGGGATCCAGCACCAGGGACAGCGCCAGGAGCAGCCAGCTCACACTCTCCAGCGCTCCAGCGCCCTTTCAGGACCTCGGAGAGAGGCACGCCAGCAGAGACAGCAGCTGATCTTCATCAGCGATCAAGCAGCTCCCAGCTCTTTAAAAGGAGGAACGCAACAGACATCGAGGAGATCCTGGAGTAGCCAGAGATTCTCCTTTAGCTCACGGACACTTTAGCGACCGTTACCAGACAGGTTTAAGGCTGTTTACACCGTTCCTGCGGGGTTTAAGGTTATTGATAGAGATCCAGGAGTAGCCTGAGATTCTCCCTCGCTCATTTATGTTTAGGTTCTCTACTAAGGATCCCGGATTAGCCTGGGTGCCTTCTGAGTGTGTTTTCACACACCTTGTTAAGGGTTAAGCCTTTGTGGTGTTTTTCTTTTTATCCCCATAGGACTTTTGAGCCGGGGATATTTTGCGTTTTGGCAGAAAGCCTTTGTCATAAGCAGTGAGACTGCTTATGTTGTAGTTTATTATTACGAAGCCTTATTTATGCCGTTTACCCACGGACACCTTATGTTAATAAATCCTTTTGTTTTTACTCGAACCTCCTCGTCCTTTATCCTCACACACACTTTTACACCTATTTGCTTGTGTTAGTCCCCTCATCCTCCTAGACCTGCAGAGAGGGGGCGTAACAGTTTTTTATTTAGCATACAGTGTTTTTAATTTAGAATTCAGTGTTTTTATTTAGAATTCAGTGTTTTGTATTGAGAACTTGGATTTTTTTTTTGAATTCAGTGTTTTTCTATTTAGAATTCAGTGCTTTTTAAATTTAGAATTTGGTGTTTTTTATTTAGAATTCAGTGTTTTTTAATTAGAATTCAGTGTTTTTATTCAGAATTTGGTGTTTTTTATTTAGAATTAAGTGTTTATCATTTAGATTTCAGTGTTTTTAATTTAGAATTCAGTGTTTTTTATTTAGAATTCAGTGTTTTTTATTTAGACTTCAGTGTTTTTTTATTTCGAAATCAGTGCTTTTTTATTCAGAATTTGGTGTTTTAATTTAGAATTCAGTGTTTTTTATTTAGAATTCAGGGCTTTTTTTAAATTTAGAATCCAGTGTATTTTTATTAGAATTCAGTGTTTTTTAATTAGAATTTGGTGTTTTTATTTAGAATTGTGTGTTTTATTTAAAAATTCAGTGTTTTTTTATTCAGAATTTGGTGTTTTTTATTTAGAAGTCAGTGCTTTTTATTCAGAAAATTGTGCCTTTTTTTAGATTTGTGTTTTTTATTAGATGTTGGTGCTTTTTTAGAATCCAGTGTTTTTAATATAGAATTCAGTGTTTTTTATTTAGAATTCACTGCTTTTAATTTAGAATTCAGTGCTTTTTATTTTGAATTCAGTGTTTTTTAATTTACAATTCAGTGTAATTATTAAGAATTCAGTGTTTTTTATTTAGCATACAGTGTTTTTAATTTAGAATTCAGTGTTTTTTAATTAGAATTCAGTGTTTTTTATTCAGAATTTGGTGTTTTTTATTTAGAATTAAGTGTTTATCGTTTAGATTTCAGTGTTTTTAATTTAGAATTCAGTGTTTTTTATTTAGAATTCAGTGTTTTTTATTTAGACCTCAGTGTTTTTTTATTTCGAAATCAGTAATTTTTTATTCAGAATTTGGTGTTTTAATTTAGAATTCAGTGTTTTTTTATTTAGAATTCAGGGCTTTTTAAACATTTAGAATCCAGTGTATTTTTATTAGAATTCAGTGTTTTTTAATGAGAATTTGGTGTTTTTATTTAGAACTGTGTGTTTTATTTAAAAATTCAGTGTTTTTTTAATTCAGAATTTGGTGTTTTTTATTTAGAAGTCAGTGCTTTTTATTCAGAAAATTGTGCTTTTTTTAGATTTGTGTTTTTTATTCGATGTTGTTGCTTTTTTAGAATCCAGTGTTTTTAATATAGAATTCAGTGTTTTTTTATTTAGAATTCACTGCTTTTAATTTAGAATTCAGTGCTTTTTATTTTGAATTCAGTGTTTTTTAATTTAGAATTCAGTGTAATTATTTAGAATTCAGTGTTTTTTATTAAGCATACAGTGTTTTTAATTTAGAATTCAGTGTTTTTATTCAGAATTCAGTGTTTTGTATTGAGAACTTGGATATTTTTTTTAGAATTCAGTGTTTTTCTATTTAGAATTCAGTGCTTTTTAAATTTAGAATTTGGTGTTTTTTATTTAGAATTCCGTGTTTTTTAATTAGAATTTAGTGTTTTTTATTCAGAATTTGGTGTTTTTCATTTAGAATTAAGTGTTTTTTTATTTAGATTTCAGTGTTTTTGATTTAGAATTCAGTGTTTTTTAATTTAGAATTCAGTGGGTTTTTTTTAGAATTCAGTGTTTTGTATTGAGAATTTGGATTTTTTTTAGAAGTCCTTCTTTTTCTATCTAGAATTCAGTGCTTTTAATTTAGAATTTGGTGTTTTTATTTAGAATTCAGTGGTTTTTTATTTAGAATTCAGGGCTTTTTTAAAATTTAGAATCCAGTGTATTTTTATTAGAATTCAGTGTTTTTTAATTAGAATTTGGTGTTTTTATTTAGAATTGTGTGTTTTATTTAAAAATTCAGTGTTTTTATTCAGAATTTGGTGTTTTTTATTTAGAAGTCAGTGCTTTTTATTCAGAAAATTTAGCTTTTTTTTAGATTTGTGTTTTTTATTAGATGCTGGTGCTTTTTTAGAATCCAGTGTTTTTAATATAGAATTCAGTGTTTTTTATTTAGAATTCACTGCTTTTAATTTAGAATTCAGTGCTTTTTATTTTGAATTCAGTGTTTTTTAATTTAGAATTCAGTGTAATTATTTAGAATTCAGTGTTTTTCATTTAGCATACAGTGTTTTTAATTTAGAATTCAGTGTTTTTATTTAGAATTCAGTGTTTTGTATTGAGAACTTGGATTTTTTTTTAGAATTCAGTGTTTTTCTATTTAGAATTCAGTGCTTTTTAAATTTAGAATTTGGTGTTTTTTATTTAGAATTCAGTGTTTTTAATTAGAATTCAGTGTTTTTTATTCAGAATTTGGTGTTTTTTATTTAGAATTAAGTGTTTATCATTTAGATTTCAGTGTTTTTAATTTAGAATTCAGTGTTTTTTATTTAGAATTCAGTGTTTTTTATTTAGACTTCAGTGTTTTTTTATTTCAAAATCAGTGCTTTTTTATTCAGAATTTGGTGTTTTAATTTAGAATTCAGTGTTTTTTTATTTAGAATTCAGGGCTTTTTTAAAATTTAGAATCCAGTGTATTTTTATTAGAATTCAGTGTTTTTTAATGAGAATTTGGTGTTTTTATTTAGAATTGTGTGTTTTATTTAAAAATTCAGTGTTTTTTTATTCAGAATTTGGTGTTTTTTATTTAGAAGTCAGTGCTTTTTATTCAGAAAATTGTGCTTTTTTTAGATTTGTGTTTTTTATTAGATGTTGGTGCTTTTTTAGAATCCAGTGTTTTTAATATAGAATTCAGTGTTTTTATTTAGAATTCACTGCTTTTAATTTAGAATTCAGTGCTTTTTATTTTGAATTCAGTGTTTTTTAATTTAGAATTCAGTGTAATTATTTAGAATTCAGTGTTTTTTATTTAGCATACAGTGTTTTTAATTTAGAATTCAGTGTTTTTATTCAGAATTCAGTGTTTTGTATTGAGAACTTGGATTTTTTTTACAATTCAGTGTTTTTCTATTTAGAATTCAGTGCTTTTTAAATTTAGAATTTGGTGTTTTTTATTTAGAATTCCGTGTTTTTTAATTAGAATTCAGTGTTTTTTATTCAGAATTTGGTGTTTTTTATTTAGAAGTCAGTGCTTTTTATTCAGAAAAATTTGCTTTTTTTAGATTTGTGTTTTTTATTAGATGTTGGTGCTTTTTTAGAATCCAGTGTTTTTAATATAGAATTCAGTGTTTTTTTATTTAGAATTCACTGCTTTTAATTTAGAATTCAGTGCTTTTTATTTTGAATTCAGTGTTTTTTTATTTAGAATTCAGTGTAATTATTTAGAATTCAGTGTTTTTTTTTATTTAGCATACAGTGTTTTTAATTTAGACTTCAGTGCTTTTTATTTAGAATTCAGTGCTTTTTTTATTTAGAATTCAGTGTTTTTTTATTTAGAATTTATTGTTTTTTATTTAGAATTCAGTGTTTTTTTATTAGAATTCAGTGTTTTTTATTCAGATTTTGGTGTTTTTTATTTAGAATTAAGTGTTTATCATTTAGATTTCAGTGTTTTTAATTTAGAATTCAGTGTTTTTTATTTAGAATTCAGTGCTTTTTATTTAGAATTCAGTGTTTATTTATTTAGAATTCAGTGGTTTTTATTTAGAATACAGTGTTTTTAATTTAGAATTCAGTGGTTTTTATTTAGAATTCAGTGTTTTGTATTGAGAACTTGGATATTTTTTTTTAGAATTCAGTGTTTTTCTATTTAGAATTCAGTGCTTTTTTAATTTAGAATTTGGTGTTTTTTATTTTGAATTCAGTGTTTTTTAATTAGAATTTAGTGTTTTTTATTCAGAATTTGGTGTTTTTCATTTAGAATTAAGTGTTTTTTTATTTAGATTTCAGTGTTTTTGATTTAGAATTCAGTGTTTTTTTATTTAGAATTCAGTGTGTTTTATTTAGAATACAGTGTTTTTAATTTAGAATTCAGTGGTTTTTATTTAGAATTCAGTGTTTTGTATTGAGAATTTGGATTTTTTTAGAAGTCATTCTTTTTCTATTTAGAATTCAGTGCTTTTTAATTTAGAATTTGGTGTTTTTATTTAGACTTCAGTGTTTTTTTATTTCGAAATCAGTGCTTTTTTATTTAGAATTTGGTGTTTTAATTTAGAATTCAGTGTTTTTTTATTTAGAATTCAGGGCTTTTTTTAAATTTAGAATCCAGTGTATTTTTATTAGAATTCAGTGTTTTTTAATTAGAATTTGGTGTTTTTATTTAGAATTGTGTGTTTTATTTAAAAATTCAGTGTTTTTATTCAGAATTTGGTGTTTTTTATTTAGAAGTCAGTGCTTTTTTTTCAGAAAATTTAGCTTTTTTTTAGATTTGTGTTTTTTATTAGATGTTGGTGCTTTTTTAGAATCCAGTGTTTTTAATATAGAATTCAGTGTTTTTTATTTAGAATTCACTGCTTTTAATTTAGAATTCAGTGCTTTTTATTTTGAATTCAGTGTTTTTTAATTTAGAATTCAGTGTAATTATTTAGAATTCAGTGTTTTTTATTTAGCATACAGTGTTTTTAATTTAGAATTCAGTGTTTTTATTTAGAATTCAGTGTTTTGTATTGAGAACTTGGATTTTTTTTAGAATTCAGTGTTTTTCTATTTAGAATTCAGTGCTTTTTAAATTTAGAATTTGGTGTTTTTTATTTAGAATTCAGTGTTTTTTAATTAGAATTCAGTGTTTTTTATTCAGAATTTGGTGTTTTTTATTTAGAATTAAGTGTTTATCATTTAGATTTCAGTGTTTTTAATTTAGAATTCAGTGTTTTTTATTTAGAATTCAGTGTTTTTTATTTAGACTTCAGTGTTTTTTTATTTCGAAATCAGTGCTTTTTTATTCAGAATTTGGTGTTTTAATTTAGAATTCAGTGTTTTTTTATTTAGAATTCAGGGCTTTTTTAAAATTTAGAATCCAGTGTATTTTTATTAGAATTCAGTGTTTTTTAATGAGAATTTGGTGTTTTTATTTAGAATTGTGTGTTTTATTTAAAAATTCTGTTTTTTTATTCAGCATTTGGTGTTTTTTATTTAGAAGTCAGTGCTTTTTATTCAGAAAATTGTGCTTTTTTTAGATTTGTGTTTTTTATTAGATGTTGGTGCTTTTTTAGAATCCAGTGTTTTTAATATAGAATTCAGTGTTTTTTATTTAGAATTCACTGCTTTTAATTTAGAATTCAGTGCTTTTTATTTTGAATTCAGTGTTTTTTAATTTAGAATTCAGTGTAATTATTTAGAATTCAGTGTTTTTTATTTAGCATACAGTGTTTTTAATTTAGAATTCAGTGTTTTTATTCAGAATTCAGTGTTTTGTATTGAGAACTTGGATTTTTTTTTAGAATTCAGTGTTTTTCTATTTAGAATTCAGTGCTTTTTAAATTTAGAATTTGGTGTTTTTTATTTAGAATTCCGTGTTTTTTAATTAGAATTCAGTGTTTTTTATTCAGAATTTGGTGTTTTTTATTTAGAATGAAGTGTTTATCATTTAGATTTCAGTGTTTTTAATTTAGAATTCAGTGTTTTTTATTTAGAATTCAGTGCTTTTTATTTAGAATTCAGTGTTTTTTTATTTAGAATTCAGTGTCATTATTTAGAATTCAGTGGTTTTTATTTAGAATACAGTGTTTTTAATTTAGAATTCAGTGGTTTTTATTTAGAATTCAGTGTTTTGTATTGAGAACTTGGATATTTTTTTTAGAATTGAGTGTTTTTCTATTTAGAATTCAGTGCTTTTTAAATTTAGAATTTGGTGTTTTTTATTTAGAATTCAGTGTTTTTAATTAGAATTCAGTGTTTTTTATTCAGAATTTGGTGTTTTTTATTTAGAATTAAGTGTTTATCATTTAGATTTCAGTGTTTTCAATTTAGAATTCAGTGTTTTTTATTTAGAATTCAGTGTTTTTTATTTAGACTTCAGTGTTTTTTTATTTCAAAATCAGTGCTTTTTTATTCAGAATTTGGTGTTTTAATTTAGAATTCAGTGTTTTTTTATTTAGAATTCAGGGCTTTTTTAAAATTTAGAATCCAGTGTATTTTTATTAGAATTCAGTGTTTTTTAATGAGAATTTGGTGTTTTTATTTAGAATTGTGTGTTTTATTTAAAAATTCAGTGTTTTTTTATTCAGAATTTGGTGTTTTTTATTTAGAAGTCAGTGCTTTTTATTCAGAAAATTGTGCTTTTTTTAGATTTGTGTTTTTTATTAGATGTTGGTGCTTTTTTAGAATCCAGTGTTTTTAATATAGAATTCAGTGTTTTTATTTAGAATTCACTGCTTTTAATTTAGAATTCAGTGCTTTTTATTTTGAATTCAGTGTTTTTTAATTTAGAATTCAGTGTAATTATTTAGAATTCAGTGTTTTTTATTTAGCATACAGTGTTTTTAATTTAGAATTCAGTGTTTTTATTCAGAATTCAGTGTTTTGTATTGAGAACTTGGATTTTTTTTACAATTCAGTGTTTTTCTATTTAGAATTCAGTGCTTTTTAAATTTAGAATTTGGTGTTTTTTATTTAGAATTCCGTGTTTTTTAATTAGAATTCAGTGTTTTTTATTCAGAATTTGGTGTTTTTTATTTAGAAGTCAGTGCTTTTTATTCAGAAAAATTTGCTTTTTTTAGATTTGTGTTTTTTATTAGATGTTGGTGCTTTTTTAGAATCCAGTGTTTTTTATATAGAATTCAGTGTTTTTTTATTTAGAATTCACTGCTTTTAATTTAGAATTCAGTGCTTTTTATTTTGAATTCAGTGTTTTTTTATTTAGAATTCAGTGTAATTATTTAGAATTCAGTGTTTTTTTTTATTTAGCATACAGTGTTTTTAATTTAGACTTCAGTGCTTTTTATTTAGAATTCAGTGCTTTTTTTATTTAGAATTCAGTGTTTTTTTATTTAGAATTTATTGTTTTTTATTTAGAATTCAGTGTTTTTTTATTAGAATTCAGTGTTTTTTATTCAGATTTTGGTGTTTTTTATTTAGAATTAAGTGTTTATCATTTAGATTTCAGTGTTTTTAATTTAGAATTCAGTGTTTTTTATTTAGAATTCAGTGCTTTTTATTTAGAATTCAGTGTTTATTTATTTAGAATTCAGTGGTTTTTATTTAGAATACAGTGTTTTTAATTTAGAATTCAGTGGTTTTTATTTAGAATTCAGTGTTTTGTATTGAGAACTTGGATATTTTTTTTTTAGAATTCAGTGTTTTTCTATTTAGAATTCAGTGCTTTTTTAATTTAGAATTTGGTGTTTTTTATTTTGAATTCAGTGTTTTTTAATTAGAATTTAGTGTTTTTTATTCAGAATTTGGTGTTTTTCATTTAGAATTAAGTGTTTTTTTATTTAGATTTCAGTGTTTTTGATTTAGAATTCAGTGTTTTTTTTATTTAGAATTCAGTGTGTTTTATTTAGAATACAGTGTTTTTAATTTAGAATTCAGTGGTTTTTATTTAGAATTCAGTGTTTTGTATTGAGAATTTGGATTTTTTTAGAAGTCATTCTTTTTCTATTTAGAATTCAGTGCTTTTTAATTTAGAATTTGGTGTTTTTATTTAGACTTCAGTGTTTTTTTATTTCGAAATCAGTGCTTTTTTATTTAGAATTTGGTGTTTTAATTTAGAATTCAGTGTTTTTTTATTTAGAATTCAGGGCTTTTTTTAAATTTAGAATCCAGTGTATTTTTATTAGAATTCAGTGTTTTTTAATTAGAATTTGGTGTTTTTATTTAGAATTGTGTGTTTTATTTAAAAATTCAGTGTTTTTATTCAGAATTTGGTGTTTTTTATTTAGAAGTCAGTGCTTTTTTTTTCAGAAAATTTAGCTTTTTTTTAGATTTGTGTTTTTTATTAGATGTTGGTGCTTTTTTAGAATCCAGTGTTTTTAATATAGAATTCAGTGTTTTTTATTTAGAATTCACTGCTTTTAATTTAGAATTCAGTGCTTTTTATTTTGAATTCAGTGTTTTTTAATTTAGAATTCAGTGTAATTATTTAGAATTCAGTGTTTTTTATTTAGCATACAGTGTTTTTAATTTAGAATTCAGTGTTTTTATTTAGAATTCAGTGTTTTGTATTGAGAACTTGGATTTTTTTTAGAATTCAGTGTTTTTCTATTTAGAATTCAGTGCTTTTTAAATTTAGAATTTGGTGTTTTTTATTTAGAATTCAGTGTTTTTTAATTAGAATTCAGTGTTTTTTATTCAGAATTTGGTGTTTTTTATTTAGAATTAAGTGTTTATCATTTAGATTTCAGTGTTTTTAATTTAGAATTCAGTGTTTTTTATTTAGAATTCAGTGTTTTTTATTTAGACTTCAGTGTTTTTTTATTTCGAAATTAGTGCTTTTTTATTCAGAATTTGGTGTTTTAATTTAGAATTCAGTGTTTTTTTATTTAGAATTCAGGGCTTTTTTAAAATTTAGAATCCAGTGTATTTTTATTAGAATTCAGTGTTTTTTAATGAGAATTTGGTGTTTTTATTTAGAATTGTGTGTTTTATTTAAAAATTCTGTTTTTTTATTCAGCATTTGGTGTTTTTTATTTAGAAGTCAGTGCTTTTTATTCAGAAAATTGTGCTTTTTTTAGATTTGTGTTTTTTATTAGATGTTGGTGCTTTTTTAGAATCCAGTGTTTTTAATATAGAATTCAGTGTTTTTTATTTAGAATTCACTGCTTTTAATTTAGAATTCAGTGCTTTTTATTTTGAATTCAGTGTTTTTTAATTTAGAATTCAGTGTAATTATTTAGAATTCAGTGTTTTTTATTTAGCATACAGTGTTTTTAATTTAGAATTCAGTGTTTTTATTCAGAATTCAGTGTTTTGTATTGAGAACTTGGATTTTTTTTTAGAATTCAGTGTTTTTCTATTTAGAATTCAGTGCTTTTTAAATTTAGAATTTGGTGTTTTTTATTTAGAATTCCGTGTTTTTTAATTAGAATTCAGTGTTTTTTATTCAGAATTTGGTGTTTTTTATTTAGAATGAAGTGTTTATCATTTAGATTTCAGTGTTTTTAATTTAGAATTCAGTGTTTTTTATTTAGAATTCAGTGTTTTGTATTGAGAACTTGGATATTTTTTTTAGAATTGAGTGTTTTTCTATTTAGAATTCAGTGCTTTTTTATTTAGAATTTGGTGTTTTTTATTTTGAATTCAGTGTTTTTTATTTAGAAGTCAGTGCTTTTTATTCAGAAAAATTTGCTTTTTTTTAGATTTGTGTTTTTTATTAGATGTTGGTGCTTTTTTAGAATCCAGTGTTTTTAATATAGAATTCAGTGTTTTTTATTTAGAATTCACTGCTTTTAATTTAGAATTCAGTGCTTTTTATTTTGAATTCAGTGTTTTTTAATTTAGAATTCAGTGTAATTATTTAGAATTCAGTGTTTTTTATTTAGCATACAGTGTTTTTAATTTAGAATTCAGTGTTTTTATTCAGAATTCAGTGTTTTGTATAGAGAACTTGGATTTTTTTTTAGAATTCAGTGTTTTTCTATTTAGAATTCAGTGCTTTTTAAATTTAGAATTTGGTGTTTTTTATTTAGAATTCGGTGTTTTTTAATTAGAATTCAGTGTTTTTTATTCAGAATTTGGTGTTTTTTATTTAGAATTAAGTGTTTATCATTTAGATTTCAGTGTTTTTAATTTAGAATTCAGTGTTTTTTTATTTAGAATTCAGTGCTTTTTATTTAGAATTCAGTGTTTATTTATTTAGATTTCAGTGTTTTTTTATTTACAATTCAGTGTCATTATTTAGAATTCAGTGGTTTTTATTTAGAATACAGTGTTTTTAATTTAGAATTCAGTGGTTTTTATTTAGAATTCAGTGTTTTGTATTGAGAACTTGGATATTTTTTTTAGAATTCAGTGTTTTTCTATTTAGAATCCAGTGCTTTTTTATTTAGAATTCAGTGGTTTTTATTTAGAATTCAGTGTTTTGTATTGAGAACTTGGATATTTTTTTTAGAATTCAGTGTTTTTCTATTTAGAATTCAGTGTTTTTTTATTTAGAATTCAGTGCTTTTTATTTAGAATTCAGTGTTTATTTATTTAGATTTCAGTGTTTTTTTATTTAGAATTCAGTGTCATTATTTAGAATTCAGTGGTTTTTATTTAGAATACAGTGTTTTTAATTTAGAATTCAGTGGTTTTTATTTAGAATTCAGTGTTTTGTATTGAGAACTTGGATATTTTTTTTAGAATTCAGTGTTTTTCTATTTAGAATCCAGTGCTTTTTTATTTAGAACTTGGTGTTTTTTATTTTGAATTCAGTGTTTTTTAATTAGAATTCAGTGTTTTTTATTCAGAATTTGGTGTTTTTTATTTAGAAGTCAGTGCTTTTTATTCAGAAAAATTTGCTTTTTTTTTTAGATTTGAGTTTTTTATTAGATGTTGGTGCTTTTTTAGAATCCAGTGTTTTTAATATAGAATTCAGTGTTTTTTATTTAGAATTCACTGCTTTTAATTTAGAATTCAGTGCTCTTTATTTTGAATTCAGTGTTTTTTAATTTAGAATTCAGTGTAATTATTTAGAATTCAGTGTTTTTTTTATTTAGCATACAGTGTTTTTAATTTAGAATTCAGTGTTTATTTATTTAGAATTCAGTGAATTTTTATTTAGAATTCAGTGTAATTATTTAGAATTCATTGTTTAATTTAGAATTCAGTGTTTTTTAATTTAAAATTCAGTGTAATTATTTAGAATTCAGTGTGTTTTATTTAGAATACAGTGTTTTTAATTTAGAATTCAGTGGTTTTTATTTAGAATTCAGTGTTTTGTTTTGAGAATTTGGATTTTTTTAGAAGTCATTCTTTTTCTATTTAGAATTCAGTGCTTTTTAATTTAGAATTTGGTGTTTTTTATTTAGACTTCAGTGTTTTTTTATTTCGAAATCAGTGCTTTTTTATTTAGAATTTGGTGTTTTAATTTAGAATTCAGTGTTTTTTTATTTAGAATTCAGGGCTTTTTTAAAATTTAGAATCCAGTGTATTTTTATTAGAATTCAGTGTTTTTTAATTAGAATTTGTTGTTTTTATTTAGAATTGTGTGTTTTATTTAAAAATTCAGTGTTTTTTATTCAGAATTCAGTGTTTTTTATTTAGAATTCAGTGTTTTTTAATTAGAATTCAGTGTTTTTTATTCAGAATTTGGTGTTTTTTATTTAGAATTAAGTGTTTATCATTTAGATTTCAGTGTTTTTAATTTAGAATTCAGTGTTATTTATTTAGAATTCAGTGTTTTTTTATTTAGACTTCAGTGTTTTTTTATTTCGAAATCAGTGCTTTTTTATTCAGAATTTGGTGTTTTAATTTAGAATTCAGTCTTTTTTTATTTAGAATTCAGGGCTTTTTTAAAATTTAGAATCCAGTGTATTTTTATTAGAATTCAGTGTTTTTTAATGAGAATTTGGTGTTTTTATTTAGAATTGTGTGTTTTATTTAAAAATTCAGTGTTTTTTTATTCAGAATTTGGTGTTTTTTATTTAGAAGTCAGTGCTTTTTATTCAGAAAATTGTGCTTTTTTTAGATTTGTGTTTTTTTATTAGATGTTGGTGCTTTTTTAGAATCCAGTGTTTTTAATATAGAATTCAGTGTTTTTTATTTAGAATTCACTGCTTTTAATTTAGAATTCAGTGCTTTTTATTTTGAATTCAGTGTTTTTTAATTTAGAATTCAGTGTAATTATTTAGAATTCAGTGTTTTTTATTTAGCATACAGCGTTTTTAATTTAGAATTCAGTGTTTTTATTCAGAATTCAGTGTTTTGTATTGAGAACTTGGATTTTTTTTTAGAATTCAGTGTTTTTCTATTTAGAATTCAGTGCTTTTTAAATTTAGAATTTGGTGTTTTTTATTTAGAATTCCGTGTTTTTTAATTAGAATTCAGTGTTTTTTATTCAGAATTTGGTGTTTTTTATTTAGAATTAAGTGTTTATCATTTAGATTTCAGTGTTTTTAATTTAGAATTCAGTGTTTTTTATTTAGAATTCAGTGCTTTTTATTTAGAATTCAGTGTTTATTTATTTAGAATTCAGTGTTTTTTTATTTAGAATTCAGTGTAATTATTTAGAATTCAGTGGTTTTTATTTAGAATACAGTGTTTGTAATTTAGAACTCAGTGGTTTTTATTTAGAATTCATTGTTTTGTATTGAGAACTTGGATATTTTTTTAGAATTCAGTGTTTTTCTATTTAGAATTCAGTGATTTTTTATTTAGAATTTGGTGTTTTTTATTTTGAATTCAGTGTTTTTTAATTAGAATTCAGTGTTTTTTATTCAGAATTTGGTGTTTTTTATTTAGAAGTCAGTGCTTTTTATTCAGAAAAATTTGCTTTTTTTTAGATTTGTGTTTTTTATTAGATGTTGGTGCTTTTTTAGAATCCAGTGTTTTTAATATAGAATTCAGTGTTTTTTTTTTTTTTGGAATTCACTGCTTTTAATTTAGAATTCACTGCTTTTTATTTTGAATTCAGTGTTTTTTAATTTAGAATTCAGTGTAATTATTTAGAATTCAGTGTTTTTTATTTAGCATACAGTGTTTTTAATTTAGAATTCAGTGTTTTTATTTAGAATTCAGTGTTTTGTATTGAGAACTTGGATTTTTTTCTATTTAGAATTCAGTGATTTTCTATTTAGAATTCAGTGCTTTTTAAATTTAGAATTTGGTGTTTTTTATTTAGAATTCAGTGTTTTTTAATTAGAATTCAGTGTTTTTTATTTAGACTTCAGTGTTTTTTTATTTCGAAATCAGTGCTTTTTTATTTAGAATTTGGTGTTTTAATTTAGAATTCAGTGGTTTTTTATTTAGAATTCAGGGCTTTTTTTAAATTTAGAATCCAGTGTATTTTTATTAGAATTCAGTGTTTTTTAATGAGAATTTGGTGTTTTTATTTAGAATTGTGTGTTTTATTTAAAAATTCAGTGTTTTTTTATTCAGAATTTGGTGTTTTTTATTTAGAAGTCAGTGCTTTTTATTCAGAAAATTGTGCTTTTTTTAGATTTGTGTTTTTTATTAGATGTTGGTGCTTTTTTAGAATCCAATGTTTTTAATATAGAATTCAGTGTTTTTTATTTAGAATTCACTGCTTTTAATTTAGAATTCAGTGCTTTTTATTTTGAATTCAGTGTTTTTTAATTTAGAATTCAGTGTAATTATTTAGAATTCAGTGTTTTTTATTTAGCATACAGTGTTTTTAATTTAGAATTCAGTGTTTTTATTTAGAATTCAGTGTTTTGTATTGAGAACTTGGATATTTTTTTTAGAATTCAGTGTTTTTCTATTTAGAATTCAGTGCTTTTTAAATTTAGAATTTGTTGTTTTTTATTTAGAATTCCGTGTTTTTTAATTAGAATTCAGTGTTTTTTATTCAGAATTTGGTGTTTTTTATTTAGAATTAAGTGTTTATCATTTAGATTTCAGTGTTTTTAATTTAGAATTCAGTGTTTTTTATTTAGAATTCAGTGCTTTTTATTTAGAATTCAGTGTTTATTTATTTAGAATTCAGTGTTTTTTTATTTAGAATTCAGTGTAATTATTTAGAATTCAGTGGTTTTTATTTAGAATACAGTGTTTTTAATTTAGAATTCAGTGGTTTTTATTTAGAATTCAGTGTTTTGTATTGAGAACTTGGATATTTTTTTTAGAATTCAGTGTTTTTCTATTTAGAATTCAGTGCTTTTTTATTTAGAATTTGGTATTTTTTATTTTGAATTCAGTGTTTTTTAATTAGAATTCTGTGTTTTTTATTCAGAATTTGGTGTTTTTTATTTAGAATTAAGTGTTTTTTATTTAGATTTCAGTGTTTTTAATTTAGAATTCAGTGTTTTTTTATTTAGAATTCAGTGTTTTTTATTTAGAATTAAGTGTTTATTTATTTAGATTTCAGTGTTTTTTATTTAGAATTCAGTGTAATTATTTAGAATTCAGTGTTTTTAATTTAGAATTCAGTGTTTTTTAATTTAGAATTCAGTGTAATTATTTAGAATTCAGTGTGTTTTATTTAGAATACAGTGTTTTTTATTTAGAATTCAGTGGTTTGTTTTGAGAATTTGGATTTTTTTAGAAGTCATTCTTTTTCTATTTAGAATTCAGTGCTTTTTAATTTAGAATTTGGTGTTTTTTATTTAGACTTCAGTGTTTTTTTATTTCGAAATCAGTGCTTTTTAAATTTAGAATTTGGTGTTTTAATTTAGAATTCAGTGTTTTTTTATTTTTGAATTCAGTGATTTTTTTAAATTTAGAATCCAGTGTATTTTTATTAGAATTCAGTGTTTTTTATTCCGAAATTGGTGTTTTTTATTTAGAAGTCAGTGCTTTTTATTCAGAAAATTTTGCTTTTTTTTACATTTGTGTTTTTTATCAGATGTTGGTGCTTTTTTAGAATCCAGTGTTTTTAATTTAGAATTCAGTGTTTTTTATTTAGAATTCACTGCTTTTAATTCAGAATTCAGTGCTTTTTATTTTGAATTCAGTGTTTTTTAATTTAGAATTCAGTGTAATTATTTAGAATTCAGTGTTGTTTATTTAGCATACAGTGTTTTTAATTTAGACTTCAGTGCTTTTTATTTAGAATTCAGTGCTTTTTTATTTAGAATTCAGTGTTTTTTTATTTAGAATTCATTGTTTTTTATTTAGAATTCAGTGTTTTTTAATTAGAATTCAGTGTTTTTTATTCAGAATTTGGTGTTTTTTATTTAGAATTAAGTGTTTATCATTTAGATTTCAGTGTTTTTAATTTAGAATTCAGTGTTTTTTTATTTAGAATTCAGTGCTTTTTATTTAGAATTCAGTGTTTATTTATTTAGAATTCAGTGTTTTTTAATTAGAATTCAGTGTAATTATTTAGAATTCAGTGGTTTTTATTTAGAATTCTGTGTTTTGTATTGAGAACTTGGATATTTTTTTTTAGAATTCAGTGTTTTTCTATTTAGAATTCAGTGCTTTTTTAATTTAGAATTTGGTGTTTTTTATTTTGAATTCAGTGTTTTTTAATTAGAATTCAGTGTTTTTTATTCAGAATTTGGTGTTTTTCATTTAGAATTAAGTGTTTTTAATTTAGATTTCAGTGTTTTTAATTTAGAATTCAGTGTTTTTTTATTTAGAATTCAGTGTGTTTTATTTAGAATACAGTGTTTTTAATTTAGAATTCAGTGGTTTTTATTTAGAATTCAGTGTTTTGTATTGAGAATTTGGATTTTTTTTAGAAGTCATACTTTTTCTATTTAGAATTCAGTGCTTTTTAATTTAGAATTTGGTGTTTTTTATTTAGACTTCAGTGTTTTTTTATTTAGAATTCACTGCTTTTCATTTAGAATTCAGTGCTTTTTATTTTGAATTCAGTGTTTTTAATTTAGAATTCAGTGTAATTATTTAGAATTCAGTGTTTTTTATTTAGCATACAGTGTTTTTAATTTAGAATTCAGTGTTTTTATTCAGAATTCAGTGTTTTGTATTGAGAACTTGGATTTTTTTTAGAATTCAGTGTTTTTCTATTTAGAATTCAGTGCTTTTTAAATTTAGAATTTGGTGTTTTTTATTTAGAATTCAGTGTTTTTTAATTAGAATTCAGTGTTTTTAATTCAGAATTTGGTGTTTTTTATTTTGAATTAAGTGTTTATCATTTAGATTTCAGTGTTTTTAATTTAGAATTCAGTGTTTTTTATTTAGAATTCAGTGTTTTTTATTTAGACTTCAGTGTTTTTTTATTTCGAAATCAGTGCTTTTTTATTTAGAATTTGGTGTTTTAATTTAGAATTCAGTGGTTTTTTATTTAGAATTCAGGGCTTTTTTAAAATTTAGAATCCAGTGTATTTTTATTAGAATTCAGTGTTTTTTAATGAGAATTTGGTGTTTTTATTTAGAATTGTGTGTTTTATTTAAAAATTCAGTGTTTTTTTATTCAGAATTTGGTGTTTTTTATTTAGAAGTCAGTGCTTTTTATTCAGAAAATTGTGCATTTTTTTAGATTTGTGTTTTTTTATTAGATGTTGGTGCTTTTTTAGAATCCAATGTTTTTAATATAGAATTCAGTGTTTTTTATTTAGAATTCACTGCTTTTAATTTAGAATTCAGTGCTTTTTATTTTGAATTCAGTGTTTTTTAATTTAGAATTCAGTGTAATTATTTAGAATTCAGTGTTTTTTATTTAGCATACAGTGTTTTTAATTTAGAATTCAGTGTTTTTATTTAGAATTCAGTGTTTTGTATTGAGAACTTGGATATTTTTTTTAGAATTCAGTGTTTTTCTATTTAGAATTCAGTGCTTTTTAAATTTAGAATTTGGTGTTTTTTATTTAGAATTCCGTGTTTTTTAATTAGAATTCAGTGTTTTTTATTCAGAATTTGGTGTTTTTTATTTACAATTAAGTGTTTTTTTATTTAGATTTCAGTGTTTTTAATTTAGAATTCAGTGTTTTTTATTTCGAATTCAGTGCTTTTTATTTAGAATTCAGTGTTTATTTATTTAGAATTCAGTGTTTTTTTGTATTTAGAATTCAGTGTAATTATTTAGAATTCAGTGGTTTTTATTTAGAATTCAGTGTTTTTTTATTTAGAATTCAGTGTAATTATTTAGAATTCAGTGTGTTTTATTTAGAATACAGTGTTTTTAATTTAGAATTCAGTGCTTTTTATTTAGAATTCAGTGCTTTTTTTATTTAGAAATCAGGGGTATTTTTATTTAGAATTTATTTTTTTATTTAGAATTCAGTGTTTTTATTTAGAATTTGGTTTTTTTATGTAGAATTCAGTGTTTTTTATTTAGAATTCAGTGTATTTTTGTTAGAATGCAGTGTTTTTTAAGTTAGAATTGTGTTTTTTCATTTAGAATTAAGTGTTTTTTATTCAGAATTTGGTGTTTTTTATTTAGAATTAAGTGTTTTTTTATTTAGAATTCAGTGTTTTTTATTTAGAAGTCAGTGCTTTTTATTCAGAAAAGTGTGCTTTTTTTAGAATTGTGTTTTTATTAGATGTTGCTGCTTTTCTAGAATTCAGTGCTTTTTTAATTTAGAATTTGGTGTTTTTTATTTAGAATTCAGTGTTTTTTAATTATAATTCAGTGTTTTTTAGTCAGAATTTTGTGTTTTTTATTTAGAATTTGGTGTTTTTTATTTAGAATTCAGTGCTTTTTATTTAGAATTCTGTGCTTCTTTATTTAGAATTCAGTGTTTTTTATTTAGAATTCAGTGCTTTTTATTTAGAATTCAGTGTTTATTTATTTAGATTTCAGTGTTTTTTATTTACAAGTCAGTGCTTTTTATTCAGAAAAATGTGCTTTTTTTAGAATTGTGTTTTTATTAGATGTTGGTGCTTTTTTAGAATTCAGTGCTTTTTTAATTTAGAAATTGGTGTTTTTATTTAGAATTCAGTGTTTTTTAATTAAAATTCTGTGTTTTTATTCAGAATTTGGTGTTTTTTATTTTGAATTAAGGGTTTTTTATTTAGATTTCAGTGTTTTTAATTTAGAATTCAGTGTTTTTTATTTAGAATTCAGTGCTTTTCATTTAGAATTCAGTGCTTTTTTAAATTTTAGAATCCAGTGTATTTTTATTAGAATTCAGTGTTTTTTAATTAGAATTTGATGTTTTTATTTAGAATTGTGTGTTTTATTTAGAATTCAGTGTTTTTTATTCAGAATTTGGTGTTTTTTATTTAGAAGTCAGTGCTTTTTATTCAGAAAATTTTGCTTTTTTTTACATTTGTGTTTTTTATCAGATGTTGGTGCTTTTTTAGAATCCAGTGTTTTTAATATAGAATTCAGTGTTTTTTTATTTAGAATTCAGTGCTTTTAATTTAGTATTCAGTGCTTTTTATTTTGAATTCAGTGTTTTTTAATTTAGAATTCAGTGTAATTATTTAGAATTCAGTGTTTTTTATTTAGCATACAGTGTTTTTAATTTAGAATTCAGTGTTTTTATTTAGAATTCAGTGTTTTGTATTGAGAACTTGGATATTTTTTTTTAGAATTCAGTGTTTTTCTATTTAGAATTCAGTGTTATTTTATTTAGAATTTATTGTTTTTTTATTTAGAATTAAGTGTTTTAATTAGAATTCAGTGTTTTTATTTAGGATTCAGTGTAATTATTTAGAATTCAGTGTGTTTTATTTAGAATACAGTGTTTTAAATTTAGAATTCAGTGGTTTTTATTTAGAATTCAGTGTTTTGTATTGAGAATTTGGATTTATTTTTAGAAGTCATTCTTTTTCTATTTAGAATTCAGTGCTTTTTAATTTAGAATTTGGTGTTTTTTATTTAGACTTCAGTGTGTTTTTATTTCGAAATCAGTGCTTTTTTATTTAGAATTTGGTGTATTAATTTAGAATTCAGTGGTTTTTTATTTAGAATTCAGTGCTTTTTTTAAATTTATAATGCAGTGTATTTTTATTAGAATTCATTGTTTTTTAATTAGAATTTGGTGTTTTTATTTAGAATTGTGTGTTTTATTTAGAATTCAGTGTTTTTTATTCAGAATTTGGTGTTTTTTATTTAGAATTCAGTGTTTTTTTTTCAGAATTCACTGCTTTTAATTTAGAATTCAGTGCTTTTTATTTTGAATTCAGTGTTTTTTAATTTAGAATTCAGTCAAATTATTTAGAATACAGTGTTTTTTTATTTAGCATACATTGTTTTTAATTTAGAATTCAGTGTTTTTATTTAGAATTCAGTGTTTTCTATTGCGAATTTGGATTTTTTTTAGAATTCAGTGTTTTTCTAATTAGAATTCAGTAGTTTTTTAATTTAGAATTTGGTGTTTTTTATTTAGACTTCAGTGCTTTTTATTTCGAATTCAGTGCTTTTTTATTTAGAATTCAGTGTTTTTTTATTTATAATTTATTGTTTTTTATTTAGAATTCAGTGCTTTTATTTAGAATTCAGTGTTTTTTATTTAGAATTTGTTTTTTTTTATTTAGAATTCAGTGTTTTTTTTATTTAGAATTCAGTGCTTTTTTAAATTTAGAATCCTGTGTATTTTTGTTAGAATTCAGTGTTTTTTAAGTTAGAATTTGGTGTTTTTTCATTTAGAATTAAGTGTTTTTTATTCAGAATTTGGTGTTTTTTATTTAGAATTCAGTGTTTTTTATTTAGAAGTCAGTGCTTTTTATTCAGAAAAGTGTGATTTTTTTTAGAATTGTGTTTTTTTAGATGTTGGTGCTTTTATAGAATTCAGTGTTTTTTATTTAGAATTCAGTGATTTTTATTTAGAATTCAGTGCTTCTTTATTTAGAATTCAGTGTTTATTTATTTAGAATACAGTGTTTTTCATTTAGAATTCAGTGTTTTTTTATTTAGAATTCAGTGTAATTATTTAGAATTCAGTGGTTTTTATTTAGAATACAGTGTTTTTCATTTAGAATTCAGTGGTTTTTATTTAGAATTCAGTGTTTTGTATTGAGAACTTGGATATTTTTTTAGAATTCAGTCTTTTTCTATTTAGAATTCAGTGCTTTTTTAATTTAGAATTTGGGGTTTTTAATTTAGAATTCAGTGTTTTTTAATTAGAATTCAGTGTTTTTTATTCAGAATTTGGTGTTTTTTATTTAGAATTCAGTGTGTTTTATTTAGAATACAGTGTTTTGAATTTAGAATTCAGTGCTTTTTATTTAGAATTCAGTGCTTTTTTATTTAGAAATCAGGGGTATTTTTATTTAGAATTTATTTTTTTTTATTTAGAATTCAGTGTAATTATTTAGAATTCAGTGTTTTTTTATTTAGCATACAGTGTTTTTAATTTAGAATTCAGTGTTTTTATTTAGAATTCAGTGTTTTGTATTGAGAACTTGGATATTTTTTTAGAATTCAGTGTTTTTCTATTTAGAATTCAGTGCTTTTTAAATTTAGAATTTGGTGTTTTTTATTTAGAATTCAGTTTTTTTTTATTCAGAATTTGGTGTTTTTTATTTAGAATTAAGTGCTTTTTATTTAGAATTCAGTGTTTATTTATTTAGAATTCAGTGTTTTTTTAATTTAGAATTCAGTGTAATTATTTAGAATTCAAAGGTTTTTATTTAGAATACAGTGTTTTTTATTTAGAATTCAGTGGTTTTTATTTAGAATTCAGTGTTTTGTATTGAGAACTTGGATATTTTTTTTAGAAGTCAGCGTTTTTCCATTTAGAATTCAGTGCTTTTTTAATTTAGAATTTGGTGTTTTTTATTTTGAATTCAGTGTTTTTTTATTAGAATTCAGGGTTTTTTATTCAGAATTTGGTGTTTTTTATTTAGAATTCAGTGCTTTTTATTTAGAATTCAGTGTTTATTTATTTAGAATTAAATGTTTTTTTTATTTAGAATTAAGTGTAATTATTTAGAATTCAGTGTTTTTAATTTAGAATTCAGTGTTTTTTAATTTAGAATTAAGTGTAATAATTTAGAATTCAGTGTGTTTTATTTAGACTTTTTTTATTTATTTAGAATTCAGTGTATTTTATTTAGAAGTCAGTGCTTTTTATTCAGAAAATTGTGCTTTTTTTAGAATTGTGTTTTTATTAGATGTTGGTGCTTTTTTAGAATTAAGTGTTTTTTATTTAGAATTCAGTGCTTTTTATTTAGAATTCAGTGCTTCTTTATTTAGAATTCAGTGTTTATTTATTTAGAATTCAGTGTTTATTTATTTAGAATACAGTGTTTTTCATTTAGAATTCATTGTTTTTTTAATTTTGAATTCAGTGTAATTATTTAGAATTCAGTGGTTTTTATTTAGAATACAGTGTTTTTAATTTAGAATTCAGTGTTTTGTATTGAGAACTTGGATATTTTTTTTTAGAATTCAGTCTTTTTCTATTTATAATTCAGTGCTTTTTTTAATTTAGAATTTGGTTTTTTTATTTAGAATTCAGTGTTTTTTAATTAGAATTCAGTGTTTTTTATTCAGAATTTGGTGTATTTTATTTTGAATTAAGTGTTTTTTATTTAGAATTCAGTGTTTATTTATTTAGAATTCAGTGTTGTTTTATTTAGAATTCAGTGTAATTATTTAGAATTCAGTGTTTTTTATTTAAAATTCAGTGTTTTTTATTTAGAATTCAGTGTAATTATTTAGAATTCAGTGTGTTTTATTTAGAATACAGTGTTTTCAATTTAGAATTCAGTGGTTTTTATTTAGAATTCAGTGTTTTGTATTGAGAATTTGGATTTTTTTTAGAAGTCATTCTTTTTCTATTTCGATATCAGTGCTTTTTTATTTAGAATTTGGTGTTTTAATTTAGAATTCAGTGGTTTTTTATTTAGAATTCAGGGCTTTTTTTATATTTTGAATCCAGTGTATTTTTATTAGAATTCAGTGTTTTTTAATTAGAATATGGTGCTTTTATTTAGAATTGTGTGTTTTATTTAAAAATTAGGTGTTTTTATTCAGAATTTGATGTTTGTTATTTAGAAGTCAGTGCTTTTTATTCAGAAAATTGTGCTTTTTTTTAGATTTGTGTTTTTTATTAGATGTTGGTGCTTTTTTAGAATCCAGTGTTTTTAATATAGAATTCAGTGTTTTTTTTATTTAGAATTCAGTGCTTTTAATTTAGAATTCAGTGCTTTTTATTTTGAATTCAGTGTTTTTTAATTTAGAATTCAGTGTAATTATTTAGAATTCAGTGTTTTTTATTTAGCATACAGTGTTTTTAATTTAGAATTCAGTGTTTTTATTTAGAATTCAGTGTTTTGTATTGAGAACTTGGATATTTTTTTAGAATTCAGTCTTTTTCTATTTAGAATTCAGTGCTTTTTTAATTTAGAATTTGGTGTTTTTAATTTAGAATTCAGTGTTTTTTAATTAGAATTCAGTGTTTTTTATTCAGAATTTGATGTTTTTTATTTAGAATTCAGTGTGTTTTATTTAGAATACAGTGTTTTGAATTTAGAATTCAGTGCTTTTTATTTAGAATTCAGTGCTTTTTTATTTAGAAATCAGGGGTATTTTTATTTAGAATTTATTTTTTTTATTTAGAATTCAGTGTAATTATTTAGAATTCAGTGTTTTTTATTTAGCATACAGTGTTTTTAATTTAGAATTCAGTGTTTTTATTTAGAATTCAGTGTTTTGTATTGAGAACTTGGATATTTTTTTTAGAATTCAGTGTTTTTCTATTTAGAATTCAGTGCTTTTTAAATTTAGAATTTGGTGTTTTTTATTTAGAATTCAGTTTTTTTATTCAGAATTTGGTGTTTTTTATTTAGAATTAAGTGTTTATCATTTAGATTTCAGTGTTTTTAATTTAGAATTCAGTGTTTTTTATTTAGAATTCAGTGCTTTTTATTTAGAATTCAGTGTTTATTTATTTAGAATTCAGTGTTTTTTTAATTTAGAATTCAGTGTAATTATTTAGAATTCAAAGGTTTTTATTTAGAATACAGTGTTTTTAATTTAGAATTCAGTGGTTTTTATTTAGAATTCAGTGTTTTGTATTGAGAACTTGGATATTTTTTTTTTGAATTCAGCGTTTTTCTATTTAGAATTCAGTGCTTTTTTAATTTAGAATTTGGTGTTTTTTATTTTGAATTCAGTGTTTTTTATTAGAATTCAGTGTTTTTTATTCAGAATTTGGTGTTTTTTATTTAGAATTCAGTGCTTTTTATTTAGAATTCAGTCGTTATTTATTTAGAATTAAATGTTTTTTTATTTGGAATTCAGTGTAATTATTTAGAATTCAGTATTTTTAATGTAGAATTCAGTGTTTTTTTATTTAGAATTCAGTGTATTTTATTTAGAAGTCAGTGCTTTTTATTCAGAAAATTGTGCTTTTTTTAGAATTGTGTTTTTATTAGATGTTGGTGCTTTTTTAGAATTAAGTGTTTTTTATTTAGAATTCAGTGCTTTTTATTTAGAATTCAGTGCTTCTTTATTTAGAATTCAGTGTTTATTTATTTAGAATTCAGTGTTTATTTATTTAGAATACAGTGTTTTTCGTTTAGAATTCAGTGTTTTTTTATTTAGAATTCAGTGTAATTATTTAGAATTCAGTGGTTTTTATTTAGAATACAGTGTTTTTAATTTAGAATTCAGTGTTTTGTATTGAGAACTTGGATATTTTTTTTTAGAATTCAGTCTTTTTCTATTTAGAATTCAGTGCTTTTTTAATTTAGAATTTGGTTTTTTTAATTTAGAATTCAGTGTTTTTAATTAGAATTCAGTGTTTTTTATTCAGAATTTGGTGTATTTTATTTTGAATTAAGTGTTTTTTATTTAGATTTCAGACTTTTTAATTTAGATTTCAGTGTTTTTTTTAGAATTCAGTGCTTTTTATTTAGAATTCAGTGTTTATTTATTTAGAATTCAGTGTTGTTTTATTTAGAATTCAGTGTAATTATTTAGAATTCAGTGTTTTTTATTTAAAATTCAGTGTTTTTTTATTTAGAATTCAGTGTAATTATTTAGAATTCAGTGTGTTTTATTTAGAATACAGTGTTTTCAATTTAGAATTCAGTGGTTTTTATTTAGAATTCAGTGTTTTGTATTGAGAATTTGGATTTTTTTTAGAAGTCATTCTTTTTCTATTTCGAAATCAGTGCTTTTTTATTTAGAATTTGGTGTTTTAATTTAGAATTCAGTGGGGTTTTTTTAGGATTCAGGGCTTTTTTAAAATTTTGAATCCGGTGTATTTTTATTAGAATTCAGTGTTTTTTAATTAGAATTTGGTGTTTTTATTTAGAATTGTGTGTTTTATTTAAAAATTAGGTGTTTTTTATTCAGAATTTGATGTTTGTTATTTAGAAGTCAGTGCTTTTTATTCAGAAAATTGTGCTTTTTTTTAGATTTGTGTTTTTTATTAGATGTTGGTGCTTTTTTAGAATCCATTGTTTTTAATATAGAATTCAGTGTTTTTTTATTTAGAATTCAGTGCTTTTAATTTAGTATTCAGTGCTTTTTATTTTGAATTCAGTGTTTTTTAATTTAGAATTCAGTGTAATTATTTAGAATTCAGTGTTTTTTATTTAGCATACAGTGTTTTTAATTTAGAATTCAGTGTTTTTATTTAGAATTCAGTGTTTTGTATTGAGAACTTGGATATTTTTTTTTAGAATTCAGTGTTTTTCTATTTAGAATTCAGTGCTTTTTAAATTTAGAATTTGGTGTTTTTTATTTAGAATTCAGTGTTTTTTATTCAGAATTTGGTGTTTTTTATTTAGAATTAAGTGTTTGTCATTTAGATTTCAGTGTTTTTAATTTAGAATTCAGTGTTTTTTATTTAGAATTCAGTGCTTTTTATTTAGAATTCAGTGTTTATTTATTTAGAATTCAGTGTTTTTTTAATTTAGAATTCAGTGTAATTATTTAGAATTCAAAGGTTTTTATTTAGAATACAGTGTTTTTAATTTAGAATTCAGTGGTTTTTATTTAGAATTCAGTGTTTTGTATTGAGAACTTTGATTTTTTTTAGAATTCAGTGTTTTTCTATTTAGAATTCAGTGCTTTTTTAATATAGAATTCAGTGTTTTTTTATTTAGAATTCAGTGCTTTTAATTTAGAATTCAGTGCTTTTTATTTTGAATTCAGTGTTTTTTAATTTAGAATTCAGTGTAATTATTTAGAATTCAGTGTTTTTTATTTAGCATACAGTGTTTTTAATTTAGAATTCAGTGTTTTTATTTAGAATTCAGTGTTTTGTATTGAGAACTTGGATATTTTTTTAGAATTCAGTCTTTTTCTATTTAGCATTCAGTGCTTTTTTAATTTAGAATTTGGTGTTTTTAATTTAGAATTCAGTGTTTTTTAATTAGAATTCAGTGTTTTTTATTCAGAATTTGGTGTTTTTTATTTAGAATTCAGTGTGTTTTATTTAGAATACAGCGTTTTGAATTTAGAATTCAGTGCTTTTTATTTAGAATTCAGTGCTTTTTTATTTAGAAATCAGGGGTATTTTTATTTAGAATTTTTCTTTTTTTCAGAATTCAGTGTAATTATTTAGAATTCAGTGTTTTTTATTTAGCATACAGTGTTTTGAATTTAGAATTCAGTGTTTTTATTTAGAATTCAGTGTTTTGTATTGAGAACTTGGATATTTTTTTTAGAATTCAGTGTTTTTCTATTTAGAATTCAGTGCTTTTTAAATTTAGAATTTGGTGTTTTTTATTTAGAATTCAGTTTTTTATTCAGAATTTGGTGTTTTTTATTTAGAATTAAGTGTTTATCATTTAGATTTCAGTGTTTTTAATTTAGAATTCAGTGTTTTTTATTTAGAATTCAGTGCTTTTTATTTAGAATTCAGTGTTTATTTATTTAGAATTCAGTGTTTTTTTAATTTAGAATTCAGTGTAATTATTTAGAATTCAAAGGTTTTTATTTAGAATACAGTGTTTTTTATTTAGAATTCAGTGGTTTTTATTTAGAATTCAGTGTGTTGTATTGATAACTTGGATATTTTTTTTTAGAATTCAGCGTTTTTCTATTTAGAATTCAGTGCTTTTTTAATTTAGAATTTGGTGTTTTTTATTTTGAATTCAGTGTTTTTTTATTAGAATTCAGTGTTTTTTATTCAGAATTTGGTGTTTTTTATTTAGAATTCAGTGCTTTTTATTTAGAATTCAGTGTTTATTTATTTAGAATTAAATGTTTTTTTATTTGGAATTCAGTGTAATTATTTAGAATTCAGTGTTTTTAATTTAGAATTCAGTGTTTTTTTTATTTAGAATTCAGTGTATTTTATTTAGAAGTCAGTGCTTTTTATTCATATAATTGTGCTTTTTTTAGAATTGTGTTTTTATTAGATGTTGGTGCTTTTTTAGAATTAAGTGTTTTTTATTTAGAATTCAGTGCTTTTTATTTAGAATTCAGTGCTTCTTTATTTAGAATTCAGTGTTTATTTATTTAGAATTCAGTGTTTATTTATTTAGAATACAGTGTTTTTCGTTTAGAATTCAGTGTTTTTTTATTTAGAATTCAGTGTAATTATTTAGAATTCAGTGGTTTTTATTTAGAATACAGTGTTTTTAATTTAGAATTCAGTGTTTTGTATTGAGAACTTGGATATTTTTTTTTAGAATTCAGTCTTTTTCTATTTAGAATTCAGTGCTTTTTTTAATTTAGAATTTGTTTTTTTTTATTTAAAATTCAGTGTTTTAATTAGAATTCAGTGTTTTTTATTCAGAATTTGGTGTATTTTATTTTGAATTAAGTGTTTTTTATTTAGATTTCAGACTTTTTAATTTAGATTTCAGTGTTTTTTTAGAATTCAGTGCTTTTTATTTAGAATTCAGTGTTTATTTATTTAGAATTCAGTGTTGTTTTATTTAGAATTCAGTGTAATTATTTAGAATTCAGTGTTTTTTATTTAAAATTCAGTGTTTTTTTATTTAGAATTCAGTGTAATTATTTAGAATTCAGTGTGTTTTATTTAGAATACAGTGTTTTCAATTTAGAATTCAGTGGTTTTTATTTAGAATTCAGTGTTTTGTATTGAGAATTTGGATTTTTTTAGAAGTCATTCTTTTTCTATTTCGAAATCAGTGCTTTTTTATTTAGAATTTGGTGTTTTAATTTAGAATTCAGTGGGTTTTTTTTAGGATTCAGGGCTTTTTTAAAATTTTGAATCCAGTGTATTTTTATTAGAATTCAGTGTTTTTTAATTAGAATTTGGTGTTTTTATTTAGAATTGTGTGTTTTATTTAAAAATTAGGTGTTTTTTATTCAGAATTTGATGTTTGTTATTTAGAAGTCAGTGCTTTTTATTCAGAAAATTGTGCTTTTTTTTAGATTTGTGTTTTTTATTAGATGTTGGTGCTTTTTTAGAATCCAGTGTAATTATTTAGAATTCAGTGTTTTTTATTTAGCATACAGTGTTTTTAATTTAGAATTCAGTGTTTTTATTTAGAATTCAGTGTTTTGTATTGAGAACTTGGATATTTTTTTTAGAATTCAGTGTTTTTCTATTTAGAATTCAGTGCTTTTTAAATTTAGAATTTGGTGTTTTTTATTTAGAATTCAGTGTTTTTTATTCAGAATTTGGTGTTTTTTATTTAGAATTAAGTGTTTATCATTTAGATTTCAGTGTTTTTAATTTAGAATTCAGTGTTTTTTATTTAGAATTCAGTGCTTTTTATTTAGAATTCAGTGTTTATTTATTTAGAATTCAGTGTTTTTTTAATTTAGAATTCAGTGTAATTATTTAGAATTCAAAGGTTTTTATTTAGAATACAGTGTTTTTAATTTAGAATTCAGTGGTTTTTATTTAGAATTCAGTGTTTTGTATTGAGAACTTGGATATTTTTTTTTTGAATTCAGCGTTTTTCTATTTAGAATTCAGTGTTTTTTATTCAGAATTTGGTGTTTTTTATTTAGAATTCAGTGCTTTTTATTTAGAATTCAGTCGTTATTTATTTAGAATTAAATGTTTTTTTATTTGGAATTCAGTGTAATTATTTAGAATTCAGTGTTTTTAATTTAGAATTCAGTGTTTTTTTTTATTTAGAATTCAGTGTATTTTATTTAGAAGTCAGTGCTTTTTATTCAGAAAATTGTGCTTTTTTTAGAATTGTGTTTTTATTAGATGTTGGTGCTTTTTTAGAATTAAGTGTTTTTTATTTAGAATTCAGTGCTTTTTATTTAGAATTCAGTGCTTCTTTATTTAGAATTCAGTGTTTATTTATTTAGAATTCAGTGTTTATTTATTTAGAATACAGTGTTTTTCGTTTAGAATTCAGTGTTTTTTTATTTAGAATTCAGTGTAATTATTTAGAATTCAGTGGTTTTTATTTAGAATACAGTGTTTTTAATTTAGAATTCAGTGTTTTGTATTGAGAACTTGGATATTTTTTTTTTAGAATTCAGTCTTTTTCTATTTAGAATTCAGTGCTTTTTTTAATTTAGAATTTGTTTTTTTTAATTTAGAATTCAGTGTTTTTAATTAGAATTCAGTGTTTTTATTCAGAATTTGGTGTATTTTATTTTGAATTAAGTGTTTTTTATTTAGATTTCAGACTTTTTAATTTAGATTTCAGTGTTTTTTTTTAGAATTCAGTGCTTTTTATTTAGAATTCAGTGTTTATTTATTTAGAATTCAGTGTTGTTTTATTTAGAATTCAGTGTAATTATTTAGAATTCAGTGTTTTTTATTTAAAATTCAGTGTTTTTTTATTTAGAATTCAGTGTAATTATTTAGAATTCAGTGTGTTTTATTTAGAATACAGTGTTTTCAATTTAGAATTCAGTGGTTTTTATTTAGAATTCAGTGTTTTGTATTGAGAATTTGGATTTTTTTAGAAGTCATTCTTTTTCTATTTCGAAATCAGTGCTTTTTTATTTAGAATTTGGTGTTTTAATTTAGAATTCAGTGGGTTTTTTTTAGGATTCAGGGCTTTTTTAAAATTTTGAATCCAGTGTATTTTTATTAGAATTCAGTGTTTTTTAATTAGAATTTGGTGTTTTTATTTAGAATTGTGTGTTTTATTTAAAAATTAGGTGTTTTTTATTCAGAATTTGATGTTTGTTATTTAGAAGTCAGTGCTTTTTATTCAGAAAATTGTGCTTTTTTTTAGATTTGTGTTTTTTATTAGATGTTGGTGCTTTTTTAGAATCCAGTGTAATTATTTAGAATTCAGTGTTTTTTATTTAGCATACAGTGTTTTTAATTTAGAATTCAGTGTTTTTATTTAGAATTCAGTGTTTTGTATTGAGAACTTGGATATTTTTTTTAGAATTCAGTGTTTTTCTATTTAGAATTCAGTGCTTTTTAAATTTAGAATTTGGTGTTTTTTATTTAGAATTCAGTGTTTTTTATTCAGAATTTGGTGTTTTTTATTTAGAATTAAGTGTTTATCATTTAGATTTCAGTGTTTTTAATTTAGAATTCAGTGTTTTTTATTTAGAATTCAGTGCTTTTTATTTAGAATTCAGTGTTTATTTATTTAGAATTCAGTGTTTTTTTAATTTAGAATTCAGTGTAATTATTTAGAATTCAAAGGTTTTTATTTAGAATACAGTGTTTTTAATTTAGAATTCAGTGGTTTTTATTTAGAATTCAGTGTTTTGTATTGAGAACTTGGATATTTTTTTTTTGAATTCAGCGTTTTTCTATTTAGAATTCAGTGTTTTTTATTCAGAATTTGGTGTTTTTTATTTAGAATTCAGTGCTTTTTATTTAGAATTCAGTCGTTATTTATTTAGAATTAAATGTTTTTTTATTTGGAATTCAGTGTAATTATTTAGAATTCAGTGTTTTTAATTTAGAATTCAGTGTTTTTTTTATTTAGAATTCAGTGTATTTTATTTAGAAGTCAGTGCTTTTTATTCAGAAAATTGTGCTTTTTTTAGAATTGTGTTTTTATTAGATGTTGGTGCTTTTTTAGAATTAAGTGTTTTTTATTTAGAATTCAGTGCTTTTTATTTAGAATTCAGTGCTTCTTTATTTAGAATTCAGTGTTTATTTATTTAGAATTCAGTGTTTATTTATTTAGAATACAGTGTTTTTCGTTTAGAATTCAGTGTTTTTTTATTTAGAATTCAGTGTAATTATTTAGAATTCAGTGGTTTTTATTTAGAATACAGTGTTTTTAATTTAGAATTCAGTGTTTTGTATTGAGAACTTGGATATTTTTTTTTAGAATTCAGTCTTTTTCTATTTAGAATTCAGTGCTTTTTTAATTTAGAATTTGTTTTTTTTAATTTAGAATTCAGTGTTTTTAATTAGAATTCAGTGTTTTTTATTCAGAATTTGGTGTATTTTATTTTGAATTAAGTGTTTTTTATTTAGATTTCAGACTTTTTAATTTAGATTTCAGTGTTTTTTTTTAGAATTCAGTGCTTTTTATTTAGAATTCAGTGTTTATTTATTTAGAATTCAGTGTTGTTTTATTTAGAATTCAGTGTTTTTTATTTAAAATTCAGTGTTTTTTTATTTAGAATTCAGTGTAATTATTTAGAATTCAGTGTGTTTTATTTAGAATACAGTGTTTTCAATTTAGAATTCAGTGGTTTTTATTTAGAATTCAGTGTTTTGTATTGAGAATTTGGATTTTTTTTAGAAGTCATTCTTTTTCTATTTCGAAATCAGTGCTTTTTTATTTAGAATTTGGTGTTTTAATTTAGAATTCAGTGGGGTTTTTTTTAGGATTCAGGGCTTTTTTAAAATTTTGAATCCGGTGTATTTTTATTAGAATTCAGTGTTTTTTAATTAGAATTTGGTGTTTTTATTTAGAATTGTGTGTTTTATTTAAAAATTAGGTGTTTATTATTCAGAATTTGATGTTTGTTATTTAGAAGTCAGTGCTTTTTATTCAGAAAATTGTGCTTTTTTTTAGATTTGTGTTTTTTATTAGATGTTGGTGCTTTTTTAGAATCCATTGTTTTTAATATAGAATTCAGTGTTTTTTTATTTAGAATTCAGTGCTTTTAATTTAGTATTCAGTGCTTTTTATTTTGAATTCAGTGTTTTTTAATTTAGAATTCAGTGTAATTATTTAGAATTCAGTGTTTTTTATTTAGCATACAGTGTTTTTAATTTAGAATTCAGTGTTTTTATTTAGAATTCAGTGTTTTGTATTGAGAACTTGGATATTTTTTTTTAGAATTCAGTGTTTTTCTATTTAGAATTCAGTGCTTTTTAAATTTAGAATTTGGTGATTTTTATTTAGAATTCAGTGTTTTTTATTCAGAATTTGGTGTTTTTTATTTAGAATTAAGTGTTTGTCATTTAGATTTCAGTGTTTTTAATTTAGAATTCAGTGTTTTGTATTTAGAATTCAGTGCTTTTTATTTAGAATTCAGTGTTTATTTATTTAGAATTCAGTGTTTTTTTAATTTAGAATTCAGTGTAATTATTTAGAATTCAAAGGTTTTTATTTAGAATACAGTGTTTTTAATTTAGAATTCAGTGGTTTTTATTTAGAATTCAGTGTTTTGTATTGAGAACTTTGATTTTTTTTTAGAATTCAGTGTTTTTCTATTTAGAATTCAGTGCTTTTTTAATATAGAATTCAGTGTTTTTTTATTTAGAATTCAGTGCTTTTAATTTAGAATTCAGTGCTTTTTATTTTGAATTCAGTGTTTTTTAATTTAGAATTCAGTGTAATTATTTAGAATTCAGTGTTTTTTATTTAGCATACAGTGTTTTTAATTTAGAATTCAGTGTTTTTATTTAGAATTCAGTGTTTTGTATTGAGAACTTGGATATTTTTTTTAGAATTCAGTCTTTTTCTATTTAGCATTCAGTGCTTTTTTAATTTAGAATTTGGTGTTTTTAATTTAGAATTCAGTGTTTTTTAATTAGAATTCAGTGTTTTTTATTCAGAATTTGGTGTTTTTTATTTAGAATTCAGTGTGTTTTATTTAGAATACAGCATTTTGAATTTAGAATTCAGTGCTTTTTATTTAGAATTCAGTGCTTTTTTATTTAGAAATCAGGGGTATTTTTATTTAGAATTTTTTTTTTCAGAATTCAGTGTAATTATTTAGAATTCAGTGTTTTTTATTTAGCATACAGTGTTTTTAATTTAGAATTCAGTGTTTTTATTTAGAATTCAGTGTTTTGTATTGAGAACTTGGATATTTTTTTTAGAATTCAGTGTTTTTCTATTTAGAATTCAGTGCTTTTTAAATTTAGAATTTGGTGTTTTTTATTTAGAATTCAGTTTTTTATTCAGAATTTGGTGTTTTTTATTTAGAATTAAGTGTTTATCATTTAGATTTCAGTGTTTTTAATTTAGAATTCAGTGTTTTTTATTTAGAATTCAGTGCTTTTTATTTAGAATTCAGTGTTTATTTATTTAGAATTCAGTGTTTTTTTTAATTTAGAATTCAGTGTAATTATTTAGAATTCAAAGGTTTTTATTTAGAATACAGTGTTTTTAATTTAGAATTCAGTGGTTTTTATTTAGAATTCAGTGTGTTGTATTGATAACTTGGATATTTTTTTTTAGAATTCAGCGTTTTTCTATTTAGAATTCAGTGCTTTTTTAATTTAGAATTTGGTGTTTTTTATTTTGAATTCAGTGTTTTTTTATTAGAATTCAGTGTTTTTTATTCAGAATTTGGTGTTTTTTATTTAGAATTCAGTGCTTTTTATTTAGAATTCAGTGTTTATTTATTTAGAATTAAATGTTTTTTTATTTGGAATTCAGTGTAATTATTTAGAATTCAGTGTTTTTAATTTAGAATTCAGTGTTTTTTTTATTTAGAATTCAGTGTATTTTATTTAGAAGTCAGTGCTTTTTATTCATATAATTGTGCTTTTTTTAGAATTGTGTTTTTATTAGATGTTGGTGCTTTTTTAGAATTAAGTGTTTTTTATTTAGAATTCAGTGCTTTTTATTTAGAATTCAGTGCTTCTTTATTTAGAATTCAGTGTTTATTTATTTAGAATTCAGTGTTTATTTATTTAGAATACAGTGTTTTTCGTTTAGAATTCAGTGTTTTTTTATTTAGAATTCAGTGTAATTATTTAGAATTCAGTGGTTTTTATTTAGAATACAGTGTTTTTAATTTAGAATTCAGTGTTTTGTATTGAGAACTTGGATATTTTTTTTTAGAATTCAGTCTTTTTCTATTTAGAATTCAGTGCTTTTTTTAATTTAGAATTTGTTTTTTTTTATTTAAAATTCAGTGTTTTAATTAGAATTCAGTGTTTTTTATTCAGAATTTGGTGTATTTTATTTTGAATTAAGTGTTTTTTATTTAGATTTCAGACTTTTTAATTTAGATTTCAGTGTTTTTTTTAGAATTCAGTGCTTTTTATTTAGAATTCAGTGTTTATTTATTTAGAATTCAGTGTTGTTTTATTTAGAATTCAGTGTAATTATTTAGAATTCAGTGTTTTTTATTTAAAATTCAGTGTTTTTTTATTTAGAATTCAGTGTAATTATTTAGAATTCAGTGTGTTTTATTTAGAATACAGTGTTTTCAATTTAGAATTCAGTGGTTTTTATTTAGAATTCAGTGTTTTGTATTGAGAATTTGGATTTTTTTAGAAGTCATTCTTTTTCTATTTCGAAATCAGTGCTTTTTTATTTAGAATTTGGTGTTTTAATTTAGAATTCAGTGGGTTTTTTTTAGGATTCAGGGCTTTTTTAAAATTTTGAATCCAGTGTATTTTTATTAGAATTCAGTGTTTTTTAATTAGAATTTGGTGTTTTTATTTAGAATTGTGTGTTTTATTTAAAAATTAGGTGTTTTTTATTCAGAATTTGATGTTTGTTATTTAGAAGTCAGTGCTTTTTATTCAGAAAATTGTGCTTTTTTTTAGATTTGTGTTTTTTATTAGATGTTGGTGCTTTTTTAGAATCCAGTGTAATTATTTAGAATTCAGTGTTTTTTATTTAGCATACAGTGTTTTTAATTTAGAATTCAGTGTTTTTATTTAGAATTCAGTGTTTTGTATTGAGAACTTGGATATTTTTTTTAGAATTCAGTGTTTTTCTATTTAGAATTCAGTGCTTTTTAAATTTAGAATTTGGTGTTTTTTATTTAGAATTCAGTGTTTTTTATTCAGAATTTGGTGTTTTTTATTTAGAATTAAGTGTTTGTCATTTAGATTTCAGTGTTTTTAATTTAGAATTCAATGTTTTTTATTTTGAATTCAGTGCTTTTTATTTAGAATTCAGTGTTTTTTATTTAGAATTCAGTGTTTTGTATTGAGAACTTTGATTTTTTTTTAGAATTCAGTGTTTTTCTATTTGGAATTCAGTGCTTTTTTAATTTAGAATTTGGTGTTTTTTATTTTGAATTCAGTGTTTTTTATTCAGAATTTGGTGTTTTTTATTTAGAATTCAGTGCTTTTTATTTAGAATTCAGTGTTAATTTATTTAGAATTAAGTGTTTTTTTTATTTAGAATTCAGTGCAATTATTTAGAATTCAGTGTTTTTAATTTAGAATTCAGTGTTTTTTAATTTAGAATTCAGTGTAATTATTTAGAATTCAGTGTGTTTTATTTAGAATACAGTGTTTTTAATTTAGAATTCAGTGGTTTTTATTTAGAATTCAGTGTTTGTTTTGTTTTGAGAATTTGGACTTTTTTTAGAAGTCATTCTTTTTCTATTTAGAATTCAGTGCTTTTTAATTTAGAATTTGGTGTTTTTTATTTAGACTTCAGTATTGTTTTTATTTCGAAATCAGTGCTTTTTTAATTTAGAATTTGGTGTTTTAATTTAGAATTCAGTGTTTTTTTATTTTTGAATTCAGTTCTTTTTTAAATTATAGAATCCAGTGTATTTTTATTAGAATTCAGTGTTTTTTAATTAGAATTTGGTGTTTTTATTTAGAATTGTGTGTTTTATTTAGAATTCAGTGTTTTTTATTCAGAAATTGGTGTTTTTTACTTAGAATTCACTGCTTTTAATTTAGAATTCAGTGCTTTTTATTTTGAATTCAGTGTTTTTTAATTTAGAATTCAGTGTAATTATTTAGAATTCAGTGTTTTTTATTTAGCATACAGTGTTTTTAATTTAGACTTCAGTGCTTTTTATTTAGAATTCAGTGCTTTTTACTTAGAATTCAGTGTTTTTTATTTAGAATTTATTGTTTTTTTATTTAGAATTCAGTGTTTTTATTTAGAATTCAGTGTTTTATATTTAGAATTTGGTTTTTTTATTTAGAATTCAGTGTTTTTTATTTAGAAGTCAGTGATTTTTATTCAGAAAATTGTGCTTTTTTAGAATTGTGTTTTTATTAGATGTTGATGCTTTTTTAGAATTGAGTTTTTTTTATTTAGAATTCAGGGCTTTTTATTTAGAATTCAGTGCTTCTTTATTTAGAATTCAGTGTTTATTTATTTAGAATACAGTGTTTTTCATTTAGAATTCAGTGTTTTTTTATTTAGAATTCAGTGTAATTATTTAGAATTCAGTGGTTTTTATTTAGAATACAGTGTTTTTAATTTAGAATGCAGTAGTTTTTATTTAGAATTCAGTGTTTTGTATTGAGAACTTGGATATTTTTTTTAGAATTCAGTCTTTTTCTATTTAGAATTCAGTGCTTTTTTAATTTAGAATTTGGTGGTTTTTATTTAGAATTCAGTGTTTTTTAATTAGAATTCAGTGTTTTTTCTTCAGATTTTGGTGATTTTTATTTAGAATTAAGTGTTTTTTTATTTAGATTTCAGTTTTT
Organism: Nothobranchius furzeri; assembly: GCF_043380555.1. NCBI lineage: Eukaryota > Metazoa > Chordata > Actinopteri > Cyprinodontiformes > Nothobranchiidae > Nothobranchius > Nothobranchius furzeri. Next base: position 62,968,262 of record NC_091755.1, read on the forward strand.
TAATTTAGAATTCAGTGTTTTTTATTTAGAATTCAGTGCTTTTTATTTAGAATTCAGTGTTTATTTATTTAGAATTCAGTGTTTTTTTTATTTAGAATTAGTGTAATTATTTAGAATTCATTGGTTTTTATTTAGAATTCAGTGTTTTTTATTTAGAATTCAGTGTAATTATTTAGAATTCAGTGTGTTTTATTTAGAATACACTGTTTTTAATTTAGAATTCAGTGTTTTTTATTTAGAATTCAGTGTTTTGTATTGAGAATTCTGTGCTTTTTATTTAGAATTCAGTGTTTTGTATTGAGAATTTGGATATTTTTTTTAGAAGTCATTCTTTTTCTATTTAGAATTCAGTGCTTTTTAATTTAGAATTTGGTGTTTTTTATTTAGACTTCAGTGTTTTTTTATTTAGAATTTGGTGTTTTAATTTAGAATTCAGTGTTTTTTTATTTAGAATTCAGTGCTTTTTTAACATTTAGAATCCAGTGTATTTTTATTAGAATTCAGTGTTTTTAATTAGAATTTGGTGTTTTTATTTATAATTGTGTGTTTTATTTAAAAATTCAGTGTTTTTTATTCAGAATTTGGTGTTTTTTTATGTAGAAGTCTGTGTTTTTTATTCAGAAAATTGTGCTTTTTTTTAGATTTGTGTTTTTTTATTAGATGTTGGTGCTTTTTTAGAATCCAGTGTTTTTAATATAGAATTCCGTGTTTTTTATTTAGAATTCACTGCTTTTAATTTAGAATTCCGTGCTTTTTATTTTGAATTCAGTGTTTTTTAATTTAGAATTCAGTGTAATTATTTAGAATTCAGTGTTTTTTATTTAGCATACAGTGTTTTTAATTTAGAATTCAGTGTTTTTATTTAGAATTCAGTGTTTTCTATTGAGAATTTGGATTTTTTTAGAATTCAGTGTTTTTCTAATTAGAATTCAGTAGTTTTTTAATTTACAATTTGGTGTTTTTTATTTAGACTTCAGTGCTTTTTATTTAGAATTCAGTGCTTTTTTATTTAGAATTCAGTGTTATTTTATTTAGAATTTATTGTTTTTTTATTTAGAATTCAGTGTTTTTATTTAGAATTCAGTGTTTTTTATTTAGACTTTGGTTTTTTTATTTAGAATTCAGTGTTTTTTATTTAGAAGTCAGTGCTTTTTATTCAGATAATTGTGCTTTTTTTTAGATTTGTGTTTTTATTAGATGTTGGTGCTTTTTTAGAATCCAGTGTTTTTAATTTAGAATTCAGTGTTTTTTATTTAGATTTCACTGCTTTTAATTTAAAATTCAGTGCTTTTTATATTGAATTCAGTGTTTTTTAATTTAGAATTCAGTGTAATTATTTAGAATTCAGTGTTTTTTATTTAGCATACAGTGTTTTTAATTTAGACTTCAGTGCTTTTTATTTAGAATTCAGTGCTTTTTTACTTAGAATTCAGTGTTTTTTATTTAGAATTTATTGTTTTTTTATTTAGAATTCAGTGTTTTTATTTAGAATTCAGTGTTTTATATTTAGAATTTGGTTTTTTTATTTAGAATTCAGTGTTTTTTATTTAGAAGTCAGTGATTTTTATTCAGAAAATTGTGCTTTTTTAGAATTGTGTTTTTATTAGATGTTGATGCTTTTTTAGAATTGAGTTTTTTTTATTTAGAATTCAGGGCTTTTTATTTAGAATTCAGTGCTTCTTTATTTAGAATTCAGTGTTTATTTATTTAGAATACAGTGTTTTTCATTTAGAATTCAGTGTTTTTTTATTTAGAATTCAGTGTAATTATTTAGAATTCAGTGGTTTTTATTTAGAATACAGTGTTTTTAATTTAGAATGCAGTAGTTTTTATTTAGAATTCAGTGTTTTGTATTGAGAACTTGGATATTTTTTTTAGAATTCAGTCTTTTTCTATTTAGAATTCAGTGCTTTTTTAATTTAGAATTTGGTGGTTTTTATTTAGAATTCAGTGTTTTTTAATTAGAATTCAGTGTTTTTTCTTCAGATTTTGGTGATTTTTATTTAGAATTAAGTGTTTTTTTATTTAGATTTCAGTTTTTTAATTTAGAATTCAGTGTTTTTTATTTAGAATTCAGTGCTTTTTATTTAGAATTCAGTGTTTATTTATTTAGAATTCAGTGTTTTTTTTATTTAGAATTAGTGTAATTATTTAGAATTCATTGGTTTTTATTTAGAATTCAGTGTTTTTTATTTAGAATTCAGTGTAATTATTTAGAATTCAGTGTGTTTTATTTAGAATACACTGTTTTTAATTTAGAATTCAGTGTTTTTTATTTAGAATTCAGTGTTTTGTATTGAGAATTCTGTGCTTTTTATTTAGAATTCAGTGTTTTGTATTGAGAATTTGGATATTTTTTTTAGAAGTCATTCTTTTTCTATTTAGAATTCAGTGCTTTTTAATTTAGAATTTGGTGTTTTTTATTTAGACTTCAGTGTTTTTTTATTTAGAATTTGGTGTTTTAATTTAGAATTCAGTGTTTTTTTTATTTAGAATTCAGTGCTTTTTTAACATTTAGAATCCAGTGTATTTTTATTAGAATTCAGTGTTTTTAATTAGAATTTGGTGTTTTTATTTATAATTGTGTGTTTTATTTAAAAATTCAGTGTTTTTTATTCAGAATTTGGTGTTTTTTTATGTAGAAGTCTGTGTTTTTTATTCAGAAAATTGTGCTTTTTTTTAGATTTGTGTTTTTTTATTAGATGTTGGTGCTTTTTTAGAATCCAGTGTTTTTAATATAGAATTCCGTGTTTTTTATTTAGAATTCACTGCTTTTAATTTAGAATTCAGTGCTTTTTATTTTGAATTCAGTGTTTTTTAATTTAGAATTCAGTGTAATTATTTAGAATTCAGTGTTTTTTATTTAGCATACAGTGTTTTTAATTTAGAATTCAGTGTTTTTATTTAGAATTCAGTGTTTTCTATTGAGAATTTGGATTTTTTTAGAATTCAGTGTTTTTCTAATTAGAATTCAGTAGTTTTTTAATTTACAATTTGGTGTTTTTTATTTAGACTTCAGTGCTTTTTATTTAGAATTCAGTGCTTTTTTATTTAGAATTCAGTGTTATTTTATTTAGAATTTATTGTTTTTTTATTTAGAATTCAGTGTTTTTATTTAGAATTCAGTGTTTTTTATTTAGACTTTGGTTTTTTTATTTAGAATTCAGTGTTTTTTATTTAGAAGTCAGTGCTTTTTATTCAGATAATTGTGCTTTTTTTTAGATTTGTGTTTTTATTAGATGTTGGTGCTTTTTTAGAATCCAGTGTTTTTAATTTAGAATTCAGTGTTTTTTATTTAGATTTCACTGCTTTTAATTTAAAATTCAGTGCTTTTTATATTGAATTCAGTGTTTTTTAATTTAGAATTCAGTGTAATTATTTAGAATTCAGTGTTTTTTATTTAGCATACAGTGTTTTTAATTTAGAATTCAGTGTTTTTATTTAGAATTCAGTGCTTTTTTATTTAGAATTCAGTGTTTTTCTATTTAGAATTTATTGTTTTTTTATTTAGAATTCCGTGTTTTTATTTAGAATTCAGTGTTTTTTATTTAGAATTTGTTTTTTTATTTAGAATTCAGTGTTTTTTATTTAGAAGTCAGTGCTTTTTATTCAGAAAATTGTGCTGTTTTTAGAATTGTGTTTTTATTAGATGTTGGTGCTTTTTTAGAATTCAGTGTTTTTTATTTAGAATTCAGTGCATTTTATTTAGAATTCAGTGCTTCTTTATTTAGAATTCAGTGTTTATTTATTTAGAATTCAGTGTTTATTTATTTAGAATTCAGTGTAATTATTTAGAATTCAGTGGTTTTTATTTAGAATACAGTGTTTTTAATTTAGAATTCAGTGGTTTTTATTTAGAATTCAGTGTTTTGTGTTGAGAACTTGGATATTTTTTTTAGAATTCAGTCATTTTCTATTTAGAATTCAGTGCTTTTTTAATTTACAATTTAGTGTTTTTATTTAGAATTCAGTCTTTTTAATTAGAATTCATTCTTTTTTATTCAGAGTTTGGTGTTTCTTATTTAGAATTAAGTGTTTTTTATTTAGATTTCAGTGTTTTTAATTTAGAATTCAGTTTTTTTATGTAGAATTCAGTGCTTTTTATTTAGAATTCAGTGTTTATTTATTTAGAATTCAGTGTTTTTTATTTAGAATTCAGTGTTTATTTATTTAGAATTCAGTGTTTTTTTATTTAGAATTCAGTGTAATTATTCAGAATTCAGTGTTTTTTATTTTGACTTCAGTGTTTTTTTATTTAGAATTCAGTGTGTTTTATTTAGAATACAGTGTTTTTAATTTAGAATTCAGTGGTTTTTATTTAGAATTCAGTGTTTTGTATTGAGAATTTGGATTTTTTTTAGAAGTCATTCTTTTTCTATTTAGAATTCAGTGCTTTTTAATTTAGAATTTGGTGTTTTTTATTTAGAATTCAGTGTTTTTTTTATTTAGAATTCAGTGCTTTTTTAAATGTAGAATCCAGTGTATTTTTATTAGAATTCAGTGTTTTTTAATTAGAATTTGGTGTTTTTATTTAGAATTGTGTGTTTTATTTAAAAATTCAGTGTTTTTTTTTTTCAGAATTTGGTGTTTTTTATTTAGAAGTCAGTGCTTTTTATTCAGAAAATTGTGCTTTTTTTTTAGATTTGTGTTTTTTATTAGATGTTTGTGCTTTTTTAGAATCCAGTGTTTTTAATGTAGAATTCAGTGTTTTTTATTTAGAATTCACTGCTTTTAATTTAGAATTCAGTGCTTTTTATTTTGAATTCAGTGTTGTTTATTTTAGAATTCAGTGTAATTATTTAGAATTCAGTGTTTTTTATTTAGAATTCATTGTTTTTTTATTTAGAATTCAGTGTTTTTTTTAGAATTCAGTGTAATTATTTAGAATTCAGTGTGTTTTATTTAGAATATAGTGTTTTTAATTTAGAATTCAGTGGTTTTTATTTAGAATTCACTGCTTTTATAAATTTAGAATCCAGCGTATTTTTATTAGAATTCAATTCAATTCAATTCAAGTTTATTTATATAGCGCCAAATCACGACAAGAGTCGTCTCAAGGCACTTCACATAATAAACATTCCAATTCACAGTTCATTAAGCCGATCAGAAATAATGTTTCCTATATAAGGAACCCAGTAAATTGCATCAAGTCACTGACTAGTGTCAGTGACCATACAGCAATCCTCATTCTAAGCAAGCATGCAGCAACAGTGGAGAGGAAAACTCCCTTTTAACAGGAAGAAACCTCCAGAGAATCCTGGCTCAGTATAAGCAGCCATCCTCCACGACTCACTGGGGATCGAGAAGACAGAGCAGGCAGACACACACACACACACACACACACACACACACACACACACACACACACACACACACACACACCCACACACACACACACATACATACACACACACACACACACACACACACACACACACACACACACACACACACACACACACACACACAAAGACAAGTAATGTGTCTATAGTTATATTGTGATGTCTTAGTAAATATTGTATTTGGTGAAAGATAAACTTTATTGTATTTATCCTAGTGGATCTATAATTAAATGGATAAACTAGTATTAGCACATCAAAAGTCAATGAAAACAAAAAGTTATTATCAGGAGAGAGAGAATGTATTAGTTGTTAGCAGCAGTGTGCTAGTCAGTGTTTTTTAATTAGAATTTGGTGTTTTTTTTAGAATTCAGTGTTTTTTATTCAGAATTTGGTGTTTTTATTTAGAAGTCAGTGCTTTTTATTCAGAAAATTTTGCTTTTTGTTAGATGTGTGTGTTTTATTAGATGTTGGTGCTTTTTTTAGAATCCAGTGTTTTTAATTTAGAATTCAGTGTTTTTTTTTTAGAATTCAGTGCTTTTTATAAAATTTAGAATCCAGTGTATTTTTATTAGAATTCAGTGTTTTTTAATTAGAATTCAGTGTTTTTTACTCAGAATTTGGTGTTGTTTTTTATTTAGAATTAAGTGTTTTTTATTTAGAATTCAGTGTTTTTAATTTAGAATTCAGTGCTTTTTATTTAGAATTCAGTGCTTTTTATTGATAATTCAGTGTTTTGTATTGAGAATTAGGATATTTTTTTTAGAAGTCAGTCTTTTTCTATTTAGAATTCAGTGCTTTTTAATTTAGAATTATGTTTTTTATTTAGACTTCAGTGTTTTTTTTAATTTCAAATTCAATGCTGTTTTATTTAGAATTTGGTGTTTTTATTTAGAATTCAGTGGTTTTTTATTTAGAATTCAGTGCTTTTTTGAATTTAGAATCCAGTGTATTTTTATTAGAATTCAGTGTTTTTTAATTAGAATTTGGTGTTTTTATTTAGAATTGTGTGTTTTATTTAGAATTCAGTGTTTTTTATTCAGAATTTGGTGTTTTTTATTTAGAAGTCAGTGCTTTTTATTCAGAAAATTGTGCTTTTTGTTTGATTTGTGTGTTTTATTAGATGTTGGTGCTTTTTTAGAATCCAGTGTTTTTCATTTAGAATTCAGTGTTTTTTATTTAGAATTCAGTGCTTTTTATTTAGAATTCAGTGCTTTTTATTTATAATTCAGTGCTTTTTATTTTGAATTCAGTGTTTATTTATTTAGAATTCAGTGTATTTCTATTTAGAATTCTGTGCTTTTAAAATTTAGAATTTGGTGTTTTTTATTTATACTTCAGTGTTTTTTTTTATTTAGAATTCAGTGCTTTTATTTAGAATTAAGTGTTTTTGATTTAGAATTCAGTGTTTTTTTATTTAGAATTCAGTGCTTTTTAAAATTTAGAATCCAGTGTATTTTTATTAGAATTCAGTGTTTTTTATTCAGAATTTGGTGTTTTTTATTTAGAATTACGTGTTTTTTTATTTAGAATTTAGTGTTTTTAATTTAGAATTCAGTGTTTTTTATTTAGAATTCAGTGCTTTTTATTTAGAATTCAGTGTTTTGTATTGAGAATTTGGATTTTTTTTTAGAAGTCAGTCTTTTTCTATTTAGAATTCAGTGCTTTTTAATTTAGAATTTGGTGTTTTTTATTTAGACTTCAGTGTTTTTTTATTTCGAATTCAGTGCTTTTTTATTTAGAATTTGGTGTTTTTATTTAGAATTCAGTGTTTTTTATTTAGAATTCAGTGCTTTTTTAAATTTAGAATCCACTGTATTTTTATTAAAATTCAGTGTTTTTTAATTAGAATTTGGTGTTTTTATTTAGAATTGTGTGTTTTATTTAGAATTCAGTGTTTTTTTATTCAGAATTTGGTGTTTTTTATTTAGAAGTCAGTGCTTTTTATTCAGAAAATTTAGCTTTTTGTTAGATTTGTGTGTTTTATTAGATGTTGGTGCTTTTTTAGAATCCAGTGTTTTTAATTTAGAATTCAGTGTTTTTTATTTAGAATTCGGTGCTTTTTATTTTGAATTCAGTGTTTATTTATTGAGAATACAGTGTTTTTGTATTTAGAATTCAGTGCTTTTTAAAATTTAGAATCCAGTGTATTTTTATAAGAATTCAGTGTTTTTTTTTATTAGAATTCAGTGTTTTTTACCCAGAATTTGGTGTTTTTTTTTAGAATTAAGTGTTTTTTTTAGAATTCAGTGTTTTTTATTTAGAATTCAGTGTTTTTATTTAGAATTCAGTGCTTTTTATTTAGAATTCAGTGTTTTGTATTGAGAATTTGGATATTTTTTTTAGAAGTCAGTCTTTTTCTATTTAGAATTCAGTGCTTTTTAATTTAGAATTTGGTGTTTCTTATTTAGACTTCAGTGTTTTTTTAATTCGAATTCAGTGCTTTTTTATTTAGAATTTGGTGTTTTTCTTTAGAATTCAGTGGTTTTTTATTTAGAATTCAGTGCTTTTTAAAATTTAGAATCCAGTGTATTTTTATTAGAATTCAGTGTTTTTTATTCAGAATTTGGTGTTTTTTATTTAGAATTACGTGTTTTTTTATTTAGAATTTAGTGTTTTTAATTTAGAATTCAGTGTTTTTTATTTAGAATTCAGTGCTTTTTATTTAGAATTCAGTGTTTTGTATTGAGAATTTGGATTTTTTTTTAGAGGTCAGTCTTTTTCTATTTAGAATTCAGTGCTTTTTAATTTAGAATTTGGTGTTTTTTATTTAGACTTCAGTGTTTTTTTATTTCGAATTCAGTGCTTTTTTATTTAGAATTTGGTGTTTTTATTTAGAATTCAGTGTTTTTTATTTAGAATTCAGTGCTTTTTTAAATTTAGAATCCACTGTATTTTTATTAAAATTCAGTGTTTTTTAATTAGAATTTGGTGTTTTTATTTAGAATTGTGTGTTTTATTTAGAATTCAGTGTTTTTTTATTCAGAATTTGGTGTTTTTTATTTAGAAGTCAGTGCTTTTTATTCAGAAAATTTAGCTTTTTGTTAGATTTGTGTGTTTTATTAGATGTTGGTGCTTTTTTAGAATCCAGTGTTTTTAATTTAGAATTCAGTGTTTTTTATTTAGAATTCGGTGCTTTTTATTTTGAATTCAGTGTTTATTTATTGAGAATACAGTGTTTTTGTATTTAGAATTCAGTGCTTTTTAAAATTTAGAATCCAGTGTATTTTTATAAGAATTCAGTGTTTTTTTTTATTAGAATTCAGTGTTTTTTACCCAGAATTTGGTGTTTTTTTTTAGAATTAAGTGTTTTTTTTAGAATTCAGTGTTTTTTATTTAGAATTCAGTGTTTTTATTTAGAATTCAGTGCTTTTTATTTAGAATTCAGTGTTTTGTATTGAGAATTTGGATATTTTTTTTAGAAGTCAGTCTTTTTCTATTTAGAATTCAGTGCTTTTTAATTTAGAATTTGGTGTTTCTTATTTAGACTTCAGTGTTTTTTTAATTCGAATTCAGTGCTTTTTTATTTAGAATTTGGTGTTTTTCTTTAGAATTCAGTGGTTTTTTATTTAGAATTCAGTGCTTTTTAAAATTTAGAATCCAGTGTATTTTTATTAGAATTCAGTGTTTTTTAATTAGAATTTGGTGTTTTTATTTAGAATTGTGTGTTTTATTTAGAATTCAGTGTTTTTATTTAGAATTTGGTGTTTTTATTTAGAATTCAGTGTTTTTTATTTAGAATTCAGTGCTTTTTTAAATTTAGAATCCAGTGTATTTTTATTAGAATTCAGTGTTTTTAATTAGAATTTGGTGTTTTTATTTAGAATTGTGTGTTTTATTTAGAATTCAGTGTTTTTTATTCAGAATTTGGTGTTTTTATTTAGAAGTCAGTGCTTTTTATTCGTAAAATTTAGCTTTTTGTTAGATTTGTGTGTTTTATTAGATGTTGGTGCTTTTTTAGAATCCAGTGTTTTTAATTTAGAATTCAGTGTTTTTTATTTAGAATTCAGTGCTTTTTATTTAGAATTCAGTGCTTTTATTTAGAATTAAGTGTTTTTGATTTAGAATTCAGTGTTTTTTTATTTAGAATTCAGTGCTTTTTAAAATTTAGAATCCAGTGTATTTTTATTAGAATTCAGTGTTTTTTTAATTAGAATTCAGTGTTTTTTACCCAGAATTTGGTGTTTTTTATTTAGAATTAAGTGTTTTTTTTTGAATTCAGTGTTTTTAATTTAGAATTCAGTGTTTTTTATTTAGAATTCAGTGCTTTTTATTTAGAATTCAGTGTTTTGTATTGAGAATTTGGATATTTTTTTTAGAAGTCAGTCTTTTTCTATTTAGAATTCAGTGCTTTTAAAATTTAGAATTTGGTGTTTTTTATTTAGACTTCAGTGTTTTTTTAATTCGAATTCAGTGCTTTTTTATTTAGAATTTGGTGTTTTTCTTTAGATTTCAGTGGTTTTTTATTTAGAATTCAGTGCTTTTTTAAATTTAGAATCCAGTGTATTTTTATTAGAATTCAGTGTTTTTTAATTAGAATTTGGTGTTTTTATTTAGAATTGTGTGTTTTATTTAGAATTCAGTGTTTTTATTTAGAATTTGGTGTTTTTAGTTAGAATTCAGTGTTTTTTATTTAGAAATCAGTGCTTTTTTTTTATTTAGAATCCAGTGTATTTTTATTAGAATTCAGTGTTTTTTAATTAGAATTTGGTGTTTTTATTTAGAATTGTGTGTTTTATTTAGAATTCAGTGTTTTTTATTCAGAATTTGGTGTTTTTTATTTAGAAGTCAGTGCTTTTTATTCAGAAAAATTTGCTTTTTGTTAGATTTGTGGGTTTTATTAGATGTTGGTGCTTTTTTAGAATCCAGTGTTTTTAATTTAGAATTCAGTGTTTTTTATTTAGAATTCAGTGCTTTTAATTTAGAATTCAGTGCTTTTTATTTAGAATTCAGTGTTTATTTATTTAGAATTCAGTGTTTTTCTATTTAGAATTCAGTGCTTTTAAAATTTAGAATTTGGTGTTTTTTATTTATACTTCAGTGTTGTTTTATTTAGAATTCAGTGCTTTTATTTAGAATTCAGTGTATTTATTTAGATTTCACAGTTTTTTATTTAGAATTCGGTGTATTTTTGATCAGAATTCAGTGTTTTTTATTTAGAATTCAGTGCTTTTTATTTAGAATTCAGTGCTTTTTTTATTTAGAATGCAGTGTTTTTCAATTAGAATTCAGAGTTTTTTTTAACTTAGAATTCAGGGTATTTATTTAGAATTCAGTGTGTTTTATTTAGAATACAGTGTTTTTAATTTAGATTTCATTGTTTTTTATTTAGAATTCATTGTTTTGTATTGGGAATATCGATTTTTTTTAGAAGTCAGCGTTTTTCTATTTAGAATTAAGTGCTTGTAAAATTTAGAATTTCGTGTTTTTTATTCGTACTTCAGTGTTTTTTATTTAGAATTCAGTGCTTTTATTTAGAATTTGGTGTTTTTATTTAGAATTCAGTGTTTTTTTTATTTAGAATTCAGTGCTTTTTATAATTTAGAATCCAGTGTATTTTTATTAGAATTCAGGGTTTTTTAATTACAATTTGGTTTTTTTATTTAGAATTGTGATTTTATTTAGAATTCAGTTTTTTTATTCAGAATTTTGTGTTTTTATTTAGAAGTCAGTGCTTTGTATTGAGAAGTTGGATATTTTTTTTAGAAGTCAGTCTTTTTCTATTTAGAATTCAGTGCTTTTTAATTTAGAATTTGGTGTTTTTTATTTAGACTTCAGTGTTTTTTATTTCGAATTCAGTGTTTTTTTATTTAGAATTCAGTGCTTTTTTAAATTTAGAATCCAGTGTATTTTTATTAGAATTCAGTGTTTTTTAATTAGAATTCAGTGTTTTTTACTCAGAATTTGGTGTTTTGTATTGAGAATTTGGATATTTTTTTTAGAAGTCAGTCTATTTCTATTTAGAATTCAGTGCTTTTTTATTTAGAATTTGGTGTTTTTATTTAGTATTCAGTGGTTTTTTTATTTAGAATTCAGTGGTTTTTATTTAGAATTTATTGTTTTGTATTGAGAATTTGGATTTTTTTAGAAGTCAGTGTTTTTCTATTTAGAATTCCGTGCTTGTAAAATTTAGAATTTCGTGTTTTTTATTTATACTTCAGTGTTTTTTTTTATTTAGAATTCAGTGCTTTTTATAATTTAGAATCCAGTGTATTTTTATTAGAATTCAGTTTTTTTTTAATTACAATTCGGTGTTTTTATTTAGATTTGTGATTTTATTTAGAATTCTGTTTTTACTCAGAATTTTGTGTTTTTTATTTAGAATTAAGTATTTTTTATTTATAATTCAGTGTTTTTTAATTAGACTTCAGTGCTTTTATTTAGAATTTGGTGTTTTTATTTAGAAGTCAGTGCTTTGTATTGAGAATTTGGATATTTTTTTTAGAAGTCAGTCTTTTTCTATTTAGAATTCAGTGCTTTTTTATTTAGAATTTGGTGTTTTTATTTAGTATTCAGTGGTTTTTTTATTTAGAATTCAGTGGTTTTTATTTAGAATTCATTGTTTTGTATTGAGAATTTGGATTTTTTTAGAAGTCAGTGTTTTTCTATTTAGAATTCAGTGCTTGTAAAATTTAGAATTTCGTGTTTTTTATTTATACTTCAGTGTTTTTTTTATTTAGAATTCAGTGCTTTTTATAATTTAGAATCCAGTGTATTTTTATTAGAATTCAGGTTTTTTTTAATTACAATTCGGTGTTTTTATTTAGATTTGTGATTTTATTTAGAATTCTGTTTTTACTCAGAATTTTGTGTTTTTTATTTAGAATTAAGTATTTTTTATTTATAATTCAGTGTTTTTTAATTAGACTTCAGTGCTTTTATTTAGAATTTGTTGTTTTTATTTAGAAGTCAGTGCTTTGTATTAAGAATTTGGATATTTTTTTTAGAAGTCAGTCTTTTTCTATTTATAATTCAGTGCTTTTTAATTTAGAATTTGGTGCTTTTTTAAATTTAGAATCCAGTGTATTTTTATTAGAATTCAGTGTTTTTTAATTAGAATTCAGTGTTTTTTTACTCAGAATTTGGTGTTTTTTATTTCGAATTAAGTGTATTTTATTTAGAATTCAGTGTTTTTAATTTAGAATTCAGTGTTTTTTTATTTAGAATTCAGTGCTTTTTATTTAGAATTCAGTGTTTTGTATTGAGAATTTGGATATTTTTTTAGAAGTCAGTCTTTTTCTATTTAGAATTCAGTGCTTTTTAATTTAGAATTTGGTGTTTTTTATTTAGACTTCAGTGTATTTTTATTTCGAATTCAGTGCTTTTTTTAAATTTAGAATCCAGTGTATTTTTTATTAGAATTCAGTGTTTTTAATTAGAATTTGGTGTTTTTATTTAGAATTCAGTGCTTTTTATTTTGAATTCAGTGTTTATTTATTTAGAACTCAGTGTTTTTCTATTTAGAATTCAGTGCTTTTAAAATTTAGAATTTGGTGTTTTTATTTATACATCAGTGTTTTTTTTTATTTAGAATTCAGTGCTTTTATTTAGAATTAAGTGTTTTTGATTTAGAATTCAATGTTTTTTTTATTTAGAATTCAGTGCTTTTTAAATTTTAGAATCCAGTGTATTTTTATTAGAATTCAGTGTGTATTAATTAGAATTCAGTGTTTTTTACTCAGCTTTTGGTGTTTTTTATTTAGAATTCAGTGTTTTTAATTTAGAATTCAGTGTTTTTTATTTAGAATTCAGTGCTTTTTATTTAGAATTCAGTGTTTTGTATTGAGAATTTGGATATTTTTTTAGAAGTCAGTCTTTTTCTATTTAGAATTCAGTGCTTTTTAATTTAGAATTTGGTGTTTTTTATTTAGACTTCAGTGTATTTTTATTTCGAATTCAGTGTTTTTTTTTTTAAATTTCGAATCCAGTGTATTTTTATTAGAATTCAGTGTTTTTTACTCAGAATTTGGTGTTTTTTTATTTAGAATTACGTGTTTTTTTATTTAGAATTTAGTGTTTTTAATTTAGAATTCAGTGTTTTTTATTTAGAATTCAGTGCTTTTTATTTAGAATTCAGTGTTTTGTATTGAGAATTTGGATATTTTTTTAGAAGTCAGTCTTTTTCTATTTAGAATTCAGTGCTTTTTAATTTAGAATTTGGTGGTTTTTATTTAGACTTCAGTGTTTTTTTATTTCGAATTCAGTGCTTTTTTATTTAGAATTTGGTGTTTTTATTTAGAATTCAGTGTTTTTTATTTAGAATTCAGTGCTTTTTTAAATTTAGAATCCACTGTATTTTTATTAGAATTCAGTGTTTTTTAATTAGAATTTGGTGTTTTTATTTAGAATTGTGTGTTTTATTTAGAATTCAGTGTTTTTTTATTCAGAATTTTGTGTTTTTTATTTAGAAGTCAGTGCTTTTTATTCAGAAAATTTAGCTTTTTGTTAGATTTGTGTGTTTTATTAGATGTTGGTGCTTTTTTAGAATCCAGTGTTTTTAATTTAGAATTCAGTGTTTTTTATTTAGAATTCAGTGCTTTTTATTTTGAATTCAGTGTTTATTTATTGAGAATACAGTGTTTTTTTATTTAGAATTCAGTGATTTTTAAAATTTAGAATCTAGTGTATTTTTATAAGAATTCAGTGTTTTTTTAATTGGAATTCAGTGTTTTTTACCCAGAATTTGGTGTTTTTTTAGAATTAAGTGTTTTTTTTAGAATTCAGTGTTTTTAATTTAGAATTCAGTGTTTTTTATTTAGAATTCAGTGCTTTTTATTTAGAATTCAGTGTTTTGTATTGAGAATTTGGATATTTTTTTTAGAAGCCAGTCTTTTTCTATTTAGAATTCAGTGCTTTTTAATTTAGAATTTGGTGGTTTTTATTTAGACTTCAGTGTTTTTTTATTTCGAATTCAGTGCTTTTTTATTTAGAATTTGGTGTTTTTATTTAGAATTCAGTGTTTTTTATTTAGAATTCAGTGCTTTTTTAAATTTAGAATCCACTGTATTTTTATTAGAATTCAGTGTTTTTTAATTAGAATTTGGTGTTTTTATTTAGAATTGTGTGTTTTATTTAGAATTCAGTGTTTTTTTATTCAGAATTTGGTGTTTTTTATTTAGAAGTCAGTGCTTTTTATTCAGAAAATTTAGCTTTTTGTTAGATTTGTGTGTTTTATTAGATGTTGGTGCTTTTTTAGAATCCAGTGTTTTTAATTTAGAATTCAGTGTTTTTTATTTAGAATTCAGTGCTTTTTATTTTGAATTCAGTGTTTATTTATTGAGAATACAGTGGTTTTTTATTTAGAATTCAGTGCTTTTTAAAATTTAGAATCTAGTGTATTTTTATAAGAATTCAGTGTTTTTTTAATTGGAATTCAGTGTTTTTTACCCAGAATTTGGTGTTTTTTTTAGAATTAAGTGTTTTTTTAGAATTCAGTGTTTTTAATTTAGAATTCAGTGTTTTTTATTTAGAATTCAGTGCTTTTTATTTAGAATTCAGTGTTTTGTATTGAGAATTTGGATATTTTTTTAGAAGTCAGTCTTTTTCTATTTAGAATTCAGTGCTTCTTAATTTAGAATTTGGTGTTTTTTATTTAGACTTCAGTGTTTTTTTAATTCGAATTCAGTGCTTTTTTATTTAGAATTTGGTGTTTTTCTTTAGAATTCAGTGGTTTTTTATTTAGAATTCAGTGCTTTTTTAAATTTAGAATCCAGTGTATTTTTATTAGAATTCAGTGTTTTTTAATTAGAATTTGGTGTTTTTATTTAGAATTGTGTGTTTTATTTAGAATTCAGTGTTTTTATTTAGAATTTGGTGTTTTTATTTAGAATTCAGTGTTTTTTATTTAGAATTCAGTGCTTTTTTAAATTTAGAATCCAGTGTATTTTTATTAGAATTCAGTGTTTTTAATTAGAATTTGGTGTTTTTATTTAGAATTGTGTGTTTTATTCAGAATTCAGTGTTTTTTATTCAGAATTTGGTGTTTTTTCTTTAGAAGTCAGTGCTTTTTATTCGTAAAATTTAGCTTTTTGTTAGATTTGTGTGTTTTATTAGATGTTGGTGCTTTTTTAGAATCCAGTGTTTTTAATGTAGAATTCAGTGTTTTTTATTTAGAATTCAGTGCTTTTTATTTAGAATTCAGTGCTTTTATTTAGAATTAAGTGTTTTTGATTTAGAATTCAGTGTTTTTTTTATTTAGAATTCAGTGCTTTTTAAAATTTAGAATCCAGTGTATTTTTATTAGAATTCAGTGTTTTTTTAATTAGAATTCAGTGTTTTTTACCCAGAATTTGGTGTTTCTTATTTAGAATTAAGTGTTTTTTTTAGAATTCAGTGTTTTTAATTTAGAATTCAGTGTTTTTTATTTAGAATTCAGTGCTTTTTATTTAGAATTCAGTGTTTTGTATTGAGAATTTGGATATTTTTTTTGAAGTCAGTCTTTTTCTATTTAGAATTCAGTGCTTTTTAATTTAGAATTTGGTGTTTTTTCTTTAGACTTCAGTGTTTTTTTAATTCGAATTCAGTGCTTTTTTAAATTTAGAATCCAGTGTATTTTTATTAGAATTCAGTGTTTTTTAATTAGAATTTGGTGTTTTTATTTAGAATTGTGTGTTTTATTTAGAATTCAGTGTTTTTATTTAGAATTTGGTGTTTTTATTTAGAATTCAGTGTTTTTATTTAGAATTCAGTGCTTTTTTAAATTTAGAATCCAGTGTATTTTTATTAGAATTCAGTGTTTTTAATTAGAATTTGGTGTTTTTATTTAGAATTGTGTGTTTTATTTAGAATTCAGTGTTTTTTATTCAGAATTTGGTGTTTTTTATTTAGAAGTCAGTGCTTTTTATTCGTAAAATTTAGCTTTTTTTTAGATTTGTGTGTTTTATTAGATGTTGGTGCTTTTTTAGAATCCAGTGTTTTTAATTCAGAATTCAGTGTTTTTTATTTAGAATTCAGTGCTTTTTATTTATAATTCAGTGTTTTTTAATTAGACTTCAGTGCTTTTATTTAGAATTTGTTGTTTTTATTTAGAAGTCAGTGCTTTGTATTGAGAATTTGGATATTTTTTTTAGAAGTCAGTCTTTTTCTATTTATAATTCAGTGCTTTTTAATTTAGAATTTGGTGCTTTTTTAAATTTAGAATCCAGTGTATTTTTATTAGAATTCAGTGTTTTTTAATTAGAATTCAGTGTTTTTTTACTCAGAATTTGGTGTTTTTTATTTCGAATTAAGTGTATTTTATTTAGAATTCAGTGTTTTTAATTTAGAATTCAGTGTTTTTTTATTTAGAATTCAGTGCTTTTTATTTAGAATTCAGTGTTTTGTATTGAGAATTTGGATATTTTTTTAGAAGTCAGTCTTTTTCTATTTAGAATTCAGTGCTTTTTAATTTAGAATTTGGTGTTTTTTATTTAGACTTCAGTGTATTTTTATTTCGAATTCAGTGCTTTTTTTAAATTTAGAATCCAGTGTATTTTTTATTAGAATTCAGTGTTTTTAATTAGAATTTGGTGTTTTTATTTAGAATTCAGTGCTTTTTATTTTGAATTCAGTGTTTATTTATTTAGAACTCAGTGTTTTTCTATTTAGAATTCAGTGCTTTTAAAATTTAGAATTTGGTGTTTTTATTTATACATCAGTGTTTTTTTTATTTAGAATTCAGTGCTTTTATTTAGAATTAAGTGTTTTTGATTTAGAATTCAATGTTTTTTTTATTTAGAATTCAGTGCTTTTTAAATTTTAGAATCCAGTGTATTTTTATTAGAATTCAGTGTGTATTAATTAGAATTCAGTGTTTTTTACTCAGCTTTTGGTGTTTTTTTATTTAGAATTCAGTGTTTTTAATTTAGAATTCAGTGTTTTTTATTTAGAATTCAGTGCTTTTTATTTAGAATTCAGTGTTTTGTATTGAGAATTTGGATATTTTTTTAGAAGTCAGTCTTTTTCTATTTAGAATTCAGTGCTTTTTAATTTAGAATTTGGTGTTTTTTATTTAAACTTCAGTGTATTTTTATTTCGAATTCAGTGTTTTTTTTTTAAATTTCGAATCCAGTGTATTTTTATTAGAATTCAGTGTTTTTTACTCAGAATTTGGTGTTTTTTTATTTAGAATTACGTGTTTTTTTATTTAGAATTTAGTGTTTTTAATTTAGAATTCAGTGTTTTTATTTAGAATTCAGTGCTTTTTATTTAGAATTCAGTGTTTTGTATTGAGAATTTGGATATTTTTTTAGAAGTCAGTCTTTTTCTATTTAGAATTCAGTGCTTTTTAATTTAGAATTTGGTGGTTTTTATTTAGACTTCAGTGTTTTTTTATTTCGAATTCAGTGCTTTTTTATTTAGAATTTGGTGTTTTTATTTAGAATTCAGTGTTTTTTATTTAGAATTCAATGCTTTTTTAAATTTAGAATCCACTGTATTTTTATTAGAATTCAGTGTTTTTTAATTAGAATTTGGTGTTTTTATTTAGAATTGTGTGTTTTATTTAGAATTCAGTGTTTTTTTATTCAGAATTTTGTGTTTTTTATTTAGAAGTCAGTGCTTTTTATTCAGAAAATTTAGCTTTTTGTTAGATTTGTGTGTTTTATTAGATGTTGGTGCTTTTTTAGAATCCAGTGTTTTTAATTTAGAATTCAGTGTTTTTTATTTAGAATTCAGTGCTTTTTATTTTGAATTCAGTGTTTATTTATTGAGAATACAGTGGTTTTTTATTTAGAATTCAGTGCTTTTTAAAATTTAGAATCTAGTGTATTTTTATAAGAATTCAGTGTTTTTTTAATTGGAATTCAGTGTTTTTTACCCAGAATTTGGTGTTTTTTTAGAATTAAGTGTTTTTTTAGAATTCAGTGTTTTTAATTTAGAATTCAGTGTTTTTTATTTAGAATTCAGTGCTTTTTATTTAGAATTCAGTGTTTTGTATTGAGAATTTGGATATTTTTTTTAGAAGTCAGTCTTTTTCTATTTAGAATTCAGTGCTTTTTAATTTAGAATTTGGTGGTTTTTATTTAGACTTCAGTGTTTTTTTATTTCGAATTCAGTGCTTTTTTATTTAGAATTTGGTGTTTTTATTTAGAATTCAGTGTTTTTTATTTAGAATTCAGTGCTTTTTTAAATTTAGAATCCACTGTATTTTTATTAGAATTCAGTGTTTTTTAATTAGAATTTGGTGTTTTTATTTAGAATTGTGTGTGTAAAGGTGAATGTAAAGGTGAACTATTTCTTTATGTTTAACAACGGCAAAGGTATACGGGCTTTTATTTTGATAGCGTCATAGCAACCGTAGCCAAGTAGGGAGGCGCAACGGGCGCAACACAGAAGAAGCAAACGGAAATCAATTAGAAGTAAAGACGGAGCAAAGGATAGGCTATTAACGGTTCACGGAGAAGAAGACAAAGAAAGTTTGAGGAATACTTCTGTCTAGCTTCAGTTGATAAGGGGAACAAGGTTTGTAATTATAATTCAGAATGTTGTTATGAAAACGGAACGTGTCTATATGATTGTATTAATTGTGAAAACGACTACCAATGTAATCAGTTATGCATTATGGTTTATTTTATGATTTATTCATTTTTTGTTTATGCCTAGCTCTTACGTTGGTTGGTTGATGATACGGACGGCTCAATAAATCATCATTCACCATCAGTTCCGGCCTTCTCGATATTGACTGAATGCTACAGTAAGAGCTTGACCGCCCCCTCTTGCCGAACGGTGTGGTTTCAAGGTTCAACGGCAGTACCCGCAACGTCCAGCAGAGGGCAAAAGTTGGTCAGGAATTGAAACGGATCAAGGCAAAGTAAAATGGAAGACTTACAGGCTGCAACAGTAAGTCAAACGGCCCTAACTGAACAGATGACAACTCTGCAAAAGGAAAAAAGAATGCTTGTCCTTTATGAGCAATGGAAAGCACAGGCACGTGAAACAAGAGAAAAATTAAAGGAAGATATAACAGTGAAGGAGATGTCAGAACTTGCTGACATAATAGAAGAAAGGAGAGATGATCTATTAAAGTTATATTCAGAAAATAGAACCCAAATGGCACCATCATCTGACGTAAGGAGAAAGATCGATGCATGTGAAGCAGTAACTAAGGGGATCATAGGGATAATTCTGGAAAGAATAAGTGGTGTTGATGGAGATTTTGATGCAGATCGTGAAAAAGCTCGTTTACGTGAACTTTTAGAGCATGAATACGCCATTTCCATATATGGATCAACTGCAGCATCAAATCGCAGCCAGCGATCCTCAGCTTCCCATCTTACAGCAAAACGAGCTGAAGCAGCAGCAGAACTAGCAGCAAAGGAGGTTGAGTATGAGGTCGCGCTGGAGGAACAAAGACAACAAGAAAAAATAAGGGCTCTAGAGGAAGAGCATAAAAAACAGGTGGCAGTTCAAAATGCAGAGTTAGAACGCCTGAGAGCACAAAGGGATGTGAAAGCAGCTCGAGCCAGATTTGAAGCATATGACAGGCATTTACTACAAGTGGGTAATGTACAGTCAATTACAGATGAAAAGGTGAGCCCAAACATCACACCTAAACAGCCGTTACCAGCAGTCTCCTTTGGTTCTGTGCAGACAGCCCCCCCTACTGTTACTGAGTTGGCACCAGCAGTGCAGGAAGCTCCCTCCAGTGTTACCCAGCTAGCACAGGCAGTTCAAGACAGCATAAGATTAAACAAACTTCCTACGCCAGAACCAACAGTTTTTAGTGGCGACCCAATGCATTTCATTGAATGGAAATCCACATTTACATCACTGATTGATCAAAGGGGCATCTCAGCAGCAGATAAACTGTACTATTTGAAGAGATATGTAACAGGGTCAGCTCGCAAATGCATTGAAGGGACTTTCTTTAGGAGTGATGAAGCCGCATATAAGGACGCTTGGGACAAGTTAAACCAAAGATACGGCCAGCCCTTTATTATACAGAAATCATTCCGAGAGAAGCTATCAAAATGGCCAAAGGTGCAGTCCAGAGATGCTGATGGATTAAGAACTTTTGCGGACTTCCTAAATGCATGCATGCTCGCTATGCCTCATGTAAAGGGTTTGCAAATACTTAACGACTGCGAGGAAAATCAAAAATTACTGCACAAACTACCAGACTGGATAAATGCAAGATGGAACC
Organism: Nothobranchius furzeri; assembly: GCF_043380555.1. NCBI lineage: Eukaryota > Metazoa > Chordata > Actinopteri > Cyprinodontiformes > Nothobranchiidae > Nothobranchius > Nothobranchius furzeri. The sequence continues at coordinate 62,988,722 of NC_091755.1, forward strand.
GACAGGTAACAAAGACTTTAATGGAAGGTGGTGAGTTTCCAAGTTTTAGTGAGTTTGCATCCTTTCTCTCTGTTGAAGCTGAAGTTGCATGTAACCCATTCACCTCCATTCACGCCCTTCGTTACTCTGAAACTAACAGCGACAAAGGAAACACAAAAGAACGAAAAGGGAACAAAGCAAGTGTTTTTAAGACAAATTCAACGGAACAAAGTGACACACAGTCAATAATAATAACATCAAAGGATTTTTCATGTGTTCTGTGTCAGATTGCACATCCACTCCACAAGTGTCCAGACTTCTTAAAACTGTCTCTAGAAAACAGAAGAAAGTTTGTGAAGGAGAAAAAACTTTGTTATGGTTGTCTAAAACAAGGTCACAATGCCAAAGACTGCAAACACCGCTTCAGTTGTGACACCTGCTCAAAGAGGCATCCTACCTGTCTTCATGACGACAATTATTGGAACAGCCTACAAAAAGAGACACAAGTGAGTGTAAATAATGGAACTCAAGTTAACTCACCTGCAGCAGCGACGGCTATGTCACTCAATGTTGCCAGACCTGAACACACAATCAGCACATCAATGATAGTTCCAGTGTGGCTGTCAACTGCTAACAACCCACTCAAAGAAAAACTGGTTTATGCGCTATTAGACACGCAGAGTGATGCTGTCTTCATTGATCAGGATGTAACACATGAGCTGCAGGCAGATGTTTGCCCAGTAAAGCTAAAACTGACTACCATGATGGGAAAAAATGCAGTTGTAAGCAGTGAAAGGGTGTCTGATCTCTTGGTGAGAGGCTATAACTCAGCCACAGTCATAAAGCTTCCTACGGCATATTCAAAGGACTGCATCCCTGCTAACAGAGAACACATACCCACATGTGAAACAGCCAAACAGTGGAGTCACTTGCTGCCCATTGCAGATGAAATCCCTCCACTTCTCAGTTGTGAGATAAGTCTCCTCATAGGTTATACTTGTCCTAGAGCTCTAGCACCTAAACAAGTAATCTTAGGAAAAGATAATGAACCTTATGCTCTTCAGACTGATTTGGGATGGAGCATTGTAGGCAACTCAGACCCTGAAGAGAAAACAGACATGGCAACCAGGCTTTGTCACAGATGCACCGTTAAAGAGGTTCCTCCTTCCACTCCAGCAGACGCAATACGTGTTTTGGAAAGAGACTTTAAAGACGCTGAAAGAAATGAAAAGACTGTGTCACAAGAGGATCTATTATTCCTCCAAAAACTTGAGGAAGGCATAGTACAAACGAAAAAGGGAAATTATGAAATGCCATTGCCGTTCAGGAAAAGACCACAAATGCCAACTAACAGACAACTTGCTGAAAGCAGACTAAGTCAACTGAAACGCAAACTCATGAAGGATCAAAAATACAAGGAGGATTACATGAAATTCATGAATGAAATGATCAAAAGAGGTGATGCAGAAGAAACTGACGATATTGGACCACCTGGTGAGACATGGTATATACCTCACCACGGTGTTTATCATCCAAAGAAACCTGACAGGTTGCGCATAGTTTTTGACTGTTCAGCTAAACACAATGGTACCTGCCTTAATGATCATTTACTAAATGGCCCTGACATGATCAACAGTTTAACTGGTGTTTTGGTGCGCTTCAGACAGCATAAAGTCGCTCTAATGTGCGACATTGAAAAAATGTTCCACCAGTTTCAGGTTAAGGAAGATGATCGCAACTATTTGCGCTTCTTATGGTGGAAAGATGGTGACGTTAACAGCCAGCCACAAGCATACAGGATGACAGTCCACCTTTTTGGCGCTGCTTCATCCCCAGGGTGTGCGAACTATGGACTCAAACATCTGGCTAAGGAAAACAGATCTGCATATCCTGTAGGCTCACAGTTCATAACCAGGGACTTCTATGTAGATGACGGAGTCACCAGCGTACAAAAAACTGAGGATGCTATTCAACTAGTAAAGGAAGCACGTGAGCTATGTGCAAAGGGTGGATTAAGGCTGCATAAGTTTGTATCCAACAACACTGATGTTTTAAACAGCATCCCAACATCAGAGCTGGCAACAGATACAAAAACAAAGGACTTGACATTCAAAGAGGCACAAACAGAAAGAGCCCTTGGCATTTATTGGAATGTAGAGAAAGACTGCTTTACGTTCAACATCATGCTGAAGGACCAACCCCCAACCAGGCGGGGCATCCTATCAGCAGTTGCAGCAATATATGATCCCCTCGGATTTTTAGCTCCTTATGTGCTCAACGGCAAGGGAATTCTCCAAGAAATGTGCCGTCAAGGAACAGACTGGGACGACCCAATACCAGACCACCTCAGGCCACGGTGGGAGTGCTGGAAAGGAGACCTGCAAAATTTAAAGAACGTCCAGATAAACAGATGTTATGCTCCTGCAGAATTTGGAGAAGTGATCAAAGGAGAATTACATCACTTTTCAGATGCAAGCACCGCAGGATACGGCCAATGTACCTATCTTAGACTCACAAACAAAAACAAAGAAGTTCATTGTGCCTTTGTCATGGGCAAAGCACGTGTCTCACCCACAAAGGTCACCACTATACCCAGGTTGGAACTCACCGCAGCCACAGTATCAGTCACAGTGAGCAAAATGCTAAAGGAGGAGCTGCTCTACGATGATGTAGAAGAGTTCTTTTGGACAGATTCAAAGGTCACTTTAGGATACATAAATAATGAGGCAAGGCGCTTCCACACGTTTGTTGCGAATAGAGTGCAGAAAATACGGAGCCACACTTCACCGCAACAATGGTTTCATGTACCTACTGATGAAAATCCCGCCGACATGGCTTCCAGGGGCACTTCTGTAAAGGAACTGCTTTCATCCAACTGGCTCACCGGCCCTCAGTTTCTGTGGAAAGGAGAAATACAGCTTCCAACAAGAAAGACTATCGAGCTCCCAGTAGGAGACCCAGAGGTGAGAAAGGTGCAGACCCTAAACACTCAAGCTGTAAAACATGCAAGTCTCTGTGACCACCTCACAAAGTTCTCCTCCTGGTCCCGTGCAGTTAGTGCTGTAGCACGTCTCAGACGATATCTGCTCAAAGACAAATCAAAGACACTCACCACTGTAGCTGAAAGAAAAATAGCTGAAACTGTGATCATCAAAGATTTGCAAGGACAAGTGTATCAAAATGAAATAGACACACTCAAAAAAGGCAAACAACTCCCAAAGAACAGCAAAATAAGCAACTTGGATGTTTTCATAAACAAAGACGGTGTGCTCAAGGTTGGTGGAAGGCTTCAGCTTTCATCTCTGCCCAATTCAATCAAACAGCCAACACTCATTCCCGGAGAACATCACATTGCAAAACTGATAATCGCACAGTCTCATGAAAGAGTTAATCATCAAGGAAAAGGCTTCACCATGAATGAGATACGATCCAGTGGCTATTGGATCCCAAAATTGAGCCAAAGGGTTTCCTCCTACATTCGGCAGTGTGTGTTCTGTCGTAAACAAAGAAGGCCTGTGGAAGGACAAAAAATGAGGGATTTACCCACAGAGAGGACTGAACAATCTCCACCCTTCACCTACTGTGGTATGGATGTTTTTGGACCATTTCTGACCAAACAAGCACGTAAAAAACAGAAAAGGTATGGACTCCTTTTCACATGCTTCTATTCACGTGCAGTGCATGTTGAAATGTTAGAGGACTTATCTACGGACACCTTTATAAATGGACTCAGATGCTTCATCGCTCTAAGAGGCTCTGTCAGACAAATAAAATGTGATCAGGGTACTAATTTCATAGGTGCCAAAAACGAACTCAATGCAGCACAAAGTGAAATGGACACTGGCAAGCTATCAGTCTTCCTTGCAGAAAAACAATGTGATTTTGTTCTAAACACACCTCACGCAAGTCACGCAGGTGGAGTATGGGAACGACAAATACGGACTGTGAAAAATGTTCTCAACGCAACATTGGCTCTCACTCCAGGTCGGCTTACTGACTCTTTACTCAGGACTTTTCTCTATGAAGCAGCTGCAATAGTAAACAGCCGCCCTTTAACTACGGACAATCTTAATGATCCAAACAGTCTGGAGCCACTAACTCCAAACCATCTCATCACAATGAAAACTTCAAGTGCTCTGCCTCCACCAGGAACATTCATAAAAGAGGACATGTATGCACGAAAGCGGTGGCGCCAAGTTCAGTACCTTCTTGAGCAGTTCTGGAGCAGATGGAGAAAAGAGTACCTTCAGAACCTTATAGTGAGACAAAAATGGCACACACCTAAAAGAAACATGCAAATTGGAGACATAGTGATGGACAAAGATGACATGCTACCACGCTCTCAATGGAAACTTGGTCGAATCGTGGACACTGTGCAGGACACTGATGAACTTGTCAGAAAGGTCAAAATAGCCTCTGCAGACAAAAATCTAAACAACAAGGGCCAACGTGTCAGCAAAATGTCTGTGGTAGAACGCCCTGTTCATAAGTTGGTCTTGTTGTTAGAAGACTGTAATGTTTGAATCTACGATACTTTAAAGTGTTGGAAAATGTTTTATTTATTTATTTTTTGTTTTTGAATTTTATACAAAGTATCTGTTAAGCTACTGTTATTGTTATGGAAAAATTATTTGTGTTTATATGTTCAATAGTAAATAATTTGGTGGGAGTGTAAAGGTGAATGTAAAGGTGAACTATTTCTTTATGTTTAACAACGGCAAAGGTATACGGGCTTTTATTTTGATAGCGTCATAGCAACCGTAGCCAAGTAGGGAGGCGCAACGGGCGCAACACAGAAGAAGCAAACGGAAATCAATTTGAAGTAAAGACGGAGCAAAGGATAGGCTATTAACAGTTCACGGAGAAGAAGACAAAGAAAGTTTGAGGAATACTTCTGTCTAGCTTCAGTTGATAAGGGGAACAAGGTTTGTAATTATAATTCAGAATGTTGTTATGAAAACGGAACGTGTCTATATGATTGTATTAATTGTGAAAACGACTACCAATGTAATCAGTTATGCATTATGGTTTATTTTATGATTTATTCATTTTTTGTTTATGCCTAGCTCTTACGTTGGTTGGTTGATGATACGGACGGCTCAATAAATCATCATTCACCATCAGTTCCGGCCTTCTCGATATTGACTGAATGCTACAGTGTGTTTTATTTAGAATTCAGTGTTTTTTTATTCAGAATTTGGTGTTTTTTATTTAGAAGTCAGTGCTTTTTATTCAGAAAATTTAGCTTTTTGTTAGATTTGTGTGTTTTATTAGATGTTGGTGCTTTTTTAGAATCCAGTGTTTTTAATTTAGAATTCAGTGTTTTTTGTTTAGAATTCAGTGCTTTTTATTTTGAATTCAGTGTTTATTTATTGAGAATACAGTGGTTTTTTATTTAGAATTCAGTGCTTTTTAAAATTTAGAATCTAGTGTATTTTTATAAGAATTCAGTGTTTTTTTAATTGGAATTCAGTGTTTTTTACCCAGAATTTGGTGTTTTTTTTAGAATTAAGTGTTTTTTTAGAATTCAGTGTTTTTAATTTAGAATTCAGTGTTTTTTATTTAGAATTCAGTGCTTTTTATTTAGAATTCAGTGTTTTGTATTGAGAATTTGGATATTTTTTTAGAAGTCAGTCTTTTTCTATTTAGAATTCAGTGCTTCTTAATTTAGAATTTGGTGTTTTTTATTTAGACTTCAGTGTTTTTTTAATTCGAATTCAGTGCTTTTTTATTTAGAATTTGGTGTTTTTCTTTAGAATTCAGTGGTGTTTTATTTAGAATTCAGTGCTTTTTTAAATTTAGAATCCAGTGTATTTTTATTAGAATTCAGTGTTTTTTAATTAGAATTTGGTGTTTTTATTTAGAATTGTGTGTTTTATTTAGAATTCAGTGTTTTTATTTAGAATTTGGTGTTTTTATTTAGAATTCAGTGTTTTTTATTTAGAATTCAGTGCTTTTTTAAATTTAGAATCCAGTGTATTTTTATTAGAATTCAGTGTTTTTAATTAGAATTTGGTGTTTTTATTTAGAATTGTGTGTTTTATTTAGAATTCAGTGTTTTTTATTCAGAATTTGGTGTTTTTTCTTTAGAAGTCAGTGCTTTTTATTCGTAAAATTTAGCTTTTTGTTAGATTTGTGTGTTTTATTAGATGTTGGTGCTTTTTTAGAATCCAGTGTTTTTAATGTAGAATTCAGTGTTTTTTATTTAGAATTCAGTGCTTTTTATTTAGAATTCAGTGCTTTTATTTAGAATTAAGTGTTTTTGATTTAGAATTCAGTGTTTTTTTATTTAGAATTCAGTGCTTTTTAAAATTTAGAATCCAGTGTATTTTTATTAGAATTCAGTGTTTTTTTAATTAGAATTCAGTGTTTTTTACCCAGAATTTGGTGTTTCTTATTTAGAATTAAGTGTTTTTTTTAGAATTCAGTGTTTTTAATTTAGAATTCAGTGTTTTTTATTTAGAATTCAGTGCTTTTTATTTAGAATTCAGTGTTTTGTATTGAGAATTTGGATATTTTTTTAAGTCAGTCTTTTTCTATTTAGAATTCAGTGCTTTTTAATTTAGAATTTGGTGTTTTTTCTTTAGACTTCAGTGTTTTTTTAATTCGAATTCAGTGCTTTTTTAAATTTAGAATCCAGTGTATTTTTATTAGAATTCAGTGTTTTTTAATTAGAATTTGGTGTTTTTATCTAGAATTGTGTGTTTTATTTAGAATTCAGTGTTTTTATTTAGAATTTGGTGTTTTTATTTAGAATTCAGTGTTTTTATTTAGAATTCAGTGCTTTTTTAAATTTAGAATCCAGTGTATTTTTATTAGAATTCAGTGTTTTTAATTAGAATTTGGTGTTTTTATTTAGAATTGTGTGTTTTATTTAGAATTCAGTGTTTTTTATTCAGAATTTGGTGTTTTTTATTTAGAAGTCAGTGCTTTTTATTCGTAAAATTTAGCTTTTTGTTAGATTTGTGTGTTTTATTAGATGTTGGTGCTTTTTTAGAATCCAGTGTTTTTATTTCAGAATTCAGTGTTTTTTATTTATAATTCAGTGCTTTTTATTTAGAATTCAGTGCTTTTATTTAGAATTAAGTGTTTTTGATTTAGAATTCAGTGTTTTTTTTATTTAGAATTCAGTGCTTTTTAAAATTTAGAATCCAGTGTATTTTTATTAGAATTCAGTGTTTTTTTTAATTAGAATTCAGTGTTTTTTACCCAGAATTTGGTGGTTCTTATTTAGAATTAAGTGTTTTTTTTTAGAATTCAGTGTTTTTAATTTAGAATTCAGTGTTTTTTATTTAGAATTCAGTGCTTTTTATTTAGAATTCAGTGTTTTGTATTGAGAATTTGGATATTTTTTTAGAAGTCAGTCTTTTTCTATTTAGAATTCAGTGCTTTTTAATTTAGAATTTGGTGTTTTTTATTTAGACTTCAGTGTATTTTTATTTCGAATTCAGTGTTTTTTTTTTAATTTCGAATCCAGTGTATTTTTATTAGAATTCAGTGTTTTTTACTCAGAATTTGGTGTTTTTTTATTTAGAATTACGTGTTTTTTTATTTAGAATTTAGTGTTTTTAATTTAGAATTCAGTGTTTTTTATTTAGAATGCAGTGCTTTTTATTTAGAATTCAGTGTTTTGTATTGAGAATTTGGATATATTTTTAGAAGTCAGTCTTTTTCTATTTAGAATTCAGTGCTTTTTAATTTAGAATTTGGTGGTTTTTATTTAGACTTCAGTGTTTTTTTATTTCGAATTCAGTGCTTTTTTATTTAGAATTTGGTGTTTTTATTTAGAATTCAGTGTTTTTTATTTAGAATTCAGTGCTTTTTTAAATTTAGAATCCACTGTATTTTTATTAGAATTCAGTGTTTTTTAATTAGAATTTGGTGTTTTTATTTAGAATTGTGTGTTTTATTTAGAATTCAGTGTTTTTTTATTCAGAATTTTGTGTTTTTTATTTAGAAGTCAGTGCTTTTTATTCAGAAAATTTAGCTTTTTGTTAGATTTGTGTGTTTTATTAGATGTTGGTGCTTTTTTAGAATCCAGTGTTTTTAATTTAGAATTCAGTGTTTTTTATTTAGAATTCAGTGCTTTTTATTTTGAATTCAGTGTTTATTTATTGAGAATACAGTGGTTTTTTATTTAGAATTCAGTGCTTTTTAAAATTTAGAATCTAGTGTATTTTTATAAGAATTCAGTGTTTTTTTAATTGGAATTCAGTGTTTTTTACCCAGAATTTGGTGTTTTTTTAGAATTAAGTGTTTTTTTAGAATTCAGTGTTTTTAATTTAGAATTCAGTGTTTTTTATTTAGAATTCAGTGCTTTTTATTTAGAATTCAGTGTTTTGTATTGAGAATTTGGATATTTGTTTTAGAAGTCAGTCTTTTTCTATTTAGAATTCAGTGCTTTTTAATTTAGAATTTGGTGGTTTTTATTTAGACTTCAGTGTTTTTTTATTTCGAATTCAGTGCATTTTTATTTAGAATTCAGTGCTTTTTTAAATTTAGAATCCACTGTATTTTTATTAGAATTCAGTGTTTTTTAATTAGAATTTGGTGTTTTTATTTAGAATTGTGTGTTTTATTTAGAATTCAGTGTTTTTTTATTCAGAATTTTGTGTTTTTTATTTAGAAGTCAGTGCTTTTTATTCAGAAAATTTAGCTTTTTGTTAGATTTGTGTGTTTTATTAGATGTTGGTGCTTTTTTAGAATCCAGTGTTTTTAATTTAGAATTCAGTGTTTTTTATTTAGAATTCAGTGCTTTTTATTTTGAATTCAGTGTTTATTTATTGAGAATACAGTGGTTTTTTATTTAGAATTCAGTGCTTTTTAAAATTTAGAATCTAGTGTATTTTTATAAGAATTCAGTGTTTTTTTAATTGGAATTCAGTGTTTTTTACCCAGAATTTGGTGTTTTTTTAGAATTAAGTGTTTTTTTAGAATTCAGTGTTTTTAATTTAGAATTCAGTGTTTTTTATTTAGAATTCAGTGCTTTTTATTTAGAATTCAGTGTTTTGTATTGAGAATTTGGATATTTGTTTTAGAAGTCAGTCTTTTTCTATTTAGAATTCAGTGCTTTTTAATTTAGAATTTGGTGGTTTTTATTTAGACTTCAGTGTTTTTTTATTTCGAATTCAGTGCTTTTTTATTTAGAATTCAGTGCTTTTTTAAATTTAGAATCCACTGTATTTTTATTAGAATTCAGTGTTTTTTAATTAGAATTTGGTGTTTTTATTTAGAATTGTGTGTTTTATTTAGAATTCAGTGTTTTTTTATTCAGAATTTGGTGTTTTTTATTTAGAAGTCAGTGCTTTTTATTCAGAAAATTTAGCTTTTTGTTAGATTTGTGTGTTTTATTAGATGTTGGTGCTTTTTTAGAATCCAGTGTTTTTAATTTAGAATTCAGTGTTTTTTATTTAGAATTCAGTGCTTTTTATTTTGAATTCAGTGTTTATTTATTGAGAATACAGTGGTTTTTTATTTAGAATTCAGTGCTTTTTAAAATTTAGAATCTAGTGTATTTTTATAAGAATTCAGTGTTTTTTTAATTGGAATTCAGTGTTTTTTACCCAGAATTTGGTGTTTTTTTTAGAATTAAGTGTTTTTTTAGAATTCAGTGTTTTTAATTTAGAATTCAGTGTTTTTTATTTAGAATTCAGTGCTTTTTATTTAGAATTCAGTGTTTTGTATTGAGAATTTGGATATTTTTTTAGAAGTCAGTCTTTTTCTATTTAGAATTCAGTGCTTCTTAATTTAGAATTTGGTGTTTTTTATTTAGACTTCAGTGTTGTTTAATTCGAATTCAGTGCTTTTTTATTTAGAATTTGGTGTTTTTCTTTAGAATTCAGTGGTTTTTTATTTAGAATTCAGTGCTTTTTTAAATTTAGAATCCAGTGTATTTTTATTAGAATTCAGTGTTTTTTAATTAGAATTTGGTGTTTTTATTTAGAATTGTGTGTTTTATTTAGAATTCAGTGTTTTTATTTAGAATTTGGCGTTTTTATTTAGAATTCAGTGTTTTTTATTTAGAATTCAGTGCTTTTTTAAATTTAGAATCCAGTGTATTTTTATTAGAATTCAGTGTTTTTAATTAGAATTTGGTGTTTTTATTTAGAATTGTGTGTTTTATTTAGAATTCAGTGTTTTTTTATTCAGAATTTGGTGTTTTTTCTTTAGAAGTCAGTGCTTTTTATTCAGAAAATTTAGCTTTTTGTTAGATTTGTGTGTTTTATTAGATGTTGGTGCTTTTTTAGAATCCAGTGTTTTTAATGTAGAATTCAGTGTTTTTTATTTAGAATTCAGTGCTTTTTATTTAGAATTCAGTGCTTTTATTTAGAATTAAGTGTTTTTGATTTAGAATTCAGTGTTTTTTTATTTAGAATTCAGTGCTTTTTAAAATTTAGAATCCAGTGTATTTTTATTAGAATTCAGTGTTTTTTTAATTAGAATTCAGTGTTTTTTACCCAGAATTTGGTGTTTCTTATTTAGAATTAAGTGTTTTTTTTAGAATTCAGTGTTTTTAATTTAGAATTCAGTGTTTTTTATTTAGAATTCAGTGCTTTTTATTTAGAATTCAGTGTTTTGTATTGAGAATTTGGATATTTTTTTTTGAAGTCAGTCTTTTTCTATTTAGAATTCAGTGCTTTTTAATTTAGAATTTGGTGTTTTTTCTTTAGACTTCAGTGTTTTTTTAATTCGAATTCAGTGCTTTTTTAAATTTAGAATCCAGTGTATTTTTATTAGAATTCAGTGTTTTTTAATTAGAATTTGGTGTTTTTATTTAGAATTGTGTGTTTTATTTAGAATTCAGTGTTTTTATTTAGAATTTGGTGTTTTTATTTAGAATTCAGTGTTTTTATTTAGAATTCATTGCTTTTTTAAATTTAGAATCCAGTGTATTTTTATTAGAATTCAGTGTTTTTAATTAGAATTTGGTGTTTTTATTTAGAATTGTGTGTTTTATTTAGAATTCAGTGTTTTTTATTCAGAATTTGGTGTTTTTTATTTAGAAGTCAGTGCTTTTTATTCGTAAAATTTAGCTTTTTGTTAGATTTGTGTGTTTTATTAGATGTTGGTGCTTTTTTAGAATCCAGTGTTTTTAATTCAGAATTCAGTGTTTTTTATTTAGAATTCAGTGCTTTTTATTTAGAATTCAGTGCTTTTATTTAGAATTAAGTGTTTTTGATTTAGAATTCAGTGTTTTTTTATTTAGAATTCAGTGCTTTTTAAAATTTAGAATCCAGTGTATTTTTATTAGAATTCAGTGTTTTTTTAATTAGAATTCAGTGTTTTTTACCCAGAATTTGTTGTTTCTTATTTAGAATTAAGTGTTTTTTTTAGAATTCAGTGTTTTTAATTTAGAATTCAGTGTTTTTTATTTAGAATTCAGTGCTTTTTATTTAGAATTCAGTGTTTTGTATTGAGAATTTGGATATTTTTTTTAGAAGTCAGTCTTTTTCTATTTAGAATTCAGTGCTTTTTAATTCAGAATTTGGTGTTTTTTATTTAGACTTCAGTGTTTTTTTAATTCGAATTCAGTGCTTTTTTATTTAGAATTTGGTGTTTTTCTTTAGAATTCAGTGCTTTTTAATTTAGAATTTGGTGTTTTTTATTTAGACTTCAGTGTTTTTTTATTTCGAATTCAGTGTTTTTTTATTTAGAATTTGGTGTTTTTATTTAGAATTCAGTGTTTTTTATTTAGAATTCAGTGCTTTTTTAAATTTAGAATCCACTGTATTTTTATTAGAATTCAGTGTTTTTTAATTAGAATTTGGTGTTTTTATTTAGAATTGTGTGTTTTATTTAGAATTCAGTGTTTTTTTATTCAGAATTTGGTGTTTTTTATTTAGAAGTCAGTGCTTTTTATTCAGAAAATTTAGCTTTTTGTTAGATTTGTGTGTTTTATTAGATGTTGGTTCTTTTTTAGAATCCAGTGTTTTTAATTTAGAATTCAGTGTTTTTTATTTAGAATTCAGTGCTTTTTATTTTGAATTCAGCGTTTATTTATTGAGAATACAGTGGTTTTTTATTTAGAATTCAGTGCTTTTTAAAATTTAGAATCCAGTGTATTTCTATAAGAATTCAGTGTTTTTTTAATTGGAATTCAGTGTTTTTTACCCAGAATTTGGTGTTTTTTTTTTTAGAATTAAGTTTTTTTTTTTAGAATTCAGTGTTTTTAATGTAGAATTCAGTGTTTTTTATTTAGAATTCAGTGCTTTTTATTTAGAATTCAGTGTTTTGTATTGAGAATTTGGATATTTTTTTAGAAGTCAGTCTTTTTCTATTTAGAATTCAGTGCTTTTTAATTTAGAATTTGGTGTTTTTTATTTAGACTTCAGTGTTTTTTCAATTCGAATTCAGTGCTTTTTTATTTAGAATTTGGTGTTTTTCTTTAGAATTCAGTGGTTTTTTATTTAGAATTCAGTGCTTTTTTAAATTTAGAATCCAGTGTATTTTTATTAGAATTCAGTGTTTTTTAATTAGAATTTGGTGTTTTTATTTAGAATTGTGTGTTTTATTTAGAATTCAGTGTTTTTATTTAGAATTCAGTGTTTTTTATCTAGAATTCAGTGCTTTTTATTTAGAATTCAGTGTTTTGTATTGAGAATTTGGATATTTTTTTTAGAAGTCAGTCTTTTTCTATTTAGAATTCAGTGCTTTTTAATTTAGAATTTGGTGGTTTTTATTTAGACTTCAGTGTTTTTTTATTTCGAATTCAGTGCTTTTTTATTTAGAATTTGGTGTTTTTATTTAGAATTCAGTGTTTTTTATTTAGAATTCAGTGCTTTTTTAAATTTAGAATCCACTGTATTTTTATTAGAATTCAGTGTTTTTTAATTAGAATTTGGTGTTTTTATTTAGAATTGTGTGTTTTATTTAGAATTCAGTGTTTTTTTATTCAGAATTTGGTGTTTTTTATTTAGAAGTCAGTGCTTTTTATTCAGAAAATTTAGCTTTTTGTTAGATTTGTGTGTTTTATTAGATGTTGGTGCTTTTTTAGAATCCAGTGTTTTTAATTTAGAATTCAGTGTTTTTTATTTAGAATTCAGTGCTTTTTATTTTGAATTCAGTGTTTATTTATTGAGAATACAGTGGTTTTTTATTTAGAATTCAGTGCTTTTTAAAATTTAGAATCCAGTGTATTTTTATAAGAATTCAGTGTTTTTTAATTAGAATTCAGTGTTTTTTACCCAGAATTTGGTGTTTTTTTTATTTAGAATTAAGTGTTTTTTTTAGAATTCAGTGTTTTTAATTTAGAATTCAGTGTTTTTTATTTAGAATTCTGTGCTTTTTATTTAGAATTCAGTGTTTTGTATTGAGAATTTGGATATTTTTTTAGAAGTCAGTCTTTTTCTATTTAGAATTCAGTGCTTTTAAAATTTAGAATTTGGTGTTTTTTATTTATACATCAGTGTTTTTTTTAATTTAGAATTCAGTGCTTTTATTTAGAATTAAGTGTTTTTGATTTAGAATTCAATGTTTTTTTATTTAGAATTCAGTGCTTTTTAAAATTTAGAATCCAGTGTATTTTTATTAGAATTCAGTGTGTATTAATTAGAATTCAGTGTTTTTTACTCAGATTTTGGTGTTTTTTATTTAGAATTCAGTGTTTTGTATTGAGAATTTGGATAATTTTTTAGAAGTCAGTCTTTTTCTATTTAGAATTCAGTGCTTTTTAATTTAGAATTTGGTGTTTTTTATTTAGACTTCAGTGTATTTTTATTTCGAATTCAGTGTTTTTTTTAATTTAGAATCCAGTGTATTTTTTATTAGAATTCAGTGTTTTTAATTAGAATTTGGTGTTTTTATTTAGAATTCAGTGCTTTTTATTTTGAATTCAGTGTTTATTTATTTAGACTTCAGTGTTTTGTATTGAGAATTTGGATTTTTTTTAGAAGTCATTCTTTTTCTATTTAGAATTCAGTGCTTTTTAATTTAGAATTTGGTGTTTTTTATTTAGAATTCAGTGTTTTTTATTTTGACTTCAGTGTTTTTTTATTTAGAATTCAGTGTGTTTTATTTAGAATACAGTGTTTTTAATTTAGAATTCAGTGGTTTTTATTTAGAATTCAGTGTTTTGTATGGAGAATTTGGATTTTTTTTTAGAAGTCATTCTTTTTCTATTTAGAATTCAGTGCTTTTTAATTTAGAATTTGGTGTTTTTTATTTAGAATTCAGTGTTTTTTTATTTAGAATTCAGTGCTTTTTTTAAATGTAGAATCCAGTGTATTTTTATTAGAATTCAGTGTTTTTTAATTAGAATTTGGTGTTTTTATTTAGAATTGTGTGTTTTATTTAAAAATTCAGTGTTTTTTTTTCAGAATTTGGTGTTTTTTATTTAGAAGTCAGTGCTTTTTATTCCGAAAATTGTGCTTTTTTTAGATTTGTGTTTTTTATTAGATGTTTGTGCTTTTTTAGAATCCAGTGTTTTTAATGTAGAATTCAGTGTTTTTTATTTAGAATTCACAGCTTTAATTTAGAATTCAGTGCTTTTTATTTTTAATTCAGTGTTGTTTAATTTAGAATTCAGTGTAATTATTTAGAATTCAGTGTTTTTATTTAGAATTCATTGTTTTTTTATTTAGAATTCAGTGTTTTTTTAGAATTCAGTGTAATTATTTAGAATTCAGTGTGTTTTATTTAGAATACAGTGTTTTTAATTTAGAATTCAGTGGTTTTTATTTAGAATTCACTGCTTTTTTAAATTTAGAATCCAGTGTATTTTTATTAGAATTCAATTAAATTCAATTCAAGTTTATTTATATAGCGCCAAATCACGACAAGAGTCGTCTCAAGGCACTTCACATAATAAACATTCCAATTCACAGTTCATTAAGCCAATCAGAAATAATGTTTCCTATATAAGGAACCCAGTAAATTGCATCAAGTCACTGACTAGTGTCAGTGACTATACAGCAATCCTCATTCTAAGCAAGCATGCAGCGACAGTGGAAAGGAAAACTCCCTTTTAACAGGAAGAAACCTCCAGAGAATCCTGGCTCAGTATAAGCAGCCATCCTCCACGACTCACTGGGGATCGAGAAGACAGAGCAGGCAGACACACACACACACACACACACACACACACACACACACACACACACACACACACACACACACACACACACACACACACAAGACAAGTAATGTGTCTATAGTTATATTGTGATGTCTTAGTAAATATTGTATTTGGTGAAAGATAAACTTTATTGTATTTATCCTAGTGGATCTATAATTAAATGGATAAACTAGTATTAGCACATCAAAAGTCAATGAAAACAAAAAGTTATTATCAGGAGAGAGAGAATGTATTAGTTGTTAGCAGCAGTGTGCTAGTCAGTGTTTTTTTAATTAGAATTTGGAGTTTTTATTTAGAATTGTGTGTTTTATTTAGAATTCAGTGTTTTTTATTCAGAATTTGGTGTTTTTATTTAGAAGTCAGTGCTTTTTATTCAGAAAATTTTGCTTTTTGTTAGATTTGTGTGTTTTATTAGATGTTGGTGCTTTTTTAGAATCCAGTGTTTTTAATTTAGAATTCCGTGTTTTTTTTTTAGAATTCAGTGCTTTTTATTTAGAATTCAGTGCTTTTTTATTTTGAATTCAGTGTTTATTTATTGAGAATTCAGTGGTTTTTTTATTTAGAATTCAGTGCTTTTTTTAAATTTAGAATCCAGTGTATTTTTATTAGAATTCAGTGTTTTTTAATTAGAATTCAGTGTTTTTTACTCAGAATTTGGTGTTTTTTATTTAGAATTAAGTGTTTTTTTTATTTAGAATTCAGTGTTTTTAATTTAGAATTCAGTGTATTTTATTTAGAATTCAGTGCTTTTTATTTAGAATTCAGTGTTTTGTATTGAGAATTTGGATATTTTTTTAGAAGTCAGTCTATTTCTATTTAGAATTCAGTGCTTTTTTATTTAGAATTTGGTGTTTTTATTTAGTATTCAGTGTTTTTTTTATTTAGAATTCAGTGGTTTTTATTTAGAATTCATTGTTTTGTATTGAGAATTTGGATTTTTTTAGAAGTCAGTGTTTTTCTATTTAGAATTCAGTGCTTGTAAAATTTAGAATTTCGTGTTTTTTATTTATACTTCAGTGTTTTTTTATTTAGAATTCAGTGCTTTTTATAATTTAGAATCCAGTGTATTTTTATTAGAATTCAGGTTTTTTTTAATTACAATTCGGTGTTTTTATTTAGATTTGTGATTTTATCTAGAATTCTGTTTTTACTCAGAATTTTGTGTTTTTTATTTAGAATTAAGTATTTTTTATTTATAATTCAGTGTTTTTTAATTAGACTTCAGTGCTTTTATTTAGAATTTGGTGTTTTTATTTAGAAGTCAGTGCTTTGTATTGAGAATTTGGATATTTTTTTTAGAAGTCAGTCTTTTTCTATTTAGAATTCAGTGCTTTTTAATTTAGAATTTGGTGCTTTTTTAAATTTAGAATCCAGTGTATTTTTATTAGAATTCAGTGTTTTTTAATTAGAATTCAGTGTTTTTTTACTCAGAATTTGGTGTTTTTTATTTCGAATTAAGTGTATTTTATTTAGAATTCAGTGTTTTTAATTTAGAATTCAGTGTTTTTTTATTTAGAATTCAGTGCTTTTTATTTAGAATTCAGTGTTTTGTATTGAGAATTTGGATATTTTTTTAGAAGTCAGTCTTTTTCTATTTAGAATTCAGTGCTTTTTAATTTAGAATTTGGTGTTTTTTATTTAGACTTCAGTGTATTTTTATTTCGAATTCAGTGCTTTTTTTAAATTTAGAATCCAGTGTATTTTTTTATTAGAATTCAGTGTTTTTAATTAGAATTGTGTGTTTTATTTAGAATTCAGTGTTTTTTATTCAGAATTTGGTGTTTTTTATTTAGAAGTCAGTGCTTTTTATTCAGAAAATTTTGCTTTTTGTTAGATTTGTGTGTTTTATTAGATGTTGGTGCTTTTTTAGAATCCAGTGTTTTTAATTTAGAATTCAGTGTTTTTTATTTAGAATTCAGTGCATTTTATTTAGAATTCAGTGCTTTTATTTAGAATTAAGTGTTTTTGATTAAGAATTCAGTGTTTTTTTATTTAGAATTCAGTGCTTTTTAAAATTTAGAATCCAGTGTATTTTTATTAGAATTCAGTCTTTTTTAATTAGAATTCAGTGTTTTTTACTCAGAATTTGGTGTTTTTTATTTAGAATTAAGTGTTTTTTATTTAGAATTCAGTGTTTTTAATTTAGAATTCAGTGCTTTTTATTTAGAATTCAGTGATTTTTATTTAGAATTCAGTGTTTTGTATTGAGAATTAGGATATTTTTTTTAGAAGTCAGTCTTTTTCTATTTAGAATTCAGTGCTTTTTAATTTAGAATTTGGTGTTTTTTATTTAGACTTCAGTGTTTTTTTATTTCAAATTCAGTGCTGTTTTATTTAGAATTTGGTGTTTTTATTTAGAATTCAGTGGTTTTTTATTTAGAATTCAGTGCTTTTTTAAATTTAGAATCCAGTGTATTTTTATTAGAATTCAGTGTTTTTTAATTGGAATTTGGTGTTTTTATTTAGAATTGTGTGTTTTATTTAGAATTCAGTGTTTTTTATTCAGAATTTGGCGTTTTTTATTTAGAAGTCAGTGCTTTTTATTCAGAAAATTGTGCTTTTTGTTAGATTTGTGTGTTTTATTAGATGTTGGTGCTTTTTTAGAATCCAGTGTTTTTCATTTAGAATTCAGTGTTTTTTATTTAGAATTCAGTGCTTTTTATTTAGAATTCCATGCTTTTTATTTAGAATTCAGTGCTTTTTATTTTGAATTCAGTGTTTATTTATTTAGAATTCAGTGTATTTTTATTAGAATTCAGTCTTTTTCAATTAGAATTCAGTGTTTTTTACTCAGAATTTGGTGTTTTTTATTTAGAATTAAGTGTTTTTTATTTAGAATTCAGTGTTTTTAATTTAGAATTCAGTGCTTTTTATTTAGAATTCAGTGCTTTTTATTTAGAATTCAGTGTTTTGTATTGAGAATTAGGATATTTTTTTTAGAAGTCAGTCTTTTTCTATTTAGAATTCAGTGCTTTTTAATTTAGAATTTGGTGTTTTTTATTTAGACTTCAGTGTTTTTTTATTTCAAATTCAGTGCTGTTTTATTTAGAATTTGGTGTTTTTATTTAGAATTCAGTGGTTTTTTATTTAGAATTCAGTGCTTTTTTAAATTTAGAATCCAGTGTATTTTTATTAGAATTCAGTGTTTTTTAATTGGAATTTGGTGTTTTTATTTAGAATTGTGTGTTTTATTTAGAATTCAGTGTTTTTTATTCAGAATTTGGCGTTTTTTATTTAGAAGTCAGTGCTTTTTATTCAGAAAATTGTGCTTTTTGTTAGATTTGTGTGTTTTATTAGATGTTGGTGCTTTTTTAGAATCCAGTGTTTTTCATTTAGAATTCAGTGTTTTTTATTTAGAATTCAGTGCTTTTTATTTAGAATTCCATGCTTTTTATTTAGAATTCAGTGCTTTTTATTTTGAATTCAGTGTTTATTTATTTAGAATTCAGTGTTTTTCTATTTAGAATTCTGTGCTTTTATTTAGAATTAAGTGTTTTTGATTTAGAATTCAGTGGTTTTTTTATTTAGAATTCAGTGCTTTTTTAAATTTAGAATCCAGTGTATTTTTATTAGAATTCAGTGTTTTTTAATTAGAATTCAGTGTTTTTTACTCAGAATTTGGTGTTTTTATTTAGAATTACGTGTTTTTTATTTAGAATTTAGTGTTTTTAATTTAGAATTCAGTGTTTTTTATTTAGAATTCAGTGCTTTTTATTTAGAATTCAGTGCTTTTTATTTAGAATTCAGTGCTTTTTATTTTGAATTCAGTGTTTATTTATTGAGAATACAGTGGTTTTTTATTTAGAATTCAGTGCTTTTTAAAATTTAGAATCCAGTGTATTTTTATAAGAATTCAGTGTTTTTTTAATTAGAATTCAGTGTTTTTTACCCAGAATTTGGTGTTTTTTATTTAGAATTAAGTGTTTTTTTTAGAATTCAGTGTTTTTAATTTAGAATTCAGTGTTTTTTATTTAGAATTCTGTGCTTTTTATTTAGAATTCAGTGTTTTGTATTTAGAATTTGGATATTTTTTTTAGAGGTCAGTCTTTTTCTATTTAGAATTCAGTGCTTTTTAATTTAGAATTTGGTGTTTTTTATTTAGACTTCAGTGTTTTTTTTTATTTCGAATTCAGTGCTTTTTTATTTAGAATTTGGTGTTTTTATTTAGAATGCAGTGTTTTTTATTTAGAATTCAGTGCTTTTTTAAATTTAGAATCCAGTGTATTTTTATTAGAATTCAGTGTTTTTTAATTAGAATTTGGTGTTTTTATTTAGAATTGTGTGTTTTATTTAGAATTCAGTGTTTTTTATTCAGAATTTGGTGTTTTTTATTTAGAAGTCAGTGCTTTTTATTCAGAAAATTTTGCTTTTTGTTAGATTTGTGTGTTTTATTAGATGTTGGTGCTTTTTTAGAATCCAGTGTTTTTAATTTAGAATTCAGTGTTTTTTATTTAGAATTCAGTGCTTTTTATTTAGAATTCAGTGCTTTTTATTTTGAATTCAGTGTTTATTTATTAAGAATACATTGGTTTTTTATTTAGAATTCAGTGCTTTTTAAAATTTAGAATCCAGTGTATTTTTATAAGAATTCAGTGTTTTTTTAATTAGAATTCAGTGTTTTTTACCCAGAATTTGGTGTTTTTTATTTAGAATTAAGTGTTTTTTTTAGAATTCAGTGTTTTTAATTTAGAATTCAGTGTTTTTTATTTAGAATTCTGTGCTTTTTATTTAGAATTCAGTGTTTTGTATTTAGAATTTGGATTTTTTTTTAGAAGTCAGTCTTTTTCTATTTAGAATTCAGTGCTTTTTAATTTAGAATTTGGTGTTTTTTATTTAGACTTCAGTGTTTTTTTTAATTCGAATTCAGTGCTTTTTTATTTAGAATTTGGTGTTTTTCTTTAGAATTCAGTGGTTTTTTATTTAGAATTCAGTGCTTTTTTAAATTTAGAATCCAGTGTATTTTTATTAGAATTCAGTGTTTTTTATGTAGAATTTGGTGTTTTTATTTAGAATTGTGTGTTTTATTTAGAATTCAGTGTTTTTATTTAGAATTTGGTGTTTTTATTTATAATTCAGTGTTTTTTATTTAGAATTCAGTGCTTTTTTATATTTAGAATCCAGTGTATTTTTATTAGAATTCAGTGTTTTTAATTAGAATTTGGTGTTTTTATTTAGAATTGTGTGTTTTATTTAGAATTCAGTGTTTTTTATTCAGAATTTGGTGTTTTTTATTTAGAAGTCAGTGCTTTTTATTCAGAAAATTTAGCTTTTTGTTAGATTTGTGTGTTTTATTAGATGTTGGTGCTTTTTTAGAATCCAGTGTTTTTAATTTAGAATTCAGTGTTTTTTATTTAGAATTCAGTGCTTTTTATTTAGAATTCAGTGCTTTTATTTATAATTAAGTGTTTTTGATTTAGAATTCAGTGTTTTTTTATTTAGAATTCAGTGCTTTTTAAAATTTAGAATCCAGTGTATTTTTATTAGAATTCAGTGTTTTTTTAATTAGAATTCAGTGTTTTTTACCCAGAGTTTGGTGTTTTTTATTTAGAATTAAGTGTTTTTTTAGAATTCAGTGTTTTTAATTTAGAATTCAGTGTTTTTTATTTAGAATTCAGTGCTTTTTATTTAGAATTCAGTGTTTTGTATTGAGAATTTGGATATTTTTTTTAGAAGTCAGTCTTTTTCTATTTAGAATTCAGTGCTTTTTAATTTAGAATTTGGTGTTTTTTATTTAGACTTCAGTGTTTTTTAATTCGAATTCAGTGCTTTTTATTTAGAATTTGGTGTTTTTCTTTAGAATTCAGTGGTTTTTTATTTAGAATTCAGTGCTTTTTTAAATTTAGAATCCAGTGTATTTTTATTAGAATTCAGTGTTTTTTAATTAGAATTTGGTGTTTTTATTTAGAATTGTGTGTTTTATTTAGAATTCAGTGTTTTTATTTAGAATTCAGTGCTTTTTATTTAGAATTCAGTGTTTTGTATTGAGAATTTGGATATTTTTTTTAGAAGTCAGTCTTTTTCTATTTAGAATTCAGTGCTTTTTAATTTAGAATTTGGTGGTTTTTATTTAGACTTCAGTGTTTTTTTATTTCGAATTCAGTGCTTTTTTATTTAGAATTTGGTGTTTTTATTTAGAATTCAGTGTTTTTTATTTAGAATTCAGTGCTTTTTTAAATTTAGAATCCACTGTATTTTTATTAGAATTCAGTGTTTTTTAATTAGAATTTGGTGTTTTTATTTAGAATTGTGTGTTTTATTTAGAATTCAGTGTTTTTTTATTCAGAATTTGGTGTTTTTTATTTAGAAGTCAGTGCTTTTTATTCAGAAAATTTAGCTTTTTGTTAGATTTGTGTGTTTTATTAGATGTTGGTGCTTTTTTAGAATCCAGTGTTTTTAATTTAGAATTCAGTGTTTTTTATTTAGAATTCAGTGCTTTTTATTTTGAATTCAGTGTTTATTTATTGAGAATACAGTGGTTTTTTATTTAGAATTCAGTGCTTTTTAAAATTTAGAATCCAGTGTATTTTTATAAGAATTCAGTGTTTTTTAATTAGAATTCAGTGTTTTTTACCCAGAATTTGGTGTTTTTTTATTTAGAATTAAGTGTTTTTTTTAGAATTCAGTGTTTTTAATTTAGAATTCAGTGTTTTTTATTTAGAATTCTGTGCTTTTTATTTAGAATTCAGTGTTTTGTATTGAGAATTTGGATATTTTTTTAGAAGTCAGTCTTTTTCTATTTAGAATTCAGTGCTTTTAAAATTTAGAATTTGGTGTTTTTTATTTATACATCAGTGTTTTTTTAATTTAGAATTCAGTGCTTTTATTTAGAATTAAGTGTTTTTGATTTAGAATTCAATGTTTTTTTATTTAGAATTCAGTGCTTTTTAAAATTTAGAATCCAGTGTATTTTTATTAGAATTCAGTGTGTATTAATTAGAATTCAGTGTTTTTTACTCAGATTTTGGTGTTTTTTATTTAGAATTCAGTGTTTTGTATTGAGAATTTGGATAATTTTTTAGAAGTCAGTCTTTTTCTATTTAGAATTCAGTGCTTTTTAATTTAGAATTTGGTGTTTTTTATTTAGACTTCAGTGTATTTTTATTTCGAATTCAGTGTTTTTTTTAATTTAGAATCCAGTGTATTTTTTATTAGAATTCAGTGTTTTTAATTAGAATTTGGTGTTTTTATTTAGAATTCAGTGCTTTTTATTTTGAATTCAGTGTTTATTTATTTAGAATTCAGTGTTTTGTATTGAGAATTTGGATTTTTTTTAGAAGTCATTCTTTTTCTATTTAGAATTCAGTGCTTTTTAATTTAGAATTTGGTGTTTTTATTTAGAATTCAGTGTTTTTTATTTTGACTTCAGTGTTTTTTTATTTAGAATTCAGTGTGTTTTATTTAGAATACAGTGTTTTTAATTTAGAATTCAGTGGTTTTTATTTAGAATTCAGTGTTTTGTATTGAGAATTTGGATTTTTTTTAGAAGTCATTCTTTTTCTATTTAGAATTCAGTGCTTTTTAATTTAGAATTTGGTGTTTTTTATTTAGAATTCAGTGTTTTTTATTTAGAATTCAGTGCTTTTTTTAAATGTAGAATCCAGTGTATTTTTATTAGAATTCAGTGTTTTTTAATTAGAATTTGGTGTTTTTATTTAGAATTGTGTGTTTTATTTAAAAATTCAGTGGTTTTTTTTCAGAATTTGGTGTTTTTTATTTAGAAGTCAGTGCTTTTTATTCCGAAAATTGTGCTTTTTTTAGATTTGTCTTTTTTATTAGATGTTTG
Source organism: Nothobranchius furzeri (assembly GCF_043380555.1). NCBI lineage: Eukaryota > Metazoa > Chordata > Actinopteri > Cyprinodontiformes > Nothobranchiidae > Nothobranchius > Nothobranchius furzeri. The sequence goes on from NC_091755.1 coordinate 63,011,557, forward strand.
TGCTTTTTTAGAATCCAGTGTTTTTAATGTAGAATTCAGTGTTTTTTATTTAGAATTCACAGCTTTAATTTAGAATTCAGTGCTTTTTATTTTTAATTCAGTGTTGTTTAATTTAGAATTCAGTGTAATTATTTAGAATTCAATGTTTTTTTTTATTTAGAATTCAGTGCTTTTTAAAATTTAGAATCCAGTGTATTTTTATTAGAATTCAGTGTGTATTAATTAGAATTCAGTGTTTTTTACTCAGATTTTGGTGTTTTTTATTTAGAATTCAGTGTTTTGTATTGAGAATTTGGATAATTTTTTAGAAGTCAGTCTTTTTCTATTTAGAATTCAGTGCTTTTTAATTTAGAATTTGGTGTTTTTTATTTAGACTTCAGTGTATTTTTATTTCGAATTCAGTGTTTTTTTTATTTAGAATCCAGTGTATTTTTTATTAGAATTCAGTGTTTTTAATTAGAATTTGGTGTTTTTATTTAGAATTCAGTGCTTTTTATTTTGAATTCAGTGTTTATTTATTTAGACTTCAGTGTTTTGTATTGAGAATTTGGATTTTTTTTAGAAGTCATTCTTTTTCTATTTAGAATTCAGTGCTTTTTATTTAGAATTTGGTGTTTTTTATTTAGAATTCAGTGTTTTTTATTTTGACTTCAGTGTTTTTTTATTTAGAATTCAGTGTGTTTTATTTAGAATACAGTGTTTTTAATTTAGAATTCAGTGGTTTTTATTTAGAATTCAGTGTTTTGTATGGAGAATTTGGATTTTTTTTTAGAAGTCATTCTTTTTCTATTTAGAATTCAGTGCTTTTTAATTTAGAATTTGGTGTTTTTTATTTAGAATTCAGTGTTTTTTTATTTAGAATTCAGTGCTTTTTTTAAATGTAGAATCCAGTGTATTTTTATTAGAATTCAGTGTTTTTAATTAGAATTTGGTGTTTTTATTTAGAATTGTGTGTTTTATTTAAAAATTCAGTGTTTTTTTTCAGAATTTGGTGTTTTTTATTTAGAAGTCAGTGCTTTTTATTCCGAAAATTGTGCTTTTTTTAGATTTGTGTTTTTTATTAGATGTTTGTGCTTTTTTAGAATCCAGTGTTTTTAATGTAGAATTCAGTGTTTTTTATTTAGAATTCACAGCTTTAATTTAGAATTCAGTGCTTTTTATTTTTAATTCAGTGTTGTTTAATTTAGAATTCAGTGTAATTATTTAGAATTCAGTGTTTTTATTTAGAATTCATTGTTTTTTTATTTAGAATTCAGTGTTTTTTTAGAATTCAGTGTAATTATTTAGAATTCAGTGTGTTTTATTTAGAATACAGTGTTTTTAATTTAGAATTCAGTGGTTTTTATTTAGAATTCACTGCTTTTTTAAATTTAGAATCCAGTGTATTTTTATTAGAATTCAATTAAATTCAATTCAAGTTTATTTATATAGCGCCAAATCACGACAAGAGTCGTCTCAAGGCACTTCACATAATAAACATTCCAATTCACAGTTCATTAAGCCAATCAGAAATAATGTTTCCTATATAAGGAACCCAGTAAATTGCATCAAGTCACTGACTAGTGTCAGTGACTATACAGCAATCCTCATTCTAAGCAAGCATGCAGCGACAGTGGAAAGGAAAACTCCCTTTTAACAGGAAGAAACCTCCAGAGAATCCTGGCTCAGTATAAGCAGCCATCCTCCACGACTCACTGGGGATCGAGAAGACAGAGCAGGCAGACACACACACACACACACACACACACACACACACACACACACACACACACACACACACACACACACAGACACACACAAAGACAAGTAATGTGTCTATAGTTATATTGTGATGTCTTAGTAAATATTGTATTTGGTGAAAGATAAACTTTATTGTATTTATCCTAGTGGATCTATAATTAAATGGATAAGCTAGTATTAGCACATCAAAAGTCAATGAAAACAAAAAGTTATTATCAGGAGAGAGAGAATGTATTAGTTGTTAGCAGCAGTGTGCTAGTCAGTGTTTTTTTAATTAGAATTTGGAGTTTTTATTTAGAATTGTGTGTTTTATTTAGAATTCAGTGTTTTTTATTCAGAATTTGGTGTTTTTATTTAGAAGTCAGTGCTTTTTATTCAGAAAATTTTGCTTTTTGTTAGATTTGTGTGTTTTATTAGATGTTGGTGCTTTTTTAGAATCCAGTGTTTTTAATTTAGAATTCCGTGTTTTTTTTTAGAATTCAGTGCTTTTTATTTAGAATTCAGTGCTTTTTTATTTTGAATTCAGTGTTTATTTATTGAGAATTCAGTGGTTTTTTTATTTAGAATTCAGTGCTTTTTTTAAATTTAGAATCCAGTGTATTTTTATTAGAATTCAGTGTTTTTTAATTAGAATTCAGTGTTTTTTACTCAGAATTTGGTGTTTTTTATTTAGAATTAAGTGTTTATTATTTAGAATTCAGTGTTTTTAATTTAGAATTCAGTGCTTTTTATTTAGAATTCAGTGCTTTTTATTTAGAATTCAGTGTTTTGTATTGAGAATTAGGATATTTTTTTAGAAGTCAGTCTTTTTCTATTTAGAATTCAGTGCTTTTTAATTTAGAATTTGGTGTTTTTTATTTAGACTTCAGTGTTTTTTTATTTCAATTTCAGTGCTGTTTTATTTAGAATTTGGTGTTTTTATTTAGAATTCAGTGGTTTTTTATTTAGAATTCAGTGCTTTTTTAAATTTAGAATCCAGTGTATTTTTATTAGAATTCAGTGTTTTTTAATTGGAATTTGGTGTTTTTATTTAGAATTGTGTGTTTTATTTAGAATTCAGTGTTTTTTATTCAGAATTTGGCGTTTTTTATTTAGAAGTCAGTGCTTTTTATTCAGAAAATTTTGCTTTTTGTTAGATTTGTGTGTTTTATTAGATGTTGGTGCTTTTTTAGAATCCAGTGTTTTTCATTTAGAATTCAGTGTTTTTTATTTAGAATTCAGTGCTTTTTATTTAGAATTCCGTGCTTTTTATTTAGAATTCAGTGCTTTTTATTTTGAATTCAGTGTTTATTTATTTAGAATTCAGTGTTTTTCTATTTAGAACCTGTGCTTTTAAAATTTAGAATTTGGTGTTTTTTATTTATACTTCAGTGTTTTTTTTATTTAGAATTCAGTGCTTTTATTTAGAATTAAGTGTTTTTGATTTAGAATTCAGTGGTTTTTTATTTAGAATTCAGTGCTTTTTTAAATTTAGAATCAAGTGTATTTTTATTAGAATTCAGTGTTTTTTAATTAGAATTCAGTGTTTTTTACTCAGAATTTGGTGTTTTTTATTTAGAATTAAGTGTTTTTTTATTTAGAATTTAGTGTTTTTAATTTAGAATTCAGTGTTTTTTATTTAGAATCCAGTGTTTTTAATTTAGAATTCAGTGTTTTTTTTATTTAGAATTCAGTGCTTTTTATTTAGAATTCAGTGCTTTTCATTTTGAATTCAGTGTTTATTTATTGAGAATACAGTGGTTTTTACCCAGAATTCAGTGCTTTTTAAAATTTAGAATCCAGTGTATTTTTATAAGAATTAAGTGTTTTTTTAATTAGAATTCAGTGTTTTTTACCCAGAATTTGGTGTTTTTTATTTAGAATTAAGTGTTTTTTTAGAATATAGTGTTTTTAATTTAGAATTCAGTGTTTTTTATTTAGAATTCTATGCTTTTTATTTAGAATTCAGTGTTTTGTATTGAGAATTTGGATATTTTTTTTAGAAGTCAGTCTTTTTCTATTTAGAATTCAGTGCTTTTTAATTTAGAATTTGGTGTTTTTTATTTAGACTTCAGTGTTTTTTTATTTCGAATTCAGTGATTTTTTATTTAGAATTTGGTGTTTTTATTTAGAATTCAGTGTTTTTTATTTAGAATTCAGTGCTTTTTTAAATTTAGAATCCAGTGTATTTTTATTAGAATTCAGTGTTTTTTAATTAGAATTTGGTGTTTTTATTTAGAATTGTGTGTTTTATTTAGAATTCAGTGTTTTTTTTTTCAGAATTTGGTGTTTTTTTATTTAGAAGTCAGTGCTTTTTATTCATAAAATTTTGCTTTTTGTTAGATTTGTGTGTTTTATTAGATGTTGGTGCTTTTTTAGAATCCAGTGTTTTTAATTCAGAATTCAGTGTTTTTTTATTTAGAATTCAGTGCTTTTTATTTAGAATTCAGTGCTTTTTATTTTGAATTCAGTGTTTATTTATTGAGAATACAGTGTTTTTTTATTTAGAATTCAGTGCTTTTTAAAATTTAGAATCCAGTGTATTTTTATAAGAATTCAGTGTTTTTTTAATTAGAATTCAGTGTTTTTTAACCAGAATTTGGTGTTTTTTATTTAGAATTAAGTGTTTTTTTTAGAATATAGTGTTTTTAATTTAGAATTCAGTGTTTTTTATTTAGAATTCTATGCTTTTTATTTAGAATTCAGTGTTTTGTATTGAGAATTTTGATATTTTTTTTAGAAGTCAGTCTTTTTCTATTTAGAATTCAGTGCTTTTTAATTTAGAATTTGGTGTTTTTTATTTAGACTTCAGTGTTTTTTTAATTCGAATTCAGTGCTTTTTTATTTAGAATTTGGTGTTTTTCTTTAGAATTCAGTGTTTTTTTATTTAGAATTCAGTGCTTTTTTAAAATTTAGAATCCAGTGTATTTTTATTAGAATTCAGTGTTTTTTAATTAGAATTTGGTGTTTTTATTTAGAATTGTGTGTTTTATTTAGAATTCAGTGTTTTTATTTAGAATTTGGTGTTTTTATTTAGAATTCAGTGTTTTTTATTTAGAATTCAGTGCTTTTTTTTAATTTAGAATCCAGTGTATTTTTATTAGAATTCAGTGTTTTTTAATTATAATTTGGTGTTTTTATTTAGAATTGTGTGTTTTATTTAGAATTCAGTGTTTTTTATTCAGAATTTGGTGTTTTTTATTTAGAAGTCAGCGCTTTTTATTCAGAAAATTTAGCTTTTTGTTAGATTTGTGTGTTTTGTTAGATGTTGGTGCTTTTTTAGAATCCAGTGTTTTTAATTTAGAATTCAGTGTTTTTTATTTAGAATTCAGTGCTTTTTAAAATTTAGAATCCAGTGTATTTTTATTAGAATTCAGTGTTTTTTTTTATTAGAATTCAGTGTTTTTACCCAGAATTTGGTGTTTTTTATTTAGAATTAAGTTTTTTTTAGAATTCAGTGCTTTTTATTTAGAATTCAGTGTTTTGTATTGAGAATTAGGATATTTTTTTTAGAAGTCAGTCTTTTTCTATTTAGAATTCAGTGCTTTTTAATTTAGAATTTGGTGTTTTTCATTTAGAATTCAGTGTTTTTTATTTAGAATTCAGTGCTTTTTATTTAGAATTCCGTGCTTTTTATTTAGAATTCAGTGCTTTTTATTTTGAATTCAGTGTTTATTTATTTAGAATTCAGTGTTTTTCTATTTAGAATTCAGTGTTTTTCTATTTAGAATTCTGTGCTTTTAAAATTTAGAATTTGGTGTTTTTTATTTATACTTCAGTGTTTTTTTTATTTAGAATTCAGTGCTTTTATTTAGAATTAAGTGTTTTTGATTTAGAATTCAGTGTTTTTTTATTTAGAATTCAGTGCTTTTTTAAATTTAGAATCCAGTGTATTTTTATTAGAATTCAGTGTTTTTTAATTAGAATTCAGTGTTTTTACTCAGAATTTGGTGTTTTTTATTTAGAATTACGTGTTTTTTTATTTAGAATTTAGAGTTTTTAATTTAGAATTCAGTGTTTTTTATTTAGAATTCAGTGCTTTTTATTTAGAATTCAGTGTTTTGTATTGAGAATTTGGATATTTTTTTTTAGAAGTCAGTCTTTTTCTATTTAGAATTCAGTGCTTTTTAATTTAGAATTTGGTGTTTTTTATTTAGACTTCAGTGTTTTTTTATTTCGAATTCAGTGCTTTTTTATTTAGAATTTGGTGTTTTTATTTAGAATGCAGTGTTTTTTATTTAGAATTCAGTGCTTTTTTAAATTTAGAATCCAGTGTATTTTTATTAGAATTCAGTGTTTTTTAATTAGAATTTGGTGTTTTTATTTAGAATTGTGTGTTTTATTTAGAATTCAGTGTTTTTTATTCAGAAAATTTTGCTTTTTGTTAGATTTGTGTGTTTTATTAGATGTTGGTGCTTTTTTAGAATCCAGTGTTTTTAATTTAGAATTCAGTGTTTTTTATTTAGAATTCAGTGCTTTTTATTTAGAATTCAGTGCTTTTTATTTTGAATTCAGTGTTTATTTATTGAGAATACAGTGTTTTTTTATTTAGAATTCAGTGCTTTTTAAAATTTAGAATCCAGTGTATTTTTATTAGAATTCAGTCTTTTTTAATTAGAATTCAGTGTTTTTTACTCAGAATTTGGTGTTTTTTATTTAGAATTAAGTGTTTTTTATTTAGAATTCAGTGTTTTTAATTCAGAATTCAGTGCTTTTTATTTAGAATTCAGTGATTTTTATTTAGAATTCAGTGTTTTGTATTGAGAATTAGGATATTTTTTTAGAAGTCAGTCTTTTTCTATTTAGAATTCAGTGCTTTTTAATTTAGAATTTGGTGTTTTTTATTTAGACTTCAGTGTTTTTTTATTTCAAATTCAGTGCTGTTTTATTTAGAATTTGGTGTTTTTATTTAGAATTCAGTGTTTTTTTATTTAGAATTCAGTGCTTTTTAAAATTTAGAATCCAGTGTATTTTTATTAGAATTCAGTGTTTTTTAATTGGAATTTGGTGTTTTTATTTAGAATTGTGTGTTTTATTTAGAATTCAGTGTTTTTTATTCAGAATTTGGCGTTTTTTATTTAGAAGTCAGTGCTTTTTATTCAGAAAATTGTGCTTTTTGTTAGATTTGTGTGTTTTATTAGATGTTGGTGCTTTTTTAGAATCCAGTGTTTTTCATTTAGAATTCAGTGTTTTTTATTTAGAATTCAGTGCTTTTTATTTAGAATTCCATGCTTTTTATTTAGAATTCAGTGCTTTTTATTTTGATTTCAGTGTTTATTTATTTAGAATTCAGTGTATTTTTATTAGAATTCAGTCTTTTTTAATTAGAATTCAGTGTTTTTTACTCAGAATTTGGTGTTTTTTATTTAGAATTAAGTGTTTTTTATTTAGAATTCAGTGTTTTTAATTTAGAATTCAGTGCTTTTTATTTAGAATTCAGTGCTTTTTATTTAGAATTCAGTGTTTTGTATTGAGAATTAGGATATTTTTTTTAGAAGTCAGTCTTTTTCTATTTAGAATTCAGTGCTTTTTAATTTAGAATTTGGTGTTTTTTATTTAGACTTCAGTGTTTTTTTATTTCAAATTCAGTGCTGTTTTATTTAGAATTTGGTGTTTTTATTTAGAATTCAGTGTTTTTTTATTTAGAATTCAGTGCTTTTTTAAATTTAGAATCCAGTGTATTTTTATTAGAATTCAGTGTTTTTTAATTGGAATTTGGTGTTTTTATTTAGAATTGTGTGTTTTATTTAGAATTCAGTGTTTTTTATTCAGAATTTGGCGTTTTTTATTTAGAAGTCAGTGCTTTTTATTCAGAAAATTGTGCTTTTTGTTAGATTTGTGTGTTTTATTAGATGTTGGTGCTTTTTTAGAATCCAGTGTTTTTCATTTAGAATTCAGTGTTTTTTATTTAGAATTCAGTGCTTTTTATTTAGAATTCCATGCTTTTTATTTAGAATTCAGTGCTTTTTATTTTGAATTCAGTGTTTATTTATTTAGAATTCAGTGTTTTTCTATTTAGAATTCTGTGCTTTTAAAATTTAGAATTTGGTGTTTTTTATTTATACTTCAGTGTTTTTTTTATTTAGAATTCAGTGCTTTTATTTAGAATTAAGTGTTTTTGATTTAGAATTCAGTGGTTTTTTATTTAGAATTCAGTGCTTTTTTAAATTTAGAATCCAGTGTATTTTTATTAGAATTCAGTGTTTTTTAATTAGAATTCAGTGTTTTTTACTCAGAATTTGGTGTTTTTATTTAGAATTACGTGTTTTTTATTTAGAATTTAGTGTTTTTAATTTAGAATTCAGTGTTTTTTATTTAGAATTCAGTGCTTTTTATTTAGAATTCAGTGCTTTTTATTTAGAATTCAGTGCTTTTTATTTTGAATTCGGTGTTTATTTATTGAGAATACAGTGGTTTTTTATTTAGAATTCAGTGCTTTTTAAAATTTAGAATCCAGTGTATTTTTATAAGAATTCAGTGTTTTTTTAATTAGAATTCAGTGTTTTTTACCCAGAATTTGGTGTTTTTTATTTAGAATTAAGTGTTTTTTTTAGAATTCAGTGTTTTTAATTTAGAATTCAGTGTTTTTTATTTAGAATTCTGTGCTTTTTATTTAGAATTCAGTGTTTTGTATTTAGAATTTGGATTTTTTTTTAGAAGTCAGTCTTTTTCTATTTAGAATTCAGTGCTTTTTAATTTAGAATTTGGTGTTTTTTATTTAGACTTCAGAGTTTTTTTTAATTCGAATTCAGTGCTTTTTTATTTAGAATTTGGTGTTTTTCTTTAGAATTCAGTGGTTTTTTATTTAGAATTCAGTGCTTTTTTAAATTTAGAATCCAGTGTATTTTTATTAGAATTCAGTGTTTTTTAATTAGAATTTGGTGTTTTTATTTAGAATTGTGTGTTTTATTTAGAATTCAGTGTTTTTATTTAGAATTTGGTGTTTTTATTTAGAATTCAGTGTTTTTTATTTAGAATTCAGTGCTTTTTTATATTTAGAATCCAGTGTATTTTTATTAGAATTCAGTGTTTTTAATTAGAATTTGGTGTTTTTATTTAGAATTGTGTGTTTTATTTAGAATTCAGTGTTTTTTATTCAGAATTTGGTGTTTTTTATTTAGAAGTCAGTGCTTTTTATTCAGAAAATTTAGCTTTTTGTTAGATTTGTGTGTTTTATTAGATGTTGGTGCTTTTTTAGAATCCAGTGTTTTTAATTTAGAATTCAGTGTTTTTTATTTAGAATTCAGTGCTTTTTATTTAGAATTCAGTGCTTTTATTTAGAATTAAGTGTTTTTGATTTAGAATTCAGTGTTTTTTTATTTAGAATTCAGTGCTTTTTAAAATTTAGAATCCAGTGTATTTTTATTAGAATTCAGTGTTTTTTTAATTAGAATTCAGTGTTTTTTACCCAGAGTTTGGTGTTTTTTATTTAGAATTAAGTGTTTTTTTAGAATTCAGTGTTTTTAATTTAGAATTCAGTGTTTTTTATTTAGAATTCAGTGCTTTTTATTTAGAATTCAGTGTTTTGTATTGAGAATTTGGATATTTTTTTTAGAAGTCAGTCTTTTTCTATTTAGAATTCAGTGCTTTTTAATTTAGAATTTGGTGTTTTTTATTTAGACTTCAGTGTTTTTTAATTCGAATTCAGTGCTTTTTTATTTAGAATTTGGTGTTTTTCTTTAGAATTCAGTGGTTTTTTATTTAGAATTCAGTGCTTTTTTAAATTTAGAATCCAGTGTATTTTTATTAGAATTCAGTGTTTTTTAATTAGAATTTGGTGTTTTTATTTAGAATTGTGTGTTTTATTTAGAATTCAGTGTTTTTATTTAGAATTTGGTGTTTTTATTTAGAATTCAGTGTTTTTTATTTAGAATTCAGTGCTTTTTTAAATTTAGAATCCAGTGTATTTTTATTAGAATTCAGTGTTTTTTAATTAGAATTTGGTGTTTTTATTTAGAATTGTGTGTTTTATTTAGAATTCAGTGTTTTTTATTCAGAATTTGGTGTTTTTTATTTAGAAGTCAGTGCTTTTTATTCAGAAAATTTAGCTTTTTGTTAGATTTGTGTGTTTTATTAGATGTTGGTGCTTTTTTAGAATCCAGTGTTTTTAATTTAGAATTCAGTGTTTTTTTATTTAGAATTCAGTGCTTTTTATTTAGAATTCAGTGCTTTTATTTAGAATTAAGTGTTTTTGATTTAGAATTCAGTGTTTTTTTATTTAGAATTCAGTGCTTTTTAAAATTTAGAATCCAGTGTATTTTTATTAGAATTCAGTGTTTTTTTAATTAGAATTCAGTGTTTTTTACCCAGAGTTTGGTGTTTTTTATTTAGAATTAAGTGTTTTTTTTTAGAATTCAGTGTTTTTAATTTAGAATTCAGTGTTTTTTATTTAGAATTCAGTGCTTTTTATTTAGAATTCAGTGTTTTGTTTTGAGAATTTGGATATTTTTTTTAGAAGTCAGTCTTTTTCTATTTAGAATTCAGTGCTTTTTAATTTAGAATTTGGTGTTTTTTATTTAGACTTCAGTGTTTTTTAATTCAAATTCAGTGCTTTTTTATTTAGAATTTGGTGTTTTTCTTTAGAATTCAGTGGTTTTTTATTTAGAATTCAGTGCTTTTTAAAATTTAGAATCCAGTGTATTTTTATTAGAATTCAGTGTTTTTTAATTAGAATTTGGTGTTTTTATTTAGAATTGTGTGTTTTATTTAGAAGTCAGTGTTTTTATTTAGAATTTGGTGTTTTTATTTAGAATTCAGTGTTTTTTAATTAGAATTCAGTGCATTTTTAAATTTAGAATCCAGTGTATTTTTATTAGAATTCAGTGTTTTTTAATTAGAATTTGGTGTTTTTTATTTAGAATTGTGTGTTTTATTTAGAATTCAGTGTTTTTTATTCAGAATTTGGTGTTTTTTATTTAGAAGTCAGTGCTTTTTATTCAGAAAATTTAGCTTTTTGTTAGATTTGTGTGTTTTATTAGATGTTGGTGCTTTTTTAGAATCCAGTGTTTTTAATTTAGAATTCAGTGTTTTTTATTTAGAATTCAGTGCATTTTATTTAGAATTCAGTGCTTTTATTTAGAATTAAGTGTTTTTGATTTAGAATTCAGTGTTTTTTTATTTAGAATTCAGTGCTTTTTAAAATTTAGAATCCAGTGTATTTTTATTAGAATTCAGTGTTTTTTACCCAGAGTTTGGTGTTTTTTATTTAGAATTAAGTGTTTTTTTAGAATTCAGTGTTTTTAATTTAGAATTCAGTGTTTTTTATTTAGAATTCAGTGCTTTTTATTTAGAATTCAGTGTTTTGTATTGAGAATTTGGATATTTTTTTTAGAAGTCAGTCTTTTTCTATTTAGAATTCAGTGCTTTTTAATTTAGAATTTGGTGTTTTTTATTTAGACTTCAGTGTTTTTTAATTCGAATTCAGTGCTTTTTTATTTAGAATTTGGTGTTTTTCTTTAGAATTCAGTGGTTTTTTATTTAGAATTCAGTGCTTTTTTATTTAGAATTCAGTGCTTTTTTAAATTTAGAATCCAGTGTATTTTTATTAGAATTCAGTGTTTTTTAATCAGAATTTGGTGTTTTTATTTAGAATTGTGTGTTTTATTTAGAATTCAGTGTTTTTTATTCAGAATTTGGTGTTTTTTATTTAGAAGTCAGTGCTTTTTATTCAGAAAATTTTGCTTTTTGTTAGATTTGTGTGTTTTATTAGATGTTGGTGCTTTTTTAGAATCCAGTGTTTTTAATTTAGAATTCAGTGTTTTTTTTTAGAATTCAGGGCTTTTTATTTAGAATTCAGTGCTTTTTTATTTTGAATTCAGTGTTTATTTATTGAGAATTCAGTGGTTTTTTATTTAGAATTCAGTGCTTTTTTTATTTAGAATCCAGTGGTTTTTTATTAAGAATTCAGTGCTTTTTTTATTTAGAATCCAGTGTATTTTTATTAGAATTCAGTGTTTTTTAATTAGAATTCAGTGTTTTTTACTCAGAATTTGGTCTTTTTTATTTAGAATTAAGTGTTTTTTATTTAGAATTCAGTGTTTTAAATTTAGAATTCAGTGCTTTTTATTTAGAATTCAGTGCTTTTTTATTTTGAATTCAGTGTTTATTTATTGAGAATTCAGTGGTTTTTTATTTAGAATTCAGTGCTTTTTTAAAATTTAGAATCCAGTGTATTTTTATTAGAATTCAGTGTTTTTTAATTATAATTCAGTGTTTTTTACTCAGATTTTGGTGTTTTTTATTTAGAATTAAGTGTTTTTTATTTAGAATTCAGTGTTTTTTTATTTAGAATTCAGTGCTTTTTAAAATTTAGAATTCAGTGTTTTTAATTTAGAATTCAGTGCTTTTTATTTAGAATTCAGTGCTTTTTATTTAGAATTCAGTGTTTTGTATTGAGAATTTGGATATTTTTTTAGAAGTCAGTCTTTTTCTATTTAGAATTCAGTGCTTTTTAATTTAGAATTTGGTGTTTTTTATTTAGACTTCAGTGTTTTTTTAATTCGAATTCAGTGCTTTTTTATTTAGAATTTGGTGTTTTTCTTTAGAATTCAGTGGTTTTTTATTTAGAATTCAGTGCTTTTTTCAATTTAGAATCCAGTGTATTTTTATTAGAATTCAGTGTTTTTTAATTAGAATTTGGTGTTTTTGTTTAGAATTGTGTGTTTTATTTAGAATTCAGTGTTTTTTATTCAGAATTTGGTGTTTTTTATTTAGAAGTCAGTGCTTTTTATTCAGAAAATTTTGCTTTTTGTTAGATTTGTGTGTTTTATTAGATGTTGGTGCTTTTTTAGTATCCAGTGTTTTTAATTTAGAATTCAGTGTTTTTAATTTAGAATTCAGTGCTTTTTATTTAGAATTCAGTGCTTTTTATTTTGAATTCAGTGTTTATTTTTTGAGAATACAGTGTTTTTTTATTTAGAATTCAGTGCTTTTTAAAATTTAGAATCCAGTGTATTTTTATTAGAATTCAGTGTTTTTTAAATTAGAATTCAGTGTTTTTTACCCAGAATTTGGTGTTTTTCATTTAGAATTAAGTGTTTTTTATTTAGAATTCAGTGTTTTTAATTTAGAATTCAGTGTTTTTTTATTTAGAATTCAGTGCTTTTTATTTAGAATTCAGTGTTTTGTATTGAGAATTTGGATATTTTTTTAGAAGTCAGTCTTTTTCTATTTAGAATTCAGTGCTTTTTAATTTAGAATTTGGTGTTTTTTATTTAGACTTCAGTGTTTTTTTAATTCGAATTCAGTGCTTTTTTATTTAGAATTTGGTGTTTTTCTTTAGAATTCAGTGTTTTTTTATTTAGAATTCAGTGCTTTTTTCAATTTAGAATCCAGTGTATTTTTATTAGAATTCAGTGGTTTTTAATTAGAATTTGGTGTTTTTATTTAGAATTGTGTGTTTTATTTAGAATTCAGTGTTTTTATTCAGAATTTGGTGTTTTTTTTTATTTAGAAGTCAGTGCTTATTATTCAGAAAATTGTGCTTTTTGTTAGATTTGTGTGTTTTATTAGATGTTGGTTCTTTTTTAGAATTCAGTGCTTTTTATTTAGAATTCAGTGCTTTTTATTTTGAATTCAGTGTTTATTTATTTAGAATTCAGTGTTTTTCTATTTAGAATTCAGTGCTTTTAAAATTTAGAATTTGGTGTTTTTTATTTATACTTCAGTGTTTTTTTTATTTAGAATTCAGTGCTTTTATTTAGAATTAAGTGTTTTTGATTTAGAATTCAGTGTTTTTTTATTTAGAATTCAGTGCTTTTTTATTTAGAATTCAGTGCTTTTTAATTTAGAATTTGGTGTTTTTTATTTAGACTTCAGTGTTTTTTTATTTCGAATTCAGTGCTTTTTTATTTAGAATTTGGTGTTTTTATTTAGAATTCAGTGTTTTTTTATTTAGAATTCAGTGCTTTTTAAAATTTAGAATCCAGTGTATTTTTATTAGAATTCAGTGTTTTTTAATTAGAATTTGGTGTTTTTATTTAGAATTGTGTGTTTTATTTATAATTCAGTGTTTTTAATTCAGAATTTGGTGTTTTTTATTTAGAAGTCAGTGCTTTTTATTCAGAAAATTTTGCTTTTGTTAGATTTGTGTGTTTTATTAGATGTTGGTGCTTTTTTAGAATCCAGTGTTTTTAATTTAGAATTCAGTGTTTTTTATTTAGAATTCAGTGCTTTTTATTTAGAATTCAGTGCTTTTTATTTTGAATTCAGTGTTTATTTATTGAGAATACAGTGGTTTTTTATTTAGAATTCAGTGCTTTTTAAAATTTAGAATCCAGTGTATTTTTATTAGAATTCAGTGTTTTTTTATTAGAATTCAGTGTTTTTTACCCAGAATTTGGTGTTTTTTATTTAGAATTAAGTGTTTTTTTTTTAGAATTCAGTGTTTTTAATTTAGAATTCAGTGTTTTTTATTTAGAATTCAGTGCTTTTTATTTAGAATTCAGTGTTTTGTATTGAGAATTTGGATATTTTTTTAGAAGTCAGTCTTTTTCTATTTAGAATTCAGTGCTTTTTAATTTAGAATTTGGTGTTTTTTATTTAGACTTCAGTGTTTTTTTAATTCGAATTCAGTGATTTTTTATTTAGAATTTGGTGTTTTTCTTTAGAATTCAGTGCTTTTTTATTTAGAATTCAGTGCTTTTTTCAATTTAGAATCCAGTGTATTTTTATTAGAATTCAGTGTTTTTTAATTAGAATTTGGTGTTTTTATTTAGAATTGTGTGTTTTATTTAGAATTCAGTGTTTTTTATTCAGAATTTGATGTTTTTTATTTAGAAGTCAGTGCTTTTTATTCAGAAAATTTTGCTTTTTGTTAGATTTGTGTGTTTTATTAGATGTTGGTGCTTTTTTAGTATCCAGTGTTTTTAATTTAGAATTCAGTGTTTTTAATTTAGAATTCAGTGCTTTTTATTTTGAATTCAGTGTTTATTTTTTGAGAATACAGTGGTTTTTATTTAGAATTCAGTGCTTTTTAAAATTTAGAATCCAGTGTATTTTTATTAGAATTCAGTGTTTTTTTTATTAGAATTCAGTGTTTTTTACCCAGAATTTGGTGTTTTTCATTTAGAATTAAGTGTTTTTTATTTAGAATTCAGTGTTTTTAATTTAGAATTCAGTGTTTTTTATTTAGAATTCAGTGCTTTTTATTTAGAATTCAGTGTTTTGTATTGAGAATTTGGATATTTTTTTTAGAAGTCAGTCTTTTTCTATTTAGAATTCAGTGCTTTTTAATTTAGAATTTGGTGTTTTTTATTTAGACTTCAGTGTTTTTTTAATTCGAATTCAGTGCTTTTTTATTTAGAATTTGGTGTTTTTCTTTAGAATTCAGTGGTTTTTTATTTAGAATTCAGTGGTTTTTTATTTAGAATTCAGTGCTTTTTTCAATTTAGAATCCAGTGTATTTTTATTAGAATTCAGTGGTTTTTAATTAGAATTTGGTGTTTTTATTTAGAATTGTGTGTTTTATTTAGAATTCAGTGTTTTTATTCAGAATTTGGTGTTTTTTTTATTTAGAAGTCAGTGCTTATTATTCAGAAAATTGTGCTTTTTGTTAGATTTGTGTGTTTTATTAGATGTTGGTTCTTTTTTAGAATTCAGTGCTTTTTATTTAGAATTCAGTGCTTTTTATTTTGAATTCAGTGTTTATTTATTTAGAATTCAGTGTTTTTCTATTTAGAATTCAGTGCTTTTAAAATTTAGAATTTGGTGTTTTTTATTTATACTTCAGTGTTTTTTTTATTTAGAATTCAGTGCTTTTATTTAGAATTAAGTGTTTTTGATTTAGAATTCAGTGTTTTTTTATTTAGAATTCAGTGCTTTTTTAAATTTAGAATCCAGTGTATTTTTATTAGAATTCAGTGTTTATTAATTAGAATTCAGTGTTTTTTACTCAGAATTTGGTGTTTTTTATTTAGAATTAAGTGTTTTTTTATTTAGAATTCAGTGTTTTTAAATTAGAATTCAGTGTTTTTTATTTAGAATTCAGTGCTTTTTATTTAGAATTCAGTGTTTTGTATTGATAATTTGGATATTTTTTTAGAAGTCAGTCTTTTTCTATTTAGAATTCAATGCTTTTTAATTTAGAATTTGGTGTTTTTTATTTAGACTTCAGTTTTTTTTATTTCGAATTCAGTGCTTTTTTATTTAGAATTTGGTGTTTTTATTTAGAATTCAGTGGTTTTTTTATTTAGAATTCAGTGTTTTTTTATTTAGAATTCAGTGCTTTTTTAAATTTAGAATCCAGTGTATTTTTATTAGAATTCAGTGTTTTTTAATTAGAATTTGGTGTTTTTATTTAGAATTGTGTGTTTTATTTAGAATTCAGTGTTTTTTATTCAGAATTTGGTGTTTTTTATTTAGAAGTCAGTGCTTTTTATTCAGAAAATTGTGCTTTTTGTTAGATTTGTGTGTTTTATTAGATGTTAGTGCTTTTTTAGAATCCAGTGTTTTTCATTTAGAATTCAGTGTTTTTTATTTAGAATTCAGTGCTTTTTATTTAGAATTCAGTGCTTTTTATTTAGAATTCAGTGCTTTTTATTTTGAATTCAGTGTTTATTTATTTAGAATTCTGTGTTTTTCTATTTAGAATTCTGTGCTTTTAAAATTTAGAATTTGGTGTTTTTTATTTAAACTTCAGTGTTTTTTTTTTAGAATTCAGTGCTTTTATTTAGAATTAAGTGTTTTTGATTTAGAATTCAGTGGTTTTTTATTTAGAATTCAGTGCTTTTTTAAATTTAGAATCCAGTGTATTTTTATTTGAATTCAGTGTTTTTTACTCAGAATTTGGTGTTTTTTATTTAGAATTACGTGTTTTTTTTATTTAGAATTCAGTGCTTTTTAATTTAGAATTTGGTGTTTTTTATTTAGACTTCAGTGTTTTTTTATTTCGAATTCAGTGCTTTTTTATTTAGAATTTGGTGTTTTTATTTAGAATTCAGTGGTTTTTTATTTAGAATTCAGTGCTTTTTTCAATTTAGAATCCAGTGTATTTTTATTAGAATTCAGTGGTTTTTAATTAGAATTTGGTGTTTTTATTTAGAATTGTGTGTTTTATTTAGAATTCAGTGTTTTTATTCAGAATTTGGTGTTTTTTTATTTAGAAGTCAGTGCTTATTATTCAGAAAATTGTGCTTTTTGTTAGATTTGTGTGTTTTATTAGATGTTGGTTCTTTTTTAGAATTCAGTGCTTTTTATTTTGAATTCAGTGCTTTTTATTTTGAATTCAGTGTTTATTTATTTAGAATTCAGTGTTTTTCTATTTAGAATTCAGTGCTTTTAAAATTTAGAATTTGGTGTTTTTTATTTATACTTCAGTGTTTTTTTTATTTAGAATTCAGTGCTTTTTTAAATTTAGAATCCAGTGTATTTTTATTAGAATTCAGTGTTTATTAATTAGAATTCAGTGTTTTTTACTCAGAATTTGGTGTTTTTTATTTAGAATTAAGTGTTTTTTTATTTAGAATTCAGTGTTTTTAATTTAGAATTCAGTGTGTTTTATTTAGAATTCAGTGTTTTTATTCAGAATTTGGTGTTTTTTTATTTAGAAGTCAGTGCTTATTATTCAGAAAATTGTGCTTTTTGTTAGATTTGTGTGTTTTATTAGATGTTGGTTCTTTTTTAGAATTCAGTGCTTTTTATTTAGAATTCAGTCTCGTCTCGTCTCGTCTCGTCTTCCTCCGCTTATCCGGGTCCGGGTCGCGGGGGCAGCATCCCAACTAGGGAGCTCCAGGCCGTCCTCTCCCCGGCCTTGTCCACCAGCTCCTCCGGCAGGACCCCAAGGCGTTCCCGGACCAGATTGGAGATGTAACTTCTCCAACGTGTCCTGGGTCGACCCGGGGGCCTTCTGCCGGCAGGACATGCCCGAAACACCTCCCCAGGGAGGCGTCCAGGAGGCATCCTGACCAGATGCCCAAACCACCTCAACTGGTTCCTTTCGATCCGGAGGAGCAGCGGTTCTACTCCGAGTCCCTCCCGAATGTCCGAGCTCCTCACCCTATCTCTAAGGCTGAGCCCGGCCACCCTACGGAGGAAACTCATTTCGGCCGCTTGTATCCGCGATCTCGTTCTTTCGGTCATTACCCAAAGCTCATGACCATAGGTGAGGATTGGGACGTAGATCGACCGGTAAATCGAGAGCCTGGCTTTCTGGCTCAGCTCCCTCTTCCCCACGACAGATCGGCTCAGCGTCCGCATCACTGCAGACGCCGAACCAATCCGCCTGTCGATCTCCCGATCCCTCCTACCCTCACTCGTGAACAAGACCCCGAGATACTTAAACTCCTCCACTTGAGGTAGGACCTCTCCCCCGACCCGGAGGTGGCAAGCCACCCTTTTCCGGTCGAGAACCATGGTCTCAGATTTGGAGGTGCTGATCCTCATCCCAGCCGCTTCACATTCGGCCGCGAACCTACCCAGGAAGAGCTGAAGGTCAGAGCTGGATGAAGCTAGGAGGACCACATCATCCGCAAAAAGCAGAGACGAGATTCTCCTGCCACCAAACTCGACACACTCCACACCACGGCTGCGTCTAGAAATTCTGTCCATAAATGTGATGAACAGAACCGGTGACAAAGGGCAGCC
This sequence comes from Nothobranchius furzeri, assembly GCF_043380555.1. Classification (NCBI taxonomy): domain Eukaryota; kingdom Metazoa; phylum Chordata; class Actinopteri; order Cyprinodontiformes; family Nothobranchiidae; genus Nothobranchius; species Nothobranchius furzeri. The sequence continues at coordinate 63,029,857 of NC_091755.1, forward strand.
CTGGCGGAGTCCAACCCTCACTGGGAACAGGTCCGACTTACTACCGGCTATGCGGACCAAACTCACGCTCCTCTGGTAAAGGGACTGAATGACCCTTAACAGAAAGCCACCCACCCCATACTCCTGGAGCGTCCCCCACAGGGTGCCCCTGGGGACACGGTCATAAGCCTTCTCCAAATCCACAAAGCACATGTGGATTGGTTGGGCAAACTCCCATGCCCCCTCCATCACCCTTGCAAGGGTATAGAGCTGGTCCACAGTTCCACGGCCAGGACGAAAACCACATTGCTCCTCCTCTATCTGAGATTCAACTATCGATCGGACCCTCCTCTCCAGTACCTTGGAGTAGACCTTTCCAGGGAGGCTGAGGAGTGTGATCCCCCTATAGTTGGAACACACCCTCAGGTCACCCTTCTTAAAGATGGGGACCACCACCCCGGTCTGCCACTCCCTAGGAACTGCCCCCGATGACCACGCAATGTTGTAGAGACGGGTCAACCATGACAGCCCTACAACATCCATAGCCTTGAGATACCCAGGACGAACATCATCCGCCCCCGGGGCTCCGCCGCTGTGTAGTTGTTTGACTACCTCAGCAACTTCTGCCCCCGAGATCGGACAGTCCATCCCCAGGCCTCCCAGCTCTGGTTCCTCCTCGGAATGCGCATTGGTGGGATTGAGGAGCTCCTCAAAGTATTCCTTCCACCATCCGACTATAGCCTCAGTTGACGTCAGCAGCTCCCCATCCCCACTGTAAACAGTGTGAGCGAGTTGCTGCCTTCCTCTCCTGAGGCGCCGGACAGTTTGCCAGAACCTCTTTGGAGCCGATCGATAGTCTTTCTCCATGGCCTCACCAAACTCCTCCCACGCCCGAGATTTTGCCTCGGCAACTGCCACTGCTGCACCCCGCTTGGCTATCCGGTATCTGTCTGCTGCCTCCGGAGACCCACAGACCAGCCACGCCCTGTAGGCCTCCTTCTTCAGCCTGACGGCTCCCCGAACCTCTGGTGTCCACCAGCGGGTACGGGGGTTGCCACCACGACTGGCACCGGCCACCTTACGACCACAGCTAGCAACAGCCGCCTCGACAATCGCAGAGTGGAACAAGGCCCACTCGGACTCAATGTCCCCCACTGCTCTCGGGACGTGGTCAAAGCTCTGCCGGAGGTGGGAGTTGAAGACCGTCTTGACAGGTTCTTCTGCCAGGCGTTCCCAGCAGACCCTCACTATGCGTTTGGGTCTGCCAGGTCTACGCGGCATGTTCCCTTGCCATCTGATTCAACTCACCACCAGGTGGTGATCAGTTGACAGCTCCGCCCCTCTCTTCACTCGGGTGTCCAAAACATACGGTCGCAGGTCAGATGATACGACTACAAAATCTATCATCGACCTGTGACCTAGGCTGCCCTGGTACCAAGTGTACCAGTGGGCATCCTTATGTTCGAACATGGTGTTCGTTATGGCCAAACTGCGGCTTGCACAGAAGTCCAATAACAAAACACCGCTCGAGTTCTGATCAGGTGGGCCGTTCCTCCCAATCACACCCCTCCAGGTCAAGCTGTCATTGCCCACGTGAGCATTGAAGTCCCCCAGCAGGACAATGGAGTCCCCTGATGGAGCACTATCTAGCACTCGTCCCAGGGACTCCAAAAAGGGTGGGTACTCTGAACTGATATTTGGCCCATACGCACAAACAACAGTCAGGACCCGTTCCCCGACCCGAAGGCGCAAGGAAGCTACCCTCTTGTCCCCCGGGGTAAACCCCAACACACAGGCAGAGAGTCTCGGGGCTAACAAAAAGCCAACCCCAGCCCTCCGCCTCTCACCCGGAGCAACTCCAGCAAAGTAGAGTGTCCAACCCCTCTCCAGGTCTCGGGTTCCAGAGCCAATGCAATGTGTCGAGGTGAGTCCGACTATATCTAGCCGGTACCGCTCCACCTCTGCCACAAGCTCCGGCTCCTTCCCCGCCAGCGAGGTGACGTTCCATGTCCCAAAAACTAGTTTCCTTGTCCGGGGATTGGACCGCCAAGGCTCCCGCCTTGGTCTGCCACCCGATTCACATTGCACCGGACCCTTCATGTTCCTCCTGCGGGTGGTGGGTCCACAGTTGGACGAGCCCATGTATCCGGTTCGGGCTGGGCCCGGCCGGGCCCCATGGGCGAAAGCCCGGCCACCAGGCGCTCGCTCACGGGCCCCAACCCCAGGCCTGGCTCCAGGGTGGGACCCCGGTAACCCTCCGGGCCGGGTACTCCGACTCTTCGTTTTCACCGCCATGAAAGATCCTTCGAACCGTTCTTTGTCTCACCCTTCACCTAAGACCAATTTGTCATGGGAGACCCTACCAGGGGCACTAAGTGCCCCAGGCAACATAGCTCCTAGGATCATTAGGGCACTCAAACTCCTCCACCACGATAAGGTGACGGTTCAAGGAGGAGTTAGAATTCAGTGCTTTTTATTTTGAATTCAGTGTTTATTTATTTAGAATTCAGTGTTTTTCTATTTAGAATTCAGTGCTTTTAAAATTTAGAATTTGGTGTTTTTTATTTATACTTCAGTGTTTTTTTTTATTTAGAATTCAGTGCTTTTATTTAGAATTAAGTGTTTTTGAATTAGAATTCAGTGTTTTTTTATTTAGAATTCAGTGCTTTTTTAAATTTAGAATCCAGTGTATTTTTATTAGAATTCAGTGTTTATTAATTAGAATTCAGTGTTTTTTACTCAGAATTTGGTGTTTTTTATTTAGAATTAAGTGTTTTTTTTATTTAGAATTCAGTGTTTTTAATTTAGAATTCAGTGTTTTTTATTTAGAATTCAGTGCTTTTTATTTAGAATTCAGTGTTTTGTATTGATAATTTGGATATTTTTTTAGAAGTCAGTCTTTTTTTATTTCGAATTCAGTGCTTTTTTATTTAGAATTTGGTGTTTTTATTTAGAATTCAGTGGTTTTTTATTTAGAATTCAGAGGTTTTTTATTTAGAATTCAGTGCTTTTTTAAATTTAGAATCCAGTGTATTTTTATTAGAATTCAGTGTTTTTTAATTAGAATTTGGTGTTTTTATTTAGAATTGTGTGTTTTATTTAGAATTCAGTGTTTTTTATTCAGAATTTGGTGTTTTTTATTTAGAAGTCAGTGCTTTTTATTCAGAAAATTGTGCTTTTTGTTAGATTTGTGTGTTTTATTAGATGTTAGTGCTTTTTTAGAATCCAGTGTTTTTCATTTAGAATTCAGTGTTTTTTATTTAGAATTCAGTGCTTTTTATTTAGAATTCAGTGCTTTTTATTTAGAATTCAGTGCTTTTTATTTTGAATTCAGTGTTTATTTATTTAGAATTCTGTGTTTTTCTATTTAGAATTCTGTGCTTTTAAAATTTAGAATTTGGTGTTTTTTATTTATACTTCAGTGTTTTTTTATTTAGAATTCAGTGCTTTTATTTAGAATTAAGTGTTTTTGATTTAGAATTCAGTGGTTTTTTATTTAGAATTCAGTGCTTTTTTAAATTTAGAATCCAGTGTATTTTTATTTGAATTCAGTGTTTTTTACTCAGAATTTGGTGTTTTTTATTTAGAATTACGTGTTTTTTTTATTTAGAATTCAGTGCTTTTTAATTTAGAATTTGGTGTTTTTTATTTAGACTTCAGTGTTTTTTTATTTCGAATTCAGTGCTTTTTATTTAGAATTTGGTGTTTTTATTTAGAATTCAGTGTTTTTTTATTTAGAATTCAGTGCTTTTTAAAATTTAGAATCCAGTGTATTTTTATTAGAATTCAGTGTTTTTTAATTAGAATTTGGTGTTTTTATTTAGAATTGTGTGTTTTATTTATAATTCAGTGTTTTTTATTCAGAATTTGGTGTTTTTTATTTAGAAGTCAGTGCTTTTTATTCAGAAAATTTTGCTTTTTGTTAGATTTGTGTGTTTTATTAGATGTTGGTGCTTTTTTAGAATCCAGTGTTTTTAATTTAGAATTCAGTGTTTTTTATTTAGAATTCAGTGCTTTTTATTTAGAATTCAGTGCTTTTTATTTTGAATTCAGTGTTTATTTATTGAGAATACAGTGGTTTTTTATTTAGAATTCAGTGCTTTATAAAATTTAGAATCCAGTGTATTTTTATTAGAATTCAGTGTTTTTTTTTATTAGAATTCAGTGTTTTTTACCCAGAATTTGGTGTTTTTTATTTAGAATTAAGTGTTTTTTTTTTAGAATTCACTGTTTTTAATTTAGAATTCAGTGTTTTTTATTTAGAATTCAGTGCTTTTTATTTAGAATTCAGTGTTTTGTATTGAGAATTTGGATATTTTTTTAGAAGTCAGTCTTTTTCTATTTAGATTTCAGTGCTTTTTAATTTAGAATTTGGTGTTTTTTATTTAGACTTCAGTGTTTTTTTAATTCGAATTCAGTGCTTTTTTATTTAGAATTTGGTGTTTTTCTTTAGAATTCAGTGGTTTTTTATTTAGAATTCAGTGCTTTTTTCAATTTAGAATCCAGTGTATTTTTATTAGAATTCAGTGTTTTTTAATTAGAATTTGGTGTTTTTATTTAGAATTGTGTGTTTTATTTAGAATTCAGTGTTTTTTATTCAGAATTTGGTGTTTTTTATTTAGAAGTCAGTGCTTTTTATTCAGAAAATTTTGCTTTTTGTTAGATTTGTGTGTTTTATTAGATGTTGGTGCTTTTTTAGTATCCAGTGTTTTTAATTTAGAATTCAGTGTTTTTTATTTAGAATTCAGTGCTTTTTATTTAGAATTCAGTGCTTTTTATTTTGAATTCAGTGTTTATTTTTTGAGAATACAGTGGTTTTTTTATTTAGAATTCAGTTCTTTTTAAAATTTAGAATCCAGTGTATTTTTATTAGAATTCAGTGTTTTTTTAAGTAGAATTCAGTGTTTTTTACCCAGAATTTGGTGTTTTTCATTTAGAATTAAGTGTTTTTTATTTAGAATTCAGTGTTTTTAATTTAGAATTCAGTGTTTTTTATTTAGAATTCAGTGCTTTTTATTTAGAATTCAGTGTTTTGTATTGAGAATTTGGATATTTTTTTTAGAAGTCAGTCTTTTTCTATTTAGAATTCAGTGCTTTTTAATTTAGAATTAAGTGTTTTTTATTTAGACTTCAGTGTTTTTTTAATTCGAATTCAGTGCTTTTTTATTTAGAATTTGGTGTTTTTCTTTAGAATTCAGTGGTTTTTTATTTAGAATTCAGTGCTTTTTTCAATTTAGAATCCAGTGTATTTTTATTAGAATTCAGTGGTTTTTAATTAGAATTTGGTGTTTTTATTTAGAATTGTGTGTTTTATTTAGAATTCAGTGTTTTTATTCAGAATTTGGTGTTTTTTTTATTTAGAAGTCAGTGCTTATTATTCAGAAAATTGTGCTTTTTGTTAGATTTGTGTGTTTTATTAGATGTTGGTTCTTTTTTAGAATTCAGTGCTTTTTATTTAGAATTCAGTGCTTTTTATTTTGAATTCAGTGTTTATTTATTTAGAATTCAGTGTTTTTCTATTTAGAATTCAGTGCTTTTAAAATTTAGAATTTGGTGTTTTTTATTTATACTTCAGTGTTTTTTTTATTTAGAATTCAGTGCTTTTATTTAGAATTAAGTGTTTTTGATTTAGAATTCAGTGTTTTTTTATTTAGAATTCAGTGCTTTTTTAAATTTAGAATCCAGTGTATTTTTATTAGAATTCAGTGTTTATTAATTAGAATTCAGTGTTTTTTACTCAGAATTTGGTGTTTTTTATTTAGAATTAAGTGTTTTTTTATTTAGAATTCAGTGTTTTTAAATTAGAATTCAGTGTTTTTTATTTAGAATTCAGTGCTTTTTATTTAGAATTCAGTGTTTTGTATTGATAATTTGGATATTTTTTTAGAAGTCAGTCTTTTTCTATTTAGAATTCAATGCTTTTTAATTTAGAATTTGGTGTTTTTTATTTAGACTTCAGTTTTTTTTATTTCGAATTCAGTGCTTTTTTATTTAGAATTTGGTGTTTTTATTTAGAATTCAGTGGTTTTTTATTTAGAATTCAGTGTTTTTTTATTTAGAATTCAGTGCTTTTTTAAATTTAGAATCCAGTGTATTTTTATTAGAATTCAGTGTTTTTTAATTAGAATTTGGTGTTTTTATTTAGAATTGTGTGTTTTATTTAGAATTCAGTGTTTTTTATTCTGAATTTGGTGTTTTTTATTTAGAAGTCAGTGCTTTTTATTCAGAAAATTGTGCTTTTTGTTAGATTTGTGTGTTTTATTAGATGTTAGTGCTTTTTTAGAATCCAGTGTTTTTCATTTAGAATTCAGTGTTTTTTATTTAGAATTCAGTGCTTTTTATTTAGAATTCAGTGCTTTTTATTTAGAATTCAGTGCTTTTTATTTTGAATTCAGTGTTTATTTATTTAGAATTCTGTGTTTTTCTATTTAGAATTCTGTGCTTTTAAAATTTAGAATTTGGTGTTTTTTATTTAAACTTCAGTGTTTTTTTATTTAGAATTCAGTGCTTTTATTTAGAATTAAGTGTTTTTGATTTAGAATTCAGTGGTTTTTTATTTAGAATTCAGTGCTTTTTTAAATTTAGAATCCAGTGTATTTTTATTTGAATTCAGTGTTTTTTACTCAGAATTTGGTGTTTTTTATTTAGAATTACGTGTTTTTTTTATTTAGAATTCAGTGCTTTTTAATTTAGAATTTGGTGTTTTTTATTTAGACTTCAGTGTTTTTTTATTTCGAATTCAGTGCTTTTTTATTTAGAATTTGGTGTTTTTATTTAGAATTCAGTGGTTTTTTATTTAGAATTCAGTGCTTTTTTCAATTTAGAATCCAGTGTATTTTTATTAGAATTCAGTGGTTTTTAATTAGAATTTGGTGTTTTTATTTAGAATTGTGTGTTTTATTTAGAATTCAGTGTTTTTATTCAGAATTTGGTGTTTTTTTATTTAGAAGTCAGTGCTTATTATTCAGAAAATTGTGCTTTTTGTTAGATTTGTGTGTTTTATTAGATGTTGGTTCTTTTTTAGAATTCAGTGCTTTTTATTTAGAATTCAGTGCTTTTTATTTTGAATTCAGTGTTTATTTATTTAGAATTCAGTGTTTTTCTATTTAGAATTCAGTGCTTTTAAAATTTAGAATTTGGTGTTTTTTATTTATACTTCAGTGTTTTTTTTATTTAGAATTCAGTGCTTTTTTAAATTTAGAATCCAGTGTATTTTTATTAGAATTCAGTGTTTATTAATTAGAATTCAGTGTTTTTTACTCAGAATTTGGTGTTTTTTATTTAGAATTAAGTGTTTTTTTATTTAGAATTCAGTGTTTTTAATTTAGAATTCAGTGTTTTTTATTTAGAATTCAGTGCTTTTTATTTAGAATTCAGTGTTTTGTATTGATAATTTGGATATTTTTTTAGAAGTCAGTCTTTTTCTATTTAGAATTCAATGCTTTTTAATTTAGAATTTGGTGTTTTTTATTTAGACTTCAGTTTTTTTTATTTCGAATTCAGTGCTTTTTTATTTAGAATTTGGTGTTTTTATTTAGAATTCAGTGGTTTTTTATTTAGAATTCAGTGGTTTTTTATTTAGAATTCAGTGCTTTTTTTAAATTTAGAATCCAGTGTATTTTTATAAGAATTCAGTGTTTTTTAATTAGAATTTGGTGTTTTTATTTAGAATTGTGTGTTTTATTTAGAATTCAGTGTTTTTTATTCAGAAATTGGTGTTTTTTATTTAGAAGTCAGTGCTTTTTATTCAGAAAATTGTGCTTTTTGTTAGATTTGTGTGTTTTATTAGATGTTAGTGCTTTTTTAGAATCCAGTGTTTTTCATTTAGAATTCAGTGTTTTTTATTTAGAATTCAGTGCTTTTTATTTAGAATTCAGTGCTTTTTATTTAGAATTCAGTGCTTTTTATTTTGAATTCAGTGTTTATTTATTTAGAATTCTGTGTTTTTCTATTTAGAATTCTGTGCTTTTAAAATTTAGAATTTGGTGTGTTTTATTTATACTTCAGTGTTTTTTTTATTTAGAATTCAGTGCTTTTATTTAGAATTAAGTGTTTTTGATTTAGAATTCAGTGGTTTTTTATTTAGAATTCAGTGTTTTTTTAAATTTAGAATCCAGTGTATTTTTATTTGAATTCAGTGGTTTTTAATTAGAATTTGGTGTTTTTTATTTAGAATTACGTGTTTTTTTATTTAGAATTCAGTGCTTTTTAATTTAGAATTTGGTGTTTTTTATTTAGACTTCAGTGTTTTTTTATTTCGAATTCAGTGCTTTTTTATTCAGAATTTGGTGTTTTTATTTAGAATTCAGTGGTTTTTTATTTAGAATTCAGTGCTTTTTTCAATTTAGAATCCAGTGTATTTTTATTAGAATTCAGTGGTTTTTAATTAGAATTTGGTGTTTTTATTTAGAATTGTGTGTTTTATTTAGAATTCAGTGTTTTTATTCAGAATTTGGTGTTTTTTTTATTTAGAAGTCAGTGCTTATTATTCAGAAAATTGTGCTTTTTGTTAGATTTGTGTGTTTTATTAGATGTTGGTTCTTTTTTAGAATTCAGTGCTTTTTATTTAGAATTCAGTCTCGTCTCGTCTCGTCTCGTCTTCCTCCGCTTATCCGGGTCCGGGTCGCGGGGGCAGCATCCCAACTAGGGAGCTCCAGGCCGTCCTCTCCCCGGCCTTGTCCACCAGCTCCTCCGGCAGGACCCCAAGGCGTTCCCGGACCAGATTGGAGATGTAACTTCTCCAACGTGTCCTGGGTCGACCCGGGGGCCTTCTGCCGGCAGGACATGCCCGAAACACCTCCCCAGGGAGGCGTCCAGGAGGCATCCTGACCAGATGCCCAAACCACCTCAACTGGTTCCTTTCGATCCGGAGGAGCAGCGGTTCTACTCCGAGTCCCTCCTGAATGTCCGAGCTCCTCACCCTATCTCTAAGGCTGAGCCCGGCCACCCTACGGAGGAAACTCATTTCGGCCGCTTGTATCCGCGATCTCGTTCTTTCGGTCATTACCCAAAGCTCATGACCATAGGTGAGGATTGGGACGTAGATCGACCGGTAAATCGAGAGCCTGGCTTTCTGGCTCAGCTCCCTCTTCCCCACGACAGATCGGCTCAGCGTCCGCATCACTGCAGACGCCGAACCAATCCGCCTGTCGATCTCCCGATCCCTCCTACCCTCACTCGTGAACAAGACCCCGAGATACTTAAACTCCTCCACTTGAGGTAGGACCTCTCCCCCGACCCGGAGGTGGCAAGCCACCCTTTTCCGGTCGAGAACCATGGTCTCAGATTTGGAGGTGCTGATCCTCATCCCAGCCGCTTCACATTCGGCCGCGAACCTACCCAGGAAGAGCTGAAGGTCAGAGCTGGATGAAGCTAGGAGGACCACATCATCCGCAAAAAGCAGAGACGAGATTCTCCTGCCACCAAACTCGACACACTCCACACCACGGCTGCGTCTAGAAATTCTGTCCATAAATGTGATGAACAGAACCGGTGACAAAGGGCAGCCCTGGCGGAGTCCAACCCTCACTGGGAACAGGTCCGACTTACTACCGGCTATGCGGACCAAACTCACGCTCCTCTGGTAAAGGGACTGAATGGCCCTTAACAGAAAGCCACCCACCCCATACTCCTGGAGCGTCCCCCACAGGGTGCCCCTGGGGACACGGTCATAAGCCTTCTCCAAATCCACAAAGCACATGTGGATTGGTTGGGCAAACTCCCATGCCCCCTCCATCACCCTTGCAAGGGTATAGAGCTGGTCCACAGTTCCACGGCCAGGACGAAAACCACATTGCTCCTCCTCTATCTGAGATTCAACTATCGATCGGACCCTCCTCTCCAGTACCTTGGAGTAGACCTTTCCAGGGAGGCTGAGGAGTGTGATCCCCCTATAGTTGGAACACACCCTCAGGTCACCCTTCTTAAAGATGGGGACCACCACCCCGGTCTGCCACTCCCTAGGAACTGCCCCCGATGACCACGCAATGTTGTAGAGACGGGTCAACCATGACAGCCCTACAACATCCATAGCCTTGAGATACCCAGGACGAACCTCATCCGCCCCCGGGGCTCCGCCGCTGTGTAGTTGTTTGACTACCTCAGCAACTTCTGCCCCCGAGATCGGACAGTCCATCCCCAGGCCTCCCAGCTCTGGTTCCTCCTCGGAATGCGCATTGGTGGGATTGAGGAGCTCCTCAAAGTATTCCTTCCACCATCCGACTATAGCCTCAGTTGACGTCAGCAGCTCCCCATCCCCACTGTAAACAGTGTGAGCGAGTTGCTGCCTTCCTCTCCTGAGGCGCCGGACAGTTTGCCAGAACCTCTTTGGAGCCGATCGATAGTCTTTCTCCATGGCCTCACCAAACTCCTCCCACGCCCGAGATTTTGCCTCGGCAACTGCCACTGCTGCACCCCGCTTGGCTATCCGGTATCTGTCTGCTGCCTCCGGAGACCCACAGACCAGCCACGCCCTGTAGGCCTCCTTCTTCAGCCTGACGGCTCCCCGAACCTCTGGTGTCCACCAGCGGGTACGGGGGTTGCCACCACGACTGGCACCGGCCACCTTACGACCACAGCTAGCAACAGCCGCCTCGACAATCGCAGAGTGGAACAAGGCCCACTCGGACTCAATGTCCCCCACTGCTCTCGGGACGTGGTCAAAGCTCTGCCGGAGGTGGGAGTTGAAGACCGTCTTGACAGGTTCTTCTGCCAGGCGTTCCCAGCAGACCCTCACTATGCGTTTGGGTCTGCCAGGTCTACGCGGCATGTTCCCTTGCCATCTGATCCAACTCACCACCAGGTGGTGATCAGTTGACAGCTCCGCCCCTCTCTTCACTCGGGTGTCCAAAACATACGGTCGCAGGTCAGATGATACGACTACAAAATCTATCATCGACCTGTGACCTAGGCTGCCCTGGTACCAAGTGTACCAGTGGGCATCCTTATGTTCGAACATGGTGTTCGTTATGGCCAAACTGCGGCTTGCACAGAAGTCCAATAACAAAACACCGCTCGAGTTCTGATCAGGTGGGCCGTTCCTCCCAATCACACCCCTCCAGGTCAAGCTGTCATTGCCCACGTGAGCATTGAAGTCCCCCAGCAGGACAATGGAGTCCCCTGATGGAGCACTATCTAGCACTCGTCCCAGGGACTCCAAAAAGGGTGGGTACTCTGAACTGATATTTGGCCCATACGCACAAACAACAGTCAGGACCCGTTCCCCGACCCGAAGGCGCAAGGAAGCTACCCTCTTGTCCCCCGGGGTAAACCCCAACACACAGGCAGAGAGTCTCGGGGCTAACAAAAAGCCAACCCCAGCCCTCCGCCTCTCACCCGGAGCAACTCCAGCAAAGTAGAGTGTCCAACCCCTCTCCAGGTCTCGGGTTCCAGAGCCAATGCAATGTGTCGAGGTGAGTCCGACTATATCTAGCCGGTACCGCTCCACCTCTGCCACAAGCTCCGGCTCCTTCCCCGCCAGCGAGGTGACGTTCCATGTCCCAAAAACTAGTTTCCTTGTCCGGGGATTGGACCGCCAAGGCTCCCGCCTTGGTCTGCCACCCGATTCACATTGCACCGGACCCTTCATGTTCCTCCTGCGGGTGGTGGGTCCACAGTTGGACGAGCCCATGTATCCGGTTCGGGCTGGGCCCGGCCGGGCCCCATGGGCGAAAGCCCGGCCACCAGGCGCTCGCTCACGGGCCCCAACCCCAGGCCTGGCTCCAGGGTGGGACCCCGGTAACCCTCCGGGCCGGGTACTCCGACTCTTCGTTTTCACCGCCATGAAAGATCCTTCGAACCGTTCTTTGTCTCACCCTTCACCTAAGACCAATTTGTCATGGGAGACCCTACCAGGGGCACTAAGTGCCCCAGGCAACATAGCTCCTAGGATCATTAGGGCACTCAAACTCCTCCACCACGATAAGGTGACGGTTCAAGGAGGAGTTAGAATTCAGTGCTTTTTATTTTGAATTCAGTGTTTATTTATTTAGAATTCAGTGTTTTTCTATTTAGAATTCAGTGCTTTTAAAATTTAGAATTTGGTGTTTTTTATTTATACTTCAGTGTTTTTTTTATTTAGAATTCAGTGCTTTTATTTAGAATTAAGTGTTTTTGAATTAGAATTCAGTGTTTTTTTATTTAGAATTCAGTGCTTTTTTAAATTTAGAATCCAGTGTATTTTTATTAGAATTCAGTGTTTATTAATTAGAATTCAGTGTTTTTTACTCAGAATTTGGTGTTTTTTATTTAGAATTAAGTGTTTTTTTATTTAGAATTCAGTGTTTTTAATTTAGAATTCAGTGTTTTTTATTTAGAATTCAGTGCTTTTTATTTAGAATTCAGTGTTTTGTATTGATAATTTGGATATTTTTTTAGAAGTCAGTCTTTTTTTATTTCGAATTCAGTGCTTTTTTATTTAGAATTTGGTGTTTTTATTTAGAATTCAGTGGTTTTTTATTTAGAATTCAGAGGTTTTTTATTTAGAATTCAGTGCTTTTTTAAATTTAGAATCCAGTGTAATTTTATTAGAATTCAGTGTTTTTTAATTAGAATTTGGTGTTTTTATTTAGAATTGTGTGTTTTATTTAGAATTCAGTGTTTTTTATTCAGAATTTGGTGTTTTTTATTTAGAAGTCAGTGCTTTTTATTCAGAAAATTGTGCTTTTTGTTAGATTTGTGTGTTTTATTAGATGTTAGTGCTTTTTTAGAATCCAGTGTTTTTCATTTAGAATTCAGTGTTTTTTATTTAGAATTCAGTGCTTTTTATTTAGAATTCAGTGCTTTTTATTTAGAATTCAGTGCTTTTTATTTTGAATTCAGTGTTTATTTATTTAGAATTCTATGTTTTTCTATTTAGAATTCTGTGCTTTTAAAATTTAGAATTTGGTGTTTTTTATTTATACTTCAGTGTTTTTTTATTTAGAATTCAGTGCTTTTATTTAGAATTAAGTGTTTTTGATTTAGAATTCAGTGGTTTTTTATTTAGAATTCAGTGCTTTTTTAAATTTAGAATCCAGTGTATTTTTATTTGAATTCAGTGTTTTTTACTCAGAATTTGGTGTTTTTTATTTAGAATTACGTGTTTTTTTTATTTAGAATTCAGTGCTTTTTAATTTAGAATTTGGTGTTTTTTATTTAGACTTCAGTGTTTTTTTATTTCGAATTCAGTGCTTTTTATTTAGAATTTGGTGTTTTTATTTAGAATTCAGTGTTTTTTTATTTAGAATTCAGTGCTTTTTAAAATTTAGAATCCAGTGTATTTTTATTAGAATTCAGTGTTTTTTAATTAGAATTTGGTGTTTTTATTTAGAATTGTGTGTTTTATTTATAATTCAGTGTTTTTTATTCAGAATTTGGTGTTTTTTATTTAGAAGTCAGTGCTTTTTATTCAGAAAATTTTGCTTTTTGTTAGATTTGTGTGTTTTATTAGATGTTGGTGCTTTTTTAGAATCCAGTGTTTTTAATTTAGAATTCAGTGTTTTTTATTTAGAATTCAGTGCTTTTTATTTAGAATTCAGTGCTTTTTATTTTGAATTCAGTGTTTATTTATTGAGAATACAGTGGTTTTTTATTTAGAATTCAGTGCTTTATAAAATTTAGAATCCAGTGTATTTTTATTAGAATTCAGTGTTTTTTTTATTAGAATTCAGTGTTTTTTACCCAGAATTTGGTGTTTTTTATTTAGAATTAAGTGTTTTTTTTTAGAATTCAGTGTTTTTAATTTAGAATTCAGTGTTTTTTATTTAGAATTCAGTGCTTTTTATTTAGAATTCAGTGTTTTGTATTGAGAATTTGGATATTTTTTTAGAAGTCAGTCTTTTTCTATTTAGATTTCAGTGCTTTTTAATTTAGAATTTGGTGTTTTTTATTTAGACTTCAGTGTTTTTTTAATTCGAATTCAGTGCTTTTTTATTTAGAATTTGGTGTTTTTCTTTAGAATTCAGTGGTTTTTTATTTAGAATTCAGTGCTTTTTTCAATTTAGAATCCAGTGTATTTTTATTAGAATTCAGTGTTTTTTAATTAGAATTTGGTGTTTTTATTTAGAATTGTGTGTTTTATTTAGAATTTAGTGTTTTTTATTCAGAATTTGGTGTTTTTTATTTAGAAGTCAGTGCTTTTTATTCAGAAAATTTTGCTTTTTGTTAGATTTGTGTGTTTTATTAGATGTTGGTGCTTTTTTAGTATCCAGTGTTTTTAATTTAGAATTCAGTGTTTTTTATTTAGAATTCAGTGCTTTTTATTTAGAATTCAGTGCTTTTTATTTTGAATTCAGTGTTTATTTTTTGAGAATACAGTGGTTTTTTTATTTAGAATTCAGTGCTTTTTAAAATTTAGAATCCAGTGTATTTTTATTAGAATTCGGTGTTTTTTTAAGTAGAATTCAGTGTTTTATACCCAGAATTTGGTGTTTTTCATTTAGAATTAAGTGTTTTTTATTTAGAATTCAGTGTTTTTAATTTAGAATTCAGTGTTTTTTATTTAGAATTCAGTGCTTTTTATTTAGAATTCAGTGTTTTGTATTGAGAATTTGGATATTTTTTTTAGAAGTCAGTCTTTTTCTATTTAGAATTCAGTGCTTTTTAATTTAGAATTAAGTGTTTTTTATTTAGACTTCAGTGTTTTTTTAATTCGAATTCAGTGCTTTTTTATTTAGAATTTGGTGTTTTTCTTTAGAATTCAGTGGTTTTTTATTTAGAATTCAGTGCTTTTTTCAATTTAGAATCCAGTGTATTTTTATTAGAATTCAGTGGTTTTTAATTAGAATTTGGTGTTTTTATTTAGAATTGTGTGTTTTATTTAGAATTCAGTGTTTTTATTCAGAATTTGGTGTTTTTTTTATTTAGAAGTCAGTGCTTATTATTCAGAAAATTGTGCTTTTTGTTAGATTTGTGTGTTTTATTAGATGTTCGTTCTTTTTTAGAATTCAGTGCTTTTTATTTAGAATTCAGTGCTTTTTATTTTGAATTCAGTGTTTATTTATTTAGAATTCAGTGTTTTTCTATTTAGAATTCAGTGCTTTTAAAATTTAGAATTTGGTGTTTTTTATTTATACTTCAGTGTTTTTTTATTTAGAATTCAGTGCTTTTATTTAGAATTAAGTGTTTTTGATTTAGAATTCAGTGTTTTTTTA
Source organism: Nothobranchius furzeri (assembly GCF_043380555.1). NCBI lineage: Eukaryota > Metazoa > Chordata > Actinopteri > Cyprinodontiformes > Nothobranchiidae > Nothobranchius > Nothobranchius furzeri. The sequence continues at coordinate 63,044,967 of NC_091755.1, forward strand.
TTTAGAATTCAGTGCTTTTTTAAATTTAGAATCCAGTGTATTTTTATTAGAATTCAGTGTTTATTAATTAGAATTCAGTGTTTTTTACTCAGAATTTGGTGTTTTTTATTTAGAATTAAGTGTTTTTTTTATTTAGAATTCAGTGTTTTTAATTTAGAATTCAGTGTTTTTTATTTAGAATTCAGTGCTTTTTATTTAGAATTCAGTGTTTTGTATTGATAATTTGGATATTTTTTTAGAAGTCAGTCTTTTTCTATTTAGAATTCAATGCTTTTTAATTTAGAATTTGGTGTTTTTTATTTAGACTTCAGTTTTTTTTATTTCGAATTCAGTGCTTTTTTATTTAGAATTTGGTGTTTTTATTTAGAATTCAGTGGTTTTTTATTTAGAATTCAGTGGTTTTTTATTTAGAATTCAGTGCTTTTTTAAATTTAGAATCCAGTGTATTTTTATTAGAATTCAGTGTTTTTTAATTAGAATTTGGTGTTTTTATTTAGAATTGTGTGTTTTATTTAGAATTCAGTGTTTTTTATTCAGAATTTGGTGTTTTTTATTTAGAAGTCAGTGCTTTTTATTCAGAAAATTGTGCTTTTTGTTAGATTTGTGTGTTTTATTAGATGTTAGTGCTTTTTTAGAATCCAGTGTGTTTCATTTAGAATTCAGTGTTTTTTATTTAGAATTCAGTGCTTTTTATTTAGAATTCAGTGCTTTTTATTTAGAATTCAGTGCTTTTTATTTTGAATTCAGTGTTTATTTATTTAGAATTCTGTGTTTTTCTATTTAGAATTCTGTGCTTTTAAAATTTAGAATTTGGTGTTTTTTATTTATACTTCAGTGTTTTTTATTTAGAATTCAGTGCTTTTATTAAGAATTAAGTGTTTTTGATTTAGAATTCAGTGGTTTTTTATTTAGAATTCAGTGCTTTTTTAAATTTAGAATCCTGTGTATTTTTATTTGAATTCAGTGTTTTTTACTCAGAATTTGGTGTTTTTTATTTAGAATTACGTGTTTTTTTTTATTTAGAATTCAGTGCTTTTTAATTTAGAATTTGGTGTTTTTTATTTAGACTTCAGTGTTTTTTTATTTCGAATTCAGTGCTTTTTTATTTAGAATTTGGTGTTTTTATTTAGAATTCAGTGTTTTTTTATTTAGAATTCAGTGCTTTTTAAAATTTAGAATCCAGTGTATTTTTATTAGAATTCAGTGTTTTTTAATTAGAATTTGGTGTTTTTATTTAGAATTGTGTGTTTTATTTATAATTCAGTGTTTTTTATTCAGAATTTGGTGTTTTTTATTTAGAAGTCAGTGCTTTTTATTCAGAAAATTTTGCTTTTTGTTAGATTTGTGTGTTTTATTAGATGTTGGTGCTTTTTTAGAATCCAGTGTTTTTAATTTAGAATTCAGTGCTTTTTAAAATTTAGAATCCAGTGTATTTTTATTAGAATTCAGTGTTTTTTTATTAGACTTCAGTGTTTTTTACCCAGAATTTGGTGTTTTTTATTTAGAATTAAGTGTTTTTTTAGAATTCAGTGTTTTTAATTTAGAATTCAGTGTTTTTTATTTAGAATTCAGTGCTTTTTATTTAGATTCAGTGTTTTGTATTGAGAATTTGGATATTTTTTTAGAAGTCAGTCTTTTTCTATTTAGAATTCAGTGCTTTTTAATTTAGAATTTGGTGTTTTTTATTTAGACTTCAGTGTTTTTTTAATTCGAATTCAGTGCTTTTTTATTTAGAATTTGGTGTTTTTCTTTAGAATTCAGTGGTTTTTTATTTAGAATTCAGTGCTTTTTTCAATTTAGAATCCAGTGTATTTTTATTAGAATTCAGTGTTTTTTAATTAGAATTTGGTGTTTTTATTTAGAATTGTGTGTTTTATTTAGAATTCAGTGTTTTTTATTCAGAATTTGGTGTTTTTTATTTAGAAGTCAGTGCTTTTTATTCAGAAAATTTTGCTTTTTGTTAGATTTGTGTGTTTTATTAGATGTTGGTGCTTTTTTAGTATCCAGTGTTTTTAATTTAGAATTCAGTGTTTTTTATTTAGAATTCAGTGCTTTTTATTTAGAATTCAGTGCTTTTTATTTTGAATTCAGTGTTTATTTTTTGAGAATACAGTGGTTTTTTATTTAGAATTCAGTGCTTTTTAAAATTTAGAATCCAGTGTATTTTTATTAGAATTCAGTGTTTTTTTAATTAGAATTCAGTGTTTTTTACCCAGAATTTGGTGTTTTTCATTTAGAATTAAGTGTTTTTTATTTAGAATTCAGTGTTTTTAATTTAGAATTCAGTGTTTTTTATTTAGAATTCAGTGCTTTTTATTTAGAATTCAGTGTTTTGTATTGAGAATTTGGATATTTTTTTTAGAAGTCAGTCTTTTTCTATTTAGAATTCAGTGCTTTTTAATTTAGAATTTGGTGTTTTTTATTTAGACTTCATTGTTTTTTTAATTCGAATTCAGTGCTTTTTTATTTAGAATTTGGTGTTTTTCTTTAGAATTCAGTGGTTTTTTATTTAGAATTCAGTGCTTTTTTCAATTTAGAATCCAGTGTATTTTTATTAGAATTCAGTGGTTTTTAATTAGAATTTGGTGTTTTTATTTAGAATTGTGTGTTTTATTTAGAATTCAGTGTTTTTATTCAGAATTTGGTGTTTTTTTTATTTAGAAGTCAGTGCTTATTATTCAGAAAATTGTGCTTTTTGTTAGATTTGTGTGTTTTATTAGATGTTGGTTCTTTTTTAGAATTCAGTGCTTTTTATTTAGAATTCAGTGCTTTTTATTTTGAATTCAGTGTTTATTTATTTAGAATTCAGTGTTTTTCTATTTAGAATTCAGTGCTTTTAAAATTTAGAATTTGGTGTTTTTTATTTATACTTCAGTGTTTTTTTTATTTAGAATTCAGTGCTTTTATTTAGAATTAAGTGTTTTTGATTTAGAATTCAGTGTTTTTTTATTTAGAATTCAGTGCTTTTTTTAAATTTAGAATCCAGTGTATTTTTATTAGAATTCAGTGTTTATTAATTAGAATTCAGTGTTTTTTACTCAGAATTTCGTGTTTTTTATTTAGAATTAAGTGTTTTTTTTATTTAGAATTCAGTGTTTTTAATTTAGAATTCAGTGTTTTTTATTTAGAATTCAGTGCTTTTTATTTAGAATTCAGTGTTTTGTATTGATAATTTGGATATTTTTTTAGAAGTCAGTCTTTTTCTATTTAGAATTCAATGCTTTTTAATTTAGAATTTGGTGTTTTTTATTTAGACTTCAGTTTTTTTTATTTCGAATTCAGTGCTTTTTTATTTAGAATTTGGTGTTTTTATTTAGAATTCAGTGGTTTTTTATTTAGAATTCAGTGGTATTTTATTTAGAATTCAGTGATTTTTTAAATTTAGAATCCAGTGTATTTTTATTAGAATTCAGTGTTTTTTAATTAGAATTTGGTGTTTTTATTTAGAATTGTGTGTTTTATTTAGAATTCAGTGTTTTTTATTCAGAAATTGCTGTTTTTTATTTAGAAGTCACACTTTTTATTCAGAAAATTGTGCTTTTTGTTAGATTTGTGTGTTTTATTAGATGTTGGTGCTTTTTTAGAATCCAGTGTTTTTCATTTAGAATTCAGTGTTTTTTATTTAGAATTCAGTGCTTTTTATTTAGAATTCAGTGTTTATTTATTTAGAATTCAGTTTTTTTTCTATTTAGAATTCAGTGTTTTTTATTTAGAATTCAGTGCTTTTTATTTCGAATTCAGTGCTTTTTAATTTAGAATTTGGTGTTTTTTATTTAGACTTCAGTGTTTTTTATTTCGAATTCAGTGCTTTTTTATTTCGAATTCAGTGCTTTTTTATTTAGAATTCAGTGGTTTTTTTTATTTAGAATTCAGTGTTTTTTTTATTTAGAATTCAGTGTTTTTTTACATTTAGAATCCAGTGTATTTTTTATTAGAATTCAGTGTTTTTTAATTAGAATTTGGTGTTTTTATTTAGAATTGTGTGTTTTATTTAGAATTCAGTGTTTTTTATTCAGAATTTGGTGTTTTTTATTTAGAAGTCAGTGCTTTTTATTCAGAAAATTTTGCTTTTTGTTAGATTTGTGTGTTTTATTAGATGTTGGTGCTTTTTTAGAATCCAGTGTTTTTAATTTAGAATTCAGTGATTTTTATTTAGAATTCAGTGCTTTTTATTTTGAATTCAGTGTTTATTTATTTAGAATTCAGTGTTTTTTTTTACTTAGAATTCAGTGCTTTTTTAAATTTAGAATCCAGTGTATTTTTATTAGAATTCAGTGTTTTTTTTATTAGAATTTGGTGTTTTTATTTAGAATTGTGTGTTTTATTTAGAATTCTGTGTTTTTTATTCAGAATTTGGTGTTTTTTATTTAGAAGTCACACTTTTTATTCAGAAAATTGTGCTTTTTGTTAGATTTGTGTGTTTTATTAGATGTTGGTGCTTTTTTAGAATCCAGTGTTTTTCAGTTAGAATTCAGTGTTTTTTATTTAGAATTCAGTGCTTTTTATTTTGAATTCAGTGTTTATTTATTTAGAATTCAGTGTTTTTCTATTTAGAATTCAGTGTTTTTTATTTAGAATTCAGTGCTTTTTATTTAGAATTCAGTGCTTTTTAATTTAGAATTTGGTGTTTTTTATTTAGACTTGAGTGTTTTTTTATTTCGAATTCAGTGCTTTTTTATTTAGAATTTGGTGTTTTTATTTAGAATTCAGTGTTTTTTTTATTTAGAATTCAGTGTTTTTTTTATTTAGAATTCAGTGTTTTTTTACATTTAGAATCCAGTGTATTTTTTATTAGAATTCAGTGTTTTTTAATTAGAATTTGGTGTTTTTATTTAGAATTGTGTGTTTTATTTAGAATTCAGTGTTTTTTATTCAGAATTTGGTGTTTTTTATTTAGAAGTCACTGCTTTTTATTCAGAAAATTGTGCTTTTTGTTAGATTTGTGTGTTTTATTAGATGTTGGTGCTTTTTTAGAATCCAGTGTTTTTCATTTAGAATTCAGTGTTTTTTATTTAGAATTCAGTGCTTTTTATTTTGAATTCAGTGTTTATTTAGAATTCAGTGTTTTTTATTGAGAATTTGGATATTTTTTTTAGAAGTCAGTCTTTTTCTATTTAGAATTCAGTGCTTTTTAATTTAGAATTTGGTGTTTTTTATTTAGACTTCAGTGGTTTTTATTTCAAATTCAGTGCTGTTTTATTTAGAATTTAGGTGTTTTTTATTTAGACTTCAGTGTTTTTTATTTCGAATTCAGTGCTTTTATTTAGAATTAAGTGTTTTTGATTTAGAATTCAGTGTGTTTTTATTTAGAATTCAGTGCTATTTTAAATTTAGAATCCAGTGTATTTTTATTAGAATTCAGTGTTTTTTAATTAGAATTCAGTGTTTTTTACTCAGAATTTGGTGTTTTTTATTTAGAATTAAGTGTTTTTATTTAGAAGTCAGTCTTTTCTATTTAGAATTCAGCGCTTTTTAATTTAGAATTTGGTGTTTTTTATTTAGACTTCATTGTTTTTTTTTATTTCGAATTCAGTGCTTTTTTATGTAGAATTTGGTGTTTTTATTTAGAATTCAGTGGTTTTTTATTTAGAATTCAGTGCTTTTTTAAATTTAGAATCCAGTGTATTTTTATTAGAATTCAGTGTTTATTAATTAGAATTCAGTGTTTTTTACTCAGAATTTGGTGTTTTTTATTTAGAATTAAGTGTTTTTTATTTAGAATTCAGTGTTTTTAATTTAGAATTCAGTGTTTTTTGTTTAGAATTCAGTGCTTTTTATTTAGAATTCAGTGTTTTGTATTGAGAATTTGGATATTTTTTTAGAAGTCAGTCTTTTTCTATTTAGAATTCAGTGCTTTTTAATTTAGAATTTGGTGTTTTTTATTTAGACTTCAGTGTTTTTTATTTCGAATTCAGTGCTTTTTTTTAATTTAGAATCCAGTGTATTTTTTATTAGAATTCATTGTTTTTTAATTAGAATTTGGTGTTTTTATTTAGAATTGTGTGTTTTATTTAGAATTCAGTGGTTTTTTTATTTAGAATTCAGTGTTTTTTTATTTAGAATTCAGTGCTTTTTTAAATTTAGAATCCAGTGTATTTTTATTAGAATTCAGTGTTTTTTTAATTAGAATTTGATGTTTTTATTTAGAATTGTGTGTTTTATTTAGAATTCCGTGTTTTTTATTCAGAATTTGGTGTTTTTTATTTAGAAGTCACTGCTTTTTATTCAGAAAATTGTGCTTTTTGTTAGATTTGGGTGTTTTATTAGATGTTGGTGCTTTTTTAGAATCCAGTGTTTTTTATTTTGAATTCAGTGTTTATTTATTTAGAATGCAGTGTTTTTCTATTTAGAATTCTGTGCTTTTAAAATTTAGAATTTGGTGTTTTTTATTTATACTTCAGTGTTTTTTTATTTAGAATTCAGTGCTTTTATTTAGAATTAAGTGTTTTTGATTTAGAATTCAGTGGTTTTTTATTTAGAATTCAGTGCTTTTTTAAATTTAGAATCCAGGTTATTTTTATTAGAATTCAGTGTTTTTTAATTAGAATTCAGTGTTTTTTACTCAGAATTTGGTGTTTTTTATTTAGAATTAAGTGTTTTTTATTTAGAATTCAGTGTTTTTAATTTAGAATTCAGTGTTTTTTATTTAGAATTCAGTGCTTTTTATTTAGAATTCAGTGCTTTTTTATTTAGAATTCAGTGTTATTTTATTTAGAATTTATTGTTTTTTTATTTAGAATTCAGTGTTTTTATTTAGAATTCAGTGTTTTTTATTTAGACTTTGTTTTTTATTTAGAATTCAGTGTTTTTTATTTAGAAGTCAGTGCTTTTTATTCAGAAAATTGTGCTTTTTTTAGAATTGTGTTTTTATTAGATGTTGGTGCTTTTTTAGAATTCAGTGTTTTTTTATTTAGAATTCAGTGTTTTTAATTTAGAATTCAGTGTTTTCTATTGAGAATTTGGATTTTTTAAGAATTCAGTGTTTTTCTAATTAGAATTCAGTAGTTTTTTATTTAGAATTTGGTGTTTTTTATTTAGACTTCAGTGCTTTTTATTTAGAATTCAGTGCTTTTTTATTTAGAATTCAGTGTTATTTTATTTAGAATTTATAGTTTTTTTATTTAGAATTCAGTGTTTTTATTTAGAATTCAGTGTTTTTTATTTAGACTTTGTTTTTTATTTAGAATTCAGTGTTTTTTATTTCGAAGTCAGTGCTTTTTATTCAGAAAATTGTGCTTTTTTTTAGAATTGTGTTTTTATTAGATGTTGGTGCTTTTTTAGAATTCAGTGTTTTTTATTTAGAATTAAGTGCTTTTTATTTAGAATTCAGTGCTTCTATATTTATAATTCAGTGTTAATTTATTTAGAATACAGTGTTTTTCATTTAGAATTCAGTGTTTTTTTATTTAGAATTCAGTGTAATTATTTAGAATTCAGTGGTTTTTATTTAGAATACAGTGTTTTTAATTTAGAATTCAGTGGTTTTTATTTAGAATTCAGTGTTTTGTATTGAGAACTTGGATATTTTTTTTTAGAATTCAGTCTTTTTCTATTTAGAATTCAGTGCTTTTTTAATTTAGAATTTGGTGTTTTTTATTTAGAATTCAGTGTTTTTTAATTAGAATTCAGTGTTTTTTATTCAGAATTTGGTGTATTTTATTTCGAATTAAGTGTTTTTTATTTAGATTTCAGTGTTTTAAATTTAGAATTCAGTGTTTTTTATTTAGAATTCAGTGCTATTTATTTAGAATTCAGTGTTTATTTATTTAGAATTCAGTGTTGTTTTATTTAGAATTCAGTGTAATTATTTAGAATTCAGTGTTTTTTATTTAGAATTCAGTGTTTTTTTATTTAGAAATCATTGTAATTATTTAGAATTCAGTGTTTTGTATTGAGGATTTGGAATTTTTTTAGAAGTCATTCTTTTTCTATTTAGAATTCAGTGCTTTTTAATTTAGAATTTGGTGTTTTTTCTTTAGACTTCAGTGTTTTTTTATTTCGAAATCAGTGCTTTTTTATTTAGAATTTGGTGTTTTCATTTAGAATTCAGTGTTTTTTTATTTAGAATTCAGTGCTTTTTTAAAATGTAGAATCCAGTGTATTTTTATTAGATTTCAGTGTTTTTTAATTAGAATTTGGTGTTTTTATTTAGAATTGTGTGTTTTATTTAGAATTAAGTGTTTTTTATTCAGAATTTGGTGTTTTTTATTTAGAAGTCAGTGCTTTTTATTCAGAAAATTGTGCTTTTTTTTTAGATTTGTGTTTTTATTAGATGTTGGTGCTTTTTTAGAATCCAGTGTTTTTTATTTAGAATTCACTGCTTTTAATTTAGAATTCAGTGCTTTTTATATTGAATTCATTGTTTTTTAATTTAGAATTCAGTGTAATTATTTAGAATTCAGTGTTTTTTATTTAGCATACAGTGTTTTAATTTAGAATTCAGTGTTTTTATTTAGAATTCAGTGTTTTCTATTGAGAATTTGGATTTTTTTAGAATTCAGTGTTTTTCTAATTAGAATTCAGTAGTTTTTTTATTTAGAATTTGGTGTTTTTTATTTAGACTTCAGTTCTTTTTATTTAGAATTCAGTGCTTTTTTATTTAGAATTCAGTGTTTTTTTATTTAGAATTTATTGTATTTTTATGTAGAATTAAGTGTTTTTATTTAGAATACAGTGTTTTTAATTTAGAATTCAGTGGTTTTTATTTAGAATTCAGTGTTTTGTATTGAGGATTTGGAATTTTTTTAGAAGTCATTCTTTTTCTATTTAGAATTCAGTGCTTTTTAATTTAGAATTTGGTGTATTTTATTTAGACTTCAGTGTTTTTTTATTTCGAAATCAGTGCTTTTTTATTTAGAATTTGGTGTTTTCATTTAGAATTCAGTGTTTTTTTTATTTAGAATTCAGTGCTTTTTTAAAATGTAGAATCCAGTGTATTTTTATTAGATTTCAGTGTTTTTTAATTAGAATTTGGTGTTTTTATTTAGAATTGTGTGTTTTATTTAGAATTAAGTGTTTTTTATTCAGAATTTGGTGTTTTTTATTTAGAAGTCAGTGCTTTTTATTCAGAAAATTGTGCTTTTTTTTTTTTAGATTTGTGTTTTTATTAGATGTTGGTGCTTTTTTAGAATCCAGTGTTTTTAATTTAGAATTCAGTGTTTTTTATTTAGAATTCACTGCTTTTAATTTAGAATTCAGTGCTTTTTATATTGAATTCATTGTTTTTTAATTTAGAATTCAGTGTAATTATTTAGAATTCAGTGTTTTTTATTTAGCATACAGTGTTTTTAATTTAGAATTCAGTGTTTTTATTTAGAATTCAGTGTTTTCTATTGAGAATTTGGATTTTTTTAGAATTCAGTGTTTTTCTAATTAGAATTCAGTAGTTTTTTTATTTAGAATTTGGTGTTTTTTATTTAGACTTCAGTTCTTTTTATTTAGAATTCAGTGCTTTTTTATTTAGAATTCAGTGTTTTTTTATTTAGAATTTATTGTATTTTATGTAGAATTAAGTGTTTTTATTTAGAATTCAGTGTTTTTTATTTAGAATGTGTTTTTTTATTTAGAATTCTGTGTTATTTATTTAGAAGTCAGTGCTTTTTATTCAAAAAATTGTGCTTTTTTTAGAATTGTCTTTTTATTAGATGTTGGTGCTTTTTTAGAATTCAGTGTTTTTTATTTAGAATTCAGTGCTTTTTATTTAGAATTCAGTGCTTTTTTAATTTTAGAATACAGTGTATTTTTGTTAGAATTCAGTGTTTTTTTAAGTTAGAATGGTGTTTTTTCATTTAGAATTTAGTGTTTTTTATTCAGAATTTGGTGTTTTTTATTTTGAATTAAGTGTTTTTTATTTAGAATTCAGTGCTTTTTATTTAGAATTCAGTGCTTCTTTATTTAGAATTCAGTGTTTATTCATTTAGAATTCAGTGTTTATTTATTTAGAATACAGTGTTTTTCATTTAGAATTCAATGTTTTTTTTTATTTAGAATTCAGTGTAATTATTTAGAATTCAGTGGTTTTTATTTAGAATTCAGTGTTTTGTATTGAGAACTTGGATTTTTTTAGAGTTCAGTCTTTTTCTATTTAGAATTCAGTGCTTTTTTAATTTAGAATTTGGTGTATTTTTATTTAGAATTAAGTGTTTTTTATTTAGATTTCAGTGTTTTTAATTTAGAATTCAGTGTTTTGTATTGAGAATTTGGATATTTTTTTAGAAGTCACTTTTTTCTATTTAGAATTCAGTGCTTTTTAATTTAGAATTTGGTGTTTTTTATTTAGACTTCAGTGTTTTTTATTTAGAATTCAGTGTTTTTTTATTTAGAATTCACCACTTTTTAACATTTAGAATCCAGTGTATTTTTATTAGAATTCAGTGTATTTTTATTAGAATTCTGTTTTTATTTAGAATTGTGTTTTTTATTTAGAATTAAGTGTTTTTATTCAGAATTTGGTGTTTTTTATGTAGAATTCACTGTTTTTTTTATTTAGAATTCAATGTTTTTTATTTAGAAGTCAGTGCTTTTTATTCAGAAAATTGTGCTTTTTTTAGAATTGTGTTTTTATTAGATGTTGGTGCTTTTTTAGAATTCAGTGTTTTTTATTTAGAATACAGTGTTTTTAATTTAGAATTCAGTGGTTTTTATTTAGAATTTAATGTTTTGTATTGAGAATTTGGAATTTTTTTAGAAGTCATTCTTTTTCTATTTAGAATTCAGTGCTTTTTAATTTAGAATTTGGTGTTTTAATTTAGAATTGTGTGTTTAATTCAAAAATTCAGTGTTTTTTTATTCAGAATTTGGTGTTTTTTATTTAGAAGTCAGTGCTTTTTATTCAGAAAATTGTGCTTTTTTTTAGATTTGTGTTTTTTATTAGATGTTGGTGCGTTTTTAGAATCCAGTGTTTTTAATATAGAATTCAGTGTTTTTTATTTAGAATTCACTGCTTTTAATTTAGAATTCAGTGCTTTTTATTTTGAATTCAGTGTTTTTTTATTTAGAATTCAGTGTTTTTACTTAGAATTCAGTGTTTTCTAATGAGAATTTGGATTTTTTTTAGAATTTAGTGTTTTTCTAATTAGAATTCAGTAGTTTTTTAATTTAGAATTTGGTGTTTTTTATTTAGACTTCAGTGTATTTTTATTTCGAATTCAGTGCTTTTTTAAAATTTAGAATCCAGTGTATTTTTTATTAGAATTCAGTGTTTTTAATTAGAAATAGGTGTTTTTATTTAGAATTTAGTGCTTTTTATTTTGAATTCAGTGTTTATTTATTTAGAACTCAGTGTTTTTCTATTTAGAATTCAGTGCTTTTAAAATTTAGAATTTGGTGTTTTTTATTTATACATCAGTGTTTTTTTAATTTAGAATTCAGTGCTTTTATTTAGAATTAAGTGTTTTTGATTTAGAATTCAATGTTTTTTTTATTTAGAATTCAGTGCTTTTTAAAATTTAGAATCCATTGTATTTTTATTAGAATTCAGTGTGTATTAATTAGAATTCAGTGTTTTTTACTCAGAATTTGGTGTTTTTTATTTAGAATTAAGTGTTTTTTATTTAGAATTCAGTGTTTTTAATTTAGAATTCAGTGTTTTTTATTTAGAATTCAGTGCTTTTTATTTAGAATTCAGTGTTTTGTATTGAGAATTTGGATATTTTTTTAGAAGTCAGTCTTTTTCTATTTAGAATTCAGTGCTTTTTAATTTAGAATTTGGTGTTTTTTATTTAGACTTCAGTGTATTTTTATTTCGGATTCAGTGCTTTTTTAAAATTTAGAATCCAGTGTATTTTTATTAGAATTCAGTGTTTTTTAATCAGAATTTGGTGTTTTTATTTAGAATTATGTGTTTTTTATTTAGAATTCAGTGTTTTTAATTTAGAATTCAGTGTATTTTATTTAGAATTCAGTGCTTTTTATTTAGAATTCAGTGTTTTGTATTGAGAATTTGGATATTTTTTTTAGAAGTCAGTCTTTTTCCATTTAGAATTCAGTGCTTTTTAATTTAGAATTTGGTGTTTTTATTTAGACTTCAGTGTTTTTTATTTCGAATTCAGTGCTGTTTTATTTAGAATTTGGTGTTTTTATTTAGAATTCAGTGTTTTTTTATTTAGAATTCAGTGCTTTTTAAAATTTAGAATCCAGTGTATTTTTATTAGAATTCAGTGTTTTTTAATTAGAATTTGGTGTTTTTATTTAGAATTGTGGGTTTATTTAGAATTCCGTGTTTTTTATTTAGAATTCCGTGTTTTTTATTCAGAATTTGGTGTTTTTTATTTAGAAGTCAGTGCTTTTTATTCAGAAAATTGTGCTTTTTGTTAGATTTGTGTGTTTTATTAGATGTTGGTGCTTTTTTAGAATCCAGTGTTTTTTATTTAGAATTCAGTGTTTTTAATTTAGAATTCAGTGGTTTTTATTTAGAATTCAGTGTTTTGTATTGAGAACTTGGATATTTTTTTTTAGAATTCAGTCTTTTTCTATTTAGAATTCAGTGCTTTTTTAATTTAGAATTTGGTGTTTTTTATTTAGAATTCAGTGTTTTTTAATTAGAATTCAGTGTTTTTTATTCAGAATTTGGTGTATTTTATTTCGAATTAAGTGTTTTTTATTTAGATTTCAGTGTTTTAAATTTAGAATTCAGTGTTTTTTATTTAGAATTCAGTGCTATTTATTTAGAATTCAGTGTTTATTTATTTAGAATTCAGTGTTGTTTTATTTAGAATTCAGTGTAATTATTTAGAATTCAGTGTTTTTTATTTAGAATTCAGTGTTTTTTTATTTAGAAATCATTGTAATTATTTAGAATTCAGTGTTTTGTATTGAGGATTTGGAATTTTTTTAGAAGTCATTCTTTTTCTATTTAGAATTCAGTGCTTTTTAATTTAGAATTTGGTGTTTTTTCTTTAGACTTCAGTGTTTTTTTATTTCGAAATCAGTGCTTTTTTATTTAGAATTTGGTGTTTTCATTTAGAATTCAGTGTTTTTTTATTTAGAATTCAGTGCTTTTTTAAAATGTAGAATCCAGTGTATTTTTATTAGATTTCAGTGTTTTTTAATTAGAATTTGGTGTTTTTATTTAGAATTGTGTGTTTTATTTAGAATTAAGTGTTTTTTATTCAGAATTTGGTGTTTTTTATTTAGAAGTCAGTGCTTTTTATTCAGAAAATTGTGCTTTTTTTTTAGATTTGTGTTTTTATTAGATGTTGGTGCTTTTTTAGAATCCAGTGTTTTTTATTTAGAATTCACTGCTTTTAATTTAGAATTCAGTGCTTTTTATATTGAATTCATTGTTTTTTAATTTAGAATTCAGTGTAATTATTTAGAATTCAGTGTTTTTTATTTAGCATACAGTGTTTTAATTTAGAATTCAGTGTTTTTATTTAGAATTCAGTGTTTTCTATTGAGAATTTGGATTTTTTTAGAATTCAGTGTTTTTCTAATTAGAATTCAGTAGTTTTTTTATTTAGAATTTGGTGTTTTTTATTTAGACTTCAGTTCTTTTTATTTAGAATTCAGTGCTTTTTTATTTAGAATTCAGTGTTTTTTTATTTAGAATTTATTGTATTTTTATGTAGAATTAAGTGTTTTTATTTAGAATACAGTGTTTTTAATTTAGAATTCAGTGGTTTTTATTTAGAATTCAGTGTTTTGTATTGAGGATTTGGAATTTTTTTAGAAGTCATTCTTTTTCTATTTAGAATTCAGTGCTTTTTAATTTAGAATTTGGTGTTTTTTATTTAGACTTCAGTGTTTTTTTATTTCGAAATCAGTGCTTTTTTATTTAGAATTTGGTGTTTTCATTTAGAATTCAGTGTTTTTTTTATTTAGAATTCAGTGCTTTTTTAAAATGTAGAATCCAGTGTATTTTTATTAGATTTCAGTGTTTTTTAATTAGAATTTGGTGTTTTTATTTAGAATTGTGTGTTTTATTTAGAATTAAGTGTTTTTTATTCAGAATTTGGTGTTTTTTATTTAGAAGTCAGTGCTTTTTATTCAGAAAATTGTGCTTTTTTTTTTTTAGATTTGTGTTTTTATTAGATGTTGGTGCTTTTTTAGAATCCAGTGTTTTTAATTTAGAATTCAGTGTTTTTTATTTAGAATTCACTGCTTTTAATTTAGAATTCAGTGCTTTTTATATTGAATTCATTGTTTTTTAATTTAGAATTCAGTGTAATTATTTAGAATTCAGTGTTTTTTATTTAGCATACAGTGTTTTTAATTTAGAATTCAGTGTTTTTATTTAGAATTCAGTGTTTTCTATTGAGAATTTGGATTTTTTTAGAATTCAGTGTTTTTCTAATTAGAATTCAGTAGTTTTTTTATTTAGAATTTGGTGTTTTTTATTTAGACTTCAGTTCTTTTTATTTAGAATTCAGTGCTTTTTTATTTAGAATTCAGTGTTTTTTTATTTAGAATTTATTGTATTTTATGTAGAATTAAGTGTTTTTATTTAGAATTCAGTGTTTTTTATTTAGAATGTGTTTTTTTATTTAGAATTCTGTGTTATTTATTTAGAAGTCAGTGCTTTTTATTCAAAAAATTGTGCTTTTTTTAGAATTGTCTTTTTATTAGATGTTGGTGCTTTTTTAGAATTCAGTGTTTTTTATTTAGAATTCAGTGCTTTTTATTTAGAATTCAGTGCTTTTTTAATTTTAGAATACAGTGTATTTTTGTTAGAATTCAGTGTTTTTTTAAGTTAGAATGGTGTTTTTTCATTTAGAATTTAGTGTTTTTTATTCAGAATTTGGTGTTTTTTATTTAGAATTAAGTGTTTTTTATTTAGAATTCAGTGCTTTTTATTTAGAATTCAGTGCTTCTTTATTTAGAATTCAGTGTTTATTCATTTAGAATTCAGTGTTTATTTATTTAGAATACAGTGTTTTTCATTTAGAATTCAATGTTTTTTTTTTATTTAGAATTCAGTGTAATTATTTAGAATTCAGTGGTTTTTATTTAGAATTCAGTGTTTTGTATTGAGAACTTGGATTTTTTTAGAGTTCAGTCTTTTTCTATTTAGAATTCAGTGCTTTTTTAATTTAGAATTTGGTGTATTTTTATTTAGAATTAAGTGTTTTTTATTTAGATTTCAGTGTTTTTAATTTAGAATTCAGTGTTTTGTATTGAGAATTTGGATATTTTTTTAGAAGTCACTTTTTTCTATTTAGAATTCAGTGCTTTTTAATTTAGAATTTGGTGTTTTTTATTTAGACTTCAGTGTTTTTTATTTAGAATTCAGTGTTTTTTTATTTAGAATTCACCACTTTTTAACATTTAGAATCCAGTGTATTTTTATTAGAATTCAGTGTATTTTTATTAGAATTCTGTTTTTATTTAGAATTGTGTTTTTTATTTAGAATTAAGTGTTTTTATTCAGAATTTGGTGTTTTTTATGTAGAATTCACTGTTTTTTTTATTTAGAATTCAATGTTTTTTATTTAGAAGTCAGTGCTTTTTATTCAGAAAATTGTGCTTTTTTTAGAATTGTGTTTTTATTAGATGTTGGTGCTTTTTTAGAATTCAGTGTTTTTTATTTAGAATACAGTGTTTTTAATTTAGAATTCAGTGGTTTTTATTTAGAATTTAATGTTTTGTATTGAGAATTTGGAATTTTTTTAGAAGTCATTCTTTTTCTATTTAGAATTCAGTGCTTTTTAATTTAGAATTTGGTGTTTTAATTTAGAATTGTGTGTTTAATTCAAAAATTCAGTGTTTTTTTATTCAGAATTTGGTGTTTTTTATTTAGAAGTCAGTGCTTTTTATTCAGAAAATTGTGCTTTTTTTTAGATTTGTGTTTTTTATTAGATGTTGGTGCGTTTTTAGAATCCAGTGTTTTTAATATAGAATTCAGTGTTTTTTATTTAGAATTCACTGCTTTTAATTTAGAATTCAGTGCTTTTTATTTTGAATTCAGTGTTTTTTTATTTAGAATTCAGTGTTTTTACTTAGAATTCAGTGTTTTCTAATGAGAATTTGGATTTTTTTTAGAATTTAGTGTTTTTCTAATTAGAATTCAGTAGTTTTTTAATTTAGAATTTGGTGTTTTTTATTTAGACTTCAGTGTATTTTTATTTCGAATTCAGTGCTTTTTTAAAATTTAGAATCCAGTGTATTTTTTATTAGAATTCAGTGTTTTTAATTAGAAATAGGTGTTTTTATTTAGAATTTAGTGCTTTTTATTTTGAATTCAGTGTTTATTTATTTAGAACTCAGTGTTTTTCTATTTAGAATTCAGTGCTTTTAAAATTTAGAATTTGGTGTTTTTTATTTATACATCAGTGTTTTTTTAATTTAGAATTCAGTGCTTTTATTTAGAATTCAGTGTTTTTTATTTAGAATTCAGTGTTTTTAATTTAGAATTCAGTGTTTTTTATTTAGAATTCAGTGCTTTTTATTTAGAATTCAGTGTTTTGTATTGAGAATTTGGATATTTTTTTAGAAGTCAGTCTTTTTCTATTTAGAATTCAGTGCTTTTTAATTTAGAATTTGGTGTTTTTTATTTAGACTTCAGTGTATTTTTATTTCGGATTCAGTGCTTTTTTAAAATTTAGAATCCAGTGTATTTTTATTAGAATTCAGTGTTTTTTAATCAGAATTTGGTGTTTTTATTTAGAATTATGTGTTTTTAATTTAGAATTCAGTGTATTTTATTTAGAATTCAGTGCTTTTTATTTAGAATTCAGTGTTTTGTATTGAGAATTTGGATATTTTTTTTAGAAGTCAGTCTTTTTCCATTTAGAATTCAGTGCTTTTTAATTTAGAATTTGGTGTTTTTATTTAGACTTCAGTGTTTTTTATTTCGAATTCAGTGCTGTTTTATTTAGAATTTGGTGTTTTTATTTAGAATTCAGTGTTTTTTTATTTAGAATTCAGTGCTTTTTAAAATTTAGAATCCAGTGTATTTTTATTAGAATTCAGTGTTTTTTAATTAGAATTTGGTGTTTTTATTTAGAATTGTGGGTTTATTTAGAATTCCGTGTTTTTTATTTAGAATTCCGTGTTTTTTATTCAGAATTTGGTGTTTTTTATTTAGAAGTCAGTGCTTTTTATTCAGAAAATTGTGCTTTTTGTTAGATTTGTGTGTTTTATTAGATGTTGGTGCTTTTTTAGAATCCAGTGTTTTTTATTTAGAATTCAGTGTTTTTTATTTAGAATTCAGTGCTTTTTATTTAGAATTCAGTGCTTTTTATTTTGAATTCAGTGTTTATTTATTTAGAATTCAGTGTTTTTCTATTTAGAATTCTGTGCTTTTAAAATTTAGAATTTGGTGTTTTTTATTTATACTTCAGTGTTATTTTATTTCGAATTCAGTGCTTTTTTATTCAGAATTTGGTGTTTTTATTTAGAATTCAGTGGGTTTTTATTTAGAATTCAGTGCTTTTTTAAATTTAGAATCCAGTGTATTTTTATTAGAATTCAGTGTTTATTAATTAGAATTCAGTGTTTTTTACTCAGAATTTGGTGTTTTTTATTTAGAATTAAGTGTTTTTTATTTAGAATTCAGTGTTTTTAATTTAGAATTCAGTGTTTTTTATTTAGAATTCAGTGCTTTTTATTTAGAATTCAGTGTTTTGTATTGAGAATTTGGATATTTTTTTAGAAGTCAGTCTTTTTCTATTTAGAATTCAGTGCTTTTTAATTTAGAATTTGGTGTTTTTTATTTAGACTTCAGTGTTTTTTTATTTCGAATTCAGTGCTTTATTTAAAATTTAGAATCCAGTGTATTTTTTATTAGAATTCATTGTTTTTTAATTAGAATTTGGTGTTTTTATTTAGAATTGTGTGTTTTATTTAGAATTCAGTGGTTTTTTATTTAGAATTCAGTGTTTTTTTATTTAGAATTCAGTGCTTTTTTAAATTTAGAATCCAGTGTATTTTTATTAGAATTCAGTGTTTTTTTAATTAGAATTTGGTGTTTTTATTTAGAATTGTGTGTTTTATTTAGAATTCCGTGTTTTTTATTCAGAATTTGGTGTTTTTTATTTAGAAGTCACTGCTTTTTATTCAGAAAATTGTGCTTTTTGTTAGATTTGTGTGTTTTATTAGATGTTGGTGCTTTTTTAGAATCCAGTGTTTTTCATTTAGAATTCAGTGTTTTTTACTTAGAATTCAGTGCTTTTTATTTTGAATTCAGTGTTTATTTATTTAGAATGCAGTGTTTTTCTATTTAGAATTCTGTGCTTTTAAAATTTAGAATTTGGTGTTTTTTATTTATACTTCAGTGTTTTTTTATTTAGAACTCAGTGCTTTTATTTAGAAATAAGTGTTTTTGATTTAGAATTCAGTGGTTTTTTATTTAGAATTCAGTGCTTTTTTAAATTTAGAATCCAGGTTATTTTTATTAGAATTCAGTGTTTTTTAATTAGAATTCAGTGTTTTTTACTCAGAATTTGGTGTTTTTTATTTAGATTTAAGTGTTTTTTATTTAGAATTCAGTGTTTATTAATTAGAATTCAGTGTTTTTTACTCAGAATTTTGTGTTTTTTATTTAGAATTAAGTGTTTTTTATTTAGAATTCAGTGTTTTTAATTTAGAATTCAGTGTTTTTTATTTAGAATTCAGTGCTTTTTATTTAGAATTCAGTGTTTTGTATTGAGAATTTGGATATTTTTTTAGAAGTCAGTCTTTTTCTATTTAGAATTCAGTGCTTTTTAATTTAGAATTTGGTGTTTTTTATTTAGACTTCAGTGTTTTTTATTTCGAATTCAGTGCTTTTTTTAAAATTTAGAATCCAGTGTATTTTTTATTAGAATTCATTGTTTTTTAATTAGAATTTGGTGTTTTTATTTAGAATTGTGTGTTTTATTTAGACTTCAGTGCTTTTTATTTAGAATTCAGTGCTTTTTTATTTAGAATTCAGTGTTATTTTATTTAGAATTTATAGTTTTTTTATTTAGAATTCAGTGTTTTTATTTAGAATTCAGTGTTTTTTATTTAGACTTTGTTTTTTATTTAGAATTCAGTGTTTTTTATTTCGAAGTCAGTGCTTTTTATTCAGAAAATTGTGCTTTTTTTTAGAATTGTGTTTTTATTAGATGTTGGTGCTTTTTTAGAATTCAGTGTTTTTTATTTAGAATTAAGTGCTTTTTATTTAGAATTCAGTGCTTCTATATTTATAATTCAGTGTTAATTTATTTAGAATACAGTGTTTTTCATTTAGAATTCAGTGTTTTTTTATTTAGAATTCAGTGTAATTATTTAGAATTCAGTGGTTTTTATTTAGAATACAGTGTTTTTAATTTAGAATTCAGTGGTTTTTATTTAGAATTCAGTGTTTTGTATTGAGAACTTGGATATTTTTTTTTAGAATTCAGTCTTTTTCTATTTAGAATTCAGTGCTTTTTTAATTTAGAATTTGGTGTTTTTTATTTAGAATTCAGTGTTTTTTAATTAGAATTCAGTGTTTTTTATTCAGAATTTGGTGTATTTTATTTCGAATTAAGTGTTTTTTATTTAGATTTCAGTGTTTTAAATTTAGAATTCAGTGTTTTTTATTTAGAATTCAGTGCTATTTATTTAGAATTCAGTGTTTATTTATTTAGAATTCAGTGTTGTTTTATTTAGAATTCAGTGTAATTATTTAGAATTCAGTGTTTTTTATTTAGAATTCAGTGTTTTTTTATTTAGAAATCATTGTAATTATTTAGAATTCAGTGTTTTGTATTGAGGATTTGGAATTTTTTTAGAAGTCATTCTTTTTCTATTTAGAATTCAGTGCTTTTTAATTTAGAATTTGGTGTTTTTTCTTTAGACTTCAGTGTTTTTTTATTTCGAAATCAGTGCTTTTTTATTTAGAATTTGGTGTTTTCATTTAGAATTCAGTGTTTTTTTATTTAGAATTCAGTGCTTTTTTAAAATGTAGAATCCAGTGTATTTTTATTAGATTTCAGTGTTTTTTAATTAGAATTTGGTGTTTTTATTTAGAATTGTGTGTTTTATTTAGAATTAAGTGTTTTTTATTCAGAATTTGGTGTTTTTTATTTAGAAGTCAGTGCTTTTTATTCAGAAAATTGTGCTTTTTTTTTAGATTTGTGTTTTTATTAGATGTTGGTGCTTTTTTAGAATCCAGTGTTTTTTATTTAGAATTCACTGCTTTTAATTTAGAATTCAGTGCTTTTTATATTGAATTCATTGTTTTTTAATTTAGAATTCAGTGTAATTATTTAGAATTCAGTGTTTTTTATTTAGCATACAGTGTTTTAATTTAGAATTCAGTGTTTTTATTTAGAATTCAGTGTTTTCTATTGAGAATTTGGATTTTTTTAGAATTCAGTGTTTTTCTAATTAGAATTCAGTAGTTTTTTTATTTAGAATTTGGTGTTTTTTATTTAGACTTCAGTTCTTTTTATTTAGAATTCAGTGCTTTTTTATTTAGAATTCAGTGTTTTTTTATTTAGAATTTATTGTATTTTTATGTAGAATTAAGTGTTTTTATTTAGAATACAGTGTTTTTAATTTAGAATTCAGTGGTTTTTATTTAGAATTCAGTGTTTTGTATTGAGGATTTGGAATTTTTTTAGAAGTCATTCTTTTTCTATTTAGAATTCAGTGCTTTTTAATTTAGAATTTGGTGTTTTTTATTTAGACTTCAGTGTTTTTTTATTTCGAAATCAGTGCTTTTTTATTTAGAATTTGGTGTTTTCATTTAGAATTCAGTGTTTTTTTTATTTAGAATTCAGTGCTTTTTTAAAATGTAGAATCCAGTGTATTTTTATTAGATTTCAGTGTTTTTTAATTAGAATTTGGTGTTTTTATTTAGAATTGTGTGTTTTATTTAGAATTAAGTGTTTTTTATTCAGAATTTGGTGTTTTTTATTTAGAAGTCAGTGCTTTTTATTCAGAAAATTGTGCTTTTTTTTTTTTAGATTTGTGTTTTTATTAGATGTTGGTGCTTTTTTAGAATCCAGTGTTTTTAATTTAGAATTCAGTGTTTTTTATTTAGAATTCACTGCTTTTAATTTAGAATTCAGTGCTTTTTATATTGAATTCATTGTTTTTTAATTTAGAATTCAGTGTAATTATTTAGAATTCAGTGTTTTTTATTTAGCATACAGTGTTTTTAATTTAGAATTCAGTGTTTTTATTTAGAATTCAGTGTTTTCTATTGAGAATTTGGATTTTTTTAGAATTCAGTGTTTTTCTAATTAGAATTCAGTAGTTTTTTTATTTAGAATTTGGTGTTTTTTATTTAGACTTCAGTTCTTTTTATTTAGAATTCAGTGCTTTTTTATTTAGAATTCAGTGTTTTTTTATTTAGAATTTATTGTATTTTATGTAGAATTAAGTGTTTTTATTTAGAATTCAGTGTTTTTTATTTAGAATGTGTTTTTTTATTTAGAATTCCGTGTTATTTATTTAGAAGTCAGTGCTTTTTATTCAAAAAATTGTGCTTTTTTTTTAGAATTGTCTTTTTATTAGATGTTGGTGCTTTTTTAGAATTCAGTGTTTTTTATTTAGAATTCAGTGCTTTTTATTTAGAATTCAGTGCTTTTTTAATTTTAGAATACAGTGTATTTTTGTTAGAATTCAGTGTTTTTTTAAGTTAGAATGGTGTTTTTTCATTTAGAATTTAGTGTTTTTTATTCAGAATTTGGTGTTTTTTATTTAGAATTAAGTGTTTTTTATTTAGAATTCAGTGCTTTTTATTTAGAATTCAGTGCTTCTTTATTTAGAATTCAGTGTTTATTCATTTAGAATTCAGTGTTTATTTATTTAGAATACAGTGTTTTTCATTTAGAATTCAATGTTTTTTTTTATTTAGAATTCAGTGTAATTATTTAGAATTCAGTGGTTTTTATTTAGAATTCAGTGTTTTGTATTGAGAACTTGGATTTTTTTAGAGTTCAGTCTTTTTCTATTTAGAATTCAGTGCTTTTTTAATTTAGAATTTGGTGTATTTTTATTTAGAATTAAGTGTTTTTTATTTAGATTTCAGTGTTTTTAATTTAGAATTCAGTGTTTTGTATTGAGAATTTGGATATTTTTTTAGAAGTCACTTTTTTCTATTTAGAATTCAGTGCTTTTTAATTTAGAATTTGGTGTTTTTTATTTAGACTTCAGTGTTTTTTATTTAGAATTCAGTGTTTTTTTATTTAGAATTCACCACTTTTTAACATTTAGAATCCAGTGTATTTTTATTAGAATTCAGTGTATTTTTATTAGAATTCTGTTTTTATTTAGAATTGTGTTTTTTATTTAGAATTAAGTGTTTTTATTCAGAATTTGGTGTTTTTTATGTAGAATTCACTGTTTTTTTTATTTAGAATTCAATGTTTTTTATTTAGAAGTCAGTGCTTTTTATTCAGAAAATTGTGCTTTTTTTAGAATTGTGTTTTTATTAGATGTTGGTGCTTTTTTAGAATTCAGTGTTTTTTATTTAGAATACAGTGTTTTTAATTTAGAATTCAGTGGTTTTTATTTAGAATTTAATGTTTTGTATTGAGAATTTGGAATTTTTTTAGAAGTCATTCTTTTTCTATTTAGAATTCAGTGCTTTTTAATTTAGAATTTGGTGTTTTAATTTAGAATTGTGTGTTTAATTCAAAAATTCAGTGTTTTTTTATTCAGAATTTGGTGTTTTTTATTTAGAAGTCAGTGCTTTTTATTCAGAAAAGTGTGCTTTTTTTTAGATTTGTGTTTTTTATTAGATGTTGGTGCGTTTTTAGAATCCAGTGTTTTTAATATAGAATTCAGTGTTTTTTATTTAGAATTCACTGCTTTTAATTTAGAATTCAGTGCTTTTTATTTTGAATTCAGTGTTTTTTTATTTAGAATTCAGTGTTTTTACTTAGAATTCAGTGTTTTCTATTGAGAATTTGGATTTTTTTTAGAATTTAGTGTTTTTCTAATTAGAATTCAGTAGTTTTTTTAATTTAGAATTTGGTGTTTTTTATTTAGACTTCAGTGTATTTTTATTTCGAATTCAGTGCTTTTTTAAAATTTAGAATCCAGTGTATTTTTTATTAGAATTCAGTGTTTTTAATTAGAAATAGGTGTTTTTATTTAGAATTTAGTGCTTTTTATTTTGAATTCAGTGTTTATTTATTTAGAACTCAGTGTTTTTCTATTTAGAATTCAGTGCTTTTAAAATTTAGAATTTGGTGTTTTTTATTTATACATCAGTGTTTTTTTTAATTTAGAATTCAGTGCTTTTATTTAGAATTAAGTGTTTTTGATTTAGAATTCAATGTTTTTTTTATTTAGAATTCAGTGCTTTTTAAAATTTAGAATCCATTGTATTTTTATTAGAATTCAGTGTGTATTAATTAGAATTCAGTGTTTTTTACTCAGAATTTGGTGTTTTTTATTTAGAATTAAGTGTTTTTTATTTAGAATTCAGTGTTTTTAATTTAGAATTCAGTGTTTTTTATTTAGAATTCAGTGCTTTTTATTTAGAATTCAGTGTTTTGTATTGAGAATTTGGATATTTTTTTAGAAGTCAGTCTTTTTCTATTTAGAATTCAGTGCTTTTTAATTTAGAATTTGGTGTTTTTTATTTAGACTTCAGTGTATTTTTATTTCGGATTCAGTGCTTTTTTAAAATTTAGAATCCAGTGTATTTTTATTAGAATTCAGTGTTTTTTAATCAGAATTTGGTGTTTTTATTTAGAATTATGTGTTTTTATTTAGAATTCAGTGTTTTTAATTTAGAATTCAGTGTATTTTATTTAGAATTCAGTGCTTTTTATTTAGAATTCAGTGTTTAGTATTGAGAATTTGGATATTTTTTTTAGAAGTCAGTCTTTTTCCATTTAGAATTCAGTGCTTTTTAATTTAGAATTTGGTGTTTTTATTTAGACTTCAGTGTTTTTTATTTCGAATTCAGTGCTGTTTTATTTAGAATTTGGTGTTTTTATTTAGAATTCAGTGTTTTTTTATTTAGAATTCAGTGCTTTTTAAAATTTAGAATCCAGTGTATTTTTATTAGAATTCAGTGTTTTTTAATTAGAATTTGGTGTTTTTATTTAGAATTGTGGGTTTATTTAGAATTCCGTGTTTTTTATTTAGAATTCCGTGTTTTTTATTCAGAATTTGGTGTTTTTTATTTAGAAGTCAGTGCTTTTTATTCAGAAAATTGTGCTTTTTGTTAGATTTGTGTGTTTTATTAGATGTTGGTGCTTTTTTAGAATCCAGTGTTTTTTATTTAGAATTCAGTGTTTTTTATTTAGAATTCAGTGCTTTTTATTTAGAATTCAGTGCTTTTTATTTTGAATTCAGTGTTTATTTATTTAGAATTCAGTGTTTTTCTATTTAGAATTCTGTGCTTTTAAAATTTAGAATTTGGTGTTTTTTATTTATACTTCAGTGTTATTTTATTTCGAATTCAGTGCTTTTTTATTCAGAATTTGGTGTTTTTATTTAGAATTCAGTGGGTTTTTATTTAGAATTCAGTGCTTTTTTAAATTTAGAATCCAGTGTATTTTTATTAGAATTCAGTGTTTATTAATTAGAATTCAGTGTTTTTTACTCAGAATTTGGTGTTTTTTATTTAGAATTAAGTGTTTTTTATTTAGAATTCAGTGTTTTTAATTTAGAATTCAGTGTTTTTTATTTAGAATTCAGTGCTTTTTATTTAGAATTCAGTGTTTTGTATTGAGAATTTGGATATTTTTTTAGAAGTCAGTCTTTTTCTATTTAGAATTCAGTGCTTTTTAATTTAGAATTTGGTGTTTTTTATTTAGACTTCAGTGTTTTTTTATTTCGAATTCAGTGCTTTATTTAAAATTTAGAATCCAGTGTATTTTTTATTAGAATTCATTGTTTTTTAATTAGAATTTGGTGTTTTTATTTAGAATTGTGTGTTTTATTTAGAATTCAGTGGTTTTTTATTTAGAATTCAGTGTTTTTTTATTTAGAATTCAGTGCTTTTTTAAATTTAGAATCCAGTGTATTTTTATTAGAATTCAGTGTTTTTTTAATTAGAATTTGGTGTTTTTATTTAGAATTGTGTGTTTTATTTAGAATTCCGTGTTTTTTATTCAGAATTTGGTGTTTTTTATTTAGAAGTCACTGCTTTTTATTCAGAAAATTGTGCTTTTTGTTAGATTTGTGTGTTTTATTAGATGTTGGTGCTTTTTTAGAATCCAGTGTTTTTCATTTAGAATTCAGTGTTTTTTACTTAGAATTCAGTGCTTTTTATTTTGAATTCAGTGTTTATTTATTTAGAATGCAGTGTTTTTCTATTTAGAATTCTGTGCTTTTAAAATTTAGAATTTGGTGTTTTTTATTTATACTTCAGTGTTTTTTTATTTAGAACTCAGTGCTTTTATTTAGAAATAAGTGTTTTTGATTTAGAATTCAGTGGTTTTTTATTTAGAATTCAGTGCTTTTTTAAATTTAGAATCCAGGTTATTTTTATTAGAATTCAGTGTTTTTTAATTAGAATTCAGTGTTTTTTACTCAGAATTTGGTGTTTTTTATTTAGATTTAAGTGTTTTTTATTTAGAATTCAGTGTTTATTAATTAGAATTCAGTGTTTTTTACTCAGAATTTTGTGTTTTTTATTTAGAATTAAGTGTTTTTTATTTAGAATTCAGTGTTTTTAATTTAGAATTCAGTGTTTTTTATTTAGAATTCAGTGCTTTTTATTTAGAATTCAGTGTTTTGTATTGAGAATTTGGATATTTTTTTAGAAGTCAGTCTTTTTCTATTTAGAATTCAGTGCTTTTTAATTTAGAATTTGGTGTTTTTTATTTAGACTTCAGTGTTTTTTTATTTCGAATTCAGTGCTTTTTTTAAAATTTAGAATCCAGTGTATTTTTTATTAGAATTCATTGTTTTTTAATTAGAATTTGGTGTTTTTATTTAGAATTGTGTGTTTTATTTAGAATTCAGTGGTTTTTTATTTAGAATTCAGTGTTTTTTTATTTAGAATTCAGTGCTTTTTTAAATTTAGAATCCAGTGTATTTTTATTAGAATTCAGTGTTTTTTTTAATTAGAATTTGGTGTTTTTATTTAGAATTGTGTGTTTTATTTATAATTCCGTGTTTTTTATTCAGAATTTGGTGTTTTTTATTTAGAAGTCACTGCTTTTTATTCAGAAAATTGTGCTTTTTGTTAGATTTGTGTGTTTTATTAGATGTTGGTGCTTTTTTAGAATCCAGTGTTTTTCATTTAGAATTCAGTGTTTTTTACTTAGAATTCAGTGCTTTTTATTTTGAATTCAGTGTTTATTTATTTAGAATGCAGTGTTTTTCTATTTAGAATTCTGTGCTTTTAAAATTTAGAATTTGGTGTTTTTTATTTATACTTCAGTGTTTTTTTTATTTAGAATTCAGTGCTTTTATTTAGAATTAAGTGTTTTTGATTTAGAAATCAGTGGTTTTTTATTTAGAATTCAGTGCTTTTTTAAATTTAGAATCCAGGTTATTTTTATTAGAATTCAGTGTTTTTTAATTAGAATTCAGTGTTTGTCACTCAGAATTTGGTGTTTTTTATTTAGATTTAAGTGTTTTTTATTTAGAATTCAGTGTTTTTAATTAGAATTCAGTGTTTTTTAGTCAGAATTTGGTGTTTTTTATTTAGAATTAAGTGTTTTTTATTTAGAATTCAGTGTTTTTAATTTAGAATTCAGTGTTTTTTATTTAGAATTCAGTGTTTTTTATTTATAATTCAGTGTTTTTAATTTAGAATTCAGTGTTTTTTATTTAGAATTCAGTGCTTTTTATTTAGAATTCAGTGCTTTTTATTTTGAATTCAGTGTTTATTTATTGAGAATACAGTGTTTTTTTTATTTAGAATTCAGTGCTTTTTTAAATTTAGTATCCAGTGTATTTTTTATTAGAATTCAGTGTTTTTTACTCATAAATTGGTGTTTTTTATTTAGAATTAAATGTTTTTTATTTAGAATTCAGTGTTTTAAATTTAGAATTCAGTTGTTTTTATTTAGAATTCAGTGTTTTGTATTGAGAACTTGGATATTTTTTTTAGAGTTCAGTCTTTTTATATTTAGAATTCAGTGCTTTTTTAATTTAGAATTTGGTGTTTTTTATTTAGAATTCAGTGTTTTTATTCAGATTTTGGTGTTTTTTATTTAGAATTAAGTGTTTTTTATTTAGATTTCAGTGTTTTTAATTTAGAATTCAGTGTTTTGTATTGAGAATTCGGATATTTTTTTAGAAGTCAGTTTTTTTCTATTTAGAATTCAGTGCTTTTTAATTTAGAATTTGGTGTTTTTTATTTAGACTTCAATGTTTTTTATTTCGAATTCAGTGCTTTTTTATTTAGAATTTGGTGTTTTTATTTAGAATTCAGTGTTTTTTTATGTAGAATTCACCGCTTTTTAAAATTTAGAATCCAGTGTATTTTTATTAGAATTCTGTGTTTACATTTAGAATTGTGTTTTTATTTAGAATTCAGTGTTTTTATTCAGAATTTGGTGTTTTTTTATTTAGAATGAAGTGTTTTTTACTTAGAATTCAATGTTTTTTATTTAGAAGTCAGTGCTTTTTATTCAGAAAATTGTGCTTTTTTTAGAATTGTGTTTTTATTAGATGTTGGTGCTTTTTTAGAATTCAGTGTTTTTTATTTAGAATTCAGTGTTTTTAATTTAGAATTCAGTGTTTTCTATTGAGAATTTGGATTTTTTAAGAATTCAGTGTTTTTCTAATTAGAATTCAGTAGTTTTTTATTTAGAATTTGGTGTTTTTTATTTAGACTTCAGTGCTTTTTATTTAGAATTCAGTGCTTTTTTATTTAGAATTCAGTGTTATTTTATTTAGAATTTATTGTTTTTTTATTTAGAATTCAGTGTTTTTATTTAGAATTCAGTGTTTTTTATTTAGACTTTGTTTTTTATTTAGAATTCAGTGTTTTTTATTTAGAAGTCAGTGCTTTTTATTCAGAAAATTGTGCTTTTTTTAGAATTGTGGTTTTATTAGATGTTGGTGCTTTTTTAGAATTCAGTGTTTTTTATTTAGAATTCAGTGCTTTTTATTTAGAATTTAGTGCTTCTATATTTAGAATTCAGTGTTAATTTATTTAGAATACAGTGTTTTTCATTTAGAATTCAGTGTTTTTTTATTTAGAATTCAGTGTAATTATTTAGAATTCAGTGGTTTTTATTTAGAATACAGTGTTTTTAATTTAGAATTCAGTGGGTTTTTTTTAGAATTCAGTGTTTTGTATTGAGAACTTGGATATTTTTTTTTAGAATTCAGTCTTTTTCTATTTAGAATTCAGTGCTTTTTTAATTTAGAATTTGGTGTTTTTTATTTAGAATTCAGTGGTTTTTTATTTAGAATTCAGTGCTTTTTTAAATTTAGAATCCAGGTTATTTTTATTAGAATTCAGTGTTTTTTAATTAGAATTCAGTGTTTTTTACTCAGAATTTGGTGTTTTTTATTTAGATTTAAGTGTTTTTTATTTAGAATTCAGTGTTTATTAATTAGAATTCAGTGTTTTTTACTCAGAATTTTGTGTTTTTTATTTAGAATTAAGTGTTTTTTATTTAGAATTCAGTGTTTTTAATTTAGAATTCAGTGTTTTTTATTTAGAATTCAGTGCTTTTTATTTAGAATTCAGTGTTTTGTATTGAGAATTTGGATATTTTTTTGGAAGTCAGTCTTTTTCTATTTAGAATTCAGTGCTTTTTAATTTAGAATTTGGTGTTTTTTATTTAGACTTCAGTGTTTTTTTATTTCGAATTCAGTGCTTTTTTTAAAATTTAGAATCCAGTGTATTTTTTATTAGAATTCATTGTTTTTTAATTAGAATTTGGTGTTTTTATTTAGAATTGTGTGTTTTATTTAGAATTCAGTGGTTTTTTATTTAGAATTCAGTGTTTTTTTATTTAGAATTCAGTGCTTTTTTAAATTTAGAATCCAGTGTATTTTTATTAGAATTCAGTGTTTTTTTTAATTAGAATTTGGTGTTTTTATTTAGAATTGTGTGTTTTATTTAGAATTCCGTGTTTTTTATTCAGAATTTGGTGTTTTTTATTTAGAAGTCACTGCTTTTTATTCAGAAAATTGTGCTTTTTGTTAGATTTGTGTGTTTTATTAGATGTTGGTGCTTTTTTAGAATCCAGTGTTTTTCATTTAGAATTCAGTGTTTTTTACTTAGAATTCAGTGCTTTTTATTTTGAATTCAGTGTTTATTTATTTAGAATGCAGTGTTTTTCTATTTAGAATTCTGTGCTTTTAAAATTTAGAATTTGGTGTTTTTTATTTATACTTCAGTGTTTTTTTATTTAGAATTCAGTGCTTTTATTTAGAATTAAGTGTTTTTGATTTAGAAATCAGTGGTTTTTTATTTAGAATTCAGTGCTTTTTTAAATTTAGAATCCAGGTTATTTTTATTAGAATTCAGTGTTTTTTAATTAGAATTCAGTGTTTGTCACTCAGAATTTGGTGTTTTTTATTTAGATTTAAGTGTTTTTTATTTAGAATTCAGTGTTTTTAATTAGAATTCAGTGTTTTGTATTGAGAATTTGGATATTTTTTTAGAAGTCAGTCTTTTTCTATTTAGAATTCAGTGCTTTTTAATTTAGAATTTGGTGTTTTGTATTGAGAATTTGGATATTTTTTTAGAAGTCAGTCTTTTTCTATTTAGAATTCAGTGCTTTTTAATTTAGAATTTGGTGTTTTTTATTTAGACTTCAGTGTTTTTTTATTTCGAATTCAGTGCTTTTTTTAAAATTTAGAATCCAGTGTATTTTTTATTAGAATTCATTGTTTTTTAATTAGAATTTGGTGTTTTTATTTAGAATTGTGTGTTTTATTTAGAATTCAGTGGTTTTTTATTTAGAATTCAGTGTTTTTTTATTTAGTATTCAGTGCTTTTTTAAATTTAGAATCCAGTGTATTTTTATTAGAATTCAGTGTTTTTTTTAATTAGAATTTGGTGTTTTTATTTAGAATTGTGTGTTTTATTTAGAATTCCGTGTTTTTTATTCAGAATTTGGTGTTTTTTATTTAGAAGTCACTGCTTTTTATTCAGAAAATTGTGCTTTTTGTTAGATTTGTGTGTTTTATTAGATGTTGGTGCTTTTTTAGAATCCAGTGTTTTTCATTTAGAATTCAGTGTTTTTTACTTAGAATTCAGTGCTTTTTATTTTGAATTCAGTGTTTATTTATTTAGAATGCAGTGTTTTTCTATTTAGAATTCTGTGCTTTTAAAATTTAGAATTTGGTGTTTTTTATTTATACTTCAGTGTTTTTTTATTTAGAATTCAGTGCTTTTATTTAGAATTAAGTGTTTTTGATTTAGAAATCAGTGGTTTTTTATTTAGAATTCAGTGCTTTTTTAAATTTAGAATCCAGGTTATTTTTATTAGAATTCAGTGTTTTTTAATTAGAATTCAGTGTTTGTCACTCAGAATTTGGTGTTTTTTATTTAGATTTAAGTGTTTTTTATTTAGAATTCAGTGTTTTTAATTAGAATTCAGTGTTTTGTATTGAGAATTTGGATTTTTTTTAGAAGTCAGTCTTTTTCTATTTAGAATTCAGTGCTTTTTAATTTAGAATTTGGTGTTTTGTATTGAGAATTTGGATATTTTTTTAGAAGTCAGTCTTTTTCTATTTAGAATTCAGTGCTTTTTAATTTAGAATTTGGTGTTTTTTATTTAGACTTCAGTGTTTTTTTATTTCGAATTCAGTGCTTTTTTTAAAATTTAGAATCCAGTGTATTTTTTATTAGAATTCATTGTTTTTTAATTAGAATTTGGTGTTTTTATTTAGAATTGTGTGTTTTATTTAGAATTCAGTGGTTTTTTATTTAGAATTCAGTGTTTTTTTATTTAGAATTCAGTGCTTTTTTAAATTTAGAATCCAGTGTATTTTTATTAGAATTCAGTGTTTTTTTTAATTAGAATTTGGTGTTTTTATTTAGAATTGTGTGTTTTATTTAGAATTCCGTGTTTTTTATTCAGAATTTTGTGTTTTTTATTTAGAAGTCACTGCTTTTTATTCAGAAAATTGTGCTTTTTGTTAGATTTGTGTGTTTTATTAGATGTTGGTGCTTTTTTAGAATCCAGTGTTTTTCATTTAGAATTCAGTGTTTTTTACTTAGAATTCAGTGCTTTTTATTTTGAATTCAGTGTTTATTTATTTAGAATGCAGTGTTTTTCTATTTAGAATTCTGTGCTTTTAAAATTTAGAATTTGGTGTTTTTTATTTATACTTCAGTGTTTTTTTATTTAGAATTCAGTGCTTTTATTTAGAATTAAGTGTTTTTGATTTAGAAATCAGTGGTTTTTTATTTAGAATTCAGTGCTTTTTTAAATTTAGAATCCAGGTTATTTTTATTAGAATTCAGTGTTTTTTAATTAGAATTCAGTGTTTGTCACTCAGAATTTGGTGTTTTTTATTTAGATTTAAGTGTTTTTTATTTAGAATTCAGTGTTTTTAATTAGAATTCAGTGTTTTTTAGTCAGAATTTGGTGTTTTTTATTTAGAATTAAGTGTTTTTTATTTAGAATTCAGTGTTTTTAATTTAGAATTCAGTGTTTTTTATTTAGAATTCAGTGTTTTTTATTTATAATTCAGTGTTTTTAATTTAGAATTCAGTGTTTTTTATTTAGAATTCAGTGCTTTTTATTTAGAATTCAGTGCTTTTTATTTTGAATTCAGTGTTTATTTATTGAGAATACAGTGGTTTTTTATTTAGAATTCAGTGCTTTTTTAAATTTAGAATCCAGTGTATTTTTTATTAGAATTCAGTGTTTTTTACTCATAAATTGGTGTTTTTTATTTAGAATTAAATGTTTTTTATTTAGAATTCAGTGTTTTAAATTTAGAATTCAGTTGTTTTTATTTAGAATTCAGTGTTTTGTATTGAGAACTTGGATATTTTTTTTAGAGTTCAGTCTTTTTATATTTAGAATTCAGTGCTTTTTTAATTTAGAATTTGGTGTTTTTTATTTAGAATTCAGTGTTTTTATTCAGATTTTGGTGTTTTTTATTTAGAATTAAGTGTTTTTTATTTAGATTTCAGTGTTTTTAATTTAGAATTCAGTGTTTTGTATTGAGAATTCGGATATTTTTTTAGAAGTCAGTTTTTTTCTATTTAGAATTCAGTGCTTTTTAATTTAGAATTTGGTGTTTTTTATTTAGACTTCAATGTTTTTGATTTCGAATTCAGTGCTTTTTTATTTAGAATTTGGTGTTTTTATTTAGAATTCAGTGTTTTTTTATGTAGAATTCACCGCTTTTTAAAATTTAGAATCCAGTGTATTTTTATTAGAATTCTGTGTTTACATTTAGAATTGTGTTTTTATTTAGAATTCAGTGTTTTTATTCAGAATTTGGTGTTTTTTTATTTAGAATGAAGTGTTTTTTACTTAGAATTCAATGTTTTTTATTTAGAAGTCAGTGCTTTTTATTCAGAAAATTGTGCTTTTTTTAGAATTGTGTTTTTATTAGATGTTGGTGCTTTTTTAGAATTCAGTGTTTTTTATTTAGAATTCAGTGTTTTTAATTTAGAATTCAGTGTTTTCTATTGAGAATTTGGATTTTTTAAGAATTCAGTGTTTTTCTAATTAGAATTCAGTAGTTTTTTATTTAGAATTTGGTGTTTTTTATTTAGACTTCAGTGCTTTTTATTTAGAATTCAGTGCTTTTTTATTTAGAATTCAGTGTTATTTTATTTAGAATTTATTGTTTTTTTATTTAGAATTCAGTGTTTTTATTTAGAATTCAGTGTTTTTTATTTAGACTTTGTTTTTTATTTAGAATTCAGTGTTTTTTTATTTAGAAGTCAGTGCTTTTTATTCAGAAAATTGTGCTTTTTTTAGAATTGTGGTTTTATTAGATGTTGGTGCTTTTTTAGAATTCAGTGTTTTTTATTTAGAATTCAGTGCTTTTTATTTAGAATTTAGTGCTTCTATATTTAGACTTCAGTGTTAATTTATTTAGAATACAGTGTTTTTCATTTAGAAATCAGTGTTTTTTTATTTAGAATTCAGTGTAATTATTTAGAATTCAGTGGTTTTTATTTAGAATACAGTGTTTTTAATTTAGAATTCAGTGGGTTTTTTTTAGAATTCAGTGTTTTGTATTGAGAACTTGGATATTTTTTTTTAGAATTCAGTCTTTTTCTATTTAGAATTCAGTGCTTTTTTAATTTAGAATTTGGTGTTTTTTATTTAGAATTAAGTGTTTTTTAATTAGAATTCAGTGTTTTTTATTCAGAATTTGGTGTATTTTATTTCGAATTATGTGTTTTTTATTTAGATTTCAGTGTTTTAAATTTAGAATTCAGTGTTTTTTATTTAGAAATCAGTGCTTTTTATTTAGAATTCAGTGTTTATTTATTTAGAATTCAGTGTTGTTTTATTTAGAATTCACTGTAATTATTTAGAATTCAGTGTTTTTTATTTAGAATTCAGTGTTTTTTTATTTAGAATTCATTGTAATTATTTAGAATTCAGTGTGTTGTATTTAGAATACAGTGTTTTTAATTTAGAATTCAGTGGTTTTTATTTAGAAGTCAGTGCTTATTATTCAGAAAATTGTGCTTTTTGTTAGATTTGTGTGTTTTATTAGATGTTGGTGCTTTTTTAGAATCCAGTGTTTTTTATTTAGAATTCAGTGCTTTTTATTTAGAATTCAGTGCTTTTTTTATTTAGAATGCAGTGTTTTTCAATTAGAATTCAGTGTTTTTTTACTTAGAATTCAGGGTATTTATTTAGAATTCAGTGTGTTTTATTTAGAATACAGTGTTTTTAATTTAGAATTCATTGGTTTTTATTTAGAATTCATTGTTTTGTATTGAGAATTTGGATTTTTTTAGAAGTCAGTGTTTTTCTATTTAGAATTAAGTGCTTGTAAAATTTAGAATTTCGTGTTTTTTATTTTTACTTCAGTGTTTTTTTATTTAGAATTCAGTGCTTTTATTTAGAATTTGGTGTTTTTATTTAGAATTCAGTGGTTTTTCTAAATTTTAGAATTCAGTGCTTTTTATAATTTAGAATCCAGTGTATTTTTATTAGAATTCAGGGTTTTTTAATTACAATTAGGTGTTTTTATTTAGATTTGTGATTTTATTTAGAATTCAATTTTTTTTATTCAGAATTTGGTGTTTTTATTTAGAAGTCAGTGCTTTGTATTGAGAAGTTGGATATTTTTTTTAGAAGTCAGTCTTTTTCTATTTAGAATTCAGTGCTTTTTAATTTAGAATTTGGTGTTTTTTATGTAGACTTCAGTGTTTTTTTATTTCGAATTCAGTGCTTTTTTATTTAGAATTTGGTGTTTTTATTTAGAATTCAGTGTTTTTTTTATTTATAATTCAGTGCTTTTTTAAATTTAGAATCCAGTGTATTTTTATTAGAATTCAGTGTTTTTTAATTAGAATTCAGTGTTTTTTTATTTAGAATTCAGTGCTTTTTATTTAGAATTCAGTGTTTTGTATTGAGAATTTGGATTTTTTTTAGAAGTCAGTCTTTTTCTATTTAGAATTCAGTGCTTTTTAATTTAGAATTTGGTGTTTTTTATTTAGACTTCAGTGTATTTTTATTTCGAATTCAGTGCTTTTTTTAAATTTAGAATCCAGTGTATTTTTTATTAGAATTCAGTGTTTTTAATTAGAAATTGGTGTTTTTATTTAGAATTTAGTGCTTTTTATTTTGAATTCAGTGTTTATTTATTTAGAACTCAGTGTTTTTCTATTTAGAATTCAGTGCTTTTAAAATTTAGAATTTGGTGTTTTTTATTTATACATCAGTGTTTTTTTAATTTAGAATTCAGTGCTTTTATTTAGAATTAAGTGTTTTTGATTTAGAATTCAATGTTTTTTTATTTAGAATTCAGTGTGTATTAATTAGAATTCAGTGTTTTTTACTCAGAATTTGGTGTTTTTTTTATTTAGAATTAAGTGTTTTTTATTTAGAATTCAGTGTTTTTAATTTAGAATTCAGTGTTTTTTATTTAGAATTCAGTGCTTTTTATTTAGAATTCAGTGTTTTGTATTGAGAATTTGGATATTTTTTTAGAAATCAGTCTTTTTCTATTTAGAATTCAGTGCTTTTTAATTTAGAATTTGGTGTTTTTTATTTAGACTTCAGTGTATTTTTATTTCGGATTCAGTGCTTTTTTTAAATTTAGAATCCAGTGTATTTTTATTAGAATTCAGTGTTTTTTAATCAGAATTTGGTGTTTTTATTTAGAATTATGTGTTTTTTATTTAGAATTCAGTGTTTTTAATTTAGAATTCAGTGTATTTTATTTAGAATTCAGTGCTTTTTATTTAGAATTCAGTGTTTTGTATTGAGAATTTGGATTTTTTTTTAGAAGTCAGTCTTTTTCCATTTAGAATTCAGTGCTTTTTAATTTAGAATTTGGTGTTTTTTATGTAGACTTCAGTGTTTTTTATTTCGAATTCAGTGCTGTTTTGTTTAGAATTTGGTGTTTTTATTTAGAATTAATTGTTTTTTTATTTAGAATTCAGTGCTTTTTTAAATTTAGAATCCAGTGTATTTTTATTAGAATTCAGTGTTTTTAATTAGAATTTGGTGTTTTTATTTAGAATTGTGGGTTTATTTAGAATTCCGAGTTTTTTATTCAGAATTTGGTGTTTTTTATTTAGAAGTCAGTGCTTTTTATTCAGAAAATTGTGCTTTTTGTTAGATTTGTGTGTTTTATTAGATGTTGGTGCTTTTTTAGAATCCAGTGTTTTTCATTTAGAATTCAGTGTTTTTTATTTAGAATTAAGTGTTTTTGATTTAGAATTCAGTGGTTTTTTATTTAGAATTCAGTGCTTTTTTAAATTTAGAATCCAGGTTATTTTTATTAGAATTCAGTGTTTTTTAATTAGAATTCAGTGTTTTTTACTCAGAATTTGGTGTTTTTTATTTAGATTTAAGTGTTTTTTATTTAGAATTCAGTGTTTTTAATTAGAATTCAGTGTTTTTTACTCAGAATTTGGTGTTTTTTATTTAGAATTAAGTGTTTTTTATTTAGAATTCAGTGTTTTTAATTTAGAATTCAGTGTTTTTTATTTAGAATTCAGTGCTTTTTATTTAGAATTCAGTGCTTTTTATTTTGAATTCAGTGTTTATTTATTGAGAATACAGTGTTTTTTTATTTAGAATTCAGTGCTTTTTAAAATTTAGAATCCAGTGTATTTTTTATTAGAATTCAGTGTTTTTTACTCAGAAATTGGTGTTTTTTATTTAGAATTAAATGTATTTTATTTAGAATTCAGTGTTTTAAATTTAGAATTCAGTTGTTTTTATTTAGAATTCAGTGTTTTGTATTGAGAACTTGGATATTTTTTTTAGAGTTCAGTCTTTTTCTATTTAGAATTCAGTGCTTTTTTAATTTAGAATTTGGTGTTTTTTTATTTAGAATTCAGTGTTTTTTATTCAGATTTTGGTGTTTTTTATTTAGAATTAAGTGTTTTTTATTTAGATTTCAGTGTTTTTAATTTAGAATTCAGTGTTTTGTATTGAGAATTCGGATATTTTTTTAGAAGTCAGTTTTTTTCTATTTAGAATTCAGTGCTTTTTAATTTAGAATTTGGTGTTTTTTATTTAGACTTCAATGTTTTTGATTTCGAATTCAGTGCTTTTTTATTTAGAATTTGGTGTTTTTATTTAGAATTCAGTGTTTTTTTATGTAGAATTCACAGCTATTTAAAATTTAGAATCCAGTGTATTTTTATTAGAATTCTGTGTTTTTATTTAGAATTGTGTTTTTATTTAGAATTCAGTGTTTTTATTCAGAATTTGGTGTTTTTTTATTTAGAATGAAGTGTTTTTTTATTTAGAATTCAATGTTTTTTATTTAGAAGTCAGTGCTTTTTATTTAGAATTCAGTGCTTTTTTATTTAGAATTCAGTGTTATTTTATTTAGAATTTTTTGTTTTTTTATTTAGAATTCAGTGTTTTTATTTAGAATACAGTGTTTTTATTTAGAATTCAGTGTTTTTATTCAGAATTTGGTGTTTTTTTATTTAGAATTCAGTGCTTTTTTATTTAGAATTCAGTGTTATTTTATTTAGAATTTTTTGTTTTTCATTTAGAATTCAGTGTTTTTATTTAGCATTCAGTGTTTTTTATTTAGACTTTGTTTTTTATTTAGAATTCAGTGTTTTTTATTTAGAAGTCAGTGCTTTTTATTCAGAAAATTGTGCTTTTTTTAGAATTGTGTTTTTATTAGATGTTGGTGCTTTTTTAGAATTCAGTGTTTTTTTATTTAGAATTCAGTGTTTTTAATTTAGAATTCAGTGTTTTCTATTGAGAATTTGGATTTTTTAAGAATTCAGTGTTTTTCTAATTAGAATTCAGTAGTTTTTTATTTCGAATTTGGTGTTTTTTATTTAGACTTCAGTGCTTTTTATTTAGAATTCAGTGCTTTTTTTTTTTAGAATTCAGTGTTATTTTATTTATAATTTATTGTTTTTTTTATTTAGAATTCAGTGTTTTTATTTAGAATTCAGTGTTTTTTATTTAGACTTTGTTTTTATTTAGAATTCAGTGTTTTTTATTTAGAAGTCAGTGCTTTTTATTCAGAAAATTGTGCTTTTTTTAGAATTGTGTTTTTATTAGATGTTGGTGCTTTTTTAGAATTCAGTGTTTTTTTATTTAGAATTCAGTGTAATTATTTAGAATTCAGTGGTTTTAATTTAGAATACAGTGTAATTATTTAGAATTCAGTGTTTTTAATTTAGAATTCAGTGGTTTTTATTTAGAATTCAGTGTTTTGTATTGAGAACTTGGATTTTTTTTTTAGAATTCAGTCTTTTTCTATTTAGAATTCAGTGCTTTTATAATTTAGAATTTGGTGTTTTTTATTTAGAATTCAGTGTTTTTTAATTAGAATTCAGTGTTTTTTATTCAGAATTTGGTGTATTTTATTTCGAATTAAGTGTTTTTTATTTAGATTTCAGTGTTTTAAATTTAGAATTCAGTGTTTTTTATTTAGAATTCAGTGCTTTTTATTTAGAATTCAGTGTTTATTTATTTAGAATTCAGTGTTGTTTTATTTAGAATTCACTGTAATTATTTAGAATTCAGTGTTTTTTATTTAGAATTCAGTGTTTTTTTATTTAGAATTCATTGTAATTATTTAGAATTCAGTGTGTTTTATTTAGAATACAGTGTTTTTAATTTAGAATTCAGTGTTTTTTTATTTAGAATTCAGTGCTTTTTATTTAGAATTCAGTGTTTTGTATTGAGAATTTGGATTTTTTTTAGAAGTCAGTCTTTTTCTATTTAGAATTCAGTGCTTTTTAATTTAGAATTTGGTGTTTTTTATTTAGACTTCAGTGAATTTTTATTTCGAATTCAGTGCTTTTTTTAAATTTAGAATCCAGTGTATTTTTTATTAGAATTCAGTGTTTTTAATTAGAAATTGGTGTTTTTATTTATAATTTAGTGCTTTTTATTTTGAATTCAGTGTTTATTTATTTAGAACTCAGTGTTTTTCTATTTAGAATTCAGTGCTTTTAAAATTTAGAATTTGGTGTTTTTTATTTATACATCAGTGTTTTTTTAATTTAGAATTCAGTGCTTTTATTTAGAATTAAGTGTTTTTGATTTAGAATTCAATGTTTTTTTTATTTAGAATTCAGTGCTTTTTAAAATTTAGAATCCATTGTATTTTTATTAGAATTCAGTGTGTATTAATTAGAATTCAGTGTTTTTTACTCAGAATTTGGTGTTTTTTATTTAGAATTAAGTGTTTTTTATTTAGAATTCAGTGTTTTTAATTTAGAATTCAGTGTTTTTTATTTAGAATTCAGTGCTTTTTATTTAGAATTCAGTGTTTTTTAATTTAGAATTTGGTGTTTTTTATTTAGACTTCAGTGTATTTTTATTTCGGATTCAGTGCTTTTTTTAAATTTAGAATCCAGTGTATTTTTATTAGAATTCAGTGCTTTTTTTAAATTTAGAATCCAGTGTATTTTTATTAGAATTCAGTGTTTTTTAATCAGAATTTGGTGTTTTTATTTAGAATTATGTGTTTTTTATTTAGAATTCAGTGTTTTTAATTTAGAATTCAGTGTATTTTATTTAGAATTCAGTGCTTTTTATTTAGAATTCAGTGTTTTGTATTGAGAATTTGGATATTTTTTTTAGAAGTCAGTCTTTTCCCATTTAGAATTCAGTGCTTTTTAATTTAGAATTTGGTGTTTTTTATTTAGACTTCAGTGTTTTTTATTTCAAATTCAGTGCTGTTTTATTTAGAATTTGGTGTTTTTATTTATAATTCAGTGTTTTTTTATTTAGAACTCAGTGCTTTTTTAAATTAAGAATCCAGTGTATTTTTATTAGAATTCAGTGTTTTTTAATTAGAATTTGGTGTTTTTATTTAGAATTGTGGGTTTATTTAGAATTCCGAGTTTTTTATTCAGAATTTGGTGTTTTTTATTTAGAAGTCAGTGCTTTTTATTCAGAAAATTGTGCTTTTTGTTAGATTTGTGTGTTTTATTAGATGTTGGTGCTTTTTTAGAATCCAGTGTTTTTCATTTAGAATTCAGTGTTTTTTATTTAGAATTCAGTGCTTTTTATTTAGAAATCAGTGCTTTTTATTTAGAATTCAGTGTTTATTTATTTAGAATTCAGTGTTTTTCTATTTAGAATTCTGTGCTTTTAAAATTTAGAATTTGGTGTTTTTTATTTATACTTCAGTGTTTTTTTTATTTCGAATTCAGTGCTTTTTTTTAGAATTTGGTGTTTTTATTTAGAATTCTGTGGGTTTTTTTTTAGAAATCAGTGCTTTTTTAAATTTTGAATCCAGTGTATTTTTATTAGAATTCATTGTTTTTTAATTAGAACTGTGTGTTTTTATTTAGAATTGTGTGTTTAATTTAGAATTCAGTGGTATTTTATTTAGAATTCAGTGTTTTTTTATTTAAAATTCAGTGCTTTTTTAAATTTAGAATCCAGTGTATTTTTATTAGAATTCAGTGTTTTTTTTAATTAGAATTTGGTGTTTTTATTTAGAATTGTGTGTTTTATTTAGAATTCTGTGGTTTTTTATTCAGAATTTGGTGTTTTTTATTTAGAAGTCACTGCTTTTTATTCAGAAAATTGTGCTTTTTGTTAGATTTGTGTGTTTTATTAGATGTTGGTGCTTGTTTAGAATCCAGTGTTTTTCATTTAGAATTCAGTGTTTTTTACTTAGAATTCAGTGCTTTTTATTTTGAATTCAGTGTTTATTTATTTAGAATGCAGTGTTTTTCTATTTAGAATTCTGTGCTTTTAAAATTTAGAATTTGGTGTTTTTTATTTATACTTCAGTGTTTTTTTATTTAGAATTCAGTGCTTTTATTTAGAATTAAGTGTTTTTTTATTTAGAATTCAGTGGTTTTTTATTTAGAATTCAGTGCTTTTTAAAATTTAGAATCCAGGTTATTTTTATTAGAATTCAGTGTTTTTTAATTAGAATTCAGTGTTTTTTACTCAGAATTTGGTGTTTTTTATTTAGATTTAAGTGTTTTTTATTTAGAATTCAGTGTTTTTAATTAGAATTCAGTGTTTTTTACTCAGAATTTGGTGTTTTTTATTTAGAATTAAGTGTTTTTTATTTAGAATTCAGTGTTTTTAATTTAGAATTCAGTGTTTTTTATTTAGAATTCAGTGCTCTTTATTTAGAATTCAGTGCTTTTTATTTTGAATTCAGTGTTTATTTATTGAGAATACAGTGTTTTTTTATTTAGAATTCAGTGCTTTTTAAAATTTAGAATCCAGTGTATTTTTTATTAGAATTCAGTGTTTTTTACTCAGAAATTGGTGTTTTTTATTTAGAATTAAATGTATTTTATTTAGAATTCAGTGTTTTAAATTTAGAATTCAGTTGTTTTTATTTAGAATTCAGTGTTTTGTATTGAGAACTTGGATATTTTTTTTAGAGTTCAGTCTTTTTCTATTTAGAATTCAGTGCTTTTTTAATTTAGAATTTGGTGTTTTTTTTATTTAGAATTCAGTGTTTTTTATTCAGATTTTGGTGTTTTTTATTTAGAATTAAGTGTTTTTTATTTAGATTTCAGTGTTTTTAATTTAGAATTCAGTGTTTTGTATTGAGAATTCGGATATTTTTTTAGAAGTCTTTTTTTTTCTATTTAGAATTCAGTGCTTTTTAATTTAGAATTTGGTGTTTTTTATTTAGACTTCAAAGTTTTTGATTTCGAATTCAGTGCTTTTTTATTTAGAATTTGGTGTTTTTATTTAGAATTCAGTGTTTTTTTATGTAGAATTCACCGCTTTTTAAAATTTAGAATCCAGTGTATTTTTATTAGAATTCTGTGTTTTTATTTAGAATTGTGTTTTTATTTAGAATTCAGTGTTTTTATTCAGAATTTGGTGTTTTTTTTTATTTAGAATGAAGTGTTTTTTTATTTAGAATTCAATGTTTTTTATTTAGAAGTCAGTGCTTTTTATTCAGAAAATTGTGCTTTTTTTAGAATTGTGTTTTTATTAGATGTTGGTGCTTTTTTAGAATTCAGTGTTTTTTTATTTAGAATTCAGTGTTTTTAATTTAGAATTCAGTGTTTTCTATTGAGAATTTGGATTTTTTAAGAATTCAGTGTTTTTCTAATTAGAATTCAGTGTTATTTTATTTAGAATTTTTTGTTTTTTTATTTAGAATTCAGCGGTTTTATTTAGAATTCAGTGTTTTTTATTTAGACTTTGTTTTTTATTTAGAATTCAGTGTTTTTTATTTAGAAGTCAGTGCTTTTTATTCAGAAAATTGTGCTTTTTTTAGAATTGTGTTTTTATTAGATGTTGGTGCTTTTTTAGAATTCAGTGTTTTTTTTTCTAGAATTCAGTGTTTTTAATTTAGAATTCAGTGTTTTCTATTGAGAATTTGGATTTTTTTAAGAATTCAGTGTTTTTCTAATTAGAATTCAGTAGTTTTTTATTTCGAATTTGGTGTTTTTTATTTAGACTTCAGTGCTTTTTATTTAGAATTCAGTGCTTTTTTATTTAGAATTCAGTGTTATTTTATTTAGAATTTATTGTTTTTTTATTTAGAATTCAGTGTTTTATTTAGAATTCAGTGTTTTTTATTTAGACTTTGTTTTTTATTTAGAATTCAGTGTTTTTTATTTAGAAGTCAGTGCTTTTTATTCAGAAAATTGTGCTTTTTTTAGAATTGTGTTTTTATTAGATGTTGGTGCTTTTTTAGAATTCAGTGTTTTTTTATTTAGAATTAAGTGCTTTTTATTTAGAATTCAGTGCTTTTATATTTAGAATTCAGTGTTAATTTATTTAGATTACAGTGTTTTTCATTTAGAATTCAGTGTTTTTTTATTTAGAATTCAGTGTAATTATTTAGAATTCAGTGGTTTTTATTTAGAATACAG
Organism: Nothobranchius furzeri; assembly: GCF_043380555.1. Taxonomy (NCBI): domain Eukaryota; kingdom Metazoa; phylum Chordata; class Actinopteri; order Cyprinodontiformes; family Nothobranchiidae; genus Nothobranchius; species Nothobranchius furzeri. Next base: position 63,087,205 of record NC_091755.1, read on the forward strand.
TGTTTTTAATTTAGAATTCAGTGGTTTTTATTTAGAATTCAGTGTTTTGTATTGAGAACTTGGATATTTTTTTTTAGAATTCAGTCTTTTTCTATTTAGAATTCAGTGCTTTTTTAATTTAGAATTTGGTGTTTTTTATTTAGAATTCAGTGTTTTTTAATTAGAATTCAGTGTTTTTTATTCAGAATTTGGTGTATTTTATTTCGAATTAAGTGTTTTTTATTTAGATTTCAGTGTTTTAAATTTAGAATTCAGTGTTTTTTATTTAGAATTCAGTGCTTTTTATTTAGAATTCAGTGTTTATTTATTTAGAATTCAGTGTTGTTTTATTTAGAATTCAGTGTAATTATTTAGAATTCAGTGTTGTTTTATTTAGAATTCAGTGTAATTATTTAGAATTCAGTGTTTTTTATTTAGAATACAGTGTTTTTAATTTAGAATTCAGTGGTTTTTATTTAGAATTCAGTGTTTTGTATTGAGGATTTGGAATTTTTTTAGAAGTCATTTTTTTTCTATTTAGAATTCAGTGCTTTTTAATTTAGAATTTGGTGTTTTTTATTTAGACTTCAGTGTTTTTTTATTTCGAAATCAGTGCTTTTTTATTTAGAATTTGGTGTTTTAATTTAGAATTCAGTGGGTTTTTTTAGAATTCAGTGCTTTTTTAACATTTAGAATCCAGTGTATTTTTATTAGAATTCAGTGTTTTTTAATTAGAATTTGGTGTTTTTATTTAGAATTGTGTGTTTTATTTAAAAATTCAGTGTTTTTTATTCAGAATTTGGTGTTTTTTATTTAGAAGTCAGTGCTTTTTATTCAGAATATTGTGCTTTTTTTTAGATTTGTGTTTTTTATTAGATGTTTTTTGCTTTTTTAGAATCCAGTGTTTTAATATAGAATTCAGTGTTTTTTATTTAGAATTCACTGCTTTTAATTTAGAATTCAGTGCTTTTTATTTTGAATTCAGTGTTTTTTTTATTTAGAATTCAGTGTAATTATTTAGAATTCAGTGTTTTTTATTTAGCATACAGTGTTTTTAATTTAGAATTCAGTGTTTTTATTTAGAATTCAGTGTTTTCTATTTAGAATTTGGTTTTTTTATTTAGAATTCAGTGGTTTTTTATTTAGAATTCAGTGCTTTTTAAATTTTAGAATACAGTGTATTTTTGTTAGAATTCAGTGTTTTTTAAAGTTAGAATGGTGTTTTTTCATTTAGAATTTAGTGTTTTTTATTCAGAATTTGGTGTTTTTTATTTAGAATTAAGTGTTTTTTATTTAGAAATCAGTGTTTTTTATTTAGAAGTCAGTGCTTTTTATTCAGAAAATTGTGCTATTTTTTAGAATTGTGTTTTTATTAGATGTTGGTGCTTTTTTAGAATTCTGTGTTTTTTATTTAGAATTCAGTGCTTTTTATTTAGAATTCAGTGCTTCTTTATTTAGAATTCAGTGTTTATTCATTTAGAATTCAGTGTTTATTTATTTAGAATACAGTGTTTTTCATTTAGAATTCAATGTTTTTTTATTTAGAATTCAGTGTAATTATTTAGAATTCAGTGGTTTTTATTTAGAATACAGTGTTTTAAATTTAGAATTCAGTGGTTTTTATTTAGAATTCAGTGTTTTGTATTGAGAACTTGGATTTTTTTAGAGTTCAGTCTTTTTCTATTTAGAATTCAGTGCTTTTTTAATTTAGAATTTGGTGTTTTTTATTTATAATTAAGTGCTTTTTATTTAGATTTCAGTGTTTTTAATTTAGAATTCAGTGTTTTGTATTGAGAATTTGGATATTTTTTTAGAAGTAACTTTTTTTCTAATTAGAATTCAGTGCTTTTTAATTTAGAATTTGGTGTTTTTTATTTAGACTTCAGTGTTTTTTATTTCGAATTCAGTGCTTTTTTATTTAGAATTTGGTGTTTTTATTTAGAATTCAGTGGTTTTTTATTTAGAATTCACCACTTTTTAACATTTAGAATCCAGTGTATTTTTATTAGAATTCAGTGTATTTTCATTAGAATTCTGTTTTTATTTAGAATTGTGTTTTTATTTAGAATTAAGTGTTTTTATTCAGAATTTGGTGTTTTTTATGTAGAATTCAATGTTTTTTTTATTTAGAATTCAATGTTTTTTATTTAGAAGTCAGTGCTTTTTATTCAGAAAATTGTGCTTTTTTTAGAATTGTGTTTTTATTAGATGTTGGTGCTTTTTTAGAATTCAGTGTTTTTTTTATTTAGAATTCAGTGTTTTTAATTTAGAATTCAGTGTTTTCTATTGAGAATTTGGATTTTTTAAGAATTCAGTGTTTTTCTAATTAGAATTCAGTAGTTTTTTTATTTAGAATTTGGTGTTTTTTATTTAGACTTCAGTGCTTTTTATTTAGAATTCAGTGCTTTTTTATTTAGAATTCAGTGTTATTTTATTTAGAATTTATTGTTTTTTATTTAGAATTCAGTGTTTTGTATTGAGAACTTGGATATTTTTTTTAGAATTCAGTCTTTTTCTATTTAGAATTCAGTGCTTTTTTAATTTAGAATTTGGTGTTTTTTATTTAGAATTTGGTGTTTTTAATTAGAATTCAGTGTTTTTTATTCAGAATTTGCTGTATTTTATTTCGAATTAAGTGTTTTTTATTTAGATTTCAGTGTTTTTAATTTAGAATTCAGTGTTTTTTATTTAGAATTCAGTGCTTTTTATTTAGAATTCAGTGTAATTATTTAGAATTCAGTGTTTTTTATTTAGAATTCAGTGTTTTTTTATTTAGAATTCAGTGTAATTATTTAGAATTCAGTGGTTTTTATTTAGAATACAGTGTTTTTAATTTAGAATTCAGTGTTTTTTATTTAGAATTTAATGTTTTGTATTGAGAATTTGGAATTTTTTTAGAAGTCATTCTTTTTCTATTTAGAATTCAGTGCTTTTTAATTTAGAATTTGGTGTTTTTTATTTAGACTTCAGTGTTTTTTTTTTATTTCAAAATCAGTGCTTTTTTATTTAGAATTTGAAGTTTTAATTTAGAATTGTGTGTTTTATTTAAAAATTCAGTGTATTTTATTCAGAATTTGGTGTTTTTTATTTAGAAGTCAGTGCTTTTTATTCAGAAAATTGTGCTTTTTTTAGATTTGTGTTTTTTATTAGATGTTGGTGCTTTTTTAGAATCCAGTGTTTTTAATATAGAATTCAGTGCTTTTTATTTAGAATTCAGTGCTTTTTTTTTTTAGAATTCAGTGTTATTTTATTTAGAATTTATTGTTTTTTTATTTAGAATTCAGTGTTTTTATTTAGAATTCAGTGTTTTTTATTTAGACTTTGTTTTTATTTAGAATTCAGTGTTTTTTATTTAGAAGTCAGTGCTTTTTATTCAGAAAATTGTGCTTTTTTTAGAATTGTGTTTTTATTAGATGTTGGTGCTTTTTTAGAATTCAGTGTTTTTTTATTTAGAATTCAGTGTAATTATTTAGAATTCAGTGGTTTTAATTTAGAATACAGTGTAATTATTTAGAATTCAGTGTTTTTAATTTAGAATTCAGTGGTTTTTATTTAGAATTCAGTGTTTTGTATTGAGAACTTGGATTTTTTTTTTAGAATTCAGTCTTTTTCTATTTAGAATTCAGTGCTTTTATAATTTAGAATTTGGTGTTTTTTATTTAGAATTCAGTGTTTTTTAATTAGAATTCAGTGTTTTTTATTCAGAATTTGGTGTATTTTATTTCGAATTAAGTGTTTTTTATTTAGATTTCAGTGTTTTAAATTTAGAATTCAGTGTTTTTTATTTAGAATTCAGTGCTTTTTATTTAGAATTCAGTGTTTATTTATTTAGAATTCAGTGTTGTTTTATTTAGAATTCACTGTAATTATTTAGAATTCAGTGTTTTTTATTTAGAATTCAGTGTTTTTTTATTTAGAATTCATTGTAATTATTTAGAATTCAGTGTGTTTTATTTAGAATACAGTGTTTTTAATTTAGAATTCAGTGTTTTTTTATTTAGAATTCAGTGCTTTTTATTTAGAATTCAGTGTTTTGTATTGAGAATTTGGATTTTTTTTAGAAGTCAGTCTTTTTCTATTTAGAATTCAGTGCTTTTTAATTTAGAATTTGGTGTTTTTTATTTAGACTTCAGTGAATTTTTATTTCGAATTCAGTGCTTTTTTTAAATTTAGAATCCAGTGTATTTTTTATTAGAATTCAGTGTTTTTAATTAGAAATTGGTGTTTTTATTTATAATTTAGTGCTTTTTATTTTGAATTCAGTGTTTATTTATTTAGAACTCAGTGTTTTTCTATTTAGAATTCAGTGCTTTTAAAATTTAGAATTTGGTGTTTTTTATTTATACATCAGTGTTTTTTTAATTTAGAATTCAGTGCTTTTATTTAGAATTAAGTGTTTTTGATTTAGAATTCAATGTTTTTTTTATTTAGAATTCAGTGCTTTTTAAAATTTAGAATCCATTGTATTTTTATTAGAATTCAGTGTGTATTAATTAGAATTCAGTGTTTTTTACTCAGAATTTGGTGTTTTTTATTTAGAATTAAGTGTTTTTTATTTAGAATTCAGTGTTTTTAATTTAGAATTCAGTGTTTTTTATTTAGAATTCAGTGCTTTTTATTTAGAATTCAGTGTTTTTTAATTTAGAATTTGGTGTTTTTTATTTAGACTTCAGTGTATTTTTATTTCGGATTCAGTGCTTTTTTTAAATTTAGAATCCAGTGTATTTTTATTAGAATTCAGTGCTTTTTTTAAATTTAGAATCCAGTGTATTTTTATTAGAATTCAGTGTTTTTTAATCAGAATTTGGTGTTTTTATTTAGAATTATGTGTTTTTTATTTAGAATTCAGTGTTTTTAATTTAGAATTCAGTGTATTTTATTTAGAATTCAGTGCTTTTTATTTAGAATTCAGTGTTTTGTATTGAGAATTTGGATATTTTTTTTAGAAGTCAGTCTTTTCCCATTTAGAATTCAGTGCTTTTTAATTTAGAATTTGGTGTTTTTTATTTAGACTTCAGTGTTTTTTATTTCAAATTCAGTGCTGTTTTATTTAGAATTTGGTGTTTTTATTTATAATTCAGTGTTTTTTTATTTAGAACTCAGTGCTTTTTTAAATTAAGAATCCAGTGTATTTTTATTAGAATTCAGTGTTTTTTAATTAGAATTTGGTGTTTTTATTTAGAATTGTGGGTTTATTTAGAATTCCGAGTTTTTTATTCAGAATTTGGTGTTTTTTATTTAGAAGTCAGTGCTTTTTATTCAGAAAATTGTGCTTTTTGTTAGATTTGTGTGTTTTATTAGATGTTGGTGCTTTTTTAGAATCCAGTGTTTTTCATTTAGAATTCAGTGTTTTTTATTTAGAATTCAGTGCTTTTTATTTAGAAATCAGTGCTTTTTATTTAGAATTCAGTGTTTATTTATTTAGAATTCAGTGTTTTTCTATTTAGAATTCTGTGCTTTTAAAATTTAGAATTTGGTGTTTTTTATTTATACTTCAGTGTTTTTTTTATTTCGAATTCAGTGCTTTTTTTTAGAATTTGGTGTTTTTATTTAGAATTCTGTGGGTTTTTTTTTAGAAATCAGTGCTTTTTTAAATTTTGAATCCAGTGTATTTTTATTAGAATTCATTGTTTTTTAATTAGAACTGTGTGTTTTTATTTAGAATTGTGTGTTTAATTTAGAATTCAGTGGTATTTTATTTAGAATTCAGTGTTTTTTTATTTAAAATTCAGTGCTTTTTTAAATTTAGAATCCAGTGTATTTTTATTAGAATTCAGTGTTTTTTTTAATTAGAATTTGGTGTTTTTATTTAGAATTGTGTGTTTTATTTAGAATTCTGTGGTTTTTTATTCAGAATTTGGTGTTTTTTATTTAGAAGTCACTGCTTTTTATTCAGAAAATTGTGCTTTTTGTTAGATTTGTGTGTTTTATTAGATGTTGGTGCTTGTTTAGAATCCAGTGTTTTTCATTTAGAATTCAGTGTTTTTTACTTAGAATTCAGTGCTTTTTATTTTGAATTCAGTGTTTATTTATTTAGAATGCAGTGTTTTTCTATTTAGAATTCTGTGCTTTTAAAATTTAGAATTTGGTGTTTTTTATTTATACTTCAGTGTTTTTTTATTTAGAATTCAGTGCTTTTATTTAGAATTAAGTGTTTTTTTATTTAGAATTCAGTGGTTTTTTATTTAGAATTCAGTGCTTTTTAAAATTTAGAATCCAGGTTATTTTTATTAGAATTCAGTGTTTTTTAATTAGAATTCAGTGTTTTTTACTCAGAATTTGGTGTTTTTTATTTAGATTTAAGTGTTTTTTATTTAGAATTCAGTGTTTTTAATTAGAATTCAGTGTTTTTTACTCAGAATTTGGTGTTTTTTATTTAGAATTAAGTGTTTTTTATTTAGAATTCAGTGTTTTTAATTTAGAATTCAGTGTTTTTTATTTAGAATTCAGTGCTCTTTATTTAGAATTCAGTGCTTTTTATTTTGAATTCAGTGTTTATTTATTGAGAATACAGTGTTTTTTTATTTAGAATTCAGTGCTTTTTAAAATTTAGAATCCAGTGTATTTTTTATTAGAATTCAGTGTTTTTTACTCAGAAATTGGTGTTTTTTATTTAGAATTAAATGTATTTTATTTAGAATTCAGTGTTTTAAATTTAGAATTCAGTTGTTTTTATTTAGAATTCAGTGTTTTGTATTGAGAACTTGGATATTTTTTTTAGAGTTCAGTCTTTTTCTATTTAGAATTCAGTGCTTTTTTAATTTAGAATTTGGTGTTTTTTTTATTTAGAATTCAGTGTTTTTTATTCAGATTTTGGTGTTTTTTATTTAGAATTAAGTGTTTTTTATTTAGATTTCAGTGTTTTTAATTTAGAATTCAGTGTTTTGTATTGAGAATTCGGATATTTTTTTAGAAGTCTTTTTTTTTCTATTTAGAATTCAGTGCTTTTTAATTTAGAATTTGGTGTTTTTTATTTAGACTTCAAAGTTTTTGATTTCGAATTCAGTGCTTTTTTATTTAGAATTTGGTGTTTTTATTTAGAATTCAGTGTTTTTTTATGTAGAATTCACCGCTTTTTAAAATTTAGAATCCAGTGTATTTTTATTAGAATTCTGTGTTTTTATTTAGAATTGTGTTTTTATTTAGAATTCAGTGTTTTTATTCAGAATTTGGTGTTTTTTTTTATTTAGAATGAAGTGTTTTTTTATTTAGAATTCAATGTTTTTTATTTAGAAGTCAGTGCTTTTTATTCAGAAAATTGTGCTTTTTTTAGAATTGTGTTTTTATTAGATGTTGGTGCTTTTTTAGAATTCAGTGTTTTTTTATTTAGAATTCAGTGTTTTTAATTTAGAATTCAGTGTTTTCTATTGAGAATTTGGATTTTTTAAGAATTCAGTGTTTTTCTAATTAGAATTCAGTGTTATTTTATTTAGAATTTTTTGTTTTTTTATTTAGAATTCAGCGGTTTTATTTAGAATTCAGTGTTTTTTATTTAGACTTTGTTTTTTATTTAGAATTCAGTGTTTTTTATTTAGAAGTCAGTGCTTTTTATTCAGAAAATTGTGCTTTTTTTAGAATTGTGTTTTTATTAGATGTTGGTGCTTTTTTAGAATTCAGTGTTTTTTTTTCTAGAATTCAGTGTTTTTAATTTAGAATTCAGTGTTTTCTATTGAGAATTTGGATTTTTTTAAGAATTCAGTGTTTTTCTAATTAGAATTCAGTAGTTTTTTATTTCGAATTTGGTGTTTTTTATTTAGACTTCAGTGCTTTTTATTTAGAATTCAGTGCTTTTTTATTTAGAATTCAGTGTTATTTTATTTAGAATTTATTGTTTTTTTATTTAGAATTCAGTGTTTTATTTAGAATTCAGTGTTTTTTATTTAGACTTTGTTTTTTATTTAGAATTCAGTGTTTTTTATTTAGAAGTCAGTGCTTTTTATTCAGAAAATTGTGCTTTTTTTAGAATTGTGTTTTTATTAGATGTTGGTGCTTTTTTAGAATTCAGTGTTTTTTTATTTAGAATTAAGTGCTTTTTATTTAGAATTCAGTGCTTTTATATTTAGAATTCAGTGTTAATTTATTTAGATTACAGTGTTTTTCATTTAGAATTCAGTGTTTTTTTATTTAGAATTCAGTGTAATTATTTAGAATTCAGTGGTTTTTATTTAGAATACAGTGTTTTTAATTTAGAATTCAGTGGTTTTTATTTAGAATTCAGTGTTTTGTATTGAGAACTTGGATATTTTTTTTTAGAATTCAGTCTTTTTCTATTTAGAATTCAGTGCTTTTTTAATTTAGAATTTGGTGTTTTTTATTTAGAATTCAGTGTTTTTTAATTAGAATTCAGTGTTTTTTATTCAGAATTTGGTGTATTTTATTTCGAATTAAGTGTTTTTTATTTAGATTTCAGTGTTTTAAATTTAGAATTCAGTGTTTTTTATTTAGAATTCAGTGCTTTTTATTTAGAATTCAGTGTTTATTTATTTAGAATTCAGTGTTGTTTTATTTAGAATTCAGTGTAATTATTTAGAATTCAGTGTTGTTTTATTTAGAATTCAGTGTAATTATTTAGAATTCAGTGTTTTTTATTTAGAATACAGTGTTTTTAATTTAGAATTCAGTGGTTTTTATTTAGAATTCAGTGTTTTGTATTGAGGATTTGGAATTTTTTTAGAAGTCATTTTTTTTCTATTTAGAATTCAGTGCTTTTTAATTTAGAATTTGGTGTTTTTTATTTAGACTTCAGTGTTTTTTTATTTCGAAATCAGTGCTTTTTTATTTAGAATTTGGTGTTTTAATTTAGAATTCAGTGGGTTTTTTTAGAATTCAGTGCTTTTTTAACATTTAGAATCCAGTGTATTTTTATTAGAATTCAGTGTTTTTTAATTAGAATTTGGTGTTTTTATTTAGAATTGTGTGTTTTATTTAAAAATTCAGTGTTTTTTATTCAGAATTTGGTGTTTTTTATTTAGAAGTCAGTGCTTTTTATTCAGAATATTGTGCTTTTTTTTAGATTTGTGTTTTTTATTAGATGTTTTTTGCTTTTTTAGAATCCAGTGTTTTAATATAGAATTCAGTGTTTTTTATTTAGAATTCACTGCTTTTAATTTAGAATTCAGTGCTTTTTATTTTGAATTCAGTGTTTTTTTTATTTAGAATTCAGTGTAATTATTTAGAATTCAGTGTTTTTTATTTAGCATACAGTGTTTTTAATTTAGAATTCAGTGTTTTTATTTAGAATTCAGTGTTTTCTATTTAGAATTTGGTTTTTTTATTTAGAATTCAGTGGTTTTTTATTTAGAATTCAGTGCTTTTTAAATTTTAGAATACAGTGTATTTTTGTTAGAATTCAGTGTTTTTTAAAGTTAGAATGGTGTTTTTTCATTTAGAATTTAGTGTTTTTTATTCAGAATTTGGTGTTTTTTATTTAGAATTAAGTGTTTTTTATTTAGAAATCAGTGTTTTTTATTTAGAAGTCAGTGCTTTTTATTCAGAAAATTGTGCTATTTTTTAGAATTGTGTTTTTATTAGATGTTGGTGCTTTTTTAGAATTCTGTGTTTTTTATTTAGAATTCAGTGCTTTTTATTTAGAATTCAGTGCTTCTTTATTTAGAATTCAGTGTTTATTCATTTAGAATTCAGTGTTTATTTATTTAGAATACAGTGTTTTTCATTTAGAATTCAATGTTTTTTTATTTAGAATTCAGTGTAATTATTTAGAATTCAGTGGTTTTTATTTAGAATACAGTGTTTTAAATTTAGAATTCAGTGGTTTTTATTTAGAATTCAGTGTTTTGTATTGAGAACTTGGATTTTTTTAGAGTTCAGTCTTTTTCTATTTAGAATTCAGTGCTTTTTTAATTTAGAATTTGGTGTTTTTTATTTATAATTAAGTGCTTTTTATTTAGATTTCAGTGTTTTTAATTTAGAATTCAGTGTTTTGTATTGAGAATTTGGATATTTTTTTAGAAGTAACTTTTTTTCTAATTAGAATTCAGTGCTTTTTAATTTAGAATTTGGTGTTTTTTATTTAGACTTCAGTGTTTTTTATTTCGAATTCAGTGCTTTTTTATTTAGAATTTGGTGTTTTTATTTAGAATTCAGTGGTTTTTTATTTAGAATTCACCACTTTTTAACATTTAGAATCCAGTGTATTTTTATTAGAATTCAGTGTATTTTCATTAGAATTCTGTTTTTATTTAGAATTGTGTTTTTATTTAGAATTAAGTGTTTTTATTCAGAATTTGGTGTTTTTTATGTAGAATTCAATGTTTTTTTTATTTAGAATTCAATGTTTTTTATTTAGAAGTCAGTGCTTTTTATTCAGAAAATTGTGCTTTTTTTAGAATTGTGTTTTTATTAGATGTTGGTGCTTTTTTAGAATTCAGTGTTTTTTTTATTTAGAATTCAGTGTTTTTAATTTAGAATTCAGTGTTTTCTATTGAGAATTTGGATTTTTTAAGAATTCAGTGTTTTTCTAATTAGAATTCAGTAGTTTTTTTATTTAGAATTTGGTGTTTTTTATTTAGACTTCAGTGCTTTTTATTTAGAATTCAGTGCTTTTTTATTTAGAATTCAGTGTTATTTTATTTAGAATTTATTGTTTTTTATTTAGAATTCAGTGTTTTGTATTGAGAACTTGGATATTTTTTTTAGAATTCAGTCTTTTTCTATTTAGAATTCAGTGCTTTTTTAATTTAGAATTTGGTGTTTTTTATTTAGAATTTGGTGTTTTTAATTAGAATTCAGTGTTTTTTATTCAGAATTTGCTGTATTTTATTTCGAATTAAGTGTTTTTTATTTAGATTTCAGTGTTTTTAATTTAGAATTCAGTGTTTTTTATTTAGAATTCAGTGCTTTTTATTTAGAATTCAGTGTAATTATTTAGAATTCAGTGTTTTTTATTTAGAATTCAGTGTTTTTTTATTTAGAATTCAGTGTAATTATTTAGAATTCAGTGGTTTTTATTTAGAATACAGTGTTTTTAATTTAGAATTCAGTGTTTTTTATTTAGAATTTAATGTTTTGTATTGAGAATTTGGAATTTTTTTAGAAGTCATTCTTTTTCTATTTAGAATTCAGTGCTTTTTAATTTAGAATTTGGTGTTTTTTATTTAGACTTCAGTGTTTTTTTTTTATTTCAAAATCAGTGCTTTTTTATTTAGAATTTGAAGTTTTAATTTAGAATTGTGTGTTTTATTTAAAAATTCAGTGTATTTTATTCAGAATTTGGTGTTTTTTATTTAGAAGTCAGTGCTTTTTATTCAGAAAATTGTGCTTTTTTTAGATTTGTGTTTTTTATTAGATGTTGGTGCTTTTTTAGAATCCAGTGTTTTTAATATAGAATTCAGTGTTTTTTATTTAGAATTCACTGCTTTTAATTTAGAATTCAGTGTTTTTTTTATTTAGAATGTATTGTTTTTTTATTTAGAATTCAGTGTTTTTATTTAGAATTCAGTGCTTTTTTAATTAGAATTTGGTGTTTTTTATTTAGAATTCAGTGTTTATTAATTAGAATTCAGTGTTTTTTATTCAGAATTTGGTGTATTTTATTTTGAATTAAGTGTTTTTTATTTAGATTTCAGTGTTTTTAATTTAGAATTCAGTGTTTTTTATTTAGAATTCAGTGCTTTTTATTTAGAATTCAGTGTTTATTTATTTAGAATTCAGTGCTTTTTATTTTGAATTCAGTGTTTTTTTAATTTAGAATTCAGTGTAATTATTTAGAATTTAGTGTTTTTTATTTAGCATACAGTGTTTTTAATTTAGAATTCAGTGTTTTTATTTAGAATTCAGTGTTTTCTATTGAGAATTTGGATTTTTTTAGAATTTAGTGTTTTTCTAATTAGAATTCAGTAGTTTTTTAATTTAGAATTTGGTGTTTTTTATTTAGACTTCAGTGCTGTTTTATTTAGAATTCAGTGTTTTTTATTTAGAATTTATTGTTTTTTTTTTATTTAGAATTCAGTGTTTTTATTTAGAATTCAGTGTTTTTATTTAGAATTTGTTTTTTTTATTTAGAATTCAGTGGTTTTTTTATTTAGAATTCAGTGCTTTTTTAATTTTAGAATACAGTGTATTTTTGTTAGAATTCAGTGTTTTTTTAAGTTAGAATGGTGTTTTTTCATTTATAATTTAGTGTTATTTATTCAGAATTTGGTGTTTTTAATTTAGAATTAAGTGTTTTTTATTTAGAAATCAGTGTTTTTTATTTAGAAGTCAGTGCTTTTTATTCAGAAAATTGTGCTATTTTTTAAAATTGTGTTTTTATTAGATGTTGGTGCTTTTTTGGAATTCTGTGTTTTTTATTTAGAATTCAGTGCTTTTTATTTAGAATTCAGTGCTTCTTTATTTAGAATTCAGTGTGTATTCATTTAGAATTCAATGTTTTTTTATTTAGAATTCAGTGTAATTATTTAGAATTCAGTGGTTTTTATTTAAAATACAGTGTTTTAAATTTAGAATTCAGTGTTGTTTTATTTAGAATTCAGTGTAATAATTCAGAATTCAGTGTTTTTATTTAGAATTCAGTGCTTTTTTAATTTAGAATTTGGTGTTTTTTATTTAGAATTAAGTGTTTTTTATTTAGATTTCAGTGTTTTTAATTTAGAATTTAGTGTTTTGTATTGAGAATTTTGATATTTTTTTAGAAGTCACTTTTTTCTATTTAGAATTCAGTGCTTTTTAATTTAGAATTTGGTGTTTTTTATTTAGACTTCAGTGTTTTTTATTTCGAATTCAGTGCTTTTTTATTTAGAATTTGGTGTTTTTATTTAGAATTAAGTGTTTTTTTATTTAGAATTCACCACTTTTTAACATTTAGAATCCAGTGTATTTTTATTAGAATTCAGTGTTTTTTAATTAGAATTTGGTGTTTTTATTTAGAATTGTGTGTTTTATTTAAAAATTCAGTGTTTTTTATTCAGAATTTGGTGTTTTTTATTTAGAAGTCAGTGCTTTTTATTCAGAATATTGTGCTTTTTTTTAGATTTGTGTTTTTTATTAGATGTTTTTTGCTTTTTTAGAATCCAGTGTTTTAATATAGAATTCAGTGTTTTTTATTTAGAATTCACTGCTTTTAATTTAGAATTCAGTGCTTTTTATTTTGAATTCAGTGTTTTTTTATTTAGAATTCAGTGTAATTATTTAGAATTCAGTGTTTTTTATTTAGCATACAGTGTTTTTAATTTAGAATTCAGTGTTTTTATTTAGAATTCAGTGTTTTCTATTTAGAATTTGGTTTTTTTATTTAGAATTCAGTGGTTTTTTATTTAGAATTCAGTGCTTTTTAAATTTTAGAATACAGTGTATTTTTGTTAGAATTCAGTGTTTTTTAAAGTTAGAATGGTGTTTTTTCATTTAGAATTTAGTGTTTTTTATTCAGAATTTGGTGTTTTTTATTTAGAATTAAGTGTTTTTTATTTAGAAATCAGTGTTTTTTATTTAGAAGTCAGTGCTTTTTATTCAGAAAATTGTGCTATTTTTTAGAATTGTGTTTTTATTAGATGTTGGTGCTTTTTTAGAATTCTGTGTTTTTTATTTAGAATTCAGTGCTTTTTATTTAGAATTCAGTGCTTCTTTATTTAGAATTCAGTGTTTATTCATTTAGAATTCAGTGTTTATTTATTTAGAATACAGTGTTTTTCATTTAGAATTCAATGTTTTTTTATTTAGAATTCAGTGTATTTATTTAGAATTCAGTGGTTTTTATTTAGAATACAGTGTTTTAAATTTAGAATTCAGTGGTTTTTATTTAGAATTCAGTGTTTTGTATTGAGAACTTGGATTTTTTTAGAGTTCAGTCTTTTTCTATTTAGAATTCAGTGCTTTTTTAATTTAGAATTTGGTGTTTTTTATTTATAATTAAGTGTTTTTTATTTAGATTTCAGTGTTTTTAATTTAGAATTCAGTGTTTTGTATTGAGAATTTGGATATTTTTTTAGAAGTAACTTTTTTTCTAATTAGAATTCAGTGCTTTTTAATTTAGAATTTGGTGTTTTTTATTTAGACTTCAGTGGTTTTTTATTTAGAATTCACCACTTTTTAACATTTAGAATCCAGTGTATTTTTATTAGAATTCAGTGTATTTTCATTAGAATTCTGTTTTTATTTAGAATTGTGTTTTTATTTAGAATTAAGTGTTTTTATTCAGAATTTGGTGTTTTTTATGTAGAATTCAATGTTTTTTTTATTTAGAATTCAATGTTTTTTATTTAGAAGTCAGTGCTTTTTATTCAGAAAATTGTGCTTTTTTTAGAATTGTGTTTTTATTAGATGTTGGTGCTTTTTTAGAATTCAGTGTTTTTTTTATTTAGAATTCAGTGTTTTTAATTTAGAATTCAGTGTTTTCTATTGAGAATTTGGATTTTTTAAGAATTCAGTGTTTTTCTAATTAGAATTCAGTAGTTTTTTTATTTAGAATTTGGTGTTTTTTATTTAGACTTCAGTGCTTTTTATTTAGAATTCAGTGCTTTTTTATTTAGAATTCAGTGTTATTTTATTTAGAATTTATTGTTTTTTATTTAGAATTCAGTGTTTTGTATTGAGAACTTGGATATTTTTTTTAGAATTCAGTCTTTTTCTATTTAGAATTCAGTGCTTTTTTAATTTAGAATTTGGTGTTTTTTATTTAGAATTTGGTGTTTTTAATTAGAATTCAGTGTTTTTTATTCAGAATTTGCTGTATTTTATTTCGAATTAAGTGTTTTTTATTTAGATTTCAGTGTTTTTAATTTAGAATTCAGTGTTTTTTATTTAGAATTCAGTGCTTTTTATTTAGAATTCAGTGTAATTATTTAGAATTCAGTGTTTTTTATTTAGAATTCAGTGTTTTTTTATTTAGAATTCAGTGTAATTATTTAGAATTCAGTGGTTTTTATTTAGAATACAGTGTTTTTAATTTAGAATTCAGTGTTTTTTATTTAGAATTTAATGTTTTGTATTGAGAATTTGGAATTTTTTTAGAAGTCATTATTTTTCTATTTAGAATTCAGTGCTTTTTAATTTAGAATTTGGTGTTTTTTATTTAGACTTCAGTGTTTTTTTTTATTTCAAAATCAGTGCTTTTTTATTTAGAATTTGAAGTTTTAATTTAGAATTGTGTGTTTTATTTAAAAATTCAGTGTATTTTATTCAGAATTTGGTGTTTTTTATTTAGAAGTCAGTGCTTTTTATTCAGAAAATTGTGCTTTTTTTAGATTTGTGTTTTTTATTAGATGTTGGTGCTTTTTTAGAATCCAGTGTTTTTAATATAGAATTCAGTGTTTTTTATTTAGAATTCACTGCTTTTAATTTAGAATTCAGTGTTTTTTTTATTTAGAATGTATTGTTTTTTTATTTAGAATTCAGTGTTTTTATTTAGAATTCAGTGCTTTTTTAATTAGAATTTGGTGTTTTTTATTTAGAATTCAGTGTTTATTAATTAGAATTCAGTGTTTTTTATTCAGAATTTGGTGTATTTTATTTCGAATTAAGTGTTTTTTATTTAGATTTCAGTGTTTTTAATTTAGAATTCAGTGTTTTTTATTTAGAATTCAGTGCTTTTTATTTAGAATTCAGTGTTTATTTATTTAGAATTCAGTGCTTTTTATTTTGAATTCAGTGTTTTTTTAATTTAGAATTCAGTGTAATTATTTAGAATTTAGTGTTTTTTATTTAGCATACAGTGTTTTTAATTTAGAATTCAGTGTTTTTATTTAGAATTCAGTGTTTTCTATTGAGAATTTGGATTTTTTTAGAATTTAGTGTTTTTCTAATTAGAATTCAGTAGTTTTTTAATTTAGAATTTGGTGTTTTTTATTTAGACTTCAGTGCTGTTTTATTTAGAATTCAGTGTTTTTTATTTAGAATTTATTGTTTTTTTTATTTAGAATTCAGTGTTTTTATTTAGAATTCAGTGTTTTTATTTAGAATTTGTTTTTTTTATTTAGAATTCAGTGGTTTTTTTATTTAGAATTCAGTGCTTTTTTAATTTTAGAATACAGTGTATTTTTGTTAGAATTCAGTGTTTTTTTAAGTTAGAATGGTGTTTTTTCATTTATAATTTAGTGTTATTTATTCAGAATTTGGTGTTTTTAATTTAGAATTAAGTGTATTTTATTTAGAAATCAGTGTTTTTTATTTATAAGTCAGTGCTTTTTATTCAGAAAATTGTGCTATTTTTTAAAATTGTGTTTTTATTAGATGTTGGTGCTTTTTTGGAATTCTGTGTTTTTTATTTAGAATTCAGTGCTTTTTATTTAGAATTCAGTGCTTCTTTATTTAGAATTCAGTGTGTATTCATTTAGAATTCAATGTTTTTTTATTTAGAATTCAGTGTAATTATTTAGAATTCAGTGGTTTTTATTTAAAATACAGTGTTTTAAATTTAGAATTCAGTGTTGTTTTATTTAGAATTCAGTGTAATAATTCAGAATTCAGTGTTTTTATTTAGAATTCAGTGCTTTTTTAATTTAGAATTTGGTGTTTTTTATTTAGAATTAAGTGTTTTTTATTTAGATTTCAGTGTTTTTAATTTAGAATTTAGTGTTTTGTATTGAGAATTTTGATATTTTTTTAGAAGTCACTTTTTTCTATTTAGAATTCAGTGCTTTTTAATTTAGAATTTGGTGTTTTTTATTTAGACTTCAGTGTTTTTTATTTCGAATTCAGTGCTTTTTTATTTAGAATTTGGTGTTTTTATTTAGAATTAAGTGTTTTTTTATTTAGAATTCACCACTTTTTAACATTTAGAATCCAGTGTATTTTTATTAGAATTCAGTGTATTTTTATTAGAATTCTGTTTTTATTTAGAATTGTGTTTGTAATTTAGAATTAAATGTTTTTATTCAGAATTTGGTGTTTTTTATGTAGAATTCACTGTTTTTTTATTTAGAATTCAATGTTTTTTATTTAGAAGTCAGTGCTTTTTATTCAGAAAATTGTGCTTTTTTTAGAATTGTGTTTTTATTAGATGTTGGTGCTTTTTTAGAATTCAGTGTTTTTTTTATTTAGAATTCAGTGTTTTTAATTTAGAATTCAGTGTTTTCTATTGAGAATTTGGATTTTTTAAGAATTCAGTGTTTTTCTAATTAGAATTCAGTAGTCTTTTTATTTAGAATTTGGTGTTTTTTATTTAGACTTCAGTGCTTTTTATTTAGAATTCAGTGCTTTTTTATTTAGAATTCAGTGTTATTTTATTTAGAATGTATTGTTTTTTATTTAGAATTCAGTGTTTTGTATTGAGAACTTGGATATATTTTTTTAGAATTCAGTCTTTTTCTATTTAGAATTCAGTGCTTTTTTAATTTAGAATTTGGTGTTTTTTATTTAGAATTTGGTGTTTTTTATTTAGAATTCAGTGTTTTTTAATTAGAATTCAGTGTTTTTTATTCAGAATTTGCTGTATTTTATTTCGAATTAAGTGTTTTTTATTTAGATTTCAGTGTTTTTAATTTATAATTCAGTGTTTTTTATTTAGAATTCAGTGTTTTTTATTTAGAATTCACTGCTTTTAATTTAGAATTCAGTGCTTTTTATTTTGAATTCAGTGTTTTTTTATTTAGAATTCAGTGTAATTATTTAGAATTCAGTGTTTTTTATTTAGCATACAGTGTTTTTAATTTAGAATTCAGTGTTTTTATTTAGAATTCAGTGTTCTCTATTGAGAATTTGGATTTTTTTTTAGAATTTAGTGTTTTTCTAATTAGAATTCAGTAGTTTTTTTATTTAGACTTCAGTGCTTTTTATTTAGAATTCAGTGCTTTTTTATTTAGAATTCAGTGTTTATTTATTTAGAATGTATTGTTTTTTTATTTAGAATTCAGTGTTTTTATTTAGAATTCAGTGCTTTTTTAATTTAGAATTTGGTGTTTTTTATTTAGAATTCAGTGTTTATTAATTAGAATTCAGTGTTTTTATTCAGAATTTGGTGTATTTTATTTCGAATTAAGTGTTTTTTATTTAGATTTCAGTGTTTTTAATTTATAATTCAGTGTTTTTTATTTAGAATTCAGTGCTTTTTATTTAGAATTCAGTGTTTATTTATTTAGAATTCAGTGTTGTTTTATTTAGAATTCAGTGTAATTATTTAGAATTCAGTGTTTTTTATTTAGAATTCAGTGTTTTTTTATTTAGAATTCAGTGTAATTATTTAGAATTCAGTGGTTTTTATTTAGAATACAGTGTTTTTAATTTAGAATTCAGTGGTTTTTATTTAGAATTTAATGTTTTGTATTGAGAATTTGGAATTTTTTTAGAAGTCATTCTTTTTCTATTTAGAATTCAGTGCTTTTTAATTTAGAATTTGGTGTTTTTTATTTAGACTTCAGTGTTTTTTTTATTTCAAAATCAGTGCTTTTTTATTTAGAATTTGAAGTTTTAATTTAGAATTGTGTGTTTTATTTAAAAATTCAGTGTATTTTATTCAGAATTTGGTGTTTTTTATTTAGAAGTCAGTGCTTTTTATTCAGAAAATTGTGCTTTTTTTAGATTTGTGTTTTTTTATTAGATGTTGGTGCTTTTTTAGAATCCAGTGTTTTTAATATAGAATTCAGTGTTTTTTATTTAGAATTCACTGCTTTTAATTTAGAATTCAGTGTTTTTTTATTTAGAATGTATTGTTTTTTTATTTAGAATTCAGTGTTTTTTTAATTTAGAATTCAGTGTAATTATTTAGAATTTAGTGTTTTTTATTTAGCATACAGTGTTTTTAATTTAGAATTCAGTGTTTTTATTTAGAATTCACTGCTTTTAAATTAGATTTCAGTGCTTTTTATGTTGAATTCAGTGTTTTTTAATTTAGAATTCAGTGTAATTATTTAGAATTCAGTGTTTTTTATTTAGCATACAGTGTTTTTAATTTAGAATTCAGTGTTTTTATTTAGAATTCAGTGTTTTCTATTGAGAATTTGGATTTATTTAGAATTCAGTGTTTTTCTAATTAGAATTCAGTAGTTTTTTTATTTAGAATTTGGTGTTTTTTATTTAGACTTCAGTGCTTTTTATTTAGAAGACAGTGCTTTTTTATTTAGAATTTGGTGTTTTTTTATTTATAATTTATTGTTTTTTTATTTAGAATTCAGTGTTTTTATTTAGAATTCAGTGTTTTTTTATTTAGAATTTGTTTTTTTATTTAGAATTCAGTGTTTTTTATTTAGTAGTCAGTGATTTTTATTCAGAAATTGGTGTTTTTTATTTAGAAGTCAGTGCTTTTTATTCAGAAAATTGTGCTTTTTTAAGATTTGTGTTTTTTATTAGATGTTGGTGCTTTTTTAGAATCCAGTGTTTTTAATTTAGAATTCAGTGTTTTTTATTTAGAATTCAGTGCTTTTTATTTTGAATTCAGTGCTTTTTATTTTGAATTCAGTGTTTATTTATTGAGAATTCAGTGGTTTTTTATTTATAATTCAGTGCTTTTTTAAATTTAGAATCCAGTGTATTTTTATTAGAATTCAGTGTTTTTTAATTAGAATTCAGTGTTTTTTACTCAGAATTTGGTGTTTTTTATTTAGAATTAAGTGTTTTTATTTAGAATTCAGTGTTTTTAATTTAGAATTCAGTGTTTTTTATTTAGAATTCAGTGCTTTTTATTTAGAATTCAGTGTTTTGTATTGAGAATTTGGATATTTTTTTTTAGAAATCAGTCTTTTTCTATTTAGAATTCAGTGCTTTTTAATTTAGAATTTGGTGTTTTTTATTTAGACTTAGGTGTTTTTTTTTCAAATTCAGTGCTTTTTTAATTAGAATTTGGTGTTTTTATTTAGAATTCAGTGGTTTTTTATTTAGAATTCAGTGCTTTTTAAAATTTAGAATCCAGTGTATTTTTATTAGAATTCAGTGTTTTTATTTAGAATTCAGTGCTTTTTTTAAATGTAGAATCCAGTGTATTTTTATTAGAATTCAGTGTTTTTTAATTAGAATTTGGTGTTTTTATTTAGAATTGTGTGTTTTATTTAAAAAGTCAGTGTATTTTATTCAGAATCTGGTGTTTTTTATTTAGAATTCAGTGCTTTTTAAAATTTAGAATCCAGTGTATTTTTATTAGAATTCAGTGTTTTTTAATTAGAATTTGGTGTTTTTATTTAGAATTGTGTGTTTTATTTAGAATTCAGTGTTTTTTATTCAGAATTTGGTGTTTTTTATTTAGAAGTCAGTGCTTTTTATTCAGAAAATTGTGCTTTTTGTTATATTTGTGTGTTTTATTAGATGTTGGTGCTTTATTAGAATCCAGTGTTTTTAATTTAGAATTAGTGTTTTTTATTTAGAATTCAGTGCTTTTTATTTAGAATTCAGTGTATTTATTTAGAATTCACTGTTTTTTATTTAGAATTCGGTGTATTTTTAATCAGAATTCAGTGTTTTTTATTTAGAATTCAGTGCTTTTTATTTAGAATTTAGTGCTTTTTTTATTTAGAATGCAGTGTTTTTCATTTAGAAATCAGTGTTTTTTTACTTAGAATTCAGGGTATTTATTTAGAATTCAGTGTGTTTTATTTAGAATACAGTGTTTTTATTTTAGAATTCAGTGGTTTTTATTTAGAATTCATTGTTTTGTATTGAGAATTTGGATTTTTTTTAGAAGTCAGTGTTTTTCTATTTAGAATTCAGTGCTTTTAAAATTTAGAATTTCGTGTTTTTTATTTATACTTCAGTGTTTTTTTTTATTTAGAATTCAGTGCTTTTATATAGAATTTGGTGTTTTTATTTAGAATTCAGTGTTTTTTTTATTTAGAATTCAGTGCTTTTTATAATTTAGAATCCAGTGTATTTTTATTAGAATTCAGTGTTTTTTTATTACAATTCGGTGTTTTTTTAGAATTGTGATTTTATTTAGATTTCTGTTTTTTACTCAGAATGTGGTGTTTTTTATTTAGAATTAAGTATTTTTTTTATTAGAATTCAGTGTTTTTTTATTAGAATTCAGTGCTTTTATTTAGAATTTGGTGTTTTTATTTAGAATTCAGTGGTTTTTTATTTAGAATTCAGTGTTTTTTATTTAGAATTTGGTGTTTTTTATTTAGAATTCAGTGTTTTTATTTAGAATTCAGTGCTTTTTATTTAGAATTCAGTGCTTTTTTATTTAGAATTTGGTGTTTTTTATTTAGACTTCAGTGTTTTTTTATTTTAAAATCAGTGCTTTTTTATTTAGAATTTGGTGTTTTAATTTAGAATTCAGTTGTTTTTTATTTAGAATTCAGTGCTTTTTTTAATTTAGAATCCAGAGTATTTTTTATTAGAATTCAGTGTTTTTAAATTGAATTTGTTGTTTTTATTTAGAATTGTGTGCTTTATTTAGAATTCAGTGTTTTTTATTCAGAATTTGGTGTTTTTTTTAGAAGTCAGTGCTTTTTATTTAGAATTTATTGTTTTTTTATTTAGAATTCAGTGTTTTTATTTAGAATTCAGTGTTTTTATTTAGAATTTGTTTTTTTTATTTAGAATTCAGTATTTTTTTATTTAGAAGTCAGTGCTTTTTATTCAGAATTTGGTGTTTTTTATTTAGAAGTCAGTGCTTTTTATTCAGAAAATTGTGCTTTTTTTAGATTTGTGTTTTTTATTAGATGTTGGTGCTTTTTTAGAATCCAGTGTTTTTTAATTTAGAATCAGTGTTTTTTATTTAGAATTCACTGCTTTTAAATTAGATTTCAGTGCTTTTTATGTTGAATTCAGTGTTTTTTAATTTAGAATTCAGTGTAATTATTTAGAATTCATTGTTTTTTATTTAGCATACAGTGTTTTTAATTTAGAATTCAGTGTTTTTATTTAGAATTCAGTGTTTTCTATTGAGAATTTGGATTTATTTAGAATTCAGTGTTTTTCTAATTAGAATTCAGTAGTTTTTTTATTTAGAATTTGGTGTTTTTTATTTAGACTTCAGTGCTTTTTATTTAGAAGACAGTGCTTTTTTATTTAGAATTTGGTGTTTTTTTATTTAGAATTTATTGTTTTTTTATTTAGAATTCAGTGTTTTTATTTAGAATTCAGTGTTTTTTTATTTAGAATTTGTTTTTTTATTTATAATTCAGTGTTTTTTATTTAGTAGTCAGTGATTTTTATTCAGAAAT
Source organism: Nothobranchius furzeri (assembly GCF_043380555.1). Taxonomy (NCBI): domain Eukaryota; kingdom Metazoa; phylum Chordata; class Actinopteri; order Cyprinodontiformes; family Nothobranchiidae; genus Nothobranchius; species Nothobranchius furzeri. Next base: position 63,109,227 of record NC_091755.1, read on the forward strand.
TGGTGTTTTTTATTTAGAAGTCAGTGCTTTTTATTCAGAAAATTGTGCTTTTTTAAGATTTGTGTTTTTTATTAGATGTTGGTGCTTTTTTAGAATCCAGTGTTTTTAATTTAGAATTCAGTGTTTTTTATTTAGAATTCAGTGCTTTTTATTTTGAATTCAGTGCTTTTTATTTTGAATTCAGTGTTTATTTATGGAGAATTCAGTGGTTTTTTATTTATAATTCAGTGCTTTTTTAAATTTAGAATCCAGTGTATTTTTATTAGAATTCAGTGTTTTTTAATTAGAATTCAGTGTTTTTTACTCAGAATTTGGTGTTTTTTATTTAGAATTAAGTGTTTTTATTTAGAATTCAGTGTTTTTAATTTAGAATTCAGTGTTTTTTATTTAGAATTCAGTGCTTTTTATTTAGAATTGAGTGTTTTGTATTGAGAATTTGGATATTTTTTTTTAGAAATCAGTCTTTTTCTATTTAGAATTCAGTGCTTTTTAATTTAGAATTTGGTGTTTTTTATTTAGACTTAGGTGTTTTTTTTTCAAATTCAGTGCTTTTTTAATTAGAATTTGGTGTTTTTATTTAGAATTCAGTGGTTTTTTATTTAGAATTCAGTGCTTTTTAAAATTTAGAATCCAGTGTTTTTTTATTAGAATTCAGTGTTTTTTAATTAGAATTTGGTGTTTTATTTAGAATTGTGTGTTTTATTTAGAATTCAGTGTTTTTTATTCAGAAAATTGTGCTTTTTGTTAGATTTGTGTGTTTTAGTAGATGTTGCTGCTTTTTTAGAATCCAGTGTTTTTAATTTAGAATTAGTGTTTTTATTTAGACTTAAGTGTTTTTTTATTTCGAATTCAGTGCTTTTCTATTTAGAATTTGGTGTTTTTATTTAGAATTCAGTGGTTTTTTATTTAGAATTCAGTGCTTTTTTAAATTTAGAATCCAGTGTATTTTTATTAGAATTCAGTTTTTTGTATTGAGAATTTGGATTTTTTTTAGAAGTCATTCTTTTTCTATTTAGAATTCAGTGCTTTTTAATTTAGAATTTGGTGTTTTTTATTTAGACTTCAGTGTTTTTTTATTTCGAAATCAGTGCTTTTTCATTTAGAATTTGGTATTTTCATTTAGAATTCAGTGTTTTTTATTTAGAATTCAGTGATTTTTTTAAATGTAGAATCCAGTGTATTTTTATTAGAATTCAGTGTTTTTTAATTAGAATTTGGTGTTTTTATTTAGAATTGTGTGTTTTATTTAAAAATTCAGTGTTTTTTATTCAGAATTTGGTGTTTTTTATTTAGAAGTCAGTGCTTTTTATTCAGAAAATTGTGCTTTTTTTAAGATTTGTGTTTTTTATTAGATGTTGGTGCATTTTTAGAATCCAGTGTTTTTAATTTAGAATTCAGTGTTTTTTATTTAGAATTCACTGCTTTTAATTTAGAATTCAGTGCTTTTTATTTAGAATTCAGTGTTTTTTAATTTAGAATACAGTGTAATTATTTAGAATTCAGTGTTTTTTATTTAGCATACAGTGTTTTTAATTTAGAATTCAGTGATTTTATTTAGAATTCAGTGTTTTCTATTGAGAATTTGGATTTTTTTAGAATTCATTGTTTTTCTAATTAGAATTCAGTAGTTTTTTTTATTTAGAATTTGGTGTTTTTTATTTAGACTTCAGTGCTTTTTATTTAGAATTCAGTGCTTTTTAATTTAGAATTTGGTGTTTTTTATTTAGACTTCAGTGTTTTTTTATTTCGAAATCAGTGCTTTTTCATTTAGAATTTGGTGTTTTCATTTAGAATTCAGTGTTTTTTTATTTAGAATTCAGTGATTTTTTTAAATGTAGAATCCAGTGTATTTTTATTAGAATTCAGTGTTTTTTAATTAGAATTTGGTGTTTTTATTTAGAATTGTGTGTTTTATTTAAAAATTCAGTGTTTTTTATTCAGAATTTGGTGTTTTTTATTTAGAAGTCAGTGCTTTTTATTCAGAAAATTGTGCTTTTTTTAGATTTGTATTTTTTATTAGATGTTGGTGCATTTTTAGAATCCAGTGTTTTTAATTTAGAATTCAGTGTTTTTTATTTAGAATTCACTGCTTTTAATTTAGAATTCAGTGCTTTTTATTTTGAATTCAGTGTTTTTTAATTTAGAATACAGTGTAATTATTTAGAATTCAGTGTTTTTTATTTAGCATACAGTGTTTTTAATTTAGAATTCAGTGATTTTTATTTTGAATTCAGTGCTTTTTATTTTGAATTCAGTGTTTATTTATTGAGAATTCAGTGGTTTTTTATTTATAATTCAGTGCTTTTTTAAATTTAGAATCCAGTGTATTTTTATTAGAATTCAGTGTTTTTTAATTAGAATTCAGTGTTTTTTACTCAGAATTTGGTGTTTTTTATTTAGAATTAAGTGTTTTTATTTAGAATTCAGTGTTTTTAATTTAGAATTCAGTGTTTTTTATTTAGAATTCAGTGCTTTTTATTTAGAATTCAGTGTTTTGTATTGAGAATTTGGATATTTTTTTTAGAAATCAGTCTTTTTCTATTTAGAATTCAGTGCTTTTTAATTTAGAATTTGGTGTTTTTTATTTAGACTTAGGTGTTTTTTTTTTCAAATTCAGTGCTTTTTTAATTAGAATTTGGTGTTTTTATTTAGAATTCAGTGGTTTTTTATTTAGAATTCAGTGCTTTTTAAAATTTAGAATCCAGTGTATTTTTATTAGAATTCAGTGTTTTTTAATTAGAATTTGGTGTTTTATTTAGAATTGTGTGTTTTATTTAGAATTCAGTGTTTTTTATTCAGAAAATTGTGCTTTTTGTTAGATTTGTGTGTTTTAGTAGATGTTGCTGCTTTTTTAGAATCCAGTGTTTTTAATTTAGAATTAGTGTTTTTATTTAGACTTAAGTGTTTTTTTATTTCGAATTCAGTGCTTTTCTATTTAGAATTTGGTGTTTTTATTTAGAATTCAGTGGTTTTTTATTTAGAATTCAGTGCTTTTTTAAATTTAGAATCCAGTGTATTTTTATTAGAATTCAGTTTTTTGTATTGAGAATTTGGATTTTTTTTAGAAGTCATTCTTTTTCTATTTAGAATTCAGTGCTTTTTAATTTAGAATTTGGTGTTTTTTATTTAGACTTCAGTGTTTTTTTATTTCGAAATCAGTGCTTTTTCATTTAGAATTTGGTATTTTCATTTAGAATTCAGTGTTTTTTATTTAGAATTCAGTGATTTTTTTAAATGTAGAATCCAGTGTATTTTTATTAGAATTCAGTGTTTTTTAATTAGAATTTGGTGTTTTTATTTAGAATTGTGTGTTTTATTTAAAAATTCAGTGTTTTTTATTCAGAATTTGGTGTTTTTTATTTAGAAGTCAGTGCTTTTTATTCAGAAAATTGTGCTTTTTTTTAGATTTGTGTTTTTTATTAGATGTTGGTGCATTTTTAGAATCCAGTGTTTTTAATTTAGAATTCAGTGTTTTTTATTTAGAATTCACTGCTTTTAATTTAGAATTCAGTGCTTTTTATTTAGAATTCAGTGTTTTTTAATTTAGAATACAGTGTAATTATTTAGAATTCAGTGTTTTTTATTTAGCATACAGTGTTTTTAATTTAGAATTCAGTGATTTTATTTAGAATTCAGTGTTTTCTATTGAGAATTTGGATTTTTTTAGAATTCATTGTTTTTCTAATTAGAATTCAGTAGTTTTTTTTATTTAGAATTTGGTGTTTTTTATTTAGACTTCAGTGCTTTTTATTTAGAATTCAGTGCTTTTTAATTTAGAATTTGGTGTTTTTTATTTAGACTTCAGTGTTTTTTTATTTCGAAATCAGTGCTTTTTCATTTAGAATTTGGTGTTTTCATTTAGAATTCAGTGTTTTTTTATTTAGAATTCAGTGATTTTTTTAAATGTAGAATCCAGTGTATTTTTATTAGAATTCAGTGTTTTTTAATTAGAATTTGGTGTTTTTATTTAGAATTGTGTGTTTTATTTAAAAATTCAGTGTTTTTTATTCAGAATTTGGTGTTTTTTATTTAGAAGTCAGTGCTTTTTATTCAGAAAATTGTGCTTTTTTTAGATTTGTATTTTTTATTAGATGTTGGTGCATTTTTAGAATCCAGTGTTTTTAATTTAGAATTCAGTGTTTTTTATTTAGAATTCACTGCTTTTAATTTAGAATTCAGTGCTTTTTATTTTGAATTCAGTGTTTTTTAATTTAGAATACAGTGTAATTATTTAGAATTCAGTGTTTTTTATTTAGCATACAGTGTTTTTAATTTAGAATTCAGTGATTTTATTTAGAATTCAGTGTTTTCTATTGAGAATTTGGATTTTTTTAGAATTCAGTGTTTTTCTAATTAGGATTCAGTAGTTTTTTTATTTAGAATTTGGTGTTTTTTATTTAGACTTCAGTGCTTTTTATTTAGAATTCAGTGCTTTTTTTAGAATTCAGTGTTTTTTATTTAGAATTTATTGTTTTTTATTTAGAATTCAGTGTTTTTATTTAGAATTCAGTGTTTTTTATTTAGAATTTTTTTTATTTAGACTTCAGTGCTTTTTATTTAGAATTTAGTGCTTTTTTATTTAGAATTCAGTGTTTTTTATTTAGAATTTATTGTTTTTTAATTTAGAATTCAGTGTTTTTATTTAGAATTCAGTGTTTTTATTTAGAGTTTGGTTTTTTATTTAGAAGTCAGTGTTTTTTATTTAGAAGTCAGTGCTTTTTATTCAGAATTTGGTGTTTTTTATTTAGAAGTCAGTGCTTTTTATTCAGAAAATTGTGCTTTTTTTAGATTTGTGTTTTTTATTAGATGTTGGTGCTTTTTTAGAATCCAGTGTTTTTAATTTAGAATTCAGTGTTTTTTATTTAGAATTCACTGCTTTTAATTTAGAATTCAGTGCTTTTTATTTTGAATTCAGTGTTTTTTATTTAGACTTCAGTGCTTTTTATTTAGAATACAGTGCTTTTTTATTTAGAATTCAGTGTTTTTTTTATTTAGAATTTATTGTTTTTTTATTTAGAATTCAGTGTTTTTATTTAGAATTCAGTGTTTTTTATTTAGAATTAGTTTTTTTATTTAGAATTCAGTGTTTTTTATTTAGTAGTCAGTGATTTTTATTCAGAAATTGGTGTTTTTTATTTAGAAGTCAGTGCTTTTTATTCAGAAAATTGTGCTTTTTTAAGATTTGTGTTTTTTATTAGATGTTGGTGCTTTTTTAGAATCCAGTGTTTTTAATTTAGAATTCAGTGTTTTTTATTTAGAATTCAGTGCTTTTTATTTTGAATTCAATGCTTTTTATTTTGAATTCAGTGTTTATTTATTGAGAATTCAGTGTTTTTTTATTTATAATTCAGTGCTTTTTTAAATTTAGAATCCAGTGTATTTTTATTAGAATTCAGTGTTTTTTAATTAGAATTCAGTGTTTTTTACTCAGAATTTGGTGTTTTTTATTTAGAATTAAGTGTTTTTTATTTAGAATTCAGTGTTTTTAATTTAGAATTCAGTGTTTTTTATTTAGAATTCAGTGCATTTTATTTAGAATTCAGTGTTTTGTATTGAGAATTTGGATATTTTTTTAGAAATCCGTCTTTTTCTATTTAGAATTCAGTGCTTTTTAATTTAGAATTTGGTGTTTTTTTATTTAGACTTAGGTGTTTTTTTTCGAATTCAGTGCTTTTTTAATTAGAATTTGGTGTTTTTATTTAGAATTCAGTGGTTATTTATTTAGAATTCAGTGCTTTTTTAAATTTAGAATCCAGTGTATTTTTATTAGAATTCAGTGTTTTTTAATTAGAATTTGGTGTTTTTATTTAGAATTGTGTGTTTTATTTAGAATTCAGTGTTTTTTATTCAGAAAATTGTGCTTTTTGTTAGATTTGTGTGTTTTAGTAGATGTTGGTGCTTTTTTAGAATCCAGTGTTTTTAATTTAGAATTAGTGTTTTTATTTAGACTTAAGTGTTTTTTTATTTCGAATTCAGTGCTTTTCTATTTAGAATTTGGTGTTTTTATTTAGAATTCAGTGGTTTTTTATTTAGAATTCAGTGCTTTTTTAAATTTAGAATCCAGTGTATTTTTATTAGAATTCAGTATTTTGTATTGAGAATTTGGATTTTTTTTTAGAAGTCATTCTTTTTCTATTTAGAATTCAGTGCTTTTTAATTTAGAATTTGGTGTTTTTTATTTAGACTTCAGTGTTTTTTTATTTTGAAATCAGTGCTTTTTCATTTAGAATTTGGTGTTTTCATTTAGAATTCAGTGTTTTTTATTTAGAATTCAGTGATTTTTTTAAATGTAGAATCCAGTGTATTTTTAATAGAATTCAGTGTTTTTTAATTAGAATTTGGTGTTTTTATTTAGAACTGTGTGTTTTATTTAAAAATTCAGTGTTTTTTATTTAGAATTTGGTGTTTTTTATTTAGAAGTCAGTGCTTTTCATTCAGAAAATTGTGCTTTTTTTTAGATTTGTGTTTTTTATTAGATTTTGGTGCATTTTTAGAATCCAGTGTTTTTAATGTAGAATTCAGTGTTTTTTATTTAGAATTCACTGCTTTTCATTTAGAATTCAGTGCTTTTTATTTTGAATTCAGTGTTTTTTAATTTAGAATACAGTGTAATTATTTAGAATTCAGTGTTTTTTATTTAGCATACAGTGTTTTTAATTTAGAATTCAGTGATTTTATTTAGAATTCAGTGTTTTCTATTGAGAATTTGGATTTTTTTTAGAATTCAGTGTTTTTCTAATTAGAATTCAGTAGTTTTTTTATTTAGAATTTGGGGTTTTTTATTTAGACTTCAGTGCTTTTTATTTAGAATTCAGTGCATTTTTTTAGAATTCAGTGTTTTTTTTATTTAGAATTTATTGTTTTTTATTTAGAATTCAGTGTTTTTATTTAGAATTTTTTTTATTTAGAATTTTTTTTATTTAGACTTCAGTGCTTTTTATTTAGAATTCAGTGCTTTTTTTATTTAGAATTCAGTGTTTTTTATTTAGAATTTATTGTTTTTTAATTTAGAATTCAGTGTTTTTATTTAGAATTCAGTGTTTTTATATAGAATTTGGTTTTTTATTTAGAATTCAGTGTTTTTTATTTAGAAGTCAGTGCTTTTTATTCAGAATTTGGTGTTTTTTATTTAGAAGTCAGTGCTTTTTATTCAGAAAATTGTGCTTTTTTTAGATTTGTGTTTTTTATTAGATGTTGGTGCTTTTTTAGAATCCAGTGTTTTTAATTTAGAATTAGTGTTTTTTATTTAGAATTCAGTGCTTTTTATTTAGAATTCAGTGCTTTTTATTTTGAATTCAGTGTTTATTTATTTAGAATTCAGTGTTTTTCTATTTAGAATTCAGTGCTTTTAAAATTTAGAATTTGGTGTTTTTTATTTATACTTCAGTGTTTTTTTATTTAGAATTCAGTGCTTTTATTTAGAATTAAGTGTTTTTTATTTAGAATTCAGTGCTTTTTATTTAGAATTCAGTGCTTTTTATTTTGAATTCATTGTTTATTTATTTAGAATTCAGTGTTTTTTTATTTAGAATTCAGTGCTTTTATTTAGAATTAAGTGTTTTTGATTTAGAATTCAGTGGTTTTTATTTAGAATTCAGTGTATTTATTTAGAATTCAGTGTTTTTAATTTAGAATTCGGTGTATTTTTATTTTGAATTCAGTGTTTATTTATTTAGAATTCAGTGTTTTTCTATTTAGAATTCAGTGTTTTTTATTTAGAATTCAGTGTAATTATTTAGAATTCAGTGTTTTTTATTTAGCATACAGTGTTTTTAATTTAGAATTCAGTGTTTTTATTTAGAATTCAGTCTTTTCTATTGAGAATTTGGATTTTTTTAGAATTTAGTGTTTTTCTAATTAGAATTCAGTAGTTTTTTTATTTAGACTTCAGTGCTTTTTATTTAGAATTCAGTGCTTTTTTATTTAGAATTCAGTGTTTATTTATTTAGAATGTATTGTTTTTTTATTTAGAATTCAGTGTTTTTTATTTAGAATTTTTTTTATTTAGACTTCAGTGCTTTTTATTTAGAATTCAGTGCTTTTTTTATTTAGAATTCAGTGTTTTTTATTTAGAATTTATTGTTTTTTAATTTAGAATTCAGTGTTTTTATTTAGAATTCAGTGTTTTTATATTTAGAAGTCAGTGCTTTTTATTCAGAATTTGGTGTTTTTTATTTAGAAGTCAGTGCTTTTTATTCAGAAAATTGTGCTTTTTTTAGATTTGTGTTTTTTATTAGATGTTGGTGCTTTTTTAGAATCCAGTGTTTTTAATTTAGAATTAGTGTTTTTTATTTAGAATTCAGTGCTTTTTATTTAGAATTCAGTGCTTTTTATTTTGAATTCAGTGTTTATTTATTTAGAATTCAGTGTTTTTCTATTTAGAATTCAGTGCTTTTAAAATTTAGAATTTGGTGTTTTTTATTTATACTTCAGTGTTTTTTTATTTAGAATTCAGTGCTTTTATTTAGAATTAAGTGTTTTTTATTTAGAATTCAGTGCTTTTTATTTAGAATTCAGTGCTTTTTATTTTGAATTCATTGTTTATTTATTTAGAATTCAGTGTTTTTTTATTTAGAATTCAGTGCTTTTATTTAGAATTAAGTGTTTTTGATTTAGAATTCAGTGGTTTTTATTTAGAATTCAGTGTATTTATTTAGAATTCAGTGTTTTTAATTTAGAATTCGGTGTATTTTTATTTTGAATTCAGTGTTTATTTATTTAGAATTCAGTGTTTTTCTATTTAGAATTCAGTGTTTTTTATTTAGAATTCAGTGTAATTATTTAGAATTCAGTGTTTTTTATTTAGCATACAGTGTTTTTAATTTAGAATTCAGTGTTTTTATTTAGAATTCAGTCTTTTCTATTGAGAATTTGGATTTTTTTAGAATTTAGTGTTTTTCTAATTAGAATTCAGTAGTTTTTTTATTTAGACTTCAGTGCTTTTTATTTAGAATTCAGTGCTTTTTTATTTAGAATTCAGTGTTTATTTATTTAGAATGTATTGTTTTTTTATTTAGAATTCAGTGTTTTTATTTAGAATTCAGTGCTTTTTTAATTTAGAATTTGGTGTTTTTTATTTAGAATTGAGTGTTTATTAATTAGAATTCAGTGTTTTTATTCAGAATTTGGTGTATTTTATTTCGAATTAAGTGTTTTTTATTTAGATTTCAGTGTTTTTAATTTAGAATTCAGTGTTTTTTATTTAGAATTCAGTGCTTTTTATTTAGAATTCTGTTTTTATTTATTTAGAATTCAGTGTTGTCGTCGTCGTCTTCCTCCGCTTATCCGGGTCCAGTTCGCGGGGGCAGCATCCCAATTAGGGAGCTCCAGGCCGTCCTCTCCCCGGCCTTGTCCACCAGCTCCTCCGGCAGGACCCCAAGGCATTCCCGGACCAGATTGGAGATGTAACCTCTCCAACGTGTCCTGGGTCGACCCGGGGGCCTTCTGCCGGCAGGACATGCCCGAAACACCTCCCCGGGGAGGCGTCCAGGAGGCATCCTGACCAGATGCCCAAACCACCTCAACTGGCTCCTTTCGATCCGGAGGAGCAGCGGTTCTACTCCGAGTCCCTCCCGAATGTCCGAGCTCCTCACCCTATCTCTAAGGCTGAGCCCGGCCACCCTACGGAGGAAACTCATTTCGGCCGCTTGTATCCGCGATCTCGTTCTTTCGGTCATTACCCAAAGCTCATGCCCATAGGTGAGGATTGGGACGTAGATCGACCGGTAAATCGAGAGCCTGGCTTTCTGGCTCAGCTCCCTCTTCCCCACGACAGATCGGCTCAGCGTCCGCATCACTGCAGACGCCGAACCAATCCGCCTGTCGATCTCCCGATCCCTCCTACCCTCACTCGTGAACAAGACCCCGAGATACTTAAACTCCTCCACTTGAGGTAGGACCTCTCCCCCGACCCGGAGGTGGCAAGCCACCCTTTTCCGGTCGAGAACCATGGTCTCAGATTTGGAGGTGCTGATCCTCATCCCAGCCGCTTCACATTCGGCCGCGAACCTACCCAGCAAGAGCTGAAGGTCAGAGCTGGATGAAGCTAGGAGAACCACATCATCCGCAAAAAGCAGAGACGAGATTCTCCTGCCACCAAACTCGACACACTCCACACCACGGCTGCGTCTAGAAATTCTGTCCATAAAAGTGATGAACAGAACCGGTGACAAAGGGCAGCCCTGGCGGAGTCCAACCCTCACTGGGAACAGGTCCGACTTACTACCGGCTATGCGGGCCAAACTCACGCTCCTCTGGTAAAGGGACTGAATGGCCCTTAACAGAAAGCCACCCACCCCATACTCCTGGAGCGTCCCCCACAGGGTGCCCCTGGGGACACGGTCATAAGCCTTCTCCAAATCCACAAAGCACATGTGGATTGGCTGGGCAAACTCCCATGCCCCCTCCATCACCCTTGCAAGGGTATAGAGCTGGTCCACAGTTCCACGGCCAGGACGAAAACCACATTGCTCCTCCTCTATCTGAGATTCAACTATCGATCGGACCCTCCTCTCCAGTACCTTGGAGTAGACCTTTCCAGGGAGGCTGAGGAGTGTGATCCCCCTATAGTTGGAACACACCCTCAGGTCACCCTTCTTAAAGATGGGGACCACCACCCCGGTCTGCCACTCCCTAGGAACTGCCCCCGATGACCACGCAATGTTGTAGAGACGTGTCAACCATGACAGCCCTACAACATCCATAGCCTTGCGATACCCAGGACGAACCTCATCCGCCCCCGGGGCTCCGCCGCTGTGTAGTTGTTTGACAACCTCAGCAACTTCTGCCCCCGAGATCGGACAGTCCATCCCCAGGCCTCCCAGCTCTGGTTCCTCCTCGGAATGCGCATTGGTGGGATTGAGGAGCTCCTCAAAGTATTCCTTCCACCGTCCGACTATAGCCTCAGTTGACGTCAGCAGCTCCCCATCCCCACTGTAAACAGTGTGAGCGAGTTGCTGCCTTCCTCTCCTGAGGCGCCGGACAGTTTGCCAGAACCTCTTTGGAGCCGATCGATAGTCTTTCTCCATGGCCTCACCAAACTCCTCCCACGCCCGAGATTTTGCCTCGGCAACTGCCACTGCTGCATCCCGCTTGGCTATCCGGTACCTGTCTGCTGCCTCCGGAGACCCACAGACCAGCCACGCCCTGTAGGCCTCCTTCTTCAGCCTGACGGCTTCCCGAACCTCTGGTGTCCACCAGCGGGTACGGGGGTTGCCCCCACGACTGGCACCGGCCACCTTACGACCACAGCTAACAACAGCCGCCTCGACAATCGCAGAGTGGAACAAGGCCCACTCGGACTCAATGTCCCCCACTGCTCTCGGGACGTGGTCAAAGCTCTGCCGGAGGTGGGAGTTGAAGACCGTCTTGACAGGTTCTTCTGCCAGGCGTTCCCAGCAGACCCTCACTATGCGTTTGGGTCTGCCAGGTCTACGCGGCATGTTCCCTTGCCATCTGATCCAACTCACCACCAGGTGGTGATCAGTTGACAGCTCCGCCCCTCTCTTCACTCGGGTGTCCAAAACATACGGCCGCAGGTCAGATGATACGACTACAAAATCTATCATCGACCTGTGACCTAGGCTGCCCTGGTACCAAGTGTACCGGTGGGCATCCTTATGTTCGAACATGGTGTTCGTTATGGCCAAACTGCGACTTGCACAGAAGTCCAATAACAAAACACCGCTCGAGTTCTGATCAGGTGGGCCGTTCCTCCCAATCACACCCCTCCAGGTCAAGCTGTCATTGCCCACGTGAGCATTGATGTCCCCCAGCAGGACAATGCAGTCCCCTGATGGAGCACTATCTAGCACTCGTCCCAGGGACTCCAAAAAGGGTGGGTACTCTGAACTGATATTTGGCCCATAAGCACAAACAACAGTCAGGACCCGTTCCCCGACCCGAAGGCGCAAGGAAGCTACCCTTTTGTCCCCCGGGGTAAACCCCAACACACAGGCAGAGAGTCTCGGGGCTAACAAAAAGCCAACCCCAGCCCTCCGCCTCTCACCCGGAGCAACTCCAGCAAAGTAGAGTGTCCAACCCCTCTCCAGGTCTCGGGTTCCAGAGCCAATGCTATGTGTCAAGGTGAGTCCGACTATATCTAGCCGGTACCGCTCAACCTCTGCCACAAGCTCCGGCTCCTTCCCCGCCAGCGAGGTGACGTTCCATGTCCCAAAAACTAGTTTTCTTGTCCGGGGATTGGACCGCCAAGGCTCCCGCCTTGGTCTGCCACCCGATTCACATTGCACCGGACCCTTCATGTTCCTCCTGCGGGTGGTGGGTCCACAGTTGGACGAGCCCATGTATCCGGTTCGGGCTGGGCCCGGCCGGGCCCCATGGGCGAAAGCCCGGCCACCAGGCGCTCGCTCACGGGCCCCAACCCCAGGCCTGGCTCCAGGGTGGGACCCCGGTAACCCCCCGGGCCGTGTACTCCGACTCTTCGTTTTAACCGCCATGAAAGATCCTTCGAACCGTTCTTTGTCTCACCCTTCACCTAAGACCAATTTGTCATGGGAGACCCTACCAGGGGCACTAAGTGCCCCAGACAACATAGCTCCTAGGATCATTAGGGCACTCAAACTCCTCCACCACGATAAGGTGACGGTTCAAGGAGGAGGAATTCAGTGTTGTTTTATTTAGAATTCAGTGTAATTATTTAGAATTCAGTGTTTTTTATTTAGAATTCAGTGTTTTTTTTATTTAGAATTCAGTGTAATTATTTAGAATTCAGTGTGTTTTATTTAGAATACAGTGTTTTTAATTTAGAATTCAGTGGTTTTTATTTAGAATTCAGTGTTTTGTATTGAGAATTTGGAATTTTTTTAGAAGTCATTCTTTTTCTATTTAGAATTCAGTGCTTTTTAATTTAGAATTTGGTGTTTTTTATTTAGACTTCAGTGTTTTTTTATTTCGAAATCAGTGCTTTTTTATTTAGAATTTGGTGTTTTAATTTAGAATTGTGTGTTTTATTTAAAAAATTCAGTGTTTTTTATTCAGAATTTGGTGTTTTTTATTTAGAAGTCAGTGCTTTTCATTCAGAAAATTGTGCTTTTTTTTTAGATTTGTGTTTTTTATTAGATGTTGGTGCATTTTTAGAATCCAGTGTTTTTAATGTAGAATTCAGTGTTTTTTATTTAGAATTCACTGCTTTTAATTTAGAATTCAGTGCTTTTTATTTTGAATTCAGTGTTTTTTAATTTAGAATACAGTGTAATTATTTAGAATTCAGTGTTTTTTATTTAGCATACAGTGTTTTTAATTTAGAATTCAGTGATTTTATTTAGAATTCAGTGTTTTCTATTGAGAATTTGGATTTTTTTTAGAATTCAGTGTTTTTCTAATTAGAATTCAGTAGTTTTTTTATTTAGAATTTGGGGTTTTTTATTTAGACTTCAGTGCTTTTTATTTAGAATTCAGTGCATTTTTTTAGAATTCAGTGTTTTTTTATTTAGAATTTATTGTTTTTTATTTAGAATTCAGTGTTTTTATTTAGAATTCAGTGTTTTTTATTTAGAATTTTTTTTATTTAGACGTCAGTGCTTTTTATTTAGAATTCAGTGCTTTTTTTATTTAGAATTCAGTGTTTTTTTATTTAGAATTTATTGTTTTTTAATTTAGAATTCAGTGTTTTTATTTAGAATTCAGTGTTTTTATTTAGAATTTGGTTTTTTATTTAGAATTCAGTGTTTTTTATTTAGAAGTCAGTGCTTTTTATTCAGAATTTGGTGTTTTTTATTTAGAAGTCAGTGCTTTTTATTCAGAAAATTGTGCTTTTTTTAGATTTGTGTTTTTTATTAGATGTTGGTGCTTTTTTAGAATCCAGTGTTTTTAATTTAGAATTAGTGTTTTTTATTTAGAATTCAGTGCTTTTTATTTAGAATTCAGTGCTTTTTATTTTGAATTCAGTGTTTTTATTTAGAATTCAGTGCTTTTTTAATTTAGAATTTGGTGTTTTTTATTTAGAATTCAGTGTTTATTAATTAGAATTCAGTGTTTTTATTCAGAATTTGGTGTATTTTATTTCGAATTAAGTGTTTTTTATTTAGATTTCAGTGTTTTTAATTTAGAATTCAGTGTTTTTTATTTAGAATTCAGTGCTTTTTATTTAGAATTCAGTGTTTATTTATTTAGAATTCAGTGTTGTTTTATTTAGAATTCAGTGTAATTATTTAGAATTCAGTGTTTTTTATTTAGAATTCAGTGTTTTTTTTATTTAGAATTCAGTGTAATTATTTAGAATTCAGTGTGTTTTATTTAGAATACAGTGTTTTTAATTTAGAATTCAGTGATTTTTATTTAGAATTCAGTGTTTTGTATTGAGAATTTGGAATTTTTTTAGAAGTCATTCTTTTTCTATTTAGAATTCAGTGCTTTTTAATTTAGAATTTGGTGTTTTTTATTTAGACTTCAGTGTTTTTTTATTTCGAAATCAGTGCTTTTTTATTTAGAATTTGGTGTTTTTATTTAGAATTGTGTGTTTTATTTAAAAATTCAGTGTTTTTTATTCAGAATTTGGTGTTTTTTATTTAGAAGTCAGTGCTTTTCATTCAGAAAATTGTGCTTTTTTTAGATTTGTGTTTTTTATTAGATGTTGGTGCATTTTTAGAATCCAGTGTTTTTAATGTAGAATTCAGTGTTTTTTATTTAGAATTCACTGCTTTTAATTTAGAATTCAGTGCTTTTTATTTTGAATTCAGTGTTTTTTAATTTAGAATACAGTGTAATTATTTAGAATTCAGTGTTTTTTATTTAGCATACAGTGTTTTTAATTTAGAATTCAGTGATTTTATTTAGAATTCAGTGTTTTCTATTGAGAATTTGGATTTTTTTTAGAATTCAGTGTTTTTCTAATTAGAATTCAGTATTTTTTTTATTTAGAATTTGGGGTTTTTTATTTAGACTTCAGTGCTTTTCATTTAGAATTCACTGCATTTTTTTAGAATTCAGTGTTTTTTAATTTAGAATTTATTGTTTTTTATTTAGAATTCAGTGTTTTTATTTAGAATTCAGTGTTTTTTATTTAGTTTTTTTTTTATTTAGACTTCAGTGCTTTTTATTTAGAATTCAGTGCTTTTTTTATTTAGAATTCAGTGTTTTTTATTTAGAATTTATTGTTTTTTAATTTAGAATTCAGTGTTTTTATTTAGAATTCAGTGTTTTTATTTAGAATTTGGTTTTTTATTTAGAATTCAGTGTTTTTTATTTAGAAGTCAGTGCTTTTTATTCAGAATTTGGTGTTTTTTATTTAGAAGTCAGTGCTTTTTATTCAGAAAATTGTGCTTTTTTTAGATTTGTGTTTTTTATTAGATGTTGGTGCTTTTTTAGAATCCAGTGTTTTTAATTTAGAATTAGTGTTTTTTATTTAGAATTCAGTGCTTTTTATTTAGAATTCAGTGCTTTTTATTTTGAATTCAGTGTTTTTATTTAGAATTCAGTGCTTTTTTAATTTAGAATTTGGTGTTTTTTATTTAGAATTCAGTGTTTATTAATTAGAATTCAGTGTTTTTATTCAGAATTTGGTGTATTTTATTTCGAATTAAGTGTTTTTTATTTAGATTTCAGTGTTTTTAATTTAGAATTCAGTGTTTTTTATTTAGAATTCAGTGCTTTTTATTTAGAATTCAGTGTTTATTTATTTAGAATTCAGTGTTGTTTTATTTAGAATTCAGTGTAATTATTTAGAATTCAGTGTTTTTTATTTAGAATTCAGTGTTTTTTTTATTTAGAATTCAGTGTAATTATTTAGAATTCAGTGTGTTTTATTTAGAATACAGTGTTTTTAATTTAGAATTCAGTGGTTTTTATTTAGAATTCAGTGTTTTGTATTGAGAATTTGGAATTTTTTTAGAAGTCATTCTTTTTCTATTTAGAATTCAGTGCTTTTTAATTTAGAATTTGGTGTTTTTTATTTAGACTTCAGTGTTTTTTATTTCGAATTCAGTGCTTTTTTAATTAGAATTTGGTGTTTTTATTTAGAATTCAGTGGTTTTTTATTTAGAATTCAGTGCTTTTTTAAATTTAGAATCCAGTGTATTTTTATTAGAATTCAGTGTTTTTTAATTAGAATTGGGTGTTTTTATTTAGAATTGTGTGTTTTATTTAGAATTCAGTGTTTTTTATTCAGAAAATTGTGCTTTTTGTTAGATTTGTGTGTTTTAGTAGATGTTGGTGCTTTTTTAGAATCCAGTGTTTTTAATTTAGAATTAGTGTTTTTATTTAGACTTAAGTGTTTTTTTATTTCGAATTCAGTGCTTTTCTATTTAGAATTTGGTGTTTTTATTTAGAATTCAGTGGTTTTTTATTTAGAATTCAGTGCTTTTTTAAATTTAGAATCCAGTGTATTTTTATTAGAATTCAGTATTTTGTATTGAGAATTTGGATTTTTTTAGAAGTCATTCTTTTTCTATTTAGAATTCAGTGCTTTTTAATTTAGAATTTGGTGTTTTTTATTTAGACTTCAGTGTTTTTTTATTTCGAAATCAGTGCTTTTTCATTTAGAATTTGGTGTTTTCATTTAGAATTCAGTGTTTTTTTATTTAGAATTCAGTGATTTTTTTTAAATGTAGAATCCAGTGTATTTTTAATAGAATTCAGTGTTTTTTAATTAGAATTTGGTGTTTTTATTTAGAATTGTGTGTTTTATTTAAAAATTCAGTGTTTTTTATTCAGAATTTGGTGTTTTTTATTTAGAAGTCAGTGCTTTTCATTCAGAAAATTGTGCTTTTTTTTAGATTTGTGTTTTTTATTAGATGTTGGTGCATTTTTAGAATCCAGTGTTTTTAATGTAGAATTCAGTGTTTTTTATTTAGAATTCACTGCTTTTAATTTAGAATTCAGTGCTTTTTATTTTGAATTCAGTGTTTTTTAAATTTAGAATACAGTGTAATTATTTAGAATTCAGTGTTTTTTATTTAGCATACAGTGTTTTTAATTTAGAATTCAGTGATTTTATTTAGAATTCAGTGTTTTCTATTGAGAATTTGGATTTTTTTTAGAATTCAGTGTTTTTCTAATTAGAATTCAGTAGTTTTTTTATTTAGAATTTGGGGTTTTTTATTTAGACTTCAGTGCTTTTTATTTAGAATTAAGTGCATTTTTTTAGAATTCAGTGTTTTAGTAGATGTTGGTGCTTTTTTAGAATTCAGTGTTTTTATTTAGAATTCAGTGTTTTTTATTTAGAATTTTTTTTATTTAGACTTCAGTGCTTTTTATTTAGAATTCAGTGCTTTTTTATTTAGAATTCAGTGTTTTTTATTTAGAATTTATTGTTTTTTAATTTAGAATTCAGTGTTTTTATTTAGAATTCAGTGTAATTATTTAGAATTCAGTGTGTTTTATTTAGAATACAGTGTTTTTAATTTAGAATTCAGTGGTTTTTATTTAGAATTCAGTGTTTTGTATTGAGAATTTGGAATTTTTTTAGAAGTCATTCTTTTTCTATTTAGAATTCAGTGCTTTTTAATTTAGAATTTGGTGTTTTTTATTTAGACTTCAGTGTTTTTTTTATTTCGAAATCAGTGCTTTTTTATTTAGAATTAGGTGTTTTAATTTAGAATTGTGTGTTTTATTTAAAAATTCAGCGTTTTTTATTCAGAATTTGGTGTTTTTTATTTAGAAGTCAGTGCTTTTCATTCAGAAAATTGTGCTTTTTTTTAGATTTGTGTTTTTTGTTAGATGTTGGTGCATTTTTAGAATCCAGTGTTTTTAATGTAGAATTCAGTGTTTTTTATTTAGAATTCACTGCTTTTAATTTAGAATTCAGTGCTTTTTATTTTGAATTCAGTGTTTTTTAATTTAGAATACAGTGTAATTATTTAGAATTCAGTGTTTTTTATTTAGCATACAGTGTTTTTAATTTAGAATTCAGTGATTTTATTTAGAATTCAGTGTTTTCTATTGAGAATTTGGATTTTTTTTTAGAATTCAGTGTTTTTCTAATTAGAATTCAGTAGTTTTTTTATTTAGAATTTGGGGTTTTTTATTTAGACTTCAGTGCTTTTTATTTAGAATTCAGTGCATTTTTTTAGAATTCAGTGTTTTTTATTTAGAATTTATTGTTTTTTATTTAGAATTCAGTGTTTTTATTTAGAATTCAGTGTTTTTTATTTAGAATTTTTTTTATTTAGACTTCAGTGCTTTTTATTTAGAATTCAGTGCTTTTTTATTTAGAATTCAGTGTTTTTTTATTTAGAATTTATTGTTTTTTAATTTAGAATTCATTGTTTTTATTTAGAATTCAGTGTTTTTATTTAGAATTTGGTTTTTTATTTAGAATTCAGTGTTTTTTATTTAGAAGTCAGTGCTTTTTATTCAGAATTTGGTGTTTTTTATTTAGAAGTCAGTGCTTTTTATTCAGAAAATTGTGCTTTTTTTAGATTTGTGTTTTTTATTAGATGTTGGTGCTTTTTTAGAATCCAGTGTTTTTAATTTAGAATTAGTGTTTTTTATTTAGAATTCAGTGCTTTTTATTTAGAATTCAGTGCTTTTTATTTTGAATTCAGTGTTTATTTATTTAGAATTCAGTGTTTTTCTATTTAGAATTCAGTGCTTTTAAAATTTAGAATTTGGTGTTTTTTATTTATACTTCAGTGTTTTTTTATTTAGAATTCAGTGCTTTTATTTAGAATTAAGTGTTTTTTATTTAGAATTCAGTGCTTTTTATTTAGAATTCAGTGCTTTTTATTTTGAATTCATTGTTTATTTTATTTAGAATTCAGTGTTTTTTTATTTAGAATTCAGTGCTTTTATTTAGAATTAAGTGTTTTTGATTTAGAATTCAGTGGTTTTTATTTAGAATTCAGTGTATTTATTTAGAATTCAGTGTTTTTAATTTAGAATTCGGTGTATTTTTATTTTGAATTCAGTGTTTATTTATTTAGAATTCAGTGTTTTTCTATTTAGAATTCAGTGTTTTTATTTAGAATTCAGTGTATTTATTTAGAATTCAGTGTTTTTAATTTAGAATTCGGTGTATTTTTATTTTGAATTCAGTGTTTATTTATTTAGAATTCAGTGTTTTTCTATTTAGAATTCAGTGTTTTTATTTAGAATTCAGTGCTTTTTATTTAGAATTCAGTGCTTTTTAATTTAGAATTTGGTGTTTTTTATTTAGACTTCAGTGTTTTTTTATTTCGAATTCAGTGCTTTTTTATTTAGAATTTGGTGTTTTTATTTAGAATTCAGTGTTTTTTTATTTAGAATTCAGTGCTTTTTTAAATTTAGAATCCAGTGTATTTTTTATTAGAATTCAGTGTTTTTAATTAGAATTTGGTGTTTTTATTTAGAATTGTGTGTTTTATTTAGAATTCAGTGTTTTTTATTCAAAATTTGGTGTTTTTTATTTAGAAGTCAGTGCTTTTTATTCAGAAAATTTTTCTTTTTGTTAGATTTGTGTGTTTTATTAGATGTTGGTGCTTTTTTAGAATCCAGTGTTTTAATTTAGAATTCAGTGTTTTTTATTTAAAATTCAGTGCTTTTTATTTTGAATTCAGTGTTTATTTATTGAGAATACAGTGTTTTTTTTATTTAGAATTCAGTGCTTTTTTTATTTAGAATTCAGTGCTTTTTAAAATTTAGAATCCAGTGTATTTTTATTAGAATTCAGTGTTTTTTTATTTAGAATTTATTGTTTTTTAATTTAGAATTCTGTGTTTTTATTTAGAATTCAGTGTTTTTATTTAGAATTTGGTTTTTTATTTAGAATTCAGTGTTTTTTATTTAGAAGTCAGTGCTTTTTATTCAGAATTTGGTGTTTTTTATTTAGAAGTCAGTGCTTTTTATTCAGAAAATTGTGCTTTTTTTAGATTTGTGTTTTTTATTAGATGTTGGTGCTTTTTTAGAATCCAGTGTTTTTAATTTAGAATTAGTGTTTTTTATTTAGAATTCAGTGCTTTTTATTTAGAATTCAGTGCTTTTTATTTTGAATTCAGTGTTTATTTATTTAGAATTCAGTGTTTTTCTATTTAGAATTCAGTGCTTTTAAAATTTAGAATTTGGTGTTTTTTATTTATACTTCAGTGTTTTTTTATTTAGAATTCAGTGCTTTTATTTAGAATTAAGTGTTTTTTATTTAGAATTCAGTGCTTTTTATTTAGAATTCAGTGCTTTTTATTTTGAATTCATTGTTTATTTATTTAGAATTCAGTGTTTTTCTATTTAGAATTCAGTGCTTTTAAAATTTAGAATTTGGTGTTTTTTATTTATACTTCAGTGTTTTTTTATTTAGAATTCAGTGCTTTTATTTAGAATTAAGTGTTTTTGATTAAGAATTCAGTGGTTTTTATTTAGAATTCAGTGTATTTATTTAGAATTCAGTGTTTTTAATTTAGAATTCGGTGTATTTTTATTTTGAATTCAGTGTTTATTTATTTAGAATTCAGTGTTTTTCTATTTAGAATTCAGTGTTTTTTATTTAGAATTCAGTGTTTTTTTATTTAGAATTCAGTGCTTTTTTAAATTTAGAATCCAGTGTATTTTTTTAGAATTCAGTGTTTTTTTTAAATTAGAATTTGGTGTTTTTATTTAGAATTGTGTGTTTTATTTAGAATTCCGTGTTTTTTATTTAGAATTCAGTGTTTTTTACTTAGAATTCAGTGCTTTGTATTTTGAATTCAGTGTTTATTTATTTAGAATGCAGTGTTTTTCTATTTAGAATTCTGTGCTTTTAAAATTTAGAATTTGGTGTTTTTTATTTATACTTCAGTGTTTTTTTATTTAGAATTCAGTGCTTTTATTTAGAATTTAGTGCTTTTTTATTTAGAATTCAGTGGTTTTTTATTTAGAATTCAGTGCTTTTTTACTTAGAATTCAGGGTATTTATTTAGAATTCAGTGTGTTTTATTTAGAATACAGTGTTTTTAATTTAGAATTCAGTGGTTTTTATTTAGAATTCATTGTTTTGTATTAAGAATTTGGATTTTTTTTTAGAAGTCAGTGTTTTTCTATTTAGAATTCAGTTCTTTTAAAATTTAGAATTACGTGTTTTTTATTTATACTTCAGTGTTTTTTTATTTAGAATTCAGTGCTTTTATTTAGAATTTGGTGTTTTTATTTAGAATTCAGTGTTTTTTTATTTAGAATTCAGTGCTTTTTATTATTTAGAATCCAGTGTATTTTTATTAGAATTCAGTGGTTTTTATTTAGAATTCAGTGTTTTTTATTTAGAATTTGGTGTTTTTTATTTAGAATTCAGTGTTTTTTATTTAGAATTCAGTGCTTTTTATTTAGAATTCAGTGTTTATTTATTTAGAATTCAGTGTTTTTTATTTAGAATTCAGTGTAATTATTTAGAATTCAGTGTTTTTTTATTTAGAATTCAGTGCTTTTTATTTAGAATTCAGTGTATTTTTAGAATTCAGTGTAATTATTTAGAATTCAGTGTGTTTTATTTAGAATACAGTGTTTTTAATTTAGAATTCAGTGGTTTTTATTTAGAATTCAGTGTTTTCTATTGAGAATTTGGATTTTTTTAGAATTCAGTGTTTTTCTAATTCGAATTCAGTAGTTTTTTTATTCAGAATTTGGTGTTTTTTATTTAGAATTCAGTGCTTTTTATTTAGAATTCAGTGCTTTTTTATTTAGAATTCAGTGTTTTTTATTTAGAATTTATTGCTTTTTTATGTAGAATTCAGTGTTTTTATTTAGACTTCAGTGTTTTTTATTTAGAATTAGTTTTTTTATTTAGAATTCCGTGTTTTTTATTTAGAAGTCAGTGCTTTTTATTCAGAAAATTGTGCTTTTTTTAGAATTGTGTTTTTATTAGATGTTGGTGCTTTTTTAGAATTCAGTGTTTTTAATTTAGAATTCAGTGGTTTTTATTTAGAATTCAGTGTTTTGTATTGAGAACTTGGATATTTTTTTAGAATTCAGTCATTTTCTAATTAGAATTCAGTGCTTTTTAAATTTAGCATTTGGTGTTTTATATTTAGAATTCAGTGTTTTTTAATTAGAATTCAGTGTTTTTAATTCAGAATTTGGTGTTTTTTATTTTAGAATTAAGTGTTTTTTATTTAGATTTCAATGTTTTTAATTTAGAATTCAGTGTTTTTTATTTAGAATTCAGTGCTTTTTATTTAGAATTCAGTGTAATTATTTAGAATTCAGTGTGTTTTATTTAGAATACAGTGTTTTTAATTTAGAATTCAGTGGTTTTTATTTAGAATTCAGTGTTTTGTATTGAGAATTTGGATTTTTTTTAGAAGTCATTCTTTTTCTATTTAGAATTCAGTGCTTTTTAATTTAGAATTTGGTGTTTTTTATTTAGACTTCAGTGTTTTTTTATTTAGAATTCAGTGCTTTTATTTAGAATTAAGTGTTTTTGATTAAGAATTCAGTGGTTTTTATTTAGAATTCAGTGTATTTATTTAGAATTCAGTGTTTTTAATTTAGAATTCGTTGTATTTTTATTTTGAATTCAGTGTTTATTTATTTAGAATTCAGTGTTTTTCTATTTAGAATTCAGTGTTTTTTTATTTAGAATTCAGTGCTTTTTTAAATTTTGAATCCAGTGTATTTTTATTAGAATTCAGTGTTTTTTTTAATTAGAATTTGGTGTTTTTATTTAGAATTGTGTGTTTTATTTAGAATTCCGTGTTTTTTATTTAGAATTCAGTGTTTTTTACTTAGAATTCAGTGCTTTTTATTTTGAATTCAGTGTTTATTTATTTAGAATGCAGTGTTTTTCTATTTAGAATTCTGTGCTTTTAAAATTTAGAATTTGGTGTTTTTTATTTATACTTCAGTGTTTTTTTATTTAGAATTCAGTGCTTTTATTTAGAATTTAGTGCTTTTTTATTTAGAATTCAGTGTTTTTTTATTTAGAATTCAGTGCTTTTTTACTTAGAATTCAGGGTATTTATTTAGAATTCAGTGTGTTTTATTTAGAATACAGTGTTTTTAATTTAGAATTCAGTGGTTTTTATTTAGAATTCATTGTTTTGTATTAAGAATTTGGATTTTTTTTAGAAGTCAGTGTTTTTCTATTTAGAATTCAGTTCTTTTAAAATTTAGAATTACGTGTTTTTTATTTATACTTCAGTGTTTTTTATTTAGAATTCAGTGCTTTTATTTAGAATTTGGTGTTTTTATTTAGAATTCAGTGTTTTTTTATTTAGAATTCAGTGCTTTTTATTATTTAGAATCCAGTGTATTTTTATTAGAATTCAGTGGTTTTTATTTAGAATTCAGTTTTTTTTATTTAGAATTTGGTGTTTTTTATTTAGAATTCAGTGTTTTTTATTTAGAATTCAGTGCTTTTTATTTAGAATTCAGTGTTTATTTATTTAGAATTCAGTGTTTTTTATTTAGAATTCAGTGTAATTATTTAGAATTCAGTGTTTTTTTTATTTAGAATTCAGTGCTTTTTATTTAGAATTCAGTGTATTTTTAGAATTCAGTGTAATTATTTAGAATTCAGTGTGTTTTATTTAGAATACAGTGTTTTTAATTTAGAATTCAGTGGTTTTTATTTAGAATTCAGTGTTTTCTATAGAGAATTTGGATTTTTTTAGAATTCAGTGTTTTTCTAATTCGAATTCAGTAGTTTTTTTATTCAGAATTTGGTGTTTTTTATTTAGAATTCAGTGCTTTTTATTTAGAATTCAGTGCTTTTTTATTTAGAATTCGGTGTTTTTTATTTAGAATTTATTGCTTTTTTATGTAGAATTCAGTGTTTTTATTTAGACTTCAGTGTTTTTTTATTTAGAATTAGTTTTTTTATTTAGAATTCCGTGTTTTTTTATTTAGAAGTCAGTGCTTTTTATTCAGAAAATTGTGCTTTTTTTAGAATTGTGTTTTTATTAGATGTTGGTGCTTTTTTAGAATTCAGTGTTTTTTATTTAGAATTCAGTGCTTTTTATTTAGAATTCAGTGCTTCTTTATTTAGAATTCAGTGTTTATTTATTTAGAATTCAGTGTTTATTTATTTAGAATACAATGTTTTTCATTTAGAATTCAGTGTTTTTTATTTAGAATTCAGTGTAATAATTTAGAATTCAGTGGTTTTTATTTAGAATACAGTGTTTTTAATTTAGAATTCAGTGGTTTTTATTTAGAATTCAGTGTTTTGTATTGAGAACTTGGATATTTTTTTAGAATTCAGTCATTTTCTATTTAGAATTCAGTGCTTTTTAAATTTAGCATTTGGTGTTTTATATTTAGAATTCAGTGTTTTTTAATTAGAATTCAGTGTTTTTAATTCAGAATTTGGTGTTTTTTATTTTAGAATTAAGTGTTTTTATTTAGATTTCAATGTTTTTAATTTAGAATTCAGTGTTTTTTATTTAGAATTCAGTGCTTTTTATTTAGAATTCAGTGTTTTTTATTTAGACTTCAGTGTTTTTTTATTTAGAATTCAGTGTAATTATTTAGAATTCAGTGTGTTTTATTTAGAATACAGTGTTTTTAATTTAGAATTCAGTGGTTTTTATTTAGAATTCAGTGTTTTGTATTGAGAATTTGGATTTTTTTTAGAAGTCATTCTTTTTCTATTTAGAATTCAGTGCTTTTTAATTTAGAATTTGGTGTTTTTTATTTAGACTTCAGTGTTTTTTTATATCGAAATCAGTGCTTTTTTATTTAGAATTTGGTGTTTTCATTTAGAATTCAGTGCTTTTTTATTTAGAATTCAGTGTTTTTTTAAATGTAGAATCCAGTGTATTTTTATTAGAATTCAGTGTTTTTTAATTAGAATTTGGTGTTTTTATTTAGAATTGTGTGTTTTATTTAAAAATTCAGTGTTTTTTATTCAGAATTTGGTGTTTTTTATTTAGAAGTCAGTGCTTTTTATTCAGAAAATTGTGCTTTTTTTAGATTTGTGTTTTTTATTAGATGTTGGTGCTTTTTTAGAATCCAGTGTTTTTAATTTAGAATTCAGTGTTTTTTATTTAGAATTCACTGCTTTTAATTTAGAATTCAGTGCTTTTTATTTTGAATTCAGTGTTTTTTAATTTAGAATACAGTGTAATTATTTAGAATTCAGTGTTTTGTATTTAGCATACAGTGTTTTTAATTCAGAATTCAGTGTTTTTATTTAGAATTCAGTGTTTTCTATTGAGAATTTGGATTTTTTTAGAATTCAGTGTTTTTCTAATTAGAATTCAGTAGTTTTTTTTTTTTTAGAATTTGGTGTTTTTTATTTAGACTTCAGTGCTTTTTATTTAGAAGTCAGTGATTTTTATTCAGAATTTGGTGTTTTTTATTTAGAAGTCAGTGATTTTTATTCAGAAAATTGTGCTTTTTTTTAGATTTGTGTTTTTTATTAGATGTTGGTGCTTTTTTAGAATCCACTGTGTTTTTTTATTTAGAATTCAGTGCTTTTTTAAATTTAGAATCCAGTGTATTTTTATTAGAATTCAGTGTTTTTTAATTAGAATTCAGTGTTTTTTACTCAGAATTTGGTTTTTTTTATTTAGAATTCAGTGTTTTTTATTTAGAATTCAGTGTATTTATTTAGAATTCAGTGCATTTTATTTAGAATTTAGTGCTTTTTTATTTAGAATGCAGTGTTTTTCATTTAGAAATCAGTGTTTTTTTACTTAGAATTCAGTGTTTTTTATTTAGAATTCAGTGTTTTTAATTTAGAATTCAGTGTTTTTTATTTAGAATTCAGTGCTTTTTATTCAGAATTCAGTGTTTTGTATTGAGAATTTGGATATTTTTTTAGAAGTCAGTCTTTTTCTATTTAGAATTCAATGCTTTTTAATTTAGAATTTGGTGTTTTTTATTTAGACTTAAGTGTTTTTTTATTTCAAATTCAGTGTTTTTTATTTAGAATTTGGTGTTTTTATTTAGAATTCAGTGGGTTTTTATTTAGAATTCAGTGCTTTTTTAAATTTAGAATCCAGTGTATTTTTATTAGAATTCAGTGTTTTTTAATTAGAATTTGGAGTTTTTATTTAGAATTGTGTGTTTTATTTAGAATTCAGTGTTTTTTATTCAGAATTTGGTATTTTTATTTAGAAGTCAGTGCTTTTTATTCAGAAAATTGTGCTTTTTGTTAGATTTGTGTGTATTATTAGATGTTGGTGCTTTTTTAGAATCCAGTGTTTTTAATTTAGAATTAGTGTTTTTTTATTTAGAATTCAGTGCTTTTTATTTAGAATTCAGTGCTTTTTATTTTGAATTCAGTGTTTATTTATTTAGAATTCAGTGTTTTTCTATTTAGAATTCAGTGCTTTTAAAATTTAGAATTTGGTGTTTTTTATTTATACTTCAGTGTTTTTTTTATTTAGAATTCAGTGCTTTTATTTAGAATTAAGTGTTTTTGATTTAGAATTCAGTGGTTTTTATTTAGAATTCAGTGCATTTATTTAGAATTCACTGTTTTTTATTTAGAATTCAGTGTATTTTTAATCAGAATTCAGTGTTTTTTATTTAGAATTCAGTGCTTTTTATTTAGAATTTAGTGCTTTTTTATTTAGAATGCAGTGTTTTTCATTTAGAAATCAGTGTTTTTTTACTTAGAATTCAGGGTATTTATTTAGAATTCAGTGTGTTTTATTTAGAATACAGTGTTTTTAATTTAGAATTCAGTGGTTTTTATTTAGAATTCATTGTTTTGTATTAAGAATTTGGATTTTTTTTAGAAGTCAGTGTTTTTCTATTTAGAATTCAGTGCTTTTAAAATTTAGAATTTCGTGTTTTTTATTTATACTTCAGTGTTTTTTATGTAGAATTCAGTGCTTTTATTTAGAATTTGGTGTTTTTATTTAGAATTCAGTGTTTTTTTTTATTTAGAATTCAGAGCTTTTTATAATTTAGAATCCAGTGTATTTTTATTAGAATTCGGTGGTTTTTTATTTAGAATTCAGTGTTTTTTATTTAGAATTTGGTGTTTTTTATTTAGAATTCAGTGCTTTTTATTTAGAATTCAGTGCTTTTTATTTAGAATTCAGTGTTTATTTATTTAGAATTAAGTGTTTTTTATTTAGAATTCAGTGTGTTTTATTTAGAATACAGTTTTTTTAATTTAGAATTCAGTGGTTTTTATTTAGAATTCAGTGTTTTGTATTGAGAATTTGGATTTTTTTAGAAGTCATTATTTTTCTATTTAGAATTCAATGCTTTTTAATTTAGAATTTGGTGTTTTTTATTTAGAATTCAGAGTTTTTTTATTTAGAATTCAGTGCTTTTTATTTAGAATTCAGCGTATTTTTAGAATTCAGTGTAATTATTTAGAATTCAGTGTGTTTTATTTAGAATACAGTGTTTTTAATTTAGAATTCAGTGGTTTTTATTTAGAATTCAGTGTTTTCTATTGAGAATTTGGATTTTTTTAGAAGTCATTATTTTTCTATTTAGAATTCAATGCTTTTTAATTTAGAATTTGGTGTTTTTTATTTAGACTTCAGTGTTTTTTTATTTCAAAATCAGTGCTTTTTTATTTAGAATTTGGTGTTTTAATTTAGAATTCAGTGCTTTTTTTAAATTTAGAATCCAGAGTATTTTTATTAGAATTCAGTGTTTTTTAATTAGAATTTGGTGTTTTTATTTAGAATTCAGTGTTTTTTATTCAGAATTTGGTGTTTTTTATTTAGAAGTCAGTGCTTTTTATTCAGAAAATTGTGCTTTTTTTTAGATTTGTGTTTTTATTAGATGGTGGTGCTTTTTTAGAATCCAGTGTTTTTAATTTAGAATTCAGTGTTTTTTATTTAGAATTCACTGCTTTTAATTTAGAATTCAGTGCTTTTTATATTGAATTCAGTGTTTTTTAATTTAAAATTCAGTGTAATTATTTAGAATTCAGTGTTTTTTATTTAGCATACAGTGTTTTTAATTTAGAATTCAGTGTTTTTATTTAGAATTCAGTGTTTTCTATTGAGAATTTGGATTTTTTTAGAATTCAGTATTTTTCTAATTAGAATTCAGTAGTTTTTTTATTTAGAATTTGGTGTTTTTTATTTAGACTTCAGTGCTTTTTATTTAGAATTCAGTGCTTTTTTTTTAGAAGTCAGTGCTTTTTATTCAGAAAATTGTGCTTTTTTTTAGAATTGTGTTTTTATTAGATGTTGGTGCTTTTTTAGAATTCATTGTTTTTTATTTAGAATTCAGTGCTTTTTATTTAGAATTCAGTGCTTCTTTATTTAGAATTCAGTGTTTATTTATTTATAATTCAGTGTTTATTTATTTAGAATACAATGTTTTTCATTTAGAATTCAGTGTTTTTTTAATTTAGAATTCAGTGTAATTATTTAGAAATCAGTGGTTTTTATTTAGAATACAGTGTTTTTAATTTAGAATTCAGTGGTTTTTATTTAGCATTCAGTGTTTTGTATTGAGAACTTGGATATTTTTTTAGAATTCAGTCATTTTCTATTTAGAATTCAGTGCTTTTTTAATTTAGCATTTGGTGTTTTTTTATTTAGAATTCAGTGTTTTTTAATTAGAATTCAGTGTTTTTAATGCAGAATTTGGTGTATTTTATTTTAGAATTAAGTGTTTTTTATTTAGATTTCAATGTTTTTAATTTAGAATTCAGTGTTTTTATTTAGAATTCAGTGCTTTTTATTTAGAATTCAGTGTTTATTTATTTAGAATTCAGTGTTTTTTAATTAGAATTCAGTGTTTTTAATTCAGAATTTGGTGTTTTTTATTTAGAATTAAGTGTTTTTTATTTAGATTTCATTGTTTTTAATTTAGAATTCAGTGTTTTTTATTTAGAATTCAGTGCTTTTTATTTAGAATTCAGTGTTTATTTATTTAGAATTCAGTGTTTTTTTATTTAGAATTCAGTGTAATTATTTAGAATTCAGTGTTTTTTATTTAGACTTCAGTGTTTTTTATTTAGAATTCAGTGTAATTATTTAGAATTCAGTGTGTTTTATTTAGAATACAGTGTTTTTAATTCAGAATTCAGTGGTTTTTATTTAGAATTCAGTGTTTTGTATTGAGAATTTGGATTTTTTTTAGAAGCCATTCTTTTTCTATTTAGAATTCAGTGCTTTTTAATTTAGAATTTGGTGTTTTTTATTTAGACTTCAGTGTTTTTTTATTTCGAAATCAATGCTTTTTTATGTAGAATTTGGTGTTTGAATTTAGAATTCAGTTGTTTTTTATTTAGAATTCAGTGCTTTTTTTAATTTAGAATCCAGAGTATTTTTATTAGAATTCAGTGTTTTTAATTAGAATTTGGTGTTTTTATTTAGAATTGTGTGTTTTATTTGGAATTCAGTGTTTTTTATTCAGAATTTGGTGTTTTTTATTTAGAAGTCAGTGCTTTTTATTCAGAAAATTGTGCTTTTTTTAGATTTGTATTTTTATTAGATGTTGGTGCTTTTTTAGAATCCAGTGTTTTTCATTTAGAATTCAGTGTTTTTTATTTAGAATTCAGTGCTTTTTATTTAGAATTCAGTGCTTTTTATTTTGAATTCAGTGCTTTTTATTTTGAATTCAGTGTTTATTTATTTAGAATTCAGTGTTTTTCTATTTAGAATTCGTGCTTTTAAAATTTTGAATTTGGTGTTTTTTATTTATACTTCAGTGTTTTTTTTATTTAGAATTCAGTGCTTTTATTTAGAATTAAGTGTTTTTGATTTAGAATTCAGTGGTTTTTTATTTAGAATTCAGTGCTTTTTTAAATTTAGAATCCAGTGTATTTTTATTAGAATTCAGTGTTTTTTAATTAGAATTCAGTGTTTTTTACTCAGAATTTGGTGTTTTTTATTTAGAATTACGTGTTTTTTTATTTAGAATTCAGTGTTTTTAATTTAGAATTCAGTGTTTTTTATTTAAAATTCAGTGCTTTTTATTTAGAATTCAGTGTTTTGTATTGAGAATTTGGATATTTTTTTAAGAAGTCAGTCTTTTTCTATTTAGAATTCAGTGTTTTTTAATTAGAATTTGGTGTTTTTATTTAGATTTGTGTGTTTTATTTAGAATTCAGTGTTTTTTATTCAGAATTTGGTGTTTTTTATTTAGAAGTCAGTGCTTTTTATTCAGAAAATTTTGCTTTTTTTTAGATTTGTGTTTTTATTAGATAATGGTGCTTTTTTAGAATCCAGTGTTTTTAATTTAGAATTCAGTGTTTTTTTATTTAGAATTCACTGCTTTTAATTTAGAATTCAGTGCTTTTTATATTGAATTCAGTGTTTATTTAATTTAGAATTCAGTGTAATTATTTAGAATTCAGTGTTTTTTATTTAGCATACAGTGTTTTTAATTTAGAATTCAGTGTTTTTATTTAGAATTCAGTGTTTTCTATTGAGAATATGGATTTTTTTAGAATTCAGTGTTTTTCTAATTAGAATTCAGTAGTTTTTTTATTTAGAACTTGGTGTTTTTTATTTAGACTTCAGTGCTTTTTATTTAGAATTCAGTGCTTTTTTTTAGAAGTCAGTGCTTTTTATTCAGAAAATTGTGCTTTTTTTTTAGAATTGTGTTTTTATTAGATGTTGGTGCTTTTTTAGAATTCATTGTTTTTTATTTAGAATTCAGTGCTTTTTATTTAGAATTCAGTGCTTCTTTATTTAGAATTCAGTGTTTATTTATTTAGAATTCAGTGTTTATTTATTTAGAATACAATGTTTTTCATTTAGAATTCAGTGTATTTTTAATTTAGAATTCAGTGTAATTATTTAGAATTCAGTGGTTTTTATTTAGAATACAGTGTTTTTAATTTAGAATTCAGTGGTTTTTATTTAGAATTCAGTGTTTTGTATTGAGAACTTGGATATTTTTTTAGAATTCAGTCATTTTCTATTTAGAATTCAGTGCTTTTTTAATTTAGCATTTGGTGTTTTTTTATTTAGAATTCAGTGTTTTTTAATTAGAATTCAGTGTTTTTAATTCAGAATTTGGTGTTTTTTATTTTAGAATTAAGTGTTTTTTATTTAGATTTCAATGTTTTTAATTTGGAATTCAGTGTTTTTTATTTAGAATTCAGTGCTTTTTATTTAGAATTCAGTGTTTTTTATTTAGACTTCAGTGTTTTTTTATTTAGAATTCAGTGTAATTATTTAGAATTCAGTGTGTTTTATTTAGAATACAGTGTTTTTAATTTAGAATTCAGTGGTTTTTATTTAGAATTCAGTGTTTTGTATTGAGAATTTGGATTTTTTTTAGAAGTCATTCTTTTTCTATTTAGAATTCAGTGCTTTTTAATTTAGAATTTGGTGTTTTTTATTTAGACTTCAGTGTTTTTTTATATCGAAATCAGTGCTTTTTTATTTAGAATTTGGTGTTTTCATTTAGAATTCAGTGCTTTTTTATTTAGAATTCAGTGTTTTTTTAAATGTAGAATCCAGTGTATTTTTATTAGAATTCAGTGTTTTTTAATTAGAATTTGGTGTTTTTATTTAGAATTGTGTGTTTTATTTAAAAATTCAGTGTTTTTTATTCAGAATTTGGTGTTTTTTATTTAGAAGTCAGTGCTTTTTATTCAGAAAATTGTGCTTTTTTTAGATTTGTGTTTTTTATTAGATGTTGGTGCTTTTTTAGAATCCAGTGTTTTTAATTTAGAATTCAGTGTTTTTTATTTAGAATTCACTGCTTTTAATTTAGAATTCAGTGCTTTTTATTTTGAATTCAGTGTTTTTTAATTTAGAATACAGTGTAATTATTTAGAATTCAGTGTTTTGTATTTAGCATACAGTGTTTTTAATTCAGAATTCAGTGTTTTTATTTAGAATTCAGTGTTTTCTATTGAGAATTTGGATTTTTTTAGAATTCAGTGTTTTTCTAATTAGAATTCAGTAGTTTTTTTTTATTTAGAATTTGGTGTTTTTTATTTAGACTTCAGTGCTTTTTATTTAGAAGTCAGTGATTTTTATTCAGAATTTGGTGTTTTTAATTTAGAAGTCAGTGATTTTTATTCAGAAAATTGTGCTTTTTTTTAGATTTGTGTTTTTTATTAGATGTTGGTGCTTTTTTAGAATCCACTGTGTTTTTTTATTTAGAATTCAGTGCTTTTTTAAATTTAGAATCCAGTGTATTTTTATTAGAATTCAGTGTTTTTTAATTAGAATTCAGTGTTTTTTACTCAGAATTTGTTTTTTTTTATTTAGAATTCAGTGTTTTTTATTTAGAATTCAGTGTATTTATTTAGAATTCAGTGCATTTTATTTAGAATTTAGTGCTTTTTTATTTAGAATGCAGTGTTTTTCATTTAGAAATCAGTGTTTTTTTACTTAGAATTCAGTGTTTTTTATTTAGAATTCAGTGTTTTTAATTTAGAATTCAGTGTTTTTTATTTAGAATTCAGTGCTTTTTATTCAGAATTCAGTGTTTTGTATTGAGAATTTGGATATTTTTTTAGAAGTCAGTCTTTTTCTATTTCGAATTCAATGCTTTTTAATTTAGAATTTGGTGTTTTTTATTTAGACTTAAGTGTTTTTTTATTTCAAATTCAGTGTTTTTTATTTAGAATTTGGTGTTTTTATTTAGAATTCAGTGGGTTTTTATTTAGAATTCAGTGCTTTTTTAAATTTAGAATCCAGTGTATTTTTATTAGAATTCAGTGTTTTTTAATTAGAATTTGGAGTTTTTATTTAGAATTGTGTGTTTTATTTAGAATTCAGTGTTTTTTATTCAGAATTTGGTATTTTATTTAGAATTCAGTGCTTTTTATTTTGAATTCAGTGTTTATTTATTTAGAATTCAGTGTTTTTCTATTTAGAATTCAGTGCTTTTAAAATTTAGAATTTGGTGTTTTTTATTTATACTTCAGTGTTTTTTTTATTTAGAATTCAGTGCTTTTATTTAGAATTAAGTGTTTTTGATTTAGAATTCAGTGGTTTTTATTTAGAATTCAGTGCATTTATTTAGAATTCACTGTTTTTTATTTAGAATTCAGTGTATTTTTAATCAGAATTCAGTGTTTTTATTTAGAATTCAGTGCTTTTTATTTAGAATTTAGTGCTTTTTTATTTAGAATGCAGTGTTTTTCATTTAGAAATCAGTGTTTTTTTACTTAGAATTCAGGGTATTTATTTAGAATTCAGTGTGTTTTATTTAGAATACAGTGTTTTTAATTTAGAATTCAGTGGTTTTTATTTAGAATTCATTGTTTTGTATTAAGAATTTGGATTTTTTTTAGAAGTCATTGTTTTTCTATTTAGAATTCAGTGCTTTTAAAATTTAGAATTTCGTGTTTTTTATTTATACTTCAGTGTTTTTTTATGTAGAATTCAGTGCTTTTATTTAGAATTTGGTGTTTTTATTTAGAATTCAGTGTTTTTTTTTATTTAGAATTCAGAGCTTTTTATAATTTAGAATCCAGTGTATTTTTATTAGAATTCAGTGGTTTTTTTATTTAGAATTCAGTGTTTTTTATTTAGAATTTGGTGTTTTTTATTTAGAATTCAGTGCTTTTAATTTAGAATTCAGTGCTTTTTATTTAGAATTCAGTGTTTATTTATTTAGAATTAAGTGTTTTTTATTTAGAATTCAGTGTAATTATTTAGAATTCAGTCTTTTTTTTATTTAGAATTCAGTGCTTTTTATTTAGAATTCAGCGTATTTTTAGAATTCAGTGTAATTATTTAGAATTCAGTGTGTTTTATTTAGAATACAGTTTTTTTAATTTAGAATTCAGTGGTTTTTATTTAGAATTCAGTGTTTTGTATTGAGAATTTGGATTTTTTTAGAAGTCATTATTTTTCTATTTAGAATTCAATGCTTTTTAATTTAGAATTTGGTGTTTTTTATTTAGAATTCAGAGTTTTTTTATTTAGAATTCAGTGCTTTTTATTTAGAATTCAGCGTATTTTTAGAATTCAGTGTAATTATTTAGAATTCAGTGTGTTTTATTTAGAATACAGTGTTTTTAATTTAGAATTCAGTGGTTTTTATTTAGAATTCAGTGTTTTCTATTGAGAATTTGGATTTTTTTAGAAGTCATTATTTTTCTATTTAGAATTCAATGCTTTTTAATTTAGAATTTGGTGTTTTTTATTTAGACTTCAGTGTTTTTTTATTTCAAAATCAGTGCTTTTTTATTTAGAATTTGGTGTTTTAATTTAGAATTCAGTGCTTTTTTTAAATTTAGAATCCAGAGTATTTTTATTAGAATTCAGTGTTTTTTAATTAGAATTTGGTGTTTTTATTTAGAATTCAGTGTTTTTTATTCAGAATTTGGTGTTTTTTATTTAGAAGTCAGTGCTTTTTATTCAGAAAATTGTGCTTTTTTTTAGATTTGTGTTTTTATTAGATGGTGGTGCTTTTTTAGAATCCAGTGTTTTTAATTTAGAATTCAGTGTTTTTTATTTAGAATTCACTGCTTTTAATTTAGAATTCAGTGCTTTTTATATTGAATTCAGTGTTTTTTAATTTAAAAATCAGTGTAATTATTTAGAATTCAGTGTTTTTTATTTAGCATACAGTGTTTTTAATTTAGAATTCAGTGTTTTTATTTAGAATTCAGTGTTTTCTATTGAGAATTTGGATTTTTTTAGAATTCAGTATTTTTCTAATTAGAATTCAGTAGTTTTTTTATTTAGAATTTGGTGTTTTTTATTTAGACTTCAGTGCTTTTTATTTAGAATTCAGTGCTTTTTTTTTTAGAAGTCAGTGCTTTTTATTCAGAAAATTGTGCTTTTTTTTAGAATTGTGTTTTTATTAGATGTTGGTGCTTTTTTAGAAATCATTGTTTTTTATTTAGAATTCAGTGCTTTTTATTTAGAATTCAGTGCTTCTTTATTTAGAATTCAGTGTTTATTTATTTATAATTCAGTGTTTATTTATTTAGAATACAATGTTTTTCATTTAGAATTCAGTGTTTTTTTAATTTAGAATTCAGTGTAATTATTTAGAAATCAGTGGTTTTTATTTAGAATACAGTGTTTTTAATTTAGAATTCAGTGGTTTTTATTTAGAATTCAGTGTTTTGTATTGAGAACTTGGATATTTTTTTAGAATTCAGTCATTTTCTATTTAGAATTCAGTGCTTTTTTAATTTAGCATTTGGTGTTTTTTTATTTAGAATTCAGTGTTTTTTAATTAGAATTCAGTGTTTTTAATTCAGAATTTGGTGTTTTTTATTTTAGAATTAAGTGTTTTTTATTTAGATTTCAATGTTTTTAATTTAGAATTCAGTGTTTTTATTTAGAATTCAGTGCTTTTTATTTAGAATTCAGTGTTTATTTATTTAGAATTCAGTGTTTTTTAATTAGAATTCAGTGTTTTTAATTCAGAATTTGGTGTTTTTTATTTAGAATTAAGTGTTTTTTATTTAGATTTCATTGTTTTTAATTTAGAATTCAGTGTTTTTAATTTAGAATTCACTGCTTTTAATTTAGAATTCAGTGCTTTTTATATTGAATTCAGTGTTTTTTAATTTAAAATTCAGTGTAATTATTTAGAATTCAGTGTTTTTTATTTAGCATACAGTGTTTTTAATTTAGAATTCAGTGTTTTTATTTAGAATTCAGTGTTTTCTATTGAGAATTTGGATTTTTTTAGAATTCAGTATTTTTCTAATTAGAATTCAGTAGTTTTTTTATTTAGAATTTGGTGTTTTTTATTTAGACTTCAGTGCTTTTTATTTAGAATTCAGTGCTTTTTTTTAGAAGTCAGTGCTTTTTATTCAGAAAATTGTGCTTTTTTTTAGAATTGTGTTTTTATTAGATGTTGGTGCTTTTTTAGAAATCATTGTTTTTTATTTAGAATTCAGTGCTTTTTATTTAGAATTCAGTGCTTCTTTATTTAGAATTCAGTGTTTATTTATTTATAATTCAGTGTTTATTTATTTAGAATACAATGTTTTTCATTTAGAATTCAGTGTTTTTTTAATTTAGAATTCAGTGTAATTATTTAGAAATCAGTGGTTTTTATTTAGAATACAGTGTTTTTAATTTAGAATTCAGTGGTTTTTATTTAGAATTCAGTGTTTTGTATTGAGAACTTGGATATTTTTTTAGAATTCAGTCATTTTCTATTTAGAATTCAGTGCTTTTTTAATTTAGCATTTGGTGTTTTTTTATTTAGAATTCAGTGTTTTTTAATTAGAATTCAGTGTTTTTAATTCAGAATTTGGTGTTTTTTATTTTAGAATTAAGTGTTTTTTATTTAGATTTCAATGTTTTTAATTTAGAATTCAGTGTTTTTATTTAGAATTCAGTGCTTTTTATTTAGAATTCAGTGTTTATTTATTTAGAATTCAGTGTTTTTTAATTAGAATTCAGTGTTTTTAATTCAGAATTTGGTGTTTTTTATTTAGAATTAAGTGTTTTTTATTTAGATTTCATTGTTTTTAATTTAGAATTCAGTGTTTTTTATTTAGAATTCAGTGCTTTTTATTTAGAATTCAGTGTTTATTTATTTAGAATTCAGTGTTTTTTATTTAGAATTCAGTGTAATTATTTAGAATTCAGTGTTTTTTATTTAGACTTCAGTGTTTTTTATTTAGAATTCAGTGTAATTATTTAGAATTCAGTGTGTTTTATTTAGAATACAGTGTTTTTAATTCAGAATTCAGTGGTTTTTATTTAGAATTCAGTGTTTTGTATTGAGAATTTGGATTTTTTTTAGAAGCCATTCTTTTTCTATTTAGAATTCAGTGCTTTTTAATTTAGAATTTGGTGTTTTTTATTTAGACTTCAGTGTTTTTTTATTTCGAAATCAATGCTTTTTTATGTAGAATTTGGTGTTTGAATTTAGAATTCAGTTGTTTTTTATTTAGAATTCAGTGCTTTTTTTAATTTAGAATCCAGAGTATTTTTATTAGAATTCAGTGTTTTTAATTAGAATTTGGTGTTTTTGTTTTGAATTGTGTGTTTTATTTGGAATTCAGTGTTTTTATTCAGAATTTGGTGTTTTTTATTTAGAAGTCAGTGCTTTTTATTCAGAAAATTGTGCTTTTTTTAGATTTGTATTTTTATTAGATGTTGGTGCTTTTTTAGAATCCAGTGTTTTTCATTTAGAATTCAGTGTTTTTTATTTAGAATTCAGTGCTTTTTATTTAGAATTCAGTGCTTTTTATTTTGAATTCAGTGCTTTTTATTTTGAATTCAGTGTTTATTTATTTAGAATTCAGTGTTTTTCTATTTAGAATTCGTGCTTTTAAAATTTTGAATTTGGTGTTTTTTATTTATACTTCAGTGTTTTTTTTATTTAGAATTCAGTGCTTTTATTTAGAATTAAGTGTTTTTGATTTAGAATTCAGTGGTTTTTTATTTAGAATTCAGTGCTTTTTTAAATTTAGAATCCAGTGTATTTTTATTAGAATTCAGTGTTTTTTAATTAGAATTCAGTGTTTTTTACTCAGAATTTGGTGTTTTTTATTTAGAAGTCAGTGCTTTTTATTCAGAAAATTTTGCTTTTTTTTAGATTTGTGTTTTTATTAGATAATGGTGCTTTTTTAGAATCCAGTGTTTTTAATTTAGAATTCAGTGTTTTTTTATTTAGAATTCACTGCTTTTAATTTAGAATTCAGTGCTTTTTATATTGAATTCAGTGTTTATTTAATTTAGAATTCAGTGTAATTATTTAGAATTCAGTGCTTTTTATTTAGAATTCAGTGCTTTTTATTTTGAATTCAGTGCTTTTTATTTTGAATTCAGTGTTTATTTATTTAGAATTCAGTGTTTTTCTATTTAGAATTCGTGCTTTTAAAATTTTGAATTTGGTGTTTTTTATTTATACTTCAGTGTTTTTTTTATTTAGAATTCAGTGCTTTTATTTAGAATTAAGTGTTTTTGATTTAGAATTCAGTGGTTTTTTATTTAGAATTCAGTGCTTTTTTAAATTTAGAATCCAGTGTATTTTTATTAGAATTCAGTGTTTTTTAATTAGAATTCAGTGTTTTTTACTCAGAATTTGGTGTTTTTTATTTAGAAGTCAGTGCTTTTTATTCAGAAAATTTTGCTTTTTTTTAGATTTGTGTTTTTATTAGATAATGGTGCTTTTTTAGAATCCAGTGTTTTTAATTTAGAATTCAGTGTTTTTTTATTTAGAATTCACTGCTTTTAATTTAGAATTCAGTGCTTTTTATATTGAATTCAGTGTTTATTTAATTTAGAATTCAGTGTAATTATTTAGAATTCAGTGTTTTTTATTTAGCATACAGTGTTTTTAATTTAGAATTCAGTGTTTTTATTTAGAATTCAGTGTTTTCTATTGAGAATATGGATTTTTTTAGAATTCAGTGTTTTTCTAATTAGAATTCAGTAGTTTTTTTATTTAGAACTTGGTGTTTTTTATTTAGACTTCAGTGCTTTTTATTTAGAATTCAGTGCTTTTTTTTAGAAGTCAGTGCTTTTTATTCAGAAAATTGTGCTTTTTTTTAGAATTGTGTTTTTATTAGATGTTGGTGCTTTTTTAGAATTCATTGTTTTTTTATTTAGAATTCAGTGCTTTTTATTTAGAATTCAGTGCTTCTTTATTTAGAATTCAGTGTTTATTTATTTAGAATTCAGTGTTTATTTATTTAGAATACAATGTTTTTCATTTAGAATTCAGTGTTTTTTTAATTTAGAATTCAGTGTAATTATTTAGAATTCAGTGGTTTTTATTTAGAATACAGTGTTTTTAATTTAGAATTCAGTGGTTTTTATTTAGAATTCAGTGTTTTGTATTGAGAACTTGGATATTTTTTTAGAATTCAGTCATTTTCTATTTAGAATTCAGTGCTTTTTTAATTTAGCATTTGGTGTTTTTTTATTTAGAATTCAGTGTTTTTTAATTAGAATTCAGTGTTTTTAATTCAGAATTTGGTGTTTTTTATTTTAGAATTAAGTGTTTTTTATTTAGATTTCAATGTTTTTAATTTGGAATTCAGTGTTTTTTATTTAGAATTCAGTGCTTTTTATTTAGAATTCAGTGTTTTTTATTTAGACTTCAGTGTTTTTTTATTTAGAATTCAGTGTAATTATTTAGAATTCAGTGTGTTTTATTTAGAATACAGTGTTTTTAATTTAGAATTCAGTGGTTTTTATTTAGAATTCAGTGTTTTGTATTGAGAATTTGGATTTTTTTTAGAAGTCATTCTTTTTCTATTTAGAATTCAGTGCTTTTTAATTTAGAATTTGGTGTTTTTTATTTAGACTTCAGTGTTTTTTATATCGAAATCAGTGCTTTTTTATTTAGAATTTGGTGTTTTCATTTAGAATTCAGTGCTTTTTTATTTAGAATTCAGTGTTTTTTTAAATGTAGAATCCAGTGTATTTTTATTAGAATTCAGTGTTTTTTAATTAGAATTTGGTGTTTTTATTTAGAATTGTGTGTTTTATTTAAAAATTCAGTGTTTTTTATTCAGAATTTGGTGTTTTTTATTTAGAAGTCAGTGCTTTTTATTCAGAAAATTGTGCTTTTTTTAGATTTGTGTTTTTTATTAGATGTTGGTGCTTTTTTAGAATCCAGTGTTTTTAATTTAGAATTCAGTGTTTTTTATTTAGAATTCACTGCTTTTAATTTAGAATTCAGTGCTTTTTATTTTGAATTCAGTGTTTTTTAATTTAGAATACAGTGTAATTATTTAGAATTCAGTGTTTTGTATTTAGCATACAGTGTTTTTAATTCAGAATTCAGTGTTTTTATTTAGAATTCAGTGTTTTCTATTGAGAATTAGGATTTTTTTAGAATTCAGTGTTTTTCTAATTAGAATTCAGTAGTTTTTTTTTATTTAGAATTTGGTGTTTTTTATTTAGACTTCAGTGCTTTTTATTTAGAAGTCAGTGATTTTTATTCAGAATTTGGTGTTTTTAATTTAGAAGTCAGTGATTTTTATTCAGAAAATTGTGCTTTTTTTTAGGTTTGTGTTTTTTATTAGATGTTGGTGCTTTTTTAGAATCCACTGTGTTTTTTTATTTAGAATTCAGTGCTTTTTTAAATTTAGAATCCAGTGTATTTTTATTAGAATTCAGTGTTTTTTAATTAGAATTCAGTGTTTTTTACTCAGAATTTGTTTTTTTTTATTTAGAATTCAGTGTTTTTTATTTAGAATTCAGTGTATTTATTTAGAATTCAGTGCATTTTATTTAGAATTTAGTGCTTTTTTATTTAGAATGCAGTGTTTTTCATTTAGAAATCAGTGTTTTTTTACTTAGAATTCAGTGTTTTTTATTTAGAATTCAGTGTTTTTAATTTAGAATTCAGTGTTTTTTATTTAGAATTCAGTGCTTTTTATTCAGAATTCAGTGTTTTGTATTGAGAATTTGGATATTTTTTTAGAAGTCAGTCTTTTTCTATTTCGAATTCAATGCTTTTTAATTTAGAATTTGGTGTTTTTTATTTAGACTTAAGTGTTTTTTTATTTCAAATTCAGTGTTTTTTATTTAGAATTTGGTGTTTTTATTTAGAATTCAGTGGGTTTTTATTTAGAATTCAGTGCTTTTTTAAATTTAGAATCCAGTGTATTTTTATTAGAATTCAGTGTTTTTTAATTAGAATTTGGAGTTTTTATTTAGAATTGTGTGTTTTATTTAGAATTCAGTGTTTTTTATTCAGAATTTGGTATTTTATTTAGAATTCAGTGCTTTTTATTTTGAATTCAGTGTTTATTTATTTAGAATTCAGTGTTTTTCTGTTTAGAATTCAGTGCTTTTAAAATTTAGAATTTGGTGTTTTTTATTTATACTTCAGTGTTTTTTTTATTTAGAATTCAGTGCTTTTATTTAGAATTAAGTGTTTTTGATTTAGAATTCAGTGGTTTTTATTTAGAATTCAGTGCATTTATTTAGAATTCACTGTTTTTTATTTAGAATTCAGTGTATTTTTAATCAGAATTCAGTGTTTTTATTTAGAATTCAGTGCTTTTTATTTAGAATTTAGTGCTTTTTTATTTAGAATGCAGTGTTTTTCATTTAGAAATCAGTGTTTTTTTACTTAGAATTCAGGGTATTTATTTAGAATTCAGTGTGTTTTATTTAGAATACAGTGTTTTTAATTTAGAATTCAGTGGTTTTTATTTAGAATTCATTGTTTTGTATTAAGAATTTGGATTTTTTTTAGAAGTCAGTGTTTTTCTATTTAGAATTCAGTGCTTTTAAAATTTAGAATTTCGTGTTTTTTATTTATACTTCAGTGTTTTTTTATGTAGAATTCAGTGCTTTTATTTAGAATTTGGTGTTTTTATTTAGAATTCTGTGTTTTTTTTTTATTTAGAATTCAGAGCTTTTTATAATTTAGAATCCAGTGTATTTTTATTAGAATTCAGTGGTTTTTTATTTAGAATTCAGTGTTTTTTATTTAGAATTTGGTGTTTTTTATTTAGAATTCAGTGCTTTTTATTTAGAATTCAGTGCTTTTTATTTAGAATTCAGTGTTTATTTATTTAGAATTAAGTGTTTTTTATTTAGAATTCAGTGTAATTATTTAGAATTCAGTCTTTTTTTTATTTAGAATTCAGTGCTTTTTATTTAGAATTCAGCGTATTTTTAGAATTCAGTGTAATTATTTAGAATTCAGTGTGTTTTATTTAGAATACAGTTTTTTTAATTTAGAATTCAGTGGTTTTTATTTAGAATTCAGTGTTTTGTATTGAGAATTTGGATTTTTTTAGAAGTCATTATTTTTCTATTTAGAATTCAATGCTTTTTAATTTAGAATTTGGTGTTTTTTATTTAGAATTCAGAGTTTTTTTATTTAGAATTCAGTGCTTTTTATTTAGAATTCAGCGTATTTTTAGAATTCAGTGTAATTATTTAGAATTCAGTGTGTTTTATTTAGAATACAGTGTTTTTAATTTAGAATTCAGTGGTTTTTATTTAGAATTCAGTGTTTTCTATTGAGAATTTGGATTTTTTTAGAAGTCATTATTTTTCTATTTAGAATTCAATGCTTTTTAATTTAGAATTTGGTGTTTTTTATTTAGACTTCAGTGTTTTTTTATTTCAAAATCAGTGCTTTTTTATTTAGAATTTGGTGTTTTAATTTAGAATTCAGTGCTTTTTTTAAATTTAGAATCCAGAGTATTTTTATTAGAATTCAGTGTTTTTTAATTAGAATTTGGTGTTTTTATTTAGAATTCAGTGTTTTTTATTCAGAATTTGGTGTTTTTTATTTAGAAGTCAGTGCTTTTTATTCAGAAAATTGTGCTTTTTTTAGATTTGTGTTTTTATTAGATGGTGGTGCTTTTTTAGAATCCAGTGTTTTTAATTTAGAATTCAGTGTTTTTTATTTAGAATTCACTGCTTTTAATTTAGAATTCAGTGCTTTTTATATTGAATTCAGTGTTTTTTAATTTAAAAATCAGTGTAATTATTTAGAATTCAGTGTTTTTTATTTAGCATACAGTGTTTTTAATTTAGAATTCAGTGTTTTTATTTAGAATTCAGTGTTTTCTATTGAGAATTTGGATTTTTTTAGAATTCAGTATTTTTCTAATTAGAATTCAGTAGTTTTTTTATTTAGAATTTGGTGTTTTTTATTTAGACTTCAGTGCTTTTTATTTAGAATTCAGTGCTTTTTTTTTTAGAAGTCAGTGCTTTTTATTCAGAAAATTGTGCTTTTTTTTAGAATTGTGTTTTTATTAG
This sequence comes from Nothobranchius furzeri, assembly GCF_043380555.1. Classification (NCBI taxonomy): domain Eukaryota; kingdom Metazoa; phylum Chordata; class Actinopteri; order Cyprinodontiformes; family Nothobranchiidae; genus Nothobranchius; species Nothobranchius furzeri. The sequence goes on from NC_091755.1 coordinate 63,151,628, forward strand.
ATGTTGGTGCTTTTTTAGAAATCATTGTTTTTTATTTAGAATTCAGTGCTTTTTATTTAGAATTCAGTGCTTCTTTATTTAGAATTCAGTGTTTATTTATTTATAATTCAGTGTTTATTTATTTAGAATACAATGTTTTTCATTTAGAATTCAGTGTTTTTTTAATTTAGAATTCAGTGTAATTATTTAGAAATCAGTGGTTTTTATTTAGAATACAGTGTTTTTAATTTAGAATTCAGTGGTTTTTATTTAGAATTCAGTGTTTTGTATTGAGAACTTGGATATTTTTTTAGAATTCAGTCATTTTCTATTTAGAATTCAGTGCTTTTTTAATTTAGCATTTGGTGTTTTTTTATTTAGAATTCAGTGTTTTTTAATTAGAATTCAGTGTTTTTAATTCAGAATTTGGTGTTTTTTATTTTAGAATTAAGTGTTTTTATTTAGATTTCAATGTTTTTAATTTAGAATTCAGTGTTTTTATTTAGAATTCAGTGCTTTTTATTTAGAATTCAGTGTTTATTTATTTAGAATTCAGTGTTTTTTAATTAGAATTCAGTGTTTTTAATTCAGAATTTGGTGTTTTTTATTTAGAATTAAGTGTTTTTTATTTAGATTTCATTGTTTTTAATTTAGAATTCAGTGTTTTTAATTTAGAATTCACTGCTTTTAATTTAGAATTCAGTGCTTTTTATATTGAATTCAGTGTTTTTTAATTTAAAAATCAGTGTAATTATTTAGAATTCAGTGTTTTTTATTTAGCATACAGTGTTTTTAATTTAGAATTCAGTGTTTTTATTTAGAATTCAGTGTTTTCTATTGAGAATTTGGATTTTTTTAGAATTCAGTATTTTTCTAATTAGAATTCAGTAGTTTTTTTATTTAGAATTTGGTGTTTTTTATTTAGACTTCAGTGCTTTTTATTTAGAATTCAGTGCTTTTTTTTAGAAGTCAGTGCTTTTTATTCAGAAAATTGTGCTTTTTTTTAGAATTGTGTTTTTATTAGATGTTGGTGCTTTTTTAGAAATCATTGTTTTTTATTTAGAATTCAGTGCTTTTTATTTAGAATTCAGTGCTTCTTTATTTAGAATTCAGTGTTTATTTATTTATGATTCAGTGTTTATTTATTTAGAATACAATGTTTTTCATTTAGAATTCAGTGTTTTTTTAATTTAGAATTCAGTGAAATTATTTAGAAATCAGTGGTTTTTATTTAGAATACAGTGTTTTTAATTTAGAATTCAGTGGTTTTTATTTAGAATTCAGTGTTTTGTATTGAGAACTTGGATATTTTTTTAGAATTCAGTCATTTTCTATTTAGAATTCAGTGCTTTTTTAATTTAGCATTTGGTGTTTTTTATTTAGAATTCAGTGTTTTTTAATTAGAATTCAGTGTTTTTAATTCAGAATTTGGTGTTTTTTATTTTAGAATTAAGTGTTTTTTATTTAGATTTCAATGTTTTTAATTTAGAATTCAGTGTTTTTATTTAGAATTCAGTGCTTTTTATTTAGAATTCAGTGTTTATTTATTTAGAATTCAGTGTTTTTTAATTAGAATTCAGTGTTTTTAATTCAGAATTTGGTGTTTTTTATTTAGAATTAAGTGTTTTTTATTTAGATTTCATTGTTTTTAATTTAGAATTCAGTGTTTTTTATTTAGAATTCAGTGCTTTTTATTTAGAATTCAGTGTTTATTTATTTAGAATTCAGTGTTTTTTTATTTAGAATTCAGTGTAATTATTTAGAATTCAGTGTTTTTTATTTAGACTTCAGTGTTTTTTATTTAGAATTCAGTGTAATTATTTAGAATTCAGTGTGTTTTATTTAGAATACAGTGTTTTTAATTCAGAATTCAGTGGTTTTTATTTAGAATTCAGTGTTTTGTATTGAGAATTTGGATTTTTTTTAGAAGCCATTCTTTTTCTATTTAGAATTCAGTGCTTTTTAATTTAGAATTTGGTGTTTTTTATTTAGACTTCAGTGTTTTTTTATTTCGAAATCAATGCTTTTTTATGTAGAATTTGGTGTTTGAATTTAGAATTCAGTTGTTTTTTATTTAGAATTCAGTGCTTTTTTTAATTTAGAATCCAGAGTATTTTTATTAGAATTCAGTGTTTTTAATTAGAATTTGGTGTTTTTATTTAGAATTGTGTGTTTTATTTGGAATTCAGTGTTTTTTATTCAGAATTTGGTGTTTTTTATTTAGAAGTCAGTGCTTTTTATTCAGAAAATTGTGCTTTTTTTAGATTTGTATTTTTATTAGATGTTGGTGCTTTTTTAGAATCCAGTGTTTTTCATTTAGAATTCAGTGTTTTTTATTTAGAATTCAGTGCTTTTTATTTAGAATTCAGTGCTTTTTATTTTGAATTCAGTGCTTTTTATTTTGAATTCAGTGTTTATTTATTTAGAATTCAGTGTTTTTCTATTTAGAATTCGTGCTTTTAAAATTTTGAATTTGGTGTTTTTTATTTATACTTCAGTGTTTTTTTTATTTAGAATTCAGTGCTTTTATTTAGAATTAAGTGTTTTTGATTTAGAATTCAGTGGTTTTTTATTTAGAATTCAGTGCTTTTTTAAATTTAGAATCCAGTGTATTTTTATTAGAATTCAGTGTTTTTTAATTAGAATTCAGTGTTTTTTACTCAGAATTTGGTGTTTTTTATTTAGAATTACGTGTTTTTTTATTTAGAATTCAGTGTTTTTAATTTAGAATTCAGTGTTTTTTATTTAAAATTCAGTGCTTTTTATTTAGAATTCAGTGTTTTGTATTGAGAATTTGGATATTTTTTTAAGAAGTCAGTCTTTTTCTATTTAGAATTCAGTGTTTTTTAATTAGAATTTGGTGTTTTTATTTAGATTTGTGTGTTTTATTTAGAATTCAGTGTTTTTTATTCAGAATTTGGTGTTTTTTATTTAGAAGTCAGTGCTTTTTATTCAGAAAATTTTGCTTTTTTTTAGATTTGTGTTTTTATTAGATAATGGTGCTTTTTTAGAATCCAGTGTTTTTAATTTAGAATTCAGTGTTTTTTTATTTAGAATTCACTGCTTTTAATTTAGAATTCAGTGCTTTTTATATTGAATTCAGTGTTTATTTAATTTAGAATTCAGTGTAATTATTTAGAATTCAGTGTTTTTTATTTAGCATACAGTGTTTTTAATTTAGAATTCAGTGTTTTTATTTAGAATTCAGTGTTTTCTATTGAGAATATGGATTTTTTTAGAATTCAGTGTTTTTCTAATTAGAATTCAGTAGTTTTTTTATTTAGAACTTGGTGTTTTTTATTTAGACTTCAGTGCTTTTTATTTAGAATTCAGTGCTTTTTTTTAGAAGTCAGTGCTTTTTATTCAGAAAATTGTGCTTTTTTTTTAGAATTGTGTTTTTATTAGATGTTGGTGCTTTTTTAGAATTCATTGTTTTTTATTTAGAATTCAGTGCTTTTTATTTAGAATTCAGTGCTTCTTTATTTAGAATTCAGTGTTTATTTATTTAGAATTCAGTGTTTATTTATTTAGAATACAATGTTTTTCATTTAGAATTCAGTGTTTTTTTAATTTAGAATTCAGTGTAATTATTTAGAATTCAGTGGTTTTTATTTAGAATACAGTGTTTTTAATTTAGAATTCAGTGGTTTTTATTTAGAATTCAGTGTTTTGTATTGAGAACTTGGATATTTTTTTAGAATTCAGTCATTTTCTATTTAGAATTCAGTGCTTTTTTAATTTAGCATTTGGTGTTTTTTTATTTAGAATTCAGTGATTTTTAATTAGAATTCAGTGTTTTTAATTCAGAATTTGGTGTTTTTTATTTTAGAATTAAGTGTTTTTATTTAGATTTCAATGTTTTTAATTTGGAATTCAGTGTTTTTTATTTAGAATTCAGTGCTTTTTATTTAGAATTCAGTGTTTTTTATTTAGACTTCAGTGTTTTTTTATTTAGAATTCAGTGTAATTATTTAGAATTCAGTGTGTTTTATTTAGAATACAGTGTTTTTAATTTAGAATTCAGTGGTTTTTATTTAGAATTCAGTGTTTTGTATTGAGAATTTGGATTTTTTTTAGAAGTCATTCTTTTTCTATTTAGAATTCAGTGCTTTTTAATTTAGAATTTGGTGTTTTTTATTTAGACTTCAGTGTTTTTTTATATCGAAATCAGTGCTTTTTTATTTAGAATTTGGTGTTTTCATTTAGAATTCAGTGCTTTTTTATTTAGAATTCAGTGTTTTTTTAAATGTAGAATCCAGTGTATTTTTATTAGAATTCAGTGTTTTTTAATTAGAATTTGGTGTTTTTATTTAGAATTGTGTGTTTTATTTAAAAATTCAGTGTTTTTTATTCAGAATTTGGTGTTTTTTATTTAGAAGTCAGTGCTTTTTATTCAGAAAATTGTGCTTTTTTTAGATTTGTGTTTTTTATTAGATGTTGGTGCTTTTTTAGAATCCAGTGTTTTTAATTTAGAATTCAGTGTTTTTTATTTAGAATTCACTGCTTTTAATTTAGAATTCAGTGCTTTTTATTTTGAATTCAGTGTTTTTTAATTTAGAATACAGTGTAATTATTTAGAATTCAGTGTTTTGTATTTAGCATACAGTGTTTTTAATTCAGAATTCAGTGTTTTTATTTAGAATTCAGTGTTTTCTATTGAGAATTTGGATTTTTTTAGAATTCAGTGTTTTTCTAATTAGAATTCAGTAGTTTTTTTTTATTTAGAATTTGGTGTTTTTTATTTAGACTTCAGTGCTTTTTATTTAGAAGTCAGTGATTTTTATTCAGAATTTGGTGTTTTTAATTTAGAAGTCAGTGATTTTTATTCAGAAAATTGTGCTTTTTTTTAGATTTGTGTTTTTTATTAGATGTTGGTGCTTTTTTAGAATCCACTGTGTTTTTTTATTTAGAATTCAGTGCTTTTTTAAATTTAGAATCCAGTGTATTTTTATTAGAATTCAGTGTTTTTTAATTAGAATTCAGTGTTTTTTACTCAGAATTTGTTTTTTTTTATTTAGAATTCAGTGTTTTTTATTTAGAATTCAGTGTATTTATTTAGAATTCAGTGCATTTTATTTAGAATTTAGTGCTTTTTTATTTAGAATGCAGTGTTTTTCATTTAGAAATCAGTGTTTTTTTACTTAGAATTCAGTGTTTTTTATTTAGAATTCAGTGTTTTTAATTTAGAATTCAGTGTTTTTTATTTAGAATTCAGTGCTTTTTATTCAGAATTCAGTGTTTTGTATTGAGAATTTGGATATTTTTTTAGAAGTCAGTCTTTTTCTATTTAGAATTCAATGCTTTTTAATTTAGAATTTGGTGTTTTTTATTTAGACTTAAGTGTTTTTTTATTTCAAATTCAGTGTTTTTTATTTAGAATTTGGTGTTTTTATTTAGAATTCAGTGGGTTTTTATTTAGAATTCAGTGCTTTTTTAAATTTAGAATCCAGTGTATTTTTATTAGAATTCAGTGTTTTTTAATTAGAATTTGGAGTTTTTATTTAGAATTGTGTGTTTTATTTAGAATTCAGTGTTTTTTATTCAGAATTTGGTATTTTATTTAGAATTCAGTGCTTTTTATTTTGAATTCAGTGTTTATTTATTTAGAATTCAGTGTTTTTCTATTTAGAATTCAGTGCTTTTAAAATTTAGAATTTGGTGTTTTTTATTTATACTTCAGTGTTTTTTTTATTTAGAATTCAGTGCTTTTATTTAGAATTAAGTGTTTTTGATTTAGAATTCAGTGGTTTTTATTTAGAATTCAGTGCATTTATTTAGAATTCACTGTTTTTTATTTAGAATTCAGTGTATTTTTAATCAGAATTCAGTGTTTTTATTTAGAATTCAGTGCTTTTTATTTAGAATTTAGTGCTTTTTTATTTAGAATGCAGTGTTTTTCATTTAGAAATCAGTGTTTTTTTACTTAGAATTCAGGGTATTTATTTAGAATTCAGTGTGTTTTATTTAGAATACAGTGTTTTTAATTTAGAATTCAGTGGTTTTTATTTAGAATTCATTGTTTTGTATTAAGAATTTGGATTTTTTTTAGAAGTCAGTGTTTTTCTATTTAGAATTCAGTGCTTTTAAAATTTAGAATTTCGTGTTTTTTATTTATACTTCAGTGTTTTTTTATGTAGAATTCAGTGCTTTTATTTAGAATTTGGTGTTTTTATTTAGAATTCAGTGTTTTTTTTTTATTTAGAATTCAGAGCTTTTTATAATTTAGAATCCAGTGTATTTTTATTAGAATTCAGTGGTTTTTTATTTAGAATTCAGTGTTTTTTATTTAGAATTTGGTGTTTTTTATTTAGAATTCAGTGCTTTTTATTTAGAATTCAGTGCTTTTTATTTAGAATTCAGTGTTTATTTATTTAGAATTAAGTGTTTTTTATTTAGAATTCAGTGTAATTATTTAGAATTCAGTCTTTTTTTATTTAGAATTCAGTGCTTTTTATTTAGAATTCAGCGTATTTTTAGAATTCAGTGTAATTATTTAGAATTCAGTGTGTTTTATTTAGAATACAGTTTTTTTAATTTAGAATTCAGTGGTTTTTATTTAGAATTCAGTGTTTTGTATTGAGAATTTGGATTTTTTTAGAAGTCATTATTTTTCTATTTAGAATTCAATGCTTTTTAATTTAGAATTTGGTGTTTTTTATTTAGAATTCAGAGTTTTTTTATTTAGAATTCAGTGCTTTTTATTTAGAATTCAGACTATTTTTAGAATTCAGTGTAATTATTTAGAATTCAGTGTGTTTTATTTAGAATACAGTGTTTTTAATTTAGAATTCAGTGGTTTTTATTTAGAATTCAGTGTTTTCTATTGAGAATTTGGATTTTTTTAGAAGTCATTATTTTTCTATTTAGAATTCAATGCTTTTTAATTTAGAATTTGGTGTTTTTTATTTAGACTTCAGTGTTTTTTTATTTCAAAATCAGTGCTTTTTTATTTAGAATTTGGTGTTTTAATTTAGAATTCAGTGCTTTTTTTAAATTTAGAATCCAGAGTATTTTTATTAGAATTCAGTGTTTTTTAATTAGAATTTGGTGTTTTTATTTAGAATTCAGTGTTTTTTATTCAGAATTTGGTGTTTTTTATTTAGAAGTCAGTGCTTTTTATTCAGAAAATTGTGCTTTTTTTTAGATTTGTGTTTTTATTAGATGGTGGTGCTTTTTTAGAATCCAGTGTTTTTAATTTAGAATTCAGTGTTTTTTATTTAGAATTCACTGCTTTTAATTTAGAATTCAGTGCTTTTTATATTGAATTCAGTGTTTTTTAATTTAAAAATCAGTGTAATTATTTAGAATTCAGTGTTTTTTATTTAGCATACAGTGTTTTTAATTTAGAATTCAGTGTTTTTATTTAGAATTCAGTGTTTTCTATTGAGAATTTGGATTTTTTTAGAATTCAGTATTTTTCTAATTAGAATTCAGTAGTTTTTTTATTTAGAATTTGGTGTTTTTTATTTAGACTTCAGTGCTTTTTATTTAGAATTCAGTGCTTTTTTTTTTAGAAGTCAGTGCTTTTTATTCAGAAAATTGTGCTTTTTTTTAGAATTGTGTTTTTATTAGATGTTGGTGCTTTTTTAGAAATCATTGTTTTTTATTTAGAATTCAGTGCTTTTTATTTAGAATTCAGTGCTTCTTTATTTAGAATTCAGTGTTTATTTATTTATAATTCAGTGTTTATTTATTTAGAATACAATGTTTTTCATTTAGAATTCAGTGTTTTTTTAATTTAGAATTCAGTGTAATTATTTAGAAATCAGTGGTTTTTATTTAGAATACAGTGTTTTTAATTTAGAATTCAGTGGTTTTTATTTAGAATTCAGTGTTTTGTATTGAGAACTTGGATATTTTTTTAGAATTCAGTCATTTTCTATTTAGAATTCAGTGCTTTTTTAATTTAGCATTTGGTGTTTTTTTATTTAGAATTCAGTGTTTTTTAATTAGAATTCAGTGTTTTTAATTCAGAATTTGGTGTTTTTTATTTTAGAATTAAGTGTTTTTTATTTAGATTTCAATGTTTTTAATTTAGAATTCAGTGTTTTTATTTAGAATTCAGTGCTTTTTATTTAGAATTCAGTGTTTATTTATTTAGAATTCAGTGTTTTTTAATTAGAATTCAGTGTTTTTAATTCAGAATTTGGTGTTTTTTATTTAGAATTAAGTGTTTTTTATTTAGATTTCATTGTTTTTAATTTAGAATTCAGTGTTTTTAATTTAGAATTCACTGCTTTTAATTTAGAATTCAGTGCTTTTTATATTGAATTCAGTGTTTTTAATTTAAAATTCAGTGTAATTATTTAGAATTCAGTGTTTTTTATTTAGCATACAGTGTTTTTAATTTAGAATTCAGTGTTTTTATTTAGAATTCAGTGTTTTCTATTGAGAATTTGGATTTTTTTAGAATTCAGTATTTTTCTAATTAGAATTCAGTAGTTTTTTTATTTAGAATTTGGTGTTTTTTATTTAGACTTCAGTGCTTTTTATTTAGAATTCAGTGCTTTTTTTTTTAGAAGTCAGTGCTTTTTATTCAGAAAATTGTGCTTTTTTTTAGAATTGTGTTTTTATTAGATGTTGGTGCTTTTTTAGAAATCATTGTTTTTTATTTAGAATTCAGTGCTTTTTATTTAGAATTCAGTGCTTCTTTATTTAGAATTCAGTGTTTATTTATTTATAATTCAGTGTTTATTTATTTAGAATACAATGTTTTTCATTTAGAATTCAGTGTTTTTTTAATTTAGAATTCAGTGTAATTATTTAGAAATCAGTGGTTTTTATTTAGAATACAGTGTTTTTAATTTAGAATTCAGTGGTTTTTATTTAGAATTCAGTGTTTTGTATTGAGAACTTGGATATTTTTTTAGAATTCAGTCATTTTCTATTTAGAATTCAGTGCTTTTTTAATTTAGCATTTGGTGTTTTTTTATTTAGAATTCAGTGTTTTTTAATTAGAATTCAGTGTTTTTAATTCAGAATTTGGTGTTTTTTATTTTAGAATTAAGTGTTTTTTATTTAGATTTCAATGTTTTTAATTTAGAATTCAGTGTTTTTATTTAGAATTCAGTGCTTTTTATTTAGAATTCAGTGTTTATTTATTTAGAATTCAGTGTTTTTTAATTAGAATTCAGTGTTTTTAATTCAGAATTTGGTGTTTTTTATTTAGAATTAAGTGTTTTTTATTTAGATTTCATTGTTTTTAATTTAGAATTCAGTGTTTTTTATTTAGAATTCAGTGCTTTTTATTTAGAATTCAGTGTTTATTTATTTAGAATTCAGTGTTTTTTTATTTAGAATTCAGTGTAATTATTTAGAATTCAGTGTTTTTTATTTAGAATACAGTGTTTTTAATTCAGAATTCAGTGGTTTTTATTTAGAATTCAGTGTTTTGTATTGAGAATTTGGATTTTTTTTAGAAGCCATTCTTTTTCTATTTAGAATTCAGTGCTTTTTAATTTAGAATTTGGTGTTTTTTATTTAGACTTCAGTGTTTTTTTATTTCGAAATCAATGCTTTTTTATGTAGAATTTGGTGTTTGAATTTAGAATTCAGTTGTTTTTTATTTAGAATTCAGTGCTTTTTTTAATTTAGAATCCAGAGTATTTTTATTAGAATTCAGTGTTTTTAATTAGAATTTGGTGTTTTTATTTAGAATTGTGTGTTTTATTTGGAATTCAGTGTTTTTTATTCAGAATTTGGTGTTTTTTATTTAGAAGTCAGTGCTTTTTATTCAGAAAATTGTGCTTTTTTTAGATTTGTATTTTTATTAGATGTTGGTGCTTTTTTAGAATCCAGTGTTTTTCATTTAGAATTCAGTGTTTTTTATTTAGAATTCAGTGCTTTTTATTTAGAATTCAGTGCTTTTTATTTTGAATTCAGTGCTTTTTATTTTGAATTCAGTGTTTATTTATTTAGAATTCAGTGTTTTTCTATTTAGAATTCTTGCTTTTAAAATTTTGAATTTGGTGTTTTTTATTTATACTTCAGTGTTTTTTTTATTTAGAATTCAGTGCTTTTATTTAGAATTAAGTGTTTTTGATTTAGAATTCAGTGATTTTTATTTAGAATTCAGTGCTTTTTTAAATTTAGAATCCAGTGTATTTTTATTAGAATTCAGTGTTTTTTAATTAGAATTCAGTGTTTTTTACTCAGAATTTGGTGTTTTTTATTTAGAATTACGTGTTTTTTTATTTAGAATTCAGTGTTTTTAATTTAGAATTCAGTGTTTTTAATTAAAAATTCAGTGCTTTTTATTTAGAATTCAGTGTTTTGTATTGAGAATTTGGATATTTTTTTAAGAAGTCAGTCTTTTTCTATTTAGAATTCAGTGTTTTTTAATTAGAATTTGGTGTTTTTATTTAGATTTGTGTGTTTTATTTAGAATTCAGTGTTTTTTATTCAGAATTTGGTGTTTTTTATTTAGAAGTCAGTGCTTTTTATTCAGAAATTTTTGCTTTTTTTTAGATTTGTGTTTTTATTAGATAATGGTGCTTTTTTAGAATCCAGTGTTTTTAATTTAGAATTCAGTGTTTTTTTATTTAGAATTCACTGCTTTTAATTTAGAATTCAGTGCTTTTTATATTGAATTCAGTGTTTTTTTAATTTAGAATTCAGTGTAATTATTTAGAATTCAGTGTTTTTTATTTAGCATACAGTGTTTTTAATTTAGAATTCAGTGTTTTTATTTAGAATTCAGTGTTTTCTATTGAGAATTTGGATTTTTTTAGAATTCAGTGTTTTTCTAATTAGAATTCAGTAGTTTTTTTATTTAGAACTTGGTGTTTTTTATTTAGACTTCAGTGCTTTTTATTTAGAATTCAGTGCTTTTTTTTTAGAAGTCAGTGCTTTTTATTCAGAAAATTGTGCTTTTTTTTTAGAATTGTGTTTTTATTAGATGTTGGTGCTTTTTTAGAATTCATTGTTTTTTATTTAGAATTCAGTGCTTTTTATTTAGAATTCAGTGCTTCTTTATTTAGAATTCAGTGTTTATTTATTTAGAATTCAGTGTGTATTTATTTAGAATACAATGTTTTTCATTTAGAATTCAGTGTTTTTTTAATTTAGAATTCAGTGTAATTATTTAGAATTCAGTGGTTTTTATTTAGAATTCAGTGTTTTGTATTGAGAACTTGGATATTTTTTTAGAATTCAGTCATTTTCTATTTAGAATTCAGTGCTTTTTTAATTTAGCATTTGGTGTTTTTTTATTTAGAATTCAGTGTTTTTTAATTAGAATTCAGTGTTTTTAATTCAGAATTTGGTGTTTTTTATTTTAGAATTAAGTGTTTTTTATTTAGATTTCAATGTTTTTAATTTAGAATTCAGTGTTTTTATTTAGAATTCAGTGCTTTTTATTTAGAATTCAGTGTTTATTTATTTAGAATTCAGTGTTTTTTAATTAGAATTCAGTGTTTTTAATTCAGAATTTGGTGTTTTTTATTTAGAATTAAGTGTTTTTTATTTAGATTTCATTGTTTTTAATTTAGAATTCAGTGTTTTTTATTTAGAATTCAGTGCTTTTTATTTAGAATTCAGTGTTTATTTATTTAGAATTCAGTGTTTTTTATTTAGAATTCAGTGTAATTATTTAGAATTCAGTGTTTTTTATTTAGACTTCAGTGTTTTTTATTTAGAATTCAGTGTAATTATTTAGAATTCAGTGTGTTTTATTTAGAATACAGTGTTTTTAATTCAGAATTCAGTGGTTTTTATTTAGAATTCAGTGTTTTGTATTGAGAATTTGGATTTTTTTTAGAAGCCATTCTTTTTCTATTTAGAATTCAGTGCTTTTTAATTTAGAATTTGGTGTTTTTTATTTAGACTTCAGTGTTTTTTTATTTCGAAATCAATGCTTTTTTATGTAGAATTTGGTGTTTGAATTTAGAATTCAGTGGTTTTTTATTTAGATTTCAGTGCTTTTTTTAATTTAGAATCCAGAGTATTTTTATTAGAATTCAGTGTTTTTAATTAGAATTTGGTGTTTTTATTTAGAATTGTGTGTTTTATTTGGAATTCAGTGTTTTTTATTCAGAATTTGGTGTTTTTTATTTAGAAGTCAGTGCTTTTTATTCAGAAAATTGTGCTTTTTTTAGATTTGTATTTTTATTAGATGTTGGTGCTTTTTTAGAATCCAGTGTTTTTCATTTAGAATTCAGTGTTTTTTATTTAGAATTCAGTGCTTTTTATTTAGAATGCAGTGCTTTTTATTTTGAATTCAGTGCTTTTTATTTTGAATTCAGTGTTTATTTATTTAGAATTCAGTGTTTTTCTATTTAGAATTCGTGCTTTTATAATTTTGAATTTGGCGTTTTTTATTTATACTTCAGTGTTTTTTTTATTTAGAATTCAGTGCTTTTATTTAGAATTAAGTGTTTTTGATTTAGAATTCAGTGGTTTTTTATTTAGAATTCAGTGCTTTTTTAAATTTAGAATCCAGTGTATTTTTATTAGAATTCAGTGTTTTTTAATTAGAATTCAGTGTTTTTTACTCAGAATTTGGTGTTTTTTATTTAGAATTACGTGTTTTTTTATTTAGAATTCAGTGTTTTTAATTTAGAATTCAGTGTTTTTTATTTAGAATTCAGTGCTTTTTATTTAGAATTCAGTGTTTTGTATTGAGAATTTGGATATTTTTTTAAGAAGTCAGTCTTTTTCTATTTAGAATTCAGTGTTTTTTAATTAGAATTTGGTGTTTTTATTTAGATTTGTGTGTTTTATTTAGAATTCAGTGTTTTTTATTTAGAATTCAGTGCTTTTATTTAGAATTAAGTGTTTTTGATTTAGAATTCAGTGATTTTTATTTAGAATTCAGTGCTTTTTTAAATTTAGAATCCAGTGTATTTTTATTAGAATTCAGTGTTTTTTAATTAGAATTCAGTGTTTTTTACTCAGAATTTGGTGTTTTTTATTTAGAATTACGTGTTTTTTTATTTAGAATTCAGTGTTTTTAATTTAGAATTCAGTGTTTTTTATTTAAAATTCAGTGCTTTTTATTTAGAATTCAGTGTTTTGTATTGAGAATTTGGATATTTTTTTAAGAAGTCAGTCTTTTTCTATTTAGAATTCAGTGTTTTTTAATTAGAATTTGGTGTTTTTATTTAGATTTGTGTGTTTTATTTAGAATTCAGTGTTTTTTATTCAGAATTTGGTGTTTTTTATTTAGAAGTCAGTGCTTTTTATTCAGAAAATTTTGCTTTTTTTTAGATTTGTGTTTTTATTAGATAATGGTGCTTTTTTAGAATCCAGTGTTTTTAATTTAGAATTCAGTGTTTTTTTATTTAGAATTCACTGCTTTTAATTTAGAATTCAGTGCTTTTTATATTGAATTCAGTGTTTTTTTAATTTAGAATTCAGTGTAATTATTTAGAATTCAGTGTTTTTTATTTAGCGTACAGTGTTTTTAATTTAGAATTCAGTGTTTTTATTTAGAATTCAGTGTTTTCTATTGAGAATTTGGATTTTTTTAGAATTCAGTGTTTTTCTAATTAGAATTCAGTAGTTTTTTTATTTAGAACTTGGTGTTTTTTATTTAGACTTCAGTGCTTTTTATTTAGAATTCAGTGCTTTTTTTTAGAAGTCAGTGCTTTTTATTCAGAAAATTGTGCTTTTTTTTTAGAATTGTGTTTTTATTAGATGTTGGTGCTTTTTTAGAATTCATTGTTTTTTATTTAGAATTCAGTGCTTTTTATTTAGAATTCAGTGCTTCTTTATTTAGAATTCAGTGTTTATTTATTTAGAATTCAGTGTGTATTTATTTAGAATACAATGTTTTTCATTTAGAATTCAGTGTTTTTTTAATTTAGAATTCAGTGTAATTATTTAGAATTCAGTGGTTTTTATTTAGAATACAGTGTTTTTAATTTAGAATTCAGTGGTTTTTATTTAGAATTCAGTGTTTTGTATTGAGAACTTGGATATGTTTTTAGAATTCAGTCATTTTCTATTTAGAATTCAGTGCTTTTTTAATTTAGCATTTGGTGTTTTTTTATTTAGAATTCAGTGTTTTTTAATTAGAATTCAGTGTTTTTAATTCAGAATTTGGTGTTTTTTATTTTAGAATTAAGTGTTTTTTATTTAGATTTCAATGTTTTTAATTTAGAATTCAGTGTTTTTATTTAGAATTCAGTGCTTTTTATTTAGAATTCAGTGTTTATTTATTTAGAATTCAGTGTTTTTTAATTAGAATTCAGTGTTTTTAATTCAGAATTTGGTGTTTTTTATTTAGAATTAAGTGTTTTTTATTTAGATTTCATTGTTTTTAATTTAGAATTCAGTGTTTTTTATTTAGAATTCAGTGCTTTTTATTTAGAATTCAGTGTTTATTTATTTAGAATTCAGTGTTTTTTATTTAGAATTCAGTGTAATTATTTAGAATTCAGTGTTTTTTATTTAGACTTCAGTGTTTTTTATTTAGAATTCAGTGTAATTATTTAGAATTCAGTGTGTTTTATTTAGAATACAGTGTTTTTAATTCAGAATTCAGTGGTTTTTATTTAGAATTCAGTGTTTTGTATTGAGAATTTGGATTTTTTTTAGAAGCCATTCTTTTTCTATTTAGAATTCAGTGCTTTTTAATTTAGAATTTGGTGTTTTTTATTTAGACTTCAGTGTTTTTTATTTCGAAATCAATGCTTTTTTATGTAGAATTTGGTGTTTGAATTTAGAATTCAGTGGTTTTTTATTTAGATTTCAGTGCTTTTTTTAATTTAGAATCCAGAGTATTTTTATTAGAATTCAGTGTTTTTAATTAGAATTTGGTGTTTTTATTTAGAATTGTGTGTTTTATTTGGAATTCAGTGTTTTTTATTCAGAATTTGGTGTTTTTTATTTAGAAGTCAGTGCTTTTTATTCAGAAAATTGTGCTTTTTTTAGATTTGTATTTTTATTAGATGTTGGTGCTTTTTTAGAATCCAGTGTTTTTCATTTAGAATTCAGTGTTTTTTATTTAGAATTCAGTGCTTTTTATTTAGAATGCAGTGCTTTTTATTTTGAATTCAGTGCTTTTTATTTTGAATTCAGTGTTTATTTATTTAGAATTCAGTGTTTTTCTATTTAGAATTCGTGCTTTTATAATTTTGAATTTGGCGTTTTTTATTTATACTTCAGTGTTTTTTTTATTTAGAATTCAGTGCTTTTATTTAGAATT
Source organism: Nothobranchius furzeri (assembly GCF_043380555.1). Lineage (NCBI taxonomy): Eukaryota > Metazoa > Chordata > Actinopteri > Cyprinodontiformes > Nothobranchiidae > Nothobranchius > Nothobranchius furzeri. Next base: position 63,166,755 of record NC_091755.1, read on the forward strand.
AAGTGTTTTTGATTTAGAATTCAGTGGTTTTTTATTTAGAATTCAGTGCTTTTTTAAATTTAGAATCCAGTGTATTTTTATTAGAATTCAGTGTTTTTTAATTAGAATTCAGTGTTTTTTACTCAGAATTTGGTGTTTTTTATTTAGAATTACGTGTTTTTTTATTTAGAATTCAGTGTTTTTAATTTAGAATTCAGTGTTTTTTATTTAGAATTCAGTGCTTTTTATTTAGAATTCAGTGTTTTGTATTGAGAATTTGGATATTTTTTTAAGAAGTCAGTCTTTTTCTATTTAGAATTCAGTGTTTTTTAATTAGAATTTGGTGTTTTTATTTAGATTTGTGTGTTTTATTTAGAATTAAGTGTTTTTTATTCAGAATTTGGTGTTTTTTATTTAGAAGTCAGTGCTTTTTATTCAGAAAATTTTGCTTTTTTTTAGATTTGTGTTTTTATTAGATGTTGGTGCTTTTTTAGAATCCAGTGTTTTTAATTTAGAATTCAGTGTTTTTTTATTTAGAATTCACTGCTTTTAATTTAGAATTCAGTGCTTTTTATATTGAATTCAGTGTTTTTTAATTTAGAATTCAGTGTAATTATTTAGAATTCAGTGTTTTTTATTTAGCATACAGTGTTTTTAATTTAGAATTCAGTGTTTTTATTTAGAATTCAGTGTTTTCTATTGAGAATTTGGATTTTTTTAGAATTCAGTGTTTTTCTAATTAGAATTCAGTAGTTTTTTTATTTAGAACTTGGTGTTTTTTATTTAGACTTCAGTGCTTTTTATTTAGAATTCAGTGCTTTTTTTTTAGAAGTCAGTGCTTATTATTCAGAAAATTGTGCTTTTTTTTAGAATTGTGTTTTTATTAGATGTTGGTGCTTTTTTAGAATTCATTGTTTTTTATTTAGAATTCAGTGCTTTTTATTTAGAATTCAGTGCTTCTTTATTTAGAATTCAGTGTTTATTTATTTAGAATTCAGTGTTTATTTATTTAGAATACAATGTTTTTCATTTAGAATTCAGTGTTTTTTTAATTTAGAATTCAGTGTAATTATTTAGAATTCAGTGGTTTTTATTTAGAATACAGTGTTTTTAATTTAGAATTCAGTGGTTTTTATTTAGAATTCAGTGTTCTGTATTTAGAACTTGGATATTTTTTTAGAATTCAGTCATTTTCTATTTAGAATTCAGTGCTTTTTTAATTTAGCATTTGGTGTTTTTTTATTTAGAATTCAGTGTTTTTTAATTAGAATTCAGTGTTTTTAATTCAGAATTTGGTGTTTTTTATTTAGAATTAAGTGTTTTTTATTTAGATTTCATTGTTTTTAATTTAGAATTCAGTGTTTTTTATTTAGAATTCAGTGCTTTTTATTTAGAATTCAGTGTTTATTTATTTAGAATTCAGTGTTTTTTTATTTAGAATTCAGTGTAATTATTTAGAATTCAGTGTTTTTTATTTAGACTTCAGTGTTTTTTTATTTAGAATTCAGTGTAATTATTTAGAATTCAGTGTGTTTTATTTAGAATACAGTGTTTTTAATTTAGAATTCAGTGGTTTTTATTTAGAATTCAGTGTTTTGTATTGAGAATTTGGATTTTTTTTTAGAAGTCATTCTTTTTCTATTTAGAATTCAGTGCTTTTTAATTTAGAATTTGGTGTTTTTTATTTAGACTTCAGTGTTTTTTTATTTCGAAATCAGTGCTTTTTTATGTCGAATTTGGTGTTTGAATTTAGAATTCAGTGTTTTTTTATTTAGAATTCAGTGCTTTTTTTAATTTAGAATCCAGAGTATTTTTATTAGAATTCAGTGTTTTTTAATTAGAATTTGGTGTTTTTTATTTAGAAGTCAGTGCTTTTTATTCAGAAAATAGTGCTTTTTTTAGATTTGTGTTTTTATTAGATGTTGGTGCTTTTTTAGAATCCAGTGTTTTTCATTTAGAATTCAGTGTTTTTTATTTAGAATTCAGTGCTTTTTATTTAGAATTCAGTGCTTTTTATTTAGAATTCAGTGCTTTTTATTTTGAATTCAGTGTTTATTTATTTAGAATTCGTGCTTTTAAAATTTTGAATTTGGTGTTTTTTATTTATACTTCAGTGTTTTTTTTATTTAGAATTCAGTGCTTTTATTTAGAATTAAGTGTTTTTGATTTAGAATTCAGTGGTTTTTTATTTAGAATTCAGTGCTTTTTTAAATTTAGAATCCAGTGTATTTTTATTAGAATACAGTGTTTTTTAATTAGAATTCAGTGTTTTTTACTCAGAATTTGGTGTTTTTTATTTAGAATTACGTGTTTTTTTATTTAGAATTCAGTGTTTTTAATTTAGAATTCAGTGTTTTTTATTTAGAATTCAGTGCTTTTTATTTAGAATTCAGTGTTTTGTATTGAGAATTTGGATATTTTTTTAAGAAGTCAGTCTTTTTCTATTTAGAATTCAGTGCTTTTTAATTTAAAATTTGGTGTTTTTTATTTAGACTTCAGTGTTTTTTTATTTCAAATTCAGTGCTTTTTTATTTAGAATTTGGTGTTTTTATTTAGAATTCAGTGTTTTTTATTTAGAATTCAGTGCTTTTTTTAAAATTTAGAATCCAGTGTATTTTTATTAGAATTCAGTGTTTTTTAATTAGAATTTGGTGTTTTTATTTAGATTTGTGTGTTTTATTTAGAATCCAGTGTTTTTTATTCAGAATTTGGTGTTTTTTATTTAGAAGTCAGTGCTTTTTATTCAGAAAATTTTGCTTTTTGTTAGATTTGTGTGTTTTACTAGATGTTGGTGCTTTTTTAGAATCCAGTGTTTTTAATTTAGAATTCAGTGTTTTTCATTTAGAATTCAGTGCTTTTTATTTTGAATTCAGTGTTTATTTATTGAGAATACAGTGTTTTTTTATTTAGAATTCAGTGCTTTTTAAAATTTAGAATCCAGTGTATTTTTATTAGAATTCAGTGTTTTTTTAATTAGAATTTGGTGTTTTTATTTAGATTTGTGTGTTTTATTTAGAATTCAGTGTTTTTTATTCAGAATTTGGTGTTTTTTATTTAGAAGTCAGTGCTTTTGATTCAGAAAATTTTGCTTTTTGTTAGATTTGTGTGTTTTACTAGATGTTGGTGCTTTTTTAGAATCCAGTGTTTTTAATTTAGAATTCAGTGCTTTTTATTTAGAATTCAGTGCTTTTTATTTTGAATTCAGTGTTTTTTAATTTAGAATTCAGTGTAATTATTTAGAATTCAGTGTTTTTTATTTAGCATACAGTGTTTTTAATTTAGAATTCAGTGTTTTTATTTAGAATTCAGTGTTTTCTATTGAGAATTTGGATTTTTTTAGAATTCAGTGTTTTTCTAATTAGAATTCAGTAGTTTTTTTATTTAGAACTTGGTGTTTTTTTATTTAGACTTCAGTGCTTTTTATTTAGAATTCAGTGCTTTTTTTTAGAAGTCAGTGCTTTTTATTCAGAAAATTGTGCTTTTTTTTTAGAATTGTGTTTTTATTAGATGTTGGTGCTTTTTTAGAATTCATTGTTTTTTATTTAGAATTCAGTGCTTTTTATTTAGAATTCAGTGCTTCTTTATTTAGAATTCAGTGTTTATTTATTTAGAATTCAGTGTTTATTTATTTAGAATACAATGTTTTTCATTTAGAATTCAGTGTTTTTTTAATTTAGAATTCAGTGTAATTATTTAGAATTCAGTGGTTTTTATTTAGAATACAGTGTTTTTAATTTAGAATTCAGTGGTTTTTATTTAGAATTCAGTGTTTTGTATTTAGAACTTGGATATTTTTTTAGAATTCAGTCATTTTCTATTTAGAATTCAGTGCTTTTTTAATTTAGCATTTGGTGTTTTTTTATTTAGAATTCAGTGTTTTTTAATTAGAATTCAGTGTTTTTAATTCAGAATTTGGTGTTTTTTATTTAGAATTAAGTGTTTTTTATTTAGATTTCATTGTTTTTAATTTAGAATTCAGTGTTTTTTATTTAGAATTCAGTGCTTTTTATTTAGAATTCAGTGTTTATTTATTTAGAATTCAGTGTTTTTTTATTTAGAATTCAGTGTAATTATTTAGAATTCAGTGTTTTTTATTTAGACTTCAGTGTTTTTTTATTTAGAATTCAGTGTAATTATTTAGAATTCAGTGTGTTTTATTTAGAATACAGTGTTTTTAATTTAGAATTCAGTGGTTTTTATTTAGAATTCAGTGTTTTGTATTGAGAATTTGGATTTTTTTTAGAAGTCATTCTTTTTCTATTTAGAATTCAGTGCTTTTTAATTTAGAATTTGGTGTTTTTTATTTAGACTTCAGTGTTTTTTTATTTCGAAATCAGTGCTTTTTTATGTAGAATTTGGTGTTTGAATTTAGAATTCAGTGGTTTTTTATTTAGAATTCAGTGCTTTTTTTAATTTAGAATCCAGAGTATTTTTATTAGAATTCAGTGTTTTTTAATTAGAATTTGGTGTTTTTTATTTAGAAGTCAGTGCTTTTTATTCAGAAAATAGTGCTTTTTTTAGATTTGTGTTTTTATTAGATGTTGGTGCTTTTTTAGAATCCAGTGTTTTTCATTTAGAATTCAGTGTTTTTTATTTAGAATTCAGTGCTTTTTATTTAGAATTCAGTGCTTTTTATTTAGAATTCAGTGCTTTTTATTTTGAATTCAGTGTATATTTATTTAGAATTCGTGCTTTTAAAATTTTGAATTTGGTGTTTTTTATTTATACTTCAGTGTTTTTTTTATTTAGAATTCAGTGCTTTTATTTAGAATTAAGTGTTTTTGATTTAGAATTCAGTGGTTTTTTATTTAGAATTCAGTGCTTTTTTAAATTTAGAATCCAGTGTATTTTTATTAGAATACAGTGTTTTTTAATTAGAATTCAGTGTTTTTTACTCAGAATTTGGTGTTTTTTATTTAGAATTACGTGTTTTTTTTATTTAGAATTCAGTGTTTTTAATTTAGAATTCAGTGTTTTTTATTTAGAATTCAGTGCTTTTTATTTAGAATTCAGTGTTTTGTATTGAGAATTTGGATATTTTTTTAAGAAGTCAGTCTTTTTCTATTTAGAATTCAGTGCTTTTTAATTTAAAATTTGGTGTTTTTTATTTAGACTTCAGTGTTTTTTTATTTCAAATTCAGTGCTTTTTTATTTAGAATTTGGTGTTTTTATTTAGAATTCAGTGTTTTTTATTTAGAATTCAGTGCTTTTTTTAAAATTTAGAATCCAGTGTATTTTTATTAGAATTCAGTGTTTTTTAATTAGAATTTGGTGTTTTTATTTAGATTTGTGTGTTTTATTTAGAATCCAGTGTTTTTTATTCAGAATTTGGTGTTTTTTATTTAGAAGTCAGTGCTTTTTATTCAGAAAATTTTGCTTTTTGTTAGATTTGTGTGTTTTACTAGATGTTGGTGCTTTTTTAGAATCCAGTGTTTTTAATTTAGAATTCAGTGTTTTTCATTTAGAATTCAGTGCTTTTTATTTTGAATTCAGTGTTTATTTATTGAGAATACAGTGTTTTTTTATTTAGAATTCAGTGCTTTTTAAAATTTGGAATCCAGTGTATTTTTATTAGAATTCAGTGTTTTTTTAATTAGAATTTGGTGTTTTTATTTAGATTTGTGTGTTTTATTTAGAATTCAGTGTTTTTTATTCAGAATTTGGTGTTTTTTATTTAGAAGTCAGTGCTTTTGATTCAGAAAATTTTGCTTTTTGTTAGATTTGTGTGTTTTACTAGATGTTGGTGCTTTTTTAGAATCCAGTGTTTTTAATTTAGAATTCAGTGCTTTTTATTTAGAATTCAGTGCTTTTTATTTTGAATTCAGTGTTTATTTATTGAGAATACAGTGGTTTTTTATTTAGAATTCAGTGCTTTTTAAAATTTAGAATGCAGTGTATTTTTATTAGAATTCAGTGTTTTTTTAATTAGAATTCAGTGTTTTTTACCCAGAATTTGGTGTTTTTTATTTAGAATTAAGTGTTTTTATTTAGAATTCAGTGTTTTTAATTTAGAATTCAGTGTTTTATATTTAGAATTCAGTGCTTTTTATTTAGAATTCAGTGTTTTGTATTTAGAATTTGGATATTTTTTTTTAGAAGTCAGTCTTTTTCTAATTAGAATTCAGTGCTTTTTAATTTAGAATTTGGTGTTTTTCTTTAGAATTAAGTGTTTTTTTATTTAGAATTCACTGCTTTTTTAAATTTAGAATCCAGTGTATTTTTATTAGAATTCAGTGGTTTTTAATTAGAATTTGGTGTTTTTATTTAGAATTGTGTGTTTTATTTAGAATTCAGTGTTTTTATTCAGAATTTGGTGTTTTTTTATTTAGAAGTCAGTGCTTATTATTCAGAAAATTGTGCTTTTTGTTAGATTTGTGTGTTTTATTAGATGTTGGTTCTTTTTTAGAATCCAGTGTTTTTAATTTAGAATTCAGTGTTTTTTTTAGAATTCAGTGCTTTTTATTTAGAATTCAGTGCTTTTTATTTTGAATTCAGTGTTTATTTATTTAGAATTCAGTGTTTTTCTATTTAGAATTCAGTGCTTTTAACATTTAGAATTTGGTGTTTTTTATTTATACTTCAGTGTTGTCTTATTTAGAATTCAGTGCTTTTATTTAGAATTAAGTGTTTTTGATTTGGAATTCAGTGGTTTTTATTTAGAATTCAGTGTATTTATTTAGATTTCACTGTTTTTTATTTAGAATTCGGTGTATTTTTAATCAGAATTCAGTGTTTTTTATTTAGAATTCAGTGCTTTTTATTTAGAATTCAGTGCTTTTTTTATTTAGAATGCAGTGTTTTTCAATTAGAATTCAGTGTTTTTTTTACTTAGAATTCAGGGTATTTATTTAGAATTCAGTGTGTTTTATTTAGAATACAGTGTATTTAATTTAGAATTCATTGGTTTTTATTTAGAATTCATTGTTTTGTATTGAGAATTTTGATTTTTTTAGAAGTCAGTGTTTTTCTATTTAGAATTAAGTGCTTGTAAAATTTAGAATTTCGTGTTTTTTATTTATACTTCAGTGTTTTTTTATTTAGAATTCAGTGCTTTTATTTAGAAATTGGTGTTTTTATTTAGAATTCAGTGTTTTTTTTAATTTAGAATTCAGTGCTTTTTATAATTTAGAATCCCGTGTATTTTTATTAGAATTCAGGGTTTTTTAATTACAATTTGGTGTTTTTATTTAGATTTGTGATTTTATTTAGAATTCTGTTTTTTACTCAGAATTTGGTGTTTTTTATTTAGAATTAAGTATTTTTTATTTAGAATTCAGTGTTTTTTAATTAGAATTCAGTGCTTTTATTTAGAATTTGGTTTTTTTTATTTAGAATTCAGTGGTTTTGTATTTAGAATTCAGTGCTTTTTTAAAGTCAGAAACCCGTGTATTTTTATTAGAATTCAGTGTTTTTTTGATTACAATTTGGTGTTTTTATTTAGAATTGTGATTTTATTTAGAATTCAGTTTTTTATTCAGAATTTGGTGTTTTTAATTAGAAGTCAGTGCTTCGTATTGAGAAGTTGGATATTTTTTTTAGAAGTCAGTCTTTTTCTATTTAGAATTCAGTGCTTTTTAATTTAGAATTTGGTGTTTTTTATGTAGACTTCAGTGTTTTTTTATTTCGAATTCAGTGCTTTTTTATTTAGAATTTGGTGTTTTTATTTAGAATTCAGTGTTTTTTTTATTTAGAATTCAGTGCTTTTTTTAAATTTAGAATCCAGTGTATTTTTATTAGAATTCAGTGTTTTTTAGTCAGAATTTGGTGTTTTTTATTTAGAATTAAGTGTTTTTTATTTAGAATTCAGTGTTTTTAATTTAGAATTCAGTGTATTTTATTTAGAATTCAGTGCTTTTTATTTAGAATTCAGTGTTTTGTATTGAGAATTTGGATATTTTTTTTAGAAGTCAGTCTTTTTCTATTTAGAATTCAGTGCTTTTTAATTTAGAATTTGGTGTTTTTATTTAGACTTCAGTGTTTTTTATTTTGAATTCAGTGCTGTTTTATTTAGAATTTGGTGTTTTTATTTAGAATTCAGTGGTTTTTATTTAGAATTCATTGTTTTGTATTGAGAATTTGGATTTTTTTAGAAGTCAGTGTTTTTCTATTTAGAATTCAGTGCTTGTAAAATTTAGATTTTCGTGTTTTTTATTTAGACTTCAGTGTATTTTTATTTCGAATTCAGTGCTTTTTTTAAATTTAGAATCCAGTGTATTTTTATTAGAATTCAGTGTTTTTTAATCAGAATTTGGTGTTTTTATTTAGAATTATGTGTTTTTTTATTTAGAATTCAGTGTTTTTAATTTAGAATTCAGTGTATTTTATTTAGAATTCAGTGATTTTTATTTAGAATTCAGTGTTTTGTATTGAGAATTTGGATATTTTTTTTAGAAGTCAGTCTTTTTCTATTTAGAATTCAGTGCTTTTTTATTTAGAATTCAGTGTTTTTTATTTAGAATTTATTGCGTTTTTATGTAGAATTCAGTGTTTTTATTTAGACTTCAGTGTTTTTTATTTAGAATTAGTTTTTTTATTTAGAATTCCGTGTTTTTTATTTAGAAGTCAGTGCTTTTTATTCAGAAAATTGTGCTTTTTTTAGAATTGTGTTTTTATCAGATGTTGGTGCTTTTTTAGAATTCAGTGTTTTTTATTTAGAATTCAGTGCTTTTTATTTAGAATTCAGTGCTTCTTTATTTAGAATTCATTGTTTATTTATTTAGAATTCAGTGTTTATTTATTTAGAATACAATGTTTTTCATTTAGAATTCAGTGGTTTTTATTTAGAATACAGTGTTTTTAATTTAGAATTCAGTGGTTTTTATTTAGAATTCAGTGTTTTGTATTGAGAACTTGGATATTTTTTTAGAATTCAGTCATTTTCTATTTAGAATTCAGTGCTTTTTTAATTTAGCATTTGGTGTTTTTTATTTAGAATTCAGTGTTTTTTAATTAGAATTCAGTGTTTTTAATTCAGAATTTGGTGTTTTTTATTTTAGAATTAAGTGTTTTTTATTTAGATTTCAATGTTTTTAATTTAGAATTCAGTGTTTTTTATTTAGAATTCAGTGCTTTTTATTTAGAATTCAGTGTTTTTTATTTAGACTTCAGTGTTTTTTTATTTAGAATTCAGTGTAATTATTTAGAATTCAGTGTTTTGTATTTAGCATACAGTGTTTTTAATTCAGAATTCAGTGTCTTTATTTAGAATTCAGTGTTTTCTATTGAGAATTTGGATTTTTTTAGAATTCAGTGTTTTTCTAATTAGAATTCAGTAGTTTTTCTTTATTCAGAATTTGGTGTTTTTTATTTAGACTTCAGTGCTTTTTATTTAGAAGTCAGTGATTTTTATTCAGAATTTGGTGTTTTTTATTTAGAAGTCAGTGATTTTTATTCAGAAAATTGTGCTTTTTTTTAGATTTGTGTTTTTTATTAGATGTTGGTGCTTTTTTAGAATCCACTGTTTTTAATTTAGAATTCAGTGTTTTTTATTTAGAATTCAGTGCTTTTTATTTAGAATTCAGTGCTTTTTATTTTTAATTCAGTGTTTATTTATTGAGAATTCAGTGTTTTTTTATTTAGAATTCAGTGCTTTTTTAAATTTAGAATCCAGTGTATTTTTATTAGAATTCAGTGTTTTTTAATTAGAATTCAGTGCTTTTTTACTCAGAATTTGGTGTTTTTTATTTAGAATTCAGTGTTTTTTATTTAGAATTCAGTGTTTTTTATTTAGAATTCAGTGCTTTTTATTTAGATTTCAGTGTTTTGTATTGAGAATTTGGATATTTTTTTAGAAGTCAGTCTTTTTCTATTTAGAATTCAGTGGTTTTTAATTTAGAATTTGGTGTTTTTTATTTAGACTGAAGTGTTTTTTTATTTCAAATTCAGTGCTGTTTTATTTAGAATTTGGTGTTTTTATTTAGAATTCAGTGTTTTTTTATTTAGAATTCAGTGCTTTTTAAATTTAGAATCCAGTGTATTTTTATAAGAATTCAGTGTTTTTTAATTAGAATTTGGTGTTTTTATTTAGAATTGTGTGTTTTATTTAGAATTCAGTGTTTTTTATTCAGAATTTGGTGTTTTTTATTTAGAAGTCAGTGCTTTTTATTCAGAAAATTTTGCTTTTTGTTAGATTTGTGTGTTTTATTAGATGTTGGTGCTTTTTAGAATCCAGTGTTTTTCATTTAGAATTCAGTGTTTTTTATTTAGAATTCAGTGCTTTTTATTTAGAATTCAGTGCTTTTTATTTTGAATTCAGTGTTTATTTATTTAGAATTCAGTGTTTTTCTATTTAGAATTCCGAGCTTTTAAAATTTAGAATTTGGTGTTTTTATTTATACTTCAGTGTTTTTTTTTTTTAGAATTCAGTGCTTTTATTTAGAATTAAGTGTTTTTGATTTAGAATTCAGTGGGTTTTTATTTAGAATTCAGTGCTTTTTTAAATTTAGAATCCAGTGTATTTTTATTAGAATTCAGTGTTTTTTAATTAGAATTCAGTGTTTTTTACTCAGAATTTGGTGTTTTTTATTTAGAATTAAGTGTTTTTATTTAGAATTCAGTGTTTTTAATTTATAATTCAGTGTTTTTTATTTAGAATTCAGTGCTTTTTATTTAGAATTCAGTGTTTTGTATTGAGAATTTGGATATTTTTTTTAGAAGTCAGTCTTTTTCTATTTAGTATTCAGTGCTTTTTAATTTAGAATTTGGTGTTTTTTATTTAGACTTCAGTGTTTTTTTATTTCGAATTCAGTGCTTTTTTATTTAGAATTTGGTGTTTTTATTTAGAATTCATTGGGTTTTTATTTAGAATTCAGTGCTTTTTTAAATTTAGAATCCAGTGTATTTTTATTAGAATTCAGTGTTTATTAATTAGAATTCAGTGTTTTTTACTCAGAATTTGGTGTTTTTTATTTATACTTCAGTGTTTTTTTTAGAATTCAGTGCTTTTATTTAGAATTAAGTGTTTTTGATTTAGAATTCAGTGGGTTTTTATTTAGAATTCAGTGCTTTTTTAAATTTAGAATCCAGTGTATTTTTATTAGAATTCAGTGTTTTTTACTCAGAATTTGGTGTTTTTTATTTAGAATTAAGTGTTTTTATTTAGAATTCAGTGTTTTTAATTTATAATTCAGTGTTTTTTATTTAGAATTCAGTGCTTTTTATTTAGAATTCAGTGTTTTGTATTGAGAATTTGGATATTTTTTTTAGAAGTCAGTCTTTTTCTATTTAGTATTCAGTGCTTTTTAATTTAGAATTTGGTGTTTTTTCTTTAGACTTCAGTGTTTTTTATTTCGAATTCAGTGCTTTTTTATTTAGAATTTGGTGTTTTTATTTAGAATTCAGTGGGTTTTTATTTAGAATTCAGTGCTTTTTTAAATTTAGAATCCAGTGTATTTTTATTAGAATTCAGTGTTTATTAATTAGAATTCAGTGTTTTTTTACTCAGAATTTGGTGTTTTTTATTTAGAATTAAGTGTTTTTTATTTAGAATTCAGTGTTTTTAATTTAGAATTCAGTGTTTTTTATTTAGAATTCAGTGCTTTTTATTTAGAATTCAGTGTTTTGTATTGAGAATTTGGATATTTTTTTAGAAGTCAGTCTTTTTCTATTTAGAATTCAGTGCTTTTTAATTTAGAATTTGGTGTTTTTTATTTAGACTTCAGTGTTTTTTTTATTTCGAATACAGTGCTTTTTTAAAATTTAGAATCCAGTGTATTTTTTATTAGAATTCAGTGTTTTTTAATTAGAATTTGGTGTTTTTATTTAGAATTGTGTGTTTTATTTAGAATTCCGTGTTTTTTATTTAGAATTTGGTGTTTTTATTTAGAATTCAGTGTTTTTTTACTTAGAATTCAGTGCTTTTTTAAATTTAGAATCCAGTGTATTTTTATTAGAATTCAGTGTTTTTTTAATTAGAATTTGTTGTTTTTATTTAGAACTGTGTGTTTTATTTAGAATTCCTTGTTTTTTATTCAGAATTTGGTGTTTTTTATTTAGAAGTCACTGCTTTTTATTCAGAAAATTGTGCTTTTTGTTAGATTTGTGTGTTTTATTAGATGTTGGTGCTTTTTTAGAATCCAGTGTTTTTCATTTAGAATTCAGTGTTTTTTAATTAGAATTCAGTGCTTTTTATTTTGAATTCAGTGTTTATTTATTTAGAATTCAGTGTTTTTCTATTTAGAATTCAGTGTTTTTTATTTACAATTCAGTGCTTTTTATTTAGAATTCAGTGCTTTTTAATTTAGAATTTGGTGTTTTTTATTTAGACTGAAGTGTTTTTTTATTTCAAATTCAGTGCTGTTTTATTTAGAATTTGGTGTTTTTATTTAGAATTCAGTGTTTTTTTATTTAGAATTCAGTGCTTTTTAAATTTAGAATCCAGTGTATTTTTATAAGAATTCAGTGTTTTTTAATTAGAATTTGGTGTTTTTATTTAGAATTGTGTGTTTTATTTAGAATTCAGTGTTTTTTATTCAGAATTTGGTGTTTTTTATTTAGAAGTCAGTGCTTTTTATTCAGAAAATTTTGCTTTTTGTTAGATTTGTGTGTTTTATTAGATGTTGGTGCTTTTTAGAATCCAGTGTTTTTCATTTAGAATTCAGTGTTTTTTATTTAGAATTCAGTGCTTTTTATTTAGAATTCAGTGCTTTTTATTTTGAATTCAGTGTTAATTTATTTAGAATTCAGTGTTTTTCTATTTAGAATTCCGAGCTTTTAAAATTTAGAATTTGGTGTTTTTTATTTATACTTCAGTGTTTTTTTTTTTTTAGAATTCAGTGCTTTTATTTAGAATTAAGTGTTTTTGATTTAGAATTCAGTGGGTTTTTATTTAGAATTCAGTGCTTTTTTAAATTTAGAATCCAGTGTATTTTTATTAGAATTCAGTGTTTTTTAATTAGAATTCAGTGTTTTTTACTCAGAATTTGGTGTTTTTTATTTAGAATTAAGTGTTTTTATTTAGAATTCAGTGTTTTTAATTTATAATTCAGTGTTTTTTATTTAGAATTCAGTGCTTTTTATTTAGAATTCAGTGTTTTGTATTGAGAATTTGGATATTTTTTTTAGAAGTCAGTCTTTTTCTATTTAGTATTCAGTGCTTTTTAATTTAGAATTTGGTGTTTTTTATTTAGACTTCAGTGTTTTTTTATTTCGAATTCAGTGCTTTTTTATTTAGAATTTGGTGTTTTTATTTAGAATTCATTGGGTTTTTATTTAGAATTCAGTGCTTTTTTAAATTTAGAATCCAGTGTATTTTTATTAGAATTCAGTGTTTATTAATTAGAATTCAGTGTTTTTTACTCAGAATTTGGTGTTTTTTATTTATACTTCAGTGTTTTTTTTTAGAATTCAGTGCTTTTATTTAGAATTAAGTGTTTTTGATTTAGAATTCAGTGGGTTTTTATTTAGAATTCAGTGCTTTTTTAAATTTAGAATCCAGTGTATTTTTATTAGAATTCAGTGTTTTTTACTCAGAATTTGGTGTTTTTTATTTAGAATTAAGTGTTTTTATTTAGAATTCAGTGTTTTTAATTTATAATTCAGTGTTTTTTATTTAGAATTCAGTGCTTTTTATTTAGAATTCAGTGTTTTGTATTGAGAATTTGGATATTTTTTTTAGAAGTCAGTCTTTTTCTATTTAGTATTCACTGCTTTTTAATTTAGAATTTGGTGTTTTTTCTTTAGACTTCAGTGTTTTTTATTTCGAATTCAGTGCTTTTTTATTTAGAATTTGGTGTTTTTATTTAGAATTCAGTGGGTTTTTATTTAGAATTCAGTGCTTTTTTAAATTTAGAATCCAGTGTATTTTTATTAGAATTCAGTGTTTATTAATTAGAATTCAGTGTTTTTTTACTCAGAATTTGGTGTTTTTTATTTAGAATTAAGTGTTTTTTATTTAGAATTCAGTGTTTTTAATTTAGAATTCAGTGTTTTTTATTTAGAATTCAGTGCTTTTTATTTAGAATTCAGTGTTTTGTATTGAGAATTTGGATATTTTTTTAGAAGTCAGTCTTTTTCTATTTAGAATTCAGTGCTTTTTAATTTAGAATTTGGTGTTTTTTATTTAGACTTCAGTGTTTTTTTTATTTCGAATTCAGTGCTTTTTTAAAATTTAGAATCCAGTGTATTTTTTATTAGAATTCAGTGTTTTTTAATTAGAATTTGGTGTTTTTATTTAGAATTGTGTGTTTTATTTAGAATTCCGTGTTTTTTATTTAGAATTTGGTGTTTTTATTTAGAATTCAGTGTTTTTTTACTTAGAATTCAGTGCTTTTTTAAATTTAGAATCCAGTGTATTTTTATTAGAATTCAGTGTTTTTTTTAATTAGAATTTGTTGTTTTTATTTAGAACTGTGTGTTTTATTTAGAATTCCTTGTTTTTTATTCAGAATTTGGTGTTTTTTATTTAGAAGTCACTGCTTTTTATTCAGAAAATTGTGCTTTTTGTTAGATTTGTGTGTTTTATTAGATGTTGGTGCTTTTTTAGAATCCAGTGTTTTTCATTTAGAATTCAGTGTTTTTTAATTAGAATTCAGTGCTTTTTATTTTGAATTCAGTGTTTATTTATTTAGAATTCAGTGTTTTTCTATTTAGAATTCAGTGTTTTTTATTTAGAATTCAGTGCTTTTTATTTAGAATTCAGTGCTTTTTAATTTAGAATTTGGTGTTTTTTATTTAGACTTCAGTGTTTTTTTATTTCGAATTGAGTGCTTTTTTATTTAGAATTTGGTGTTTTTATTTAGAATTCAGTGTTTTTTTATTTAGAATTCAGTGCTTTTTTAAATTTAGAATCCAGTGTATTTTTATTAGAATTCAGTGTTTTTTAATTAGAATTTGGTGTTTTTATTTAGAATTGTGTGTTTTATTTAGAATTCAGTGTTTTTTATTCAGAATTTTGTGTTTTTTGTTTAGAAGTCAGTGCTTTTTATTCAGAAAATTTTGCTTTTTGTTAGATTTGTGTGTTTTATTAGATGTTGGTGCTTTTTTAGAATCCAGTGTTTTTAATTTAGAATTCAGTGTTTTTTATTTAGAATTCTGTGCTTTTTATTTGGAATTCAGTGATTTTTATTTTGAATTCAGTGTTTATTTATTGAGAATACAGTGTTTTTTTTTTTATTTAGAATTCAGTGCTATTTAAAATTTAGAATCCAGTGTATTTTCATTAGAATTCAGGTTTTTTTTTATTAGAATTCAGTGTTTTTAACCCAGAATTTGGTGTTTTTTATTTAGAATTAAGTGTTTTTTATTTAGAATTCAGTGTTTTTAATTCAGAATTCAGTGTTTTTTATTTAGAATTCAGTGCTTTTTATTTAGAATTCAGTGTTTTGTATTGAGAATTTGGATATTTTTTTAGAAGTCAGTGTTTTTCTATTTAGAATTAAGTGCTTGTAAAATTTAGAATTTCGTGTTTTTTATTTATACTTCAGTGTTTTTTTATTTAGAATTAAGTGCTTTTATTTAGAAATTGGTGTTTTTATTTAGAATTCAGTGGTTTTTTTAATTTAGAATTCAGTGCTTTTTATAATTTAGAATCCAGTGTATTTTTATTAGAATTCAGGGTTTTTTAATTACAATTTGGTGTTTTTATTTAGATTTGTGATTTTATTTAGAATTCTGTTTTTTACTCAGAATTTGGTGTTTTTTATTTAGAATTAAGTATTTTTAATTTAGAATTCAGTGTTTTTTAATTAGAATTCAGTGCTTTTATTTAGAATTTGGTGTTTTTATTTAGAATTCAGTGTTTTTTTTATTTAGAATTCAGTGCTTTTTTAAAGTCAGAAACCCGTGTATTTTTATTAGAATTCAGTGTTTTTTTTTATTACAATTTGGTGTTTTTATTTAGAATTGTGATTTTATTTAGAATTCAGTTTTTTATTCAGAATTTGGTGTTTTTAATTAGAAGTCAGTGCTTCGTATTGAGAAGTTGGATATTTTTTTTAGAAGTCAGTCTTTTTCTATTTAGAATTCAGTGCTTTTTAATTTAGAATTTGGTGTTTTTTATGTACACTTCAGTGTTTTTTTATTTCGAATTCAGTGCTTTTTTATTTAGAATTTGGTGTTTTTATTTAGAATTCAGTGTTTTTTTATTTCGAATTCAGTGCTTTTTTATTTAGAATTTGGTGTTTTTATTTAGAATTCAGTGTTTTTTTATTTAGAATTCAGTGCTTTTTTAAATTTAGAATCCAGTGTATTTTTATTAGAATTCAGTGTTTTTTAATTAGAATTTGGTGTTTTTATTTAGAATTGTGTGTTTTATTTAGAATTCAGTGTTTTTTATTCAGAATTTTGTGTTTTTTGTTTAGAAGTCAGTGCTTTTTATTCAGAAAATTTTGCTTTTTGTTAGATTTGTGTGTTTTATTAGATGTTGGTGCTTTTTTAGAATCCAGTGTTTTTAATTTAGAATTCAGTGTTTTTTATTTAGAATTCTGTGCTTTTTATTTGGAATTCAGTGATTTTTATTTTGAATTCAGTGTTTATTTATTGAGAATACAGTGTTTTTTTATTTAGAATTCAGTGCTATTTAAAATTTAGAATCCAGTGTATTTTCATTAGAATTCAGGTTTTTTTTAATTAGAATTCAGTGTTTTTAACCCAGAATTTGGTGTTTTTTATTTAGAATTAAGTGTTTTTTATTTAGAATTCAGTGTTTTTAATTCAGAATTCAGTGTTTTTTATTTAGAATTCAGTGCTTTTTATTTAGAATTCAGTGTTTTGTATTGAGAATTTGGATATTTTTTTAGAAGTCAGTGTTTTTCTATTTAGAATTAAGTGCTTGTAAAATTTAGAATTTCGTGTTTTTTATTTATACTTCAGTGTTTTTTTATTTAGAATTAAGTGCTTTTATTTAGAAATTGGTGTTTTTATTTAGAATTCAGTGGTTTTTTTAATTTAGAATTCAGTGCTTTTTATAATTTAGAATCCAGTGTATTTTTATTAGAATTCAGGGTTTTTTAATTACAATTTGGTGTTTTTATTTAGATTTGTGATTTTATTTAGAATTCTGTTTTTTACTCAGAATTTGGTGTTTTTTATTTAGAATTAAGTATTTTTTATTTAGAATTCAGTGTTTTTTAATTAGAATTCAGTGCTTTTATTTAGAATTTGGTGTTTTTATTTAGAATTCAGTGTTTTTTTATTTAGAATTCAGTGCTTTTTTAAAGTCAGAAACCCGTGTATTTTTATTAGAATTCAGTGTTTTTTTGATTACAATTTGGTGTTTTTATTTAGAATTGTGATTTTATTTAGAATTCAGTTTTTTATTCAGAATTTGGTGTTTTTAATTAGAAGTCAGTGCTTCGTATTGAGAAGTTGGATATTTTTTTTAGAAGTCAGTCTTTTTCTATTTAGAATTCAGTGCTTTTTAAATTAGAATTTGGTGTTTTTTATGTAGACTTCAGTGTTTTTTTTATTTCGAATTCAGTGCTTTTTTATTTAGAATTTGGTGTTTTTATTTAGAATTCAGTGCTTTTTTAAATTTAGAATCCAATGTATTTTTATTAGAATTCAGTGTTTTTTAATTAGAATTCAGTGTTTTTTACTCAGAATTTGGTGTTTTTTATTTAGAATTAAGTGTTTTTTATTCAGAATTCAGTGTTTTTAATTTAGAATTCAGTGCTTTTTATTTAGAATTCAGTGTTTTGTATTGAGAATTTGGATATTTTTTTAGAAGTCAGACTTTTTCTATTTAGAATTCAGTGCTTTTTAATTTAGAATTTGGTGTTTTTTATTTAGACTTCAGTGTTTTTTATTTCGAATTCAGTGCTGTTTCATTTAGAATTTGGTGTTTTTATTTAGAATTCAGTGTTTTTTTATTTAGAATTCAGTGCTTTTTTAAATTTAGAATCCAGTGTATTTTTATTAGAATTCAGTGTTTTTTAATTAGAATTTGGTGTTTTTATTTAGAATTGTGTGTTTTATTTAGAATTCAGTGTTTTTTATTCAGAATTTGGTGTTTTTTATTTAGAAGTCAGTGCTTTTTATTCAGAAAATTGTGCTTTTTGTTAGATTTGTGTGTTTTATTAGATGTTGGTGCTTTTTTAGAATCCAGTGTTTTTCATTTAGAATTCAGTGTTTTTTTTATTTAGAATTCAGTGCTTTTTATTTAGAATTCAGTGCTTTTTATTTTGAATTCAGTGTTTATTTATTTAGAATTCAGTGTTTTTCTATTTAGAATTCTGTGCTTTTAAAATTTAGAATTTGGTGTTTTTTATTTATACTTCAGTGTTTTTTCTTTAGAATTCAGTGCTTTTATTTAGAATTAAGTGTTTTTGATTTAGAATTCAGTGGGTTTTTATTTAGAATTCAGTGCTTTTTTAAATTTAGAATCCAGTGTATTTTTATTAGAATTCAGTGTTTTTTAATTAGAATTCAGTGTTTTTTACTCAGAATTTGGTGTTTTTTTATTTAGAATTCAGTGTTTTTTATTTAGAATTCAGTGTTTTTTATTTAGAATTCAGTGCTTTTTTTTAGATTTCAGTGTTTTGTATTGAGAATTTGGATATTTTTTTAGAAGTCAGTCTTTTTCTATTTAGAATTCAGTGGTTTTTAATTTAGAATTTGGTGTTTTTTATTTAGACTGAAGTGTTTTTTTATTTCAAATTCAGTGCTGTTTTATTTAGAATTTGGTGTTTTTATTTAGAATTCAGTGTTTTTTTATTTAGAATTCAGTGCTTTTTTAAATTTAGAATCCAGTGTATTTTTATAAGAATTCAGTGTTTTTTAATTAGAATTTGGTGTTTTTATTTAGAATTGTGTGTTTTATTTAGAATTCAGTGTTTTTTATTCAGAATTTGGTGTTTTTTATTTAGAAGTCAGTGCTTTTTATTCAGAAAATTGTGCTTTTTGTTAGATTTGTGTGTTTTATTAGATGTTGGTGCTTTTTTAGAATCCAGTGTTTTTCATTTAGAATTCAGTGTTTTTTTATTTAGAATTCAGTGCTTTTTATTTAGAATTCAGTGCTTTTTATTTTGAATTCAGTGTTTATTTATTTAGAATTTGGTGTTTTTAATTTAGAATTCAGTGTTTTCTATTGAGAATTTGGATTTTTTAAGAATTCAGTGTTTTTCTAATTAGAATTCAGTAGTTTTTTTATTTAGAATTTGGTGTTTTTTATTTAGACTTCAGTGCTTTTTATTTAGAATTCAGTGCTTTTTTATTTAGAATTCAGTGTTATTTTATTTAGAATTTATTGTTTTTTATTTAGAATTCAGTGTTTTGTATTGTGAACTTGGATATTTTTTTTAGAATTCAGTCTTTTTCTATTTAGAATTCAGTGCTTTTTTAATTTAGAATTCAGTGTTTTTATTTAGACTTCAGTGCTTTTTATTTAGAATTCAGTGCTTTTTTATTTAGAATTCAGTGTTTTTTTTATTTAGAATGTATTGTTTTTTTATTTAGAATTCAGTGCTTTTTTAATTTAGAATTTGGTGTTTTTTATTTAGAATTCAGTGTTTATTAATTAGAATTCAGTGTTTTTTATTCAGAATTTGGTGTATTTTATTTCGAATTAAGTGTTTTTTATTTAGATTTCAGTGTTTTTAATTTAGAATTCAGTGTTTTTTATTTAGAATTCAGTGCTTTTTATTTAGAATTCAGTGTTTATTTATTTAGAATTCAGTGCTTTTTATTTTGAATTCAGTGTTTTTTTTAATTTAGAATTCAGTGTAATTATTTAGAATTTAGTGTTTTTTATTTAGCATACAGTGTTTTTAATTTAGAATTCAGTGTTTTTATTTAGAATTCAGTGTTTTCTATTGAGAATTTGGATTTTTTTAGAATTTAGTGTTTTTCTAATTAGAATTCAGTAGTTTTTTAATTTAGAATTTGGTGTTTTTTATTTAGACTTCAGTGCTGTTTTATTTAGAATTCAGTGTTTTTTTATTTAGAATTTATTGTTTTTTTTATTTAGAATTCAGTGTTTTTATTTAGAATTCAGTGTTTTTATTTAGAATTTGTTTTTTTTTATTTAGAATTCAGTGGTTTTTTATTTAGAATTCAGTGCTTTTTTAATTTTAGAATACAGTGTATTTTTGTTAGAATTCAGTGTTTTTTTAAGTTAGAATGGTGTTTTTTCATTTAGAATTTAGTGTTATTTATTCAGAATTTGGTGTTTTTTATTTAGAAATCAGTGTTTTTTATTTAGAAGTCAGTGCTTTTTATTCAGAAAATTGTGCTATTTTTTAGAATTGTGTTTTTATTAGATGTTGGGGCTTTTTTAGAATTCTGTGTTTTTTATTTAGAATTCAGTGCTTTTTATTTGGAATTCAGTGCTTCTTTATTTAGAATTCAGTGTTTATTCATTTAGAATTCAATGTTTTTTTATTTAGAATTCAGTGTAATTATTTAGAATTCAGTGGTTTTTATTTAGAATAGAGTTTTTTTAAATTTAGAATTCAGTGTTGTTTTATTTAGAATTCAGTGTAATAATTCAGAATTCAGTTTTTTTTATTTAGAATTCAGTGCTTTTTTAATTTAGAATTTGGTGTTTTTTATTTAGAATTAAGTGTTTTTTTATTTAGATTTCAGATGTTTTTAATTTAGAATTTAGTGTTTTGTATTGAGAAATTGGATATTTTTTTAGAAGTCACTTTTTTCTATTTAGAATTCAGTGCTTTTTAATTTAGAATTTGGTGTTTTTTATTTAGACTTCAGTGTTTTTTATTTCGAATTCAGTGCTTTTTTATTTAGAATTTGGTGTTTTTATTTAGAATTAAGTGTTTTTTATTTAGAATTCACCACTTTTTAACATTTAGAATCCAGTGTATTTTTATTAGAATTCAGTGTATTTTTATTAGAATTCTGTTTTTATTTAGAATTGTGTTTGTAATTTAGAATTAAATGTTTTTATTCAGAATTTGGTGTTTTTTATGTAGAATTCACTGTTTTTTTATTTAGAATTCAATGTTTTTTATTTAGAAGTCAGTGCTTTTTATTCAGAAAATTGTGCTTTTTTTTAGATTTGTGTTTTTTATTAGATGTTGGTGCTTTTTTAGAATCCAGTGTTTTTAATATAGAATTCAGTGTTTTTTATTTAGAATTCACTGCTTTTAATTTAGAATTCAGTGCTTTTTATTTTGAATTCAGTGTTTTTTAATTTAGAATTCAGTGTAATTATTTAGAATTCAGTGTTTTTTATTTAGCATACAGTGTTTTTAATTTAGAATTCAGTGTTTTTATTTAGAATTCAGTGTTTTCTATTGAGAATTTGGATTTTTTTTAGAATTTAGTGTTTTTCTAATTAGAATTCAGTAGTTTTTTAATTTAGAATTTGGTGTTTTTATTTAGACTTCAGTGCTTTTTATTTAGAATTCAGTGCTTTTTTTATTTAGAATTCAGTGTTTTTTTATTTAGAATGTATTGTTTTTTATTTAGAATTCAGTGTTTTGTATTGAGAACTTGGATATTTTTTTTAGAATTCAGTCTTTTTCTATTTAGAAATCAGTGCTTTTTTAATTTAGAATTTGGTGTTTTTTATTTAGAATTTGGTGTTTTTTATTTAGAATTCAGTGTTTTTTAATTAGAATTCAGTGTTTTTTATTCAGAATTTGCTGTATTTTATTTCGAATTAAGTGTTTTTTATTTAGATTTCAGTGTTTTTAATTTAGAATTCAGTGTTTTTTATGTAGAATTCAGTGCTTTTTATTTAGAATTCAGTGTTAATTTATTTAGAATTCAGTGTTGTTTTATTTAGAATTCAGTGTAATTATTTAGAATTCAGTGTTTTTTTATTTAGAATTTGGTGTTTTTTATTTAGAATTCAGTGTTTTTTAATTAGAATTCAGTGTTTTTTATTCAGAATTTGCTGTATTTTATTTCGAATTAAGTGTTTTTTATTTAGATTTCAGTGTTTTTAATTTAGAATTCAGTGTTTTTTATTTAGAATTCAGTGCTTTTTATTTAGAATTCAGTGTTTATTTATTTAGAATTCAGTGTTGTTTTATTTAGAATTCAGTGTAATTATTTAGAATTCAGTGCTTTTTTAATTTAGAATTTGGTGTTTTTTATTTAGAATTTGGTGTTTTTTATTTAGAATTCAGTGATTTTTAATTAGAATTCAGTGTTTTTTATTCAGAATTTGCTGTATTTTATTTCGAATTAAGTGTTTTTTATTTAGATTTCAGTGTTTTTAATTTAGAATTCAGTGTTTTTTATGTAGAATTCAGTGCTTTTTATTTAGAATTCAGTGTTAATTTATTTAGAATTCAGTGTTGTTTTATTTAGAATTCAGTGTAATTATTTAGAATTCAGTGTTTTTTTATTTAGAATTTGGTGTTTTTTATTTAGAATTCAGTGTTTTTTAATTAGAATTCAGTGTTTTTTATTCAGAATTTGCTGTATTTTATTTCGAATTAAGTGTTTTTTATTTAGATTTCAGTGTTTTTAATTTAGAATTCAGTGTTTTTTATTTAGAATTCAGTGCTTTTTATTTAGAATTCAGTGTTTATTTATTTAGAATTCAGTGTTGTTTTATTTAGAATTCAGTGTAATTATTTAGAATTCAGTGTTTTTTTATTTAGAATTCAATGTAATTATTTAGAATTCAGTGTGTTTTATTTAGAATACAGTGTTTTTAATTTAGAATTCAGTGGTTTCTATTTAGAATTCAGTGCTTTTTAATTTAGAATTTGGTGTTTTTTATTTAGACTTCAGTGTTTTTTTATTTCGAAATCAGTGCTTTTTTATTTAGAATTTGGTGTTTTAATTTAGAATTGTGTGTTTTATTTAAAAATTCAGTGTTTTTTATTCAGAATTTGGTGTTTTTTATTTAGAAGTGAGTGCTTTTTATTCAGAAAATTTTGCTTTTTTTAGAATTGTGTTTTTATTAGATGTTGGTGCTTTTTTAGAATTCAGTGTTTTTTTTATTTATAATTCAGTGTTTTTAATTTAGAATTCAGTGTTTTCTATTGAGAATTTGGATTTTTTAAGAATTCAGTGTTTTTCTAATTAGAATTCAGTAGTCTTTTTATTTAGAATTTGGTGTTTTTTATTTAGACTTCAGTGCTTTTTATTTAGAATTCAGTGCTTTTTTATTTAGAATTCAGTGTTATTTTATTTAGAATGTATTGTTTTTTATTTAGAATTCAGTGTTTTGTATTGAGAACTTGGATATATTTTTTAGAATTCAGTCTTTTTCTATTTAGAATTCAGTGCTTTTTAATTTAGAATTTGGTGTTTTTTATTTAGAATTTGGTGTTTTTTATTTAGAATTCAGTGTTTTTTAATTAGAATTCAGTGTTTTTTATTCAGAATTTGCTGTATTTTATTTCAAATTAAGTGTTTTTTATTTAGATTTCAGTGTTTTTAATTTAGAATTCAGTGTTTTTTATTTAGAATTCAGTGCTTTTTATTTAGAATTCAGTGTTTATTTATTTAGAATTCAGTGTTGTTTTATTTAGAATTCAGTGTAATTATTTAGAATTCAGTGTTTTTTATTTAGAATTCAGTGTTTTTTTTATTTAGAATTCAGTGTAATTATTTAGAATTCAGTGTTGTTTTATTTAGAATTCAGTGTAATAATTCAGAATTCAGTGTTTTTTATTTAGAATTCAGTGCTTTTTTAATTTAGAATTTGGTGTTTTTTATTTAGAATTAAGTGTTTTTTATTTAGATTTCAGTGTTTTTAATTTAGAATTTAGTGTTTTGTATTGAGAATTTTGATATTTTTTTAGAAGTCACTTTTTTCTATTTAGAATTCAGTGCTTTTTAATTTAGAATTTGGTGTTTTTATTTAGACTTCAGTGTTTTTTATTTCGAATTCAGTGCTTTTTTATTTAGAATTTGGTGTTTTTATTTAGAATTAAGTGTTTTTTTATTTAGAATTCACCACTTTTTAACATTTAGAATCCAGTGTATTTTTATTAGAATTCAGTGTATTTTTATTAGAATTCTGTTTTTATTTAGAATTGTGTTTGTAATTTAGAATTAAATGTTTTTATTCAGAATTTGGTGTTTTTTATGTAGAATTCACTGTTTTTTTATTTAGAATTCAATGTTTTTTATTTAGAAGTCAGTGCTTTTTATTCAGAAAATTGTGCTTTTTTTAGAATTGTGTTTTTATTAGATGTTGGTGCTTTTTTAGAATTCAGTTTTTTTTTTTTTTAGAATTCAGTGTTTTTAATTTAGAATTCAGTGTTTTCTATTCAGAATTTGGATTTTTTAAGAATTCAGTGTTTTTCTAATTAGAATTCAGTAGTTTTTTTTATTTAGAATTTGGTGTTTTTTATTTAGACTTCAGTGCTTTTTATTTAGAATTCAGTGCTTTTTTATTTAGAATTCAGTGTTATTTTATTTAGATTGTATTGTTTTTTATTTAGAATTCAGTGTTTTGTATTGAGAACTTGGATATTTTTTTTAGAATTCAGTCTTTTTCTATTTAGAATTCAGTGCTTTTTTAATTTAGAATTTGGTGTTTTTTATTTAGAATTGTGTGTTTTTTATTTAGAATTCAGTGTTTTTTATTTAGAATTCAGTGCTTTTTATTTAGAATTCAGTGTTTATTTATTTAGAATTCAGTGTTGTTTTATTTAGAATTCAGTGTAATTATTTAGAATTCAGTGTTTTTTTTATTTAGAATTTGGTGTTTTTTTATTTAGAATTCAGTGTTTTTTAATTAGAATTCAGTGTTTTTTATTCAGAATTTGCTGTATTTTATTTCGAATTAAGTGTTTTTTATTTAGATTTCAGTGTTTTTAATTTAGAATTCAGTGTTTTTTTATTTAGAATTCAGTGCTTTTTATTTAGAATTCAGTGTTTATTTATTTAGAATTCAGTGTTGTTTTATTTAGAATTCAGTGTAATTATTTAGAATGCAGTGTTTTTTTTATTTAGAATTTGGTGTTTTTTATTTAGAATTCAGTGTTTTTTAATTAGAATTCAGTGTTTTTTATTCAGAATTTGCTGTATTTTATTTCGAATTAAGTGTTTTTTATTTAGATTTCAGTGTTTTTAATTTAGAATTCAGTGTTTTTTTATTTAGAATTCAGTGCTTTTTATTTAGAATTCAGTGTTTATTTATTTAGAATTCAGTGCTTTTTTATTTAGAATTCAGTGTTATTTTATTTAGAATGTATTGTTTTTTATTTAGAATTCAGTGTTTTGTATTGAGAACTTGGATATTTTTTTTAGAATTCAGTCTTTTTCTATTTAGAATTCAGTGCTTTTTTAATTTAGAATTTGGTGTTTTTTATTTAGAATTTGGTGTTTTTTATTTAGAATTCAGTGTTTTTTAATTAGAATTCAGTGTTTTTTATTCAGAATTTGCTGTATTTTATTTCGAATGAAGTGTTTTTTATTTAGATTTCAGTGTTTTTAATTTAGAATTCAGTGTTTTTTATTTAGAATTCAGTGCTTTTTATTTAGAATTCAGTGTTTATTTATTTAGAATTCAGTGTTGTTTTATTTAGAATTCAGTGTAATTATTTAGAATTCAGTGTTTTTTTTATTTAGAATTTGGTGTTTTTTATTTAGAATTCAGTGCTTTTTAATTAGAATTCAGTGTTTTTTATTCAGAATTTGCTGTATTTTATTTCGAATTAAGTGTTTTTTATTTAGATTTCAGTGTTTTTAATTTATAGTTCAGTGTTTTTTATTTAGAATTCAGTGCTTTTTATTTAGAATTCAGTGTTTATTTATTTAGAATTCAGTGTTGTTTTATTTAGAATTCAGTGTAATTATTTAGAATTCAGTGTTTTTTTTATTTAGAATTTGGTGTTTTTTATTTAGAATTCAGTGTTTTTTAATTAGAATTCAGTGTTTTTTATTCAGAATTTGCTGTATTTTATTTCGAATTAAGTGTTTTTTATTTAGATTTCAGTGTTTTTAATTTAGAATTCAGTGTTTTTTTATTTAGAATTCAGTGCTTTTTATTTAGAATTCAGTGTTTATTTATTTAGAATTCAGTGTTGTTTTATTTAGAATTCAGTGTAATTATTTAGAATTCAGTGTTTTTTTTATTTAGAATTCAGTGTAATTATTTAGAATTCAGTGTGTTTTATTTAGAATACAGTGTTTTTAATTTAGAATTCAGTGGTTTCTATTTAGAATTCAGTGCTTTTTAATTTAGAATTTGGTGTTTTTTATTTAGACTTCAGTGTTTTTTATTTCGAAATCAGTGCTTTTTTATTTAGAATTTGGTGTTTTAATTTAGAATTGTGTGTTTTATTTAAAAATTCAGTGTTTTTTATTCAGAATTTGGTGTTTTTTATTTAGAAGTCAGTGCTTTTTATTCAGAAAACTGTGCTTTTTTTAGAATTGTGTTTTTATTAGATGTTGGTGCTTTTTTAGAATTCAGTGTTTTTTTTATTTAGAATTCAGTGTTTTTAATTTAGAATTCAGTGTTTTCTATTGAGAATTTGGATTTTTTAAGAATTCAGTGTTTTTCTAATTAGAATTCAGTAGTCTTTTTATTTAGAATTTGGTGTTTTTTATTTAGACTTCAGTGCTTTTTATTTAGAATTCAGTGCTTTTTTATTTAGAATTCAGTGTTATTTTATTTAGAATGTATTGTTTTTTATTTAGAATTCAGTGCTTTTTAATTAGAATTCAGTGTTTTTTATTCAGAATTTGCTGTATTTTATTTCGAATTAAGTGTTTTTTATTTAGATTTCAGTGTTTTTAATTTATAGTTCAGTGTTTTTTATTTAGAATTCAGTGCTTTTTATTTAGAATTCAGTGTTTATTTATTTAGAATTCAGTGTTGTTTTATTTAGAATTCAGTGTAATTATTTAGAATTCAGTGTTTTTTTTATTTAGAATTTGGTGTTTTTTATTTAGAATTCAGTGTTTTTTAATTAGAATTCAGTGTTTTTTATTCAGAATTTGCTGTATTTTATTTCGAATTAAGTGTTTTTTATTTAGATTTCAGTGTTTTTAATTTAGAATTCAGTGTTTTTTATTTAGAATTCAGTGCTTTTTATTTAGAATTCAGTGTTTATTTATTTAGAATTCAGTGTTGTTTTATTTAGAATTCAGTGTAATTATTTAGAATTCAGTGTTTTTTTTATTTAGAATTCAGTGTAATTATTTAGAATTCAGTGTGTTTTATTTAGAATACAGTGTTTTTAATTTAGAATTCAGTGGTTTCTATTTAGAATTCAGTGCTTTTTAATTTAGAATTTGGTGTTTTTTATTTAGACTTCAGTGTTTTTTATTTCGAAATCAGTGCTTTTTTATTTAGAATTTGGTGTTTTAATTTAGAATTGTGTGTTTTATTTAAAAATTCAGTGTTTTTTATTCAGAATTTGGTGTTTTTTATTTAGAAGTCAGTGCTTTTTATTCAGAAAACTGTGCTTTTTTTAGAATTGTGTTTTTATTAGATGTTGGTGCTTTTTTAGAATTCAGTGTTTTTTTTATTTAGAATTCAGTGTTTTTAATTTAGAATTCAGTGTTTTCTATTGAGAATTTGGATTTTTTAAGAATTCAGTGTTTTTCTAATTAGAATTCAGTAGTCTTTTTATTTAGAATTTGGTGTTTTTTATTTAGACTTCAGTGCTTTTTATTTAGAATTCAGTGCTTTTTTATTTAGAATTCAGTGTTATTTTATTTAGAATGTATTGTTTTTTATTTAGAATTCAGTGTTTTGTATTGAGAACTTGGATATATTTTTTTAGAATTCAGTCTTTTTCTATTTAGAATTCAGTGCTTTTTTAATTTAGAATTTGGTGTTTTTTATTTAGAATTTGGTGTTTTTTATTTAGAATTCAGTGTTTTTTAATTAGAATTCAGTGTTTTTTATTCAGAATTTGCTGTATTTTATTTCGAATTAAGTGTTTTTTATTTAGATTTCAGTGTTTTTAATTTAGAATTCGGTGTTTTTTATTTAGAATTCAGTGCTTTTTATTTAGAATTCAGTGTGTATTTATTTAGAATTCAGTGTTTTTTATTTAGAATTCAGTGTTTTTTTTTATTTAGAATTCAGTGTAATTATTTAGAATTCAGTGTGTTTTATTTAGAATACAGTGTTTTTAATTTAGAATTCAGTGGTTTTTATTTAGAATTCAGTGTTTTGTATAGAGAAATTGGATTTTTTTTAGAAGTCATTCTTTTTCTATTTAGAATTCAGTGCTTTTTAATTTAGAATTTGGTGTTTTTTATTTAGACTTCAGTGTTTTTTTATTTCGAAATCAGTGCTTTTTTATTTAGATTTCAGTGTTTTTAATTTAGAATTCAGTGTTTTTTATGTAGAATTCAGTGCTTTTTATTTAGAATTCAGTGTTAATTTATTTAGAATTCAGTGTTGTTTTATTTAGAATTCAGTGTAATTATTTAGAATTCAGTGTTTTTTTATTTAGAATTTGGTGTTTTTTATTTAGAATTCAGTGTTTTTTAATTAGAATTCAGTGTTTTTTATTCAGAATTTGCTGTATTTTATTTCGAATTAAGTGTTTTTTATTTAGATTTCAGTGTTTTTAATTTAGAATTCAGTGTTTTTTATTTAGAATTCAGTGCTTTTTATTTAGAATTCAGTGTTTATTTATTTAGAATTCAGTGTTGTTTTATTTAGAATTCAGTGTAATTATTTAGAATTCAGTGCTTTTTTAATTTAGAATTTGGTGTTTTTTATTTAGAATTTGGTGTTTTTTATTTAGAATTCAGTGTTTTTTAATTAGAATTCAGTGTTTTTTATTCAGAATTTGCTGTATTTTATTTCGAATTAAGTGTTTTTTATTTAGATTTCAGTGTTTTTAATTTAGAATTCAGTGTTTTTTATGTAGAATTCAGTGCTTTTTATTTAGAATTCAGTGTTAATTTATTTAGAATTCAGTGTTGTTTTATTTAGAATTCAGTGTAATTATTTAGAATTCAGTGTTTTTTTATTTAGAATTTGGTGTTTTTTATTTAGAATTCAGTGTTTTTTAATTAGAATTCAGTGTTTTTTATTCAGAATTTGCTGTATTTTATTTTGAATTAAGTGTTTTTTATTTAGATTTCAGTGTTTTTAATTTAGAATTCAGTGTTTTTTATTTAGAATTCAGTGCTTTTTATTTAGAATTCAGTGTTTATTTATTTAGAATTCAGTGTTGTTTTATTTAGAATTCAGTGTAATTATTTAGAATTCAGTGTTTTTTTTATTTAGAATTCAATGTAATTATTTAGAATTCAGTGTGTTTTATTTAGAATACAGTGTTTTTAATTTAGAATTCAGTGGTTTCTATTTAGAATTCAGTGCTTTTTAATTTAGAATTTGGTGTTTTTTATTTAGACTTCAGTGTTTTTTTATTTCGAAATCAGTGCTTTTTTATTTAGAATTTGGTGTTTTAATTTAGAATTGTGTGTTTTATTTAAAAATTAAGTGTTTTTTATTCAGAATTTGGTGTTTTTTATTTAGAAGTCAGTGCTTTTTATTCAGAAAATTTTGCTTTTTTTAGAATTGTGTTTTTATTAGATGTTGGTGCTTTTTTAGAATTCAGTGTTTTTTTTATTTATAATTCAGTGTTTTTAATTTAGAATTCAGTGTTTTCTATTGAGAATTTGGATTTTTTAAGAATTCAGTGTTTTTCTAATTAGAATTCAGTAGTCTTTTTATTTAGAATTTGGTGTTTTTTATTTAGACTTCAGTGCTTTTTATTTAGAATTCAGTGCTTTTTTATTTAGAATTCAGTGTTATTTTATTTAGAATGTATTGTTTTTTATTTAGAATTCAGTGTTTTGTATTGAGAACTTGGATATATTTTTTAGAATTCAGTCTTTTTCTATTTAGAATTCAGTGCTTTTTAATTTAGAATTTGGTGTTTTTTATTTAGAATTTGGTGTTTTTTATTTAGAATTCAGTGTTTTTTAATTAGAATTCAGTGTTTTTTATTCAGAATTTGCTGTATTTTATTTCAAATTAAGTGTTTTTTATTTAGATTTCAGTGTTTTTAATTTAGAATTCAGTGTTTTTTATTTAGAATTCAGTGCTTTTTATTTAGAATTCAGTGTTTATTTATTTAGAATTCAGTGTTGTTTTATTTAGAATTCAGTGTAATTATTTAGAATTCAGTGTTTTTTATTTAGAATTCAGTGTTTTTTTTATTTAGAATTCAGTGTAATTATTTAGAATTCAGTGTTGTTTTATTTAGAATTCAGTGTAATAATTCAGAATTCAGTGTTTTTTATTTAGAATTCAGTGCTTTTTTAATTTAGAATTTGGTGTTTTTTATTTAGAATTAAGTGTTTTTTATTTAGATTTCAGTGTTTTTAATTTAGAATTTAGTGTTTTGTATTGAGAATTTTGATATTTTTTTAGAAGTCACTTTTTTCTATTTAGAATTCAGTGCTTTTTAATTTAGAATTTGGTGTTTTTATTTAGACTTCAGTGTTTTTTATTTCGAATTCAGTGCTTTTTTATTTAGAATTTGGTGTTTTTATTTAGAATTAAGTGTTTTTTTATTTAGAATTCACCACTTTTTAACATTTAGAATCCAGTGTATTTTTATTAGAATTCAGTGTATTTTTATTAGAATTCTGTTTTTATTTAGAATTGTGTTTGTAATTTAGAATTAAATGTTTTTATTCAGAATTTGGTGTTTTTTATGTAGAATTCACTGTTTTTTTATTTAGAATTCAATGTTTTTTATTTAGAAGTCAGTGCTTTTTATTCAGAAAATTGTGCTTTTTTTAGAATTGTGTTTTTATTAGATGTTGGTGCTTTTTTAGAATTCAGTTTTTTTTTTTTTAGAATTCAGTGTTTTTAATTTAGAATTCAGTGTTTTCTATTCAGAATTTGGATTTTTTAAGAATTCAGTGTTTTTCTAATTAGAATTCAGTAGTTTTTTTTATTTAGAATTTGGTGTTTTTTATTTAGACTTCAGTGCTTTTTATTTAGAATTCAGTGCTTTATTATTTAGAATTCAGTGTTATTTTATTTAGATTGTATTGTTTTTTATTTAGAATTCAGTGTTTTGTATTGAGAACTTGGATATTTTTTTTAGAATTCAGTCTTTTTCTATTTAGAATTCAGTGCTTTTTTAATTTAGAATTTGGTGTTTTTTATTTAGAATTGTGTGTTTTTTATTTAGAATTCAGTGTTTTTTATTTAGAATTCAGTGCTTTTTATTTAGAATTCAGTGTTTATTTATTTAGAATTCTGTGTTGTTTTATTTAGAATTCAGTGTAATTATTTAGAATTCAGTGTTTTTTTTATTTAGAATTTGGTGTTTTTTTATTTAGAATTCAGTGTTTTTTAATTAGAATTCAGTGTTTTTTATTCAGAATTTGCTGTATTTTATTTCGAATTAAGTGTTTTTTATTTAGATTTCAGTGTTTTTAATTTAGAATTCAGTGTTTTTTATTTAGAATTCAGTGCTTTTTATTTAGAATTCAGTGTTTATTTATTTAGAATTCAGTGTTGTTTTATTTAGAATTCAGTGTAATTATTTAGAATGCAGTGTTTTTTTTATTTAGAATTTGGTGTTTTTTATTTAGAATTCAGTGTTTTTTAATTAGAATTCAGTGTTTTTTATTCAGAATTTGCTGTATTTTATTTCGAATTAAGTGTTTTTTATTTAGATTTCAGTGTTTTTAATTTAGAATTCAGTGTTTTTTTATTTAGAATTCAGTGCTTTTTATTTAGAATTCAGTGTTTATTTATTTAGAATTCAGTGCTTTTTTATTTAGAATTCAGTGTTATTTTATTTAGAATGTATTGTTTTTTATTTAGAATTCAGTGTTTTGTATTGAGAACTTGGATATTTTTTTTAGAATTCAGTCTTTTTCTATTTAGAATTCAGTGCTTTTTTAATTTAGAATTTGGTGTTTTTTATTTAGAATTTGGTGTTTTTTATTTAGAATTCAGTGTTTTTTAATTAGAATTCAGTGTTTTTTATTCAGAATTTGCTGTATTTTATTTCGAATGAAGTGTTTTTTATTTAGATTTCAGTGTTTTTAATTTAGAATTCAGTGTTTTTTATTTAGAATTCAGTGCTTTTTATTTAGAATTCAGTGTTTATTTATTTAGAATTCAGTGTTGTTTTATTTAGAATTCAGTGTAATTATTTAGAATTCAGTGTTTTTTTTATTTAGAATTTGGTGTTTTTTATTTAGAATTCAGTGCTTTTTAATTAGAATTCAGTGTTTTTTATTCAGAATTTGCTGTATTTTATTTCGAATTAAGTGTTTTTTATTTAGATTTCAGTGTTTTTAATTTATAGTTCAGTGTTTTTTATTTAGAATTCAGTGCTTTTTATTTAGAATTCAGTGTTTATTTATTTAGAATTCAGTGTTGTTTTATTTAGAATTCAGTGTAATTATTTAGAATTCAGTGTTTTTTTTATTTAGAATTTGGTGTTTTTTATTTAGAATTCAGTGTTTTTTAATTAGAATTCAGTGTTTTTTATTCAGAATTTGCTGTATTTTATTTCGAATTAAGTGTTTTTTATTTAGATTTCAGTGTTTTTAATTTAGAATTCAGTGTTTTTTTATTTAGAATTCAGTGCTTTTTATTTAGAATTCAGTGTTTATTTATTTAGAATTCAGTGTTGTTTTATTTAGAATTCAGTGTAATTATTTAGAATTCAGTGTTTTTTTTATTTAGAATTCAGTGTAATTATTTAGAATTCAGTGTGTTTTATTTAGAATACAGTGTTTTTAATTTAGAATTCAGTGGTTTCTATTTAGAATTCAGTGCTTTTTAATTTAGAATTTGGTGTTTTTTATTTAGACTTCAGTGTTTTTTATTTCGAAATCAGTGCTTTTTTATTTAGAATTTGGTGTTTTAATTTAGAATTGTGTGTTTTATTTAAAAATTCAGTGTTTTTTATTCAGAATTTGGTGTTTTTTATTTAGAAGTCAGTGCTTTTTATTCAGAAAACTGTGCTTTTTTTAGAATTGTGTTTTTATTAGATGTTGGTGCTTTTTTAGAATTCAGTGTTTTTTTTATTTAGAATTCAGTGTTTTTAATTTAGAATTCAGTGTTTTCTATTGAGAATTTGGATTTTTTAAGAATTCAGTGTTTTTCTAATTAGAATTCAGTAGTCTTTTTATTTAGAATTTGGTGTTTTTTATTTAGACTTCAGTGCTTTTTATTTAGAATTCAGTGCTTTTTTATTTAGAATTCAGTGTTATTTTATTTAGAATGTATTGTTTTTTATTTAGAATTCAGTGCTTTTTAATTAGAATTCAGTGTTTTTTATTCAGAATTTGCTGTATTTTATTTCGAATTAAGTGTTTTTTATTTAGATTTCAGTGTTTTTAATTTATAGTTCAGTGTTTTTTATTTAGAATTCAGTGCTTTTTATTTAGAATTCAGTGTTTATTTATTTAGAATTCAGTGTTGTTTTATTTAGAATTCAGTGTAATTATTTAGAATTCAGTGTTTTTTTTATTTAGAATTTGGTGTTTTTTATTTAGAATTCAGTGTTTTTTAATTAGAATTCAGTGTTTTTTATTCAGAATTTGCTGTATTTTATTTCGAATTAAGTGTTTTTTATTTAGATTTCAGTGTTTTTAATTTAGAATTCAGTGTTTTTTTATTTAGAATTCAGTGCTTTTTATTTAGAATTCAGTGTTTATTTATTTAGAATTCAGTGTTGTTTTATTTAGAATTCAGTGTAATTATTTAGAATTCAGTGTTTTTTTTATTTAGAATTCAGTGTAATTATTTAGAATTCAGTGTGTTTTATTTAGAATACAGTGTTTTTAATTTAGAATTCAGTGGTTTCTATTTAGAATTCAGTGCTTTTTAATTTAGAATTTGGTGTTTTTTATTTAGACTTCAGTGTTTTTTATTTCGAAATCAGTGCTTTTTTATTTAGAATTTGGTGTTTTAATTTAGAATTGTGTGTTTTATTTAAAAATTCAGTGTTTTTTATTCAGAATTTGGTGTTTTTTATTTAGAAGTCAGTGCTTTTTATTCAGAAAACTGTGCTTTTTTTAGAATTGTGTTTTTATTAGATGTTGGTGCTTTTTTAGAATTCAGTGTTTTTTTTATTTAGAATTCAGTGTTTTTAATTTAGAATTCAGTGTTTTCTATTGAGAATTTGGATTTTTTAAGAATTCAGTGTTTTTCTAATTAGAATTCAGTAGTCTTTTTATTTAGAATTTGGTGTTTTTTATTTAGACTTCAGTGCTTTTTATTTAGAATTCAGTGCTTTTTTATTTAGAATTCAGTGTTATTTTATTTAGAATGTATTGTTTTTTATTTAGAATTCAGTGTTTTGTATTGAGAACTTGGATATATTTTTTTAGAATTCAGTCTTTTTCTATTTAGAATTCAGTGCTTTTTTAATTTAGAATTTGGTGTTTTTTATTTAGAATTTGGTGTTTTTTATTTAGAATTCAGTGTTTTTTAATTAGAATTCAGTGTTTTTTATTCAGAATTTGCTGTATTTTATTTCGAATTAAGTGTTTTTTATTTAGATTTCAGTGTTTTTAATTTAGAATTCGGTGTTTTTTATTTAGAATTCAGTGCTTTTTATTTAGAATTCAGTGTGTATTTATTTAGAATTCAGTGTTTTTTATTTAGAATTCAGTGTTTTTTTTTATTTAGAATTCAGTGTAATTATTTAGAATTCAGTGTGTTTTATTTAGAATACAGTGTTTTTAATTTAGAATTCAGTGGTTTTTATTTAGAATTCAGTGTTTTGTATAGAGAAATTGGATTTTTTTTAGAAGTCATTCTTTTTCTATTTAGAATTCAGTGCTTTTTAATTTAGAATTTGGTGTTTTTTATTTAGACTTCAGTGTTTTTTTATTTCGAAATCAGTGCTTTTTTATTTAGAATTTGGTGTTTTAATTTAGAATTGTGTGTTTTATTTAAAAATTCAGTGTTTTTTATTCAGAATTTGGTGTTTTTTATTTAGAAGTCAGTGCTTTTTATTCAGAAAATTGTGCTTTTTTTAGATTTGTGTTTTTTATTAGATGTTGGTGCTTTTTTAGAATCCAGTGTTTTTAATATAGAATTCAGTGTTTTTTATTTAGAATTCACTGCTTTTAATTTAGAATTCAGTGCTTTTTATTTTGAATTCAGTGTTTTTTAATTTAGAATTCAGTGTAATTATTTAGAATTCAGTGTTTTTTATTTTGAAATCAGTGCTTTTTTATTTAGAATTTGGTGTTTTAATTTAGAATTCAGTGGTTTTTTTTATTTAGAATTCAGTGTTTTTTTTATTTAGAATCCAGAGTATTTTTTATTAGAATTCAGTGTTTTTTAATTAGAATTTGGTGTTTTTATTTAGAATTGTGTTTTATTTTGAATTCAGTGTTTTTTATTCAGAATTTGGTGTTTTTTATTTAGAAGTCAGTGTTTTTTATTCAGAAAATTGTGCTTTTTTTAGATTTGTGTTTTTATTAGATGTTGGTGCTTTTTTAGAATCCAGTGTTTTTTATTTAGAATTCACTGCTTTTAATTTAGAATTCAGTGCTTTTTATATTGAATTCAGTGTTTTTTAATTTAGAATTGAGTGTAATTATTTAGAATTCAGTGTTTTTTTATTCAGCATACAGTGTTTTTAATTTAGAATTCAGTGTTTTTATTTAGAATTCAGTGTTTTCTATTGAGAATTTGGATTTTTTTAGAATTCAGTGTTTTTCTAATTAGAATTCAGTAGTTTTTTATTTAGAATTTGGTGTTTTTTATTTAGACCAGTGCTTTTTCTTTAGAATTCAGTGCTTTTTTATTTAGAATTCAGTGTTTTTTTATTTAGATTTTTTTGTATTTTTATGTAGAATTCAGTGTTTTTATTTAGAATTCAGTGTTTTTTTATTTAGAATGTGTTTTTTTTATTTAGAATTCCGTGTTTTTTATTTAGAAGTCAGTGCTTTTTATTCAAAAAATTGTGCTTTTTTTTAGAATTGTGTTTTTATTAGATGTTGGTGCTTTTTTAGAATTCAGTGTTTTTTATTTAGAATTCAGTGCTTTTTATTTAGAATTCAGTGCTTCATTATTTAGAATTCAGTGTTTATTTATTTAGAATTCAGTGTTTATTTATTTAGAATACAATGTTTTTCATTTAGAATTCAGCGGTTTTTTTTATTTAGAATTCAGTGTAATTATTTAGAATTCAGTGGTTTTTATTTAGAATAAAGTGTTTTTAATTTAGAATTCAGTGGTTTTTATTTAGAATTCAGTGTTTTGTAATGAGAACTTGGATATTTTTTTAGAATTCAGTCATTTTCTATTTAGAATTCAGTGCTTTTTTAATTTAGCATTTGGTGTTTTATATTTAGAATTAAGTGCTTTTTATTTAGAATTCAGTGTTTATTTATTTAGAATTCAGTGTTTTTTTATTTAGAATTCAGTGTAATTATTTAGAATTCAGTGTTTTTTATTTAGACTTCAGTGTTTTTTTTATTTAGAATTCAGTGTAATTATTTAGAATTCAGTGTGTTTTATTTAGAATACAGTGTTTTTAATTTAGAATTCAGTGGTTTTTATTTAGAATTCAGTGTTTTGTATTGAGAATTTGGATTTTTTTTAGAAGTCATTCTTTTTCTATTTAGAATTCAGTGCTTTTTAATTTAGAATTTGGTGTTTTTTATTTAGACTTCAGTGTTTTTTTATTTCGAAATCAGTGCTTTTTTATTTAGAATTTGGTGTTTTATTTAGAATTCAGTGTTTTTTTATTTAGAATTCAGTTCTTTTTTTAAATGTAGAATCCAGTGTATTTTTTTAGATTTCAGTGTTTTTCAATTAGAATTTGGTGTTTTTATTTAGAATTGTGTGTTTTATTTAGAATTAAGTGTTTTTTATTCAGAATTTGGTGTTTTTTATTTAGAAGTCAGTGCTTTTTATTCAGAAAATTGTGCTTTTTTTTAGATTTGTGTTTTTATTAGATGTTGGTGCTTTTTTAGAATCCAGTGTTTTTAATTTAGAATTCAGTGTTTTTTATTTAGAATTCACTGCTTTTAATCTAGAATTCAGTGCTTTTTATATTGAATTAATTGTTTTTTAATTTAGAATTCAGTGTAATTATTTAGAATTCAGTGTTTTTTATTTAGCATACAGTCTTTTTAATTTCGAATTCAGTGTTTTTATTTAGAATTCAGTGTTTTCTATTGAGAATTTGGATTTTTTTAGAATTCAGTGTTTTTCTAATTAGAATTCAGTAGTTTTTTTATTTAGAATTTGATGTTTTTTATTTAGACTTCAGTTCTTTTTATTTAGAATTCAGTGCTTTTTTATTTAGAATTCAGTGTTTTTTTATTTAGAATTTATTGTATTTTTATGTAGAATTAAGTGTTTTTATTTAGAATTCAGTGTTTTTTATTTAGAATGTGTTTTTTTATTTAGAATTCAGTGCTTTTTTAATTTTAGAATACAGTGTATTTTTGTTAAAATTCAGTGTTTTTTTTTAGTTAGAATGGTGTTTTTTCATTTAGAATTTAGTGTTTTTTATTCAGAATTTGGTGTTTTTTATTTAGAATTAAGTGTTTTTTATCTAGAAATCAGTGTTTTTTATTTAGAAGTCAGTCTTTTTATTCAGAAAATTGTGCTTTTTTTAGAATTGTGTTTTTATTTGATGTGGGGGCTTTTTTAGAATTCAGTGTTTTTTTTTTTTTAGAATTCAGTGTTTTTAATTTAGAATTCAGTGTTTTGTATTGAGAACTTGGATATTTTTTTAGAATTCAGTCTTTTTCTATTTAGAATTCAGTGCTTTTTTAATTTAGAATTTGGTGTTTTTTATTTAGAATTTGGTGTTTTTTATTTAGAATTCAGTGTTTTTTAATTAGAATTCAATGTTTTTTATTCAGAATTTGCTGTATTTTATTTCGAATTAAGTGTTTTTTATTTAGATTTCAGTGTTTTTAATTTAGAATTCAGTGTTTTTATTTAGAATACAGTGCTTTTAATTTAGAATACAGTGTTTTTAATTCAGAATTCAGTGGTTTTTATTTAGAATTCAGTGTTTTGTAATGAGAACTTGGATATTTTTTTAGAATTCAGTCATTTTCTATTTAGAATTCAGTGCTTTTTTAATTTAGCATTTGGTGTTTTTTATTCAGAATTCAGTGTTTTTTAATTAGAATTCAGTGTTTTTAATTTAGAATTCAGTGTTTTTTATTTAGAATTCACTGCTTTTAATTTAAAATTCAGTGCTTTTTATATTGAATTCAGTGTTTTTTTATTTAGAATTGAGTGTAATTATTTAGAATTCAGTGTTTTTTTATTCAACATACAGTGTTTTTAATTTAGAATTCAGTGTTTTTATTTAGAATTCAGTGTTTTCTATTGAGAATTTGGATTTTTTTAGAATTCAGTGTTTTTCTAATTAGAATTCAGTAGTTTTTTATTTAGAATTTTGTGTTTTTTATTTAGACCAGTGCTTTTTATTTAGAATTCAGTGCTTTTTTATTTAGAATTCAGTGTTTTTTTATTTAGATTTTTTTTGTATTTTTATGTAGAATTCAGTGTTTTTATTTAGAATTCAGTGTTTTTTTATTTAGAATGTGTTTTTTTTATTTAGAATTCCGTGTTTTTTATTTAGAAGTCAGTGCTTTTTATTCAAAAAATTGTGCTTTTTTTTAGAATTGTGTTTTTATTAGATGTTGGTGCTTTTTTAGAATTCAGTGTTTTTTATTTAGAATTCAGTGCTTCATTATTTAGAATTCAGTGTTTATTTATTTAGAATTCAGTGTTTATTTATTTAGAATACAATGTTTTTCATTTAGAATTCAGCGTTTTTTTTATTTAGAATTCAGTGTAATTATTTAGAATTCAGTGGTTTTTATTTAGAATAAAGTGTTTTTAATTTAGAATTCAGTGGTTTTTATTTAGAATTCAGTGTTTTGTAATGAGAACTTGGATATTTTTTTAGAATTCAGTCATTTTCTATTTAGAATTCAGTGCTTTTTTAATTTAGCATTTGGTGTTTTATATTTAGAATTAAGTGCTTTTTATTTAGAATTCAGTGTTTATTTATTTAGAATTCAGTGTTTTTTTATTTAGAATTCAGTGTAATTATTTAGAATTCAGTGTTTTTTATTTAGACTTCAGTGTTTTTTTTATTTAGAATTCAGTGTAATTATTTAGAATTCAGTGTGTTTTATTTAGAATACAGTGTTTTTAATTTAGAATTCAGTGGTTTTTATTTAGAATTCAGTGTTTTGTATTGAGAATTTGGATTTTTTTTAGAAGTCATTCTTTTTCTATTTAGAATTCAGTGCTTTTTAATTTAGAATTTGGTGTTTTTTATTTAGACTTCAGTGTTTTTTTATTTCGAAATCAGTGCTTTTTTATTTAGAATTTGGTGTTTTATTTAGAATTCAGTGTTTTTTTATTTAGAATTCAGTTCTTTTTTTAAATGTAGAATCCAGTGTATTTTTTTAGATTTCAGTGTTTTTCAATTAGAATTTGGTGTTTTTATTTAGAATTGTGTGTTTTATTTAGAATTAAGTGTTTTTTATTCAGAATTTGGTGTTTTTTATTTAGAAGTCAGTGCTTTTTATTCAGAAAATTGTGCTTTTTTTTAGATTTGTGTTTTTATTAGATGTTGGTGCTTTTTTAGAATCCAGTGTTTTTAATTTAGAATTCAGTGTTTTTTATTTAGAATTCACTGCTTTTAATCTAGAATTCAGTGCTTTTTATATTGAATTAATTGTTTTTTAATTTAGAATTCAGTGTAATTATTTAGAATTCAGTGTTTTTTATTTAGCATACAGTCTTTTTAATTTCGAATTCAGTGTTTTTATTTAGAATTCAGTGTTTTCTATTGAGAATTTGGATTTTTTTAGAATTCAGTGTTTTTCTAATTAGAATTCAGTAGTTTTTTTATTTAGAATTTGATGTTTTTTATTTAGACTTCAGTTCTTTTTATTTAGAATTCAGTGCTTTTTTATTTAGAATTCAGTGTTTTTTTATTTAGAATTTATTGTATTTTTATGTAGAATTAAGTGTTTTTATTTAGAATTCAGTGTTTTTTATTTAGAATGTGTTTTTTTATTTAGAATTCAGTGCTTTTTTAATTTTAGAATACAGTGTATTTTTGTTAAAATTCAGTGTTTTTTTTTAGTTAGAATGGTGTTTTTTCATTTAGAATTTAGTGTTTTTTATTCAGAATTTGGTGTTTTTTATTTAGAATTAAGTGTTTTTTATTTAGAAATCAGTGTTTTTTATTTAGAAGTCAGTCTTTTTATTCAGAAAATTGTGCTTTTTTTAGAATTGTGTTTTTATTTGATGTGGGGGCTTTTTTAGAATTCAGTGTTTTTTTTTTTTAGAATTCAGTGTTTTTAATTTAGAATTCAGTGTTTTGTATTGAGAACTTGGATATTTTTTTAGAATTCAGTCTTTTTCTATTTAGAATTCAGTGCTTTTTTAATTTAGAATTTGGTGTTTTTTATTTAGAATTTGGTGTTTTTTATTTAGAATTCAGTGTTTTTTAATTAGAATTCAATGTTTTTTATTCAGAATTTGCTGTATTTTATTTCGAATTAAGTGTTTTTTATTTAGATTTCAGTGTTTTTAATTTAGAATTCAGTGTTTTTATTTAGAATACAGTGCTTTTAATTTAGAATACAGTGTTTTTAATTCAGAATTCAGTGGTTTTTATTTAGAATTCAGTGTTTTGTAATGAGAACTTGGATATTTTTTTAGAATTCAGTCATTTTCTATTTAGAATTCAGTGCTTTTTTAATTTAGCATTTGGTGTTTTTTATTCAGAATTCAGTGTTTTTTAATTAGAATTCAGTGTTTTTAATTTAGAATTCAGTGTTTTTTATTTAGAATTCACTGCTTTTAATTTAAAATTCAGTGCTTTTTATATTGAATTCAGTGTTTTTTTATTTAGAATTGAGTGTAATTATTTAGAATTCAGTGTTTTTTTATTCAACATACAGTGTTTTTAATTTAGAATTCAGTGTTTTTATTTAGAATTCAGTGTTTTCTATTGAGAAATTGGATTTTTTTAGAATTCAGTGTTTTTCTAATTAGAATTCAGTAGTTTTTTATTTAGAATTTGGTGTTTTTTATTTAGACCAGTGCTTTTTATTTAGAATTCAGTGCTTTTTTATTTAGAATTCAGTGTTTTTTTATTTAGATTTTTTTTGTATTTTTATGTAGAATTCAGTGTTTTTATTTAGAATTCAGTGTTTTTTTATTTAGAATGTGTTTTTTTTATTTAGAATTCCGTGTTTTTTATTTAGAAGTCAGTGCTTTTTATTCAAAAAATTGTGCTTTTTTTTAGAATTGTGTTTTTATTAGATGTTGGTGCTTTTTTAGAATTCAGTGTTTTTTATTTAGAATTCAGTGCTTTTTATTTAGAATTCAGTGCTTCATTATTTAGAATTCAGTGTTTATTTATTTAGAATTCAGTGTTTATTTATTTAGAATACAATGTTTTTCATTTAGAATTCAGCGTTTTTTTTATTTATAGTTCAGTGTAATTATTTAGAATTCAGTGGTTTTTATTTAGAATAAAGTGTTTTTAATTTAGAATTCAGTGGTTTTTATTTAGAATTCAGTGTTTTGTAATGAGAACTTGGATATTTTTTTAGAAGTCAGTCATTTTCTATTTAGAATTCAGTGCTTTTTTAATTTAGCATTTGGTGTTTATTATTTAGAATTCAGTGTTTTTTAATTAGAATTCAGTGTTTTTAATTCAGAATTTGGTGTTTTTTATTTAGAATTAAGTGCTTTTTATTTAGAATTCAGTGTAATTATTTAGAATTCAGTGTTTTTTATTTAGACTTCAGTGTTTTTTTATTTAGAATTCAGTGTAATTATTTAGAATTCAGTGTGTTTTATTTAGAATACAGTGTTTTTAATTTAGAATTCAGTGGTTTTTATTTAGAATTCAGTGTTTTGTATTGAGAATTTGGATTTTTTTTAGAAGTCATTCTTTTTCTATTTAGAATTCAGTGCTTTTTAATTTAGAATTTGGTGTTTTTTATTTAGACTTCAGTGTTTTTTTATTTTGAAATCAGTGCTTTTTTATTTAGAATTTGGTGTTTTCATTTAGAATTCAGTGTTTTTTTATTTAGAATTCAGTTCTTTTTTTAAATGTAGAATCCAGTGTATTTTTTTAGATTTCAGTGTTTTTAATTAGAATTTGGTGTTTTTATTTAGAATTGTGTGTTTTATTTAGAATTAAGTGCTTTTTATTCAGAATTTGGTGTTTTTTATTTAGAAGTCAGTGCTTTTTATTCAGAAAATTGTGCTTTTTTTATATTTGTGTTTTTATTAGATGTTGGTGCTTTTTTAGAATCCAGTGTTTTTAATTTAGAATTCAGTGTTTTTTATTTAGAATTCACTGCTTTTAATTTAGAATTCAGTGCTTTTTATATTGAATTCATTGTTTTTTAATTTAGAATTCAGTGTAATTATTTAGAATTCAGTGTTTTTTATTTAGCATACAGCGTTTTTAATTTAGAATTCAGTGTTTTTATTTAGAATTCAGTGTTTTCTATTGAGAATTTGGATTTTTTTAGAATTCAGTGTTTTTCTAATTAGAATTCAGTAGTTTTTTTATTTAGAATTTGGTGTTTTTTATTTAGACTTCAGTTCTTTTTATTTAGAATTCAGTGCTTTTTTATTTAGAATTCAGTGTTTTTTTATTTAGAATTTATTGTATTTTTATGTAGAATTAAGTGTTTTTATTTAGAATTCAGTGTTTTTTATTTAGAATGTGTTTTTTTATTTAGAATTCAGTGCTTTTTTAATTTTAGAATACAGTGTATTTTTGTTAAAATTCAGTGTTTTTTTAAGTTAGAATGGTGTTTATTCATTTAGAATTTAGTGTTTTTTATTCAGAATTTGGTGTTTTTTATTTAGAATTAAGTGTTTTTTATTTAGAAATCAGTGTTTTTTATTTAGAAGTCAGTGCTTTTTATTCAGAAAATTGTGCTATTTTTTAGAATTGTGTTTTTATTAGATGTTGGTGCTTTTTTAGAATTCTGTGTTTTTTATTTAGAATTCAGTACTTTTTATTTAGAATTCAGTGCTTCTTTATTTAGAATTCAGTGTTTATTCATTTAGAATTCAGTGTTTATTTATTTAGAATACAGTGTTTTTCATTTAGAATTCAATGTTTTTTTATTTAGAATTCAGTGTAATTATTTAGAATTCAGTGTTTTTTATTTAGAATACAGTGTTTTAAATTTAGAATTCAGTGGTTTTTATTTAGAATTCAGTGTTTTGTATTGAGAACTTGGATTTTTTTTAGAGTTCAGTCTTTTTCTATTTAGAATTCAGTGCTTTTTTAATTTAGAATTTGGTGTTTTTTTATTTAGAATTAAGTGTTTTTTATTTAGATTTCAGTGTTTTTAATTTAGAATTCAGTGTTTTGTATTGAGAATT
Organism: Nothobranchius furzeri; assembly: GCF_043380555.1. NCBI lineage: Eukaryota > Metazoa > Chordata > Actinopteri > Cyprinodontiformes > Nothobranchiidae > Nothobranchius > Nothobranchius furzeri. Next base: position 63,209,935 of record NC_091755.1, read on the forward strand.
TGTATATTTTTTTTAGAAGTCACTTTTTTTCTATTTAGAATTCAGTGCTTTTTAATTTAGAATTTGGTGTTTTTCATTTAGACTTCAGTGTTTTTTATTTCGAATTCAGTGCTTTTTTATTTAGAATTTGGTGTTTTTATTTAGAATTCAGTGTTTTTTTATTTAGAATTCACCACTTTTTAACATTTAGAATCCAGTGTATTTTTATTAGAATTCAGTGTATTTTTATTAGAATTCTGTTTTTATTTAGAATTGTGTTTTTTATTTAGAATTAAGTGTTTTTATTCAGAATTTGGTGTTTTTATTTAGAATTCAGTGGGTTTTTATTTAGAATTCAGTGCTTTTTTAAATTTAGAATCCAGTGTATTTTTATTAGAATTCAGTGTTTATTAATTAGAATTCAGTGTTTTTTACTCAGAATTTGGTGTTTTTTATTTAGAATTAAGTGTTTTTATTTAGAATTCAGTGTTTTTAATTTAGAATTCAGTGTTTTTTATTTAGAATTCAGTGCTTTTTATTTAGAATTCAGTGTTTTGTATTGAGAATTTGGATATTTTTTTTAGAAGTCACTTTTTTTCTATTTAGAATTCACTGCTTTTTAATTTAGAATTTGGTGTTTTTATTTAGAATTCAGTGTTTTTTTATTTAGAATTCACCGCTTTTTAACATTTAGAATCCAGTGTATTTTTATTAGAATTCAGTGTATTTTTATTAGAATTCTGTTTTTATTTAGAATTGTGTTTTTTATTTAGAATTAAGTGTTTTTATTCAGAATTTGGTGTTTTTTATGTAGAATTCACTGTTTTTTTATTTAGAATTCAATGTTTTTTATTTAGAAGTCAGTCCTTTTTATTCAGAAAATTGTGCTTTTTTTAGAATTGTGTTTTTATTAGATGTTGGTGCTTTTTTAGAATTCAGTGTATTTTATTTAGAATTCAGTGTTTTTAATTTAGAATTCAGTGTTTTCTATTGAGAATTTGGATTTTTTAAGAATTCAGTGTTTTTCTAATTAGAATTCAGTAGTTTTTTTATTTAGAATTTGGTGTTTTTTTATTTAGACTTCAGTGCTTTTTATTTAGAATTCAGTGCTTTTTTATTTAGAATTCAGTGTTATTTTATTTAGAATTTATCGTTTTTTATTTAGAATTCAGTGTTTTGTATTGAGAACTTGGATATTTTTTTAGAATTCAGTCTTTTTCTATTTAGAATTCAGTGCTTTTTTAATTTAGAATTTGGTGTTTTTTATTTAGAATTTGGTGTTTTTTATTTAGAATTCAGTGTTTTTTAATTAGAATTCAGAGTTTTTTATTCAGAATTTGCTGTATTTTATTTCGAATTAAGTGTTTTTTATTTAGATTTCAGTGTTTTTAATTTATAATTCAGTGTTTTTTATTTAGAATTCAGTGTTTTTTATTTAGAATTCACTGCTTTTAATTTAGAATTCAGTGCTTTTTATTTAGAATTCAGTGTTTTTTTATTTAGAATTCAGTGTAATAATTTAGAATTCAGTGTTTTTTATTTAGCATACAGTGTTTTTAATTTAGAATTCAGTAATTTTATTTAGACTTCAGTGCTTTTTATTTAGAATTCAGTGCTTTTTTATTTAGAATTCAGTGTTTATTTATTTAGAATGTATTGTTTTTTTATTTAGAATTCAGTGTTTTTATTTAGAATTCAGTGCTTTTTTAATTTAGAATTTGGTGTTTTTTATTTAGAATTCAGTGTTTATTAATTAGAATTCAGTGTTTTTATTCAGAATTTGGTGTATTTTATTTCGAATTAAGTGTTTTTTATTTAGATTTCAGTGTTTTTAATTTAGAATTCAGTGTTTTTTATTTAGAATTCAGTGCTTTTTATTTAGAATTCAGTGTTTATTTATTTAGAATTCAGTGTTGTTTTATTTAGAATTCAGTGTAATTATTTAGAATTCAGTGTTTTTTATTTAGAATTCAGTGTTTTTTTATTTAGAATTCAGTGTAATTATTTAGAATTCAGTGTGTTTTATTTAGAATACAGTGTTTTTAATTTAGAATTCAGTGGTTTTTATTTAGAATTCAGTGTTTTGTATTGAGAATTTGGAATTTTTTTAGAAGTCATTCTTTTTCTATTTAGAATTCAGTGCTTTTTAATTTAGAATTTGGTGTTTTTTATTTAGACTTCAGTGTTTTTTTATTTCGAAATCAGTGCTTTTTTATTTAGAATTTGGTGTTTTAATTTAGAATTGTGTGTTTTATTTAAAAATTCAGTGTTTTTTATTCAGAATTTGGTGTTTTTTATTTAGAAGTCAGTGCTTTTTATTCAGAAAATTGTGCTTTTTTTTAGATTTGTGTTTTTTATTAGATGTTGGTGCATTTTTAGAATCCAGTGTTTTTAATATAGAATTCAGTGTTTTTTATTTAGAATTCACTGCTTTTAATTTAGAATTCAGTGCTTTTTATTTTGAATTCAGTGTTTTTTTATTTAGAATTCAGTGTAATTATTTAGAATTCAGTGTTTTTTATTTAGCATACAGTGTTTTTAATTTAGAATTCAGTGTTTTTATTTAGAATTCAGTGTTTTCTATTGAGAAATTGGATTTTTTTTAGAATTTAGTGTTTTTCTAATTAGAATTCAGTAGTTTTTTAATTTAGAATTTGGTGTTTTTTATTTAGACTTCAGTGCTCTTTATTTAGAATTCAGTGCTTTTTTATTTAGAATTCAGTGTTTTTTTATTTAGAATGTATTGTTTTTTTATTTAGAATTCAGTGTTTTTATTTAGAATTCAGTGCTTTTTTAATTTAGAATTTGGTGTTTTTTATTTAGAATTCAGTGTTTATTAATTAGAATTCAGTGTTTTTATTCAGAATTTGGTGTATTTTATTTCGAATTAAGTGTTTTTTATTTAGATTTCAGTGTTTTTAATTTAGAATTCAGTGTTTTTTATTGAGAATTCAGTGCTTTTTATTTAGAATTCAGTGTTTATTTATTTAGAATTCAGTGTTGTTTTATTTAGAATTCAGTGTAATTATTTAGAATTCAGTGTTTTTTATTTAGAATTCATTGTTTTTTTTATTTAGAATTCAGTGTAATTATTTAGAATTCAGTGTGTTTTATTTAGAATACAGTGTTTTTAATTTAGAATTCAGTGGTTTTTATTTAGAATTCAGTGTTTTGTATTGAGAATTTGGAATTTTTTTAGAAGTCATTCTTTTTCTATTTAGAATTCAGTGCTTTTTAATTTAGAATTTGGTGTTTTTTATTTAGATTTCAGTGTTTTTTTTTTTTCGAAATCAGTGCTTTTTTATTTAGAATTTGGTGTTTTAATTTAGAATTCAGTGCTTTTTTATTTAGAATTCAGTGTTTTTTTATTTAGAATTTATTGTATTTTATGTAGAATTCAGTGTTTTTATTTAGAATTCAGTGTTTTTTTATTTAGAATGTGTTTTTTTTATTTAGAATTCCATGTTTTTTATTTAGAAGTCAGTGCTTTTTATTCAAAAAACTGTGCTTTTTTTAGAATTGTGTTTTTATTAGATGTTGGTGCTTTTTTAGAATTCAGTGTTTTTTATTTAGAATTCAGTGCTTTTTATTTAGAATTAAGTGCTTCATTATTTAGAATTCAGTGTTTATTTATTTAGAACTCAGTGTTTATTTATTTAGAATACAATGTTTTTCATTTAGAATTCAGCGTTTTTTTAATTTAGAATTCAGTGTAATTATTTAGAATTCAGTGGTTTTTATTTAGAATACAGTGTTTTTAATATAGAATACAGTGTTTTTAATTTAGAATTCAGTGGTTTTTATTTAGAATTCAGTGTTTTGTAATGAGAACTTGGATATTTTTTTAGAATTCAGTCATTTTCTATTTAGAATTCAGTGCTTTTTTAATTCAGCATTTGGTGTTTTTTATTTAGAATTCAGTGTTTTTTAATTAGAATTCAGTGTTTTTAATTCAGAATTTGGTGTTTTTTATTTAGAATTAAGTGCTTTTTATTTAGAATTCAGTGATTATTTATTTAGAATTCAGTGTTTTTTTATTTAGATTTCAGTGTAATTATTTAGAATTCAGTGTTTTTTATTTAGACTTCAGTGTTTTTTTATTTAGAATTCGGTGTAATTATTTAGAATTCAGTGTGTTTTATTTAGAATACAGTGTTTTTAATTTAGAATTCAGTGGTTTTTATTTAGAATTCAGTGTTTTGTATTGAGAATTTGGATTTTTTTTAGAAGTCATTCTTTTTCTATTTAGAATTCAGTCCTTTTTTAATTTAGAATTTGGTGTTTTTTATTTAGACTTCAGTGTTTTTTTATTTCGAAATCAGTGCTTTTTTATTTAGAAATTGGTGTTTTCATTTAGAATTCAGTGTTTTTTTATTTAGAATTCAGTGCTTTTTTTAAATGTAGAATCCAGTGTATTTTTATTAGATTTCAGTGTTTTTCAATTAGAATTTGGTGTTTTTATTTAGAATTGTGTGTTTTATTTAGAATTCAGTGTTTTTTATTCAGAATTTGGTGTTTTTTATTTAGAAGTCAGTGCTTTTTATTCAGAAAATTGTGCTTTTTTTTAGATTTGTGTTTTTATTAGATGTTGGTGCTTTTTTAGAATCCAGTGTTTTTAATTTAGAATTCAGTGTTTTTTATTTAGAATTCACTGCTTTTAATTTAGAATTCAGTGCTTTTTATATTGAATTCAGTGTTTTTTAATTTAGAATTCAGTGTTTTTTATTTAGCATACAGTGTTTTTAATTTAGAATTCAGTGTTTTCTATTGAGAATTTGGATTTTTTTTAGAATTCAGTGTTTTTCTAATTAGAATTCAGTAGTTTTTTTATTTAGAATTTGGTGTTTTTTATTTAGACTTCAGTTCTTTTTATTTAGAATTCAGTGCTTTTTTATTTAGAATTCAGTGTAATTATATAGAATTCAGTGTGTTTTAATTAGAATACAGTGTTTTTAATTTAGAATTCAGTGGTTTTTATTTAGAATTCAGTGTTTTGTATTGAGAAATTGGATTTTTTTTAGAAGTCATTCTTTTTCTATTTAGAATTCAGTGCTTTTTAATTTAGAATTTGGTGTTTTTTATTTAGACTTCAGAGTTTTTTTTATTTCGAAATCAGTGCTTTTTTATTTAGAATTTGGTGTTTTCATTTAGAATTCAGTGTTTTTTATTTAGAATTCAGTGCTTTTTTTAAATGTAGAATCCAGTGTATTTTTATTAGAATTCAGTGTTTTTTAATTAGAATTTGGTGTTTTTATTTAGAATTGTGTGTTTTATTTAAAAATTCAGTGTTTTTTATTCAGAATCTGGTGTTTTTTATTTAGAATTCAGTGCTTTTTAAAATTTAGAATCCAGTGTATTTTTATTAGAATTCAGTGTTTTTTAATTAGAATTTGGTGTTTTTATTTAGAATTGTGTGTTTTATTTAGAATTCAGTGTTTTTTATTCAGAATTTGGTGTTTTTTATTTAGAAGTCAGTGCTTTTTATTCAGAAAATTGTGCTTTTTGTTATATTTGTGTGTTTTATTAGATGTTGGTGCTTTATTAGAATCCAGTGTTTTTAATTTAGAATTAGTGTTTTTTATTTAGAATTCAGTGCTTTTTATTTAGAATTCAGTGTATTTATTTAGAATTCACTGTTTTTTATTTAGAATTTGGTGTATTTTTAATCAGAATTCAGTGTTTTTTATTTAGAATTCAGTGCTTTTTATTTAGAATTTAGTGCTTTTTTTATTTAGAATGCAGTGTTTTTCATTTAGAAATCAGTGTTTTTACTTAGAATTCAGGGTATTTATTTAGAATTCAGTGTGTTTTATTTAGAATACAGTGTTTTTATTTTAGAATTCAGTGGTTTTTATTTAGAATTAATTGTTTTGTATTGAGAATATGGATTTTTTTTAGAAGTCAGTGTTTTTCTATTTAGAATTCAGTGCTTTTAAAATTTAGAATTTCGTGTTTTTTATTTATACTTCAGTGTTTTTTTTATTTAGAATTCAGTGCTTTTATATAGAATTTGGTGTTTTTATTTAGAATTCAGTGTTTTTTTTTTTTAGAATTCAGTGCTTTTTATAATTTAGAATCCAGTGTATTTTTATTAGAATTCAGTGTTTTTTTATTACAATTCAGTGTTTTTTTAGAATTGTGATTTTATTTAGATTTCTGTTTTTTACTCAGAATTTGGTGTTTTTTATTTAGAATTAAGTATTTTTTTAATTAGAATTCAGTGTTTTTTTATTAGAATTCAGTGCTTTTATTTAGAATTTGGTGTTTTTATTTAGAATTCAGTGTTTTTTTATTTAGAATTCAGTGTTTTTTTTTTAGAATTTGGTGTTTTTTATTTAGAATTCAGTGTTTTTATTTAGAATTCAGTGCTTTTTATCTAGAATTCAGTGCTTTTTATTTAGAATTTGGTGTTTTTTATTTAGACTTCAGTGTTTTTTTATTTTAAAATCAGTGCTTTTTTATTTAGAATTTGGTGTTTTAATTTAAAATTCAGTTGTTTTTTATTTAGAATTCAGTGCTTTTTTTAATTTAGAATCCAGAGTATTTTTATTAGAATTCAGTGTTTTTAAATTGAATTTGTTGTTTTTATTTAGAATTGTGTGCTTTATTTAGAATTCAGTGTTTTTTATTCAGAATTTGGTGTTTTTTTTTAGAAGTCAGTGCTTTTTATTTAGAATTTATTGTTTTTTTATTTAGAATTCAGTGTTTTTATTTAGAATTCAGTGTTTTTATTTAGAATTTGTTTTTTTATTTAGAATTCAGTGTTTTTTATTTAGAAGTCAGTGCTTTTTATTCAGAATTTGGTGTTTTTTATTTAGAAGTCAGTGCTTTTTATTCAGAAAATTGTGCTTTTTTTAGATTTGTGTTTTTTATTAGATGTTGGTGCTTTTTTAGAATCCAGTGTTTTTAATTTAGAATCAGTGTTTTTTATTTAGAATTCACTGCTTTTAATTTAGATTTCAGTGCTTTTTATGTTGAATTCAGTGTTTTTTAATTTAGAATTCAGTGTAATTATTTAGAATTCATTGTTTTTTATTTAGCATACAGTGTTTTTAATTTAGAATTCAGTGTTTTTATTTAGAATTCAGTGTTTTCTATTGAGAATTTGGATTTATTTAGAATTCAGTGTTTTTCTAATTAGAATTCAGTATTTTTTTTATTTAGAATTTGGTGTTTTTTATTTAGACTTCAGTGCTTTTTATTTAGAAGACAGTGCTTTTTTATTTAGAATTTGGTGTTTTTTTATTTAGAATTTATTGTTTTTTTATTTAGAATTCAGTGTTTTTATTTAGAATTCAGTGTTTTTTATTTAGAATTTGTTTTTTTATTTAGAATTCAGTGTTTTTTATTTAGTAGTCAGTGATTTTTATTCAGAAATTGGTGTTTTTTATTTAGAAGTCAGTGCTTTTTATTCAGAAAATTGTGCTTTTTTAAGATTTGTGTTTTTTATTAGATGTTGGTGCTTTTTTAGAATCCAGTGTTTTTAATTTAGAATTCAGTGTTTTTTATTTAGAATTCAGTGCTTTTCATTTTGAATTCAGTGCTTTTTATTTTGAATTCAGTGTTTATTTATTGAGAATTCAGTGGTTTTTTATTTATAATTCAGTGCTTTTTTAAATTTAGAATCCAGTGTATTTTTATTAGAATTCAGTGTTTTTTAATTAGAATTCAGTGTTTTTTACTCAGAATTTGGTGTTTTTTATTTAGAATTAAGTGTTTTTATTTAGAATTCAGTGTTTTTAATTTAGAATTCAGTGTTTTTTATTTAGAATTCAGTGCTTTTTATTTAGAATTCAGTGTTTTGTATTGAGAATTTGGATATTTTTTTTAGAAATCAGTCTTTTTCTATTTAGAATTCAGTGCTTTTTAATTTAGAATTTGGTGTTTTTTATTTAGACTTAGGTGTTTTTTTTTCGAATTCAGTGCTTTTTTAATTAGAATTTGGTGTTTTTATTTAGAATTCAGTGGTTTTTTATTTAGAATTCAGTGCTTTTTTAAATTTAGAATCCAGTGTATTTTTATTAGAATTCAGTGTTTTTTAATTAGAATTTGGTGTTTTATTTAGAATTGTGTGTTTTATTTAGAATTCAGTGTTTTTTATTCAGAAAATTTTGCTTTTTGTTAGATTTGTGTGTTTTAGTAGATGTTGCTGCTTTTTTAGAATCCAGTGTTTTTAATTTAGAATTAGTGTTTTTATTTAGACTTAAGTGTTTTTTTATTTCGAATTCAGTGCTTTTCTACTTAGAATTTGGTGTTTTTATTTAGAATTCAGTGGTTTTTTATTTAGAATTCAGTGCTTTTTTAAATTTAGAATCCAGTGTATTTTTATTAGAATTCAGTATTTTGTATTGAGAATTTGGATTTTTTTTAGAAGTCATTCTTTTTCTATTTAGAATTCAGTGCTTTTTAATTTAGAATTTGGTGTTTTTTATTTAGACTTCAGTGTTTTTTTATTTCGAAATCAGTGCTTTTTCATTTAGAATTTGGTGTTTTCATTTAGAATTCAGTGTTTTTTTATTTAGAATTCAGTGATTTTTTTAAATGTAGAATCCAGTGTATTTTTATTAGAATTCAGTGTTTTTTAATTAGAATTTGGTGTTTTTATTTAGAATTGTGTGTTTTATTTAAAAATTCAGTGTTTTTTATTCAGAATTTGGTGTTTTTTATTTAGAAGTCAGTGCTTTTTATTCAGAAAATTGTGCTTTTTTTTAGATTTGTGTTTTTTATTAGATGTTGGTGCATTTTTAGAATCCAGTGTTTTTAATTTAGAATTCAGTGTTTTTTATTTAGAATTCACTGCTTTTAATTTAGAATTCAGTGCTTTTTATTTTGAATTCAGTGTTTTTTAATTTAGAATACAGTGTAATTATTTAGAATTCAGTGTTTTTCATTTAGCATACAGTGTTTTTAATTTAGAATTCAGTGATTTTATTTAGAATTCAGTGTTTTCTATTGAGAATTTGGATTTTTTTTAGAATTCAGTGTTTTTCTAATTAGAATTCAGTAGTTTTTTTATTTAGAATTTGGTGTTTTTTATTTAGACTTCAGTGCTTTTTATTTAGAATTCAGTGCTTTTTAATTTAGAATTTGGTGTTTTTTATTTAGACTTCAGTGTTTTTTTATTTCGAAATCAGTGCTTTTTCATTTAGAATTTGGTGTTTTCATTTAGAATTCAGTGTTTTTTTATTTAGAATTCAGTGATTTTTTTAAATGTAGAATCCAGTGTATTTTTATTAGAATTCAGTGTTTTTTAATTAGAATTTGGTGTTTTTATTTAGAATTGTGTGTTTTATTTAAAAATTCAGTGTTTTTTATTCAGAATTTGGTGTTTTTTATTTAGAAGTCAGTGCTTTTTATTCAGAAAATTGTGCTTTTTTTAGATTTGTATTTTTTATTAGATGTTGGTGCATTTTTAGAATCCAGTGTTTTTAATTTAGAATTCAGTGTTTTTTATTTAGAATTCACTGCTTTTAATTTAGAATTCAGTGCTTTTTATTTTGAATTCAGTGTTTTTTAATTTAGAATACAGTGTAATTATTTAGAATTCAGTGTTTTTTATTTAGCATACAGTGTTTTTAATTTAGAATTCAGTGATTTTATTTAGAATTCAGTGTTTTCTATTGAGAATTTGGATTTTTTTAGAATTCAGTGTTTTTCTAATTAGAATTCAGTAGTTTTTTTATTTAGAATTTGGTGTTTTTTATTTAGACTTCAGTGCTTTTTATTTAGAATTCAGTGCTTTTTTTAGAATTCAGTGTTTTTTATTTAGAATTTATTGTTTTTTATTTAGAATTCAGTGTTTTTATTTAGAATTCAGTGTTTTTTATTTAGAATTTTTTTTATTTAGACTTCAGTGCTTTTTATTTAGAATTTAGTGCTTTTTTATTTAGAATTCAGTGTTTTTTATTTAGAATTTATTGTTTTTTAATTTAGAATTCAGTGTTTTTATTTAGAATTCAGTGTTTTTATTTAGAGTTTGGTTTTTTATTTAGAATTCAGTGTTTTTATTTAGAAGTCAGTGCTTTTTATTCAGAATTTGGTGTTTTTTATTTAGAAGTCAGTGCTTTCTATTCAGAAAATTGTGCTTTTTTTAGATTTGTGTTTTTTATTAGATGTTGGTGCTTTTTTAGAATCCAGTGTTTTTAATTTAGAATTCAGTGTTTTTTATTTAGAATTCACTGCTTTTAATTTAGAATTCAGTGCTTTTTATGTTGAATTCAGTGTTTTTTTAATTTTGAAATCAGTGTAATTATTTAGAATTCATTGTTTTTTATTTAGCATACAGTGTTTTTAATTTAGAATTCAGTGTTTTTATTTAGAATTCAGTGTTTATCTATTGAGAATTTAGATTTATTTAGAATTCAGTGTTTTTCTAATTAGAATTCAGTAGTTTTTTTATTTAGAATTTGGTGTTTTTTATTTAGACTTCAGTGCTTTTTATTTAGAATACAGTGCTTTTTTATTTAGAATTCAGTGTTTTTTTTATTTAGAATTTATTGTTTTTTTATTTAGAATTCAGTGTTTTTATTTAGAAATCATTGTTTTTTATTTAGAATTAGTTTTTTTATTTAGAATTCAGTGTTTTTTATTTAGTAGTCAGTGATTTTTATTCAGAAATTGGTGTTTTTTATTTAGAAGTCAGTGCTTTTTATTCAGAAAATTGTGCTTTTTTAAGATTTGTGTTTTTTATTAGATGTTGGTGCTTTTTTAGAATCCAGTGTTTTTAATTTAGAATTCAGTGTTTTTTATTTAGAATTCAGTGCTTTTTATTTTGAATTCAATGCTTTTTATTTTGAATTCAGTGTTTATTTATTGAGAATTCAGTGTTTTTTTTTATTTATAATTCAGTGCTTTTTTAAATTTAGAATCCAGTGTATTTTTATTAGAAATCAGTGTTTTTTAATTAGAATTCAGTGCTTTTTACTCAGAATTTGGTGTTTTTTATTTAGAATTAAGTGTTTTTTATTTAGAATTCAGTGTTTTTAATTTAGAATTCAGTGTTTTTTATTTAGAATTCAGTGCTTTTTATTTAGAATTCAGTGTTTTGTATTGAGAATTTGGATATTTTTTTTAGAAATCCGTCTTTTTCTATTTAGAATTCAGTGCTTTTTAATTTAGAATTTGGTGTTTTTTTATTTAGACTTAGGTGTTTTTTTTTCAAATTCAGTGCTTTTTTAATTAGAATTTGGTGTTTTTATTTAGAATTCAGTGGTTTTTTATTTAGAATTCAGTGCTTTTTTAAATTTAGAATCCAGTGTATTTTTATTAGAATTCAGTGTTTTTTAATTAGAATTTGGTGTTTTTATTTAGAATTGTGTGTTTTATTTAGAATTCAGTGTTTTTTATTCAGAAAATTGTGCTTTTTGTTAGATTTGTGTGTTTTAGTAGATGTTGGTGCTTTTTTAGAATCCAGTGTTTTTAATTTAGAATTAGTGTTTTTATTTAGACTTAAGTGTTTTTTTATTTCGAATTCAGTGCTTTTCTATTTAGAATTTGGTGTTTTTATTTAGAATTCAGTGGTTTTTTATTTAGAATTCAGTGCTTTTTTAAATTTAGAATCCAGTGTATTTTTATTAGAATTCAGTATTTTGTATTGAGAATTTGGATTTTTTTTAGAAGTCATTCTTTTTCTATTTAGAATTCAGTGCTTTTTAATTTAGAATTTGGTGTTTTTTATTTAGACTTCAGTGTTTTTTTATTTCGAAATCAGTGCTTTTTCATTTAGAATTTGGTGTTTTCATTTAGAATTCAGTGCTTTTTATTTAGAATTCAGTGTTTTGTATTGAGAATTTGGATATTTTTTTTAGAAATCAGTCTTTTTCTATTTAGAATTCAGTGCTTTTTAATTTAGAATTTGGTGTTTTTTATTTAGACTTAGGTGTTTTTTTTTCGAATTCAGTGCTTTTTTAATTAGAATTTGGTGTTTTTATTTAGAATTCAGTGGTTTTTTATTTAGAATTCAGTGCTTTTTTAAATTTAGAATCCAGTGTATTTTTATTAGAATTCAGTGTTTTTTAATTAGAATTTGGTGTTTTATTTAGAATTGTGTGTTTTATTTAGAATTCAGTGTTTTTTATTCAGAAAATTTTGCTTTTTGTTAGATTTGTGTGTTTTAGTAGATGTTGCTGCTTTTTTTAGAATCCAGTGTTTTTAATTTAGAATTAGTGTTTTTATTTAGACTTAAGTGTTTTTTTATTTCGAATTCAGTGCTTTTCTACTTAGAATTTGGTGTTTTTATTTAGAATTCAGTGGTTTTTTATTTAGAATTCAGTGCTTTTTTAAATTTAGAATCCAGTGTATTTTTATTAGAATTCAGTATTTTGTATTGAGAATTTGGATTTTTTTTAGAAGTCATTCTTTTTCTATTTAGAATTCAGTGCTTTTTAATTTAGAATTTGGTGTTTTTTATTTAGACTTCAGTGTTTTTTTATTTCGAAATCAGTGCTTTTTCATTTAGAATTTGGTGTTTTCATTTAGAATTCAGTGTTTTTTTATTTAGAATTCAGTGATTTTTTTAAATGTAGAATCCAGTGTATTTTTATTAGAATTCAGTGTTTTTTAATTAGAATTTGGTGTTTTTATTTAGAATTGTGTGTTTTATTTAAAAATTCAGTGTTTTTTATTCAGAATTTGGTGTTTTTTATTTAGAAGTCAGTGCTTTTTATTCAGAAAATTGTGCTTTTTTTTAGATTTGTGTTTTTTATTAGATGTTGGTGCATTTTTAGAATCCAGTGTTTTTAATTTAGAATTCAGTGTTTTTTATTTAGAATTCACTGCTTTTAATTTAGAATTCAGTGCTTTTTATTTTGAATTCAGTGTTTTTTAATTTAGAATACAGTGTAATTATTTAGAATTCAGTGTTTTTCATTTAGCATACAGTGTTTTTAATTTAGATTTCAGTGATTTTATTTAGAATTCAGTGTTTTCTATTGAGAATTTGGATTTTTTTTAGAATTCAGTGTTTTTCTAATTAGAATTCAGTAGTTTTTTTATTTAGAATTTGGTGTTTTTTATTTAGACTTCAGTGCTTTTTATTTAGAATTCAGTGCTTTTTAATTTAGAATTTGGTGTTTTTTATTTAGACTTCAGTGTTTTTTTATTTCGAAATCAGTGCTTTTTCATTTAGAATTTGGTGTTTTCATTTAGAATTCAGTGTTTTTTTATTTAGAATTCAGTGATTTTTTTAAATGTAGAATCCAGTGTATTTTTATTAGAATTCAGTGTTTTTTAATTAGAATTTGGTGTTTTTATTTAGAATTGTGTGTTTTATTTAAAAATTCAGTGTTTTTTATTCAGAATTTGGTGTTTTTTATTTAGAAGTCAGTGCTTTTTATTCAGAAAATTGTGCTTTTTTTAGATTTGTATTTTTTATTAGATGTTGGTGCATTTTTAGAATCCAGTGTTTTTAATTTAGAATTCAGTGTTTTTTATTTAGAATTCACTGCTTTTAATTTAGAATTCAGTGCTTTTTATTTTGAATTCAGTGTTTTTTAATTTAGAATACAGTGTAATTATTTAGAATTCAGTGTTTTTTATTTAGCATACAGTGTTTTTAATTTAGAATTCAGTGATTTTATTTAGAATTCAGTGTTTTCTATTGAGAATTTGGATTTTTTTAGAATTCAGTGTTTTTCTAATTAGAATTCAGTAGTTTTTTTATTTAGAATTTGGTGTTTTTTATTTAGACTTCAGTGCTTTTTATTTAGAATTCAGTGCTTTTTTTAGAATTCAGTGTTTTTTATTTAGAATTTATTGTTTTTTATTTAGAATTCAGTGTTTTTATTTAGAATTCAGTGTTTTTTATTTAGAATTTTTTTTATTTAGACTTCAGTGCTTTTTATTTAGAATTTAGTGCTTTTTTATTTAGAATTCAGTGTTTTTTATTTAGAATTTATTGTTTTTTAATTTAGAATTCAGTGTTTTTATTTAGAATTCAGTGTTTTTATTTAGAGTTTGGTTTTTTATTTAGAATTCAGTGTTTTTTATTTAGAAGTCAGTGCTTTTTATTCAGAATTTGGTGTTTTTTATTTAGAAGTCAGTGCTTTTTATTCAGAAAATTGTGCTTTTTTTAGATTTGTGTTTTTTATTAGATGTTGGTGCTTTTTTAGAATCCAGTGTTTTTAATTTAGAATTCAGTGTTTTTTATTTAGAATTCACTGCTTTTAATTTAGAATTCAGTGCTTTTTATGTTGAATTCAGTGTTTTTTAAATTTTGAAATCAGTGTAATTATTTAGAATTCATTGTTTTTTATTTAGCATACAGTGTTTTTAATTTAGAATTCAGTGTTTTTATTTAGAATTCAGTGTTTATCTATTGAGAATTTAGATTTATTTAGAATTCAGTGTTTTTCTAATTAGAATTCAGTAGTTTTTTTATTTAGAATTTGGTGTTTTTTATTTAGACTTCAGTGCTTTTTATTTAGAATACAGTGCTTTTTTATTTAGAATTCAGTGTTTTTTTTATTTAGAATTTATTGTTTTTTTATTTAGAATTCAGTGTTTTTATTTAGAAATCATTGATTTTTATTTAGAATTAGTTTTTTTATTTAGAATTCAGTGTTTTTTATTTAGTAGTCAGTGATTTTTATTCAGAAATTGGTGTTTTTTATTTAGAAGTCAGTGCTTTTTATTCAGAAAATTGTGCTTTTTTAAGATTTGTGTTTTTTATTAGATGTTGGTGCTTTTTTAGAATCCAGTGTTTTTAATTTAGAATTCAGTGTTTTTTATTTAGAATTCAGTGCTTTTTATTTTGAATTCAATGCTTTTTATTTTGAATTCAGTGTTTATTTATTGAGAATTCAGTGTTTTTTTTTATTTATAATTCAGTGCTTTTTTAAATTTAGAATCCAGTGTATTTTTATTAGAAATCAGTGTTTTTTAATTAGAATTCAGTGTTTTTTACTCAGAATTTGGTGTTTTTTATTTAGAATTAAGTGTTTTTTATTTAGAATTCAGTGTTTTTAATTTAGAATTCAGTGTTTTTTATTTAGAATTCAGTGCTTTTTATTTAGAATTCAGTGTTTTGTATTGAGAATTTGGATATTTTTTTTAGAAATCCGTCTTTTTCTATTTAGAATTCAGTGCTTTTTAATTTAGAATTTGGTGTTTTTTTATTTAGACTTAGGTGTTTTTTTTTCGAATTCAGTGCTTTTTTAATTAGAATTTGGTGTTTTTATTTAGAATTCAGTGTTTTTTTATTTAGAATTCAGTGCTTTTTTAAATTTAGAATCCAGTGTATTTTTATTAGAATTCAGTGTTTTTTAATTAGAATTTGGTGTTTTTATTTAGAATTGTGTGTTTTATTTAGAATTCAGTGTTTTTTATTCAGAAAATTGTGCTTTTTGTTAGATTTGTGTGTTTTAGTAGATGTTGGTGCTTTTTTAGAATCCAGTGTTTTTAATTTAGAATTAGTGTTTTTATTTAGACTTAAGTGTTTTTTTATTTCGAATTCAGTGCTTTTCTATTTAGAATTTGGTGTTTTTATTTAGAATTCAGTGGTTTTTTATTTAGAATTCAGTGCTTTTTTAAATTTAGAATCCAGTGTATTTTTATTAGAATTCAGTATTTTGTATTGAGAATTTGGATTTTTTTTAGAAGTCATTCTTTTTCTATTTAGAATTCAGTGCTTTTTAATTTAGAATTTGGTGTTTTTTATTTAGACTTCAGTGTTTTTTTATTTCGAAATCAGTGCTTTTTCATTTAGAATTTGGTGTTTTCATTTAGAATTCAGTGTTTTTTTATTTAGAATTCAGTGATTTTTTTAAATGTAGAATATAGTGTATTTTTAATAGAATTCAGTGTTTTTTAATTAGAATTTGGTGTTTTTATTTAGAATTGTGTGTTTTATTTAAAAATTCAGTGTTTTTTATTCAGAATTTGGTGTTTTTTATTTAGAAGTCAGTGCTTTTCATTCAGAAAATTGTGCTTTTTTTTAGATTTGTGTTTTTTATTAGATGTTGGTGCATTTTTAGAATCCAGTGTTTTTAATGTAGAATTCAGTGTTTTTTATTTAGAATTCACTGCTTTTAATTTAGAATTCAGTGCTTTTTATTTTGAATTCAGTGTTTTTTAATTTAGAATACAGTGTAATTATTTAGAATTCAGTGTTTTTTATTTAGCATACAGTGTTTTTAATTTAGAATTCAGTGATTTTATTTAGAATTCAGTGTTTTCTATTGAGAATTTGGATTTTTTTTAGAATTCAGTGTTTTTCTAATTAGAATTCAGTAGTTTTTTTATTTAGAATTTGGGGTTTTTTATTTAGACTTCAGTGCTTTTTATTTAGAATTCAGTGCATTTTTTTAGAATTCAGTGTTTTTTTATTTAGAATTTATTGTTTTTTTTTTAGAATTCAGTGTTTTTATTTAGAATTCAGTGTTTTTTATTTAGAATTTTTTTTATTTAGACTTCAGTGCTTTTTATTTAGAATTCAGTGCTTTTTTTATTTAGAATTCAGTGTTTTTTATTTAGAATTTATTGTTTTTTAATTTAGAATTCAGTGTTTTTATTTAGAATTCAGTGTTTTTATTTAGAATTTGGTTTTTTATTTAGAATTCAGTGTTTTTTATTTAGAAGTCAGTGCTTTTTATTCAGAATTTGGTGTTTTTTATTTAGAAGTCAGTGCTTTTTATTCAGAAAATTGTGCTTTTTTTAGATTTGTGTTTTTTATTAGATGTTGGTGCTTTTTTAGAATCCAGTGTTTTTAATTTAGAATTAGTGTTTTTTATTTAGAATTCAGTGCTTTTTATTTAGAATTCAGTGCTTTTTATTTTGAATTCAGTGTTTATTTATTTAGAATTCAGTGTTTTTCTATTTAGAATTCAGTGCTTTTAAAATTTAGAATTTGGTGTTTTTTATTTATACTTCAGTGTTTTTTTATTTAGAATTCAGTGCTTTTATTTAGAATTAAGTGTTTTTTATTTAGAATTCAGTGCTTTTTATTTAGAATTCAGTGCTTTTTATTTTGAATTCATTGTTTATTTATTTAGAATTCAGTGTTTTTTTATTTAGAATTCAGTGCTTTTATTTAGAATTAAGTGTTTTTGATTTAGAATTCAGTGGTTTTTATTTAGAATTCAGTGTATTTATTTAGAATTCAGTGTTTTTAATTTAGAATTCGGTGTATTTTTATTTTGAATTCAGTGTTTATTTATTTAGAATTCAGTGTTTTTCTAATTAGAATTCAGTGTTTTTTATTTAGAATTCAGTGTAATTATTTAGAATTCAGTGTTTTTTATTTAGCATACAGTGTTTTTAATTTAGAATTCAGTGTTTTTATTTAGAATTCAGTGTTTTCTATTGAGAATTTGGATTTTTTTAGAATTTAGTGTTTTTCTAATTAGAATTCAGTAGTTTTTTTATTTAGACTTCAGTGCTTTTTATTTAGAATTCAGTGCTTTTTTATTTAGAATTCAGTGCTTTTTTAATTTAGAATTTGGTGTTTTTTATTTAGAAGTCAGTGCTTTTTATTCAGAAAATTGTGCTTTTTTTAGATTTGTGTTTTTTATTAGATGTTGGTGCTTTTTTAGAATCCAGTGTTTTTAATTTAGAATTAGTGTTTTTTATTTAGAATTCAGTGCTTTTTATTTAGAATTCAGTGCTTTTTATTTTGAATTCAGTGTTTTTATTTAGAATTCAGTGCTTTTTTAAATTTAGAATTTGGTGTTTTTTATTTAGAATTCAGTGTTTATTAATTAGAATTCAGTGTTTTTATTCAGAATTTGGTGTATTTTATTTCGAATTAAGTGTTTTTTATTTAGATTTCAGTGTTTTTAATTTAGAATTCAGTGTTTTTTATTTAGAATTCAGTGCTTTTTTTTTAGAATTCAGTGTTTATTTATTTAGAATTCAGTGTTGTTTTATTTAGAATTCAGTGTAATTATTTAGAATTCAGTGTTTTTTATTTAGAATTCAGTGTTTTTTTTATTTAGAATTCAGTGTAATTATTTAGAATTCAGTGTGTTTTATTTAGAATACAGTGTTTTTAATTTAGAATTCAGTGGTTTTTATTTAGAATTCAGTGTTTTGTATTGAGAATTTGGAATTTTTTTAGAAGTCATTCTTTTTCTATTTAGAATTCAGTGCTTTTTAATTTAGAATTTGGTGTTTTTTATTTAGACTTCAGTGTTTTTTTTATTTCGAAATCAGTGCTTTTTTATTTAGAATTTGGTGTTTTAATTTAGAATTGTGTGTTTTATTTAAAAATTCAGTGTTTTTTATTCAGAATTTGGTGTTTTTTATTTAGAAGTCAGTGCTTTTCATTCAGAAAATTGTGCTTTTATTAGATTTGTGTTTTTTATTAGATGTTGGTGCTTTTTTAGAATCCAGTGTTGCTAATTTAGAATTAGTGCTTTTTTAATTTAGAATTTGGTGTTTTTTATTTAGAATTCAGTGTTTATTAATTAGAATTCAGTGTTTTTATTCAGAATTTGGTGTATTTTATTTCGAATTAAGTGTTTTTTATTTAGATTTCAGTGTTTTTAATTTAGAATTCAGTGTTTTTTATTTAGAATTCAGTGCTTTTTATTTAGAATTCAGTGTTTATTTATTTAGAATTCAGTGTTGTTTTATTTAGAATTCAGTGTAATTATTTAGAATTCAGTGTTTTTTATTTAGAATTCAGTGTTTTTTTTTATTTAGAATTCAGTGTAATTATTTAGAATTCAGTGTGTTTTATTTAGAATACAGTGTTTTTAATTTAGAATTCAGTGGTTTTTATTTAGAATTCAGTGTTTTGTATTGAGAATTTGGAATTTTTTTAGAAGTCATTCTTTTTCTATTTAGAATTCAGTGCTTTTTAATTTAGAATTTGGTGTTTTTTATTTAGACTTCAGTGTTTTTTTATTTCGAAATCAGTGCTTTTTCATTTAGAATTTGGTGTTTTCATTTAGAATTCAGTGTTTTTTTATTTAGAATTCAGTGATTTTTTTAAATGTAGAATCCAGTGTATTTTTATTAGAATTCAGTGTTTTTTAATTAGAATTTGGTGTTTTTAATTAGAATTGTGTGTTTTATTTAAAAATTCAGTGTTTTTTATTCAGAATTTGGTGTTTTTTATTTAGAAGTCAGTGCTTTTTATTCAGAAAATTGTGCTTTTTTTTAGATTTGTGTTTTTTATTAGACGTTGGTGCATTTTTAGAATCCAGTGTTTTTAATTTAGAATTCAGTGTTTTTTATTTAGAATTCACTGCTTTTAATTTAGAATTCAGTGCTTTTTATTTTGAATTCAGTGTTTTTTAATTTAGAATACAGTGTAATTATTTAGAATTCAGTGTTTTTTATTTAGCATACAGTGTTTTTAATTTAGAATTCAGTGATTTTATTTAGAATTCAGTGTTTTCTATTGAGAATTTGGATTTTTTTAGAATTCAGTGTTTTTCTAATTAGAATTCAGTAGTTTTTTTATTTAGAATTTGGTGTTTTTTATTTAGACTTCAGTGCTTTTTATTTAGAATTCAGTGCTTTTTAATTTAGAATTTTGTGTTTTTTATTTAGACTTCAGTGTTTTTTTATTTCGAAATCAGTGCTTTTTCATTTAGAATTTGGTGTTTTCATTTAGAATTCAGTGTTTTTTTATTTAGAATTCAGTGATTTTTTTAAATGTAGAATCCAGTGTATTTTTATTAGAATTCAGTGTTTTTTAATTAGAATTTGGTGTTTTTATTTAGAATTGTGTGTTTTATTTAAAAATTCAGTGTTTTTTATTCAGAATTTGGTGTTTTTTATTTAGAAGTCAGTGCTTTTTATTCAGAAAATTGTGCTTTTTTTTAGATTTGTATTTTTTATTAGATGTTGGTGCATTTTTAGAATCCAGTGTTTTTAATTTAGAATTCAGTGTTTTTTATTTAGAATTCAGTGTTTTTTAATTTAGAATACAGTGTAATTATTTAGAATTCAGTGTTTTTTATTTAGCATACAGTGTTTTTAATTTAGAATTCAGTGATTTTATTTAGAATTCAGTGTTTTCTATTGAGAATTTGGATTTTTTTAGAATTCAGTGTTTTTCTAATTAGAATTCAGTAGTTTTTTTATTTAGAATTTGGTGTTTTTTATTTAGACTTCAGTGCTTTTTATTTAGAATTCAGTGCTTTTTTTAGAATTCAGTGTTTTTTATTTAGAATTTATTGTTTTTTATTTAGAATTCAGTGTTTTTATTTAGAATTCAGTGTTTTTTATTTAGAATTTTTTTTTATTTAGACTTCAGTGCTTTTTATTTAGAATTTAGTGCTTTTTTATTTAGAATTCAGTGTTTTTATTTAGAATTTATTGTTTTTTAATTTAGAATTCAGTGATTTTATTTAGAATTCAGTGTTTTTATTTAGAGTTCGGTTTTTTATTTAGAATTCAGTGTTTTTTATTTAGACGTCAGTGCTTTTTATTCAGAATTTGGTGTTTTTTATTTAGAAGTCAGTGCTTTTTATTCAGAAAATTGTGCTTTTTTTAGATTTGTGTTTTTTATTAGATGTTGGTGCTTTTTTAGAATCCAGTGTTTTTAATTTAGAATTCAGTGTTTTTTATTTAGAATTCACTGCTTTTAATTTAGAATTCAGTGCTTTTTATGTTGAATTCAGTGTTTTTTTAATTTTGAAATCAGTGTAATTATTTAGAATTCATTGTTTTTTATTTAGCATACAGTGTTTTTAATTTAGAATTCAGTGTTTTTATTTAGAATTCAGTGTTTATCTATTGAGAATTTAGATTTATTTAGAATTCAGTGTTTTTCTAATTAGAATTCAGTAGTTTTTTTATTTAGAATTTGGTGTTTTTTATTTAGACTTCAGTGCTTTTTATTTAGAATACAGTGCTTTTTTATTTAGAATTCAGTGTTTTTTTTATTTAGAATTTATTGTTTTTTTTATTTAGAATTCAGTGTTTTTATTTAGAATTCAGTGTTTTTTATTTAGAATTAGTTTTTTTATTTAGAATTCAGTGTTTTTTATTTAGTAGTCAGTGATTTTTATTCAGAAATTGGTGTTTTTTATTTAGAAGTCAGTGCTTTTTATTCAGAAAATTGTGCTTTTTTAAGATTTGTGTTTTTTATTAGATGTTGGTGCTTTTTTAGAATCCAGTGTTTTTAATTTAGAATTCAGTGTTTTTTATTTAGAATTCAGTGCTTTTTATTTTGAATTCAATGCTTTTTATTTTGAATTCAGTGTTTATTTATTGAGAATTCAGTGTTTTTTTTATTTATAATTCAGTGCTTTTTTAAATTTAGAATCCAGTGTATTTTTATTAGAATTCAGTGTTTTTTAATTAGAATTCAGTTTTTTTTACTCAGAATTTGGTGTTTTTTATTTAGAATTAAGTGTTTTTTATTTAGAATTCAGTGTTTTTAATTTAGAATTCAGTGTTTTTTATTTAGAATTCAGTGCTTTTTATTTAGAATTCAGTGTTTTGTATTGAGAATTTGGATATTTTTTTTAGAAATCCGTCTTTTTCTATTTAGAATTCAGTGCTTTTTAATTTAGAATTTGGTGTTTTTTTATTTAGACTTAGGTGTTTTTTTCGAATTCAGTGCTTTTTTAATTAGAATTTGGTGTTTTTATTTAGAATTCAGTGTTTTTTTATTTAGAATTCAGTGCTTTTTTAAATTTAGAATCCAGTGTATTTTTATTAGAATTCAGTGTTTTTTAATTAGAATTTGGTGTTTTTATTTAGAATTGTGTGTTTTATTTAGAATTCAGTGTTTTTTATTCAGAAAATTGTGCTTTTTGTTAGATTTGTGTGTTTTAGTAGATGTTGGTGCTTTTTTAGAATCCAGTGTTTTTAATTTAGAATTAGTGTTTTTATTTAGACTTAAGTGTTTTTTTATTTCGAATTCAGTGCTTTTCTATTTAGAATTTGGTGTTTTTATTTAGAATTCAGTGGTTTTTTATTTAGAATTCAGTGCTTTTTTAAATTTAGAATCCAGTGTATTTTTATTAGAATTCAGTATTTTGTATTGAGAATTTGGATTTTTTTTAGAAGTCATTCTTTTTCTATTTAGAATTCAGTGCTTTTTAATTTAGAATTTGGTGTTTTTTATTTAGACTTCAGTGTTTTTTTATTTCGAAATCAGTGCTTTTTCATTTAGAATTTGGTGTTTTCATTTAGAATTCAGTGTTTTTTTATTTAGAATTCAGTGATTTTTTTAAATGTAGAATATAGTGTATTTTTAATAGAATTCAGTGTTTTTTTATTAGAATTTGGTGTTTTTATTTAGAATTGTGTGTTTTATTTAAAAATTCAGTGTTTTTTATTCAGAATTTGGTGTTTTTTATTTAGAAGTCAGTGCTTTTTATTCAGAAAATTGTGCTTTTTTTAGATTTGTGTTTTTTATTAGATGTTGGTGCATTTTTAGAATCCAGTGTTTTTAATGTAGAATTCAGTGTTTTTTATTTAGAATTCACTGCTTTTAATTTAGAATTCAGTGCTTTTTATTTTGAATTCAGTGTTTTTTAATTTAGAATACAGTGTAATTATTTAGAATTCAGTGTTTTTTATTTAGCATACAGTGTTTTTAATTTAGAATTCAGTGATTTTATTTAGAATTCAGTGTTTTCTATTGAGAATTTGGATTTTTTTTAGAATTCAGTGTTTTTCTAATTAGAATTCAGTAGTTTTTTTATTTAGAATTTGGGGTTTTTTATTTAGACTTCAGTGCTTTTTATTTAGAATTCAGTGCATTTTTTTAGAATTCAGTGTTTTTTTATTTAGAATTTATTGTTTTTTATTTAGAATTCAGTGTTTTTATTTAGAATTCAGTGTTTTTTATTTAGAATTTTTTTTATTTAGACTTCAGTGCTTTTTATTTAGAATTCAGTGCTTTTTTATTTAGAATTCAGTGTTTTTTATTTAGAATTTATTGTTTTTTAATTTAGAATTCAGTGTTTTTATTTAGAATTCAGTGTTTTTATTTAGAATTTGGTTTTTTATTTAGAATTCAGTGTTTTTTATTTAGAAGTCAGTGCTTTTTATTCAGAATTTGGTGTTTTTTATTTAGAAGTCAGTGCTTTTTATTCAGAAAATAGTGCTTTTTTTAGATTTGTGTTTTTTATTAGATGTTGGTGCTTTTTTAGAATCCAGTGTTTTTAATTTAGAATTAGTGTTTTTTATTTAGAATTCAGTGCTTTTTATTTAGAATTCAGTGCTTTTTATTTTGAATTCAGTGTTTATTTATTTAGAATTCAGTGTTTTTCTATTTAGAATTCAGTGCTTTTAAAATTTAGAATTTGGTGTTTTTTATTTATACTTCAGTGTTTTTTTATTTAGAATTCAGTGCTTTTATTTAGAATTAAGTGTTTTTTATTTAGAATTCAGTGCTTTTTATTTAGAATTCAGTGCTTTTTATTTTGAATTCATTGTTTATTTATTTAGAATTCAGTGTTTTTTTATTTAGAATTCAGTGCTTTTATTTAGAATTAAGTGTTTTTGATTTAGAATTCAGTGGTTTTTATTTAGAATTCAGTGTATTTATTTAGAATTCAGTGTTTTTAATTTAGAATTCGGTGTATTTTTATTTTGAATTCAGTGTTTATTTATTTAGAATTCAGTGTTTTTCTATTTAGAATTCAGTGTTTTTTATTTAGAATTCAGTGTAATTATTTAGAATTCAGTGTTTTTTATTTAGCATACAGTGTTTTTAATTTAGAATTCAGTGTTTTTATTTAGAATTCAGTGTTTTCTATTGAGAATTGGGATTTTTTTTAGAATTTAGTGTTTTTCTAATTAGAATTCAGTAGTTTTTTATTTAGACTTCAGTGCTTTTTATTTAGAATTCAGTGCTTTTTTATTTAGAATTCAGTGTTTATTTATTTAGAATGTATTGTTTTTTTTTTATTTAGAATTCAGTGTTTTTATTTACAATTCAGTGCTTTTTTAATTTAGAATTTGGTGTTTTTTATTTAGAATCCAGTGTTTATTAATTAGAATTCAGTGTTTTTATTCAGAATTTGGTGTATTTTATTTCGAATTAAGTGTTTTTTATTTAGATTTCAGTGTTTTTAATTTAGAATTCAGTGTTTTTTATTTAGAATTCAGTGCTTTTTATTTAGAATTCAGTGTTTATTTATTTAGAATTCAGTGTTGTTTTATTTAGAATTCAGTGTAATTATTTAGAATTCAGTGTTTTTTATTTAGAATTCAGTGTTTTTTTATTTAGAATTCAGTGTAATTATTTAGAATTCAGTGTGTTTTATTTAGAATACAGTGTTTTTAATTTAGAATTCAGTGGTTTTTATTTAGAATTCAGTGTTTTGTATTGAGAATTTGGAATTTTTTTAGAAGTCATTCTTTTTCTATTTAGAATTCAGTGCTTTTTAATTTAGAATTTGGTGTTTTTTATTTAGACTTCAGTGTTTTTTTATTTCGAAATCAGTGCTTTTTTATTTAGAATTTGGTCTTTTAATTTAGAATTGTGTGTTTTATTTAAAAATTCAGTGTTTTTTATTCAGAATTTGGTGTTTTTTTATTTAGAAGTCAGTGCTTTTCATTCAGAAAATTGTGCTTTTTTTTAGATTTGTGTTTTTTATTAGATGTTGGTGCATTTTTAGAATCCAGTGTTTTTAATGTAGAATTCAGTGTTTTTTATTTAGAATTCACTGCTTTTAATTTAGAATTCAGTGCTTTTTATTTTGAATACAGTGTTTTTTAATTTAGAATACAGTGTAACTATTTAGAATTCAGTGTTTTTTATTTAGCATACAGTGTTTTTAATTTAGAATTCAGTGATTTCATTTAGAATTCAGTGTTTTCTATTGAGAATTTGGATTTTTTTTAGAATTCAGTGTTTTTCTAATTAGAATTCAGTAGTTTTTTTATTTAGAATTTGTTTTTTTTTATTTAGACTTCAGTGCTTTTTATTTAGAATTCAGTGCATTTTTTTAGAATTCAGTGTTTTTTTATTTAGAATTTATTGTTTTTTATTTAGAATTCAGTGTTTTTATTTAGAATTCAGTGTTTTTTATTTAGAATTTTTTTATTTAGACTTCAGTGCTTTTTATTTAGAATTCAGTGCTTTTTTTATTTAGAATTCAGTGTTTTTTTATTTAGAATTTATTGTTTTTTAATTTAGAATTCAGTGTTTTTATTTAGAATTCAGTGTTTTTATTTAGAATTTGGTTTTTTATTTAGAATTCAGTGTTTTTTATTTAGAAGTCAGTGCTTTTTATTCAGAATTTGGTGTTTTTTATTTAGAAGTCAGTGCTTTTTATTCAGAAAATTGTGCTTTTTTTAGATTTGTGTTTTTTATTAGATGTTGGTGCTTTTTTAGAATCCAGTGTTTTTAATTTAGAATTAGTGTTTTTTATTTAGAATTCAGTGCTTTTTATTTAGAATTCAGTGCTTTTTATTTTGAATTCAGTGTTTTTATTTAGAATTCAGTGCTTTTTTTTAATTTAGAATTTGGTGTTTTTTATTTAGAATTCAGTGTTTATTAATTAGAATTCAGTGTTTTTATTCAGAATTTGGTGTATTTTATTTCGAATTAAGTGTTTTTTATTTAGATTTCAGTGTTTTTAATTTAGAATTCAGTGTTTTTATTTAGAATTCAGTGCTTTTTATTTAGAATTCAGTGTTTATTTATTTAGAATTCAGTGTTGTTTTATTTAGAATTCAGTGTAATTATTTAGAATTTAGTGTTTTTTATTTAGAATTCAGTGTTTTTTTTATTTAGAATTCAGTGTAATTATTTAGAATTCAGTGTGTTTTATTTAGAATACAGTGTTTTTAATTTAGAATTCAGTGGTTTTTATTTAGAATTCAGTGTTTTGTATTGAGAATTTGGAATTTTTTTAGAAGTCATTCTTTTTCTATTTAGAATTCAGTGCTTTTTAATTTAGAATTTGGTGTTTTTTATTTAGACTTCAGTGTTTTTTTATTTCGAAATCAGTGCTTTTTTATTTAGAATTTGGTGTTTTAATTTAGAATTGTGTGTTTTATTTAAAAATTCAGTGTTTTTTATTCAGAATTTGGTGTTTTTTATTTAGAAGTCAGGGCTTTTCATTCAGAAAATTGTGCTTTTTTTAGATTTGTGTTTTTTATTAGATGTTGGTGCATTTTTAGAATCCAGTGTTTTTGATGTAGAATTCAGTGTTTTTTATTTAGAATTCACTGCTTTTAATTTAGAATTCAGTGCTTTTTATTTTGAATTCAGTGTTTTTTTTAATTTAGAATACAGTGTAATTATTTAGAATTCAGTGTTTTTTATTTAGCATACAGTGTTTTTAATTTAGAATTCAGTGATTTTATTTAGAATTCAGTGTTTTCTATTGAGAATTTGGATTTTTTTTAGAATTCAGTGTTTTTCTAATTAGAATTCAGTAGTTTTTTTATTTAGAATTTGGGGTTTTTTATTTAGACTTCAGTGCTTTTTATTTAGAATTCAGTGCATTTTTTTAGAATTCAGTGTTTTTTTATTTAGAATTTATTGTTTTTTATTTAGAATTCAGTGTTTTTATTTAGAATTCAGTGTTTTTTATTTAGAATTTTTTTATTTAGACTTCAGTGCTTTTTATTTAGAATTCAGTGCTTTTTTTTTTAGAATTCAGTGTTTTTTTATTTAGAATTTATTGTTTTTTAATTTAGAATTCAGTGTTTTTATTTAGAATTCAGTGTTTTTATTTAGAATTTGGTTTTTTATTTAGAATTCAGTGTTTTTTATTTAGAAGTCAGTGCTTTTTATTCAGAATTTGGTGTTTTTTATTTAGAAGTCAGTGCTTTTTATTCAGAAAATTGTGCTTTTTTTAGATTTGTGTTTTTTATTAGATGTTGGTGCTTTTTTAGAATCCAGTGTTTTTAATTTAGAATTAGTGTTTTTTATTTAGAATTCAGTGCTTTTTATTTAGAATTCAGTGCTTTTTATTTTGAAGTCAGTGTTTATTTATTTAGAATTCAGTGTTTTTCTATTTAGAATTCAGTGCTTTTAAAATTTAGAATTTGGTGTTTTTTATTTATACTTCAGTGTTTTTTTATTTAGAATTCAGTGCTTTTATTTAGAATTAAGTGTTTTTTATTTAGAATTCAGTGCTTTTTATTTAGAATTCAGTGCTTTTTATTTTGAATTCATTGTTTATGTATTTAGAATTCAGTGTTTTTTTATTTAGAATTCAGTGCTTTTATTTAGAATTAAGTGTTTTTGATTTAGAATTCAGTGGTTTTTATTTAGAATTCAGTGTATTTATTTAGAATTCAGTGTTTTTAATTTAGAATTCGGTGTATTTTTATTTTGAATTCAGTGTTTATTTATTTAGAATTCAGTGTTTTTCTATTGAGAATTTGGATTTTTTTAGAATTTAGTGTTTTTCTAATTAGAATTCAGTAGTTTTTTTATTTAGACTTCAGTGCTTTTTATTTAGAATTCAGTGCTTTTTTATTTAGAATTCAGTGTTTATTTATTTAGAATGTATTGTTTTTTTATTTAGAATTCAGTGTTTTTATTTAGAATTCAGTGCTTTTTTAATTTAGAATTTGGTGTTTTTTATTTAGAATTCAGTGTTTATTAATTAGAATTCAGTGTTTTTATTCAGAATTTGGTGTATTTTATTTCGAATTAAGTGTTTTTTATTTAGATTTCAGTGTTTTCAATTTAGAATTCAGTGTTTTTTATTTAGAATTCAGTGCTTTTTATTTAGAATTCAGTGTTTATTTTTTTAGAATTCAGTGTTGTTTTATTTAGAATTCAGTGTAATTATTTAGAATTCAGTGTTTTTTATTTAGAATTCAGTGTTTTTTTTATTTAGAATTCAGTGTAATTATTTAGAATTCAGTGTGTTTTATTTAGAATACAGTGTTTTTAATTTATAATTCAGTGGTTTTTATTTAGAATTCAGTGTTTTGTATTGAGAATTTGGAATTTTTTTAGAAGTCATTCTTTTTCTATTTAGAATTCAGTGCTTTTTAATTTAGAATTTGGTGTTTTTTATTTAGACTTCAGTGTTTTTTTATTTCGAAATCAGTGCTTTTTTATTTAGAATTTGGTGTTTTAATTTAGAATTGTGTGTTTTATTTAAAAATTCAGTGTTTTTTATTCAGAATTTGGTGTTTTTTATTTAGAAGTCAGTGCTTTTTATTCAGAAAATTGTGCTTTTTTTTAGATTTGTGTTTTTTATTAGATGTTGGTGCATTTTTAGAATCCAGTGTTTTTAATATAGAATTCAGTGTTTTTTATTTAGAATTCACTGCTTTTAATTTAGAATTCAGTGCTTTTTATTTTGAATTCAGTGTTTTTTTATTTAGAATTCAGTGTAATTATTTAGAATTCAGTGTTTTTTATTTAGAATTCAGTGTTTTCTATTGAGAATTTGGATTTTTTTTAGATTTTAGTGTTTTTCTAATTAGAATTCAGTAGTTTTTTAATTTAGAATTTGGTGTTTTTTATTTAGACTTCAGTGCTCTTTATTTAGAATTCAGTGCTTTTTTATTTAGAATTCAGTGTTTTTTTTTATTTAGAATGTATTGTTTTTTTATTTATAATTCAGTGTTTTTTTTTAGAATTCAGTGTTTATTAATTAGAATTCAGTGTTTTTATTCAGAATTTGGTGTATTTTATTTTGAATTAAGTGTTTTTTATTTAGATTTCAGTGTTTTTAATTTAGAATTCAGTTTTTTTATTGAGAATTCAGTGCTTTTTATTTAGAATTCAGTGTTTTTTTTTATTTAGAATGTATTGTTTTTTTATTTATAATTCAGTGTTTTTTTTTAGAATTCAGTGTTTATTAATTAGAATTCAGTGTTTTTATTCAGAATTTGGTGTATTTTATTTTGAATTAAGTGTTTTTTATTTAGATTTCAGTGTTTTTAATTTAGAATTCAGTTTTTTTATTGAGAATTCAGTGCTTTTTATTTAGAATTCAGTGTTTATTTATTTAGAATTCAGTGTTGTTTTATTTAGAATTCAGTGTAATTATTTAGAATTCAGTGTGTTTTATTTAGAATACAGTGTTTTTAATTTAGAATTCAGTGGTTTTTATTTAGAATTCAGTGTTTTGTATTGAGAATTTGGAATTTTTTTAGAAGTCATTCTTTTTCTATTTAGAATTCAGTGCTTTTTAATTTAGAATTTGGTGTTTTTTATTTAGATTTCAGTGTTTTTTTATTTCGAAATCAGTGCTTTTTTATTTAGAATTTGGTGTTTTAATTTAGAATTCAGTGCTTTTTTATTTAGAATTCAGTGTTTTTTTTATTTAGAATTTATTGTATTTTATGTAGAATTCAGTGTTTTTATTTAGAATTCAGTGTTTTTTTATTTAGAATGTGTTTTTTTTTATTTAGAATTCCATGTTTTTTATTTAGAAGTCAGTGCTTTTTATTCAAAAAACTGTGCTTTTTTTAGAATTTTGTTTTTATTAGATGTTGGTGCTTTTTTAGAATTCAGTGTTTTTTATTTAGAATTCAGTGCTTTTTATTTAGAATTCAGTGCTTCATTATTTAGAATTCAGTGTTTATTTATTTAGAACTCAGTGTTTATTTATTTAGAATACAATGTTTTTCATTTAGAATTCAGCGTTTTTTTAATTTAGAATTCAGTGTAATTATTTAGAATTCAGTGGTTTTTATTTAGAATTCAGTGTTTTGTATTGAGAATTTGGATTTTTTTTAGAAGTCATTCTTTTTCTATTTAGAATTCAGTCCTTTTTAATTTAGAATTTGGTGTTTTTTATTTAGACTTCAGTGTTTTTTTATTTCGAAATCAGTGCTTTTTTATTTAGAATTTGGTGTTTTCATTTAGAATTCAGTGTTTTTTTATTTAGAATTCAGTGCTTTTTTTAAATGTAGAATCCAGTGTATTTTTATTAGATTTCAGTGTTTTTCAATTAGAATTTGGTGTTTTTATTTAGAATTGTGTGTTTTATTTAGAATTCAGTGTTTTTTATTCAGAATTTGGTGTTTTTTATTTAGAAGTCAGTGCTTTTTATTCAGAAAATTGTGCTTTTTTTTAGATTTGTGATTTTATTAGATGTTGGTGCTTTTTTAGAATCCAGTGTTTTTAATTTAGAATTCAGTGTTTTTTATTTAGAATTCACTGCTTTTAATTTAGAATTCAGTGCTTTTTATATTGAATTCAGTGTTTTTTAATTTAGAATTCAGTGTAATTATTTAGAATTCAGTGTTTTTTATTTAGCATACAGTGTTTTTAATTTAGAATTCAGTGTTTTCTATTGAGAATTTGGATTTTTTTTAGAATTCAGTGTTTTTCTAATTAGAATTCAGTAGTTTTTTTTATTTAGAATTTGGTGTATTTTATTTAGACTTCAGTTCTTTTTATTTAGAATTCAGTGCTTTTTTATTTAGAATTCAGTGTTTTTTATTTAGACTTCAGTGTTTTTTTATTTAGAATTCAGTGTAATTATTTAGAATTCAGTGTGTTTTATTTAGAATACAGTGTTTTTAATTTAGAATTCAGTGGTTTTTATTTAGAATTCAGTGTTTTGTATTGAGAATTTGGATTTTTTTTAGAAGTCATTCTTTTTCTATTTAGAATTCAGTGCTTTTTAATTTAGAATTTGGTGTTTATTATTTAGACTTCAGTGTTTTTTTATATCGAAATCAGTGCTTTTTTATTTAGAATTTGGTGTTTTCATTTAGAATTCAGTGCTTTTTTATTTAGAATTCAGTGTTTTTTTAAATGTAGAATCCAGTGTATTTTTATTAGAATTCAGTGTTTTTTAATTAGAATTTGGTGTTTTTATTTAGAATTGTGTGTTTGATTTAAAAATTCAGTGTTTTTTATTCAGAATCTGGTGTTTTTTATTTAGAATTCAGTGCTTTTTAAAATTTAGAATCCAGTGTATTTTTATTAGAATTCAGTGTTTTTTAATTAGAATTTGGTGTTTTTATTTAGAATTGTGTGTTTTATTTAGAATTCAGTGTTTTTATTCAGAATTTGGTGTTTTTTATTTAGAAGTCAGTGCTTTTTATTCAGAAAATTGTGCTTTTTGTTATATTTGTGTGTTTTATTAGATGTTGGTGCTTTATTAGAATCCAGTGTTTTTAATTTAGAATTAGTGTTTTTTATTTAGAATTCAGTGCTTTTTATTTAGAATTTGGTGTTTTTATTTAGAATTCAGTGGTTTTTTATTTAGAATTCAGTGCTTTTTTAAATTTAGAATCCAGTGTATTTTTATTAGAATTCAGTGTTTTTTATTTAGAATTCAGTGTATTTATTTAGAATTCACTGTTTTTTATTTAGAATTCGGTGTATTTTTAATCAGAATTCAGTGTTTTTTATTTAGAATTCAGTTCTTTTTATTTAGAATTTAGTGCTTTTTTTATTTAGAATGCAGTGTTTTTCATTTAGATATCAGTGTTTTTTTACTTAGAATTCAGGGTATTTATTTAGAATTCAGTGTGTTTTATTTAGAATACAGTGTTTTTATTTTAGAATTCAGTGGTTTTTATTTAGAATTCATTGTTTTGTATTGAGAATTTGGATTTTTTTTAGAAGTCAGTGTTTTTTTATTTATAATTCAGTGCTTTTTTAAATTTAGAATCCAGTGTATTTTTATTAGAATTCAGTGTTTTTTAATTAGAATTCAGTGTTTTTTACTCAGAATTTGGTGTTTTTTATTTAGAATTAAGTGTTTTTTATTTAGAATTCAGTGTTTTTAATTTAGAATTCAGTGTTTTTTATTTAGAATTCAGTGCTTTTTATTTAGAAGTCAGTGTTTTG
Organism: Nothobranchius furzeri; assembly: GCF_043380555.1. NCBI lineage: Eukaryota > Metazoa > Chordata > Actinopteri > Cyprinodontiformes > Nothobranchiidae > Nothobranchius > Nothobranchius furzeri. The sequence continues at coordinate 63,241,559 of NC_091755.1, forward strand.
TATTGAGAATTTGGATATTTTTTTTAGAAATCCGTCTTTTTCTATTTAGAATTCAGTGCTTTTTAATTTAGAATTTGGTGTTTTTTTTATTTAGACGTAGGTGTTTTTTTTTCGAATTCAGTGCTTTTTTAATTAGAATTTGGTGTTTTTATTTAGAATTCAGTGGTTTTTTATTTAGAATTCAGTGCTTTTTTAAATTTAGAATCCAGTGTATTTTTATTAGAATTCAGTGTTTTTTATTTAGAATTCAGTGTATTTATTTAGAATTCACAGTTTTTTATTTAGAATCCGGTGTATTTTTAATCAGAATTCAGTGTTTTTTATTTAGAATTCAGTGCTTTTTATTTAGAATTTAGTGCTTTTTTTATTTAGAATGCAGTGTTTTTCATTTAGAAATCAGTGTTTTTTTACTTAGAATTCAGGGTATTTATTTAGAATTCAGTGTGTTTTATTTAGAATACAGTGTTTTTATTTTAGAATTCAGTGGTTTTTATTTAGAATTCATTGTTTTGTATTGAGAATTTGGATTTTTTTTAGAAGTCAGTGTTTTTCTATTTAGAATTCAGTGCTTTTAAAATTTAGAATTTCGTGTTTTTTATTTATACTTCAGTGTTTTTTTATTTAGAATTCAGTGCTTTTATATAGAATTTGGTGTTTTTATTTAGAATTCAGTGTTTTTTTTTATTTAGAATTCAGTGCTTTTTATAATTTAGAATCCAGTGTATTTTTATTAGAATTCAGTGTTTTTTTATTACAATTCGGTGTTTTTTTAGAATTGTGATTTTATTTAGATTTCTGTTTTTTACTCAGAATTTGGTGTTTTTTTATTTAGAATTAAGTATTTTTTTAATTAGAATTCAGTGTTTTTTATTAGAATTCAGTGCTTTTATTTAGAATTTGGTGTTTTTATTTAGAATTCAGTTGTTTTTTATTTAGAATTCAGTGTTTTTTATTTAGAATTTGGTGTTTTTTATTTATAATTCAGTGTTTTTATTTAGAATTCAGTGCTTTTTATTTAGAATTCAGTGCTTTTTTATTTAGAATTTGGTGTTTTTTATTTAGACTTCAGTGTTTTTTTATTTTAAAATCAGTGCTTTTTTATTTAGAATTTGGTGTTTTAATTTAGAATTCAGTTGTTTTTTATTTAGAATTCAGTGCTTTTTTTAAATTTAGAATCCAGAGTATTTTTATTAGAATTCAGTGTTTTTAAATTGAATTTGTTGTTTTTATTTAGAATTGTGTGTTTTATTTAGAATTCAGTGTTTTTTATTCAGAATTTGGTGTTTTTTTTTAGAAGTCAGTGCTTTTTATTTAGAATTTATTGTTTTTTTATTTAGAATTCAGTGTTTTTATTTAGAATTCAGTGCTTTTATATAGAATTTGGTGTTTTTATTTAGAATTCAGTGTTTTTTTATTTAGAATTCAGTGCTTTTTATAATTTAGAATCCAGTGTATTTTTATTAGAATTCAGTGTTTTTTTATTACAATTCGGTGTTTTTTTAGAATTGTGATTTTATTTAGATTTCTGTTTTTTACTCAGAATTTGGTGTTTTTTATTTAGAATTAAGTATTTTTTTAATTAGAATTCAGTGTTTTTTTTTATTAGAATTCAGTGCTTTTATTTAGAATTTGGTGTTTTTATTTAGAATTCAGTTGTTTTTTATTTAGAATTCAGTGTTTTTTATTTAGAATTTGGTGTTTTTTATTTATAATTCAGTGTTTTTATTTAGAATTCAGTGCTTTTTATTTAGAATTCTGTGCTTTTTTATTTAGAATTTGGTGTTTTTTATTTAGACTTCAGTGTTTTTTTATTTTAAAATCAGTGCTTTTTTATTTAGAATTTGGTGCTTTTTTTAAATTTAGAATCCAGAGTATTTTTATTAGAATTCACTGTTTTTAAATTGAATTTGTTGTTTTTATTTAGAATTGTGTGTTTTATTTAGAATTCAGTGTTTTTTATTCAGAATTTGGTGTTTTTTTTAGAAGTCAGTGCTTTTTATTTAGAATTTATTGTTTTTTTATTTAGAATTCAGTGTTTTTATTTAGAATTCAGTGTTTTTATTTAGAATTTGTTTTTTTATTTAGAATTCAGTGTTTTTTATTTAGAAGTCAGTGCTTTTTATTCAGAATTTGGTGTTTTTTATTTAGAAGTCAGTGCTTTTTATTCAGAAAATTGTGCTTTTTTTAGATTTGTGTTTTTTATTAGATGTTGGTGCTTTTTTAGAATCCAGTGTTTTTATTTAGAATTCAGTGTTTTTATTTAGAATTTGTTTTTTTATTTAGAATTCAGTGTTTTTTATTTAGAAGTCAGTGCTTTTTATTCAGAATTTGGTGTTTTTTATTTAGAAGTCAGTTCTTTTTATTCAGAAAATTGTGCTTTTTTTAGATTTGTATTTTTTATTAGATGTTGGTGCATTTTTAGAATCCAGTGTTTTTAATTTAGAATTCAGTGTTTTTTATTTAGAATTCACTGCTTTTAATTTAGAATTCAGTGCTTTTTATTTTGAATTCAGTGTTTTTTAATTTAGAATACAGTATAATTATTTAGAATTCAGTGTTTTTTATTTAGCATACAGTGTTTTTAATTTAGAATTCAGTGATTTTATTTAGAATTCAGTGTTTTCTATTGAGAATTTGGATTTTTTTAGAATTCAGTGTTTTTCTAATTAGAATTCAGTAGTTTTTTTATTTAGAATTTGGTGTTTTTTATTTAGACTTCAGTGCTTTTTATTTAGAATTCAGTGCTTTTTTTAGAATTCAGTGTTTTTTATTTAGAATTTATTGTTTTTTATTTAGAATTCAGTGTTTTTATTTAGAATTCAGTGTTTTTTATTTAGAATTTTTTTTATTTAGACTTCAGTGCTTTTTATTTAGAATTTAGTGCTTTTTTATTTAGAATTCAGTGTTTTTTATTTAGAATTTATTGTTTTTTAATTTAGAATTCAGTGTTTTTATTTAGAATTCAGTGTTTTTATTTAGAGTTTGGTTTTTTATTTAGAATTCAGTGTTTTTTATTTAGAAGTCAGTGCTTTTTATTCAGAATTTGGTGTTTTTTATTTAGAAGTCAGTGCTTTTTATTCAGAAAATTGTGCTTTTTTTAGATTTGTGTTTTTTATTAGATGTTGGTGCTTTTTTAGAATCCAGTGTTTTTAATTTAGAATTCAGTGTTTTTTATTTAGAATTCACTGCTTTTAATTTAGAATTCAGTGCTTTTTATGTTGAATTCAGTGTTTTTTAATTTTGAAATCAGTGTTTATCTATTGAGAATTTAGATTTATTTAGAATTCAGTGTTTTTCTAATTAGAATTCAGTAGTTTTTTTATTTAGAATTTGGTGTTTTTTATTTAGACTTCAGTGCTTTTTATTTAGAATACAGTGCTTTTTTATTTAGAATTCAGTGTTTTTTTATTTAGAATTTATTGTTTTTTTATTTAGAATTCAGTGTTTTTATTTAGAATTCAGTGTTTTTTATTTAGAATTAGTTTTTTATTTAGAATTCAGTGTTTTTTATTTAGTAGTCAGTGATTTTTATTCAGAAATTGGTGTTTTTTATTTAGAAGTCAGTGCTTTTTATTCAGAAAATTGTGCTTTTTTAAGATTTGTGTTTTTTATTAGATGTTGGTGCTTTTTTAGAATCCAGTGTTTTTAATTTAGAATTCAGTGTTTTTTATTTAGAATTCAGTGCTTTTTATTTTGAATTCAGTGCTTTTTATTTTGAATTCAGTGTTTATTTATTGAGAATTCAGTGGTTTTTTATTTATAATTCAGTGCTTTTTTAAATTTAGAATCCAGTGTATTTTTATTAGAATTCAGTGTTTTTTAATTAGAATTCAGTGTTTTTTACTCAGAATTTGGTGTTTTTTATTTAGAATTAAGTGTTTTTATTTAGAATTCAGTGTTTTTAATTTAGAATTCAGTGTTTTTTATTTAGAATTCAGTGCTTTTTATTTAGAATTCAGTGTTTTGTATTGAGAATTTGGATATTTTTTTAGAAATCAGTCTTTTTCTATTTAGAATTCAGTGCTTTTTAATTTAGAATTTGGTGTTTTTTATTTAGACTTAGGTGTTTTTTTTTCGAATTCAGTGCTTTTTTAATTAGAATTTGGTGTTTTTATTTAGAATTCAGTGGTTTTTTATTTAGAATTCAGTGCTTTTTTAAATTTAGAATCCAGTGTATTTTTATTAGAATTCAGTGTTTTTTAATTAGAATTTGGTGTTTTATTTAGAATTGTGTGTTTTATTTAGAATTCAGTGTTTTTTATTCAGAAAATTGTGCTTTTTGTTAGATTTGTGTGTTTTAGTAGATGTTGCTGCTTTTTTAGAATCCAGTGTTTTTAATTTAGAATTAGTGTTTTTATTTAGACTTAAGTGTTTTTTTATTTCGAATTCAGTGCTTTTCTATTTAGGATTTGGTGTTTTTATTTAGAATTCAGTGGTTTTTTATTTAGAATTCAGTGCTTTTTTAAATTTAGAATCCAGTGTATTTTTATTAGAATTCAGTATTTTTATTGAGAATTTGGATTTTTTTTAGAAGTCATTCTTTTTCTATTTAGAATTCAGTGCTTTTTAATTTAGAATTTGGTGTTTTTTATTTAGACTTCAGTGTTTTTTTTATTTCGAAATCAGTGCTTTTTCATTTAGAATTTGGTGTTTTCATTTAGAATTCAGTGTTTTTTTATTTAGAATTCAGTGATTTTTTTAAATGTAGAATCCAGTGTATTTTTATTAGAATTCAGTGTTTTTTAATTAGAATTTGGTGTTTTTATTTAGAATTGTGTGTTTTATTTAAAAATTCAGTGTTTTTTATTCAGAATTTGGTGTTTTTTATTTAGAAGTCAGTGCTTTTTATTCAGAAAATTGTGCTTTTTTTTAGATTTGTGTTTTTTATTAGATGTTGGTGCATTTTTAGAATCCAGTGTTTTTAATTTAGAATTCAGTGTTTTTTATTTAGAATTCACTGCTTTTAATTTAGAATTCAGTGTTTTTCTAATTAGAATTCAGTGTTTTTTAATTTAGAATACAGTGTAATTATTTAGAATTCAGTGTTTTTTATTTAGCATACAGTGTTTTTAATTTAGAATTCAGTGTTTTCTATTGAGAATTTGGATTTTTTTTAGAATTCAGTGTTTTTCTAATTAGAATTCAGTAGTTTTTTTTATTTAGAATTTGGTGTATTTTATTTAGACTTCAGTTCTTTTTATTTAGAATTCAGTGCTTTTTTATTTAGAATTCAGTGTTTTTTATTTAGACTTCAGTGTTTTTTTATTTAGAATTCAGTGTAATTATTTAGAATTCAGTGTGTTTTATTTAGAATACAGTGTTTTTAATTTAGAATTCAGTGGTTTTTATTTAGAATTCAGTGTTTTGTATTGAGAATTTGGATTTTTTTTAGAAGTCATTCTTTTTCTATTTAGAATTCAGTGCTTTTTAATTTAGAATTTGGTGTTTATTATTTAGACTTCAGTGTTTTTTTATATCGAAATCAGTGCTTTTTTATTTAGAATTTGGTGTTTTCATTTAGAATTCAGTGCTTTTTTATTTAGAATTCAGTGTTTTTTTAAATGTAGAATCCAGTGTATTTTTATTAGAATTCAGTGTTTTTTAATTAGAATTTGGTGTTTTTATTTAGAATTGTGTGTTTGATTTAAAAATTCAGTGTTTTTTATTCAGAATCTGGTGTTTTTTATTTAGAATTCAGTGCTTTTTAAAATTTAGAATCCAGTGTATTTTTATTAGAATTCAGTGTTTTTTAATTAGAATTTGGTGTTTTTATTTAGAATTGTGTGTTTTATTTAGAATTCAGTGTTTTTATTCAGAATTTGGTGTTTTTTATTTAGAAGTCAGTGCTTTTTATTCAGAAAATTGTGCTTTTTGTTATATTTGTGTGTTTTATTAGATGTTGGTGCTTTATTAGAATCCAGTGTTTTTAATTTAGAATTAGTGTTTTTTATTTAGAATTCAGTGCTTTTTATTTAGAATTTGGTGTTTTTATTTAGAATTCAGTGGTTTTTTATTTAGAATTCAGTGCTTTTTTAAATTTAGAATCCAGTGTATTTTTATTAGAATTCAGTGTTTTTTATTTAGAATTCAGTGTATTTATTTAGAATTCACTGTTTTTTATTTAGAATTCGGTGTATTTTTAATCAGAATTCAGTGTTTTTTATTTAGAATTCAGTTCTTTTTATTTAGAATTTAGTGCTTTTTTTATTTAGAATGCAGTGTTTTTCATTTAGATATCAGTGTTTTTTTACTTAGAATTCAGGGTATTTATTTAGAATTCAGTGTGTTTTATTTAGAATACAGTGTTTTTATTTTAGAATTCAGTGGTTTTTATTTAGAATTCATTGTTTTGTATTGAGAATTTGGATTTTTTTTAGAAGTCAGTGTTTTTTTATTTATAATTCAGTGCTTTTTTAAATTTAGAATCCAGTGTATTTTTATTAGAATTCAGTGTTTTTTAATTAGAATTCAGTGTTTTTTACTCAGAATTTGGTGTTTTTTATTTAGAATTAAGTGTTTTTTATTTAGAATTCAGTGTTTTTAATTTAGAATTCAGTGTTTTTTATTTAGAATTCAGTGCTTTTTATTTAGAAGTCAGTGTTTTGTATTGAGAATTTGGATATTTTTTTTAGAAATCCGTCTTTTTCTATTTAGAATTCAGTGCTTTTTAATTTAGAATTTGGTGTTTTTTTTATTTAGACGTAGGTGTTTTTTTTTCGAATTCAGTGCTTTTTTAATTAGAATTTGGTGTTTTTATTTAGAATTCAGTGGTTTTTTATTTAGAATTCAGTGCTTTTTTAAATTTAGAATCCAGTGTATTTTTATTAGAATTCAGTGTTTTTTATTTAGAATTCAGTGTATTTATTTAGAATTCACAGTTTTTTATTTAGAATCCGGTGTATTTTTAATCAGAATTCAGTGTTTTTTATTTAGAATTCAGTGCTTTTTATTTAGAATTTAGTGCTTTTTTTATTTAGAATGCAGTGTTTTTCATTTAGAAATCAGTGTTTTTTTACTTAGAATTCAGGGTATTTATTTAGAATTCAGTGTGTTTTATTTAGAATACAGTGTTTTTATTTTAGAATTCAGTGGTTTTTATTTAGAATTCATTGTTTTGTATTGAGAATTTGGATTTTTTTTAGAAGTCAGTGTTTTTCTATTTAGAATTCAGTGCTTTTAAAATTTAGAATTTCGTGTTTTTTATTTATACTTCAGTGTTTTTTTATTTAGAATTCAGTGCTTTTATATAGAATTTGGTGTTTTTATTTAGAATTCAGTGTTTTTTTTTATTTAGAATTCAGTGCTTTTTATAATTTAGAATCCAGTGTATTTTTATTAGAATTCAGTGTTTTTTTATTACAATTCGGTGTTTTTTTAGAATTGTGATTTTATTTAGATTTCTGTTTTTTACTCAGAATTTGGTGTTTTTTTATTTAGAATTAAGTATTTTTTTAATTAGAATTCAGTGTTTTTTATTAGAATTCAGTGCTTTTATTTAGAATTTGGTGTTTTTATTTAGAATTCAGTTGTTTTTTATTTAGAATTCAGTGTTTTTTATTTAGAATTTGGTGTTTTTTATTTATAATTCAGTGTTTTTATTTAGAATTCAGTGCTTTTTATTTAGAATTCAGTGCTTTTTTATTTAGAATTTGGTGTTTTTTATTTAGACTTCAGTGTTTTTTTATTTTAAAATCAGTGCTTTTTTATTTAGAATTTGGTGTTTTAATTTAGAATTCAGTTGTTTTTTATTTAGAATTCAGTGCTTTTTTTAAATTTAGAATCCAGAGTATTTTTATTAGAATTCAGTGTTTTTAAATTGAATTTGTTGTTTTTATTTAGAATTGTGTGTTTTATTTAGAATTCAGTGTTTTTTATTCAGAATTTGGTGTTTTTTTTTAGAAGTCAGTGCTTTTTATTTAGAATTTATTGTTTTTTTATTTAGAATTCAGTGTTTTTATTTAGAATTCAGTGCTTTTATATAGAATTTGGTGTTTTTATTTAGAATTCAGTGTTTTTTTATTTAGAATTCAGTGCTTTTTATAATTTAGAATCCAGTGTATTTTTATTAGAATTCAGTGTTTTTTTATTACAATTCGGTGTTTTTTTAGAATTGTGATTTTATTTAGATTTCTGTTTTTTACTCAGAATTTGGTGTTTTTTATTTAGAATTAAGTATTTTTTTAATTAGAATTCAGTGTTTTTTTTTATTAGAATTCAGTGCTTTTATTTAGAATTTGGTGTTTTTATTTAGAATTCAGTTGTTTTTTATTTAGAATTCAGTGTTTTTTATTTAGAATTTGGTGTTTTTTATTTATAATTCAGTGTTTTTATTTAGAATTCAGTGCTTTTTATTTAGAATTCTGTGCTTTTTTATTTAGAATTTGGTGTTTTTTATTTAGACTTCAGTGTTTTTTTATTTTAAAATCAGTGCTTTTTTATTTAGAATTTGGTGCTTTTTTTAAATTTAGAATCCAGAGTATTTTTATTAGAATTCACTGTTTTTAAATTGAATTTGTTGTTTTTATTTAGAATTGTGTGTTTTATTTAGAATTCAGTGTTTTTTATTCAGAATTTGGTGTTTTTTTTAGAAGTCAGTGCTTTTTATTTAGAATTTATTGTTTTTTTATTTAGAATTCAGTGTTTTTATTTAGAATTCAGTGTTTTTATTTAGAATTTGTTTTTTTATTTAGAATTCAGTGTTTTTTATTTAGAAGTCAGTGCTTTTTATTCAGAATTTGGTGTTTTTTATTTAGAAGTCAGTGCTTTTTATTCAGAAAATTGTGCTTTTTTTAGATTTGTGTTTTTTATTAGATGTTGGTGCTTTTTTAGAATCCAGTGTTTTTATTTAGAATTCAGTGTTTTTATTTAGAATTTGTTTTTTTATTTAGAATTCAGTGTTTTTTATTTAGAAGTCAGTGCTTTTTATTCAGAATTTGGTGTTTTTTATTTAGAAGTCAGTTCTTTTTATTCAGAAAATTGTGCTTTTTTTAGATTTGTATTTTTTATTAGATGTTGGTGCATTTTTAGAATCCAGTGTTTTTAATTTAGAATTCAGTGTTTTTTATTTAGAATTCACTGCTTTTAATTTAGAATTCAGTGCTTTTTATTTTGAATTCAGTGTTTTTTAATTTAGAATACAGTATAATTATTTAGAATTCAGTGTTTTTTATTTAGCATACAGTGTTTTTAATTTAGAATTCAGTGATTTTATTTAGAATTCAGTGTTTTCTATTGAGAATTTGGATTTTTTTAGAATTCAGTGTTTTTCTAATTAGAATTCAGTAGTTTTTTTATTTAGAATTTGGTGTTTTTTATTTAGACTTCAGTGCTTTTTATTTAGAATTCAGTGCTTTTTTTAGAATTCAGTGTTTTTTATTTAGAATTTATTGTTTTTTATTTAGAATTCAGTGTTTTTATTTAGAATTCAGTGTTTTTTATTTAGAATTTTTTTTATTTAGACTTCAGTGCTTTTTATTTAGAATTTAGTGCTTTTTTATTTAGAATTCAGTGTTTTTTATTTAGAATTTATTGTTTTTTAATTTAGAATTCAGTGTTTTTATTTAGAATTCAGTGTTTTTATTTAGAGTTTGGTTTTTTATTTAGAATTCAGTGTTTTTTATTTAGAAGTCAGTGCTTTTTATTCAGAATTTGGTGTTTTTTATTTAGAAGTCAGTGCTTTTTATTCAGAAAATTGTGCTTTTTTTAGATTTGTGTTTTTTATTAGATGTTGGTGCTTTTTTAGAATCCAGTGTTTTTAATTTAGAATTCAGTGTTTTTTATTTAGAATTCACTGCTTTTAATTTAGAATTCAGTGCTTTTTATGTTGAATTCAGTGTTTTTTAATTTTGAAATCAGTGTTTATCTATTGAGAATTTAGATTTATTTAGAATTCAGTGTTTTTCTAATTAGAATTCAGTAGTTTTTTTATTTAGAATTTGGTGTTTTTTATTTAGACTTCAGTGCTTTTTATTTAGAATACAGTGCTTTTTTATTTAGAATTCAGTGTTTTTTTATTTAGAATTTATTGTTTTTTTATTTAGAATTCAGTGTTTTTATTTAGAATTCAGTGTTTTTTATTTAGAATTAGTTTTTTATTTAGAATTCAGTGTTTTTTATTTAGTAGTCAGTGATTTTTATTCAGAAATTGGTGTTTTTTATTTAGAAGTCAGTGCTTTTTATTCAGAAAATTGTGCTTTTTTAAGATTTGTGTTTTTTATTAGATGTTGGTGCTTTTTTAGAATCCAGTGTTTTTAATTTAGAATTCAGTGTTTTTTATTTAGAATTCAGTGCTTTTTATTTTGAATTCAGTGCTTTTTATTTTGAATTCAGTGTTTATTTATTGAGAATTCAGTGGTTTTTTATTTATAATTCAGTGCTTTTTTAAATTTAGAATCCAGTGTATTTTTATTAGAATTCAGTGTTTTTTAATTAGAATTCAGTGTTTTTTACTCAGAATTTGGTGTTTTTTATTTAGAATTAAGTGTTTTTATTTAGAATTCAGTGTTTTTAATTTAGAATTCAGTGTTTTTTATTTAGAATTCAGTGCTTTTTATTTAGAATTCAGTGTTTTGTATTGAGAATTTGGATATTTTTTTAGAAATCAGTCTTTTTCTATTTAGAATTCAGTGCTTTTTAATTTAGAATTTGGTGTTTTTTATTTAGACTTAGGTGTTTTTTTTTCGAATTCAGTGCTTTTTTAATTAGAATTTGGTGTTTTTATTTAGAATTCAGTGGTTTTTTATTTAGAATTCAGTGCTTTTTTAAATTTAGAATCCAGTGTATTTTTATTAGAATTCAGTGTTTTTTAATTAGAATTTGGTGTTTTATTTAGAATTGTGTGTTTTATTTAGAATTCAGTGTTTTTTATTCAGAAAATTGTGCTTTTTGTTAGATTTGTGTGTTTTAGTAGATGTTGCTGCTTTTTTAGAATCCAGTGTTTTTAATTTAGAATTAGTGTTTTTATTTAGACTTAAGTGTTTTTTTATTTCGAATTCAGTGCTTTTCTATTTAGGATTTGGTGTTTTTATTTAGAATTCAGTGGTTTTTTATTTAGAATTCAGTGCTTTTTTAAATTTAGAATCCAGTGTATTTTTATTAGAATTCAGTATTTTTATTGAGAATTTGGATTTTTTTTAGAAGTCATTCTTTTTCTATTTAGAATTCAGTGCTTTTTAATTTAGAATTTGGTGTTTTTTATTTAGACTTCAGTGTTTTTTTTATTTCGAAATCAGTGCTTTTTCATTTAGAATTTGGTGTTTTCATTTAGAATTCAGTGTTTTTTTATTTAGAATTCAGTGATTTTTTTAAATGTAGAATCCAGTGTATTTTTATTAGAATTCAGTGTTTTTTAATTAGAATTTGGTGTTTTTATTTAGAATTGTGTGTTTTATTTAAAAATTCAGTGTTTTTTATTCAGAATTTGGTGTTTTTTATTTAGAAGTCAGTGCTTTTTATTCAGAAAATTGTGCTTTTTTTTAGATTTGTGTTTTTTATTAGATGTTGGTGCATTTTTAGAATCCAGTGTTTTTAATTTAGAATTCAGTGTTTTTTATTTAGAATTCACTGCTTTTAATTTAGAATTCAGTGTTTTTCTAATTAGAATTCAGTGTTTTTTAATTTAGAATACAGTGTAATTATTTAGAATTCAGTGTTTTTTATTTAGCATACAGTGTTTTTAATTTAGAATTCAGTGTTTTCTATTGAGAATTTGGATTTTTTTAGAATTCAGTGTTTTTCTAATTAGAATTCAGTAGTTTTTTTATTTAGAATTTGGTGTTTTTTATTTAGACTTCAGTGCTTTTTATTTAGAATTCAGTGCTTTTTTTAGAATTCAGTGTTTTTATTTAGAATTTATTGCTTTTTATTTAGAATTCAGTGTTTTTATTTAGAATTCAGTGTTTTTTATTTAGAATTTATTGTTTTTTAATTTAGAATTCAGTGTTTTTATTTAGAATTCAGTGTTTTTATTTAGAATTTGGTTTTTTATTTAGAATTCAGTGTTTTTTATTTAGAAGTCAGTGCTTTTTATTCAGAATTTGGTGTTTTTTATTTAGAAGTCAGTGCTTTTTATTCAGAAAATTGTGCTTTTTTTAGATTTGTGTTTTTTATTAGATGTTGGTGTTTTTTTAGAATCCAGTGTTTTTAATTTAGAATTAGTGTTTTTTATTTAGAATTCAGTGCTTTTTATTTAGAATTCAGTGATTTTTATTTTGAATTCAGTGTTTATTTATTTAGAATTCAGTGTTTTTCTATTTAGAATTCAGTGCTTTTAAAATTTAGAATTTGGTGTTTTTTATTTATACTTCAGTGTTTTTTTTATTTAGAATTAAGTGTTTTTATTTAGAATTAAGTGTTTTTTATTTAGAATTCAGTGCTTTTTATTTAGAATTCAGTGCTTTTTATTTTGAATTCATTGTTTATTTATTTAGAATTCAGTGTTTTTTTATTTAGAATTCAGTGCTTTTATTTAGAATTAAGTGTTTTTGATTTAGAATTCAGTGGTTTTTATTTAGAATTCAGTGTATTTATTTAGAATTCAGTGTTTTTAATTTAGAATTCGGTGTATTTTTATTTTGAATTCAGTGTTTATTTATTTAGAATTCAGTGTTTTTCTATTTAGAATTCAGTGTTTTTATTTAGAATTCAGTGTAATTATTTAGAATTCAGTGTTTTTTATTTAGCATACAGTGTTTTTAATTTAGAATTCAGTGTTTTTATTTAGAATTCAGTGTTTTCTATTGAGAATTTGGATTTTTTTAGAATTTTGTGTTTTTCTAATTAGAATTCAGTAGTTTTTTTATTTAGACTTCAGTGCTTTTTATTTAGAATTCAGTGCTTTTTTATTTAGAATTCAGTGTTTATTTATTTAGAATGTATTGTTTTTTTATTTAGAATTCAGTGTTTTTATTTAGAATTCAGTGCTTTTTTAATTTAGAATTTGGTGTTTTTTATTTAGAATTCAGTGTTTATTAATTAGAATTCAGTGTTTTTATTCAGAATTTGGTGTATTTTATTTCGAATTAAGTGTTTTTTATTTAGATTTCAGTGTTTTTAATTTAGAATTCAGTGTTTTTTATTTAGAATTCAGTGCTTTTTATTTAGAATTCAGTGTTTTTTTATTTAGAATTTATTGTTTTTTAATTTAGAATTCAGTGTTTTTATTTAGAATTCAGTGTTTTTATTTAGAATTTGGTTTTTTATTTAGAATTCAGTGTTTTTTATTTAGAAGTCAGTGCTTTTTATTCAGAATTTGGTGTTTTTTATTTAGAAGTCATTGCTTTTTATTCAGAAAATTGTGCTTTTTTTAGATTTGTGTTTTTTATTAGATGTTGGTGCTTTTTTAGAATCCAGTGTTTTTAATTTAGAATTAGTGTTTTTTATTTAGAATTCAGTGCTTTTTATTTAGAATTCAGTGCTTTTTATTTTGAATTCAGTGTTTTTATTTAGAATTCAGTGCTTTTTTAATTTAGAATTTGGTGTTTTTTATTTAGAATTCAGTGTTTATTAATTAGAATTCAGTGTTTTTATTCAGAATTTGGTGTATTTTATTTCGAATTAAGTGTTTTTTATTTAGATTTCAGTGTTTTTAATTTAGAATTCAGTGTTTTTTATTTAGAATTCAGTGCTTTTTATTTAGAATTCAGTGTTTATTTATTTAGAATTCAGTGTTGTTTTTTTTAGAATTCAGTGTAATTATTTAGAATTCAGTGTTTTTTATTTAGAATTCAGTGTTTTTTTTATTTAGAATTTAGTGTAATTATTTAGAATTCAGTGTGTTTTATTTAGAATACAGTGTTTTTTATTTAGAATTCAGTGGTTTTTTATTTAGAATTCAGTGTTTTGTATTGAGAATTTGGAATTTTTTTAGAAGTCATTCTTTTTCTATTTAGAATTCAGTGCTTTTTAATTTAGAATTTGGTGTTTTTTATTTAGACTTCAGTGTTTTTTTTATTTCGAAATCAGTGCTTTTTTATTTAGAATTTGGTGTTTTAATTTAGAATTGTGTGTTTTATTTAAAAATTCAGTGTTTTTTATTCAGAATTTGGTGTTTTTTATTTAGAAGTCAGTGCTTTTCATTCAGAAAATTGTGCTTTTTTTTAGATTTGTGTTTTTTATTAGATGTTGGTGCATTTTTAGAATCCAGTGTTTTTAATGTAGAATTCAGTGTTTTTTAATTTAGAATACAGTGTAATTATTTAGAATTCAGTGTTTTTTATTTAGCATACAGTGTTTTTAATTTAGAATTCAGTGATTTTATTTAGAATTCAGTGTTTTCTATTGAGAATTTGGATTTTTTTTAGAGTTCAGTGTTTTTCTAATTAGAATTCAGTAGTTTTTTTATTTAGAATTTGGAGTTTTTTATTTAGACTTCAGTGCTTTTTATTTAGAATTCAGTGCATTTTTTTAGAATTCAGTGTTTTTTTATTTAGAATTTATTGTTTTTTATTTAGAATTCAGTGTTTTTATTTAGAATTCAGTGTTTTTTATTTAGAATTTTTTTTATTTAGACTTCAGTGCTTTTTATTTAGAATTCAGTGCTTTTTTTATTTAGAATTCAGTGTTTTTTTATTTAGAATTTATTGTTTTTTAATTTAGAATTCAGTGTTTTTATTTAGAATTCAGTGTTTTTATTTAGAATTTGGTTTTTTATTTAGAATTCAGTGTTTTTTATTTAGAAGTCAGTGCTTTTTATTCAGAATTTGGTGTTTTTTATTTAGAAGTCAGTGCTTTTTATTCAGAAAATTGTGCTTTTTTTAGATTTGTGTTTTTTATTAGATGTTGGTGCTTTTTTAGAATCCAGTGTTTTTAATTTAGAATTAGTGTTTTTTATTTAGAATTCAGTGTTTATTAATTAGAATTCAGTGTTTTTATTCAGAATTTGGTGTATTTTATTTCGAATTAAGTGTTTTTTATTTAGATTTCAGTGTTTTTAATTTAGAATTCAGTGTTTTTTATTTAGAATTCAGTGCTTTTTATTTAGAATTCAGTGTTTATTTTTTTAGAATTCAGTGTTGTTTTATTTAGAATTCAGTGTAATTATTTAGAATTCAGTGTTTTTTATTTAGAATTCAGTGTTTTTTTTATTTAGAATTCAGTGTAATTATTTAGAATTCAGTGTGTTTTATTTAGAATACAGTGTTTTTAATTTAGAATTCAGTGGTTTTTATTTAGAATTCAGTGTTTTGTATTGAGAATTTGGAATTTTTTTAGAAGTCATTCTTTTTCTATTTAGAATTCAGTGCTTTTTAATTTAGAATTTGGTGTTTTTCATTTAGACTTCAGTGTTTTTTTATTTCGAAATCAGTGCTTTTTTATTTAGAATTTGGTGTTTTAATTTAGAATTGTGTGTTTTATTTAAAAATGCAGTGTTTTTTATTCAGAATTTGGTGTTTTTTATTTAGAAGTCAGTGCTTTTTATTCAGAAAATTGTGCTTTTTTTTAGATTTGTGTTTTTTATTAGATGTTGGTGCATTTTTAGAATCCAGTGTTTTTAATATAGAATTCAGTGTTTTTTATTTAGAATTCACTGCTTTTAATTTAGAATTCAGTGCTTTTTATTTTGAATTCAGTGTTTTTTTATTTAGAATTCAGTGTAATTATTTAGAATTCAGTGTTTTTTATTTAGCATACAGTGTTTTTAATTTAGAATTCAGTGTTTTTATTTAGAATTCAGTGTTTTCTATTGAGAATTAGGATTTTTTTTAGATTTTAGTGTTTTTCTAATTAGAATTCAGTAGTTTTTTAATTTAGAATTTGGTGTTTTTTATTTAGACTTCAGTGCTCTTTATTTAGAATTCAGTGCTTTTTTATTTAGAATTCAGTGTTTTTTTATTTAGAATGTATTGTTTTTTTATTTAGAATTCAGTGTTTTTATTTAGAATTCAGTGCTTTTTTAATTTAGAATTTGGTGTTTTTTATTTAGAATTCAGTGTTTATTAATTAGAATTCAGTGTTTTTATTCAGAATTTGGTGTATTTTATTTTGAATTAAGTGTTTTTTATTTAGATTTCAGTGTTTTTAATTTAGAATTCAGTGTTTTTTATTGAGAATTCAGTGCTTTTTATTTAGAATTCAGTGTTTATTTATTTAGAATTCAGTGTTGTTTTATTTAGAATTCAGTGTAATTATTTAGAATTCAGTGTTTTTTATTTAGAATTCATTGTTTTTTTTATTTAGAATTCAGTGTAATTATTTAGAATTCAGTGTGTTTTATTTAGAATACAGTGTTTTTAATTTAGAATTCAGTGGTTTTTATTTAGAATTCAGTGTTTTGTATTGAGAATTTGGAATTTTTTTAGAAGTCATTCTTTTTCTATTTAGAATTCAGTGCTTTTTAATTTAGAATTTGGTGTTTTTTATTTAGATTTCAGTGTTTTTTATTTCGAAATCAGTGCTTTTTTATTTAGAATTTGGTGTTTTAATTTAGAATTCAGTGCTTTTTTATTTAGAATTCAGTGGTTTTTTTATTTAGAATTTATTGTATTTTATGTAGAATTCAGTGTTTTTATTTAGAATTCAGTGTTTTTTTATTTAGAATGTGTTTTTTTTTTTATTTAGAATTCCATGTTTTTTATTTAGAAGTCAGTGCTTTTTATTCAAAAAACTGTGCTTTTTTAGAATTTTGTTTTTATTAGATGTTGGTGCTTTTTTAAAATTCAGTGTTTTTTATTTAGAATTCAGTGCTTTTTATTTAGAATTCAGTGCTTCATTATTTAGAATTCAGTGTTTATTTATTTAGAACTCAGTGTTTATTTATTTAGAATACAATGTTTTTCATTTAGAATTCAGCGTTTTTTTAATTTAGAATTCAGTGTAATTATTTAGAATTCAGTGGTTTTTATTTAGAATACAGTGTTTTTAATATAGAATACAGTGTTTTTAATTTAGAATTCAGTGGTTTTTATTTAGAATTCAGTGTTTTGTAATGAGAACATGGATATTTTTTTAGAATTCAGTCATTTTCTATTTAGAATTCAGTGCTTTTTTAATTCAGCATTTGGTGTTTTTTATTTAGAATTCAGTGTTTTTTAATTAGAATTCAGTGTTTTTAATTCAGAATTTGGTGTTTTTTATTTAGAATTAAGTGCTTTTTATTTAGAATTCAGTGTTCATTTATTTAGAATTCAGTGTTTTTTTATTTAGATTTCAGTGTTTTTAATTTAGAATTCAGTGTTTTTTATTTAGAATTCAGTGCTTTTTATTTAGAATTCAGTGTTTATTTATTTAGAATTCAGTGTTTTTTTATTTAGAAATCAGTGTAATTATTTAGAATTCAGTGTTTTTTATTTAGACTTCAGTGTTTTTTTTTATTTAGAATTCAGTGTAATTATTTAGAATTCAGTGTGTTTTATTTAGAATACAGTGTTTTTAATTTAGAATTCAGTGGTTTTTATTTAGAATTCAGTGTAATTATTTAGAATTCAGTGTGTTTTATTTAGAATACAGTGTTTTTAATTTAGAATTCAGTGCTTTTTATTTTGAATTCAGTGTTTTTTTATTTAGAATTCAGTGTAATTATTTAGAATTCAGTGTTTTTTATTTAGCATACAGTGTTTTTAATTTAGAATTCAGTGTTTTTATTTAGAATTCAGTGTTTTCTATTGAGAATTTGGATTTTTTTTAGATTTTAGTGTTTTTCTAATTAGAATTCAGTAGTTTTTTAATTTAGAATTTCGTGTTTTTTATTTAGACTTCAGTGCTCTTTATTTAGAATTCAGTGCTTTTTTATTTAGAATTCAGTGTTTTTTTATTTAGAATGTATTGTTTTTTTATTTAGAATTCAGTGTTTTTATTTAGAATTCAGTGCTTTTTTAATTTAGAATTTGGTGTTTTTTATTTAGAATTCAGTGTTTATTAATTAGAATTCAGTGTTTTTATTCAGAATTTGGTGTATTTTATTTTGAATTAAGTGTTTTTTATTTAGATTTCAGTGTTTTTAATTTAGAATTCAGTGTTTTTTTATTGAGAATTCAGTGCTTTTTATTTAGAATTCAGTGTTTATTTATTTAGAATTCAGTGTTGTTTTATTTAGAATTCAGTGTAATTATTTAGAATTCAGTGTTTTTTATTTAGAATTCATTGTTTTTTTTATTTAGAATTCAGTGTAATTATTTAGAATTCAGTGTGTTTTATTTAGAATACAGTGTTTTTAATTTAGAATTCAGTGGTTTTTATTTAGAATTCAGTGTTTTGTATTGAGAATTTGGAATTTTTTTAGAAGTCATTCTTTTTCTATTTAGAATTCAGTGCTTTTTAATTTAGAATTTGGTGTTTTTTATTTAGATTTCAGTGTTTTTTATTTCGAAATCAGTGCTTTTTTATTTAGAATTTGGTGTTTTAATTTAGAATTCAGTGCTTTTTTATTTAGAATTCAGTGTTTTTTTTATTTAGAATTTATTGTATTTTATGTAGAATTCAGTGTTTTTATTTAGAATTCAGTGTTTTTTTATTTAGAATGTGTTTTTTTATTTAGAATTCCATGTTTTTTATTTAGAAGTCAGTGCTTTTTATTCAAAAAACTGTGCTTTTTTAGAATTTTGTTTTTATTAGATGTTGGTGCTTTTTTAAAATTCAGTGTTTTTTATTTAGAATTCAGTGCTTTTTATTTAGAATTCAGTGCTTCATTATTTAGAATTCAGTGTTTATTTATTTAGAACTCAGTGTTTATTTATTTAGAATACAATGTTTTTCATTTAGAATTCAGCGTTTTTTTAATTTAGAATTCAGTGTAATTATTTAGAATTCTGTGGTTTTTATTTAGAATACAGTGTTTTTAATATAGAATACAGTGTTTTTAATTTAGAATTCAGTGGTTTTTATTTAGAATTCAGTGTTTTGTAATGAGAACATGGATATTTTTTTAGAATTCAGTCATTTTCTATTTAGAATTCAGTGCTTTTTTAATTCAGCATTTGGTGTTTTTTATTTAGAATTCAGTGTTTTTTAATTAGAATTCAGTGTTTTTAATTCAGAATTTGGTGTTTTTTATTTAGAATTAAGTGCTTTTTATTTAGAATTCAGTGTTCATTTATTTAGAATTCAGTGTTTTTTTATTTAGATTTCAGTGTTTTTAATTTAGAATTCAGTGTTTTTTATTTAGAATTCAGTGCTTTTTATTTAGAATTCAGTGTTTATTTATTTAGAATTCAGTGTTTTTTTATTTAGAAATCAGTGTAATTATTTAGAATTCAGTGTTTTTTATTTAGACTTCAGTGTTTTTTTTATTTAGAATTCAGTGTAATTATTTAGAATTCAGTGTGTTTTATTTAGAATACAGTGTTTTTAATTTAGAATTCAGTGGTTTTTATTTAGAATTCAGTGTTTTGTATTGAGAATTTGGATTTTTTTTAGAAGTCATTCTTTTTCAATTTAGAATTCAGTCCTTTTTAATTTAGAATTTGGTGTTTTTTATTTAGACTTCAGTGTTTTTTATTTCGAAATCAGTGCTTTTTTATTTAGAATTTGGTGTTTTCATTTAGAATTCAGTGTTTTTTTATTTAGAATTCAGTGCTTTTTTTAAATGTAGAATCCAGTGTATTTTTATTAGATTTCAGTGTTTTTCAATGAGAATTTGGTGTTTTTATTTAGAATTGTGTGTTTTATTTAGAATTCAGTGTTTTTTATTCAGAATTTGGTGTTTTTTATTTAGAAGTCAGTGCTTTTTATTCAGAAAATTGTGCTTTTTTTTAGATTTGTGATTTTATTAGATGTTGGTGCTTTTTTAGAATCCAGTGTTTTTAATTTAGAATTCAGTGTTTTTTATTTAGAATTCACTGCTTTTAATTTAGAATTCAGTGCTTTTTATATTGAATTCAGTGTTTTTAAATTTAGAATTCAGTGTAATTATTTAGAATTCAGTGTTTTTTATTTAGCATACAGTGTTTTTAATTTAGAATTCAGTGTTTTCTATTGAGAATTTGGATTTTTTTTAGAATTCAGTGTTTTTCTAATTAGAATTCAGTAGTTTTTTTATTTAGAATTTGGTGTTTTTTATTTAGACTTCAGTTCTTTTTATTTAGAATTCAGTGCTTTTTTATTTTGAATTCAGTGTAATTATATAGAATTCAGTGTGTTTTATTTAGAATACAGTGTTTTTAATTTAGAATTCAGTGGTTTTTATTTAGAATTCAGTGTTTTGTATTGAGAAATTGGATTTTTTTTAGAAGTCATTCTTTTTCTATTTAGAATTCAGTGCTTTTTAATTTAGAATTTGGTGTTTTTTATTTACACTTCAGAGTTTTTTTATTTCGAAATCAGTGCTTTTTTATTTAGAATTTGGTGTTTTCATTTAGAATTCAGTGTTTTTTTTTATTTAGAATTCAGTGTTTTTTTAAATGTAGAATCCAGTGTATTTTTATTAGAATTCAGTGTTTTTTAATTAGAATTTGGTGTTTTTATTTAGAATTGTGTGTTTTATTTAAAAATTCAGTGTTTTTTATTCAGAATCTGGTGTTTTTTTATTTAGAATTCAGTGCTTTTTAAAATTTAGAATCCAGTGTATTTTTATTAGAATTCAGTGTTTTTTAATTAGAATTTGGTGTTTTTATTTAGAATTGTGTGTTTTATTTAGAATTCAGTGTTTTTATTCAGAATTTGGTGTTTTTTATTTAGAAGTCAGTGCTTTTTATTCAGAAAATTGTGCTTTTTGTTATATTTGTGTGTTTTATTAGATGTTGGTGCTTTATTAGAATCCAGTGTTTTTAATTTAGAATTAGTGTTTTTTATTTAGAATTCAGTGCTTTTTATTTAGAATTTGGTGTTTTTATTTAGAATTCAGTGGTTTTTTATTTAGAATTCAGTGCTTTTTTAAATTTAGAATCCAGTGTATTTTTATTAGAATTCAGTGTTTTTTATTTAGAATTCAGTGTATTTATTTAGAATTCACTGTTTTTTATTTAGAATTCAGTGTATTTTTAATCAGAATTCAGTGTTTTTTATTTAGAATTCAGTGCTTTTTATTTAGAATTTAGTGCTTTTTTTATTTAGAATGCATTGTTTTTCATTTAGAAATCAGTGTTTTTTTACTTAGAATTCAGGGTATTTATTTAGAATTCAGTGTGTTTTATTTAGAATACAGTGATTTTATTTTAGAATTCAGTGGTTTTTATTTAGAATTCATTGTTTTGTATTGAGAATTTGGATTTTTTTTAGAAGTCAGTGTTTTTTTATTTATAATTCAGTGCTTTTTTAAATTTAGAATCCAGTGTATTTTTATTAGAATTCAGTGTTTTTTAATTAGAATTCAGTGTTTTTTACTCAGAATTTGGTGTTTTTTATTTAGAATTAAGTGTTTTTTATTTAGAATTCAGTGTTTTTAATTTAGAATTCAGTGTTTTTTATTTAGAATTCAGTGCTTTTTATTTAGAATTCAGTGTTTTGTATTGTGAATTTGGATATTTTTTTTAGAAATCCGTCTTTTTCTATTTAGAATTCAGTGCTTTTTAATTTAGAATTTGGTGTTTTTTTATTTAGACTTAGGTGTTTTTTTTCGAATTCAGTGCTTTTTTAATTAGAATTTGGTGTTTTTATTTAGAATTCAGTGGTTTTTTATTTAGAATTCAGTGCTTTTTTAAATTTAGAATCCAGTGTATTTTTATTAGAATTCAGTGTTTTTTATTTAGAATTCAGTGTATTTATTTAGAATTCACTGTTTTTTATTTAGAATTCGGTGTATTTTTAATCAGAATTCAGTGTTTTTTATTTAGAATTCAGTGCTTTTTATTTAGAATTTAGTGCTTTTTTTATTTAGAATGCAGTGTTTTTCATTTAGAAATCAGTGTTTTTTTACTTAGAATTCAGGGTATTTATTTATAATTCAGTGTGTTTTATTTAGAATACAGTGTTTTTATTTTAGAATTCAGTGGTTTTTATTTAGAATTCATTGTTTTGTATTGAGAATTTGGATTTTTTTTAGAAGTCAGTGTTTTTCTATTTAGAATTCAGTGCTTTTAAAATTTAGAATTTCGTGTTTTTTATTTATACTTCAGTGTTTTTTTATTTAGAATTCAGTGCTTTTATATAGAATTTGGTGTTTTTATTTAGAATTCAGTGTTTTTTTTTATTTAGAATTCAGTGCTTTTTATAATTTAGAATCCAGTGTATTTTTATTAGAATTCAGTGTTTTTTTATTACAATTCGGTGTTTTTTTAGAATTGTGATTTTATTTAGATTTCTGTTTTTTACTCAGAATTTGGTGTTTTTTATTTAGAATTAAGTATTTTTTTAATTAGAATTCAGTGTTTTTTTATTAGAATTCAGTGCTTTTATTCAGAATTTGGTGTTTTTATTTAGAATTCAGTTGTTTTTTATTTAGAATTCAGTGTTTTTTATTTAGAATTTGGTGTTTTTTATTTATAATTCAGTGTTTTTATTTAGAATTCAGTGCTTTTTATTTAGAATTCAGTGCTTTTTTATTTAGAATTTGGTGTTTTTTATTTAGACTTCAGTGTTTTTTTATTTTAAAATCAGTGCTTTTTTATTTAGAATTTGGTGTTTTAATTTAGAATTCAGTTGTTTTTTATTTAGAATTCAGTGCTTTTTTAAATTTAGAATCCAGAGTATTTTTATTAGAATTCAGTGTTTTTAAATTGAATTTGTTGTTTTTATTTAGAATTGTGTGTTTTATTTAGAATTCAGTGTTTTTTATTCAGAATTTGGTGTTTTTTTTTAGAAGTCAGTGCTTTTTATTTAGAATTTATTGTTTTTTTATTTAGAATTCAGTGTTTTTATTTAGAATTCAGTGCTTTTATATAGAATTTGGTGTTTTTATTTAGAATTCAGTGTTTTTTTTATTTAGAATTCAGTGCTTTTTATAATTTAGAATCCAGTGTATTTTTATTAGAATTCAGTGTTTTTTTATTACAATTCGGTGTTTTTTTAGAATTGTGATTTTATTTAGATTTCTGTTTTTTACTCAGAATTTGGTGTTTTTTATTTAGAATTAAGTATTTTTTTAATTAGAATTCAGTGTTTTTTTATTAGAATTCAGTGCTTTTATTTAGAATTTGGTGTTTTTATTTAGAATTCAGTTGTTTTTTATTTAGAATTCAGTGTTTTTTATTTAGAATTTGGTGTTTTTTATTTATAATTCAGTGTTTTTATTTAGAATTCAGTGCTTTTTATTTAGAATTCAGTGCTTTTTTATTTAGAATTTGGTGTTTTTTATTTAGACTTCAGTGTTTTTTTATTTTAAAATCAGTGCTTTTTTATTTAGAATTTGGTGTTTTAATTTAGAATTCAGTTGTTTTTTATTTAGAATTCAGTGCTTTTTTTAAATTTAGAATCCAGAGTATTTTTATTAGAATTCAGTGTTTTTAAATTGAATTTGTTGTTTTTATTTAGAATTGTGTGTTTTATTTAGAATTCAGTGTTTTTTATTCAGAATTTGGTGTTTTTTTTTAGAAGTCAGTGCTTTTTATTTAGAATTTATTGTTTTTTTATTTAGAATTCAGTGTTTTTATTTAGAATTCAGTGTTTTTATTTAGAATTTGTTTTTTTATTTAGAATTCAGTGTTTTTTATTTAGAAGTCAGTGCTTTTTATTCAGAATTTGGTGTTTTTTATTTAGAAGTCAGTGCTTTTTATTCAGAAAATTGTGCTTTTTTTAGATTTGTGTTTTTTATTAGATGTTGGTGCTTTTTTAGAATCCAGTGTTTTTATTTAGAATTCAGTGTTTTTATTTAGAATTTGTTTTTTTATTTAGAATTCAGTGTTTTTTATTTAGAAGTCAGTGCTTTTTATTCAGAATTTGGTGTTTTTTATTTAGAAGTCAGTTCTTTTTATTCAGAAAATTGTGCTTTTTTTTAGATTTGTATTTTTTATTAGATGTTGGTGCATTTTTAGAATCCAGTGTTTTTAATTTAGAATTCAGAGTTTTTTATTTAGAATTCACTGCTTTTAATTTAGAATTCAGTGCTTTTTATTTTGAATTCAGTGTTTTTTAATTTAGAATACAGTATAATTATTTAGAATTCAGTGTTTTTTATTTAGCATACAGTGTTTTTAATTTAGAATTCAGTGATTTTATTTAGAATTCAGTGTTTTCTATTGAGAATTTGGATTTTTTTTAGAGTTCAGTGTTTTTCTAATTAGAATTCAGTAGTTTTTTTATTTAGAATTTGGAGTTTTTTATTTAGACTTCAGTGCTTTTTATTTAGAATTCAGTGCATTTTTTTAGAATTCAGTGTTTTTTTATTTAGAATTTATTGTTTTTTATTTAGAATTCAGTGTTTTTATTTAGAATTCAGTGTTTTTTATTTAGAATTTTTTTTATTTAGACTTCAGTGCTTTTTATTTAGAATTCAGTGCTTTTTTTATTTAGAATTCAGTGTTTTTTTATTTAGAATTTATTGTTTTTTAATTTAGAATTCAGTGTTTTTATTTAGAATTCAGTGTTTTTATTTAGAATTTGGTTTTTTATTTAGAATTCAGTGTTTTTTATTTAGAAGTCAGTGCTTTTTATTCAGAATTTGGTGTTTTTTATTTAGAAGTCAGTGCTTTTTATTCAGAAAATTGTGCTTTTTTTAGATTTGTGTTTTTTATTAGATGTTGGTGCTTTTTTAGAATCCAGTGTTTTTAATTTAGAATTAGTGTTTTTTATTTAGAATTCAGTGTTTATTAATTAGAATTCAGTGTTTTTATTCAGAATTTGGTGTATTTTATTTCGAATTAAGTGTTTTTTATTTAGATTTCAGTGTTTTTAATTTAGAATTCAGTGTTTTTTATTTAGAATTCAGTGCTTTTTATTTAGAATTCAGTGTTTATTTTTTTAGAATTCAGTGTTGTTTTATTTAGAATTCAGTGTAATTATTTAGAATTCAGTGTTTTTTATTTAGAATTCAGTGTTTTTTTTATTTAGAATTCAGTGTAATTATTTAGAATTCAGTGTGTTTTATTTAGAATACAGTGTTTTTAATTTAGAATTCAGTGGTTTTTATTTAGAATTCAGTGTTTTGTATTGAGAATTTGGAATTTTTTTAGAAGTCATTCTTTTTCTATTTAGAATTCAGTG
Organism: Nothobranchius furzeri; assembly: GCF_043380555.1. Taxonomy (NCBI): domain Eukaryota; kingdom Metazoa; phylum Chordata; class Actinopteri; order Cyprinodontiformes; family Nothobranchiidae; genus Nothobranchius; species Nothobranchius furzeri. The sequence goes on from NC_091755.1 coordinate 63,266,567, forward strand.
CTTTTTAATTTAGAATTTGGTGTTTTTCATTTAGACTTCAGTGTTTTTTTATTTCGAAATCAGTGCTTTTTTATTTAGAATTTGGTGTTTTAATTTAGAATTGTGTGTTTTATTTAAAAATGCAGTGTTTTTTATTCAGAATTTGGTGTTTTTTATTTAGAAGTCAGTGCTTTTTATTCAGAAAATTGTGCTTTTTTTTAGATTTGTGTTTTTTATTAGATGTTGGTGCATTTTTAGAATCCAGTGTTTTTAATATAGAATTCAGTGTTTTTTATTTAGAATTCACTGCTTTTAATTTAGAATTCAGTGCTTTTTATTTTGAATTCAGTGTTTTTTTATTTAGAATTCAGTGTAATTATTTAGAATTCAGTGTTTTTTATTTAGCATACAGTGTTTTTAATTTAGAATTCAGTGTTTTTATTTAGAATTCAGTGTTTTCTATTGAGAATTTGGATTTTTTTTAGATTTTAGTGTTTTTCTAATTAGAATTCAGTAGTTTTTTAATTTAGAATTTGGTGTTTTTTATTTAGACTTCAGTGCTCTTTATTTAGAATTCAGTGCTTTTTTATTTAGAATTCAGTGTTTTTTTATTTAGAATGTATTGTTTTTTTATTTAGAATTCAGTGTTTTTATTTAGAATTCAGTGCTTTTTTAATTTAGAATTTGGTGTTTTTTATTTAGAATTCAGTGTTTATTAATTAGAATTCAGTGTTTTTATTCAGAATTTGGTGTATTTTATTTTGAATTAAGTGTTTTTTATTTAGATTTCAGTGTTTTTAATTTAGAATTCAGTGTTTTTTATTGAGAATTCAGTGCTTTTTATTTAGAATTCAGTGTTTATTTATTTAGAATTCAGTGTTGTTTTATTTAGAATTCAGTGTAATTATTTAGAATTCAGTGTTTTTTATTTAGAATTCATTGTTTTTTTTATTTAGAATTCAGTGTAATTATTTAGAATTCAGTGTGTTTTATTTAGAATACAGTGTTTTTAATTTAGAATTCAGTGGTTTTTATTTAGAATTCAGTGTTTTGTATTGAGAATTTGGAATTTTTTTAGAAGTCATTCTTTTTCTATTTAGAATTCAGTGCTTTTTAATTTAGAATTTGGTGTTTTTTATTTAGATTTCAGTGTTTTTTATTTCGAAATCAGTGCTTTTTTATTTAGAATTTGGTGTTTTAATTTAGAATTCAGTGCTTTTTTATTTAGAATTCAGTGGTTTTTTTATTTAGAATTTATTGTATTTTATGTAGAATTCAGTGTTTTTATTTAGAATTCAGTGTTTTTTTATTTAGAATGTGTTTTTTTTTATTTAGAATTCCATGTTTTTTATTTAGAAGTCAGTGCTTTTTATTCAAAAAACTGTGCTTTTTTAGAATTTTGTTTTTATTAGATGTTGGTGCTTTTTTAAAATTCAGTGTTTTTTATTTAGAATTCAGTGCTTTTTATTTAGAATTCAGTGCTTCATTATTTAGAATTCAGTGTTTATTTATTTAGAACTCAGTGTTTATTTATTTAGAATACAATGTTTTTCATTTAGAATTCAGCGTTTTTTAAATTTAGAATTCAGTGTAATTATTTAGAATTCAGTGGTTTTTATTTAGAATACAGTGTTTTTAATATAGAATACAGTGTTTTTAATTTAGAATTCAGTGGTTTTTATTTAGAATTCAGTGTTTTGTAATGAGAACATGGATATTTTTTTAGAATTCAGTCATTTTCTATTTAGAATTCAGTGCTTTTTTAATTCAGCATTTGGTGTTTTTTATTTAGAATTCAGTGTTTTTTAATTAGAATTCAGTGTTTTTAATTCAGAATTTGGTGTTTTTTATTTAGAATTAAGTGCTTTTTATTTAGAATTCAGTGTTCATTTATTTAGAATTCAGTGTTTTTTTATTTAGATTTCAGTGTTTTTAATTTAGAATTCAGTGTTTTTTATTTAGAATTCAGTGCTTTTTTATTTAGAATTCAGTGTTTATTTATTTAGAATTCAGTGTTTTTTTATTTAGAAATCAGTGTAATTATTTAGAATTCAGTGTTTTTTATTTAGACTTCAGTGTTTTTTTTATTTAGAATTCAGTGTAATTATTTAGAATTCAGTGTGTTTTATTTAGAATACAGTGTTTTTAATTTAGAATTCAGTGGTTTTTATTTAGAATTCAGTGTAATTATTTAGAATTCAGTGTGTTTTATTTAGAATACAGTGTTTTTAATTTAGAATTCAGTGCTTTTTATTTTGAATTCAGTGTTTTTTTATTTAGAATTCAGTGTAATTATTTAGAATTCAGTGTTTTTTATTTAGCATACAGTGTTTTTAATTTAGAATTCAGTGTTTTTATTTAGAATTCAGTGTTTTCTATTGAGAATTTGGATTTTTTTTAGATTTTAGTGTTTTTCTAATTAGAATTCAGTAGTTTTTTAATTTAGAATTTGGTGTTTTTTATTTAGACTTCAGTGCTCTTTATTTAGAATTCAGTGCTTTTTTATTTAGAATTCAGTGTTTTTTTATTTAGAATGTATTGTTTTTTTATTTAGAATTCAGTGTTTTTATTTAGAATTCAGTGCTTTTTTAATTTAGAATTTGGTGTTTTTTATTTAGAATTCAGTGTTTATTAATTAGAATTCAGTGTTTTTATTCAGAATTTGGTGTATTTTATTTTGAATTAAGTGTTTTTTATTTAGATTTCAGTGTTTTTAATTTAGAATTCAGTGTTTTTTATTGAGAATTCAGTGCTTTTTATTTAGAATTCAGTGTTTATTTATTTAGAATTCAGTGTTGTTTTATTTAGAATTCAGTGTAATTATTTAGAATTCAGTGTTTTTTATTTAGAATTCATTGTTTTTTTTATTTAGAATTCAGTGTAATTATTTAGAATTCAGTGTGTTTTATTTAGAATACAGTGTTTTTAATTTAGAATTCAGTGGTTTTTATTTAGAATTCAGTGTTTTGTATTGAGAATTTGGAATTTTTTTAGAAGTCATTCTTTTTCTATTTAGAATTCAGTGCTTTTTAATTTAGAATTTGGTGTTTTTTATTTAGATTTCAGTGTTTTTTATTTCGAAATCAGTGCTTTTTTATTTAGAATTTGGTGTTTTAATTTAGAATTCAGTGCTTTTTTATTTAGAATTCAGTGTTTTTTTTATTTAGAATTTATTGTATTTTATGTAGAATTCAGTGTTTTTATTTAGAATTCAGTGTTTTTTTATTTAGAATGTGTTTTTTTTATTTAGAATTCCATGTTTTTTATTTAGAAGTCAGTGCTTTTTATTCAAAAAACTGTGCTTTTTTAGAATTTTGTTTTTATTAGATGTTGGTGCTTTTTTAAAATTCAGTGTTTTTTATTTAGAATTCAGTGCTTTTTATTTAGAATTCAGTGCTTCATTATTTAGAATTCAGTGTTTATTTATTTAGAACTCAGTGTTTATTTATTTAGAATACAATGTTTTTCATTTAGAATTCAGCGTTTTTTTAATTTAGAATTCAGTGTAATTATTTAGAATTCAGTGGTTTTTATTTAGAATACAGTGTTTTTAATATAGAATACAGTGTTTTTAATTTAGAATTCAGTGGTTTTTATTTAGAATTCAGTGTTTTGTAATGAGAACATGGATATTTTTTTAGAATTCAGTCATTTTCTATTTAGAATTCAGTGCTTTTTTAATTCAGCATTTGGTGTTTTTTATTTAGAATTCAGTGTTTTTTAATTAGAATTCAGTGTTTTTAATTCAGAATTTGGTGTTTTTTATTTAGAATTAAGTGCTTTTTATTTAGAATTCAGTGTTCATTTATTTAGAATTCAGTGTTTTTTAATTTAGATTTCAGTGTTTTTAATTTAGAATTCAGTGTTTTTTATTTAGAATTCAGTGCTTTTTATTTAGAATTCAGTGTTTATTTATTTAGAATTCAGTGTTTTTTTATTTAGAAATCAGTGTAATTATTTAGAATTCAGTGTTTTTTATTTAGACTTCAGTGTTTTTTTTATTTAGAATTCAGTGTAATTATTTAGAATTCAGTGTGTTTTATTTAGAATACAGTGTTTTTAATTTAGAATTCAGTGGTTTTTATTTAGAATTCAGTGTTTTGTATTGAGAATTTGGATTTTTTTTAGAAGTCATTCTTTTTCTATTTAGAATTCAGTCCTTTTTAATTTAGAATTTGGTGTTTTTTATTTAGACTTCAGTGTTTTTTATTTCGAAATCAGTGCTTTTTTATTTAGAATTTGGTGTTTTCATTTAGAATTCAGTGTTTTTTTATTTAGAATTCAGTGCTTTTTTTAAATGTAGAATCCAGTGTATTTTTATTAGATTTCAGTGTTTTTCAATGAGAATTTGGTGTTTTTATTTAGAATTGTGTGTTTTATTTAGAATTCAGTGTTTTTTATTCAGAATTTGGTGTTTTTTATTTAGAAGTCAGTGCTTTTTATTCAGAAAATTGTGCTTTTTTTTAGATTTGTGATTTTATTAGATGTTGGTGCTTTTTTAGAATCCAGTGTTTTTAATTTAGAATTCAGTGTTTTTTATTTAGAATTCACTGCTTTTAATTTAGAATTCAGTGCTTTTTATATTGAATTCAGTGTTTTTTAATTTAGAATTCAGTGTAATTATTTAGAATTCAGTGTTTTTTATTTAGCATACAGTGTTTTTAATTTAGAATTCAGTGTTTTCTATTGAGAATTTGGATTTTTTTTAGAATTCAGTGTTTTTCTAATTAGAATTCAGTAGTTTTTTTATTTAGAATTTGGTGTTTTTTATTTAGACTTCAGTTCTTTTTATTTAGAATTCAGTGCTTTTTTATTTTGAATTCAGTGTAATTATATAGAATTCAGTGTGTTTTATTTAGAATACAGTGTTTTTAATTTAGAATTCAGTGGTTTTTATTTAGAATTCAGTGTTTTGTATTGAGAAATTGGATTTTTTTTAGAAGTCATTCTTTTTCTATTTAGAATTCAGTGCTTTTTAATTTAGAATTTGGTGTTTTTTATTTAGACTTCAGAGTTTTTTTATTTCGAAATCAGTGCTTTTTTATTTAGAATTTGGTGTTTTCATTTAGAATTCAGTGTTTTTTTTATTTAGAATTCAGTGTTTTTTTAAATGTAGAATCCAGTGTATTTTTATTAGAATTCAGTGTTTTTTAATTAGAATTTGGTGTTTTTATTTAGAATTGTGTGTTTTATTAAAAAATTCAGTGTTTTTTATTCAGAATCTGGTGTTTTTTTATTTAGAATTCAGTGCTTTTTAAAATTTAGAATCCAGTGTATTTTTATTAGAATTCAGTGTTTTTTAATTAGAATTTGGTGTTTTTATTTAGAATTGTGTGTTTTATTTAGAATTCAGTGTTTTTATTCAGAATTTGGTGTTTTTTATTTAGAAGTCAGTGCTTTTTATTCAGAAAATTGTGCTTTTTGTTATATTTGTGTGTTTTATTAGATGTTGGTGCTTTATTAGAATCCAGTGTTTTTAATTTAGAATTAGTGTTTTTTATTTAGAATTCAGTGCTTTTTATTTAGAATTTGGTGTTTTTATTTAGAATTCAGTGGTTTTTTATTTAGAATTCAGTGCTTTTTTAAATTTAGAATCCAGTGTATTTTTATTAGAATTCAGTGTTTTTTATTTAGAATTCAGTGTATTTATTTAGAATTCACTGTTTTTTATTTAGAATTCAGTGTATTTTTAATCAGAATTCAGTGTTTTTTATTTAGAATTCAGTGCTTTTTATTTAGAATTTAGTGCTTTTTTTATTTAGAATGCATTGTTTTTCATTTAGAAATCAGTGTTTTTTTACTTAGAATTCAGGGTATTTATTTAGAATTCAGTGTGTTTTATTTAGAATACATTGATTTTATTTTAGAATTCAGTGGTTTTTATTTAGAATTCATTGTTTTGTATTGAGAATTTGGATTTTTTTTAGAAGTCAGTGTTTTTTTATTTATAATTCAGTGCTTTTTTAAATTTAGAATCCAGTGTATTTTTATTAGAATTCAGTGTTTTTAAATTGAATTTGTTGTTTTTATTTAGAATTGTGTGTTTTATTTAGAATTCAGTGTTTTTTATTCAGAATTTGGTGTTTTTTTTTAGAAGTCAGTGCTTTTTATTTAGAATTTATTGTTTTTTTATTTAGAATTCAGTGTTTTTATTTAGAATTCAGTGCTTTTATATAGAATTTGGTGTTTTTATTTAGAATTCAGTGTTTTTTTTATTTAGAATTCAGTGCTTTTTATAATTTAGAATCCAGTGTATTTTTATTAGAATTCAGTGTTTTTTTATTACAATTCGGTGTTTTTTTAGAATTGTGATTTTATTTAGATTTCTGTTTTTTACTCAGAATTTGGTGTTTTTTATTTAGAATTAAGTATTTTTTTAATTAGAATTCAGTGTTTTTTTATTAGAATTCAGTGCTTTTATTTAGAATTTGGTGTTTTTATTTAGAATTCAGTTGTTTTTTATTTAGAATTCAGTGTTTTTTATTTAGAATTTGGTGTTTTTTATTTATAATTCAGTGTTTTTATTTAGAATTCAGTGCTTTTTATTTAGAATTCAGTGCTTTTTTATTTAGAATTTGGTGTTTTTTATTTAGACTTCAGTGTTTTTTTATTTTAAAATCAGTGCTTTTTTATTTAGAATTTGGTGTTTTAATTTAGAATTCAGTTGTTTTTTATTTAGAATTCAGTGCTTTTTTTAAATTTAGAATCCAGAGTATTTTTATTAGAATTCAGTGTTTTTAAATTGAATTTGTTGTTTTTATTTAGAATTGTGTGTTTTATTTAGAATTCAGTGTTTTTTATTCAGAATTTGGTGTTTTTTTTTAGAAGTCAGTGCTTTTTATTTAGAATTTATTGTTTTTTTATTTAGAATTCAGTGTTTTTATTTAGAATTCAGTGTTTTTATTTAGAATTTGTTTTTTTATTTAGAATTCAGTGTTTTTTATTTAGAAGTCAGTGCTTTTTATTCAGAATTTGGTGTTTTTTATTTAGAAGTCAGTGCTTTTTATTCAGAAAATTGTGCTTTTTTTAGATTTGTGTTTTTTATTAGATGTTGGTGCTTTTTTAGAATCCAGTGTTTTTATTTAGAATTCAGTGTTTTTATTTAGAATTTGTTTTTTTATTTAGAATTCAGTGTTTTTTATTTAGAAGTCAGTGCTTTTTATTCAGAATTTGGTGTTTTTTATTTAGAAGTCAGTTCTTTTTATTCAGAAAATTGTGCTTTTTTTTAGATTTGTATTTTTTATTAGATGTTGGTGCATTTTTAGAATCCAGTGTTTTTAATTTAGAATTCAGAGTTTTTTATTTAGAATTCACTGCTTTTAATTTAGAATTCAGTGCTTTTTATTTTGAATTCAGTGTTTTTTAATTTAGAATACAGTATAATTATTTAGAATTCAGTGTTTTTTATTTAGCATACAGTGTTTTTAATTTAGAATTCAGTGATTTTATTTAGAATTCAGTGTTTTCTATTGAGAATTTGGATTTTTTTAGAATTCAGTGTTTTTCTAATTAGAATTCAGTAGTTTTTCATTTAGAATTTGGTGTTTTTTATTTAGACTTCAGTGCTTTTTATTTAGAATTCAGTGCTTTTTTTAGAATTCAGTGTTTTTTTATTTAGAATTTATTGTTTTTTATTTAGAATTCAGTGTTTTTATTTAGAATTCAGTGTTTTTTATTTAGAATTTTTTTTATTTAGACTTCAGTGCTTTTTATTTAGAATTTAGTGTTTTTTTTATTTAGAATTCAGTGTTTTTTATTTAGAATTTATCGTTTTTTAATTTAGAATTCAGTGTTTTTATTTAGAATTCAGTGTTTTTATTTAGAGTTTGGTTTTTTATTTAGAATTCAGTGTTTTTTATTTAGAAGTCAGTGCTTTTTATTCAGAATTTGGTGTTTTTTATTTAGAAGTCAGTGCTTTTTATTCAGAAAATTGTGCTTTTTTTAGATTTGTGTTTTTTATTAGATGTTGGTGCTTTTTTAGAATCCAGTGTTTTTAATTTAGAATTCAGTGTTTTTTATTTAGAATTCACTGCTTTTAATTTAGAATTCAGTGCTTTTTATGTTGAATTCAGTGTTTTTTAATTTTGAAATCAGTGTAATTATTTAGAATTCATTGTTTTTTATTTAGCATACAGTGTTTTTAATTTAGAATTCAGTGTTTTTATTTAGAATTCAGGGTTTTCTATTGAGAATTTAGATTTATTTAGAATTCAGTGTTTTTCTAATTAGAATTCAGTAGTTTTTTATTTAGAATTTGGTGTTTTTTATTTAGACTTCAGTGCTTTTTATTTAGAATACAGTGCTTTTTTATTTAGAATTCAGTGTTTTTTTATTTAGAATTTATTGTTTTTTTATTTAGAATTCAGTGTTTTTATTTAGAATTCAGTGTTTTTTATTTAGAATTAGTTTTTTTATTTAGAATTCAGTGTTTTTTATTTAGTAGTCAGTGATTTTTATTCAGAAATTGGTGTTTTTTATTTAGAAGTCAGTGCTTTTTATTCAGAAAATTGTGCTTTTTTAAGATTTGTGTTTTTTATTAGATATTGGTGCTTTTTTAGAATCCAGTGTTTTTTATTTAGAATTCAGTGCTTTTTATTTTGAATTCAATGCTTTTTATTTTGAATTCAGTGTTTATTTATTGAGAATTCAGTGTTTTTTTATTTATAATTCAGTGCTTTTTTAAATTTAGAATCCAGTGTATTTTTATTAGAATTCAGTGTTTTTTAATTAGAATTCAGTGTTTTTTACTCAGAATTTGGTGTTTTTTATTTAGAATTAAGTGTTTTTTATTTAGAATTCAGTGTTTTTAATTTAGAATTCAGTGTTTTTTATTTAGTATTCAGTGCTTTTTATTTAGAATTCAGTGTTTTGTATTGAGAATTTGGATATTTTTTTTAGAAATCCGTCTTTTTCTATTTAGAATTCAGTGCTTTTTAATTCAGAATTTGGTGTTTTTTTATTTAGACTTAGGTGTTTTTTTCGAATTCAGTGCTTTTTTAATTAGAATTTGGTGTTTTTATTTAGAATTCAGTGGTTTTTTATTTAGAATTCAGTGCTTTTTTAAATTTAGAATCCAGTGTATTTTTATTAGAATTCAGTGTTTTTTATTTAGAATTCAGTGTATTTATTTAGAATTCACTGTTTTTTATTTAGAATTCGGTGTATTTTTAATCAGAATTCAGTGTTTTTTATTTAGAATTCAGTGCTTTTTATTTAGAATTTAGTGCTTTTTTATTTAGAATGCAGTGTTTTTCATTTAGAAATCAGTGTTTTTTTACTTAGAATTCAGGGTATTTATTTAGAATTCAGTGTGTATTATTTAGAATACAGTGTTTTTATTTTAGAATTCAGTGGTTTTTATTTAGAATTCATTGTTTTGTATTGAGAATTTGGATTTTTTTTAGAAGTCAGTGTTTTTCTATTTAGAATTCAGTGCTTTTAAAATTTAGAATTTCGTGTTTTTTATTTATACTTCAGTGTTTTTTTATTTAGAATTCAGTGCTTTTATATAGAATTTGGTGTTTTTATTTAGAATTCAGTGTTTTTTTTATTTAGAATTCAGTGCTTTTTATAATTTAGAATCCAGTGTATTTTTATTAGAATTCAGTGTTTTTTTATTACAATTCGGTGTTTTTTTAGAATTGTGATTTTATTTAGATTTCTGTTTTTTACTCAGAATTTGGTGTTTTTTATTTAGAATTAAGTATTTTTTTAATTAGAATTCAGTGTTTTTTTATTAGAATTCAGTGCTTTCATTTAGAATTTGGTGTTTTTATTTAGAATTCAGTTGTTTTTTATTTAGAATTCAGTGTTTTTTATTTAGAATTTGGTGTTTTTTATTTATAATTCAGTGTTTTTATTTAGAATTCAGTGCTTTTTATTTAGAATTCAGTGCTTTTTTATTTAGAATTTGGTGTTTTTTATTTAGACTTCAGTGTTTTTTTATTTTAAAATCAGTGCTTTTTTATTTAGAATTTGGTGTTTTAATTTAGAATTCAGTTGTTTTTTATTTAGAATTCAGTGATTTTATTTAGAATTCAGTGTTTTCTATTGAGAATTTGGATTTTTTTAGAATTCAGTGTTTTTCTAATTAGAATTCAGTAGTTTTTTTATTTAGAATTTGGTGTTTTTTATTTAGACTTCAGTGCTTTTTATTTAGAATTCAGTGCTTTTTTTAGAATTCAGTGTTTTTTTATTTAGAATTTATTGTTTTTTATTTAGAATTCAGTGTTTTTATTTAGAATTCAGTGTTTTTTTTTTAGAATTTTTTTTATTTAGACTTCAGTGCTTTTTATTTAGAATTTAGTGCTTTTTTATTTAGAATTCAGTGTTTTTATTTAGAGTTTGGTTTTTTATTTAGAATTCAGTGTTTTTTATTTAGAAGTCAGTGCTTTTTATTCAGAATTTGGTGTTTTTTATTTAGAAGTCAGTGCTTTTTATTCAGAAAATTGTGCTTTTTTTAGATTTGTGTTTTTTATTAGATGTTGGTGCTTTTTTAGAATCCAGTGTTTTTAATTTAGAATTCAGTGTTTTTTATTTAGAATTCACTGCTTTTAATTTAGAATTCAGTGCTTTTTATGTTGAATTCAGTGTTTTTTAATTTTGAAATCAGTGTAATTATTTAGAATTCATTGTTTTTTATTTAGCATACAGTGTTTTTAATTTAGAATTCAGTGTTTTTATTTAGAATTCAGGGTTTTCTATTGAGAATTTAGATTTATTTAGAATTCAGTGTTTTTCTAATTAGAATTCAGTAGTTTTTTATTTAGAATTTGGTGTTTTTTATTTAGACTTCAGTGCTTTTTATTTAGAATACAGTGCTTTTTTATTTAGAATTCAGTGTTTTTTTATTTAGAATTTATTGTTTTTTTATTTAGAATTCAGTGTTTTTATTTAGAATTCAGTGTTTTTTATTTAGAATTAGTTTTTTTATTTAGAATTCAGTGTTTTTTATTTAGTAGTCAGTGATTTTTATTCAGAAATTGGTGTTTTTTATTTAGAAGTCAGTGCTTTTTATTCAGAAAATTGTGCTTTTTTAAGATTTGTGTTTTTTATTAGATATTGGTGCTTTTTTAGAATCCAGTGTTTTTTATTTAGAATTCAGTGCTTTTTATTTTGAATTCAATGCTTTTTATTTTGAATTCAGTGTTTATTTATTGAGAATTCAGTGTTTTTTTATTTATAATTCAGTGCTTTTTTAAATTTAGAATCCAGTGTATTTTTATTAGAATTCAGTGTTTTTTAATTAGAATTCAGTGTTTTTTACTCAGAATTTGGTGTTTTTTATTTAGAATTAAGTGTTTTTTATTTAGAATTCAGTGTTTTTAATTTAGAATTCAGTGTTTTTTATTTAGTATTCAGTGCTTTTTATTTAGAATTCAGTGTTTTGTATTGAGAATTTGGATATTTTTTTTAGAAATCCGTCTTTTTCTATTTAGAATTCAGTGCTTTTTAATTCAGAATTTGGTGTTTTTTTATTTAGACTTAGGTGTTTTTTTTCGAATTCAGTGCTTTTTTAATTAGAATTTGGTGTTTTTATTTAGAATTCAGTGGTTTTTTATTTAGAATTCAGTGCTTTTTTAAATTTAGAATCCAGTGTATTTTTATTAGAATTCAGTGTTTTTTATTTAGAATTCAGTGTATTTATTTAGAATTCACTGTTTTTTATTTAGAATTCGGTGTATTTTTAATCAGAATTCAGTGTTTTTTATTTAGAATTCAGTGCTTTTTATTTAGAATTTAGTGCTTTTTTATTTAGAATGCAGTGTTTTTCATTTAGAAATCAGTGTTTTTTTACTTAGAATTCAGGGTATTTATTTAGAATTCAGTGTGTATTATTTAGAATACAGTGTTTTTATTTTAGAATTCAGTGGTTTTTATTTAGAATTCATTGTTTTGTATTGAGAATTTGGATTTTTTTTAGAAGTCAGTGTTTTTCTATTTAGAATTCAGTGCTTTTAAAATTTAGAATTTCGTGTTTTTTATTTATACTTCAGTGTTTTTTTATTTAGAATTCAGTGCTTTTATATAGAATTTGGTGTTTTTATTTAGAATTCAGTGTTTTTTTTATTTAGAATTCAGTGCTTTTTATAATTTAGAATCCAGTGTATTTTTATTAGAATTCAGTGTTTTTTTATTACAATTCGGTGTTTTTTTAGAATTGTGATTTTATTTAGATTTCTGTTTTTTACTCAGAATTTGGTGTTTTTTATTTAGAATTAAGTATTTTTTTAATTAGAATTCAGTGTTTTTTTATTAGAATTCAGTGCTTTCATTTAGAATTTGGTGTTTTTATTTAGAATTCAGTTGTTTTTTATTTAGAATTCAGTGTTTTTTATTTAGAATTTGGTGTTTTTTATTTATAATTCAGTGTTTTTATTTAGAATTCAGTGCTTTTTATTTAGAATTCAGTGCTTTTTTATTTAGAATTTGGTGTTTTTTATTTAGACTTCAGTGTTTTTTTATTTTAAAATCAGTGCTTTTTTATTTAGAATTTGGTGTTTTAATTTAGAATTCAGTTGTTTTTTATTTAGAATTCAGTGATTTTATTTAGAATTCAGTGTTTTCTATTGAGAATTTGGATTTTTTTAGAATTCAGTGTTTTTCTAATTAGAATTCAGTAGTTTTTTTATTTAGAATTTGGTGTTTTTTATTTAGACTTCAGTGCTTTTTATTTAGAATTCAGTGCTTTTTTTAGAATTCAGTGTTTTTTTATTTAGAATTTATTGTTTTTTATTTAGAATTCAGTGTTTTTATTTAGAATTCAGTGTTTTTTTTTTAGAATTTTTTTTATTTAGACTTCAGTGCTTTTTATTTAGAATTTAGTGCTTTTTTATTTAGAATTCAGTGTTTTTATTTAGAGTTTGGTTTTTTATTTAGAATTCAGTGTTTTTTATTTAGAAGTCAGTGCTTTTTATTCAGAATTTGGTGTTTTTTATTTAGAAGTCAGTGCTTTTTATTCAGAAAATTGTGCTTTTTTTAGATTTGTGTTTTTTATTAGATGTTGGTGCTTTTTTAGAATCCAGTGTTTTTAATTTAGAATTCAGTGTTTTTTATTTAGAATTCACTGCTTTTAATTTAGAATTCAGTGCTTTTTATGTTGAATTCAGTGTTTTTTAATTTTGAAATCAGTGTAATTATTTAGAATTCATTGTTTTTTATTTAGCATACAGTGTTTTTAATTTAGAATTCAGTGTTTTTATTTAGAATTCAGGGTTTTCTATTGAGAATTTAGATTTATTTAGAATTCAGTGTTTTTCTAATTAGAATTCAGTAGTTTTTTATTTAGAATTTGGTGTTTTTTATTTAGACTTCAGTGCTTTTTATTTAGAATACAGTGCTTTTTTATTTAGAATTCAGTGTTTTTTTATTTAGAATTTATTGTTTTTTTTATTTAGAATTCAGTGTTTTTATTTAGAATTCAGTGTTTTTTATTTAGAATTAGTTTTTTTATTTAGAATTCAGTGTTTTTTATTTAGTAGTCAGTGATTTTTATTCAGAAATTGGTGTTTTTTATTTAGAAGTCAGTGCTTTTTATTCAGAAAATTGTGCTTTTTTAAGATTTGTGTTTTTTATTAGATATTGGTGCTTTTTTAGAATCCAGTGTTTTTTATTTAGAATTCAGTGCTTTTTATTTTGAATTCAATGCTTTTTATTTTGAATTCAGTGTTTATTTATTGAGAATTCAGTGTTTTTTTATTTATAATTCAGTGCTTTTTTAAATTTAGAATCCAGTGTATTTTTATTAGAATTCAGTGTTTTTTAATTAGAATTCAGTGTTTTTTACTCAGAATTTGGTGTTTTTTATTTAGAATTAAGTGTTTTTTATTTAGAATTCAGTGTTTTTAATTTAGAATTCAGTGTTTTTTATTTAGTATTCAGTGCTTTTTATTTAGAATTCAGTGTTTTGTATTGAGAATTTGGATATTTTTTTTAGAAATCCGTCTTTTTCTATTTAGAATTCAGTGCTTTTTAATTTAGAATTTGGTGTTTTTTTATTTAGACTTAGGTGTTTTTTTTCGAATTCAGTGCTTTTTTAATTAGAATTTGGTGTTTTTATTTAGAATTCAGTGGTTTTTTATTTAGAATTCAGTGCTTTTTTAAATTTAGAATCCAGTGTATTTTTATTAGAATTCAGTGTTTTTTATTTAGAATTCAGTGTATTTATTTAGAATTCACTGTTTTTTATTTAGAATTCGGTGTATTTTTAATCAGAATTCAGTGTTTTTTATTTAGAATTCAGTGCTTTTTATTTAGAATTTAGTGCTTTTTTATTTAGAATGCAGTGTTTTTCATTTAGAAATCAGTGTTTTTTTACTTAGAATTCAGGGTATTTATTTAGAATTCAGTGTGTATTATTTAGAATACAGTGTTTTTATTTTAGAATTCAGTGGTTTTTATTTAGAATTCATTGTTTTGTATTGAGAATTTGGATTTTTTTTAGAAGTCAGTGTTTTTCTATTTAGAATTCAGTGCTTTTAAAATTTAGAATTTCGTGTTTTTTATTTATACTTCAGTGTTTTTTTATTTAGAATTCAGTGCTTTTATATAGAATTTGGTGTTTTTATTTAGAATTCAGTGTTTTTTTTATTTAGAATTCAGTGCTTTTTATAATTTAGAATCCAGTGTATTTTTATTAGAATTCAGTGTTTTTTTATTACAATTCGGTGTTTTTTTAGAATTGTGATTTTATTTAGATTTCTGTTTTTTACTCAGAATTTGGTGTTTTTTATTTAGAATTAAGTATTTTTTTAATTAGAATTCAGTGTTTTTTTATTAGAATTCAGTGCTTTTATTTAGAATTTGGTGTTTTTATTTAGAATTCAGTTGTTTTTTATTTAGAATTCAGTGTTTTTTATTTAGAATTTGGTGTTTTTTATTTATAATTCAGTGTTTTTATTTAGAATTCAGTGCTTTTTATTTAGAATTCAGTGCTTTTTTATTTAGAATTTGGTGTTTTTTATTTAGACTTCAGTGTTTTTTTATTTTAAAATCAGTGCTTTTTTATTTAGAATTTGGTGTTTTAATTTAGAATTTAGTTGTTTTTTATTTAGAATTCAGTGATTTTATTTAGAATTCAGTGTTTTCTATTGAGAATTTGGATTTTTTTAGAATTCAGTGTTTTTCTAATTAGAATTCAGTAGTTTTTTTTATTTAGAATTTGGTGTTTTTTATTTAGACTTCAGTGCTTTTTATTTAGAATTCAGTGCTTTTTTTAGAATTCAGTGTTTTTTATTTAGAATTTATTGTTTTTTATTTAGAATTCAGTGTTTTTATTTAGAATTCAGTGTTTTTTTTTTAGAATTTTTTTTATTTAGACTTCAGTGCTTTTTATTTAGAATTTAGTGCTTTTTTATTTAGAATTCAGTGTTTTTATTTAGAGTTTGGTTTTTTATTTAGAATTCAGTGTTTTTTATTTAGAAGTCAGTGCTTTTTATTCAGAATTTGGTGTTTTTTATTTAGAAGTCAGTGCTTTTTATTCAGAAAATTGTGCTTTTTTTAGATTTGTGTTTTTTATTAGATGTTGGTGCTTTTTTAGAATCCAGTGTTTTTAATTTAGAATTCAGTGTTTTTTATTTAGAATTCACTGCTTTTAATTTAGAATTCAGTGCTTTTTATGTTGAATTCAGTGTTTTTTAATTTTGAAATCAGTGTAATTATTTAGAATTCATTGTTTTTTATTTAGCATACAGTGTTTTTAATTTAGAATTCAGTGTTTTTATTTAGAATTCAGTGTTTATCTATTGAGAATTTAGATTTATTTAGAATTCAGTGTTTTTCTAATTAGAATTCAGTAGTTTTTTTATTTAGAATTTGGTGTTTTTTATTTAGACTTCAGTGCTTTTTATTTAGAATACAGTGCTTTTTTATTTAGAATTCAGTGTTTTTTTTATTTAGAATTTATTGTTTTTTTATTTAGAATTCAGTGTTTTTATTTAGAATTCAGTGTTTTTTATTTAGAATTAGTTTTTTTATTTAGAATTCAGTGTTTTTTATTTAGTAGTCAGTGATTTTTATTCAGAAATTGGTGTTTTTTATTTAGAAGTCAGTGCTTTTTATTCAGAAAATTGTGCTTTTTTAAGATTTGTGTTTTTTATTAGATGTTGGTGCTTTTTTAGAATCCAGTGTTTTTAATTTAGAATTCAGTGTTTTTTATTTAGAATTCAGTGCTTTTTATTTTGAATTCAGTGCTTTTTATTTTGAATTCAGTGTTTATTTATTGAGAATTCAGTGGTTTTTTATTTATAATTCAGTGCTTTTTTAAATTTAGAATCCAGTGTATTTTTATTAGAATTCAGTGTTTTTTAATTAGAATTCAGTGTTTTTTACTCAGAATTTGGTGTTTTTTATTTAGAATTAAGTGTTTTTATTTAGAATTCAGTGTTTTTAATTTAGAATTCAGTGTTTTTTATTTAGAATTCAGTGCTTTTTATTTAGAATTCAGTGTTTTGTATTGAGAATTTGGATATTTTTTTAGAAATCAGTCTTTTTCTATTTAGAATTCAGTGCTTTTTAATTTAGAATTTGGTGTTTTTTATTTAGACTTAGGTGTTTTTTTTTTTCGAATTCAGTGCTTTTTTAATTAGAATTTGGTGTTTTTATTTAGAATTCAGTGTTTTTTTTATTTAGAATTCAGTGCTTTTTATAATTTAGAATCCAGTGTATTTTTATTAGAATTCAGTGTTTTTTTATTACAATTCGGTGTTTTTTTAGAATTGTGATTTTATTTAGATTTCTGTTTTTTACTCAGAATTTGGTGTTTTTTATTTAGAATTAAGTATTTTTTTAATTAGAATTCAGTGTTTTTTTATTAGAATTCAGTGCTTTTATTTAGAATTTGGTGTTTTTATTTAGAATTCAGTTGTTTTTTATTTAGAATTCAGTGTTTTTTATTTAGAATTTGGTGTTTTTTATTTATAATTCAGTGTTTTTATTTAGAATTCAGTGCTTTTTATTTAGAATTCAGTTCTTTTTTATTTAGAATTTGGTGTTTTTTATTTAGACTTCAGTGTTTTTTTATTTTAAAATCAGTGCTTTTTTATTTAGAATTTGGTGTTTTAATTTAGAATTCAGTTGTTTTTTATTTAGAATTCAGTGATTTTATTTAGAATTCAGTGTTTTCTATTGAGAATTTGGATTTTTTTAGAATTCAGTGTTTTTCTAATTAGAATTCAGTAGTTTTTTTATTTAGAATTTGGTGTTTTTTATTTAGACTTCAGTGCTTTTTATTTAGAATTCAGTGCTTTTTTTAGAATTCAGTGTTTTTTTATTTAGAATTTATTGTTTTTTATTTAGAATTCAGTGTTTTTATTTAGAATTCAGTGTTTTTTTTTAGAATTTTTTTTATTTAGACTTCAGTGCTTTTTATTTAGAATTTAGTGCTTTTTTATTTAGAATTCAGTGTTTTTATTTAGAGTTTGGTTTTTTATTTAGAATTCAGTGTTTTTTATTTAGAAGTCAGTGCTTTTTATTCAGAATTTGGTGTTTTTTATTTAGAAGTCAGTGCTTTTTATTCAGAAAATTGTGGTTTTTTTAGATTTGTGTTTTTTATTAGATGTTGGTGCTTTTTTAGAATCCAGTGTTTTTAATTTAGAATTCAGTGTTTTTTATTTAGAATTCACTGCTTTTAATTTAGAATTCAGTGCTTTTTATGTTGAATTCAGTGTTTTTTAATTTTGAAATCAGTGTAATTATTTAGAATTCATTGTTTTTTATTTAGCATACAGTGTTTTTAATTTAGAATTCAGTGTTTTTATTTAGAATTCAGTGTTTATCTATTGAGAATTTAGATTTATTTAGAATTCAGTGTTTTTCTAATTAGAATTCAGTAGTTTTTTTATTTAGAATTTGGTGTTTTTTATTTAGACTTCAGTGCTTTTTATTTAGAATACAGTGCTTTTTTATTTAGAATTCAGTGTTTTTTTTATTTAGAATTTATTGTTTTTTTATTTAGAATTCAGTGTTTTTATTTAGAATTCAGTGTTTTTTATTTAGAATTAGTTTTTTTATTTAGAATTCAGTGTTTTTTATTTAGTAGTCAGTGATTTTTATTCAGAAATTGGTGTTTTTTATTTAGAAGTCAGTGCTTTTTATTCAGAAAATTGTGCTTTTTTAAGATTTGTGTTTTTTATTAGATGTTGGTGCTTTTTTAGAATCCAGTGTTTTTAATTTAGAATTCAGTGTTTTTTATTTAGAATTCAGTGCTTTTTATTTTGAATTCAGTGCTTTTTATTTTGAATTCAGTGTTTATTTATTGAGAATTCAGTGGTTTTTTATTTATAATTCAGTGCTTTTTTAAATTTAGAATCCAGTGTATTTTTATTAGAATTCAGTGTTTTTTAATTAGAATTCAGTGTTTTTTACTCAGAATTTGGTGTTTTTTATTTAGAATTAAGTGTTTTTATTTAGAATTCAGTGTTTTTAATTTAGAATTCAGTGTTTTTTATTTAGAATTCAGTGCTTTTTATTTAGAATTCAGTGTTTTGTATTGAGAATTTGGATATTTTTTTAGAAATCAGTCTTTTTCTATTTAGAATTCAGTGCTTTTTAATTTAGAATTTGGTGTTTTTTATTTAGACTTAGGTGTTTTTTTTTTCGAATTCAGTGCTTTTTTAATTAGAATTTGGTGTTTTTATTTAGAATTCAGTGGTTTTTTATTTAGAATTCAGTGCTTTTTTAAATTTAGAATCCAGTGTATTTTTATTAGAATTCAGTGTTTTTTAATTAGAATTTGGTGTTTTATTTAGAATTGTGTGTTTTATTTAGAATTCAGTGTTTTTTATTCAGAAAATTGTGCTTTTTGTTAGATTTGTGTGTTTTAGTAGATGTTGCTGCTTTTTTAGAATCCAGTGTTTTTAATTTAGAATTAGTGTTTTTATTTAGACTTAAGTGTTTTTTTATTTCGAATTCAGTGCTTTTCTATTTAGGATTTGGTGTTTTTATTTAGAATTCAGTGGTTTTTTATTTAGAATTCAGTGCTTTTTTAAATTTAGAATCCAGTGTATTTTTATTAGAATTCAGTATTTTTATTGAGAATTTGGATTTTTTTTAGAAGTCATTCTTTTTCTATTTAGAATTCAGTGCTTTTTAATTTAGAATTTGGTGTTTTTTATTTAGACTTCAGTGTTTTTTTATTTCGAAATCAGTGCTTTTTCATTTAGAATTTGGTGTTTTCATTTAGAATTCAGTGTTTTTTTATTTAGAATTCAGTGATTTTTTTAAATGTAGAATCCAGTGTATTTTTTTTTAGAATTCAGTGTTTTTTAATTAGAATTTGGTGTTTTTATTTAGAATTGTGTGTTTTATTTAAAAATTCAGTGTTTTTTATTCAGAATTTGGTGTTTTTTATTTAGAAGTCAGTGCTTTTTATTCAGAAAATTGTGCTTTTTTTTAGATTTGTGTTTTTTATTAGATGTTGGTGCATTTTTAGAATCCAGTGTTTTTAATTTAGAATTCAGTGTTTTTTATTTAGAATTCACTGCTTTTAATTTAGAATTCAGTGCTTTTTATTTTGAATTCAGTGTTTTTTAATTTAGAATACAGTGTAATTATTTAGAATTCAGTGTTTTTTATTTAGCATACAGTGTTTTTAATTTAGAATTCAGTGATTTTATTTAGAATTCAGTGTTTTCTATTGAGAATTTGGATTTTTTTAGAATTCAGTGTTTTTCTAATTAGAATTCAGTAGTTTTTTTATTTAGAATTTGGTGTTTTTTATTTAGACTTCAGTGCTTTTTATTTAGAATTCAGTGCTTTTTTTAGAATTCAGTGTTTTTTATTTAGAATTTATTGTTTTTTATTTAGAATTCAGTGTTTTTATTTAGAATTCAGTGTTTTTTATTTAGAATTTATTGTTTTTTAATTTAGAATTCAGTGTTTTTATTTAGAATTCAGTATTTTTATTTAGAATTTGGTTTTTTATTTAGAATTCAGTGTTTTTATTTAGAAGTCAGTGCTTTTTATTCAGAATTTGGTGTTTTTTATTTAGAAGTCAGTGCTTTTTATTCAGAAAATTGTGCTTTTTTTAGATTTGTGTTTTTTATTAGATGTTGGTGCTTTTTTAGAATCCAGTGTTTTTAATTTAGAATTAGTGTTTTTTATTTAGAATTCAGTGCTTTTTATTTAGAATTCAGTGCTTTTTATTTTGAATTCAGTGTTTATTTATTTAGAATTCAGTGTTTTTCTATTTAGAATTCAGTGCTTTTAAAATTTAGAATTTGGTGTTTTTTATTTATACTTCAGTGTTTTTTTATTTAGAATTAAGTGTTTTTTATGTAGAATTAAGTGTTTTTTATTTAGAATTCAGTGCTTTTTATTTAGAATTCAGTGCTTTTTATTTTGAATTCATTGTTTATTTATTTAGAATTCAGTGTTTTTTTATTTAGAATTCAGTGCTTTTATTTAGAATTAAGTGTTTTTGATTTAGAATTCAGTGGTTTTTATTTAGAATTCAGTGTATTTATTTAGAATTCAGTGTTTTTAATTTAGAATTCGGTGTATTTTTATTTTGAATTCAGTGTTTATTTATTTAGAATTCAGTGTTTCTATTTAGAATTCAGTGTTTTTTATTTAGAATTCAGTCTAATTATTTAGAATTCAGTGTTTTTTATTTAGCATACAGTGTTTTTAATTTAGAATTCAGTGTTTTTATTTAGAATTCAGTGTTTTCTATTGAGAATTTGGATTTTTTTAGAATTTAGTGTTTTTCTAATTAGAATTCAGTAGTTTTTTTATTTAGACTTCAGTGCTTTTTATTTAGAATTCAGTGCTTTTTCTATTTAGAATTCAGTGTTTTTTATTTAGAATTCAGTGTAATTATTTAGAATTCAGTGTTTTTTATTTAGCATACAGTGTTTTTAATTTAGAATTCAGTGGTTTTTATTTAGAATTCAGTGTTTTGTATTGAGAATTTGGAATTTTTTTAGAAGTCATTCTTTTTCTATTTAGAATTCAGTGCTTTTTAATTTAGAATTTGGTGTTTTTTATTTAGACTTCAGTGTTTTTTATTTCGAAATCAGTGCTTTTTTATTTAGAATTTGGTGTTTTAATTTAGAATTGTGTGTTTTATTTAAAAATTCAGTGTTTTTTATTCAGAATTTGGTGTTTTTTATTTAGAAGTCAGTGCTTTTCATTCAGAAAATTGTGCTTTTTTTTAGATTTGTGTTTTTTATTAGATGTTGGTGCATTTTTAGAATCCAGTGTTTTTAATGTAGAATTCAGTGTTTTTTATTTAGAATTCACTGCTTTTAATTTAGAATTCATTGCTTTTTATTTTGAATTCAGTGTTTTTTAATTTAGAATACAGTGTAATTATTTAGAATTCAGTGTTTTTTATTTAGCATACAGTGTTTTTAATTTAGAATTCAGTGATTTTATTTAGAATTCAGTGTTTTCTATTGAGAATTTGGATTTTTTTTAGAATTCAGTGTTTTTCTAATTAGAATTCAGTAGTTTTTTTATTTAGTATTTGGGGTTTTTTATTTAGACTTCAGTGCTTTTTATTTAGAATTCAGTGCATTTTTTTTAGAATTCAGTGTTTTTTTATTTAGAATTTATTGTTTTTTATTTAGAATTCAGTGTTTTTATTTAGAATTCAGTGGTTTTTATTTAGAATTTTTTTTATTTAGACTTCAGTGCTTTTTATTTAGAATTCAGTGCTTTTTTTATTTAGAATTCAGTGTTTTTTTATTTAGAATTTATTGTTTTTTAATTTAGAATTCAGTGTTTTTATTTAGAATTCAATGTTTTTATTTAGAATTTGGTTTTTTATTTAGAATTCAGTGTTTTTTATTTAGAAGTCAGTGCTTTTTATTCAGAATTTGGTGTTTTTTATTTAGAAGTCAGTGCTTTTTATTCAGAAAATTGTGCTTTTTTTAGATTTGTGTTTTTTATTAGATGTTGGTGCTTTTTTAGAATCCAGTGTTTTTAATTTAGAATTAGTGTTTTTTATTTAGAATTCAGTGCTTTTTTAATTTAGAATTTGGTGTTTTTTATTTAGAATTCAGTGTTTATTAATTAGAATTCAGTGTTTTTATTCAGAATTTGGTGTATTTTATTTCGAATTAAGTGTTTTTTATTTAGATTTCAGTGTTTTTAATTTAGAATTCAGTGTTTTTTATTTAGAATTCAGTGCTTTTTATTTAGAATTCAGTGTTTATTTATTTAGAATTCAGTGTTGTTTTATTTAGAATTCAGTGTAATTATTTAGAATTCAGTGTTTTTTATTTAGAATTCAGTGTTTTTTTTATTTAGAATTCAGTGTAATTATTTAGAATTCAGTGTGTTTTATTTAGAATACAGTGTTTTTAATTTAGAATTCAGTGGTTTTTATTTAGAATTCAGTGTTTTGTATTGAGAATTTGGAATTTTTTTAGAAGTCATTCTTTTTCTATTTAGAATTCAGTGCTTTTTAATTTAGAATTTGGTGTTTTTTATTTAGACTTCAGTGTTTTTTTATTTCGAAATCAGTGCTTTTTTATTTAGAATTTGGTGTTTTAATTTAGAATTGTGTGTTTTATCTAAAAATTCAGTGTTTTTTATTCAGAATTTGGTGTTTTTTATTTAGAAGTCAGTGCTTTTCATTCAGAAAATTGTGCTTTTTTTTAGATTTGTGTTTTTTATTAGATGTTGGTGCATTTTTAGAATCCAGTGTTTTTAATGTAGAATTCAGTGTTTTTTATTTAGAATTCACTGCTTTTAATTTAGAATTCAGTGCTTTTTATTTTGAATTCAGTGTTTTTTAATTTAGAATACAGTGTAATTATTTAGAATTCAGTGTTTTTTATTTAGCATACTGTTACGGCCGCAGCCGTTTTGAAGCCCAGAGGTGTGCTCCGCGCCGTTCCCTGTGCAGCAGCGCAGCACCACGGACAGCTACGCTCTGGGATGTTGTCCTTACTCCAGCACCATGGAGAGCGCCGGAGCGGCAGGCACAAGCAGCTGGGACTTTTTATCTCATCAGCCGGCCCTTCAAAAGCGGCCAGCTGGAGCTCATCAGGGGAGAGAAATGTTTGGAGTTGCAGAGACAACGTTTGTTCTCTCCCCGTTGGCAGTTAACAGGTTGTTGTTGGCTTTTTGTAAAGAAGCAGCTTTAGAACCTTTTGTGTTTTGGGATAGTTGCATTTAAGCGGTAATTTTGGTTTTGGTGTGTCTTCTAGACCATCTTGTGGTTTAAATTACCAGGTGGGGATTATTCCCCTTTTGAAGTCTCAGTTTCCTGAGCTATTTTTGTTGTTTGGGTAACCTAAGTTAATTCAGCATTTGGTTTTGTCTGTTAGACAAACCTTGGTTAATTTAAGGGTGGGATTTTCCCCTTTTGCTGTTTCATTCCCTTTTTAAATAAAGGAGATTAATTTTAAGAGTGGTTGGTCCTCTGGACATTTTTAGTTATTCGTTTAAACTCAGTTTGGTAAGGGTTTTTGGCCCTTCTTTTGGTACTTTCTTTTTGTAATAAAATCCTTGAAAGGAAACTTTGAGTTTGGTCTTGCTTGGACAAGCCTTTTTCTCCCCAACGAGGGTCACTTTTTGTTAGACTGGTCCATCTTATGTTTATTCCCCTCACCTTCCTAGCTGAGCCCATAGAGGGGTGTAACATAAATGGGGGCTCGTCCGGGATTTCACTGTTATAGCCTGTTTTAGATCAGTTAAGCCCGTGCCAAACGTTTGGACTAGTTTTAACATTTGCTCTTTGTTGGTTTTGTGAAGACACAAAACCCACGCTGTTTTGTGTTGTGTCATTTTGTTTTGTGCTTAAACATGGCTCAGTTTTGTGTGGAGACATTTATGGAGGCTCCATCCCGTGAGGTGCTGGAGCGTTGCCGCAAGGCTGACCTTCTGCAGATAGCTGTCAACCTTGCTCTTGACATCCCAAACCCTGTGCTGAAAAAAGACTTGAAATTGCTCATTGTGGAGCATTTGGAGGACATGGGGATTTTAAAGACTGAGAATGAGTCTGGTGCAAAGACGGAACCAGAAGGATCTCCTGCAGATCCTGATGAATGTGACGATCCTGAAGTCCCTGCTGCTGCGGAGGATCATGAGGGTGAGACGATGGAGACAGGAAAAACTCCTCTAACCGTACGAAAGTCTGTTCCGACCTCCCCAGGTTCGCCGACGGAAGGATCTCGAGACGCACGACTGCAGGTGCGGCTGGCACGTCTGGACATGGAAAGAGAGGAGAGAGCCCAGGCTAAAAGACTCCAGATGGAACTGGAGGTTCGGAGGATGGAGATTGAAGCTGACACAGCTGTGAGAATAAGGAAATTGGAACTGGAAGCCCAGCTTTCCAACCCTGGACTTCATATCACGCCCACCAAAGCTCCGCAACCCGCCACAACCCCGGCCTTTGACATTAGTAAGTGCATTTCCTTAATGCCTACATTTAGAGAGACCGAGGTTGACAGCTATTTTGTAGCTTTTGAAAGAATTGCGGAGACGTTGCAGTGGCCGCGCGGGGTGTGGTCTCTGCTGCTCCAGTGCAAGCTGAGCGGCAGAGCTTTAGAAGTTCTGTCTGCGCTCCCTGTCACAGATAGTCTGGACTATGACCGAGTGAAAACTGTTATACTACAAGCGTATGAGTTAATCCCTGAAGCTTATCGTCAAAAATTCAGACAAGCTAAGAAAAGTGCTGGACAAACACATGTGGAATTTGCACGTGAAATAAGCATGCTGTTTGATAAATGGTGTGCGTCCACAAAAATTAAAACTTTGAGTGACCTCCGAGAGCTTATCCTTTTGGAGGATTTTAAACGTAAGCTGCCTGAGAGACTGGTAACCTACTTAAACGAACAAAAAGTCAGCACTTTATCAGCTGCGTCCCTTTTAGCGGACGAATTCACACTCACTCACAGAGAGATTGTGAGGAGAGAAAAGACGTTCAGCCCGTTTTGATGAAGAAATCCATAAAAAGAAGCTCTCAAAACGGAAATCCTGAAACCCGTACCTGTTACTATTGTCACAGAACGGGACACGTTCTTAAGGATTGTTTTATGTTGCAGAAAAAGAACGGGAAGCCCACTGCAGCTCCTAAGGAAGTTGCATTCCTTAAAAAGTCGCCTGTGGTTAACCCCTTGTGCGCCGCCGGGGAGCCTGATGCTTGTTTTGCACCCTTTATTCTTTCGGGGGAGATCTCGTTGACTCCTGGTGATGCAGACAAGCAAAACGTTCGCATTTTGAGAGACACAGGTGCGTCTCAAACGTTAATACTGAGCAGCGCACTCCCATTTTCAGCCAGTAGTTCACGCGGGTACGCTGTTTTGTTACAGGGAATTGAAATGAAATCCCTGCCTGCCCAGGTGCACCGCGTTCACCTGGAATGCCAGCTCGTTAGCGGCTGCTTTGATGTTGCCATTTGTGACCATTTACCGGTAAACGGGGTTGATGTGTTGTTGGGGAATGATGTTGCTGGAGGTAAAGTGCTACCTCTTCTAGAAGTAGTTCCTCAACCTCAAGCCGAACATGTAAATTGTGCTGCTGATTCACATTTTTACCCAGCTTGTGCTGTCACCCGTTCGCAAACGCAGAATAATGCGGACATCCAGTTAAGTGACTCGGTGCTGATGAGACTCCTCAGTGATGACTCCGAACAGACAGCCCATGATGAACTTGGATTTGTTCCATCATCAGACGCAGAAGAGCAGAGAGAAAAGGCTGATGCTGATCCTCAGCAAGGAGAACCTTTTCCACTTACGGCAGAAACCCTTTCTGCTGCACAGAAGAGTGATATTACTCTGAAACCTTATTTTGAACAGGTGACCACTTCAGATAAAACAGACAAAACTACAACACATTATTTATTAGATAATGATGTGCTGGTGCGTTGTTGGCCTCAGCCCGCGGCTGAGGGCATGGAATGGGGGTTGGTGAAACAAATAATTGTTCCATCCTCTTACAGAGAACATGTGGTCTCCTTGGCACACGAGAGTGACTGGTCTGGCCATTTGGGTGTCAACAAAACTTATAAACTGTTGTTGCAGCATTTCTTTTGGCCAGGGATGAAGAAAGAGGTGTCTCTCTTCTGTCGGCGTTGTCATGTCTGTCAGATGACAGGAAAGCCGAACCAGCCCATTCCTCCTGCCCCGTTACAGCCCATTCCTGTAGTGAGTACGCCTTTTGACCATGTCATCTTAGACTGTGTGGGACCTTTACCTCCTTCTAGAACAGGAAAGCGATTTTTGTTAACCCTTATGTGTTCAGCTACAAGGTTTCCGGAGGCCATACCGCTGAACTCCATCACCACCAGGTCTATAATCAGAGCTCTAACCCATTTCTTCTCCATCTTTGGGTTACCAAAGGTAATACAGACCGACCAAGGGACAAACTTCAAATCTAAACTGTTCAAACAGGTAACACAAACCTTAGGAATCACACATGTCATGTCATCCGCGTATCATCCTCAGAGTCAAGGCGCTTTGGAAAGATGGCACCAAACTTTAAAGGCAATGCTGACAAAGTATTGCTTAAGTAAAAGCAAAACGTGGGAAGAAGGATTGCCTTTTGTGTTGTTTGCTGCTCGTGAGGCTGTGCAGGATTCTCTTGGTTTTAGTCCTGCCCAGCTTGTGTTTGGACACACTCCTCGTGGTCCCCTGAAAGCTCTAAAAGAGAGATTTCTTTTTTCTGATCCGCCTGACAGAAAAGTGCGGGAGTATGTCCAACTCTTCCAGAAAAGATTAAAGGAAGCAAACTCTATTGCTAAAACTCACTTGGACAAAGCTAAACTGAAGATGAAGGTTCAGTAGGATAAGACGGCAACCAGACGTAACTTTGCAGTTGGAGACAAGGTACTGGTTCTAACTCCTTTGTCCAATTCGGCTCTCAGCACCAAATTTGAGGGACCATTTGAGATCCTGAGTAAGCTCGGGGACACAAATTATGTGCTACACACACCTGCCAGGAGACAGAAAAGCAGGGTTTGTCATGTTAACATGTTGAAGCGCTATGAGGATGGTTCCCCTCTGTCTAAACCTGTAACAACTTGTGTTTTAGTACCAGATGCTGCTAACAAACCTATGGTACCACAGGAAGCTGGTGAAGTCGGAGAAGACTTCCCCTCTAGTTGTAGTCCTCGGTTAAATAACTCCGAGGCACTTAAGGAACTGGAAGGACAGATAACACATTTGTCACCTGAAATGGCTGGAGACTTGGTGAAGTTAATTCACTCTAGGAAGAGTCTGTTTGTTGATGTGCCCACTCAGACCACTGTGTTAGCACATCATGTTGAGGTGAGTGAAGCCAAGCCCATTAGACAGCATCCGTACCGTGCTAGTCCCGAGAAAAGACTGATTATGAAAGAAGAAACGGAGTACTTATTGAAAAATGGCTTTGCTATTCCCAGCAGGAGCCCCTGGAGTTCACCCTGTCTGGTGGAGAGGAAACCAGATGGAACCGCTCGGTTTATAACCGATTACAGGAAGTTAAATGCGGTTACCATCTCAGACTCGTATCCTCTACCCCGTATAGATGATTGCGTTGACAGTGTGGGACCTTCCAAGTTTGTGACTAAGTTGGACCTGTTAAAGGGATATTGGCAGGTACCTTTAACAGAAGAAGCTTCTCTTATGTCAGCTTTTGTTACCCCAGATGCCTTTTTACAGTACACTGTGTTACCCTTTGGCATGAAAAATGCACCTGCCACCTTCCAAAGGTTAATTAACACTTACTTCTGGCCTCTCACATTGTAGTGCTTACCTCGACGATATTGTTGTTTATACAGACACCTGGGAAGAACACCTCAACACTCTCACTCAGTTATTTGATCGTCTGGTGCAGGCCAACCTGACCCTGAACTTGGCCAAATGTGACTTTGTTAAGGCTACCGTCACTTACTTAGGTAAAGAAGTTGGGCAGGGGAAAGTAAAGGTCCTGCATGAAAAGGTGAAGGCTATGATGTCGTTTCCTCCTCCCTCTACTCGCCGAGAACTGAGACGGTTCCTGGGCATGGTTGGATACTATAGGGGGTTTTGTCGAAACTTTTCTGCCGTTGTTCTTCCTCTCACAGATCAGCTAAGTCCCAAAAGGAAGTTTGAATGGACTTCGGAGTGCCAAGCCTCTTTTGAGGCTGCCAAGCTGCTGCTGTGCTCTGCTCCTGTCCTGGCTGCACCCGATCTGACCAGGCCGTTCAAGCTGGAAGTTGATGCCAGCGCTATAGCCGCTGGAAGTGTGCTGATCCAGGAAGATTCAGCTGGTATTGCTCATCCGGTCTGTTATTTTTCTAAGAAGTTCAACCGACACCAACTGCACTATTCCACCATTGAAAAGGAAACGTTGGCTCTACTCCTTTCATTGCAGCATTTCCACGTTTACGTGGGTTCCAGTTGTTCTCCTACAATAGTGTATACAGACCATAACCCTTTGACTTTCCTCAGTAGGCTGTATAACCAGAACCAGCGGCTCATGCGGTGGGCGCTCATCCTACAGGAATATGCCATCGAGGTTCGACACAAGAAGGGGACTAACAACATCATTGCTGATGGGTTGTCCAGAAGTTTTGGTAACCTGTAGCGTCCAATAACCACTACATATCATAGATGCATACAATTTGTTTTAACTCCTCCTTCCAGGGCCCCTTGTAGGCACAAGGGCTTCACCCTCTTTAGGGTGTTGCCGTTTGTTGTTTTCTCTAGGGTTGCGGCAAGAGGCTAGTGTTGTCTGTGTCCTGCAGACATCTCGGGAGCACCCCAGGGTGATGGGGGACGGGCTTGCCAATGGGCCACCCCTCGTCGTCGCTGGTTTGTATGTGTACACCCACACATGTGCTTAATCTGCCCGCCTTAACCCGCATGAAGAGCAAGGGTTGAGTTAGAGAAGCTCCCCCATAGGTAGTTAGCGGGATGCCCTGGTTGTGTGTAAATGGAGGATACTGTTGAGTTTTAAATGCATCTTGCGTTTTAAGAAAAAAGATGGTGGTGTCTTAGGTATGGTTTTAGATTCTTTATCTCACCCCCTCCTTTTTTCTTTTAAGGGTGGGGATGTTACGGCCGCAGCCGTTTTGAAGCCCAGAGGTGTGCTCCGCGCCGTTCCCTGTGCAGCAGCGCAGCACCACGGACAGCTACGCTCTGGGATGTTGTCCTTACTCCAGCACCATGGAGAGCGCCGGAGCGGCAGGCACAAGCAGCTGGGACTTTTTATCTCATCAGCCGGCCCTTCAAAAGCGGCCAGCTGGAGCTCATCAGGGGAGAGAAATGTTTGGAGTTGCAGAGACAACGTTTGTTCTCTCCCCGTTGGCAGTTAACAGGTTGTTGTTGGCTTTTTGTAAAGAAGCAGCTTTAGAACCTTTTGTGTTTTGGGATAGTTGCATTTAAGCGGTAATTTTGGTTTTGGTGTGTCTGCTAGACCATCTTGTGGTTTAAATTACCAGGTGGGGATTATTCCCCTTTTGAAGTCTCAGTTTCCTGAGCTATTTTTGTTGTTTGGGTAACCTAAGTTAATTCAGCATTTGGTTTTGTCTGTTAGACAAACCTTGGTTAATTTAAGGGTGGGATTTTCCCCTTTTGCTGTTTCATTCCCTTTTTAAATAAAGGAGATTAATTTTAAGAGTGGTTGGTCCTCTGGACATTTTTAGTTATTCGTTTAAACTCAGTTTGGTAAGGGTTTTTGGCCCTTCTTTTGGTACTTTCTTTTTGTAATAAAATCCTTGAAAGGAAACTTTGAGTTTGGTCTTGCTTGGACAAGCCTTTTTCTCCCCAACGAGGGTCACTTTTTGTTAGACTGGTCCATCTTATGTTTATTCCCCTCACCTTCCTAGCTGAGCCCATAGAGGGGTGTAACACATACAGTGTTTTTAATTTAGAATTCAGTGATTTTATTTAGAATTCAGTGTTTTCTATTGAGAATTTGGATTTTTTTTTAGAATTCAGTGTTTTTCTAATTAGAATTCAGTAGTTTTTTTTATTTAGAATTTGGGGTTTTTTATTTAGACCTCAGTGCTTTTTATTTAGAATTCAGTGCATTTTTTTAGAATTCAGTGTTTTTTTATTTAGAATTTATTGTTTTTTATTTAGAATTCAGTGTTTTTATTTAGAATTCAGTGTTTTTTATTTAGAATTTTTTTTATTTAGACTTCAGTGCTTTTTATTTAGAATTCAGTGCTTTTTTTATTTAGAATTCAGTGTTTTTTATTTAGAATTTATTGTTTTTTAATTTAGAATTCAGTGTTTTTATTTAGAATTCAGTGTTTTTATTTAGAATTTCGTTTTTTATTTAGAATTCAGTGTTTTTTATTTAGAAGTCAGTGCTTTTTATTCAGAATTTGGTGTTTTTTATTTAGAAGTCAGTGCTTTTTATTCAGAAAATTGTGCTTTTTTTAGATTTGTGTTTTTTATTAGATGTTGGTGCTTTTTTAGAATCCAGTGTTTTTAATTTAGAATTAGTGTTTTTTATTTAGAATTCAGTGCTTTTTATTTAGAATTCAGTGCTTTTTATTTTGAATTCAGTGTTTTTATTTAGAATTCAGTGCTTTTTTAATTTAGAATTTGGTGTTTTTTATTTAGAATTCAGTGTTTATTAATTAGAATTCAGTGTTTTTATTCAGAATTTGGTGTATTTTGTTTCGAATTAAGTGTTTTTTATTTATATTTCAGTGTTTTTAATTTAGAATTCAGTGTTTTTTATTTAGAATTCAGTGCTTTTTATTTAGAATTCAGTGTTTATTTATTTAGAATTCAGTGTTGTTTTATTTAGAATTCAGTGTAATTATTTAGAATTCAGTGTTTTTTATTTAGAATTCAGTGTTTTTTTTATTTAGAATTCAGTGTAATTATTTAGAATTCAGTGTGTTTTATTTAGAATACAGTGTTTTTAATTTAGAATTCAGTGGTTTTTATTTAGAATTCAGTGTTTTGTATTGAGAATTTGGAATTTTTTTAGAAGTCATTCTTTTTCTATTTAGAATTCAGTGCTTTTTAATTTAGAATTTGGTGTTTTTTATTTAGACTTCAGTGTTTTTTTATTTCGAAATCAGTGCTTTTTTATTTAGAATTTGGTGTTTTAATTTAGAATTGTGTGTTTTATTTAAAAATTCAGTGTTTTTTATTCAGAATTTGGTGTTTTTTATTTAGAAGTCAGTGCTTTTCATTCAGAAAATTGTGCTTTTTTTTAGATTTGTGTTTTTTATTAGATGTTGGTGCATTTTTAGAATCCAGTGTTTTTAATGTAGAATTCAGTGTTTTTTATTTAGAATTCACTGCTTTTTATTTTGAATTCAGTGTTTTTTAATTTAGAATACAGTGTAATTATTTAGAATTCAGTGTTTTTTATTTAGCATACAGTGTTTTTAATTTAGAATTCAGTGATTTTATTTAGAATTCAGTGTTTTCTATTGAGAATTTGGATTTTTTTTTAGAATTCAGTGTTTTTCTAATTAGAATTCAGTAGTTTTTTTATTTAGAATTTGGGGTTTTTTATTTAGACTTCAGTGCTTTTTATTTAGAATTCAGTGCATTTTTTTAGAATTCAGTGTTTTTTTATTTAGAATTTATTGTTTTTTATTTAGAATTCAGTGTTTTTATTTAGAATTCAGTGTTTTTTATTTAGAATTTTTTTTATTTAGACTTCAGTGCTTTTTATTTATAATTCAGTGCTTTTTTTATTTAGAATTCAGTGTTTTTATTTAAAATTTCGTTTTTTATTTAGAATTCAGTGTTTTTTATTTAGAAGTCAGTGCTTTTTATTCAGAATTTGGTGTTTTTTATTTAGAAGTCAGTGCTTTTTATTCAGAAAATTGTGCTTTTTTTAGATTTGTGTTTTTTATTAGATGTTGGTGCTTTTTTAGAATCCAGTGTTTTTAATTTAGAATTGGTGTTTTTTATTTAGAATTCAGTGCTTTTTATTTAGAATTCAGTGCTTTTTATTTTGAATTCAGTGTTTTTTTTTAGAATTCAGTGCTTTTTTAATTTAGAATTTGGTGTTTTTTATTTAGAATTCAGTGTTTATTAATTAGAATTCAGTGTTTTTATTCAGAATTTGGTGTATTTTATTTCGAATTAAGTGTTTTTTATTTAGATTTCAGTGTTTTTAATTTAGAATTCAGTGTTTTTTATTTAGAATTCAGTGCTTTTTATTTAGAATTCAGTGTTTTTTTATTTAGAATTCAGTGTAATTATTTAGAATTCAGTGTGTTTTATTTAGAATACAGTGTTTTTAATTTAGAATTCAGTGGTTTTTATTTAGAATTCAGTGTTTTGTATTGAGAATTTGGAATTTTTTTAGAAGTCATTCTTTTTCTATTTAGAATTCAGTGCTTTTTAATTTAGAATTTGGTGTTTTTTATTTAGACTTCAGTGTATTTTTATTTCGAAATCAGTGCTTTTTTTATTTAGAATTTGGTGTTTTAATTTAGAATTGTGTGTTTTATTTAAAAATTCAGTGTTTTTTATTCAGAATTTGGTGTTTTTTATTTAGAAGTCAGTGCTTTTCATTCAGAAAATTGTGCTTTTTTTAGATTTGTGTTTTTTATTAGATGTTGGTGCATTTTTAGAATCCAGTGTTTTTAATGTAGAATTCAGTGTTTTTTATTTAGAATTCACTGCTTTTAATTTAGAATTCAGTGCTTTTTATTTTGAATTCAGTGTTTTTTAATTTAGAATACAGTGTAATTATTTAGAATTCAGTGTTTTTTATTTAGCATACAGTGTTTTTAATTTAGAATTCAGTGATTTTATTTAGAATTCAGTGTTTTCTATTGAGAATTTGGATTTTTTTTAGAAATCAGTGTATTTCTAATTAGAATTCAGTAGTTTTTTTATTTAGAATTTGGAGTTTTTTATTTAGACTTCAGTGCTTTTTATTTAGAATTCAGTGCATTTTTTTAGAATTCAGTGTTTTTTTATTTAGAATTTATTGTTTTTTATTTAGAATTCAGTGCTTTTTTTATTTAGAATTCAGTGTTTTTTTATTTAGAATTTATTGTTTTTTAATTTAGAATTCAGTGTTTTTATTTAGAATTCAGTGTTTTTATTTAGAATTTGTTTTTTTATTTAGAATTCAGTGTTTTTTATTTAGAAGTCAGTGCTTTTTATTCAGAATTTGGTGTTTTTTATTTAGAAGTCAGTGCTTTTTATTCAGAAAATTGTGCTTTTTTTAGATTTGTGTTTTTTATTAGATGTTGGTGCTTTTTTAGAATCCAGTGTTTTTAATTTAGAATTAGTGTTTTTTATTTAGAATTCAGTGCTTTTTATTTAGAATTCAGTGCTTTTTATTTTGAATTCAGTGTTTTTATTTAGAATTCAGTGCTTTTTTAATTTAGAATTTGGTGTTTTTTATTTAGAATTCAGTGTTTATTAATTAGAATTCAGTGTTTTTATTCAGAATTTGGTGTATTTTATTTCGAATTAAGTGTTTTTTATTTAGATTTCAGTGTTTTTAATTTAGAATTCAGTGTTTTTTATTTAGAATTCAGTGCTTCTTATTTAGAATTCAGTGTTTATTTATTTAGAATTCAGTGTTGTTTTATTTAGAATTCAGTGTAATTATTTAGAATTCAGTGTTTTTTATTTAGAATTCAGTGTTTTTTTTATTTAGAATTCAGTGTAATTATTTAGAATTCAGTGTGTTTTATTTAGAATACAGTGTTTTTAATTTAGAATTCAGTGGTTTTTATTTAGAATTCAGTGTTTTGTATTGAGAATTTGGATTTTTTTAGAAGTCATTCTTTTTCTATTTAGAATTCAGTGCTTTTTAATTTAGAATTTGGTGTTTTAATTTAGAATTGTGTGTTTTATTTAAAAATTCAGTGTTTTTTATTCAGAATTTGGTGTTTTTTATTTAGAAGTCAGTGCTTTTCATTCAGAAAATTGTGCTTTTTTTTAGATTTGTGTTTTTTATTAGATGTTGGTGCATTTTTAGAATCCAGTGTTTTTAATGTAGAATTCAGTGTTTTTTTATTTAGAATTCACTGCTTTTAATTTAGAATTCAGTGCTTTTTATTTTGAATTCAGTGTTTTTTAATTTAGAATACAGTGTAATTATTTAGAATTCAGTGTTTTTTATTTAGCATACAGTGTTTTTAATTTAGAATTCAGTGATTTTATTTAGAATTCAGTGTTTTCTATTGAGAATTTTGATTTTTTTTAGAATTCAGTGTTTTTCTAATTAGAATTCAGTAGTTTTTTTATTTAGAATTTGGGGTTTTTTATTTAGACTTCAGTGCTTTTTATTTAGAATTCAGTGCATTTTTTTAGAATTCAGTGTTTTTTTATTTAGAATTTATTGTTTTTTATTTAGAATTCAGTGTTTTTTATTTAGAATTTTTTTTATTTAGACTTCAGTGCTTTTTATTTAGAAGTCAGTGCTTTTTTATTTAGAATTCAGTGTTTTTTTATTTAGAATTTATTGTTTTTTAATTTAGAATTCAGTGTTTTTATTTAGAATTCAGTGTTTTTATTTAGAATTTGGTTTTTTATTTAGAATTCAGTGTTTTTTATTTAGAAGTCAGTGCTTTTTATTCAGAATTTGGTGTTTTTTATTTAGAAGTCAGTGCTTTTTATTCAGAAAATTGTGCTTTTTTTAGATTTGTGTTTTTTATTAGATGTTGGTGCTTTATTAGAATCCAGTGTTTTTAATTTAGAATTAGTGTTTTTTATTTAGAATTCAGTGCTTTTTATTTAGAATTCAGTGCTTTTTATTTTGAAGTCAGTGTTTATTTATTTAGAATTCAGTGTTTTTTTATTTAGAATTCAGTGCTTTTATTTAGAATTAAGTGTTTTTGATTTAGAATTCAGTGGTTTTTATTTAGAATTCAGTGTATTTATTTATAATTCAGTGTTTTTAATTTAGAATTCGGTGTATTTTTATTTTGAATTCAGTGTTTATTTATTTAGAATTCAGTGTTTTTCTATTTAGAATTCAGTGTTTTTTATTTAGAATTCAGTGTAATTATTTAGAATTCAGTGTTTTTTATTTAGCATACAGTGTTTTTAATTTAGAATTCAGTGTTTTTATTTAGAATTCAGTGTTTTCTATTGAGAATTTGGATTTTTTTTAGAATTTAGTGTTTTTCTAATTAGAATTCAGTAGTTTTTTTATTTAGACTTCAGTGCTTTTTATTTAGAATTCAGTGCTTTTTTATTTAGAATTCAGTGTTTATTTATTTAGAATGTATTGTTTTTTTATTTAGAATTCAGTGTTTTTATTCAGAATTTGGTGTATTTTATTTCGAATTAAGTGTTTTTTATTTAGATTTCAGTGTTTTTAATTAGAATTTGGTTTTTTATTTAGAATTCAGTGTTTTTTATTTAGAAGTCAGTGCTTTTTATTCAGAATTTGGTGTTTTTTATTTAGAAGTCAGTGCTTTTTATTCATAAAATTGTGCTTTTTTTAGATTTGTGTTTTTTATTAGATGTTGGTGCTTTTTTAGAATCCAGTGTTTTTAATTTAGAATTAGTGTTTTTTATTTAGAATTCAGTGCTTTTTATTTAGAATTCAGTGCTTTTTATTTTGAAGTCAGTGTTTATTTATTTAGAATTAAGTGTTTTTTTATTTAGAATTCAGTGCTTTTTATTTAGAATTCAGTGCTTTTTATTTTGAATTCATTGTTTATTTATTTAGAATTCAGTGTTTTTTTATTTAGAATTCAGTGCTTTTATTTAGAATTAAGTGTTTTTGATTTAGAATTCAGTGGTTTTTATTTAGAATTCAGTGTATTTATTTATAATTCAGTGTTTTTAATTTAGAATTCGGTGTATTTTTATTTTGAATTCAGTGTTTATTTATTTAGAATTCAGTGTTTTTCTATTTAGAATTCAGTGTTTTTTATTTAGAATTCAGTGTAATTATTTAGAATTCAGTGTTTTTTATTTAGCATACAGTGTTTTTAATTTAGAATTCAGTGTTTTTATTTAGAATTCAGTGTTTTCTATTGAGAATTTGGATTTTTTTTAGAATTTAGTGTTTTTCTAATTAGAATTCAGTAGTTTTTTTTATTTAGACTTCAGTGCTTTTTATTTAGAATTCAGTGCTTTTTTATTTAGAATTCAGTGTTTATTTATTTAGAATGTATTGTTTTTTTATTTAGAATTCAGTGTTTTTATTCAGAATTTGGTGTATTTTATTTCGAATTAAGTGTTTTTTATTTAGATTTCAGTGTTTTTAATTTAGAATTCAGTGTTTTTTATTTAGAATTCAGTGCTTTTTATTTAGAATTCAGTGTTTATTTTTTTAGAATTCAGTGTTGTTTTATTTAGAATTCAGTGTAATTATTTAGAATTCAGTGTTTTTTATTTAGAATTCAGTGTTTTTTTATTTAGAATTCAGTGTAATTATTTAGAATTCATTGTGTTTTATTTAGAATACAGTGTTTTTAATTTAGAATTCAGTGGTTTTTATTTAGAATTCAGTGTTTTGTATTGAGAATTTGGAATTTTTTTAGAAGTCATTCTTTTTCTATTTAGATTTCAGTGCTTTTTAATTTAGAATTTGGTGTTTTTTTATTTAGACTTCAGTGTTTTTTTATTTCGAAATCAGTGATTTTTTATTTAGAAATTGGTGTTTTAATTTAGAATTGTGTGTTTTATTTAAAAATTCAGTGTTTTTTATTCAGAATTTGGTGTTTTTTATTTAGAAGTCAGTGCTTTTTATTCAGAAAATTGTGCTTTTTTTTAGATTTGTGTTTTTTATTAGATGTTGGTGCATTTTTAGAATCCAGTGTTTTTAATATAGAATTCAGTGTTTTTTATTTAGAATTCACTGCTTTTAATTTAGAATTCAGTGCTTTTTATTTTGAATTCAGTGTTTTTTTATTTAGAATTCAGTGTAATTATTTAGAATTCAGTGTTTTTTATTTAGCATACAGTGTTTTTAATTTAGAATTCAGTGTTTTTATTTAGAATTCAGTGTTTTCCATTGAGAATTTGGATTTTTTTTAGATTTTAGTGTTTTTCTAATTAGAATTCAGTAGTTTTTTAATTTAGAATTTGGTGTTTTTTATTTAGACTTCAGTGCTCTTTATTTAGAATTCAGTGCTTTTTTATTTAGAATTCAGTGTTTTTTTATTTAGAATGTATTGTTTTTTTATTTAGAATTCAGTGTTTTTATTTAGAATTCAGTGCTTTTTTAATTTAGAATTTGGTGTTTTTTATTTAGAATTCAGTGTTTATTAATTAGAATTCAGTGTTTTTATTCAGAATTTGGTGTATTTTATTTTGAATTAAGTGTTTTTTATTTAGATTTCAGTGTTTTTAATTTAGAATTCAGTGTTTTTATTGAGAATTCAGTGCTTTTTATTTAGAATTCAGTGTTTATTTATTTAGAATTCAGTGTTGTTTTATTTAGAATTCAGTGTAATTATTTAGAATTCAGTGTTTTTTTATTTAGAATTCATTGTTTTTTTTATTTAGAATTCAGTGTAATTATTTAGAATTCAGTGTGTTTTATTTAGAATACAGTGTTTTTAATTTAGAATTCAGTGGTTTTTATTTAGAATTCAGTGTTTTGTATTGAGAATTTGGAATTTTTTTAGAAGTCATTCTTTTTCTATTTAGAATTCAGTGCTTTTTAATTTAGAATTTGGTGTTTTTTATTTAGATTTCAGTGTTTTTTATTTCGAAATCAGTGCTTTTTTATTTAGAATTTGGTGTTTTAATTTAGAATTCAGTGCTTTTTTATTTAGAATTCAGTGGTTTTTTTATTTAGAATTTATTGTATTTTATGTAGAATTCAGTGTTTTTATTTAGAATTCAGTGTTTTTTTATTTAGAATGTGTTTTTTTTATTTAGAATTCCATGTTTTTTATTTAGAAGTCAGTGCTTTTTATTCAAAAAACTGTGCTTTTTTTTAGAATTTTGTTTTTATTAGATGTTGGTGCTTTTTTAGAATTCAGTGTTTTTTATTTAGAATTCAGTGCTTTTTATTTAGAATTCAGTGCTTCATTATTTAGAATTCAGTGTTTATTTATTTAGAACTCAGTGTTTATTTATTTAGAATACAATGTTTTTCATTTAGAATTCAGCGTTTTTTTAATTTAGAATTCAGTGTAATTATTTAGAATTCAGTGGTTTTTATTTAGAATACAGTGTTTTTAATATAGAATACAGTGTTTTTAATTTAGAATTCAGTGGTTTTTATTTAGAATTCAGTGTTTTGTAATGAGAACATGGATATTTTTTTAGAATTCAGTCATTTTCTATTTAGAATTCAGTGCTTTTTTAATTCAGCATTTGGTGTTTTTTATTTAGAATTCAGTGTTTTTTTATTAGAATTCAGTGTTTTTAATTCAGAATTTGGTGTTTTTTATTTAGAATTAAGTGCTTTTTATTTAGAATTCAGTGTTTATTTATTTAGAATTCAGTGTTTTTTTATTTAGATTTCAGTGTTTTTAATTTAGAATTCAGTGTTTTTTATTTAGAATTCAGTGCTTTTTATTTAGAATTCAGTGTTTATTTATTTAGAATTCAGTGTTTTTTATTTAGAAAT
The DNA here is from genome assembly GCF_043380555.1 of Nothobranchius furzeri. Taxonomy (NCBI): domain Eukaryota; kingdom Metazoa; phylum Chordata; class Actinopteri; order Cyprinodontiformes; family Nothobranchiidae; genus Nothobranchius; species Nothobranchius furzeri. The sequence continues at coordinate 63,304,946 of NC_091755.1, forward strand.
CAGTGTAATTATTTAGAATTCAGTGTTTTTTATTTAGACTTCAGTGTTTTTTTTATTTAGAATTCAGTGTAATTATTTAGAATTCAGTGTGTTTTATTTAGAATACAGTGTTTTTAATTTAGAATTCAGTGGTTTTTATTTAGAATTCAGTGTTTTGTATTGAGAATTTGGATTTTTTTTAGAAGTCATTCTTTTTCTATTTAGAATTCAGTCCTTTTTAATTTAGAATTTGGTGTTTTTTATTTAGACTTCAGTGTTTTTTTATTTCGAAATCAGTGCTTTTTTATTTAGAATTTGGTGTTTTCATTTAGAATTCAGTGTTTTTTTATTTAGAATTCAGTGCTTTTTTTAAATGTAGAATCCAGTGTATTTTTATTAGATTTCAGTGTTTTTCAATGAGAATTTGGTGTTTTTATTTAGAATTGTGTGTTTTATTTAGAATTCAGTGTTTTTTATTCAGAATTTGGTGTTTTTTATTTAGAAGTCAGTGCTTTTTATTCAGAAAATTGTGCTTTTTTTTAGATTTGTGATTTTATTAGATGTTGGTGCTTTTTTAGAATCCAGTGTTTTTAATTTAGAATTCAGTGTTTTTTATTTAGAATTCACTGCTTTTAATTTAGAATTCAGTGCTTTTTATATTGAATTCAGTGTTTTTTAATTTAGAATTCAGTGTAATTATTTAGAATTCAGTGTTTTTTATTTAGCATACAGTGTTTTTAATTTAGAATTCAGTGTTTTCTATTGAGAATTTGGATTTTTTTTAGAATTCAGTGTTTTTCTAATTAGAATTCAGTAGTTTTTTTATTTAGAATTTGGTGTTTTTTATTTAGACTTCAGTTCTTTTTATTTAGAATTCAGTGCTTTTTTATTTAGAATTCAGTGTAATTATATAGAATTCAGTGTGTTTTATTTAGAATACAGTGTTTTTAATTTAGAATTCAGTGGTTTTTATTTAGAATTCAGTGTTTTGTATTGAGAAATTGGATTTTTTTTAGAAGTCATTCTTTTTCTATTTAGAATTCAGTGCTTTTTAATTTAGAATTTGGTGTTTTTTATTTAGACTTCAGAGTTTTTTTTATTTCGAAATCAGTGCTTTTTTATTTAGAATTTGGTGTTTTCATTTAGAATTCAGTGTTTTTTTATTTAGAATTCAGTGCTTTTTAAATGTAGAATCCAGTGTATTTTTATTAGAATTCAGTGTTTTTTAATTAGAATTTGGTGTTTTTATTTAGAATTGTGTGTTTTATTTAAAAATTCAGTGTTTTTTATTCAGAATCTGGTGTTTTTTATTTAGAATTCAGTGCTTTTTAAAATTTAGAATCCAGTGTATTTTTATTAGAATTCAGTGTTTTTTAATTAGAATTTGGTGTTTTTATTTAGAATTGTGTGTTTTATTTAGAATTCAGTGTTTTTATTCAGAATTTGGTGTTTTTTATTTAGAAGTCAGTGCTTTTTATTCAGAAAATTGTGCTTTTTGTTATATTTGTGTGTTTTATTAGATGTTGGTGCTTTATTAGAATCCAGTGTTTTTAATTTAGAATTAGTGTTTTTTATTTAGAATTCAGTGCTTTTTATTTAGAATTTGGTGTTTTTATTTAGAATTCAGTGGTTTTTTATTTAGAATTCAGTGCTTTTTTAAATTTAGAATCCAGTGTATTTTTATTAGAATTCAGTGTTTTTTATTTAGAATTCAGTGTATTTATTTAGAATTCACTGTTTTTTATTTAGAATTCGGTGTATTTTTAATCAGAATTCAGTGTTTTTTATTTAGAATTCAGTGCTTTTTATTTAGAATTTAGTGCTTTTTTTATTTAGAATGCAGTGTTTTTCATTTAGAAATCAGTGTTTTTTTACTTAGAATTCAGGGTATTTATTTAGAATTCAGTGTGTTTTATTTAGAATACAGTGTTTTTATTTTAGAATTCAGTGGTTTTTATTTAGAATTCATTGTTTTGTATTGAGAATTTGGATTTTTTTTAGAAGTCAGTGTTTTTTTATTTATAATTCAGTGCTTTTTTAAATTTAGAATCCAGTGTATTTTTATTAGAATTCAGTGTTTTTTAATTAGAATTCAGTGTTTTTTACTCAGAATTTGGTGTTTTTTATTTAGAATTAAGTGTTTTTTATTTAGAATTCAGTGTTTTTAATTTAGAATTCAGTGTTTTTTATTTAGAATTCAGTGCTTTTTATTTAGAATTCAGTGTTTTGTATTGAGAATTTGGATATTTTTTTTAGAAATCCGTCTTTTTCTATTTAGAATTCAGTGGTTTTTAAATTTAGAATTTGGTGTTTTTTTATTTAGACTTAGGTGTTTTTTTTTGAATTCAGTGCTTTTTTAATTTGAATTTGGTGTTTTTATTTAGAATTCAGTGGTTTTTTATTTAGAATTCAGTGCTTTTTTAAATTTAGAATCCAGTGTATTTTTATTAGAATTCAGTGTTTTTTCTTTAGAATTCAGTGTATTTATTTAGAATTCACTGTTTTTTATTTAGAATTCGGTGTATTTTTAATCAGAATTCAGTGTTTTTTATTTAGAATTCAGTGCTTTTTATTTAGAATTTAGTGCTTTTTTTATTTAGAATGCAGTGTTTTTCATTTAGAAATCAGTGTTTTTTTACTTAGAATTCAGGGTATTTATTTAGAATTCAGTGTGTTTTATTTAGAATTTGGTGTTTTTATTTAGAATTCAGTGGTTTTTTATTTAGAATTCAGTGCTTTTTTAAATTTATAATCCAGTGTATTTTTATTAGAATTCAGTGTTTTTTATTTAGAATTCAGTGTATTTATTTAGAATTCACTGTTTTTTATTTAGAATTCGGTGTATTTTTAATCAGAATTCAGTGTTTTTTATTTAGAATTCAGTGCTTTTTATTTAGAATTTAGTGCTTTTTTTATTTAGAATGCAGTGTTTTTCATTTAGAAATCAGTGTTTTTTTACTTAGAATTCAGGGTATTTATTTAGAATTCAGTGTGTTTTATTTAGAATACAGTGTTTTTATTTTAGAAGTCAGTGTTTTTCTATTTAGAATTCAGTGCTTTTAAAATTTAGAATTTCGTGTTTTTTATTTATACTTCAGTGTTTTTTTATTTAGAATTCAGTGCTTTTATATAGAATTTGGTGTTTTTATTTAGAATTCAGTGTTTTTTTATTTAGAATTCAGTGCTTTTTATAATTTAGAATCCAGTGTATTTTTATTAGAATTCAGTGTTTTTTTATTACAATTCGGTGTTTTTTTAGAATTGTGATTTTATTTAGATTTCTGTTTTTTACTCAGAATTTGGTGTTTTTTATTTAGAATTAAGTATTTTTTTAATTAGAATTCAGTGTTTTTTTATTAGAATTCAGTGCTTTTATTTAGAATTCAGTGCTTTTTTATTTAGAATTTGGTGTTTTTTATTTAGACTTCAGTGTTTTTTTATTTTAAAATCAGTGCTTTTTTATTTAGAATTTGGTGTTTTAATTTAGAATTTGGTGTTTTTTATTTATAATTCAGTGTTTTTATTTAGAATTCAGTGCTTTTTATTTAGAATTCAGTGCTTTTTTATTTAGAATTTGGTGTTTTTTATTTAGACTTCAGTGTTTTTTTATTTTAAAATCAGTGCTTTTTTATTTAGAATTTGGTGTTTTAATTTAGAATTCAGTTGTTTTTTATTTAGAATTCAGTGCTTTTTTTAAATTTAGAATCCAGAGTATTTTTATTAGAATTCAGTGTTTTTAAATTGAATTTGTTGTTTTTATTTAGAATTGTGTGTTTTATTTAGAATTCAGTGTTTTTTATTCAGAATTTGGTGTTTTTTTTTAGAAGTCAGTGCTTTTTATTTAGAATTTATTGTTTTTTTATTTAGAATTCAGTGTTTTTATTTAGAATTCAGTGCTTTTATATAGAATTTGGTGTTTTTATTTAGAATTCAGTGTTTTTTTTATTTAGAATTCAGTGCTTTTTATAATTTAGAATCCAGTGTATTTTTATTAGAATTCAGTGTTTTTTATTACAATTCGGTGTTTTTTTTAGAATTGTGATTTTATTTAGATTTCTGTTTTTTACTCAGAATTTGGTGTTTTTTATTTAGAATTAAGTATTTTTTTAATTAGAATTCAGTGTTTTTTTATTAGAATTCAGTGCTTTTATTTAGAATTTGGTGTTTTTATTTAGAATTCAGTTGTTTTTTATTTAGAATTCAGTGTTTTTTATTTAGAAATTGGTGTTTTTTATTTATAATTCAGTGTTTTTATTTAGAATTCAGTGCTTTTTATTTAGAATTCAGTGCTTTTTTATTTAGAATTTGGTGTTTTTTATTTAGACTTCAGTGTTTTTTTATTTTAAAATCAGTGCTTTTTTATTTAGAATTTGGTGTTTTAATTTAGAATTCAGTTGTTTTTTATTTAGAATTCAGTGCTTTTTTTAAATTTAGAATCCAGAGTATTTTTATTAGAATTCAGTGTTTTTAAATTGAATTTGTTGTTTTTATTTAGAATTGTGTGTTTTATTTAGAATTCAGTGTTTTTTATTTAGAATTCAGTGCTTTTTATTTAGAATTCAGTGCTTTTTAATTTGAATTAATTGTTTATTTATTTAGAATTCAGTGTTTTTTTATTTAGAATTCAGTGCTTTTATTTAGAATTAAGTGTTTTTGATTTAGAATTCAGTGGTTTTTATTTAGAATTCAGTGTATTTATTTAGAATTCAGTGTTTTTAATTTAGAATTCGGTGTATTTTTATTTTGAATTCAGTGTTTATTTATTTAGAATTCAGTGTTTTTCTATTTAGAATTCAGTGTTTTTTATTTAGAATTCAGTGTAATTATTTAGAATTCAGTGTTTTTTATTTAGCATACAGTGTTTTTAATTTAGAATTCAGTGTTTTTATTTAGAATTCAGTGTTTTCTATTGAGAATTTGGATTTTTTTTAGAATTTAGCGTTTTTCTATTTAGAATTCAGTAGTTTTTTTATTTAGACTTCAGTGCTTTTTATTTAGAATTCAGTGCTTTTTTATTTAGAATTCAGTGTTTATTTATTTAGAATGTATTGTTTTTTTATTTAGAATTCAGTGTTTTTATTTAGAATTCAGTGCTTTTTTAATTTAGAATTTGTTGTTTTTTATTTAGAATTCAGTGTTTATTAATTAGAATTCAGTGTTTTTATTCAGAATTTGGTGTATTTTATTTCGAATTAAGTGTTTTTTATTTAGATTTCAGTGTTTTTAATTTTGAATTCAGTGTTTTTTATTTAGAATTCAGTGCTTTTTATTTAGAATTCAGTGTTTATTTTTTTAGAATTCAGTGTTGTTTTATTTAGAATTCAGTGTAATCATTTAGAATTCAGTGTTTTTTATTTAGAATTCAGTGTTTTTTTATTTAGAATTCAGTGTAATTATTTAGAATTCAGTGTGTTTTATTTAGAATACAGTGTTTTTAATTTAGAATTCAGTGTTTTTTATTTAGAATTCAGTGTTTTGTATTGAGAATTTGGAATTTTTTTAGAAGTCATTCTTTTTCTATTTAGAATTCAGTGCTTTTTAATTTAGAATTTGGTGTTTTTTATTTAGACTTCAGTGTTTTTTTATTTCGAAATCAGTGCTTTTTTATTTAGAATTTGGTGTTTTAATTTAGAATTGTGTGTTTTATTTAAAAATTCAGTGTTTTTTATTCAGAATTTGGTGTTTTTTTATTTAGAAGTCAGTGCTTTTTATTCAGAAAATTGTGCTTTTTTTTTAGATTTGTGTTTTTTATTAGATGTTGGTGCATTTTTAGAATCCAGTGTTTTTAATATAGAATTCAGTGTTTTTTATTTAGAATTCACTGCTTTTAATTTAGAATTCAGTGCTTTTTATTTTGAATTCAGTGTTTTTTTATTTAGAATTCAGTGTAATTATTTAGAATTCAGTGTTTTTTATTTAGCATACAGTGTTTTTAATTTAGAATTCAGTGTTTTTATTTAGAATTCAGTGTTTTCTATTGAGAATTTGGATTTTTTTTAGATTTTAGTGTTTTTCTAATTAGAATTCAGTAGTTTTTTAATTTAGAATTTGGTGTTTTTTATTTAGACTTCAGTGCTCTTTATTTAGAATTCAGTGCTTTTTTATTTAGAATTCAGTGTTTTTTTATTTAGAATGTATTGTTTTTTTATTTAGAATTCAGTGTTTTTATTTAGAATTCAGTGCTTATTTAATTTAGAATTTGATGTTTTTTATTTAGAATTCAGTGTTTATTAATTAGAATTCAGTGTTTTTATTCAGAATTTGGTGTATTTTATTTTGAATTAAGTGTTTTTTATTTAGATTTCAGTGTTTTTAATTTAGAATTCAGTTTTTTTATTGAGAATTCAGTGCTTTTTATTTAGAATTCAGTGTTTATTTATTTAGAATTCAGTGTTGTTTTATTTAGAATTCAGTGTAATTATTTAGAATTCAGTGTTTTTTATTTAGAATTCATTGTTTTTTTTATTTATAATTCAGTGTAATTATTTAGAATTCAGTGTGTTTTATTTAGAATTCATTGTTTTTTTTATTTAGAATTCAGTGTAATTATTTAGAATTCAGTGTGTTTTATTTAGAATACAGTGTTTTTAATTTAGAATTCAGTGGTTTTTATTTAGAATTCAGTGTTTTGTATTGAGAATTTGGAATTTTTTTAGAAGTCATTCTTTTTCTATTTAGAATTCAGTGCTTTTTAATTTAGAATTTGGTGTTTTTTATTTAGATTTCAGTGTTTTTTTATTTCGAAATCAGTGCTTTTTTATTTAGAATTTGGTGTTTTAATTTAGAATTCAGTGCTTTTTTATTTAGAATTCAGTGTTTTTTTTATTTAGAATTTATTGTTTTTTATGTAGAATTCAGTGTTTTTATTTAGAATTCAGTGTTTTTTTTTTTAGAATGTGTTTTTTTTTTATTTAGAATTCCATGTTTTTTATTTAGAAGTCAGTGCTTTTTATTCAAAAAACTGTGCTTTTTTTAGAATTTTGTTTTTATTAGATGTTGGTGCTTTTTTAGAATTCAGTGTTTTTTATTTAGAATTCAGTGCTTTTTATTTAGAATTCAGTGCTTCATTATTTAGAATTCAGTGTTTATTTATTTAGAACTCAGTGTTTATTTATTTAGAATACAATGTTTTTCATTTAGAATTCAGCGTTTTTTTAATTTAGAATTCAGTGTAATTATTTAGAATTCAGTTGTTTTTATTTAGAATACAGTGTTTTTAATATAGAATACAGTGTTTTTAATTTAGAATTCAGTGGTTTTTATTTAGAATTCAGTGTTTTGTAATGAGAACATGGATATTTTTTTAGAATTCAGTCATTTTCTATTTAGAATTCAGTGCTTTTTTAATTCAGCATTTGGTGTTTTTTATTTAGAATTCAGTGTTTTTTAATTAGAATTCAGTGTTTTTAATTCAGAATTTGGTGTTTTTTATTTAGAATTAAGTGCTTTTTATTTAGAATTCAGTGTTTATTTATTTAGAATTCAGTGTTTTTTTATTCAGATTTCAGTGTTTTTAATTTAGAATTCAGTGTTTTTTATTTAGAATTCAGTGCTTTTTATTTAGAATTCAGTGTTTATTTATTTAGAATTCAGTGTTTTTTTATTTAGAAATCAGTGTAATTATTTAGAATTCAGTGTTTTTTATTTAGACTTCAGTGTTTTTTTTATTTAGAATTCAGTGTAATTATTTAGAATTCAGTGTGTTTTATTTAGAATACAGTGTTTTTAATTTAGAATTCAGTGGTTTTTATTTAGAATTCAGTGTTTTGTATTGAGAATTTGGATTTTTTTTAGAAGTCATTCTTTTTCTATTTAGAATTCAGTCCTTTTTAATTTAGAATTTGGTGTTTTTTATTTAGACTTCAGTGTTTTTTTATTTCGAAATCAGTGCTTTTTTATTTAGAATTTGGTGTTTTCATTTAGAATTCAGTGTTTTTTTATTTAGAATTCAGTGCTTTTTTTAAATGTAGAATCCAGTGTATTTTTATTAGATTTCAGTGTTTTTCAATTAGAATTTGGTGTTTTTATTTAGAATTGTGTGTTTTATTTAGAATTCAGTGTTTTTTATTCAGAATTTGGTGTTTTTTATTTAGAAGTCAGTGCTTTTTATTCAGAAAATTGTGCTTTTTTTAGATTTGTGATTTTATTAGATGTTGGTGCTTTTTTAGAATCCAGTGTTTTTAATTTAGAATTCAGTGTTTTTTATTTAGAATTCACTGCTTTTAATTTAGAATTCAGTGCTTTTTATATTGAATTCAGTGTTTTTTAATTTAGAATTCAGTGTAATTATTTAGAATTCAGTGTTTTTTATTTAGCATACAGTGTTTTTAATTTAGAATTCAGTGTTTTCTATTGAGAATTTGGATTTTTTTTAGAATTCAGTGTTTTTCTAATTAGAATTCAGTAGTTTTTTTTATTTAGAATTTGGTGTTTTTTATTTAGACTTCAGTTCTTTTTATTTAGAATTCAGTGCTTTTTTATTTAGAATTCAGTGTAATTATATAGAATTCAGTGTGTTTTATTTAGAATACAGTGTTTTTAATTTAGAATTCAGTGGTTTTTATTTAGAATTCAGTGTTTTGTATTGAGAAATTGGATTTTTTTTAGAAGTCATTCTTTTTCTATTTAGAATTCAGTGCTTTTTAATTTAGAATTTGGTGTTTTTTATTTAGACTTCAGAGTTTTTTTATTTCGAAATCAGTGCTTTTTTATTTAGAATTTGGTGTTTTCATTTAGAATTCAGTGTTTTTTTATTTAGAATTCAGTGTTTTTTTAAATGTAGAATCCAGTGTATTTTTATTAGAATTCAGTGTTTTTTAATTAGAATTTGGTGTTTTTATTTAGAATTGTGTGTTTTATTTAAAAATTCAGTGTTTTTTATTCAGAATCTGGTGTTTTTTATTTAGAATTCAGTGCTTTTTAAAATTTAGAATCCAGTGTATTTTTATTAGAATTCAGTGTTTTTTAATTAGAATTTGGTGTTTTTATTTAGAATTGTGTGTTTTATTTAGAATTCAGTGTTTTTATTCAGAATTTGGTGTTTTTTATTTAGAAGTCAGTGATTTTTTTTCAGAAAATTGTGCTTTTTGTTATATTTGTGTGTTTTATTAGATGTTGGTGCTTTATTAGAATCCAGTGTTTTTAATTTAGAATTAGTGTTTTTTATTTAGAATTCAGTGCTTTTTATTTAGAATTTGGTGTTTTTATTTAGAATTCAGTGGTTTTTTATTTAGAATTCAGTGCTTTTTTAAATTTAGAATCCAGTGTATTTTTATTAGAATTCAGTGTTTTTTATTTAGAATTCAGTGTATTTATTTAGAATTCACTGTTTTTTATTTAGAATTCGTTGTATTTTTAATCAGAATTCAGTGTTTTTTATTTAGAATTCAGTGCTTTTTATTTAGAATTTAGTGCTTTTTTTATTTAGAATGCAGTGTTTTTCATTTAGAAATCAGTGTTTTTTTACTTAGAATTCAGGGTATTTATTTAGAATTCAGTGTGTTTTATTTAGAATACAGTGTTTTTATTTTAGAATTCAGTGGTTTTTATTTAGAATTCATTGTTTTGTATTGAGAATTTGGATTTTTTTTAGAAGTCAGTGTTTTTTTATTTATAATTCAGTGCTTTTTTAAATTTAGAATCCAGTGTATTTTTATTAGAATTCAGTGTTTTTTAATTAGAATTCAGTGTTTTTTACTCAGAATTTGATGTTTTTTATTTAGAATTAAGTGTTTTTTATTTAGAATTCAGTGTTTTTAATTTAGAATTCAGTGTTTTTTATTTAGAATTCAGTGCTTTTTATTTAGAATTCAGTGTTTTGTATTGAGAATTTGGATATTTTTTTTAGAAATCCGTCTTTTTCTATTTAGAATTCAGTGCTTTTTAATTTAGAATTTGGTGTTTTTTTATTTAGAATGCAGTGTTTTTCATTTAGAAATCAGTGTTTTTTTACTTAGAATTCAGGGTATTTATTTAGAATTCAGTGTGTTTTATTTAGAATACAGTGTTTTTATTTTAGAATTCAGTGGTTTTTATTTAGAATTCATTGTTTTGTATTGAGAATTTGGATTTTTTTTAGAAGTCAGTGTTTTTCTATTTAGAATTCAGAGCTTTTAAAATTTAGAATTTCGTGTTTTTTATTTATACTTCAGTGTTTTTTTTATTTAGAATTCAGTGCTTTTATATAGAATTTGGTGTTTTTATTTAGAATTCAGTGTTTTTTTTATTTAGAATTCAGTGCTTTTTATAATTTAGAATCCAGTGTATTTTTATTAGAATTCAGTGTTTTTTTATTACAATTCGGTGTTTTTTTAGAATTGTGATTTTATTTAGATTTCTGTTTTTTACTCAGAATTTGGTGTTTTTTATTTAGAATTAAGTATTTTTTTAATTAGAATTCAGTGTTTTTTTATTAGAATTCAGTGCTTTTATTTAGAATTTGGTGTTTTTATTTAGAATTCAGTTGTTTTTTATTTAGAATTCAGTGTTTTTTATTTAGAATTTGGTGTTTTTTATTTATAATTCAGTGTTTTTATTTAGAATTCAGTGCTTTTTATTTAGAATTCAGTGCTTTTTTATTTAGAATTTGGTGTTTTTTATTTAGACTTCAGTGTTTTTTTATTTTAAAATCAGTGCTTTTTTATTTAGAATTTGGTGTTTTAATTTAGAATTCAGTTGTTTTTTATTTAGAATTCAGTGCTTTTTTTAAATTTAGAATCCAGAGTATTTTTATTAGAATTCAGTGTTTTTAAATTGAATTTGTTGTTTTTATTTAGAATTGTGTGTTTTATTTAGAATTCAGTGTTTTTTATTCAGAATTTGGTGTTTTTTTTTAAAAGTCAGTGCTTTTTATTTAGAATTTATTGTTTTTTTATTTAGAATTCAGTGTTTTTATTTAGAATTCAGTGCTTTTATATAGAATTTGTTGTTTTTATTTAGAATTCAGTGTTTTTTTTATTTAGAATTCAGTGCTTTTTATAATTTAGAATCCAGTGTATTTTTATTAGAATTCAGTGTTTTTTATTACAATTCGGTGTATTTTTAGAATTGTGATTTTATTTAGATTTCTGTTTTTTACTCAGAATTTGGTGTTTTTTATTTAGAATTAAGTATTTTTTTAATTAGAATTCAGTGTTTTTTTATTAGAATTCAGTGCTTTTATTTAGAATTTGGTGTTTTTATTTAGAATTCAGTTGTTTTTTATTTAGAATTCAGTGTTTTTTATTTAGAATTTGGTGTTTTTTATTTATAATTCAGTGTTTTTATTTAGAGTTCAGTGCTTTTTATTTAGAATTCAGTGCTTTTTTATTTAGAATTTGGTGTTTTTTATTTAGACTTCAGTGTTTTTTTATTTTAAAATCAGTTCTTTTTTATTTAGAATTTGGTGTTTTAATTTAGAATTCAGTTGTTTTTTATTTAGAATTCAGTGCTTTTTTTAAATTTAGAATCCAGAGTATTTTTATTAGAATTCAGTGTTTTTAAATTGAATTTGTTGTTTTTATTTAGAATTGTGTGTTTTATTTAGAATTCAGTGTTTTTTATTCAGAATTTGGTGTTTTTTTTTAGAAGTCAGTGCTTTTTATTTAGAATTTATTGTTTTTTTATTTAGAATTCAGTGTTTTTATTTAGAATTCAGTGTTTTTATTTAGAATTTGTTTTTTTATTTAGAATTCAGTGTTTTTTATTTAGAAGTCAGTGCTTTTTATTCAGAATTTGGTGTTTTTTATTTAGAAGTCAGTGCTTTCTATTCAGAAAATTGTGCTTTTTTTAGATTTGTGTTTTTTATTAGATGTTGGTGCTTTTTTAGAATCCAGTGTTTTTATTTAGAATTCAGTGTTTTTATTTAGAATTTGTTTTTTTATTTAGAATTCAGTGTTTTTTATTTAGAAGTCAGTGCTTTTTATTCAGAATTTGGTGTTTTTTATTTAGAAGTCAGTTCTTTTTATTCAGAAAATTGTGCTTTTTTTTAGATTTGTATTTTTTATTAGATGTTGGTGCATTTTTAGAATCCAGTGTTTTTAATTTAGAATTCAGTGTTTTTTATTTAGAATTCACTGCTTTTAATTTAGAATTCAGTGCTTTTTATTTTGAATTCAGTGTTTTTTAATTTAGAATACAGTATAATTATTTAGAATTCAGTGTTTTTTATTTAGCATACAGTGTTTTTAATTTAGAATTCAGTGATTTTATTTAGAATTCAGTGTTTTCTATTGAGAATTTGGATTTTTTTAGAATTCAGTGTTTTTCTAATTAGAATTCAGTAGTTTTTTTATTTAGAATTTGGTGTTTTTTATTTAGACTTCAGTGCTTTTTATTTAGAATTCAGTGCTTTTTTTAGAATTCAGTGTTTTTTATTTAGAATTTATTGTTTTTTATTTAGAATTCAGTGTTTTTATTTAGAATTCAGTGTTTTTTATTTAGAATTTTTTTATTTAGACTTCAGTGCTTTTTATTTAGAATTTAGTGCTTTTTTATTTAGAATTCAGTGTTTTTTATTTAGAATTTATTGTTTTTTAATTTAGAATTCAGTGTTTTTATTTAGAATTCAGTGTTTTTATTTAGAGTTTGGTTTTTTATTTAGAATTCAGTGTTTTTTATTTAGAAGTCAGTGCTTTTTATTCAGAATTTGGTATTTTTTATTTAGAAGTCAGTGCTTTTTATTCAGAAAATTGTGCTTTTTTTAGATTTGTGTTTTTTATTAGATGTTGGTGCTTTTTTAGAATCCAGTGTTTTTTATTTAGAATTCACTGCTTTTAATTTAGAATTCAGTGCTTTTTATGTTGAATTCAGTGTTTTTTAATTTTGAAATCAGTGTAATTATTTAGAATTCATTGTTTTTTATTTAGCATACAGTGTTTTTAATTTAGAATTCAGTGTTTTTATTTAGAATTCAGTGTTTTCTATTGAGAATTTAGATTTATTTAGAATTCAGTGTTTTTCTAATTAGAATCCAGTGTTTTTAATTTAGAATTCAGTGTTTTTTATTTAGAATTCAGTGCTTTTTATTTTGAATTCAATGCTTTTTATTTTGAATTCAGTGTTTATTTATTGAGAATTCAGTGTTTTTTTATTTATAATTCAGTGCTTTTTTAAATTTAGAATCCAGTGTATTTTTATTAGAATTCAGTGTTTTTTAATTAGAATTCAGTGTTTTTTACTCAGAATTTGGTGTTTTTTATTTAGAATTAAGTGTTTTTTATTTAGAATTCAGTGTTTTTAATTTAGAATTCAGTGTTTTTTATTTAGTATTCAGTGCTTTTTATTTAGAATTCAGTGTTTTGTATTGAGAATTTGGATATTTTTTTTAGAAATCCGTCTTTTTCTATTTAGAATTCAGTGCTTTTTAATTTAGAATTTGGTGTTTTTTTATTTAGACAGGTGTTTTTTTTCGAATTCAGTGCTTTTTTAATTAGAATTTGGTGTTTTTATTTAGAATTCAGTGGTTTTTTATTTAGAATTCAGTGCTTTTTTAAATTTAGAATCCAGTGTATTTTTATTAGAATTCAGTGTTTTTTATTTAGAATTCAGTGTATTTATTTAGAATTCACTGTTTTTTATTTAGAATTCGGTGTATTTTTAATCAGAATTCAGTGTTTTTTATTTAGAATTCAGTGCTTTTTATTTAGAATTTAGTGCTTTTTTATCTAGAATGCAGTGTTTTTCATTTAGAAATCAGTGTTTTTTTACTTAGAATTCAGGGTATTTATTTAGAATTCAGTGTGTATTATTTAGAATACAGTGTTTTTATTTTAGAATTCAGTGGTTTTTATTTAGAATTCATTGTTTTGTATTGAGAATTTGGATTTTTTTTAGAAGTCAGTGTTTTTCTATTTAGAATTCAGTGCTTTTAAAATTTAGAATTTCGTGTTTTTTATTTATACTTCAGTGTTTTTTTATTTAGAATTCAGTGCTTTTATATAGAATTTGGTGTTTTTATTTAGAATTCAGTGTTTTTTTTATTTAGAATTCAGTGCTTTTTATAATTTAGAATCCAGTGTATTTTTATTAGAATTCAGTGTTTTTTTATTACAATTCGGTGTTTTTTTAGAATTGTGATTTTATTTAGATTTCTGTTTTTTACTCAGAATTTGGTGTTTTTTATTTAGAATTAAGTATTTTTTTAATTAGAATTCAGTGTTTTTTTATTAGAATTCAGTGCTTTTATTTAGAATTTGGTGTTTTTATTTAGAATTCAGTTGTTTTTTATTTAGAATTCAGTGTTTTTTATTTAGAATTTGGTGTTTTTTATTTATAATTCAGTGTTTTTATTTAGAATTCAGTGCTTTTTATTTAGAATTCAGTGCTTTTTTATTTAGAATTTGGTGTTTTTTATTTAGACTTCAGTATTTTTTTATTTTAAAATCAGTGCTTTTTTATTTAGAATTTGGTGTTTTAATTTAGAATTCAGTTGTTTTTTATTTAGAATTCAGTGATTTTATTTAGAATTCAGTGTTTTCTATTGAGAATTTGGATTTTTTTAGAATTCAGTGTTTTTCTAATTAGAATTCAGTAGTTTTTTTATTTAGAATTTGGTGTTTTTTATTTAGACTTCAGTGCTTTTTATTTAGAATTCAGTGCTTTTTTTAAAATTCAGTGTTTTTTATTTAGAATTTATTGTTTTTTATTTAGAATTCAGTGTTTTTATTTAGAATTCAGTGTTTTTTATTTAGAATTTTTTTATTTAGACTTCAGTGCTTTTTATTTAGAATTTAGTGCTTTTTTATTTAGAATTCAGTGTTTTTTATTTAGAATTTATTGTTTTTTAATTTAGAATTCAGTGTTTTTATTTAGAATTCAGTGTTTTTATTTAGAGTTTGTTTTTTTATTTAGAATTCAGTGTTTTTTATTTAGAAGTCAGTGCTTTTTATTCAGAATTTGGTGTTTTTTATTTAGAAGTCAGTGCTTTTTATTCAGAAAATTGTGCTTTTTTTAGATTTGTGTTTTTTATTAGATGTTGGTGCTTTTTTAGAATCCAGTGTTTTTAATTTAGAATTCAGTGTTTTTTATTTAGAATTCACTGCTTTTAATTTAGAATTCAGTGCTTTTTATGTTGAATTCAGTGTTTTTTTTTAATTTTGAAATCAGTGTAATTATTTAGAATTCATTGTTTTTTATTTAGCATACAGTGTTTTTAATTTAGAATTCAGTGTTTTTATTTAGAATTCAGTGTTTATCTATTGAGAATTTAGATTTATTTAGAATTCAGTGTTTTTTATTTAGACTTCAGTGCTTTTTATTTAGAATACAGTGCTTTTTTATTTAGAATTCAGTGTTTTTTTTATTTAGAATTTATTGTTTTTTTATTTAGAATTCAGTGTTTTTATTTAGAATTCAGTGTTTTTTATTTAGAATTAGTTTTTTTATTTAGAATTCAGTGTTTTTTATTTAGTAGTCAGTGCTTTTTATTCAGAAAATTGTGCTTTTTTAAGATTTGTGTTTTTTATTAGATGTTGGTGCTTTTTTAGAATCCAGTGTTTTTAATTTAGAATTCAGTGTTTTTTATTTAGAATTCAGTGCTTTTTATTTTGAATTCAGTGCTTTTTATTTTGAATTCAGTGTTTATTTATTGAGAATTCAGTGGTTTTTTATTTATAATTCAGTGCTTTTTTAAATTTAGAATCCAGTGTATTTTTATTAGAATTCAGTGTTTTTTAATTAGAATTCAGTGTTTTTTACTCAGAATTTGGTGTTTTTTATTTAGAATTAAGTGTTTTTATTTAGAATTCAGTGTTTTTAATTTAGAATTCAGTGTTTTTTATTTAGAATTCAGTGCTTTTTATTTAGAATTCAGTGTTTTGTATTGAGAATTTGGATATTTTTTTAGAAATCAGTCTTTTTCTATTTAGAATTCAGTGCTTTTTAATTTAGAATTTGGTGTTTTTTATTTAGACTTAGGTGTTTTTTTTTCGAATTCAGTGCTTTTCTATTTAGGATTTGGTGTTTTCATTTAGAATTCAGTGGTTTTTTATTTAGAATTCAGTGCTTTTTTAAATTTAGAATCCAGTGTATTTTTATTAGAATTCAGTATTTTTATTGAGAATTTGGATTTTTTTTTAGAAGTCATTCTTTTTCTATTTAGAATTCAGTGCTTTTTAATTTAGAATTTGGTGTTTTTTATTTAGACTTCAGTGTTTTTTTATTTCGAAATCATTGCTTTTTCATTTAGAATTTGGTGTTTTCATTTAGAATTCAGTGTTTTTTTATTTAGAATTCAGTGATTTTTTTAAATGTAGAATCCAGTGTATTTTTATTAGAATTCAGTGTTTTTTAATTAGAATTTGGTGTTTTTATTTAGAATTGTGTGTTTTATTTAAAAATTCAGTGTTTTTTTATTCAGAATTTGGTGTTTTTTATTTAGAAGTCAGTGCTTTTTATTCAGAAAATTGTGCTTTTTTTTAGATTTGTGTTTTTTATTAGATGTTGGTGCATTTTTAGAATCCAGTGTTTTTAATTTAGAATTCAGTGTTTTTTATTTAGAATTCACTGCTTTTAATTTAGAATTCAGTGCTTTTTATTTTGAATTCAGTGTTTTTTAATTTAGAATACAGTGTAATTATTTAGAATTAGGTGTTTTTTATTTAGCATACAGTGTTTTTAATTTAGAATTCAGTGATTTTATTTAGAATTCAGTGTTTTCTATTGAGAATTTGGATTTTTTTAGAATTCAGTGTTTTTCTAATTAGAATTCAGTAGTTTTTTTATTTAGAATTTGGTGTTTTTTATTTAGACTTCAGTGCTTTTTATTTAGAATTCAGTGTTTTTTTAGAATTCAGTGTTTTTTATTTAGAATTTATTGTTTTTTATTTAGAATTCAGTGTTTTTATTTAGAATTCAGTGTTTTTTATTTAGAATTTATTGTTTTTTAATTTAGAATTCAGTGTTTTTATTTAAAATTCAGTGTTTTTATTTAGAATTTGTTTTTTTATTTAGAATTCAGTGTTTTTTATTTAGAAGTCAGTGCTTTTTATTCAGAATTTGGTGTTTTTTATTTAGAAGTCAGTGCTTTTTATTCAGAATTTGGTGTTTTTTATTTAGAAGTCAGTGCTTTTTATTCAGAAAATTGTGCTTTTTTTAGATTTGTGTTTTTTATTAGATGTTGGTGCTTTTTTAGAATCCAGTGTTTTTAATTTAGAATTAGTGTTTTTTATTTAGAATTCAGTGCTTTTTATTTAGAATTCAGTGCTTTTTATTTTGAATTCAGTGTTTATTTATTTAGAATTCAGTGTTTTTCTATTTAGAATTCAGTGCTTTTAAAATTTAGAATTTGGTGTTTTTTATTTATACTTCAGTGTTTTTTTATTTAGAATTAAGTGTTTTTTATTTAGAATTAAGTGTTTTTTATTTAGAATTCAGTGCTTTTTATTTAGAATTCAGTGCTTTTTATTTTGAATTCATTGTTTATTTATTTAGAATTCAGTGTTTTTTTATGTAGAATTCAGTGCTTTTATTTAGAATTAAGTGTTTTTTTATTTAGAATTCAGTGCTTTTTTTAAATTTAGAATCCAGAGTATTTTTATTAGAATTCAGTGTTTTTAAATTGAATTTGTTGTTTTTATTTAGAATTGTGTGTTTTATTTAGAATTCAGTGTTTTTTATTCAGAATTTGGTGTTTTTTTTTAGAAGTCAGTGCTTTTTATTTAGAATTTATTGTTTTTTTATTTAGAATTCAGTGTTTTTATTTAGAATTCAGTGTTTTTATTTAGAATTTGTTTTTTTATTTAGAATTCAGTTTTTTTTATTTAGAAGTCAGTGCTTTTTATTCAGAATTTGGTGTTTTTTATTTAGAAGTCAGTGCTTTTTATTCAGAAAATTGTGTTTTTTTTAGATTTGTGTTTTTTATTAGATGTTGGTGCTTTTTTAGAATCCAGTGTTTTTATTTAGAATTCAGTGTTTTTATTTAGAATTTGTTTTTTTATTTAGAATTCAGTGTTTTTTATTTAGAAGTCAGTGCTTTTTATTCAGAATTTGGTGTTTTTTATTTAGAAGTCAGTTCTTTTTATTCAGAAAATTGTGCTTTTTTTTAGATTTGTATTTTTTATTAGATGTTGGTGCATTTTTAGAATCCAGTGTTTTTAATTTAGATTTCAGTGTTTTTTATTTAGAATTCACTGCTTTTAATTTAGAATTCAGTGCTTTTTATTTTGAATTCAGTGTTTTTTAATTTAGAATACAGTATAATTATTTAGAATTCAGTGTTTTTTATTTAGCATACAGTGTTTTTAATTTAGAATTCAGTGATTTTATTTAGAATTCAGTGTTTTCTATTGAGAATTTGGATTTTTTTAGAATTCAGTGTTTTTCTAATTAGAATTCAGTAGTTTTTTTATTTAGAATTTGGTGTTTTTTATTTAGACTTCAGTGCTTTTTATTTAGAATTCAGTGCTTTTTTTTAGAATTCAGTGTTTTTTATTTAGAATTTATTGTTTTTTATTTAGAATTCAGTGTTTTTATTTAGAATTCAGTGTTTTTTATTTAGAATTTTTTTTATTTAGACTTCAGTGCTTTTTATTTAGAATTTAGTGCTTTTTTATTTAGAATTCAGTGTTTTTTATTTAGAATTTATTGTTTTTTAATTTAGAATTCAGTGTTTTTATTTAGAATTCAGTGTTTTTATTTAGAGTTTGGTTTTTTATTTAGAATTCAGTGTTTTTTATTTAGAAGTCAGTGCTTTTTATTCAGAATTTAGTATTTTTTATTTAGAAGTCAGTGCTTTTTATTCAGAAAATTGTGCTTTTTTTAGAATTGTGTTTTTTATTAGATGTTGGTGCTTTTTTAGAATCCAGTGTTTTTTATTTAGAATTCACTGCTTTTAATTTAGAATTCAGTGCTTTTTATGTTGAATTCAGTGTTTTTTAATTTTGAAATCAGTGTAATTATTTAGAATTCATTGTTTTTTATTTAGCATACAGTGTTTTTAATTTAGAATTCAGTGTTTTTATTTAGAATTCAGTGTTTTCTATTGAGAATTTAGATTTATTTAGAATTCAGTGTTTTTCTAATTAGAATCCAGTGTTTTTAATTTAGAATTCAGTGTTTTTATTTAGAATTCAGTGCTTTTTATTTTGAATTCAATGCTTTTTATTTTGAATTCAGTGTTTATTTATTGAGAATTCAGTGTTTTTTTATTTATAATTCAGTGCTTTTTTAAATTTAGAATCCAGTGTATTTTTATTAGAATTCAGTGTTTTTTAATTAGAATTCAGTGTTTTTTACTCAGAATTTGGTGTTTTTTATTTAGAATTAAGTGTTTTTTATTTAGAATTCAGTGTTTTTAATTTAGAATTCAGTGTTTTTTATTTAGTATTCAGTGCTTTTTATTTAGAATTCAGTGTTTTGTATTGAGAATTTGGATATTTTTTTTAGAAATCCGTCTTTTTCTATTTAGAATTCAGTGCTTTTTAATTTAGAATTTGGTGTTTTTTTATTTAGACTTAGGTGTTTTTTTTCGAATTCAGTGCTTTTTTAATTAGAATTTGGTGTTTTTATTTAGAATTCAGTGGTTTTTTATTTAGAATTCAGTGCTTTTTTAAATTTAGAATCCAGTGTATTTTTATTAGAATTCAGTGTTTTTTATTTAGAATTCAGTGTATTTATTTAGAATTCACTGTTTTTTATTTAGAATTCGGTGTATTTTTAATCAGAATTCAGTGTTTTTTATTTAGAATTCAGTGCTTTTTATTTAGAATTTAGTGCTTTTTTATTTAGAATGCAGTGTTTTTCATTTAGAAATCAGTGTTTTTTTACTTAGAATTCAGGGTATTTATTTAGAATTCAGTGTGTATTATTTAGAATACAGTGTTTTTATTTTAGAATTCAGTGGTTTTTATTTAGAATTCATTGTTTTGTATTGAGAATTTGGATTTTTTTTAGAAGTCAGTGTTTTTCTATTTAGAATTCAGTGCTTTTAAAATTTAGAATTTCGTGTTTTTTATTTATACTTCAGTGTTTTTTTATTTAGAATTCAGTGCTTTTATATAGAATTTGGTGTTTTCATTTAGAATTCAGTGTTTTTTTATTTAGAATTCAGTGCTTTTTATAATTTAGAATCCAGTGTATTTTTATTAGAATTCAGTGTTTTTTTATTACAATTCGGTGTTTTTTTAGAATTGTGATTTTATTTAGATTTCTGTTTTTTACTCAGAATTTGGTGTTTTTTATTTAGAATTAAGTATTTTTTTAATTAGAATTCAGTGTTTTTTTATTAGAATTCAGTGCTTTTATTTAGAATTTGGTGTTTTTATTTAGAATTCAGTTGTTTTTTATTTAGAATTCAGTGTTTTTTATTTAGAATTTGGTGTTTTTTATTTATAATTCAGTGTTTTTATTTAGAATTCAGTGCTTTTTATTTAGAATTCAGTGCTTTTTTATTTAGAATTTGGTGTTTTTTATTTAGACTTCAGTGTTTTTTTATTTTAAAATCAGTGCTTTTTTATTTAGAATTTGGTGTTTTAATTTAGAATTCAGTTGTTTTTTATTTAGAATTCAGGGATTTTATTTAGAATTCAGTGTTTTCTATTGAGAATTTGGATTTTTTTAGAATTCAGTGTTTTTCTAATTAGAATTCAGTAGTTTTTTTATTTAGAATTTGGTGTTTTTTATTTAGACTTCAGTGCTTTTTATTTAGAATTCAGTGCTTTTTTTAAAATTCAGTGTTTTTTATTTAGAATTTATTGTTTTTTATTTAGAATTCAGTGTTTTTATTTAGAATTCAGTGTTTTTTATTTAGAATTTTTTTTATTTAGACTTCAGTGCTTTTTATTTAGAATTTAGTGCTTTTTTATTTAGAATTCAGTGTTTTTTATTTAGAATTTATTGTTTTTTAATTTAGAATTCAGTGTTTTTATTTAGAATTCAGTGTTTTTATTTAGAGTTTGTTTTTTTATTTAGAATTCAGTGTTTTTTATTTAGAAGTCAGTGCTTTTTATTCAGAATTTGGTGTTTTTTATTTAGAAGTCAGTGCTTTTTATTCAGAAAATTGTGCTTTTTTTAGATTTGTGTTTTTTATTAGATGTTGGTGCTTTTTTAGAATCCAGTGTTTTTAATTTAGAATTCAGTGTTTTTTATTTAGAATTCACTGCTTTTAATTTAGAATTCAGTGCTTTTTATGTTGAATTCAGTGTTTTTTTAATTTTGAAATCAGTGTAATTATTTAGAATTCATTGTTTTTTATTTAGCATACAGTGTTTTTAATTTAGAATTCAGTGTTTTTATTTAGAATTCAGTGTTTATCTATTGAGAATTTAGATTTATTCAGAATTCAGTGTTTTTCTAATTAGAATTCAGTAGTTTTTTTATTTAGAATTTGGTGTTTTTTATTTAGACTTCAGTGCTTTTTATTTAGAATACAGTGCTTTTTTATTTAGAATTCAGTGTTTTTTTATTTAGAATTTATTGTTTTTTTATTTAGAATTCAGTGTTTTTATTTAGAATTCAGTGTTTTTTATTTAGAATTAGTTTTTTTATTTAGAATTCAGTGTTTTTTATTTAGTAGTCAGTGATTTTTATTCAGAAATTGGTGTTTTTTATTTAGAAGTCAGTGCTTTTTATTCAGAAAATTGTGCTTTTGTAAGATTTGTGTTTTTTATTAGATGTTGGTGCTTTTTTAGAATCCAGTGTTTTTAATTTAGAATTCAGTGTTTTTTATTTAGAATTCAGTGCTTTTTAGTTTGAATTCAGTGCTTTTTATTTTGAATTCAGTGTTTATTTATTGAGAATTCAGTGGTTTTTTATTTATAATTCAGTGCTTTTTTAAATTTAGAATCCAGTGTATTTTTATTAGAATTCAGTGTTTTTTAATTAGAATTCAGTGTTTTTTACTCAGAATTTGGTGTTTTTTATTTAGAATTAAGTGTTTTTATTTAGAATTCAGTGTTTTTAATTTAGAATTCAGTGTTTTTTATTTAGAATTCAGTGCTTTTTATTTAGAATTCAGTGTTTTGTATTGAGAATTTGGATATTTTTTTAGAAATCAGTCTTTTTCTATTTAGAATTCAGTGCTTTTTAATTTAGAATTTGGTGTTTTTTATTTAGACTTAGGTGTTTTTTTTTCGAATTCAGTGCTTTTCTATTTAGGATTTGGTGTTTTTATTTAGAATTCAGTGGTTTTTTATTTAGAATTCAGTGCTTTTTTAAATTTAGAATCCAGTGTATTTTTATTAGAATTCAGTATTTTTATTGAGAATTTGGATTTTTTTTTAGAAGTCATTCTTTTTCTATTTAGAATTCAGTGCTTTTTAATTTAGAATTTGGTGTTTTTTATTTAGACTTCAGTGTTTTTTTATTTCGAAATCAGTGCTTTTTCCATTTAGAATTTGGTGTTTTCATTTAGAATTCAGTGTTTTTTTATTTAGAATTCAGTGATTTTTTTAAATGTAGAATCCAGTGTATTTTTATTAGAATTCAGTGTTTTTTAATTAGAATTTGGTGTTTTTATTTAGAATTGTGTGTTTTATTTAAAAATTCAGTGTTTTTTATTCAGAATTTGGTGTTTTTTATTTAGAAGTCAGTGCTTTTTATTCAGAAAATTGTGCTTTTTTTTAGATTTGTGTTTTTTATTAGATGTTGGTGCATTTTTAGAATCCAGTGTTTTTAATTTAGAATTCAGTGTTTTTTATTTAGAATTCACTGCTTTTAATTTAGAATTCAGTGCTTTTTATTTTGAATTCAGTGTTTTTTAATTTAGAATACAGTGTAATTATTTAGAATTAGGTGTTTTTTATTTAGCATACAGTGTTTTTAATTTAGAATTCAGTGATTTTATTTAGAATTCAGTGTTTTCTATTGAGAATTTGGATTTTTTTAGAATTCAGTGTTTTTTAATTTAGAATACAGTGTAATTATTTAGAATTTGGTGTTTTTTATTTAGACTTCAGTGCTTTTTATTTAGAATTCAGTGCTTTTTTTAGAATTCAGTGTTTTTTATTTAGAATGTATTGTTTTTTATTTAGAATTCAGTGTTTTTATTTAGAATTCAGTGTTTTTTATTTAGAATTTATTGTTTTTTAATTTAGAATTCAGTGTTTTTATTTAAAATTCAGTGTTTTTATTTAGAATTTGGTTTTTTATTTAGAATTCAGTGTTTTTTATTTAGAAGTCAGTGCTTTTTATTCAGAATTTGGTGTTTTTTATTTAGAAGTCAGTGCTTTTTATTCAGAATTTGGTGTTTTTTATTTAGAAGTCAGTGCTTTTTATTCAGAAAATTGTGCTTTTTTTAGATTTGTGTTTTTTATTAGATGTTGGTGCTTTTTTAGAATCCAGTGTTTTTAATTTAGAATTAGTGTTTTTTATTTAGAATTCAGTGCTTTTTATTTAGAATTCAGTGCTTTTTATTTTGAATTCAGTGTTTATTTATTTAGAATTCAGTGTTTTTCTATTTAGAATTCAGTGCTTTTAAAATTTAGAATTTGGTGTTTTTTATTTATACTTCAGTGTTTTTTTATTTAGAATTAAGTGTTTTTTATTTAGAATTCAGTGCTTTTTATTTAGAATTCAGTGCTTTTTATTTTGAATTCATTGTTTATTTATTTAGAATTCAGTGTTTTTTATTTAGAATTCAGTGCTTTTATTTAGAATTAAGTGTTTTTGATTTAGAATTCAGTGGTTTTTATTTAGAATTCAGTGTATTTATTTAAAATTCAGTGTTTTTCTATTTAGAATTCAGTGTTTTTTATTTAGAATTCAGTGTAATTATTTAGAATTCAGTGTTTTTTAATTAGCATACAGTGTTTTTAATTTAGAATTCAGTGTTTTTATTTAGAATTCAGTGTTTTCTATTGAGAATTTGGATTTTTTTAGAATTTAGTGTTTTTCTAATTAGAATTCAGTAGTTTTTTTATTTAGACTTCAGTGCTTTTTATTTAGAATTCAGTGCTTTTTTATTTAGAATTCAGTGTTTATTTATTTAGAATGTATTGTTTTTTTATTTAGAATTCAGTGTTTTTATTTAGAATTCAGTGCTTTTTTAATTTAGAATTTGGTGTTTTTTATTTAGAATTCAGTGTTTATTAATTAGAATTCAGTGTTTTTATTCAGAATTTGGTGTATTTTATTTCGAATTAAGTGTTTTTTATTTAGATTTCAGTGTTTTTAATTTAGAATTCAGTGTTTTTTATTTAGAATTCAGTGCTTTTTATTTAGAATTCAGTGTTTATTTATTTAGAATTCAGTGTTGTTTTATTTAGAATTCAGTGTAATTATTTAGAATTCAGTGTTTTTTATTTAGAATTCAGTGTTTTTTTATTTAGAATTCAGTGTAATTATTTAGAATTCAGTGTGTTTTATTTAGAATACAGTGTTTTTAATTTAGAATTCAGTGGTTTTTATTTAGAATTCAGTGTTTTGTATTGAGAATTTGGAATTTTTTTAGAAGTCATTCTTTTTCTATTTAGAATTCAGTGCTTTTTAATTTAGAATTTGGTGTTTTTTATTTAGACTTCAGTGTTTTTTTATTTCGAAATCAGTGCTTTTTTATTTAGAATTTGGTGTTTTAATTTAGAATTGTGTGTTTTATTTAAAAATTCAGTGTTTTTTATTCAGAATTTGGTGTTTTTTATTTAGAAGTCAGTGCTTTTCATTCAGAAAATTGTGCTTTTTTTTAGATTTGTGTTTTTTATTAGATGTTGGTGCATTTTTAGAATCCAGTGTTTTTAATGTAGAATTCAGTGTTTTTTATTTAGAATTCACTGCTTTTAATTTAGAATTCAGTGCTTTTTATTTTGAATTCAGTGTTTTTTAATTTAGAATACAGTGTAATTATTTAGAATTCAGTGTTTTTTTATTTAGCATACAGTGTTTTTAATTTAGAATTCAGTGATTTTATTTAGAATTCAGTGTTTTCTATTGAGAATTTGGATTTTTTTTAGAATTCAGTGTTTTTCTAATTAGAATTCAGTAGTTTTTTTATTTAGAATTTGGGGTTTTTTATTTAGACTTCTGTGCTTTTTATTTAGAATTCAGTGCATTTTTTTAGAATTCAGTGTTTTTTTTATTTAGAATTTATTGTTTTTTATTTAGAATTCAGTGTTTTTATTTAGAATTCAGTGTTTTTTATTTAGAATTTTTTTTATTTAGACTTCAGTGCTTTTTATTTAGAATTCAGTGCTTTTTTTATTTAGAATTCAGTGTTTTTTTATTTAGAATTTATTGTTTTTTAATTTAGAATTCAGTGTTTTTATTTAGAATTCAGTGTTTTTATTTAGAATTTGTTTTTTTATTTAGAATTCAGTGTTTTTTATTTAGAAGTCAGTGCTTTTTATTCAGAATTTGGTGTTTTTTATTTAGAAGTCAGTGCTTTTTATTCAGAAAATTGTGCTTTTTTTAGATTTGTGTTTTTTATTAGATGTTGGTGCTTTTTTAGAATCCAGTGTTTTTAATTTAGAATTAGTGTTTTTTATTTAGAATTCAGTGCTTTTTATTTAGAATTCAGTGCTTTTTATTTTGAATTCAGTGTTTTTATTTAGAATTCAGTGCTTTTTTAATTTAGAATTTGGTGTTTTTTATTTAGAATTCAGTGTTTATTAATTAGAATTCAGTGTTTTTATTCAGAATTTGGTGTATTTTATTTCGAATTAAGTGTTTTTTATTTAGATTTCAGTGTTTTTAATTTAGAATTCAGTGTTTTTTATTTAGAATTCAGTGCTTTTTATTTAGAATTCAGTGTTTATTTATTTAGAATTCAGTGTTGTTTTATTTAGAATTCAGTGTAATTATTTAGAATTCAGTGTTTTTTATTTAGAATTCAGTGTTTTTTTTATTTAGAATTCAGTGTAATTATTTAGAATTCAGTGTGTTTTATTTAGAATACAGTGTTTTTAATTTAGAATTCAGTGGTTTTTATTTAGAATTCAGTGTTTTGTATTGAGAATTTGGAATTTTTTTAGAAGTCATTCTTTTTCTATTTAGAATTCAGTGCTTTTTAATTTAGAATTTGGTGTTTTTTATTTAGACTTCAGTGTTGTTTTTTTTTCGAAATCAGTGCTTTTTTATTTAGAATTTGGTGTTTTAATTTAGAATTGTGTGTTTTATTTAAAAATTCAGTGGTTTTTATTCAGAATTTGGTGTTTTTTATTTAGAAGTCAGTGCTTTTCATTCAGAAAATTGTGCTTTTTTTAGATTTGTGTTTTTTATTAGATGTTGGTGCATTTTTAGAATCCAGTGTTTTTAATGTAGAATTCAGTGTTTTTTATTTAGAATTCACTGCTTTTAATTTAGAATTCAGTGCTTTTTATTTTGAATTCAGTGTTTTTTAATTTAGAATACAGTGTAATTATTTAGAATTCAGTGTTTTTTATTTAGCATACAGTGTTTTTAATTTAGAATTCAGTGATTTTATTTAGAATTCAGTGTTTTCTATTGAGAATTTGGATTTTTTTTTAGAATTCAGTGTTTTTCTAATTAGAATTCAGTAGTTTTTTATTTAGAATTTGGGGTTTTTTATTTAGACTTCAGTGCTTTTTATTTAGAATTCAGTGCTTTTTTTTAGAATTCAGTGTTTTTTTATTTAGAATTTATTGTTTTTTATTTAGAATTCAGTGTTTTTATTTAGAATTCAGTGTTTTTTATTTAGAATTTTTTTTATTTAGACTTCAGTGCTTTTTATTTAGAATTCAGTGCTTTTTTTATTTAGAATTCAGTGTTTTTTATTTAGAATTTATTGTTTTTTAATTTAGAATTCAGTGTTTTTATTTAGAATTCAGTGTTTTTATTTAGAATTTCTTTTTTTATTTAGAATTCAGTGTTTTTTATTTAGAAGTCAGTGCTTTTTATTCAGAATTTGGTGTTTTTTATTTAGAAGTCAGTGCTTTTTATTCAGAAAATTGTGCTTTTTTTAGATTTGTGTTTTTTTTAAAGATGTTGGTGCTTTTTTAGAATCCAGTGTTTTTAATTTAGAATTAGTGTTTTTTTATTTAGAATTCAGTGCTTTTTATTTAGAATTCAGTGCTTTTTATTTTGAATTCAGTGTTTTTTTAATTTAGAATTTGGTGTTTTTTATTTAGAATTCAGTGTTTATTAATTAGAATTCAGTGTTTTTATTCAGAATTTGGTGTATTTTATTTCGAATTAAGTGTTTTTTATTTAGATTTCAGTGTTTTTAATTTAGAATTCAGTGTTTTTTATTTAGAATTCAGTGCTTTTTATTTAGAATTCAGTGTTTATTTATTTAGAATTCAGTGTTGTTTTATTTAGAATTCAGTGTAATTATTTAGAATTCAGTGTTTTTTATTTAGAATTCAGTGTTTTTTTATTTAGAATTCAGTGTAATTATTTAGAATTCAGTGTGTTTTATTTAGAATACAGTGTTTTTAATTTAGAATTCAGTGGTTTTTATTTAGAATTCAGTGTTTTGTATTGAGCATTTTGAATTTTTTTAGAAGTCATTCTTTTTCTATTTAGAATTCAGTGCTTTTTAATTTAGAATTTGGTGTTTTTTATTTAGACTTCAGTGTTTTTTTATTTCGAAATCAGTGCTTTTTTATTTAGAATTTGGTGTTTTAATTTAGAATTGTGTGTTTTATTTAAAAATTCAGTGTTTTTTATTCAGAATTTGGTGTTTTTTATTTAGAAGTCAGTGCTTTTCATTCAGAAAATTGTGCTTTTTTTAGATTTGTGTTTTTTATTAGATGTTGGTGCATTTTTAGAATCCAGTGTTTTTGATGTAGAATTCAGTGTTTTTTATTTAGAATTCACTGCTTTTAATTTAGAATTCAGTGCTTTTTATTTTGAATTCAGTGTTTTTTTATTTAGAATACAGTGTAATTATTTAGAATTCAGTGTTTTTTATTTAGCATACAGTGTTTTTAATTTAGAATTCAGTGATTTTATTTAGAATTCAGTGTTTTCTATTGAGAATTTGGATTTTTTTTAGAATTCAGTGTTTTTCTAATTAGAATTCAGTAGTTTTTTTTATTTAGAATTTGGGGTTTTTTATTTAGACTTCAGTGCTTTTTATTTAGAATTCAGTGCATTTTTTTAGAATTCAGTGTTTTTTTATTTAGAATTTATTGTTTTTTATTTAGAATTCAGTGTTTTTATTTAGAATTCAGTGTTTTTTATTTAGAATTTTTTTTATTTAGACTTCAGTGCTTTTTATTTAGAATTCAGTGCTTTTTTTATTTAGAATTCAGTGTTTTTTTATTTAGAATTTATTGTTTTTTAATTTAGAATTCAGTGTTTTTATTTAGAATTCAGTGTTTTTATTTAGAATTTGGTTTTTTATTTAGAATTCAGTGTTTTTTATTTAGAAGTCAGTGCTTTTTATTCAGAATTTGGTGTTTTTTATTTAGAAGTCAGTGCTTTTTATTCAGAAAATTGTGCTTTTTTTAGATTTGTGTTTTTTATTAGATGTTGGTGCTTTTTTAGAATCCAGTGTTTTTAATTTAGAATTAGTGGGTTTTTTTTAGAATTCAGTGCTTTTTATTTAGAATTCAGTGCTTTTTATTTTGAATTCAGTGTTTTTATTTAGAATTCAGTGCTTTTTTAATTTAGAATTTGGTGTTTTTTATTTAGAATTCAGTGTTTATTAATTAGAATTCAGTGTTTTTATTCAGAATTTGGTGTATTTTATTTCGAATTAAGTGTTTTTTATTTAGATTTCAGTGTTTTTAATTTAGAATTCAGTGTTTTTTATTTAGAATTCAGTGCTTTTTATTTAGAATTCAGTGTTTATTTATTTAGAATTCAGTGTTGTTTTATTTAGAATTCAGTGTAATTATTTAGAATTCAGTGTTTTTTATTTAGAATTCAGTGTTTTTTTTATTTAGAATTCAGTGTAATTATTTAGAATTCAGTGTGTTTTATTTAGAATACAGTGTTTTTAATTTAGAATTCAGTGGTTTTTATTTAGAATTCAGTGTTTTGTATTGAGAATTTGGAATTTTTTTAGAAGTCATTCTTTTTCTATTTAGAATTCAGTGCTTTTTAATTTAGAATTTGGTGTTTTTTATTTAGACTTCAGTGTTTTTTATTTCGAAATCAGTGCTTTTTTATTTAGAATTTGGTGTTTTAATTTAGAATTGTGTGTTTTATTTAAAAATTCAGTGTTTTTTATTCAGAATTTGGTGTTTTTTATTTAGAAGTCAGTGCTTTTCATTCAGAAAATTGTGCTTTTTTTTAGATTTGTGTTTTTTATTAGATGTTGGTGCATTTTTAGAATCCAGTGTTTTTAATGTAGAATTCAGTGTTTTTTATTTAGAATTCACTGCTTTTAATTTAGAATTCAGTGCTTTTTATTTTGAATTCAGTGTTTTTTAATTTAGAATACAGTGTAATTATTTAGAATTCAGTGTTTTTTATTTAGCATACAGTGTTTTTAATTTAGAATTCAGTGATTTTATTTAGAATTCAGTGTTTTCTATTGAGAATTTGGATTTTTTTTAGAATTCAGTGTTTTTCTAATTAGAATTCAGTAGTTTTTTTTATTTAGAATTTGGAGTTTTTTATTTAGACTTCAGTGCTTTTTATTTAGAATTCAGTGCATTTTTTTAGAATTCAGTGTTTTTTTATTTAGAATTTATTGTTTTTTATTTAGAATTCAGTGTTTTTATTTAGAATTCAGTGTTTTTTATTTAGAATTTTTTTTATTTAGACTTCAGTGCTTTTTATTTAGAATTCAGTGCTTTTTTTATTTAGAATTCAGTGTTTTTTTATTTAGAATTTATTGTTTTTTAATTTAGAATTCAGTGTTTTTATTTAGAATTCAGTGTTTTTATTTAGAATTTGGTTTTTTATTTAGAATTCAGTGTTTTTTATTCAGAAGTCAGTGCTTTTTATTCAGAATTTGGTGTTTTTTATTTAGAAGTCAGTGCTTTTTATTCAGAAAATTGTGCTTTTTTTAGATTTGTGTTTTTTATTAGATGTTGGTGCATTTTTAGAATCCAGTGTTTTTAATTTAGAATTCAGTGTTTTTTATTTAGAATTCACTGCTTTTAATTTAGAATTCAGTGCTTTTTATTTTGAATTCAGTGTTTTTTAATTTAGAATACAGTGTAATTATTTAGAATTAGGTGTTTTTTATTTAGCATACAGTGTTTTTAATTTAGAATTCAGTGATTTTATTTAGAATTCAGTGTTTTCTATTGAGAATTTGGATTTTTTTAGAATTCAGTGTTTTTCTAATTAGAATTCAGTAGTTTTTTTATTTAGAATTTGGTGTTTTTTATTTAGACTTCAGTGCTTTTTATTTAGAATTCAGTGTTTTTTTTAGAATTCAGTGTTTTTTATTTAGAATTTATTGTTTTTTATTTAGAATTCAGTGTTTTTATTTAGAATTCAGTGTTTTTTATTTAGAATTTATTGTTTTTTAATTTAGAATTCAGTGTTTTTATTTAAAATTCAGTGTTTTTATTTAGAATTTGTTTTTTTATTTAGAATTCAGTGTTTTTTATTTAGAAGTCAGTGCTTTTTATTCAGAATTTGGTGTTTTTTATTTAGAAGTCAGTGCTTTTTATTCAGAATTTGGTGTTTTTTATTTAGAAGTCAGTGCTTTTTATTCAGAAAATTGTGCTTTTTTTAGATTTGTGTTTTTTATTAGATGTTGGTGCTTTTTTAGAATCCAGTGTTTTTAATTTAGAATTAGTGTTTTTTATTTAGAATTCAGTGCTTTTTATTTAGAATTCAGTGCTTTTTATTTTGAATTCAGTGTTTATTTATTTAGAATTCAGTGTTTTTCTATTTAGAATTCAGTGCTTTTAAAATTTAGAATTTGGTGTTTTTTATTTATACTTCAGTGTTTTTTTATTTAGAATTAAGTGTTTTTTATTTAGAATTAAGTGTTTTTTATTTAGAATTCAGTGCTTTTTATTTTGAATTCAGTGCTTTTTATTTTGAATTCATTGTTTATTTATTTAGAATTCAGTGTTTTTTATTTAGAATTCAGTGCTTTTATTTAGAATTAAGTGTTTTTTATTCAGAATTTGGTGTTTTTTTTTATAAGTCAGTGCTTTTTATTTAGAATTTATTGTTTTTTTTATTTAGAATTCAGTGTTTTTATTTAGAATTCAGTGTTTTTATTTAGAATTTGTTTTTTTATTTAGAATCCAGTGTTTTTTATTTAGAAGTCAGTGCTTTTTATTCAGAATTTGGTGTTTTTTATTTAGAAGTCAGTGCTTTTTATTCAGAAAATTGTGTTTTTTTTAGATTTGTGTTTTTTATTAGATGTTGGTGCTTTTTTAGAATCCAGTGTTTTTATTTAGAATTCAGTGTTTTTATTTAGAATTTGTTTTTTATTTAGAATTCAGTGTTTTTTATTTAGAAGTCAGTGCTTTTTATTCAGAATTTGGTGTTTTTTATTTAGAAGTCAGTTCTTTTTATTCAGAAAATTGTGCTTTTTTTAGATTTGTATTTTTTATTAGATGTTGGTGCATTTTTAGAATCCAGTGTTTTTAATTTAGATTTCAGTGTTTTTTATTTAGAATTCACTGCTTTTAATTTAGAATTCAGTGCTTTTTATTTTGAATTCAGTGTTTTTTAATTTAGAATACAGTATAATTATTTAGAATTCAGTGTTTTTTATTTAGCATACAGTGTTTTTAATTTAGAATTCAGTGATTTTATTTAGAATTCAGTGTTTTCTATTGAGAATTTGGATTTTTTTAGAATTCAGTGTTTTTCTAATTAGAATTCAGTAGTTTTTTTATTTAGAATTTGGTGTTTTTTATTAAGACTTCAGTGCTTTTTATTTAGAATTCAGTGCTTTTTTATTTAGAATTTTTTTTATTTAGACTTCAGTGCTTTTTATTTAGAATTTAGTGCTTTTTTATTTAGAATTCAGTGTTTTTTATTTAGAATTTATTGTTTTTTAATTTAGAATTCAGTGTTTTTATTTAGAATTCAGTGTTTTTATTTAGAGTTTGGTTTTTTATTTAGAATTCAGTGTTTTTTATTTAGAAGTCAGTGCTTTTTATTCAGAATTTGGTATTTTTTATTTAGAAGTCAGTGCTTTTTATTCAGAAAATTGTGCTTTTTTTAGATTTGTGTTTCTTATTAGATGTTGGTGCTTTTTTAGAATCCAGTGTTTTTTATTTAGAATTCACTGCTTTTAATTTAGAATTCAGTGCTTTTTATGTTGAATTCAGTGTTTTTTAATTTTGAAATCAGTGTAATTATTTAGAATTCATTGTTTTTTATTTAGCATACAGTGTTTTTAATTTAGAATTCAGTGTTTTTATTTAGAATTCAGTGTTTTCTATTGAGAATTTAGATTTATTTAGAATTCAGTGTTTTTCTAATTAGAATCCAGTGTTTTTAATTTAGAATTCAGTGTTTTTTATTTAGAATTCAGTGCTTTTTATTTTGAATTCAATGCTTTTTATTTTGAATTCAGTGTTTATTTATTGAGAATTCAGTGTTTTTTTATTTATAATTCAGTGCTTTTTTAAATTTAGAATCCAGTGTATTTTTATTAGAATTCAGTGTTTTTTAATTAGAATTCAGTGTTTTTTACTCAGAATTTGGTGTTTTTTATTTAGAATTAAGTGTTTTTTATTTAGAATTCAGTGTTTTTAATTTAGAATTCAGTGTTTTTTATTTAGTATTCAGTGCTTTTTATTTAGAATTCAGTGTTTTGTATTGAGAATTTGGATATTTTTTTTTAGAAATCCGTCTTTTTCTATTTAGAATTCAGTGCTTTTTAATTTAGAATTTGGTGTTTTTTTATTTAGACTTAGGTGTTTTTTTTCGAATTCAGTGCTTTTTTAATTAGAATTTGGTGTTTTTATTTAGAATTCAGTGGTTTTTTATTTAGAATTCAGTGCTTTTTTAAATTTAGAATCCAGTGTATTTTTATTAGAATTCAGTGTTTTTTATTTAGAATTCAGTGTATTTATTTAGAATTCACTGTTTTTTATTTAGAATTCGGTGTATTTTTAATCAGAATTCAGTGTTTTTTATTTAGAATTCAGTGCTTTTTATTTAGAATTTAGTGCTTTTTTATTTAGAATGCAGTGTTTTTCATTTAGAAATCAGTGTTTTTTTACTTAGAATTCAGGGTATTTATTTAGAATTCAGTGTGTATTATTTAGAATACAGTGTTTTTATTTTAGAATTCAGTGGTTTTTATTTAGAATTCATTGTTTTGTATTGAGAATTTGGATTTTTTTTAGAAGTCAGTGTTTTTCTATTTAGAATTCAGTGCTTTTAAAATTTAGAATTTCGTGTTTTTTATTTATACTTCAGTGTTTTTTTATTTAGAATTCAGTGCTTTTATATAGAATTTGGTGTTTTCATTTAGAATTCAGTGTTTTTTTTATTTAGAATTCAGTGCTTTTTATAATTTAGAATCCAGTGTATTTTTATTAGAATTCAGTGTTTTTTTATTACAATTCGGTGTTTTTTTAGAATTGTGATTTTATTTAGATTTCTGTTTTTTACTCAGAATTTGGTGTTTTTTATTTAGAATTAAGTATTTTTTTAATTAGAATTCAGTGTTTTTTTATTAGAATTCAGTGCTTTTATTTAGAATTTGGTGTTTTTATTTAGAATTCAGTTGTTTTTTATTTAGAATTCAGTGTTTTTTATTTAGAATTTGGTGTTTTTTATTTATAATTCAGTGTTTTTATTTAGAATTCAGTGCTTTTTAATTAGAATTCAGTGCTTTTTTATTTAGAATTTGGTGTTTTTTATTTAGACTTCAGTGTTTTTTTATTTTAAAATCAGTGCTTTTTTATTTAGAATTTGGTGTTTTAATTTAGAATTCAGTTGTTTTTTATTTAGAATTCAGTGATTTTATTTAGAATTCAGTGTTTTCTATTGAGAATTTGGATTTTTTTAGAATTCAGTGTTTTTCTAATTAGAATTCAGTAGTTTTTTTATTTAGAATTTGGTGTTTTTTATTTAGACTTCAGTGCTTTTTATTTAGAATTCAGTGCTTTTTTTAAAATTCAGTGTTTTTTTATTTAGAATTTATTGTTTTTTATTTAGAATTCAGTGTTTTTATTTAGAATTCAGTGTTTTTTATTTAGAATTTTTTTTATTTAGACTTCAGTGCTTTTTATTTAGAATTTAGTGCTTTTTTATTTAGAATTCAGTGTTTTTTATTTAGAATTTATTGTTTTTTAATTTAGAATTCAGTGTTTTTATTTAGAATTCAGTGTTTTTATTTAGAGTTTGTTTTTTTATTTAGAATTCAGTGTTTTTTATTTAGAAGTCAGTGCTTTTTATTCAGAATTTGGTGTTTTTTATTTAGAAGTCAGTGCTTTTTATTCAGAAAATTGTGCTTTTTTTAGATTTGTGTTTTTTATTAGATGTTGGTGCTTTTTTAGAATCCAGTGTTTTTAATTTAGAATTCAGTGTTTTTTATTTAGAATTCACTGCTTTTAATTTAGAATTCAGTGCTTTTTATGTTGAATTCAGTGTTTTTTTAATTTTGAAATCAGTGTAATTATTTAGAATTCATTGTTTTTTATTTAGCATACAGTGTTTTTAATTTAGAATTCAGTGTTTTTATTTAGAATTCAGTGTTTATCTATTGAGAATTTAGATTTATTTAGAATTCAGTGTTTTTCTAATTAGAATTCAGTAGTTTTTTTATTTAGAATTTGGTGTTTTTTATTTAGACTTCAGTGCTTTTTATTTAGAATACAGTGCTTTTTTATTTAGAATTCAGTGTTTTTTTATTTAGAATTTATTGTTTTTTTTATTTAGAATTCAGTGTTTTTATTTAGAATTCAGTGTTTTTTATTTAGAATTAGTTTTTTTATTTAGAATTCAGTGTTTTTTATTTAGTAGTCAGTGATTTTTATTCAGAAATTGGTGTTTTTTATTTAGAAGTCAGTGCTTTTTATTCAGAAAATTGTGCTTTTTTAAGATTTGTGTTTTTTATTAGATGTTGGTGCTTTTTTAGAATCCAGTGTTTTTAATTTAGAATTCAGTGTTTTTTATTTAGAATTCAGTGCTTTTTAGTTTGAATTCAGTGCTTTTTATTTTGAATTCAGTGTTTATTTATTGAGAATTCAGTGGTTTTTTATTTATAATTCAGTGCTTTTTTAAATTTAGAATCCAGTGTATTTTTATTAGAATTCAGTGTTTTTTAATTAGAATTCAGTGTTTTTTACTCAGAATTTGGTGTTTTTTATTTAGAATTAAGTGTTTTTATTTAGAATTCAGTGTTTTTAATTTAGAATTCAGTGTTTTTTATTTAGAATTCAGTGCTTTTTATTTAGAATTCAGTGTTTTGTATTGAGAATTTGGATATTTTTTTAGAAATCAGTCTTTTTCTATTTAGAATTCAGTGCTTTTTAATTTAGAATTTGGTGTTTTTTATTTAGACTTAGGTGTTTTTTTTTCGAATTCAGTGCTTTTCTATTTAGGATTTGGTGTTTTTATTTAGAATTCAGTGGTTTTTTATTTAGAATTCAGTGCTTTTTTAAATTTAGAATCCAGTGTATTTTTATTAGAATTCAGTATTTTTATTGAGAATTTGGATTTTTTTTAGAAGTCATTCTTTTTCTATTTAGAATTCAGTGCTTTTTAATTTAGAATTTGGTGTTTTTTATTTAGACTTCAGTGTTTTTTTATTTCGAAATCAGTGCTTTTTCATTTAGAATTTGGTGTTTTCATTTAGAATTCAGTGTTTTTTTATTTAGAATTCAGTGATTTTTTTAAATGTAGAATCCAGTGTATTTTTATTAGAATTCAGTGTTTTTTAATTAGAATTTGGTGTTTTTATTTAGAATTGTGTGTTTTATTTAAAAATTCAGTGTTTTTTATTCAGAATTTGGTGTTTTTTATTTAGAAGTCAGTGCTTTTTATTCAGAAAATTGTGCTTTTTTTTAGATTCGTGTTTTTTATTAGATGTTGGTGCATTTTTAGAATCCAGTGTTTTTAATTTAGAATTCAGTGTTTTTTATTTAGAATTCACTGCTTTTAATTTAGAATTCAGTGCTTTTTATTTTGAATTCAGTGTTTTTTAATTTAGAATACAGTGATTTTATTTAGAATTCAGTGTTTTCTATTGAGAATTTGGATTTTTTTAGAATTCAGTGTTTTTCTAATTAGAATTCAGTAGTTTTTTTATTTAGAATTTGGTGTTTTTTATTTAGACTTCAGTGCTTTTTATTTAGAATTCAGTGCTTTTTTTAGAATTCAGTGTTTTTTATTTAGAATTTATTGTTTTTTATTTAGAATTCAGTGTTTTTATTTAGAATTCAGTGTTTTTTATTTAGAATTTATTGTTTTTTAATTTAGAATTCAGTGTTTTTATTTAAAATTCAGTGTTTTTATTTAGAATTTGGTTTTTTATTTAGAATTCAGTGTTTTTTATTTAGAAGTCAGTGCTTTTTATTCAGAATTTGGTGTTTTTTATTTAGAAGTCAGTGCTTTTTATTCAGAATTTGGTGTTTTTTATTTAGAAGTCAGTGCTTTTTATTCAGAAAATTGTGCTTTTTTTAGATTTGTGTTTTTTATTAGATGTTGGTGCTTTTTTAGAATCCAGTGTTTTTAATTTAGAATTAGTGTTTTTTATTTAGAATTCAGTGCTTTTTATTTAGAATTCAGTGCTTTTTATTTTGAATTCAGTGTTTATTTATTTAGAATTCAGTGTTTTTCTATTTAGAATTCAGTGCTTTTAAAATTTAGAATTTGGTGTTTTTTATTTATACTTCAGTGTTTTTTTTTATTTAGAATTAAGTGTTTTTTATTTAGAATTAAGTGTTTTTTATTTAGAATTCAGTGCTTTTTATTTAGAATTCAGTGCTTTTTATTTTGAATTCATTGTTTCTTTATTTAGAATTCAGTGTTTTTTTATTTAGAATTCAGTGCTTTTATTTAGAATTAAGTGTTTTTGATTTAGAATTCAGTGGTTTTTATTTAGAATTCAGTGTATTTATTTAGAATTCAGTGTTTTTAATTTAGAATTCGGTGTATTTTTATTTTGAATTCAGTGTTTATTTATTTAAAATTCAGTGTTTTTCTATTTAGAATTCAGTGTTTTTTATTTAGAATTCAGTGTAATTATTTAGAATTCAGTGTTTTTTATTTAGCATACAGTGTTTTTAATTTAGAATTCAGTGTTTTTATTTAGAATTCAGTGTTTTCTATTGAGAATTTGGATTTTTTTAGAATTTAGTGTTTTTCTAATTAGAATTCAGTAGTTTTTTTATTTAGACTTCAGTGCTTTTTATTTAGAATTCAGTGCTTTTTTATTTAGAATTCAGTGTTTATTTATTTAGAATGTATTGTTTTTTTATTTAGAATTCAGTGTTTTTATTTAGAATTCAGTGCTTTTTTAATTTAGAATTTGGTGTTTTTTATTTAGAATTCAGTGTTTATTAATTAGAATTCAGTGTTTTTATTCAGAATTTGGTGTATTTTATTTCGAATTAAGTGTTTTTTATTTAGATTTCAGTGTTTTTAATTTAGAATTCAGTGTTTTTTATTTAGAATTCAGTGCTTTTTATTTAGAATTCAGTGTTTATTTATTTAGAATTCAGTGTTGTTTTATTTAGAATTCAGTGTAATTATTTAGAATTCAGTGTTTTTTATTTAGAATTCAGTGTTTTTTTATTTAGAATTCAGTGTAATTATTTAGAATTCAGTGTGTTTTATTTAGAATACAGTGTTTTTAATTTAGAATTCAGTGGTTTTTATTTAGAATTCAGTGTTTTGTATTGAGAATTTGGAATTTTTTTAGAAGTCATTCTTTTTCTATTTAGAATTCAGTGCTTTTTAATTTAGAATTTGGTGTTTTTTATTTAGACTTCAGTGTTTTTTATTTCGAAATCAGTGCTTTTTTATTTAGAATTTGGTGTTTTAATTTAGAATTGTGTGTTTTATTTAAAAATTTAGTGTTTTTTATTCAGAATTTGGTGTTTTTTATTTAGAAGTCAGTGCTTTTCATTCAGAAAATTGTGCTTTTTTTTAGATTTGTGTTTTTTATTAGATGTTGGTGCATTTTTAGAATCCAGTGTTTTTAATGTAGAATTCAGTGTTTTTTATTTAGAATTCACTGCTTTTAATTTAGAATTCAGTGCTTTTTATTTTGAATTCAGTGTTTTTTAATTTAGAATACAGTGTAATTATTTAGAATTCAGTGTTTTTTTATTTAGCATACAGTGTTTTTAATTTAGAATTCAGTGATTTTATTTAGAATTCAGTGTTTTCTATTGAGAATTTGGATTTTTTTTAGAATTCAGTGTTTTTCTAATTAGAATTCAGTAGTTTTTTTATTTAGAATTTGGGGTTTTTTATTTAGACTTCTGTGCTTTTTATTTAGAATTCAGTGCATTTTTTTAGAATTCAGTGTTTTTTTATTTAGAATTTATTGTTTTTTATTTAGAATTCAGTGTTTTTATTTAGAATTCCGTGTTTTTTATTTAGAATTTTTTTTATTTAGACTTCAGTGCTTTTTATTTAGAATTCAGTGCTTTTTTTATTTAGAATTCAGTGTTTTTTTATTTAGAATTTATTGTTTTTTAATTTAGAATTCAGTGTTTTTATTTAGAATTCAGTGTTTTTATTTAGAATTTGTTTTTTTATTTAGAATTCAGTGTTTTTTATTTAGAAGTCAGTGCTTTTTATTCAGAATTTGGTGTTTTTTATTTAGAAGTCAGTGCTTTTTATTCAGAAAATTGTGCTTTTTTTAGATTTGTGTTTTTTTATTAGATGTTGGTGCTTTTTTAGAATCCAGTGTTTTTAATTTAGAATTAGTGTTTTTTATTTAGAATTCAGTGCTTTTTATTTAGAATTCAGTGCTTTTTATTTTGAATTCAGTGTTTTTATTTAGAATTCAGTGCTTTTTTAATTTAGAATTTGGTGTTTTTTATTTAGAATTCAGTGTTTATTAATTAGAATTCAGTGTTTTTATTCAGAATTTGGTGTATTTTATTTCGAATTAAGTGTTTTTTATTTAGATTTCAGTGTTTTTAATTTAGAATTCAGTGTTTTTTATTTAGAATTCAGTGCTTTTTATTTAGAATTCAGTGTTTATTTATTTAGAATTCAGTGTTGTTTTATTTAGAATTCAGTGTAATTATTTAGAATTCAGTGTTTTTTATTTAGAATTCAGTGTTTTTTTTATTTAGAATTCAGTGTAATTATTTAGAATTCAGTGTGTTTTATTTAGAATACAGTGTTTTTAATTTAGAATTCAGTGGTTTTTATTTAGAATTCAGTGTTTTGTATTGAGAATTTGGAATTTTTTTAGAAGTCATTCTTTTTCTATTTAGAATTCAGTGCTTTTTAATTTAGAATTTGGTGTTTTTTATTTAGACTTCAGTGTTTTTTTATTTCGAAATCAGTGCTTTTTTATTTAGAATTTGGTGTTTTAATTTAGAATTGTGTGTTTTATTTAAAAATTCAGTGTTTTTTATTCAGAATTTGGTGTTTTTTATTTAGAAGTCAGTGCTTTTCATTCAGAAAATTGTGCTTTTTTTTAGATTTGTGTTTTTTATTAGATGTTGGTGCATTTTTAGAATCCAGTGTTTTTGATGTAGAATTCAGTGTTTTTTATTTAGAATTCACTGCTTTTAATTTAGAATTCAGTGCTTTTTATTTTGAATTCAGTGTTTTTTAATTTAGAATACAGTGTAATTATTTAGAATTCAGTGTTTTTTATTTAGCATACAGTGTTTTTAATTTAGAATTCAGTGATTTTATTTAGAATTCAGTGTTTTCTATTGAGAATTTGGATTTTTTTTAGAATTCAGTGTTTTTCTAATTAGAATTCAGTAGTTTTTTTATTTAGAATTTGGGGTTTTTTATTTAGACTTCAGTGCTTTTTATTTAGAATTCAGTGCATTTTTTTAGAATTCAGTATTTTTTTATTTAGAATTTATTGTTTTTTATTTAGAATTCAGTGTTTTTATTTAGAATTCAGTGTTTTTTATTTAGAATTTTTTTTATTTAGACTTCAGTGCTTTTTATTTAGAATTCAGTGCTTTTTTATTTAGAATTCAGTGTTTTTTTATTTAGAATTTATTGTTTTTTAATTTAGAATTCAGTGTTTTTATTTAGAATTCAGTGTTTTTATTTAGAATTTGGTTTTTTATTTAGAATTCAGTGTTTTTTATTTAGAAGTCAGTGCTTTTTATTCAGAATTTGGTGTTTTTTATTTAGAAGTCAGTGCTTTTTATTCAGAAAATTGTGCTTTTTTTAGATTTGTGTTTTTTATTAGATGTTGGTGCTTTTTTAGAATCCAGTGTTTTTAATTTAGAATTAGTGTTTTTTTTTAGAATTCAGTGCTTTTTATTTAGAATTCAGTGCTTTTTATTTTGAATTCAGTGTTTTTATTTAGAATTCAGTGCTTTTTTAATTTAGAATTTGGTGTTTTTTATTTAGAATTCAGTGTTTATTAATTAGAATTCAGTGTTTTTATTCAGAATTTGGTGTATTTTATTTCGAATTAAGTGTTTTTTATTTAGATTTCAGTGTTTTTAATTTAGAATTCAGTGTTTTTTATTTAGAATTCAGTGCTTTTTATTTAGAATTCAGTGTTCATTTATTTAGAATTCAGTGTTGTTTTATTTAGAATTCAGTGTAATTATTTAGAATTCAGTGTTTTTTATTTAGAATTCAGTGTTTTTTTTATTTAGAATTCAGTGTAATTATTTAGAATTCAGTGTGTTTTATTTAGAATACAGTGTTTTTAATTTAGAATTCAGTGGTTTTTATTTAGAATTCAGTGTTTTGTATTGAGAATTTGGAATTTTTTTAGAAGTCATTCTTTTTCTATTTAGAATTCAGTGCTTTTTAATTTAGAATTTGGTGTTTTTTATTTAGACTTCAGTGTTTTTTTATTTCGAAATCAGTGCTTTTTTATTTAGAATTTGGTGTTTTAATTTAGAATTGTGTGTTTTATTTAAAAATTCAGTGTTTTTTATTCAGAATTTGGTGTTTTTTATTTAGAAGTCAGTGCTTTTTATTCAGAAAATTGTGCTTTTTTTTAGATTTGTGTTTTTTATTAGATGTTGGTGCATTTTTAGAATCCAGTGTTTTTAATATAGAATTCAGTGTTTTTTATTTAGAATTCACTGCTTTTAATTTAGAATTCAGTGCTTTTTATTTTGAATTCAGTGTTTTTTTATTTAGAATTCAGTGTAATTATTTAGAATTCAGTGTTTTTTATTTAGAATTCATTGTTTTTTTTATTTAGAATTCAGTGTAATTATTTAGAATTCAGTGTGTTTTATTTAGAATACAGTGTTTTTAATTTAGAATTCAGTGGTTTTTATTTAGAATTCAGTGTTTTGTATTGAGAATTTGGAATTTTTTTAGAAGTCATTCTTTTTCTATTTAGAATTCAGTGCTTTTTATTTAGAATTCAGTGCATTTTTTTAGAATTCAGTGTTTTTTTATTTAGAATTTATTGTTTTTTATTTAGAATTCAGTGTTTTTATTTAGAATTCAGTGTTTTTTATTTAGAATTTTTTTTATTTAGACTTCAGTGCTTTTTATTTAGAATTCAGTGCTTTTTTTATTTAGAATTCAGTGTTTTTTTATTTAGAATTTATTGTTTTTTAATTTAGAATTCAGTGTTTTTATTTAGAATTCAGTGTTTTTATTTAGAATTTGGTTTTTTATTTAGAATTCAGTGTTTTTTATTTAGAAGTCAGTGCTTTTTATTCAGAATTTGGTGTTTTTTATTTAGAAGTCAGTGCTTTTTATTCAGAAAATTGTGCTTTTTTTAGATTTGTGTTTTTTATTAGATGTTGGTGCTTTTTTAGAATCCAGTGTTTTTAATTTAGAATTAGTGTTTTTTATTTAGAATTCAGTGCTTTTTATTTAGAATTCAGTGCTTTTTATTTTGAAGTCAGTGTTTATTTATTTAGAATTAAGTGTTTTTTTATTTAGAATTCAGTGCTTTTTATTTTGAATTCAGTGCTTTTTATTTTGAATTCATTGTTTATTTATTTAGAATTCAGTGTTTTTTTATTTAGAATTCAGTGCTTTTATTTAGAATTAAGTGTTTTTGATTTAGAATTCAGTGGTTTTTATTTAGAATTCAGTGTATTTATTTAGAATTCAGTGTTTTTAATTTAGAATTCGGTGTATTTTTATTTTGAATTCAGTGTTTATTTATTTAGAATTCAGTGTTTTTCTATTTAGAATTCAGTGTTTTTTATTTAGAATTCAGTGTAATTATTTAGAATTCAGTGTTTTTTATTTAGCATACAGTGTTTTTAATTTAGAATTCAGTGTTTTTATTTAGAATTCAGTGTTTTCTATTGAGAATTTGGATTTTTTTTAGAATTTAGTGTTTTTCTAATTAGAATTCAGTAGTTTTTTTATTTAGACTTCAGTGCTTTTTATTTAGAATTCAGTGCTTTTTTATTTAGAATTCAGTGTTTATTTATTTAGAATGTATTGTTTTTTTATTTAGAATTCAGTGTTTTTATTTAGAATTCAGTGCTTTTTTAATTTAGAATTTGGTGTTTTTTATTTAGAATTCAGTGTTTATTAATTAGAATTCAGTGTTTTTATTCAGAATTTGGTGTATTTTATTTCGAATTAAGTGTTTTTTATTTAGATTTCAGTGTTTTTAATTTAGAATTCAGTGTTTTTTATTTAGAATTCAGTGCTTTTTATTTAGAATTCAGTGTTTATTTTTTAGAATTCAGTGTTGTTTTATTTAGAATTCAGTGTAATTATTTAGAATTCAGTGTTTTTTATTTAGAATTCAGTGTTTTTTTTATTTAGAATTCAGTGTAATTATTTAGAATTCAGTGTGTTTTATTTAGAATACAGTGTTTTTAATTTAGAATTAGTGTTTTTTATTTAGAATTCAGTGCTTTTTATTTAGAATTCAGTGCTTTTTATTTTGAAGTCAGTGTTTATTTATTTAGAATTAAGTGTTTTTTTATTTAGAATTCAGTGCTTTTTATTTTGAATTCAGTGCTTTTTATTTTGAATTCATTGTTTATTTATTTAGAATTCAGTGTTTTTTTATTTAGAATTCAGTGCTTTTATTTAGAATTAAGTGTTTTTGATTTAGAATTCAGTGTTTTTTTATTTAGAATTCAGTGTAATTATTTAGAATTCATTGTTTTTTATTTAGCATACAGTGTTTTTAATTTAGAATTCAGTGTTTTTATTTAGAATTCAGTGTTTTCTATTGAGAATTTGGATTTTTTTTAGAATTTAGTGTTTTTCTAATTAGAATTCAGTAGTTTTTTTATTTAGACTTCAGTGCTTTTTATTTAGAATTCAGTGCTTTTTTATTTAGAATTCAGTGTTTATTTATTTAGAATGTATTGTTTTTTTATTTAGAATTCAGTGTTTTTATTTAGAATTCAGTGCTTTTTAATTTAGAATTTGGTGTTTTTTATTTAGACTTCAGTGTTTTTTTATTTCGAAATCAGTGCTTTTTTATTTAGAATTTGGTGTTTTAATTTAGAATTGTGTGTTTTATTTAAAAATTCAGTGTTTTTTATTCAGAATTTGGTGTTTTTTATTTAGAAGTCAGTGCTTTTTATTCAGAAAATTGTGCTTTTTTTTAGATTTGTGTTTTTTATTAGATGTTGGTGCATTTTTAGAATCCAGTGTTTTTAATATAGAATTCAGTGTTTTTTATTTAGAATTCACTGCTTTTAATTTAGAATTC
The DNA here is from genome assembly GCF_043380555.1 of Nothobranchius furzeri. Lineage (NCBI taxonomy): Eukaryota > Metazoa > Chordata > Actinopteri > Cyprinodontiformes > Nothobranchiidae > Nothobranchius > Nothobranchius furzeri. Next base: position 63,348,453 of record NC_091755.1, read on the forward strand.
AGTGCTTTTTATTTTGAATTCAGTGTTTTTTTATTTAGAATTCAGTGTAATTATTTAGAATTCAGTGTTTTTTATTTAGCATACAGTGTTTTTAATTTAGAATTCAGTGTTTTTATTTAGAATTCAGTGTTTTCTATTGAGAATTTGGATTTTTTTTAGATTTTAGTGTTTTTCTAATTAGAATTCAGTAGTTTTTTAATTTAGAATTTGGTGTTTTTTATTTAGACTTCAGTGCTCTATATTTAGAATTCAGTGCTTTTTTATTTAGAATTCAGTGTTTTTTTATTTAGAATGTATTGTTTTTTTATTTAGAATTCAGTGTTTTTATTTAGAATTCAGTGCTTTTTTAATTTAGAATTTGGTGTTTTTTATTTAGAATTCAGTGTTTATTAATTAGAATTCAGTGTTTTTATTCAGAATTTGGTGTATTTTATTTTGAATTAAGTGTTTTTTATTTAGATTTCAGTGTTTTTAATTTAGAATTCAGTGTTTTTTATTGAGAATTCAGTGCTTTTTATTTAGAATTCAGTGTTTATTTATTTAGAATTCAGTGTTGTTTTATTTAGAATTCAGTGTAATTATTTAGAATTCAGTGTTTTTTATTTAGAATTCATTGTTTTTTTTATTTAGAATTCAGTGTAATTATTTAGAATTCAGTGTGTTTTATTTAGAATACAGTGTTTTTAATTTAGAATTCAGTGGTTTTTATTTAGAATTCAGTGTTTTGTATTGAGAATTTGGAATTTTTTTAGAAGTCATTCTTTTTCTATTTAGAATTCAGTGCTTTTTATTTAGAATTCAGTGCATTTTTTAGAATTCAGTGTTTTTTTATTTAGAATTTATTGTTTTTTATTTAGAATTCAGTGTTTTTATTTAGAATTCAGTGTTTTTTATTTAGAATTTTTTTTATTTAGACTTCAGTGCTTTTTATTTAGAATTCAGTGCTTTTTTTATTTAGAATTCAGTGTTTTTTTATTTAGAATTTATTGTTTTTTAATTTAGAATTCAGTGTTTTTATTTAGAATTCAGTGTTTTTATTTAGAATTTGGTTTTTTATTTAGAATTCAGTGTTTTTTATTTAGAAGTCAGTGCTTTTTATTCAGAATTTGGTGTTTTTTATTTAGAAGTCAGTGCTTTTTATTCAGAAAATTGTGCTTTTTTTAGATTTGTGTTTTTTATTAGATGTTGGTGCTTTTTTAGAATCCAGTGTTTTTAATTTAGAATTAGTGTTTTTTATTTAGAATTCAGTGCTTTTTATTTAGAATTCAGTGCTTTTTATTTTGAAGTCAGTGTTTATTTATTTAGAATTAAGTGTTTTTTTATTTAGAATTCAGTGCTTTTTATTTTGAATTCATTGTTTATTTATTTAGAATTCAGTGTTTTTTTATTTAGAATTCAGTGCTTTTATTTAGAATTAAGTGTTTTTGATTTAGAATTCAGTGGTTTTTATTTAGAATTCAGTGTATTTATTTAGAATTCAGTGTTTTTAATTTAGAATTCGGTGTATTTTTATTTTGAATTCAGTGTTTATTTATTTAGAATTCAGTGTTTTTCTATTTAGAATTCAGTGTTTTTTATTTAGAATTCAGTGTAATTATTTAGAATTCAGTGTTTTTTATTTAGCATACAGTGTTTTTAATTTAGAATTCAGTGTTTTTATTTAGAATTCAGTGTTTTCTATTGAGAATTTGGATTTTTTTTAGAATTTAGTGTTTTTCTGATTAGAATTCAGTAGTTTTTTTATTTAGACTTCAGTGCTTTTTATTTAGAATTCAGTGCTTTTTTATTTAGAATTCAGTGTTTATTTATTTAGAATGTATTGTTTTTTTATTTAGAATTCAGTGTTTTTATTTAGAATTCAGTGCTTTTTTAATTTAGAATTTGGTGTTTTTTATTTAGAATTCAGTGTTTATTAATTAGAATTCAGTGTTTTTATTCAGAATTTGGTGTATTTTATTTCGAATTAAGTGTTTTTATTTAGATTTCAGTGTTTTTAATTTAGAATTCAGTGTTTTTTATTTAGAATTCAGTGCTTTTTATTTAGAATTCAGTGTTTATTTTTTTAGAATTCAGTGTTGTTTTATTTAGAATTCAGTGTAATTATTTAGAATTCAGTGTTTTTTATTTAGAATTCAGTGTTTTTTTTATTTAGAATTCAGTGTAATTATTTAGAATTCAGTGTGTTTTATTTAGAATACAGTGTTTTTAATTTAGAATTAGTGTTTTTTATTTAGAATTCAGTGCTTTTTATTTAGAATTCAGTGCTTTTTATTTTGAAGTCAGTGTTTATTTATTTAGAATTAAGTGTTTTTTTATTTAGAATTCAGTGCTTTTTATTTTGAATTCAGTGCTTTTTATTTTGAATTCATTGTTTATTTATTTAGAATTCAGTGTTTTTTTATTTAGAATTCAGTGCTTTTATTTAGAATTAAGTGTTTTTGATTTAGAATTCAGTGGTTTTTATTTAGAATTCAGTGTATTTATTTAGAATTCAGTGTTTTTAATTTAGAATTCGGTGTATTTTTATTTTGAATTCAGTGTTTATTTATTTAGAATTCAGTGTTTTTCTATTTAGAATTCAGTGTTTTTTATTTAGAATTCAATTCATTGTTTTTTATTTAGCATACAGTGTTTTTAATTTAGAATTCAGTGTTTTTATTTAGAATTCAGTGTTTTCTATTGAGAATTTGGATTTTTTTTAGAATTTAGTGTTTTTCTAATTAGAATTCAGTAGTTTTTTATTTAGACTTCAGTGCTTTTTATTTAGAATTCAGTACTTTTTTATTTAGAATTCAGTGTTTATTTATTTAGAATGTATTGTTTTTTTATTTAGAATTCAGTGTTTTTATTTAGAATTCAGTGCTTTTTTAATTTAGAATTTGGTGTTTTTTATTTAGAATTCAGTGTTTATTAATTAGAATTCAGTGTTTTTATTCAGAATTTGGTGTATTTTATTTCGAATTAAGTGTTTTTTATTTAGATTTCAGTGTTTTTAATTTAGAATTCAGTGTTTTTTATTTAGAATTCAGTGCTTTTTATTTAGAATTCAGTGTTTATTTTTTTAGAATTCAGTGTTGTTTTATTTAGAATTCAGTGTAATTATTTAGAATTCAGTGTTTTTTATTTAGAATTCAGTGTTTTTTTATTTAGAATTCAGTGTAATTATTTAGAATTCAGTGTGTTTTATTTAGAATACAGTGTTTTTAATTTAGAATTCAGTGGTTTTTATTTAGAATTCAGTGTTTTGTATTGAGAATTTGGAATTTTTTTAGAAGTCATTCTTTTTCTATTTAGAATTCAGTGCTTTTTAATTTAGAATTTGGTGTTTTTTATTTAGACTTCAGTGTTTTTTTATTTCGAAATCAGTGCTTTTTTATTTAGAATTTGGTGTTTTAATTTAGAATTGTGTGTTTTATTTAAAAATTCAGTGTTTTTTATTCAGAATTTGGTGTTTTTTATTTAGAAGTCAGTGCTTTTTATTCAGAAAATTGTGCTTTTTTTTTAGATTTGTGTTTTTTATTAGATGTTGGTGCATTTTTAGAATCCAGTGTTTTTAATATAGAATTCAGTGTTTTTTATTTAGAATTCACTGCTTTTAATTTAGAATTCAGTGCTTTTTATTTTGAATTCAGTGTTTTTTTATTTAGAATTCAGTGTAATTATTTAGAATTCAGTGTTTTTTATTTAGCATACAGTGTTTTTAATTTAGAATTCAGTGTTTTTATTTAGAATTCAGTGTTTTCTATTGAGAATTTGGATTTTTTTTAGATTTTAGTGTTTTTCTAATTAGAATTCAGTAGTTTTTTAATTTAGAATTTGGTGTTTTTTATTTAGACTTCAGTGCTCTTTATTTAGAATTCAGTGCTTTTTTATTTAGAATTCAGTGTTTTTTTATTTAGAATGTATTGTTTTTTTATTTAGAATTCAGTGTTTTTATTTAGCATTCAGTGCTTTTTTAATTTAGAATTTGGTGTTTTTTATTTAGAATTCAGTGTTTATTAATTAGAATTCAGTGTTTTTATTCAGAATTTGGTGTATTTTATTTTGAATTAAGTGTTTTTTATTTAGATTTCAGTGTTTTTAATTTAGAATTCAGTGTTTTTTATTGAGAATTCAGTGCTTTTTATTTAGAATTCAGTGTTTATTTATTTAGAATTCAGTGTTGTTTTATTTAGAATTCAGTGTAATTATTTAGAATTCAGTGTTTTTTATTTAGAATTCATTGTTTTTTTTATTTAGAATTCAGTGTAATTATTTAGAATTCAGTGTGTTTTATTTAGAATACAGTGTTTTTAATTTAGAATTCAGTGGTTTTTATTTAGAATTCAGTGTTTTGTATTGAGAATTTGGAATTTTTTTAGAAGTCATTCTTTTTCTATTTAGAATTCAGTGCTTTTTAATTTAGAATTTGGTGTTTTTTATTTAGATTTCAGTGTTTTTTTATTTCGAAATCAGTGCTTTTTTATTTAGAATTTGGTGTTTTAATTTAGAATTCAGTGCTTTTTTATTTAGAATTCAGTGGTTTTTTTATTTAGAATTTATTGTATTTTATGTAGAATTCAGTGTTTTTATTTAGAATTCAGTGTTTTTTTATTTAGAATGTGTTTTTTTTATTTAGAATTCCATGTTTTTTATTTAGAAGTCAGTGCTTTTTATTCAAAAAAACTGTGCTTTTTTTAGAATTTTGTTTTTATTAGATGTTGGTGCTTTTTTAGAATTCAGTGTTTTTTATTTAGAATTCAGTGCTTTTTATTTAGAATTCAGTGCTTCATTATTTAGAATTCAGTGTTTATTTATTTAGAACTCAGTGTTTATTTATTTAGAATACAATGTTTTTCATTTAGAATTCAGCGTTTTTTTAATTTAGAATTCAGTGTAATTATTTAGAATTCAGTGGTTTTTATTTAGAATACAGTGTTTTTAATATAGAATACAGTGTTTTTAATTTAGAATTCAGTGGTTTTTATTTAGAATTCAGTGTTTTGTAATGAGAACATGGATATTTTTTTAGAATTCAGTCATTTTCTATTTAGAATTCAGTGCTTTTTTAATTCAGCATTTGGTGTTTTTTATGTAGAATTCAGTGTTTTTTAATTAGAATTCAGTGTTTTTAATTCAGAATTTGGTGTTTTTTATTTAGAATTAAGTGCTTTTTATTTAGAATTCAGTGTTTATTTATTTAGAATTCAGTGTTTTTTTATTTAGATTTCAGTGTTTTTAATTTAGAATTCAGTGTTTTTTATTTAGAATTCAGTGCTTTTTATTTAGAATTCAGTGTTTATTTATTTAGAATTCAGTGTTTTTTTATTTAGAAATCAGTGTAAATATTTAGAATTCAGTGTTTTTTATTTAGACTTCAGTGTTTTTTTTATTTAGAATTCAGTGTAATTATTTAGAATTCAGTGTGTTTTATTTAGAATACAGTGTTTTTAATTTAGAATTCAGTGGTTTTTATTTAGAATTCAGTGTTTTGTATTGAGAATTTGGATTTTTTTTAGAAGTCATTCTTTTTCTATTTAGAATTCAGTCCTTTTTAATTTAGAATTTGGTGTTTTTTATTTAGACTTCAGTGTTTTTTTATTTCGAAATCAGTGCTTTTTTATTTAGAATTTGGTGTTTTCATTTAGAATTCAGTGTTTTTTTATTTAGAATTCAGTGCTTTTTTTAAATGTAGAATCCAGTGTATTTTTATTAGATTTCAGTGTTTTTCAATGAGAATTTGGTGTTTTTATTTAGAATTGTGTGTTTTATTTAGAATTCAGTGTTTTTTATTCAGAATTTGGTGTTTTTTATTTAGAAGTCAGTGCTTTTTATTCAGAAAATTGTGCTTTTTTTTAGATTTGTGATTTTATTAGATGTTGGTGCTTTTTTAGAATCCAGTGTTTTTAATTTAGAATTCAGTGTTTTTTATTTAGAATTCACTGCTTTTAATTTAGAATTCAGTGCTTTTTATATTGAATTCAGTGTTTTTTAATTTAGAATTCAGTGTAATTATTTAGAATTCAGTGTTTTTTATTTAGCATACAGTGTTTTTAATTTAGAATTCATTGTTTTCTATTGCGAATTTGGATTTTTTTTAGAATTCAGTGTTTTTCTAATTAGAATTCAGTAGTTTTTTTATTTAGAATTTGGTGTTTTTTATTTAGAATTCAGTGTTTATTAATTAGAATTCAGTGTTTTTATTCAGAATTTGGTGTATTTTATTTCGAATTAAGTGTTTTTTATTTAGATTTCAGTGTTTTTAATTTAGAATTCAGTGTTTTTATTTAGAATTCAGTGCTTTTTATTTAGAATTCAGTGTTTATTTATTTAGAATTCAGTGTTGTTTTATTTAGAATTCAGTGTAATTATTTAGAATTCAGTGTTTTTTATTTAGAATTCAGTGTTTTTAATTTAGAATTCAGTGGTTTTTATTTAGAATTCAGTGTTTTGTATTGAGAATTTGGAATTTTTTTAGAAGTCATTCTTTTTCTATTTAGAATTCAGTGCTTTTTAATTTAGAATTTGGTGTTTTTTATTTAGACTTCAGTGTTTTTTTTATTTAGAATTCAGTGTTTTTTTAAATGTAGAATCCAGTGTATTTTTATTAGAATTCAGTGTTTTTTAATTAGAATTTGGTGTTTTTATTTAGAATTGTTTGTTTTATTTAAAAATTCAGTGTTTTTTATTCAGAATCTGGTGTTTTTTATTTAGAATTCAGTGCTTTTTAAAATTTAGAATCCAGTGTATTTTTATTAGAATTCAGTGTTTTTTAATTAGAATTTGGTGTTTTTATTTAGAATTGTGTGTTTTATTTAGAATTCAGTGTTTTTATTCAGAATTTGGTGTTTTTTATTTAGAAGTCAGTGCTTTTCATTCAGAAAATTGTGCTTTTTTTTAGATTTGTGTTTTTTATTAGATGTTGGTGCATTTTTAGAATCCAGTGTTTTTGATGTAGAATTCAGTGTTTTTTATTTAGAATTCACTGCTTTTAATTTAGAATTCAGTGCTTTTTATTTTGAATTCAGTGTTTTTTAATTTAGAATACAGTGTAATTATTTAGAATTCAGTGTTTTTTATTTAGCATACAGTGTTTTTAATTTAGAATTCAGTGATTTTATTTAGAATTCAGTGTTTTCTAATGAGAATTCGGATTTTTTTTAGAATTCAGTGTTTTTCTAATTAGAATTCAGTAGTTTTTTTATTTAGAATTTGGGGTTTTTTATTTAGACTTCAGTGCTTTTTATTTAGAATTCAGTGCATTTTTTTAGAATTCAGTGTTTTTTTATTTAGAATTTATTGTTTTTTATTTAGAATTCAGTGTTTTTATTTAGAATTCAGTGTTTTTTATTTAGAATTTTTTTTTATTTAGACTTCAGTGCTTTTTATTTAGAATTCAGTGCTTTTTTTATTTAGAATTCAGTGTTTTTTTATTTAGAATTTATTGTTTTTTAATTTAGAATTCAGTGTTTTTATTTAGAATTCAGTGTTTTTATTTAGAATTTGGTTTTTTATTTAGAATTCAGTGTTTTTTATTTAGAAGTCAGTGCTTTTTATTCAGAATTTGGTGTTTTTTATTTAGAAGTCAGTGCTTTTTATTCAGAAAATTGTGCTTTTTTTAGATTTGTGTTTTTTATTAGATGTTGGTCCTTTTTTAGAATCCAGTGTTTTTAATTTAGAATTAGTGTTTTTTATTTAGAATTCAGTGCTTTTTATTTAGAATTCAGTGCTTTTTATTTTGAATTCAGTGTTTTTATTTAGAATTCAGTGCTTTTTTAATTTAGAATTTGGTGTTTTTTATTTAGAATTCAGTGTTTATTAATTAGAATTCAGTGTTTTTATTCAGAATTTGGTGTATTTTATTTCGAATTAAGTGTTTTTTATTTAGATTTCAGTGTTTTTAATTTAGAATTCAGTGTTTTTTATTTAGAATTCAGTGCTTTTTATTTAGAATTCAGTGTTTATTTATTTAGAATTCAGTGTTGTTTTATTTAGAATTCAGTGTAATTATTTAGAATTCAGTGTTTTTTATTTAGAATTCAGTGTTTTTAATTTAGAATTCAGTGGTTTTTATTTAGAATTCAGTGTTTTGTATTGAGAATTTGGAATTTTTTTAGAAGTCATTCTTTTTCTATTTAGAATTCAGTGCTTTTTAATTTAGAATTTGGTGTTTTTTATTTAGACTTCAGTGTTTTTTTATTTAGAATTCAGTGTTTTTTTAAATGTAGAATCCAGTGTATTTTTATTAGAATTCAGTGTTTTTTAATTAGAATTTGGTGTTTTTATTTAGAATTGTGTGTTTTATTTAAAAATTCAGTGTTTTTTATTCAGAATCTGGTGTTTTTTATTTAGAATTCAGTGCTTTTTAAAATTTAGAATCCAGTGTATTTTTATTAGAATTCAGTGTTTTTTAATTAGAATTTGGTGTTTTTATTTAGAATTGTGTGTTTTATTTAGAATTCAGTGTTTTTATTCAGAATTTGGTGTTTTTTATTTAGAAGTCAGTGCTTTTCATTCAGAAAATTGTGCTTGTTTTTAGATTTGTGTTTTTTATTAGATGTTGGTGCATTTTTAGAATCCAGTGTTTTTGATGTAGAATTCAGTGTTTTTTATTTAGAATTCACTGCTTTTAATTTAGAATTCAGTGCTTTTTATTTTGAATTCAGTGTTTTTTAATTTAGAATACAGTGTAATTATTTAGAATTCAGTGTTTTTTATTTAGCATACAGTGTTTTTAATTTAGAATTCAGTGATTTTATTTAGAATTCAGTGTTTTCTAATGAGAATTCGGATTTTTTTTAGAATTCAGTGTTTTTCTAATTAGAATTCAGTAGTTTTTTTATTTAGAATTTGGGGTTTTTTATTTAGACTTCAGTGCTTTTTATTTAGAATTCAGTGCATTTTTTTAGAATTCAGTGTTTTTTTATTTAGAATTTATTGTTTTTTATTTAGAATTCAGTGTTTTTATTTAGAATTCAGTGTTTTTTATTTAGAATTTTTTTTTATTTAGACTTCAGTGCTTTTTATTTAGAATTCAGTGCTTTTTTTATTTAGAATTCAGTGTTTTTTTATTTAGAATTTATTGTTTTTTAATTTAGAATTCAGTGTTTTTATTTAGAATTCAGTGTTTTTATTTAGAATTTGGTTTTTTATTTAGAATTCAGTGTTTTTTATTTAGAAGTCAGTGCTTTTTATTCAGAATTTGGTGTTTTTTATTTAGAAGTCAGTGCTTTTTATTCAGAAAATTGTGCTTTTTTTAGATTTGTGTTTTTATTAGATGTTGGTGCTTTTTTAGAATCCAGTGTTTTTAATTTAGAATTAGTGTTTTTTATTTAGAATTCAGTGCTTTTTATTTAGAATTCAGTGCTTTTTATTTTGAATTCAGTGTTTTTATTTAGAATTCAGTGCTTTTTTTAATTTAGAATTTGGTGTTTTTTATTTAGAATTCAGTGTTTATTAATTAGAATTCAGTGTTTTTATTCAGAATTTGGTGTATTTTATTTCGAATTAAGTGTTTTTTATTTAGATTTCAGTGTTTTTAATTTAGAATTCAGTGTTTTTTATTTAGAATTCAGTGCTTTTTATTTAGAATTCAGTGTTTATTTATTTAGAATTCAGTGTTGTTTTATTTAGAATTCAGTGTAATTATTTAGAATTCAGTGTTTTTTATTTAGAATTCAGTGTTTTTTTTATTTAGAATTCAGTGTAATTATTTAGAATTCAGTGTGTTTTATTAAGAATACAGTGTTTTTAATTTAGAATTCAGTGGTTTTTATTTAGAATTCAGTGTTTTGTATTGAGAATTTGGAATTTTTTTAGAAGTCATTCTTTTTCTATTTAGAATTCAGTGCTTTTTAATTTAGAATTTGGTGTTTTTTATTTAGACTTCAGTGTTTTTTTTATTTCGAAATCAGTGCTTTTTTATTTAGAATTTTGTGTTTTAATTTAGAATTGTGTGTTTTATTTAAAAATTCAGTGTTTTTTATTCAGAATTTGGTGTTTTTTATTTAGAAGTCAGTGCTTTTCATTCAGAAAATTGTGCTTTTTTTTAGATTTGTGTTTTTTATTAGATGTTGGTGCATTTTTAGAATCCAGTGTTTTTAATGTAGAATTCAGTGTTTTTTATTTAGAATTCACTGCTTTTAATTTAGAATTCAGTGCTTTTTATTTTGAATTCAGTGTTTTTTAATTTAGAATACAGTGTAATTATTTAGAATTCAGTGTTTTTTATTTAGCATACAGTGTTTTTAATTTAGAATTCAGTGATTTTATTTAGAATTCAGTGTTTTCTATTGAGAATTTGGATTTTTTTTAGAATTCAGTGTTTTTCTAATTAGAATTCAGTAGTTTTTTTATTTAGAATTTGGAGTTTTTTATTTAGACTTCAGTGCTTTTTATTTAGAATTCAGTGCATTTTTTTAGAATTCAGTGTTTTTTTATTTAGAATTTATTGTTTTTTATTTAGAATTCAGTGTTTTTATTTAGAATTCAGTGTTTTTATTTAGAATTTGGTTTTTTATTTAGAATTCAGTGTTTTTTATTTAGAAGTCAGTGCTTTTTATTCAGAATTTGGTGTTTTTTATTTAGAAGTCAGTGCTTTTTATTCAGAAAATTGTGCTTTTTTTAGATTTGTGTTTTTTATTAGATGTTGGTGCTTTTTTAGAATCCAGTGTTTTTAATTTAGAATTAGTGTTTTTTATTTAGAATTCAGTGCTTTTTATTTAGAATTCAGTGCTTTTTATTTTGAATTCAGTGTTTTTATTTAGAATTCAGTGCTTTTTTAATTTAGAATTTGGTGTTTTTTATTTAGAATTCAGTGTTTATTAATTAGAATTCAGTGTTTTTATTCAGAATTTGGTGTATTTTATTTCGAATTAAGTGTTTTTTATTTAGATTTCAGTGTTTTTAATTTAGAATTCAGTGTTTTTTATTTAGAATTCAGTGCTTTTTATTTAGAATTCAGTGTTTATTTATTTAGAATTCAGTGTTGTTTTATTTAGAATTCAGTGTAATTATTTAGAATTCAGTGTTTTTTTATTTAGAATTCAGTGTTTTTTTTATTTAGAATTCAGTGTAATTATTTAGAATTCAGTGTGTTTTATTTAGAATACAGTGTTTTTAATTTAGAATTCAGTGGTTTTTATTTAGAATTCAGTGTTTTGTATTGAGAATTTGGAATTTTTTTAGAAGTCATTCTTTTTCTATTTAGAATTCAGTGCTTTTTAATTTAGAATTTGGTGTTTTTTATTTAGACTTCAGTGTTTTTTTATTTCGAAATCAGTGCTTTTTTATTTAGAATTTGGTGTTTTAATTTAGAATTGTGTGTTTTATTTAAAAATTCAGTGTTTTTTATTCAGAATTTGGTGTTTTTTATTTAGAAGTCAGTGCTTTTTATTCAGAAAATTGTGCTTTTTTTTTAGATTTGTGTTTTTATTAGATGTTGGTGCATTTTTAGAATCCAGTGTTTTTAATATAGAATTCAGTGTTTTTTATTTAGAATTCACTGCTTTTAATTTAGAATTCAGTGCTTTTTATTTTGAATTCAGTGTTTTTTTATTTAGAATTCAGTGTAATTATTTAGAATTCAGTGTTTTTTATTTAGCATACAGTGTTTTTAATTTAGAATTCAGTGTTTTTATTTAGAATTCAGTGTTTTCTATTGAGAATTTGGATTTTTTTTAGATTTTAGTGTTTTTCTAATTAGAATTCAGTAGTTTTTTAATTTAGAATTTGGTGTTTTTTATTTAGACTTCAGTGCTCTTTATTTAGAATTCAGTGTTTATTAATTAGAATTCAGTGTTTTTATTCAGAATTTGGTGTATTTTATTTCGAATTAAGTGTTTTTTATTTAGATTTCAGTGTTTTTAATTTAGAATTCAGTGTTTTTTATTTAGAATTCAGTGCTTTTTATTTAGAATTCAGTGTTTATTTATTTAGAATTCAGTGTTGTTTTATTTAGAATTCAGTGTAATTATTTAGAATTCAGTGTTTTTTATTTAGAATTCAGTGTTTTTAATTTAGAATTCAGTGGTTTTTATTTAGAATTCAGTGTTTTGTATTGAGAATTTGGAATTTTTTTAGAAGTCATTCTTTTTCTATTTAGAATTCAGTGCTTTTTAATTTAGAATTTGGTGTTTTTTATTTAGACTTCAGTGTTTTTTTATTTAGAATTCAGTGTTTTTTTAAATGTAGAATCCAGTGTATTTTTATTAGAATTCAGTGTTTTTTAATTAGAATTTGGTGTTTTTATTTAGAATTGTGTGTTTTATTTAAAAATTCAGTGTTTTTTATTCAGAATCTGGTGTTTTTTATTTAGAATTCAGTGCTTTTTAAAATTTAGAATCCAGTGTATTTTTATTAGAATTCAGTGTTTTTTAATTAGAATTTGGTGTTTTTATTTAGAATTGTGTGTTTTATTTAGAATTCAGTGTTTTTATTCAGAATTTGGTGTTTTTTATTTAGAAGTCAGTGCTTTTCATTCAGAAAATTGTGCTTGTTTTTAGATTTGTGTTTTTTATTAGATGTTGGTGCATTTTTAGAATCCAGTGTTTTTGATGTAGAATTCAGTGTTTTTTATTTAGAATTCACTGCTTTTAATTTAGAATTCAGTGCTTTTTATTTTGAATTCAGTGTTTTTTAATTTAGAATACAGTGTAATTATTTAGAATTCAGTGTTTTTTATTTAGCATACAGTGTTTTTAATTTAGAATTCAGTGATTTTATTTAGAATTCAGTGTTTTCTAATGAGAATTCGGATTTTTTTTAGAATTCAGTGTTTTTCTAATTAGAATTCAGTAGTTTTTTTATTTAGAATTTGGGGTTTTTTATTTAGACTTCAGTGCTTTTTATTTAGAATTCAGTGCATTTTTTTAGAATTCAGTGTTTTTTTATTTAGAATTTATTGTTTTTTATTTAGAATTCAGTGTTTTTATTTAGAATTCAGTGTTTTTTATTTAGAATTTTTTTTTATTTAGACTTCAGTGCTTTTTATTTAGAATTCAGTGCTTTTTTTATTTAGAATTCAGTGTTTTTTTATTTAGAATTTATTGTTTTTTAATTTAGAATTCAGTGTTTTTATTTAGAATTCAGTGTTTTTATTTAGAATTTGGTTTTTTATTTAGAATTCAGTGTTTTTTATTTAGAAGTCAGTGCTTTTTATTCAGAATTTGGTGTTTTTTATTTAGAAGTCAGTGCTTTTTATTCAGAAAATTGTGCTTTTTTTAGATTTGTGTTTTTATTAGATGTTGGTGCTTTTTTAGAATCCAGTGTTTTTAATTTAGAATTAGTGTTTTTTATTTAGAATTCAGTGCTTTTTATTTAGAATTCAGTGCTTTTTATTTTGAATTCAGTGTTTTTATTTAGAATTCAGTGCTTTTTTTAATTTAGAATTTGGTGTTTTTTATTTAGAATTCAGTGTTTATTAATTAGAATTCAGTGTTTTTATTCAGAATTTGGTGTATTTTATTTCGAATTAAGTGTTTTTTATTTAGATTTCAGTGTTTTTAATTTAGAATTCAGTGTTTTTTATTTAGAATTCAGTGCTTTTTATTTAGAATTCAGTGTTTATTATTTAGAATTCAGTGTTGTTTTATTTAGAATTCAGTGTGATTATTTAGAATTCAGTGTTTTTTATTTAGAATTCAGTGTTTTTTTTATTTAGAATTCAGTGTAATTATTTAGAATTCAGTGTGTTTTATTTAGAATACAGTGTTTTTAATTTAGAATTCAGTGGTTTTTATTTAGAATTCAGTGTTTTGTATTGAGAATTTGGAATTTTTTTAGAAGTCATTCTTTTTCTATTTAGAATTCAGTGCTTTTTAATTTAGAATTTGGTGTTTTTTATTTAGACTTCAGTGTTTTTTTTATTTCGAAATCAGTGCTTTTTTATTTAGAATTTGGTGTTTTAATTTAGAATTGTGTGTTTTATTTAAAAATTCAGTGTTTTTTATTCAGAATTTGGTGTTTTTTATTTAGAAGTCAGTGCTTTTCATTCAGAAAATTGTGCTTTTTTTTAGATTTGTGTTTTTTATTAGATGTTGGTGCATTTTTAGAATCCAGTGTTTTTAATGTAGAATTCAGTGTTTTTTATTTAGAATTCACTGCTTTTAATTTAGAATTCAGTGCTTTTTATTTTGAATTCAGTGTTTTTTAATTTAGAATACAGTGTAATTATTTAGAATTCATTGTTTTTTATTTAGCATACAGTGTTTTTAATTTAGAATTCAGTGATTTTATTTAGAATTCAGTGTTTTCTATTGAGAATTTGGATTTTTTTTAGAATTCAGTGTTTTTCTAATTAGAATTCAGTAGTTTTTTTATTTAGAATTTGGAGTTTTTTATTTAGACTTCAGTGCTTTTTATTTAGAATTCAGTGCATTTTTTTAGAATTCAGTGTTTTTTTATTTAGAATTTATTGTTTTTTATTTAGAATTCAGTGTTTTTATTTAGAATTCAGTGTTTTTTATTTAGAATTTTTTTTATTTAGACTTCAGTGCTTTTTATTTAGAATTCAGTGCTTTTTTTATTTAGAATTCAGTGTTTTTTTATTTAGAATTTATTGTTTTTTAATTTAGAATTCAGTGTTTTTATTTAGAATTCAGTGTTTTTATTTAGAATTTGGTTTTTTATTTAGAATTCAGTGTTTTTTATTTAGAAGTCAGTGCTTTTTATTCAGAATTTGGTGTTTTTTATTTAGAAGTCAGTGCTTTTTATTCAGAAAATTGTGCTTTTTTTAGATTTGTGTTTTTTATTAGATGTTGGTGCTTTTTTAGAATCCAGTGTTTTTAATTTAGAATTAGTGTTTTTTATTTAGAATTCAGTGCTTTTTATTTAGAATTCAGTGCTTTTTATTTTGAATTCAGTGTTTTTATTTAGAATTCAGTGCTTTTTTAATTTAGAATTTGGTGTTTTTTATTTAGAATTCAGTGTTTATTAATTAGAATTCAGTGTTTTTATTCAGAATTTGGTGTATTTTATTTCGAATTAAGTGTTTTTTATTTACATTTCAGTGTTTTTAATTTAGAATTCAGTGTTTTTTATTTAGAATTCAGTGCTTTTTATTTAGAATTCAGTGTTTATTTATTTAGAATTCAGTGTTGTTTTATTTAGAATTCAGTGTAATTATTTAGAATTCAGTGTTTTTTATTTAGAATTCAGTGTTTTTTTTATTTAGAATTCAGTGTAATTATTTAGAATTCAGTGTGTTTTATTTAGAATACAGTGTTTTTAATTTAGAATTCAGTGGTTTTTATTTAGAATTCAGTGTTTTGTATTGAGAATTTGGAATTTTTTTAGAAGTCATTCTTTTTCTATTTAGAATTCAGTGCTTTTTAATTTAGAATTTGGTGTTTTTTATTTAGACTTCAGTGTTTTTTTATTTCGAAATCAGTGCTTTTTTATTTAGAATTTGGTGTTTTAATTTAGAATTGTGTGTTTTATTTAAAAATTCAGTGTTTTTTATTCAGAATTTGGTGTTTTTTATTTAGAAGTCAGTGCTTTTTATTCAGAAAATTGTGCTTTTTTTTTAGATTTGTGTTTTTATTAGATGTTGGTGCATTTTTAGAATCCAGTGTTTTTAATATAGAATTCAGTGTTTTTTATTTAGAATTCACTGCTTTTAATTTAGAATTCAGTGCTTTTTATTTTGAATTCAGTGTTTTTTTATTTAGAATTCAGTGTAATTATTTAGAATTCAGTGTTTTTTATTTAGCATACAGTGTTTTTAATTTAGAATTCAGTGTTTTTATTTAGAATTCAGTGTTTTCTATTGAGAATTTGGATTTTTTTTAGATTTTAGTGTTTTTCTAATTAGAATTCAGTAGTTTTTTAATTTAGAATTTGGTGTTTTTTATTTAGACTTCAGTGCTCTTTATTTAGAATTCAGTGCTTTTTTATTTAGAATTCAGTGTTTTTTTATTTAGAATGTATTGTTTTTTTATTTAGAATTCAGTGTTTTTATTTAGAATTCAGTGCTTTTTTAATTTAGAATTTGGTGTTTTTTATTTAGAATTCAGTGTTTATTAATTAGAATTCAGTGTTTTTATTCAGAATTTGGTGTATTTTATTTTGAATTAAGTGTTTTTTATTTAGATTTCAGTGTTTTTAATTTAGAATTCAGTGTTTTTTATTGAGAATTCAGTGCTTTTTATTTAGAATTCAGTGTTTATTTATTTAGAATTCAGTGTTGTTTTATTTAGAATTCAGTGTAATTATTTAGAATTCAGTGTTTTTTATTTAGAATTCATTGTTTTTTTTTATTTAGAATTCAGTGTAATTATTTAGAATTCAGTGTGTTTTATTTAGAATACAGTGTTTTTAATTTAGAATTCAGTGGTTTTTATTTAGAATTCAGTGTTTTGTATTGAGAATTTGGAATTTTTTTAGAAGTCATTCTTTTTCTATTTAGAATTCAGTGCTTTTTAATTTAGAATTTGGTGTTTTTTATTTAGATTTCAGTGTTTTTTTATTTCGAAATCAGTGCTTTTTTATTTAGAATTTGGTGTTTTAATTTAGAATTCAGTGCTTTTTTATTTAGAATTCAGTGGTTTTTTTATTTAGAATTTATTGTATTTTATGTAGAGTTCAGTGTTTTTATTTAGAATTCAGTGTTTTTTTATTTAGAATGTGCTTTTTTTATTTAGAATTCCATGTTTTTTATTTAGAAGTCAGTGCTTTTTATTCAAAAAACTGTGCTTTTTTTAGAATTTTGTTTTTATTAGATGTTGGTGCTTTTTTAGAATTAAGTGTTTTTTATTTAGAATTCAGTGCTTTTTATTTAGAATTCAGTGCTTCATTATTTAGAATTCAGTGTTTATTTATTTAGAACTCAGTGTTTATTTATTTAGAATACAATGTTTTTCATTTAGAATTCAGCGTTTTTTTAATTTAGAATTCAGTGTAATTATTTAGAATTCAGTGGTTTTTATTTAGAATACAGTGTTTTTAATATAGAATACAGTGTTTTTAATTTAGAATTCAGTGGTTTTTATTTAGAATTCAGTGTTTTGTAATGAGAACATGGATATTTTTTTAGAATTCAGTCATTTTCTATTTAGAATTCAGTGCTTTTTTAATTCAGCATTTGGTGTTTTTTATTTAGAATTCAGTGTTTTTTAATTAGAATTCAGTGTTTTTAATTCAGAATTTGGTGTTTTTTATTTAGAATTAAGTGCTTTTTATTTAGAATTCAGTGTTTATTTATTTAGAATTCAGTGTTTTTTTATTTAGATTTCAGTGTTTTTAATTTAGAATTCAGTGTTTTTTATTTAGAATTCAGTGCTTTTTATTTAGAATTCAGTGTTTATTTATTTAGAATTCAGTGTTTTTTTATTTAGAAATCAGTGTAATTATTTAGAATTCAGTGTTTTTTATTTAGACTTCAGTGTTTTTTTTTATTTAGAATTCAGTGTAATTATTTAGAATTCAGTGTGTTTTATTTAGAATACAGTGTTTTTAATTTAGAATTCAGTGGTTTTTATTTAGAATTCAGTGTTTTGTATTGAGAATTTGGATTTTTTTTAGAAGTCATTCTTTTTCTATTTAGATTTCAGTCCTTTTTAATTTAGAATTTGGTGTTTTTTATTTAGACTTCAGTGTTTTTTTATTTCGAAATCAGTGCTTTTTTATTTAGAATTTGGTGTTTTCATTTAGAATTCAGTGTTTTTTTATTTAGAATTCAGTGCTTTTTTTAAATGTAGAATCCAGTGTATTTTTATTAGATTTCAGTGTTTTTCAATGAGAATTTGGTGTTTTTATTTAGAATTGTGTGTTTTATTTAGAATTCAGTGTTTTTTATTCAGAATTTGGTGTTTTTTATTTAGAAGTCAGTGCTTTTTATTCAGAAAATTGTGCTTTTTTTTAGATTTGTGATTTTATTAGATGTTGGTGCTTTTTTAGAATCCAGTGTTTTTAATTTAGAATTCAGTGTTTTTTATTTAGAATTCACTGCTTTTAATTTAGAATTCAGTGCTTTTTATATTGAATTCAGTGTTTTTTAATTTAGAATTCAGTGTAATTATTTAGAATTCAGTGTTTTTTATTTAGCATACAGTGTTTTTAATTTAGAATTCATTGTTTTCTATTGAGAATTTGGATTTTTTTTAGAATTCAGTGTTTTTCTAATTAGAATTCAGTAGTTTTTTTATTTAGAATTTGGTGTTTTTTATTTAGACTTCAGTTCTTTTTATTTAGAATTCAGTGCTTTTTTATTTAGAATTCAGTGTAATTATATAGAATTCAGTGTGTTTTATTTAGAATACAGTGTTTTTAATTTAGAATTCAGTGGTTTTTATTTAGAATTCAGTGTTTTGTATTGAGAAATTGGATTTTTTTTAGAAGTCATTCTTTTTCTATTTAGAATTCAGTGCTTTTTAATTTAGAATTTGGTGTTTTTTATTTAGACTTCAGAGTTTTTTTTATTTCGAAATCAGTGCTTTTTTATTTAGAATTTGGTGTTTTCATTTAGAATTCAGTGTTTTTTATTTAGAATTCAGTGTTTTTTTAAATGTAGAATCCAGTGTATTTTTATTAGAATTCAGTGTTTTTAATTAGAATTTGGTGTTTTTATTTAGAATTGTGTGTTTTATTTAAAAATTCAGTGTTTTTTATTCAGAATCTGGTGTTTTTTATTTAGAATTCAGTGCTTTTTAAAATTTAGAATCCAGTGTATTTTTATTAGAATTCAGTGTTTTTTAATTAGAATTTGGTGTTTTTATTTAGAATTGTGTGTTTTATTTAGAATTCAGTGTTTTTATTCAGAATTTGGTGTTTTTTATTTAGAAGTCAGTGCTTTTCATTCAGAAAATTGTGCTTTTTTTTAGATTTGTGTTTTTTATTAGATGTTGGTGCATTTTTAGAATCCAGTGTTTTTGATGTAGAATTCAGTGTTTTTTATTTAGAATTCACTGCTTTTAATTTAGAATTCAGTGCTTTTTATTTTGAATTCAGTGTTTTTTAATTTAGAATACAGTGTAATTATTTAGAATTCAGTGTTTTTTATTTAGCATACAGTGTTTTTAATTTAGAATTCAGTGATTTTATTTAGAATTCAGTGTTTTCTAATGAGAATTCGGATTTTTTTTAGAATTCAGTGTTTTTCTAATTAGAATTCAGTAGTTTTTTTATTTAGAATTTGGGGTTTTTTATTTAGACTTCAGTGCTTTTTATTTAGAATTCAGTGCATTTTTTTAGAATTCAGTGTTTTTTTATTTAGAATTTATTGTTTTTTATTTAGAATTCAGTGTTTTTATTTAGAATTCAGTGTTTTTTATTTAGAATTTTTTTTTATTTAGACTTCAGTGCTTTTTATTTAGAATTCAGTGCTTTTTTATTTAGAATTCAGTGTTTTTTTTATTTAGAATTTATTGTTTTTTAATTTAGAATTCAGTGTTTTTATTTAGAATTCAGTGTTTTTATTTAGAATTAGGTTTTTTATTTAGAATTCAGTGTTTTTTATTTAGAAGTCAGTGCTTTTTATTCAGAATTTGGTGTTTTTTATTTAGAAGTCAGTGCTTTTTATTCAGAAAATTGTGCTTTTTTTAGATTTGTGTTTTTTATTAGATGTTGGTGCTTTTTTAGAATCCAGTGTTTTTAATTTAGAATTAGTGTTTTTTATTTAGAATTCAGTGCTTTTTATTTAGAATTCAGTGCTTTTTATTTTGAATTCAGTGTTTTTATTTAGAATTCAGTGCTTTTTTTAATTTAGAATTTGGTGTTTTTTATTTAGAATTCAGTGTTTATTAATTAGAATTCAGTGTTTTTATTCAGAATTTGGTGTATTTTATTTCGAATTAAGTGTTTTTTATTTAGATTTCAGTGTTTTTAATTTAGAATACAGTGTTTTTTATTTAGAATTCAGTGCTTTTTATTTAGAATTCAGTGTTTATTTATTTAGAATTCAGTGTTGTTTTATTTAGAATTCAGTGTAATTATTTAGAATTCAGTGTTTTTTATTTAGAATTCAGTGTTTTTTTTATTTAGAATTCAGTGTAATTATTTAGAATTCAGTGTGTTTTATTTAGAATACAGTGTTTTTAATTTAGAATTCAGTGGTTTTTATTTAGAATTCAGTGTTTTGTATTGAGAATTTGGAATTTTTTTAGAAGTCATTCTTTTTCTATTTGGAATTGAGTGCTTTTTAATTTAGAATTTGGTGTTTTTTATTTAGACTTCAGTGTTTTTTTTATTTCGAAATCAGTGCTTTTTTATTTAGAATTTGGTGTTTTAATTTAGAATTGTGTGTTTTATTTAAAAATTCAGTGTTTTTTATTCAGAATTTGGTGTTTTTTATTTAGAAGTCAGTGCTTTTCATTCAGAAAATTGTGCTTTTTTTTTAGATTTGTGTTTTTTATTAGATGTTGGTGCATTTTTAGAATCCAGTGTTTTTAATGTAGAATTCAGTGTTTTTTATTTAGAATTCACTGCTTTTAATTTAGAATTCAGTGCTTTTTATTTTGAATTCAGTGTTTTTTAATTTAGAATACAGTGTAATTATTTAGAATTCAGTGTTTTTTATTTAGCATACAGTGTTTTTAATTTAGAATTCAGTGATTTTATTTAGAATTCAGTGTTTTCTATTGAGAATTTGGATTTTTTTTAGAATTCAGTGTTTTTCTAATTAGAATTCAGTAGTTTTTTTATTTAGAATTCCGTGTTTTTTATTTAGAATTTTTTTTATTTAGACTTCAGTGCTTTTTATTTAGAATTCAGTGCTTTTTTTATTTAGAATTCAGTGTTTTTTTATTTAGAATTTATTGTTTTTTAATTTAGAATTCAGTGTTTTTATTTAGAATTCAGTGTTTTTATTTAGAATTTGTTTTTTTATTTAGAATTCAGTGTTTTTTATTTAGAAGTCAGTGCTTTTTATTCAGAATTTGGTGTTTTTTATTTAGAAGTCAGTGCTTTTTATTCAGAAAATTGTGCTTTTTTTAGATTTGTGTTTTTTATTAGATGTTGGTGCTTTTTTAGAATCCAGTGTTTTTAATTTAGAATTAGTGTTTTTTATTTAGAATTCAGTGCTTTTTATTTAGAATTCAGTGCTTTTTATTTTGAATTCAGTGTTTTTATTTAGAATTCAGTGCTTTTTTAATTTAGAATTTGGTGTTTTTTATTTAGAATTCAGTGTTTATTAATTAGAATTCAGTGTTTTTATTCAGAATTTGGTGTATTTTATTTCGAATTAAGTGTTTTTTATTTAGATTTCAGTGTTTTTAATTTAGAATTCAGTGTTTTTTATTTAGAATTCAGTGCTTTTTATTTAGAATTCAGTGTTTATTTATTTAGAATTCAGTGTTGTTTTATTTAGAATTCAGTGTAATTATTTAGAATTCAGTGTTTTTTATTTAGAATTCAGTGTTTTTTTTATTTAGAATTCAGTGTAATTATTTAGAATTCAGTGTGTTTTATTTAGAATACAGTGTTTTTAATTTAGAATTCAGTGGTTTTTATTTAGAATTCAGTGTTTTGTATTGAGAATTTGGAATTTTTTTAGAAGTCATTCTTTTTCTATTTAGAATTCAGTGCTTTTTAATTTAGAATTTGGTGTTTTTTATTTAGACTTCAGTGTTTTTTTATTTCGAAATCAGTGCTTTTTTATTTAGAATTTGGTGTTTTAATTTAGAATTGTGTGTTTTATTTAAAAATTCAGTGTTTTTTATTCAGAATTTGGTGTTTTTTATTTAGAAGTCAGTGCTTTTCATTCAGAAAATTGTGCTTTTTTTTAGATTTGTGTTTTTTATTAGATGTTGGTGCATTTTTAGAATCCAGTGTTTTTGATGTAGAATTCAGTGTTTTTTATTTAGAATTCACTGCTTTTAATTTAGAATTCAGTGCTTTTTATTTTGAATTCAGTGTTTTTTAATTTAGAATACAGTGTAATTATTTAGAATTCAGTGTTTTTTATTTAGCATACAGTGTTTTTAATTTAGAATTCAGTGATTTTATTTAGAATTCAGTGTTTTCTATTGAGAATTTGGATTTTTTTTAGAATTCAGTGTTTTTCTAATTAGAATTCAGTAGTTTTTTTATTTAGAATTTGGGGTTTTTTATTTAGACTTCAGTGCTTTTTATTTAGAATTCAGTGCATTTTTTTAGAATTCAGTATTTTTTTATTTAGAATTTATTGTTTTTTATTTAGAATTCAGTGTTTTTATTTAGAATTCAGTGTTTTTTATTTAGAATTTTTTTTATTTAGACTTCAGTGCTTTTTATTTAGAATTCAGTGCTTTTTTATTTAGAATTCAGTGTTTTTTTATTTAGAATTTATTGTTTTTTAATTTAGAATTCAGTGTTTTTATTTAGAATTCAGTGTTTTTATTTAGAATTTGGTTTTTTATTTAGAATTCAGTGTTTTTTATTTAGAAGTCAGTGCTTTTTATTCAGAATTTGGTGTTTTTTATTTAGAAGTCAGTGCTTTTTATTCAGAAAATTGTGCTTTTTTTAGATTTGTGTTTTTTATTAGATGTTGGTGCTTTTTTAGAATCCAGTGTTTTTAATTTAGAATTAGTGTTTTTTTTTAGAATTCAGTGCTTTTTATTTAGAATTCAGTGCTTTTTATTTTGAATTCAGTGTTTTTATTTAGAATTCAGTGCTTTTTTAATTTAGAATTTGGTGTTTTTTATTTAGAATTCAGTGTTTATTAATTAGAATTCAGTGTTTTTATTCAGAATTTGGTGTATTTTATTTCGAATTAAGTGTTTTTTATTTAGATTTCAGTGTTTTTAATTTAGAATTCAGTGTTTTTTATTTAGAATTCAGTGCTTTTTATTTAGAATTCAGTGTTCATTTATTTAGAATTCAGTGTTGTTTTATTTAGAATTCAGTGTAATTATTTAGAATTCAGTGTTTTTTATTTAGAATTCAGTGTTTTTTTTATTTAGAATTCAGTGTAATTATTTAGAATTCAGTGTGTTTTATTTAGAATACAGTGTTTTTAATTTAGAATTCAGTGGTTTTTATTTAGAATTCAGTGTTTTGTATTGAGAATTTGGAATTTTTTTAGAAGTCATTCTTTTTCTATTTAGAATTCAGTGCTTTTTAATTTAGAATTTGGTGTTTTTTATTTAGACTTCAGTGTTTTTTTATTTCGAAATCAGTGCTTTTTTATTTAGAATTTGGTGTTTTAATTTAGAATTGTGTGTTTTATTTAAAAATTCAGTGTTTTTTATTCAGAATTTGGTGTTTTTTATTTAGAAGTCAGTGCTTTTTATTCAGAAAATTGTGCTTTTTTTTAGATTTGTGTTTTTTATTAGATGTTGGTGCATTTTTAGAATCCAGTGTTTTTAATATAGAATTCAGTGTTTTTTATTTAGAATTCACTGCTTTTAATTTAGAATTCAGTGCTTTTTATTTTGAATTCAGTGTTTTTTTATTTAGAATTCAGTGTAATTATTTAGAATTCAGTGTTTTTTATTTAGAATTCATTGTTTTTTTTATTTAGAATTCAGTGTAATTATTTAGAATTCAGTGTGTTTTATTTAGAATACAGTGTTTTTAATTTAGAATTCAGTGGTTTTTATTTAGAATTCAGTGTTTTGTATTGAGAATTTGGAATTTTTTTAGAAGTCATTCTTTTTCTATTTAGAATTCAGTGCTTTTTATTTAGAATTCAGTGCATTTTTTTAGAATTCAGTGTTTTTTTATTTAGAATTTATTGTTTTTTATTTAGAATTCAGTGTTTTTATTTAGAATTCAGTGTTTTTTATTTAGAATTTTTTTTATTTAGACTTCAGTGCTTTTTATTTAGAATTCAGTGCTTTTTTTATTTAGAATTCAGTGTTTTTTTATTTAGAATTTATTGTTTTTTAATTTAGAATTCAGTGTTTTTATTTAGAATTCAGTGTTTTTATTTAGAATTTGGTTTTTTATTTAGAATTCAGTGTTTTTTATTTAGAAGTCAGTGCTTTTTATTCAGAATTTGGTGTTTTTTATTTAGAAGTCAGTGCTTTTTATTCAGAAAATTGTGCTTTTTTTAGATTTGTGTTTTTTATTAGATGTTGGTGCTTTTTTAGAATCCAGTGTTTTTAATTTAGAATTAGTGTTTTTTATTTAGAATTCAGTGCTTTTTATTTAGAATTCAGTGCTTTTTATTTTGAAGTCAGTGTTTATTTATTTAGAATTAAGTGTTTTTTTATTTAGAATTCAGTGCTTTTTATTTTGAATTCAGTGCTTTTTATTTTGAATTCATTGTTTATTTATTTAGAATTCAGTGTTTTTTTATTTAGAATTCAGTGCTTTTATTTAGAATTAAGTGTTTTTGATTTAGAATTCAGTGGTTTTTATTTAGAATTCAGTGTATTTATTTAGAATTCAGTGTTTTTAATTTAGAATTCGGTGTATTTTTATTTTGAATTCAGTGTTTATTTATTTAGAATTCAGTGTTTTTCTATTTAGAATTCAGTGTTTTTTATTTAGAATTCAGTGTAATTATTTAGAATTCAGTGTTTTTTATTTAGCATACAGTGTTTTTAATTTAGAATTCAGTGTTTTTATTTAGAATTCAGTGTTTTCTATTGAGAATTTGGATTTTTTTTAGAATTTAGTGTTTTTCTAATTAGAATTCAGTAGTTTTTTTATTTAGACTTCAGTGCTTTTTATTTAGAATTCAGTGCTTTTTTATTTAGAATTCAGTGTTTATTTATTTAGAATGTATTGTTTTTTTATTTAGAATTCAGTGTTTTTATTTAGAATTCAGTGCTTTTTTAATTTAGAATTTGGTGTTTTTTATTTAGAATTCAGTGTTTATTAATTAGAATTCAGTGTTTTTATTCAGAATTTGGTGTATTTTATTTCGAATTAAGTGTTTTTTATTTAGATTTCAGTGTTTTTAATTTAGAATTCAGTGTTTTTTATTTAGAATTCAGTGCTTTTTATTTAGAATTCAGTGTTTATTTTTTAGAATTCAGTGTTGTTTTATTTAGAATTCAGTGTAATTATTTAGAATTCAGTGTTTTTTATTTAGAATTCAGTGTTTTTTTTTATTTAGAATTCAGTGTAATTATTTAGAATTCAGTGTGTTTTATTTAGAATACAATGTTTTTAATTTAGAATTAGTGTTTTTTATTTAGAATTCAGTGCTTTTTATTTAGAATTCAGTGCTTTTTATTTTGAAGTCAGTGTTTATTTATTTAGAATTAAGTGTTTTTTTATTTAGAATTCAGTGCTTTTTATTTTGAATTCAGTGCTTTTTATTTTGAATTCATTGTTTATTTATTTAGAATTCAGTGTTTTTTTATTTAGAATTCAGTGCTTTTATTTAGAATTAAGTGTTTTTGATTTAGAATTCAGTGTTTTTTTATTTAGAATTCAGTGTAATTATTTAGAATTCATTGTTTTTTATTTAGCATACAGTGTTTTTAATTTAGAATTCAGTGTTTTTATTTAGAATTCAGTGTTTTCTATTGAGAATTTGGATTTTTTTTAGAATTTAGTGTTTTTCTAATTAGAATTCAGTAGTTTTTTTATTTAGACTTCAGTGCTTTTTATTTAGAATTCAGTGCTTTTTTATTTAGAATTCAGTGTTTATTTATTTAGAATGTATTGTTTTTTTATTTAGAATTCAGTGTTTTTATTTAGAATTCAGTGCTTTTTAATTTAGAATTTGGTGTTTTTTATTTAGACTTCAGTGTTTTTTTATTTCGAAATCAGTGCTTTTTTATTTAGAATTTGGTGTTTTAATTTAGAATTGTGTGTTTTATTTAAAAATTCAGTGTTTTTTATTCAGAATTTGGTGTTTTTTATTTAGAAGTCAGTGCTTTTTATTCAGAAAATTGTGCTTTTTTTTAGATTTGTGTTTTTTATTAGATGTTGGTGCATTTTTAGAATCCAGTGTTTTTAATATAGAATTCAGTGTTTTTTATTTAGAATTCACTGCTTTTAATTTAGAATTCAGTGCTTTTTATTTTGAATTCAGTGTTTTTTTATTTAGAATTCAGTGTAATTATTTAGAATTCAGTGTTTTTTATTTAGCATACAGTGTTTTTAATTTAGAATTCAGTGTTTTTATTTAGAATTCAGTGTTTTCTATTGAGAATTTGGATTTTTTTTAGATTTTAGTGTTTTTCTAATTAGAATTCAGTAGTTTTTTAATTTAGAATTTGGTGTTTTTTATTTAGACTTCAGTGCTCTATATTTAGAATTCAGTGCTTTTTTATTTAGAATTCAGTGTTTTTTTATTTAGAATGTATTGTTTTTTTATTTAGAATTCAGTGTTTTTATTTAGAATTCAGTGCTTTTTTAATTTAGAATTTGGTGTTTTTTATTTAGAATTCAGTGTTTATTAATTAGAATTCAGTGTTTTTATTCAGAATTTGGTGTATTTTATTTTGAATTAAGTGTTTTTTATTTAGATTTCAGTGTTTTTAATTTAGAATTCAGTGTTTTTTATTGAGAATTCAGTGCTTTTTATTTAGAATTCAGTGTTTATTTATTTAGAATTCAGTGTTGTTTTATTTAGAATTCAGTGTAATTATTTAGAATTCAGTGTTTTTTATTTAGAATTCATTGTTTTTTTTATTTAGAATTCAGTGTAATTATTTAGAATTCAGTGTGTTTTATTTAGAATACAGTGTTTTTAATTTAG
This sequence comes from Nothobranchius furzeri, assembly GCF_043380555.1. Classification (NCBI taxonomy): domain Eukaryota; kingdom Metazoa; phylum Chordata; class Actinopteri; order Cyprinodontiformes; family Nothobranchiidae; genus Nothobranchius; species Nothobranchius furzeri. Next base: position 63,375,007 of record NC_091755.1, read on the forward strand.
AATTCAGTGGTTTTTATTTAGAATTCAGTGTTTTGTATTGAGAATTTGGAATTTTTTTAGAAGTCATTCTTTTTCTATTTAGAATTCAGTGCTTTTTATTTAGAATTCAGTGCATTTTTTAGAATTCAGTGTTTTTTTATTTAGAATTTATTGTTTTTTAATTTAGAATTCAGTGTTTTTATTTAGAATTCAGTGTTTTTATTTAGAATTTGGTTTTTTATTTAGAATTCAGTGTTTTTTATTTAGAAGTCAGTGCTTTTTATTCAGAATTTGGTGTTTTTTATTTAGAAGTCAGTGCTTTTTATTCAGAAAATTGTGCTTTTTTTAGATTTGTGTTTTTTATTAGATGTTGGTGCTTTTTTAGAATCCAGTGTTTTTAATTTAGAATTAGTGTTTTTTATTTAGAATTCAGTGCTTTTTATTTAGAATTCAGTGCTTTTTATTTTGAAGTCAGTGTTTATTTATTTAGAATTAAGTGTTTTTTTATTTAGAATTCAGTGCTTTTTATTTTGAATTCATTGTTTATTTATTTAGAATTCAGTGTTTTTTTATTTAGAATTCAGTGCTTTTATTTAGAATTAAGTGTTTTTGATTTAGAATTCAGTGGTTTTTATTTAGAATTCAGTGTATTTATTTAGAATTCAGTGTTTTTAATTTAGAATTCGGTGTATTTTTATTTTGAATTCAGTGTTTATTTATTTAGAATTCAGTGTTTTTCTATTTAGAATTCAGTGTTTTTTATTTAGAATTCAGTGTAATTATTTAGAATTCAGTGTTTTTTATTTAGCATACAGTGTTTTTAATTTAGAATTCAGTGTTTTTATTTAGAATTCAGTGTTTTCTATTGAGAATTTGGATTTTTTTTAGAATTTAGTGTTTTTCTAATTAGAATTCAGTAGTTTTTTTATTTAGACTTCAGTGCTTTTTATTTAGAATTCAGTGCTTTTTTATTTAGAATTCAGTGTTTATTTATTTAGAATGTATTGTTTTTTTATTTAGAATTCAGTGTTTTTATTTAGAATTCAGTGCTTTTTTAATTTAGAATTTGGTGTTTTTTATTTAGAATTCAGTGTTTATTAATTAGAATTCAGTGTTTTTATTCAGAATTTGGTGTATTTTATTTCGAATTAAGTGTTTTTATTTAGATTTCAGTGTTTTTAATTTAGAATTCAGTGTTTTTTATTTAGAATTCAGTGCTTTTTATTTAGAATTCAGTGTTTATTTTTTTAGAATTCAGTGTTGTTTTATTTAGAATTCAGTGTAATTATTTAGAATTCAGTGTTTTTTATTTAGAATTCAGTGTTTTTTTTATTTAGAATTCAGTGTAATTATTTAGAATTCAGTGTGTTTTATTTAGAATACAGTGTTTTTAATTTAGAATTAGTGTTTTTTATTTAGAATTCAGTGCTTTTTATTTAGAATTCAGTGCTTTTTATTTTGAAGTCAGTGTTTATTTATTTAGAATTAAGTGTTTTTTTATTTAGAATTCAGTGCTTTTTATTTTGAATTCAGTGCTTTTTATTTTGAATTCATTGTTTATTTATTTAGAATTCAGTGTTTTTTTATTTAGAATTCAGTGCTTTTATTTAGAATTAAGTGTTTTTGATTTAGAATTCAGTGGTTTTTATTTAGAATTCAGTGTATTTATTTAGAATTCAGTGTTTTTAATTTAGAATTCGGTGTATTTTTATTTTGAATTCAGTGTTTATTTATTTAGAATTCAGTGTTTTTCTATTTAGAATTCAGTGTTTTTTATTTAGAATTCAATTCATTGTTTTTTATTTAGCATACAGTGTTTTTAATTTAGAATTCAGTGTTTTTATTTAGAATTCAGTGTTTTCTATTGAGAATTTGGATTTTTTTTAGAATTTAGTGTTTTTCTAATTAGAATTCAGTAGTTTTTTATTTAGACTTCAGTGCTTTTTATTTAGAATTCAGTACTTTTTTATTTAGAATTCAGTGTTTATTTATTTAGAATGTATTGTTTTTTTATTTAGAATTCAGTGTTTTTATTTAGAATTCAGTGCTTTTTTAATTTAGAATTTGGTGTTTTTTATTTAGAATTCAGTGTTTATTAATTAGAATTCAGTGTTTTTATTCAGAATTTGGTGTATTTTATTTCGAATTAAGTGTTTTTTATTTAGATTTCAGTGTTTTTAATTTAGAATTCAGTGTTTTTTATTTAGAATTCAGTGCTTTTTATTTAGAATTCAGTGTTTATTTTTTTAGAATTCAGTGTTGTTTTATTTAGAATTCAGTGTAATTATTTAGAATTCAGTGTTTTTTATTTAGAATTCAGTGTTTTTTTATTTAGAATTCAGTGTAATTATTTAGAATTCAGTGTGTTTTATTTAGAATACAGTGTTTTTAATTTAGAATTCAGTGGTTTTTATTTAGAATTCAGTGTTTTGTATTGAGAATTTGGAATTTTTTTAGAAGTCATTCTTTTTCTATTTAGAATTCAGTGCTTTTTAATTTAGAATTTGGTGTTTTTTATTTAGACTTCAGTGTTTTTTTATTTCGAAATCAGTGCTTTTTTATTTAGAATTTGGTGTTTTAATTTAGAATTGTGTGTTTTATTTAAAAATTCAGTGTTTTTTATTCAGAATTTGGTGTTTTTTATTTAGAAGTCAGTGCTTTTTATTCAGAAAATTGTGCTTTTTTTTAGATTTGTGTTTTTTATTAGATGTTGGTGCATTTTTAGAATCCAGTGTTTTTAATATAGAATTCAGTGTTTTTTATTTAGAATTCACTGCTTTTAATTTAGAATTCAGTGCTTTTTATTTTGAATTCAGTGTTTTTTTATTTAGAATTCAGTGTAATTATTTAGAATTCAGTGTTTTTTATTTAGCATACAGTGTTTTTAATTTAGAATTCAGTGTTTTTATTTAGAATTCAGTGTTTTCTATTGAGAATTTGGATTTTTTTTAGATTTTAGTGTTTTTCTAATTAGAATTCAGTAGTTTTTTAATTTAGAATTTGGTGTTTTTTATTTAGACTTCAGTGCTCTTTATTTAGAATTCAGTGCTTTTTTATTTAGAATTCAGTGTTTTTTTATTTAGAATGTATTGTTTTTTTATTTAGAATTCAGTGTTTTTATTTAGCATTCAGTGCTTTTTTAATTTAGAATTTGGTGTTTTTTATTTAGAATTCAGTGTTTATTAATTAGAATTCAGTGTTTTTATTCAGAATTTGGTGTATTTTATTTTGAATTAAGTGTTTTTTATTTAGATTTCAGTGTTTTTAATTTAGAATTCAGTGTTTTTTATTGAGAATTCAGTGCTTTTTATTTAGAATTCAGTGTTTATTTATTTAGAATTCAGTGTTGTTTTATTTAGAATTCAGTGTAATTATTTAGAATTCAGTGTTTTTTATTTAGAATTCATTGTTTTTTTTATTTAGAATTCAGTGTAATTATTTAGAATTCAGTGTGTTTTATTTAGAATACAGTGTTTTTAATTTAGAATTCAGTGGTTTTTATTTAGAATTCAGTGTTTTGTATTGAGAATTTGGAATTTTTTTAGAAGTCATTCTTTTTCTATTTAGAATTCAGTGCTTTTTAATTTAGAATTTGGTGTTTTTTATTTAGATTTCAGTGTTTTTTTATTTCGAAATCAGTGCTTTTTTATTTAGAATTTGGTGTTTTAATTTAGAATTCAGTGCTTTTTTATTTAGAATTCAGTGGTTTTTTTATTTAGAATTTATTGTATTTTATGTAGAATTCAGTGTTTTTATTTAGAATTCAGTGTTTTTTTATTTAGAATGTGTTTTTTTTATTTAGAATTCCATGTTTTTTATTTAGAAGTCAGTGCTTTTTATTCAAAAAAACTGTGCTTTTTTTAGAATTTTGTTTTTATTAGATGTTGGTGCTTTTTTAGAATTCAGTGTTTTTTATTTAGAATTCAGTGCTTTTTATTTAGAATTCAGTGCTTCATTATTTAGAATTCAGTGTTTATTTATTTAGAACTCAGTGTTTATTTATTTAGAATACAATGTTTTTCATTTAGAATTCAGCGTTTTTTTAATTTAGAATTCAGTGTAATTATTTAGAATTCAGTGGTTTTTATTTAGAATACAGTGTTTTTAATATAGAATACAGTGTTTTTAATTTAGAATTCAGTGGTTTTTATTTAGAATTCAGTGTTTTGTAATGAGAACATGGATATTTTTTTAGAATTCAGTCATTTTCTATTTAGAATTCAGTGCTTTTTTAATTCAGCATTTGGTGTTTTTTATGTAGAATTCAGTGTTTTTTAATTAGAATTCAGTGTTTTTAATTCAGAATTTGGTGTTTTTTATTTAGAATTAAGTGCTTTTTATTTAGAATTCAGTGTTTATTTATTTAGAATTCAGTGTTTTTTTATTTAGATTTCAGTGTTTTTAATTTAGAATTCAGTGTTTTTTATTTAGAATTCAGTGCTTTTTATTTAGAATTCAGTGTTTATTTATTTAGAATTCAGTGTTTTTTTATTTAGAAATCAGTGTAAATATTTAGAATTCAGTGTTTTTTATTTAGACTTCAGTGTTTTTTTTATTTAGAATTCAGTGTAATTATTTAGAATTCAGTGTGTTTTATTTAGAATACAGTGTTTTTAATTTAGAATTCAGTGGTTTTTATTTAGAATTCAGTGTTTTGTATTGAGAATTTGGATTTTTTTTAGAAGTCATTCTTTTTCTATTTAGAATTCAGTCCTTTTTAATTTAGAATTTGGTGTTTTTTATTTAGACTTCAGTGTTTTTTTATTTCGAAATCAGTGCTTTTTTATTTAGAATTTGGTGTTTTCATTTAGAATTCAGTGTTTTTTTATTTAGAATTCAGTGCTTTTTTTAAATGTAGAATCCAGTGTATTTTTATTAGATTTCAGTGTTTTTCAATGAGAATTTGGTGTTTTTATTTAGAATTGTGTGTTTTATTTAGAATTCAGTGTTTTTTATTCAGAATTTGGTGTTTTTTATTTAGAAGTCAGTGCTTTTTATTCAGAAAATTGTGCTTTTTTTTAGATTTGTGATTTTATTAGATGTTGGTGCTTTTTTAGAATCCAGTGTTTTTAATTTAGAATTCAGTGTTTTTTATTTAGAATTCACTGCTTTTAATTTAGAATTCAGTGCTTTTTATATTGAATTCAGTGTTTTTTAATTTAGAATTCAGTGTAATTATTTAGAATTCAGTGTTTTTTATTTAGCATACAGTGTTTTTAATTTAGAATTCATTGTTTTCTATTGCGAATTTGGATTTTTTTTAGAATTCAGTGTTTTTCTAATTAGAATTCAGTAGTTTTTTTATTTAGAATTTGGTGTTTTTTATTTAGAATTCAGTGTTTATTAATTAGAATTCAGTGTTTTTATTCAGAATTTGGTGTATTTTATTTCGAATTAAGTGTTTTTTATTTAGATTTCAGTGTTTTTAATTTAGAATTCAGTGTTTTTATTTAGAATTCAGTGCTTTTTATTTAGAATTCAGTGTTTATTTATTTAGAATTCAGTGTTGTTTTATTTAGAATTCAGTGTAATTATTTAGAATTCAGTGTTTTTTATTTAGAATTCAGTGTTTTTAATTTAGAATTCAGTGGTTTTTATTTAGAATTCAGTGTTTTGTATTGAGAATTTGGAATTTTTTTAGAAGTCATTCTTTTTCTATTTAGAATTCAGTGCTTTTTAATTTAGAATTTGGTGTTTTTTATTTAGACTTCAGTGTTTTTTTTATTTAGAATTCAGTGTTTTTTTAAATGTAGAATCCAGTGTATTTTTATTAGAATTCAGTGTTTTTTAATTAGAATTTGGTGTTTTTATTTAGAATTGTTTGTTTTATTTAAAAATTCAGTGTTTTTTATTCAGAATCTGGTGTTTTTTATTTAGAATTCAGTGCTTTTTAAAATTTAGAATCCAGTGTATTTTTATTAGAATTCAGTGTTTTTTAATTAGAATTTGGTGTTTTTATTTAGAATTGTGTGTTTTATTTAGAATTCAGTGTTTTTATTCAGAATTTGGTGTTTTTTATTTAGAAGTCAGTGCTTTTCATTCAGAAAATTGTGCTTTTTTTTAGATTTGTGTTTTTTATTAGATGTTGGTGCATTTTTAGAATCCAGTGTTTTTGATGTAGAATTCAGTGTTTTTTATTTAGAATTCACTGCTTTTAATTTAGAATTCAGTGCTTTTTATTTTGAATTCAGTGTTTTTTAATTTAGAATACAGTGTAATTATTTAGAATTCAGTGTTTTTTATTTAGCATACAGTGTTTTTAATTTAGAATTCAGTGATTTTATTTAGAATTCAGTGTTTTCTAATGAGAATTCGGATTTTTTTTAGAATTCAGTGTTTTTCTAATTAGAATTCAGTAGTTTTTTTATTTAGAATTTGGGGTTTTTTATTTAGACTTCAGTGCTTTTTATTTAGAATTCAGTGCATTTTTTTAGAATTCAGTGTTTTTTTATTTAGAATTTATTGTTTTTTATTTAGAATTCAGTGTTTTTATTTAGAATTCAGTGTTTTTTATTTAGAATTTTTTTTTATTTAGACTTCAGTGCTTTTTATTTAGAATTCAGTGCTTTTTTATTTAGAATTCAGTGTTTTTTTATTTAGAATTTATTGTTTTTTAATTTAGAATTCAGTGTTTTTATTTAGAATTCAGTGTTTTTATTTAGAATTTGGTTTTTTATTTAGAATTCAGTGTTTTTTATTTAGAAGTCAGTGCTTTTTATTCAGAATTTGGTGTTTTTTATTTAGAAGTCAGTGCTTTTTATTCAGAAAATTGTGCTTTTTTTAGATTTGTGTTTTTTATTAGATGTTGGTCCTTTTTTAGAATCCAGTGTTTTTAATTTAGAATTAGTGTTTTTTATTTAGAATTCAGTGCTTTTTATTTAGAATTCAGTGCTTTTTATTTTGAATTCAGTGTTTTTATTTAGAATTCAGTGCTTTTTTAATTTAGAATTTGGTGTTTTTTATTTAGAATTCAGTGTTTATTAATTAGAATTCAGTGTTTTTATTCAGAATTTGGTGTATTTTATTTCGAATTAAGTGTTTTTTATTTAGATTTCAGTGTTTTTAATTTAGAATTCAGTGTTTTTTATTTAGAATTCAGTGCTTTTTATTTAGAATTCAGTGTTTATTTATTTAGAATTCAGTGTTGTTTTATTTAGAATTCAGTGTAATTATTTAGAATTCAGTGTTTTTATTTAGAATTCAGTGTTTTTAATTTAGAATTCAGTGGTTTTTATTTAGAATTCAGTGTTTTGTATTGAGAATTTGGAATTTTTTTAGAAGTCATTCTTTTTCTATTTAGAATTCAGTGCTTTTTAATTTAGAATTTGGTGTTTTTTATTTAGACTTCAGTGTTTTTTTATTTAGAATTCAGTGTTTTTTTAAATGTAGAATCCAGTGTATTTTTATTAGAATTCAGTGTTTTTAATTAGAATTTGGTGTTTTTATTTAGAATTGTGTGTTTTATTTAAAAATTCAGTGTTTTTTATTCAGAATCTGGTGTTTTTTATTTAGAATTCAGTGCTTTTTAAAATTTAGAATCCAGTGTATTTTTATTAGAATTCAGTGTTTTTTAATTAGAATTTGGTGTTTTTATTTAGAATTGTGTGTTTTATTTAGAATTCAGTGTTTTTATTCAGAATTTGGTGTTTTTTATTTAGAAGTCAGTGCTTTTCATTCAGAAAATTGTGCTTGTTTTTAGATTTGTGTTTTTTATTAGATGTTGGTGCATTTTTAGAATCCAGTGTTTTTGATGTAGAATTCAGTGTTTTTTATTTAGAATTCACTGCTTTTAATTTAGAATTCAGTGCTTTTTATTTTGAATTCAGTGTTTTTATTTAGAATTCAGTGCTTTTTTAATTTAGAATTTGGTGTTTTTTATTTAGAATTCAGTGTTTATTAATTAGAATTCAGTGTTTTTATTCAGAATTTGGTGTATTTTATTTCGAATTAAGTGTTTTTTATTTAGATTTCAGTGTTTTTAATTTAGAATTCAGTGTTTTTTATTTAGAATTCAGTGCTTTTTATTTAGAATTCAGTGTTTATTTATTTAGAATTCAGTGTTGTTTTATTTAGAATTCAGTGTAATTATTTAGAATTCAGTGTTTTTTATTTAGAATTCAGTGTTTTTTTTATTTAGAATTCAGTGTAATTATTTAGAATTCAGTGTGTTTTATTTAGAATACAGTGTTTTTAATTTAGAATTCAGTGGTTTTTATTTAGAATTCAGTGTTTTGTATTGAGAATTTGGAATTTTTTTAGAAGTCATTCTTTTTCTATTTAGAATTCAGTGCTTTTTAATTTAGAATTTGGTGTTTTTTATTTAGACTTCAGTGTTTTTTTATTTCGAAATCAGTGCTTTTTTATTTAGAATTTGGTGTTTTAATTTAGAATTGTGTGTTTTATTTAAAAATTCAGTGTTTTTTATTCAGAATTTGGTGTTTTTTATTTAGAAGTCAGTGCTTTTTATTCAGAAAATTGTGCTTTTTTTTTAGATTTGTGTTTTTATTAGATGTTGGTGCATTTTTAGAATCCAGTGTTTTTAATATAGAATTCAGTGTTTTTTATTTAGAATTCACTGCTTTTAATTTAGAATTCAGTGCTTTTTATTTTGAATTCAGTGTTTTTTTATTTAGAATTCAGTGTAATTATTTAGAATTCAGTGTTTTTTATTTAGCATACAGTGTTTTTAATTTAGAATTCAGTGTTTTTATTTAGAATTCAGTGTTTTCTATTGAGAATTTGGATTTTTTTTAGATTTTAGTGTTTTTCTAATTAGAATTCAGTAGTTTTTTAATTTAGAATTTGGTGTTTTTTATTTAGACTTCAGTGCTCTTTATTTAGAATTCAGTGTTTATTAATTAGAATTCAGTGTTTTTATTCAGAATTTGGTGTATTTTATTTCGAATTAAGTGTTTTTTATTTAGATTTCAGTGTTTTTAATTTAGAATTCAGTGTTTTTTATTTAGAATTCAGTGCTTTTTATTTAGAATTCAGTGTTTATTTATTTAGAATTCAGTGTTGTTTTATTTAGAATTCAGTGTAATTATTTAGAATTCAGTGTTTTTTATTTAGAATTCAGTGTTTTTAATTTAGAATTCAGTGGTTTTTATTTAGAATTCAGTGTTTTGTATTGAGAATTTGGAATTTTTTTAGAAGTCATTCTTTTTCTATTTAGAATTCAGTGCTTTTTAATTTAGAATTTGGTGTTTTTTATTTAGACTTCAGTGTTTTTTTATTTAGAATTCAGTGTTTTTTTAAATGTAGAATCCAGTGTATTTTTATTAGAATTCAGTGTTTTTTAATTAGAATTTGGTGTTTTTATTTAGAATTGTGTGTTTTATTTAAAAATTCAGTGTTTTTTATTCAGAATCTGGTGTTTTTTATTTAGAATTCAGTGCTTTTTAAAATTTAGAATCCAGTGTATTTTTATTAGAATTCAGTGTTTTTTAATTAGAATTTGGTGTTTTTATTTAGAATTGTGTGTTTTATTTAGAATTCAGTGTTTTTATTCAGAATTTGGTGTTTTTTATTTAGAAGTCAGTGCTTTTCATTCAGAAAATTGTGCTTGTTTTTAGATTTGTGTTTTTTATTAGATGTTGGTGCATTTTTAGAATCCAGTGTTTTTGATGTAGAATTCAGTGTTTTTTATTTAGAATTCACTGCTTTTAATTTAGAATTCAGTGCTTTTTATTTTGAATTCAGTGTTTTTTAATTTAGAATACAGTGTAATTATTTAGAATTCAGTGTTTTTTATTTAGCATACAGTGTTTTTAATTTAGAATTCAGTGATTTTATTTAGAATTCAGTGTTTTCTAATGAGAATTCGGATTTTTTTTAGAATTCAGTGTTTTTCTAATTAGAATTCAGTAGTTTTTTTATTTAGAATTTGGGGTTTTTTATTTAGACTTCAGTGCTTTTTATTTAGAATTCAGTGCATTTTTTTAGAATTCAGTGTTTTTTTATTTAGAATTTATTGTTTTTTATTTAGAATTCAGTGTTTTTATTTAGAATTCAGTGTTTTTTATTTAGAATTTTTTTTTATTTAGACTTCAGTGCTTTTTATTTAGAATTCAGTGCTTTTTTTATTTAGAATTCAGTGTTTTTTTATTTAGAATTTATTGTTTTTTAATTTAGAATTCAGTGTTTTTATTTAGAATTCAGTGTTTTTATTTAGAATTTGGTTTTTTATTTAGAATTCAGTGTTTTTTATTTAGAAGTCAGTGCTTTTTATTCAGAATTTGGTGTTTTTTATTTAGAAGTCAGTGCTTTTTATTCAGAAAATTGTGCTTTTTTTAGATTTGTGTTTTTATTAGATGTTGGTGCTTTTTTAGAATCCAGTGTTTTTAATTTAGAATTAGTGTTTTTTATTTAGAATTCAGTGCTTTTTATTTAGAATTCAGTGCTTTTTATTTTGAATTCAGTGTTTTTATTTAGAATTCAGTGCTTTTTTTAATTTAGAATTTGGTGTTTTTTATTTAGAATTCAGTGTTTATTAATTAGAATTCAGTGTTTTTATTCAGAATTTGGTGTATTTTATTTCGAATTAAGTGTTTTTTATTTAGATTTCAGTGTTTTTAATTTAGAATTCAGTGTTTTTTATTTAGAATTCAGTGCTTTTTATTTAGAATTCAGTGTTTATTATTTAGAATTCAGTGTTGTTTTATTTAGAATTCAGTGTAATTATTTAGAATTCAGTGTTTTTTATTTAGAATTCAGTGTTTTTTTTATTTAGAATTCAGTGTAATTATTTAGAATTCAGTGTGTTTTATTTAGAATACAGTGTTTTTAATTTAGAATTCAGTGGTTTTTATTTAGAATTCAGTGTTTTGTATTGAGAATTTGGAATTTTTTTAGAAGTCATTCTTTTTCTATTTAGAATTCAGTGCTTTTTAATTTAGAATTTGGTGTTTTTTATTTAGACTTCAGTGTTTTTTTTATTTCGAAATCAGTGCTTTTTTATTTAGAATTTGGTGTTTTAATTTAGAATTGTGTGTTTTATTTAAAAATTCATTGTTTTTTATTCAGAATTTGGTGTTTTTTATTTAGAAGTCAGTGCTTTTCATTCAGAAAATTGTGCTTTTTTTTAGATTTGTGTTTTTTATTAGATGTTGGTGCATTTTTAGAATCCAGTGTTTTTAATGTAGAATTCAGTGTTTTTTATTTAGAATTTACTGCTTTTAATTTAGAATTCAGTGCTTTTTATTTTGAATTCAGTGTTTTTTAATTTAGAATACAGTGTAATTATTTAGAATTCATTGTTTTTTATTTAGCATACAGTGTTTTTAATTTAGAATTCAGTGATTTTATTTAGAATTCAGTGTTTTCTATTGAGAATTTGGATTTTTTTTAGAATTCAGTGTTTTTCTAATTAGAATTCAGTAGTTTTTTTATTTAGAATTTGGAGTTTTTTATTTAGACTTCAGTGCTTTTTATTTAGAATTCAGTGCATTTTTTTAGAATTCAGTGTTTTTTTATTTAGAATTTATTGTTTTTTATTTAGAATTCAGTGTTTTTATTTAGAATTCAGTGTTTTTTATTTAGAATTTTTTTTATTTAGACTTCAGTGCTTTTTATTTAGAATTCAGTGCTTTTTTTATTTAGAATTCAGTGTTTTTTTATTTAGAATTTATTGTTTTTTAATTTAGAATTCAGTGTTTTTATTTAGAATTCAGTGTTTTTATTTAGAATTTGGTTTTTTATTTAGAATTCAGTGTTTTTTATTTAGAAGTCAGTGCTTTTTATTCAGAATTTGGTGTTTTTTATTTAGAAGTCAGTGCTTTTTATTCAGAAAATTGTGCTTTTTTTAGATTTGTGTTTTTTATTAGATGTTGGTGCTTTTTTAGAATCCAGTGTTTTTAATTTAGAATTAGTGTTTTTTATTTAGAATTCAGTGCTTTTTATTTAGAATTCAGTGCTTTTTATTTTGAATTCAGTGTTTTTATTTAGAATTCAGTGCTTTTTTAATTTAGAATTTGGTGTTTTTTATTTAGAATTCAGTGTTTATTAATTAGAATTCAGTGTTTTTATTCAGAATTTGGTGTATTTTATTTCGAATTAAGTGTTTTTTATTTACATTTCAGTGTTTTTAATTTAGAATTCAGTGTTTTTTATTTAGAATTCAGTGCTTTTTATTTAGAATTCAGTGTTTATTTATTTAGAATTCAGTGTTGTTTTATTTAGAATTCAGTGTAATTATTTAGAATTCAGTGTTTTTTATTTAGAATTCAGTGTTTTTTTTATTTAGAATTCAGTGTAATTATTTAGAATTCAGTGTGTTTTATTTAGAATACAGTGTTTTTAATTTAGAATTCAGTGGTTTTTATTTAGAATTCAGTGTTTTGTATTGAGAATTTGGAATTTTTTTAGAAGTCATTCTTTTTCTATTTAGAATTCAGTGCTTTTTAATTTAGAATTTGGTGTTTTTTATTTAGACTTCAGTGTTTTTTTATTTCGAAATCAGTGCTTTTTTATTTAGAATTTGGTGTTTTAATTTAGAATTGTGTGTTTTATTTAAAAATTCAGTGTTTTTTATTCAGAATTTGGTGTTTTTTATTTAGAAGTCAGTGCTTTTTATTCAGAAAATTGTGCTTTTTTTTTAGATTTGTGTTTTTATTAGATGTTGGTGCATTTTTAGAATCCAGTGTTTTTAATATAGAATTCAGTGTTTTTTATTTAGAATTCACTGCTTTTAATTTAGAATTCAGTGCTTTTTATTTTGAATTCAGTGTTTTTTTATTTAGAATTCAGTGTAATTATTTAGAATTCAGTGTTTTTTATTTAGCATACAGTGTTTTTAATTTAGAATTCAGTGTTTTTATTTAGAATTCAGTGTTTTCTATTGAGAATTTGGATTTTTTTTAGATTTTAGTGTTTTTCTAATTAGAATTCAGTAGTTTTTTAATTTAGAATTTGGTGTTTTTTATTTAGACTTCAGTGCTCTTTATTTAGAATTCAGTGCTTTTTTATTTAGAATTCAGTGTTTTTTTATTTAGAATGTATTGTTTTTTTATTTAGAATTCAGTGTTTTTATTTAGAATTCAGTGCTTTTTTAATTTAGAATTTGGTGTTTTTTATTTAGAATTCAGTGTTTATTAATTAGAATTCAGTGTTTTTATTCAGAATTTGGTGTATTTTATTTTGAATTAAGTGTTTTTTATTTAGATTTCAGTGTTTTTAATTTAGAATTCAGTGTTTTTTATTGAGAATTCAGTGCTTTTTATTTAGAATTCAGTGTTTATTTATTTAGAATTCAGTGTTGTTTTATTTAGAATTCAGTGTAATTATTTAGAATTCAGTGTTTTTTATTTAGAATTCATTGTTTTTTTATTTAGAATTCAGTGTAATTATTTAGAATTCAGTGTGTTTTATTTAGAATACAGTGTTTTTAATTTAGAATTCAGTGGTTTTTATTTAGAATTCAGTGTTTTGTATTGAGAATTTGGAATTTTTTTAGAAGTCATTCTTTTTCTATTTAGAATTCAGTGCTTTTTAATTTAGAATTTGGTGTTTTTTATTTAGATTTCAGTGTTTTTTTATTTCGAAATCAGTGCTTTTTTATTTAGAATTTGGTGTTTTAATTTAGAATTCAGTGCTTTTTTATTTAGAATTCAGTGGTTTTTTTATTTAGAATTTATTGTATTTTATGTAGAGTTCAGTGTTTTTATTTAGAATTCAGTGTTTTTTTATTTAGAATGTGTTTTTTTTATTTAGAATTCCATGTTTTTTATTTAGAAGTCAGTGCTTTTTATTCAAAAAACTGTGCTTTTTTTAGAATTTTGTTTTTATTAGATGTTGGTGCTTTTTTAGAATTCAGTGTTTTTTATTTAGAATTCAGTGCTTTTTATTTAGAATTCAGTGCTTCATTATTTAGAATTCAGTGTTTATTTATTTAGAACTCAGTGTTTATTTATTTAGAATACAATGTTTTTCATTTAGAATTCAGCGTTTTTTTAATTTAGAATTCAGTGTAATTATTTAGAATTCAGTGGTTTTTATTTAGAATACAGTGTTTTTAATATAGAATACAGTGTTTTTAATTTAGAATTCAGTGGTTTTTATTTAGAATTCAGTGTTTTGTAATGAGAACATGGATATTTTTTTAGAATTCAGTCATTTTCTATTTAGAATTCAGTGCTTTTTTTATTCAGCATTTGGTGTTTTTTATTTAGAATTCAGTGTTTTTTAATTAGAATTCAGTGTTTTTAATTCAGAATTTGGTGTTTTTTATTTAGAATTAAGTGCTTTTTATTTAGAATTCAGTGTTTATTTATTTAGAATTCAGTGTTTTTTTATTTAGATTTCAGTGTTTTTAATTTAGAATTCAGTGTTTTTTATTTAGAATTCAGTGCTTTTTATTTAGAATTCAGTGTTTATTTATTTAGAATTCAGTGTTTTTTTATTTAGAAATCAGTGTAATTATTTAGAATTCAGTGTTTTTTATTTAGACTTCAGTGTTTTTTTTATTTAGAATTCAGTGTAATTATTTAGAATTCAGTGTGTTTAATTTAGAATACAGTGTTTTTAATTTAGAATTCAGTGGTTTTTATTTAGAATTCAGTGTTTTGTATTGAGAATTTGGATTTTTTTTTAGAAGTCATTCTTTTTCTATTTAGAATTCAGTCCTTTTTAATTTAGAATTTGGTATTTTTTATTTAGACTTCAGTGTTTTTTTATTTCGAAATCAGTGCTTTTTTATTTAGAATTTGGTGTTTTCATTTAGAATTCAGTGTTTTTTTATTTAGAATTCAGTGCTTTTTTTAAATGTAGAATCCAGTGTATTTTTATTAGATTTCAGTGTTTTTCATTGAGAATTTGGTGTTTTTATTTAGAATTGTGTGTTTTATTTAGAATTCAGTGTTTTTTATTCAGAATTTGGTGTTTTTTATTTAGAAGTCAGTGCTTTTTATTCAGAAAATTGTGCTTTTTTTTAGATTTGTGATTTTATTAGATGTTGGTGCTTTTTTAGAATCCAGTGTTTTTAATTTAGAATTCAGTGTTTTTTATTTAGAATTCACTGCTTTTAATTTAGAATTCAGTGCTTTTTATATTGAATTCAGTGTTTTTTAATTTAGAATTCAGTGTAATTATTTAGAATTCAGTGTTTTTTATTTAGCATACAGTGTTTTTAATTTAGAATTCATTGTTTTCTATTGAGAATTTGGATTTTTTTTAGAATTCAGTGTTTTTCTAATTAGAATTCAGTAGTTTTTTTATTTAGAATTTGGTGTTTTTTATTTAGACTTCAGTTCTTTTTATTTAGAATTCAGTGCTTTTTTATTTAGAATTCAGTGTAATTATATAGAATTCAGTGTGTTTTATTTAGAATACAGTGTTTTTAATTTAGAATTCAGTGGTTTTTATTTAGAATTCAGTGTTTTGTATTGAGCAATTGGATTTTTTTTAGAAGTCATTCTTTTTCTATTTAGAATTCAGTGCTTTTTAATTTAGAATTTGGTGTTTTTTATTTAGACTTCAGAGTTTTTTTTTATTTCGAAATCAGTGCTTTTTTATTTAGAATTTGGTGTTTTCATTTAGAATTCAGTGTTTTTTATTTAGAATTCAGTGTTTTTTTAAATGTAGAATCCAGTGTATTTTTATTAGAATTCAGTGTTTTTTAATTAGAATTTGGTGTTTTTATTTAGAATTGTGTGTTTTATTTAAAAATTCAGTGTTTTTTATTCAGAATCTGGTGTTTTTTATTTAGAATTCAGTGCTTTTTAAAATTTAGAATCCAGTGTATTTTTATTAGAATTCAGTGTTTTTTAATTAGAATTTGGTGTTTTTATTTAGAATTGTGTGTTTTATTTAGAATTCAGTGTTTTTATTCAGAATTTGGTGTTTTTTATTTAGAAGTCAGTGCTTTTCATTCAGAAAATTGTGCTTTTTTTTAGATTTGTGTTTTTTATTAGATGTTGGTGCATTTTTAGAATCCAGTGTTTTTGATGTAGAATTCAGTGTTTTTTATTTAGAATTCACTGCTTTTAATTTAGAATTCAGTGCTTTTTATTTTGAATTCAGTGTTTTTTAATTTAGAATACAGTGTAATTATTTAGAATTCAGTGTTTTTTATTTAGCATACAGTGTTTTTAATTTAGAATTCAGTGATTTTATTTAGAATTCAGTGTTTTCTATTGAGAATTTGGATTTTTTTTAGAAGTCAGTGTTTTTCTAATTAGAATTCAGTAGTTTTTTTATTTAGAATTTGGGGTTTTTTATTTAGACTTCAGTGCTTTTTATTTAGAATTCAGTGCATTTTTTTAGAATTCAGTGTTTTTTTATTTAGAATTTATTGTTTTTTATTTAGAATTCAGTGTTTTTATTTAGAATTCAGTGTTTTTTATTTAGAATTTTTTTTATTTAGACTTCAGTGCTTTTTATTTAGAATTCAGTGCTTTTTTTATTTAGAATTCAGTGTTTTTTATTTAGAATTTATTGTTTTTTAATTTAGAATTCAGTGTTTTTATTTAGAATTCAGTGTTTTTATTTAGAATTTGGATTTTTATTTAGAATTCAGTGTTTTTTATTTAGAAGTCAGTGCTTTTTATTCAGAATTTGGTGTTTTTTATTTAGAAGTCAGTGTTTTTTATTCAGAAAATTGTGCTTTTTTTAGATTTGTGTTTTTTATTAGATGTTGGTCCTTTTTTAGAATCCAGTGTTTTTAATTTAGAATTAGTGTTTTTTATTTAGAATTCAGTGCTTTTTATTTAGAATTCAGTGCTTTTTATTTTGAATTCAGTGTTTTTATTTAGAATTCAGTGCTTTTTTAATTTAGAATTTGGTGTTTTTTATTTAGAATTCAGTGTTTATTAATTAGAATTCAGTGTTTTTATTCAGAATTTGGTGTATTTTATTTCGAATTAAGTGTTTTTTATTTAGATTTCAGTGTTTTTAATTTAGAATTCAGTGTTTTTTATTTAGAATTCAGTGCTTTTTATTTAGAATTCAGTGTTTATTTATTTAGAATTCAGTGTTGTTTTATTTAGAATTCAGTGTAATTATTTAGAATTCAGTGTTTTTTATTTAGAATTAAGTGTTTTTTTTATTTAGAATTCAGTGTAATTATTTAGAATTCAGTGTGTTTTATTTAGAATACAGTGTTTTTAATTTAGAATTCAGTGGTTTTTATTTAGAATTCAGTGTTTTGTATTGAGAATTTGGAATTTTTTTAGAAGTCATTCTTTTTCTATTTAGAATTCAGTGCTTTTTAATTTAGAATTTGGTGTTTTTTATTTAGACTTCAGTGTTTTTTTATTTCGAAATCAGTGCTTTTTTATTTAGAATTTGGTGTTTTAATTTAGAATTGTGTGTTTTATTTAAAAATTCAGTGTTTTTTATTCAGAATTTGGTGTTTTTTATTTAGAAGTCAGTGCTTTTCATTCAGAAAATTGTGCTTTTTTTTTAGATTTGTGTTTTTTATTAGATGTTGGTGCATTTTAGAATCCAGTGTTTTTAATGTAGAATTCAGTGTTTTTTATTTAGAATTCACTGCTTTTAATTTAGAATTCAGTGCTTTTTATTTTGAATTCAGTGTTTTTTTAATTTAGAATACAGTGTAATTATTTAGAATTCAGTGTTTTTTTATTTAGCATACAGTGTTTTTAATTTAGAATTCAGTGATTTTATTTAGAATTCAGTGTTTTCTATTGAGAATTTGGATTTTTTTTAGAATTCAGTGTTTTTCTAATTAGAATTCAGTAGTTTTTTTATTTAGAATTTGGAGTTTTTTATTTAGACTTCAGTGCTTTTTATTTAGAATTCAGTGCATTTTTTTAGAATTCAGTGTTTTTTTATTTAGAATTTATTGTTTTTTAATTAGAATTCAGTGTTTTTATTTAGAATTCAGTGTTTTTTATTTAGAATTTTTTTTATTTAGACTTCAGTGCTTTTTATTTAGAATTCAGTGCTTTTTTATTTAGAATTCAGTGTTTTTTATTTAGAATTTATTGTTTTTTAATTTAGAATTCAGTGTTTTTATTTAGAATTCAGTGTTTTTATTTAGAATTTGGTTTTTTATTTAGAATTCAGTGTTTTTTATTTAGAAGTCAGTGCTTTTTATTCAGAATTTGGTGTTTTTTATTTAGAAGTCAGTGCTTTTTATTCAGAAAATTGTGCTTTTTTTAGATTTGTGTTTTTTATTAGATGTTGGTGCTTTTTTAGAATCCAGTGTTTTTAATTTAGAATTAGTGTTTTTTATTTAGAATTCAGTGCTTTTTAATTAGAATTCAGTGCTTTTTATTTTGAATTCAGTGTTTTTATTTAGAATTCAGTGCTTTTTTAATTTAGAATTTGGTGTTTTTTATTTAGAAATCAGTGTTTATTAATTAGAATTCAGTGTTTTTATTCAGAATTTGGTGTATTTTATTTCGAATTAAGTGTTTTTTATTTAGATTTCAGTGTTTTTAATTTAGAATTCAGTGTTTTTTATTTAGAATTCAGTGCTTTTTATTTAGAATTCAGTGTTTATTTATTTAGAATTCAGTGTTGTTTTATTTAGAATTCAGTGTAATTATTTAGAATTCAGTGTTTTTTATTTAGAATTCAGTGTTTTTTTTATTCAGAATTCAGTGTAATTATTTAGAATTCAGTGTGTTTTATTTAGAATACAGTGTTTTTAATTTAGAATTCAGTGGTTTTTATTTAGAATTCAGTGTTTTGTATTGAGAATTTGGTGTTTTTTATTTAGATTTCAGTGTTTTTTTATTTCGAAATCAGTGCTTTTTTATTTAGAATTTGGTGTTTTAATTTAGAATTCAGTGCTTTTTTATTTAGAATTCAGTGGTTTTTTTATTTAGAATTTATTGTATTTTATGTAGAATTCAGTGTTTTTATTTAGAATTCAGTGTTTTTTTTATTTAGAATGTGTTTTTTTTATTTAGAATTCCATGTTTTTTATTTAGAAGTCAGTGCTTTTTATTCAAAAAACTGTGCTTTTTTTAGAATTTTGTTTTTATTAGATGTTGGTGCTTTTTTAGAATTCAGTGTTTTTTATTTAGAATTCAGTGCTTTTTATTTAGAATTCAGTGCTTCATTATTTAGAATTCAGTGTTTATTTATTTAGAACTCAGTGTTTATTTATTTAGAATACAGTGTTTTTAATTTAGAATTCAGTGGTTTTTATTTAGAATTCAGTGTTTTGTATTGAGAATTTGGTGTTTTTTATTTAGATTTCAGTGTTTTTTTATTTCGAAATCAGTGCTTTTTTATTTAGAATTTGGTGTTTTAATTTAGAATTCAGTGCTTTTTTATTTAGAATTCAGTGGTTTTTTTATTTAGAATTTATTGTATTTTATGTAGAATTCAGTGTTTTTATTTAGAATTCAGTGTTTTTTTTATTTAGAATGTGTTTTTTTTATTTAGAATTCCATGTTTTTTATTTAGAAGTCAGTGCTTTTTATTCAAAAAACTGTGCTTTTTTTAGAATTTTGTTTTTATTAGATGTTGGTGCTTTTTTAGAATTCAGTGTTTTTTATTTAGAATTCAGTGCTTTTTATTTAGAATTCAGTGCTTCATTATTTAGAATTCAGTGTTTATTTATTTAGAACTCAGTGTTTATTTATTTAGAATACAATGTTTTTCATTTAGAATTCAGCGTTTTTTTAATTTAGAATTCAGTGTAATTATTTAGAATTCAGTGGTTTTTATTTAGAATACAGTGTTTTTAATATAGAATACAGTGTTTTTAATTTAGAATTCAGTGGTTTTTATTTAGAATTCAGTGTTTTGTAATGAGAACATGGATATTTTTTTAGAATTCACTCATTTTCTATTTAGAATTCAGTGCTTTTTTAATTCAGCATTTGGTGTTTTTTATTTAGAATTCAGTGTTTTTTAATTAGAATTCAGTGTTTTTAATTCAGAATTTGGTGTTTTTTATTTAGAATTAAGTGCTTTTTATTTAGAATTCAGTGTTTATTTATTTAGAATTCAGTGTTTTTTTATTTAGATTTCAGTGTTTTTAATTTAGAATTCAGTGTTTTTTATTTAGAATTCAGTGCTTTTTATTTAGAATTCAGTGTTTATTTATTTAGAATTCAGTGTTTTTTTATTTAGAAATCAGTGTAATTATTTAGAATTCAGTGTTTTTTATTTAGACTTCAGTGTTTTTTTTATTTAGAATTCAGTGTAATTATTTAGAATTCAGTGTGTTTTCTTTAGAATACAGTGTTTTTAATTTAGAATTCAGTGGTTTTTATTTAGAATTCAGTGTTTTGTATTGAGAATTTGGATTTTTTTAGAAGTCATTCTTTTTCTATTTAGAATTCAGTCCTTTTTAATTTAGAATTTGATGTTTTTTATTTAGACTTCAGTGTTTTTTTATTTCGAAATCAGTGCTTTTTTATTTAGAATTTGGTGTTTTCATTTAGAATTCAGTGTTTTTTTATTTAGAATTCAGTGCTTTTTTTAAATGTAGAATCCAGTGTATTTTTATTAGATTTCAGTGTTTTTCAATGAGAATTTGGTGTTTTTATTTAGAATTGTGTGTTTTATTTAGAATTCAGTGTTTTTTATTCAGAATTTGGTGTTTTTTATTTAGAAGTCAGTGCTTTTTATTCAGAAAATTGTGCTTTTTTTTAGATTTGTGATTTTATTAGATGTTGGTGCTTTTTTAGAATCCAGTGTTTTTAATTTAGAATTCAGTGTTTTTTATTTAGAATTCACTGCTTTTAATTTAGAATTCAGTGCTTTTTATATTGAATTCAGTGTTTTTTAATTTAGAATTCAGTGTAATTATTTAGAATTCAGTGTTTTTTATTTAGCATACAGTGTTTTTAATTTAGAATTCATTGTTTTCTATTGAGAATTTGGATTTTTTTTAGAATTCAGTGTTTTTCTAATTAGAATTCAGTAGTTTTTTTATTTAGAATTTGGTGTTTTTTATTTAGACTTCAGTTCTTTTTATTTAGAATTCAGTGCTTTTTTATTTAGAATTCAGTGTAATTATATAGAATTCAGTGTGTTTTATTTAGAATACAGTGTTTTTAATTTAGAATTCAGTGGTTTTTATTTAGAATTCAGTGTTTTGTATTGAGAAATTGGATTTTTTTTAGAAGTCATTCTTTTTCTATTTAGAATTCAGTGCTTTTTAATTTAGAATTTGGTGTTTTTTATTTAGACTTCAGAGTTTTTTTTATTTCGAAATCAGTGCTTTTTTATTTAGAATTTGGTGTTTTCATTTAGAATTCAGTGTTTTTTTATTTAGAATTCAGTGTTTTTTTAAATGTAGAATCCAGTGTATTTTTATTAGAATTCAGTGTTTTTTAATTAGAATTTGGTGTTTTTATTTAGAATTGTGTGTTTTATTTAAAAATTCAGTGTTTTTTATTCAGAATCTGGTGTTTTTTATTTAGAATTCAGTGCTTTTTAAAATTTAGAATCCAGTGTATTTTTATTAGAATTCAGTGTTTTTTAATTAGAATTTGGTGTTTTTATTTAGAATTGTGTGTTTTATTTAGAATTCAGTGTTTTTATTCAGAATTTGGTGTTTTTTATTTAGAAGTCAGTGCTTTTCATTCAGAAAATTGTGCTTTTTTTTAGATTTGTGTTTTTTATTAGATGTTGGTGCATTTTTAGAATCCAGTGTTTTTGATGTAGAATTCAGTGTTTTTTATTTAGAATTCACTGCTTTTAATTTAGAATTCAGTGCTTTTTATTTTGAATTCAGTGTTTTTTAATTTAGAATACAGTGTAATTATTTAGAATTCAGCGTTTTTTATTTAGCATACAGTGTTTTTAATTTAGAATTCAGTGATTTTATTTAGAATTCAGTGTTTTCTATTGAGAATTTGGATTTTTTTTAGAAGTCAGTGTTTTTCTAATTAGAATTCAGTAGTTTTTTTATTTAGAATTTGGGGTTTTTTATTTAGACTTCAGTGCTTTTTATTTAGAATTCAGTGCATTTTTTTAGAATTCAGTGTTTTTTTATTTAGAATTTATTGTTTTTTATTTAGAATTCAGTGTTTTTATTTAGAATTCAGTGTTTTTTATTTAGAATTTTTTTTATTTAGACTTCAGTGCTTTTTATTTAGAATTCAGTGCTTTTTTTATTTAGAATTCAGTGTTTTTTTATTTAGAATTTATTGTTTTTTAATTTAGAATTCAGTGTTTTTATTTAGAATTCAGTGTTTTTATTTAGAATTCAGTGTTTTTATTTAGAATTTGGATTTTTATTTAGAATTCAGTGTTTTTTATTTAGAAGTCAGTGCTTTTTATTCAGAATTTGGTGTTTTTTATTTAGAAGTCAGTGCTTTTTATTCAGAAAATTGTGCTTTTTTTAGATTTGTGTTTTTTATTAGATGTTGGTCCTTTTTTAGAATCCAGTGTTTTTAATTTAGAATTAGTGTTTTTTATTTAGAATTCAGTGCTTTTTATTTAGAATTCAGTGCTTTTTATTTTGAATTCAGTGTTTTTATTTAGAAATCAGTGCTTTTTTAATTTAGAATTTGGTGTTTTTTATTTAGAATTCAGTGTTTATTAATTAGAATTCAGTGTTTTTATTCAGAATTTGGTGTATTTTATTTCGAATTAAGTGTTTTTTATTTAGATTTCAGTGTTTTTAATTTAGAATTCAGTGTTTTTTATTTAGAATTCAGTGCTTTTTATTTAGAATTCAGTGTTTATTTATTTAGAATTCAGTGTTGTTTTATTTAGAATTCAGTGTAATTATTTAGAATTCAGTGTTTTTTATTTAGAATTCAGTGTTTTTAATTTAGAATTCAGTGGTTTTTATTTAGAATTCAGTGTTTTGTATTGAGAATTTGGAATTTTTTTAGAAGTCATTCTTTTTCTATTTAGAATTCAGTGCTTTTTAATTTAGAATTTGGTGTTTTTTATTTAGACTTCAGTGTTTTTTTTATTTAGAATTCAGTGTTTTTTTAAATGTAGAATCCAGTGTATTTTTATTAGAATTCAGTGTTTTTTAATTAGAATTTGGTGTTTTTATTTAGAATTGTGTGTTTTATTTAAAAATTCAGTGTTTTTTATTCAGAATCTGGTGTTTTTTATTTAGAATTCAGTGCTTTTTAAAATTTAGAATCCAGTGTATTTTTATTAGAATTCAGTGTTTTTTAATTAGAATTTGGTGTTTTTATTTAGAATTGTGTGTTTTATTTAGAATTCAGTGTTTTTATTCAGAATTTGGTGTTTTTTATTTAGAAGTCAGTGCTTTTCATTCAGAAAATTGTGCTTTTTTTTAGATTTGTGTTTTTTATTAGATGTTGGTGCATTTTTAGAATCCAGTGTTTTTGATGTAGAATTCAGTGTTTTTTATTTAGAATTCACTGCTTTTAATTTAGAATTCAGTGCTTTTTATTTTGAATTCAGTGTTTTTTAATTTAGAATACAGTGTAATTATTTAGAATTCAGTGTTTTTTATTTAGCATACAGTGTTTTTAATTTAGAATTCAGTGATTTTATTTAGAATTCAGTGTTTTCTAATGAGAATTCGGATTTTTTTTAGAATTCAGTGTTTTTCTAATTAGAATTCAGTAGTTTTTTTTATTTAGAATTTGGGGTTTTTTATTTAGACTTCAGTGCTTTTTATTTAGAATTCAGTGCATTTTTTTAGAATTCAGTGTTTTTTTATTTAGAATTTATTGTTTTTTATTTAGAATTCAGTGTTTTTATTTAGAATTCAGTGTTTTTTATTTAGAATTTTTTTTAATTTAGACTTCAGTGCTTTTTATTTAGAATTCAGTGCTTTTTTTATTTAGAATTCAGTGTTTTTATTTAGAATTTGGTTTTTTATTTAGAATTCAGTGTTTTTTATTTAGAAGTCAGTGCTTTTTATTCAGAATTTGGTGTTTTTTATTTAGAAGTCAGTGCTTTTTATTCAGAAAATTGTGCTTTTTTTAGATTTGTGTTTTTTATTAGATGTTGGTGCTTTTTTAGAATCCAGTGTTTTTAATTTAGAATTAGTGTTTTTTATTTAGAATTCAGTGCTTTTTATTTAGAATTCAGTGCTTTTTATTTTGAATTCAGTGTTTTTATTTAGAATTCAGTGCTTTTTTAATTTAGAATTTGGTGTTTTTTATTTAGAATTCAGTGTTTATTAATTAGAATTCAGTGTTTTTATTCAGAATTTGGTGTATTTTATTTCGAATTAAGTGTTTTTTATTTAGATTTCAGTGTTTTTAATTTAGAATTCAGTGTTTTTTATTTAGAATTCAGTGCTTTTTATTTAGAATTCAGTGTTTATTTATTTAGAATTCAGTGTTGTTTTATTTAGAATTCAGTGTAATTATTTAGAATTCAGTGTTTTTTATTTAGAATTCAGTGTAATTATTTAGAATTCAGTGTAATTATTTAGAATTCAGTGTGTTTTATTTAGAATACAGTGTTTTTAATTTAGAATTCAGTGGTTTTTATTTAGAATTCAGTGTTTTGTATTGAGAATTTGGAATTTTTTTAGAAGTCATTCTTTTTCTATTTAGAATTCAGTGCTTTTTAATTTAGAATTTGGTGTTTTTTATTTAGACTTCAGTGTTTTTTTAATTTCGAAATCAGTGCTTTTTTATTTAGAATTTGGTGTTTTAATTTAGAATTGTGTGTTTTATTTAAAAATTCAGTGTTTTTTATTCAGAATTTGGTGTTTTTTATTTAGAAGTCAGTGCTTTTCATTCAGAAAATTGTGCTTTTTTTTAGATTTGTGTTTTTTATTAGATGTTGGTGCATTTTTAGAATCCAGTGTTTTTAATGTAGAATTCAGTGTTTTTTATTTAGAATTCACTGCTTTTAATTTAGAATTCAGTGCTTTTTATTTTGAATTCAGTGTTTTTTAATTTAGAATACAGTGTAATTATTTAGAATTCAGTGTTTTTATTTAGCATACAGTGTTTTTAATTTAGAATTCAGTGATTTTATTTAGAATTCAGTGTTTTCTATTGAGAATTTGGATTTTTTTTAGAATTCAGTGTTTTTCTAATTAGAATTCAGTAGTTTTTTTATTTAGAATTTGGAGTTTTTTATTTAGACTTCAGTGCTTTTTATTTAGAATTCAGTGCATTTTTTTAGAATTCTGTGTTTTTTTATTTAGAATTTATTGTTTTTTATTTAGAATTCAGTGTTTTTATTTAGAATTCAGTGTTTTTTATTTAGAATTTTTTTTATTTAGACTTCAGTGCTTTTTATTTAGAATTCAGTGCTTTTTTTATTTAGAATTCAGTGTTTTTTTTATTTAGAATTTATTGTTTTTTAATTTAGAATTCAGTGTTTTTATTTAGAATTCAGTGTTTTTATTTAGAATTTGGTTTTTTATTTAGAATTCAGTGTTTTTTATTTAGAAGTCAGTGCTTTTTATTCAGAATTGGGTTTTTTTTATTTAGAAGTCAGTGCTTTTTATCAGAAAATTGTGCTTTTTTTAGATTTGTGTTTTTTATTAGATGTTGGTGCTTTTTTAGAATCCAGTGTTTTTAATTTAGAATTAGTGTTTTTTATTTAGAATTCAGTGCTTTTTATTTAGAATTCAGTGCTTTTTATTTTGAATTCAGTGTTTTTATTTAGAATTCAGTGCTTTTTTAATTTAGAATTTGGTGTTTTTTATTTAGAATTCAGTGTTTATTAATTAGAATTCAGTGTTTTTATTCAGAATTTGGTGTATTTTATTTCGAATTAAGTGTTTTTTATTTAGATTTCAGTGTTTTTAATTTAGAATTCAGTGTTTTTTATTTAGAATTCAGTGCTTTTTATTTAGAATTCAGTGTTTATTTATTTAGAATTCAGTGTTGTTTTATTTAGAATTCAGTGTAATTATTTAGAATTCAGTGTTTTTTATTTAGAATTCAGTGTTTTTTTATTTAGAATTCAGTGTAATTATTTAGAATTCAGTGTGTTTTATTTAGAATACAGTGTTTTTAATTTAGAATTCAGTGGTTTTTATTTAGAATTCAGTGTTTTGTATTGAGAATTTGGAATTTTTTTAGAAGTCATTCTTTTTCTATTTAGAATTCAGTGCTTTTTAATTTAGAATTTGGTGTTTTTTATTTAGACTTCAGTGTTTTTTTATTTCGAAATCAGTGCTTTTTTATTTAGAATTTGGTGTTTTAATTTAGAATTGTGTGTTTTATTTAAAAATTCAGTGTTTTTTATTCAGAATTTGGTGTTTTTTTTAGAAGTCAGTGCTTTTTATTTAGAATTTATTGTTTTTTTATTTAGAATTCAGTGTTTTTATTTAGAATTCAGTGTTTTTATTTAGAATTTGTTTTTTTATTTAGAATTCAGTGTTTTTTATTTAGAAGTCAGTGCTTTTTATTCAGAATTTGGTGTTTTTTATTTAGAAGTCAGTGCTTTTTATTCAGAAAATTGTGCTTTTTTTAGATTTGTGTTTTTTATTAGATGTTGGTGCTTTTTTAGAATCCAGTGTTTTTAATTTAGAATCAGTGTTTTTTATTTAGAATTCACTGCTTTTAATTTAGAATTCAGTGCTTTTTATGTTGAATTCAGTGTTTTTTAATTTAGAATTCAGTGTAATTATTTAGAATTCATTGTTTTTTATTTAGCATACAGTGTTTTTAATTTAGAATTCAGTGTTTTCTATTGAGAATTTGGATTTATTTAGAATTCAGTGTTTTTCTAATTAGAATTCAGTACTTTTTTTATTTAGAATTTGGTGTTTTTTATTTAGACTTCAGTGCTTTTTATTTAGAAGACAGTGCTTTTTTATTTAGAATTTGGTGTTTTTTTATTTAGAATTTATTGTTTTTTATTTAGAATTCAGTGTTTTTATTTAGAATTCAGTGTTTTTTATTTAGAATTTGTTTTTTTATTTAGAATTCAGTGTTTTTTATTTAGTAGTCAGTGATTTTTATTCAGAAATTGGTGTTTTTTATTTAGAAGTCAGTGCTTTTTATTCAGAAAATTGTGCTTTTTTAAGATTTGTGTTTTTTATTAGATGTTGGTGCTTTTTTAGAATCCAGTGTTTTTAATTTAGAATTCAGTGTTTTTTATTTAGAATTCAGTGCTTTTTATTTTGAATTCAGTGCTTTTTATTTTGAATTCAGTGTTTATTTATTGAGAATTCAGTGTTTTTTTTATTTATAATTCAGTGCTTTTTTAAATTTAGAATCCAGTGTATTTTTATTAGAATTCAGTGTTTTTTAATTAGAATTCAGTGTTTTTTACTCAGAATTTGGTGTTTTTTATTTAGAATTAAGTGTTTTTATTTAGAATTCAGTGTTTTTAATTTAGAATTCAGTGTTTTTTATTTAGAATTCAGTGCTTTTTATTTAGAATTCAGTGTTTTGTATTGAGAATTTGGATATTTTTTTTAGAAATCAGTCTTTTTCTATTTAGAATTCATTGCTTTTTAATTTAGAATTTGGTGTTTTTTATTTAGACTTAGGTGTTTTTTTTCGAATTCAGTGCTTTTTTTAATTAGAATTTGGTGTTTTTATTTAGAATTCAGTGTTTTTTAATTAGAATTTGGTGTTTTATTTAGAATTGTGTGTTTTATTTAGAATTCAGTGTTTTTTATTCAGAAAATTGTGCTTTTTGTTAGATTTGTGTGTTTTAGTAGATGTTGCTGCTTTTTTAGAATCCAGTGTTTTTAATTTAGAATTAGTGTTTTTATTTAGACTTAAGTGTTTTTTTTTATTTCGAATTCAGTGCTTTTCTATTTAGAATTTGGTGTTTTTATTTAGAATTCAGTGTTTTTTTATTTAGAATTCAGTGCTTTTTTAAATTTAGAATCCAGTGTATTTTTATTAGAATTCAGTATTTTGTATTGAGAATTTGGATTTTTTTAGAAGTCATTCTTTTTCTATTTAGAATTCAGTGCTTTTTAATTTAGAATTTGGTGTTTTTTATTTAGACTTCAGTGTTTTTTTATTTCGAAATCAGTGCTTTTTCATTTAGAATTTGGTGTTTTCATTTAGAATTCAGTGTTTTTTTATTTAGAATTCAGTGATTTTTTTAAATGTAGAATCCAGTGTATTTTTATTAGAATTCAGTGTTTTTTAATTAGAATTTGGTGTTTTTATTTAGAATTGTGTGTTTTATTTAAAAATTCAGTGTTTTTTATTCAGAATTTGGTGTTTTTTATTTAGAAGTCAGTGCTTTTTATTCAGAAAATTGTGCTTTTTTTTAGATTTGTGTTTTTTATTAGATGTTGGTGCATTTTTAGAATCCAGTGTTTTTATTTTAGAATTCAGTGTTTTTTATTTAGAATTCACTGCTTTTAATTTAGAATTCAGTGCTTTTTATTTTGAATTCAGTGTTTTTTAATTTAGAATACAGTGTAATTATTTAGAATTCAGTGTTTTTTATTTAGCATACAGTGTTTTTAATTTAGAATTCAGTGATTTTATTTAGAATTCAGTGTTTTCTATTGAGAATTTGGATTTTTTTAGAATTCAGTGTTTTTCTAATTAGAATTCAGTAGTTTTTTTATTTAGAATTTGGTGTTTTTTATTTAGACTTCAGTGCTTTTTATTTAGAAGACAGTGCTTTTTTATTTAGAATTTGGTGTTTTTTTATTTAGAATTTATTGTTTTTTTATTTAGAATTCAGTGTTTTTATTTAGAATTCAGTGTTTTTTATTTAGAATTTGTTTTTTTATTTAGAATTCAGTGTTTTTTATTTAGTAGTCAGTGATTTTTATACAGAAATTGGTGTTTTTTATTTAGAAGTCAGTGCTTTTTATTCAGAAAATTGTGCTTTTTTAAGATTTGTGTTTTTTATTAGATGTTGGTGCTTTTTTAGAATCCAGTGTTTTTAATTTAGAATTCAGTGTTTTTTATTTAGAATTCAGTGCTTTTTATTTTGAATTCAGTGCTTTTTATTTTGAATTCAGTGTTTATTTATTGAGAATTCAGTGTTTTTTTAATTTATAATTCCGTGCTTTTTTAAATTTAGAATCCAGTGTATTTTTATTAGAATTCAGTGTTTTTTAATTAGAATTCAGTGTTTTTTACTCAGAATTTGGTGTTTTTTATTTAGAATTAAGTGTTTTTATTTAGAATTCAGTGTTTTTAATTTAGAATTCAGTGTTTTTTATTTAGAATTCAGTGCTTTTTATTTAGAATTCAGTGTTTTGTATTGAGAATTTGGATATTTTTTTTTAGAAATCAGTCTTTTTCTATTTAGAATTCAGTGCTTTTTAATTTAGAATTTGGTGTTTTTATTTAGACTTAGGTGTTTTTTTTCGAATTCAGTTCTTTTTTAATTAGAATTTGGTGTTTTTATTTAGAATTCAGTGTTTTTTATTTAGAATTCAGTGCTTTTTTAAATTTAGAATCCAGTGTATTTTTATTAGAATTCAGTGTTTTTTAATTAGAATTTGGTGTTTTATTTAGAATTGTGTGTTTTATTTAGAATTCAGTGTTTTTTATTCAGAAAATTGTGCTTTTTGTTAGATTTGTGTGTTTTAGTAGATGTTGCTGCTTTTTTAGAATCCAGTGTTTTTAATTTAGAATTAGTGTTTTTATTTAGACTTAAGTGTTTTTTTTTATTTCGAATTCAGTGCTTTTCTATTTAGAATTTGGTGTTTTTATTTAGAATTCAGTGTTTTTTTATTTAGAATTCAGTGCTTTTTTAAATTTAGAATCCAGTGTATTTTTATTAGAATTCAGTATTTTGTATTGAGAATTTGGATTTTTTTTAGAAGTCATTCTTTTTCTATTTAGAATTCAGTGCTTTTTAATGTAGAATTTGTTGTTTTTTATTTAGACTTCAGTGTTTTTTTATTTCGAAATCAGTGCTTTTTCATTTAGAATTTGGTGTTTTAATTTAGAATTCAGTGTTTTTTTATTTAGAATTCAGTGATTTTTAATTAGAATTTGGTGTTTTTATTTAGAATTGTGTGTTTTATTTAAAAATTCAGTGTTTTTTATTCAGAATTTGGTGTTTTTTATTTAGAAGTCAGTGCTTTTTATTCAGAAAATTGTGCTTTTTTTTAGATTTGTGTTTTTTATTAGATGTTGGTGCATTTTTAGAATCCAGTGTTTTTAATTTAGAATTCAGTGTTTTTTATTTAGAATTCACTGCTTTTAATTTAGAATTCAGTGCTTTTTATTTTGAATTCAGTGTTTTTTAATTTAGAATACAGTGTAATTATTTAGAATTCAGTGTTTTTTATTTAGCATACAGTGTTTTTAATTTAGAACTCAGTGATTTTATTTAGAATTCAGTGTTTTCTATTGAGAATTTGGATTTTTTTAGAATTCAGTGTTTTTCTAATTAGAATTCAGTAGTTTTTTTATTTAGAATTTGGTGTTTTTTATTTAGACTTCAGTGCTTTTTATTTAGAATTCAGTGCTTTTTAATTTAGAATTTGGTGTTTTTTATTTAGACTTCAGTGTTTTTTTATTTCAAAATCAGTGCTTTTTCATTTAGAATTTGGTGTTTTCATTTAGAATTCAGTGTTTTTTTATTTAGAATTCAGTGATTTTTTTAAATGTAGAATCCAGTGTATTTTTATTAGAATTCAGTGTTTTTTAATTAGAATTTGGTGTTTTATTTAGAATTGTGTGTTTTATTTAAAAATTCAGTGTTTTTTATTCAGAATTTGGTGTTTTTTATTTAGAAGTCAGTTCTTTTTATTCAGAAAATTGTGCTTTTTTTTAGATTTGTATTTTTTATTAGATGTTGGTGCATTTTTAGAATCCAGTGTTTTTAATTTAGAATTCAGTGTTTTTTATTTAGAATTCACTGCTTTTAATTTAGAATTCAGTGCTTTTTATTTTGAATTCAGTGTTTTTTAATTTAGAATACAGTGTAATTATTTAGAATTCAGTGTTTTTTATTTAGCATACAGTGTTTTTAATTTAGAATTCAGTGATTTTATTTAGAATTCAGTGTTTTCTATTGAGAATTTGGATTTTTTTAGAATTCAGTGTTTTTTTATTTAGAATTTGGTGTTTTTTATTTAGACTTCAGTGCTTTTTATTTAGAATTCAGTGCTTTTTTTAGAATTCAGTGTTTTTTTATTTAGAATTTATTGTTTTTTATTTAGAATTCAGTGTTTTTATTTAGAATTCAGTGTTTTTTATTTAGATTTTTTTTTTATTTAGACTTCAGTGCTTTTTATTTAGAATTTAGTGCTTTTTTATTTAGAATTCAGTGTTTTTTATTTAGAATTTATTGTTTTTTAATTTAGAATTCAGTGTTTTTATTTAGAGTTTGGTTTTTTATTTAGAATTCAGTGTTTTTTATTTAGAAGTCAGTGCTTTTTATTCAGAATTTGGTATTTTTTATTTAGAAGTCAGTGCTTTTTATTCAGAAAATTGTGCTTTTTTTAGATTTGTGTTTTTTATTAGATGTTGGTGCTTTTTTAGAATCCAGTGTTTTTTATTTAGAATTCACTGCTTTTAATTTAGAATTCAGTGCTTTTTATGTTGAATTCAGTGTTTTTTAATTTTGAAATCAGTGTAATTATTTAGAATTCATTGTTTTTTATTTAGCATACAGTGTTTTTAATTTAGAATTCAGTGTTTTTATTTAGAATTCAGTGTTTTCTATTGAGAATTTAGATTTATTTAGAATTCAGTGTTTTTCTAATTAGAATTCAGTAGTTTTTTTTATTTAGAATTTGGTGTTTTTTATTTAGACTTCAGTGCTTTTTATTTAGAATACAGTGCTTTTTTATTTAGAATTCAGTGTTTTTTATTTAGAATTAGTTTTTTTATTTAGAATTCAGTGTTTTTTATTTAGTAGTCAGTGATTTTTATTCAGAAATTGGTGTTTTTTATTTAGAAGTCAGTGCTTTTTATTTTTGAAAATTGTGCTTTTTTAAGATTTGTGTTTTTTATTAGATATTGGTGCTTTTTTAGAATCCAGTGTTTTTAATTTAGAATTCAGTGTTTTTTATTTAGAATTCAGTGCTTTTTATTTTGAATTCAATGCTTTTTATTTTGAAGTCAGTGTTTATTTATTGAGAATTCAGTGTTTTTTTTATTTATAATTCAGTGCTTTTTTAAATTTAGAATCCAGTGTATTTTTATTAGAATTCAGTGTTTTTTAATTAGAATTCAGTGTTTTTTACTCAGAATTTGGTGTTTTTTATTTAGAATTAAGTGTTTTTTATTTAGAATTCAGTGTTTTTAATTTAGAATTCAGTGTTTTTTATTTAGAATTCAGTGCTTTTTATTTAGAATTCAGTGTTTTGTATTGAGAATTTGGATATTTTTTTTAGAAATCCGTCTTTTTCTATTTAGAATTCAGTGCTTTTTAATTTAGAATTTGGTGTTTTTTTATTTAGACTTAGGTGTTTTTTTTCGAATTCAGTGCTTTTTTAATTTGAATTTGGTGTTTTTATTTAGAATTCAGTGGTTTTTTATTTAGAATTCAGTGCTTTTTTAAATTTAGAATCCAGTGTATTTTTATTAGAATTCAGTGTTTTTTAATTAGAATTTGGTGTTTTTATTTAGAATTGTGTGTTTTATTTAGAATTCAGTGTTTTTTATTCAGAAAATTGTGCTTTTTGTTAGATTTGTGTGTTTTAGTAGATGTTGGTGCTTTTTTAGAATCCAGTGTTTTTAATTTAGAATTAGTGTTTTTATTTAGACTTAAGTGTTTTTTTTTATTTCGAATTCAGTGCTTTTCTATTTAGAATTTGGTGTTTTTATTTAGAATTCAGTGGTTTTTTATTTAGAATTCAGTGCTTTTTTAAATTTAGAATCCAGTGTATTTTTATTAGAATTCAGTATTTTGTATTGAGAATTTGGATTTTTTTTAGAAGTCATTCTTTTTCTATTTAGAATTCAGTGCTTTTTAATTTAGAATTTGGTGTTTTTTATTTAGACTTCAGTGTTTTTTTATTTCGAAATCAGTGCTTTTTCATTTAGAATTTGGTGTTTTCATTTAGAATTCAGTGTTTTTTTATTTAGAATTCAGTGATTTTTTTAAATGTAGAATCCAGTGTATTTTTATTAGAATTCAGTGTTTTTTAATTAGAATTTGGTGTTTTTATTTAGAATTGTGTGTTTTATTTAAAAAATTCAGTGTTTTTTATTCAGAATTTGGTGTTTTTTATTTAGAAGTCAGGGCTTTTCATTCAGAAAATTGTGCTTTTTTTAGATTTGTGTTTTTTATTAGATGTTGGTGCATTTTTAGAATCCAGTGTTTTTAATGTAGAATTCAGTGTTTTTTATTTAGAATTCACTGCTTTTAACTTAGAATTCAGTGCTTTTTATTTTGAATTCAGTGTTTTTTAATTTAGAATACAGTGTAATTATTTAGAATTCAGTGTTTTTTATTTAGCATACAGTGTTTTTAATTTAGAATTCAGTGATTTTATTTAGAATTCAGTGTTTTCTATTGAGAATTTGGATTTTTTTAAGAATTCAGTGTTTTTCTAATTAGAATTCAGTAGTTTTTTTATTTAGAATTTGGGGTTTTTTATTTAGACTTCAGTGCTTTTTATTTAGAATTCAGTGCATTTTTTTAGAATTCAGTGTTTTTTTATTTAGAATTTATTGTTTTTTATTTAGAATTCAGTGTTTTTATTTAGAATTCAGTGTTTTTTATTTAGAATTTTTTTTTATTTAGACTTCAGTGCTTTTTATTTAGAATTCAGTGCTTTTTTTATTTAGAATTCAGTGTTTTTTATTTAGAATTTATTGTTTTTTAATTTAGAATTCAGTGTTTTTATTTAGAATTCAGTGTTTTTATTTAGAATTTGGTTTTTTATTTAGAATTCAGTGTTTTTTATTTAGAAGTCAGTGCTTTTTATTCAGAATTTGGTGTTTTTTATTTAGAAGTCAGTGCTTTTTATTCAGAAAATTGTGCTTTTTTTAGATTTGTGTTTTTTATTAGATGTTGGTGCTTTTTTAGAATCCAGTGTTTTTAATTTAGAATTAGTGTTTTTTATTTAGACTTCAGTGCTTTTTATTTAGAATTCAGTGCTTTTTTTTAGAAGTCAGTGCTTTTTATTCAGAAAATTGTGCTTTTTTTTAGAATTGTGTTTTTATTAGATGTTGGTGCTTTTTTAGAATTCATTGTTTTTTATTTAGAATTCAGTGCTTTTTATTTAGAATTCAGTGCTTCTTTATTTAGAATTCAGTGTTTATTTATTTAGAATTCAGTGTTTATTTATTTAGAATACAATGTTTTTCATTTAGAATTCAGTGTTTTTTTAATTTAGAATTCAGTGTAATTATTTAGAAATCAGTGGTTTTTATTTAGAATACAGTGTTTTTTATTTAGAATTCAGTGGTTTTTATTTAGAATTCAGTGTTTTGTATTGAGAACTTGGATATTTTTTTAGAATTCAGTCATTTTCTATTTAGAATTCAGTGCTTTTTTAATTTAGCATTTGGTGTTTTTTTATTTAGAATTCAGTGTTTTTTAATTAGAATTCAGTGTTTTTAATTCAGAATTTGGTGTTTTTTATTTTAGAATTAAGTGTTTTTTATTTAGATTTCAATGTTTTTAATTTAGAATTCAGTGTTTTTATTTAGAATTCAGTGCTTTTTATTTAGAATTCAGTGTTTATTTATTTAGAATTCAGTGTTTTTTAATTAGAATTCAGTGTTTTTAATTCAGAATTTGGTGTTTTTTATTTAGAATTAAGTGTTTTTTATTTAGATTTCATTGTTTTTAATTTAGAATTCAGTGTTTTTTATTTAGAATTCAGTGCTTTTTATTTAGAATTCAGTGTTTATTTATTTAGAATTCAGTGTTTTTTTATTTAGAATTCAGTGTAATTATTTAGAATTCAGTGTTTTTTATTTAGACTTCAGTGTTTTTTATTTAGAATTCAGTGTAATTATTTAGAATTCAGTGTGTTTTATTTAGAATACAGTGTTTTTAATTCAGAATTCAGTGGTTTTTATTTAGAATTCAGTGTTTTGTATTGAGAATTTGGATTTTTTTTAGAAGCCATTCTTTTTCTATTTAGAATTCAGTGCTTTTTAATTTAGAATTTGGTGTTTTTTATTTAGACTTCAGTGTTTTTTTATTTCGAAATCAATGCTTTTTTATGTAGAATTTGGTGTTTGAATTTAGAATTCAGTGGTTTTTTTATTTAGAATTCAGTGCTTTTTTTAACTTAGAATCCAGAGTATTTTTATTAGAATTCAGTGTTTTTAATTAGAATTTGGTGTTTTTATTTAGAATTGTGTGTTTTATTTGGAATTCAGTGTTTTTTTATTCAGAATTTGGTGTTTTTTATTTAGAAGTCAGTGCTTTTTATTCAGAAAATTGTGCTTTTTTTAGATTTGTATTTTTATTAGATGTTGGTGCTTTTTTAGAATCCAGTGTTTTTCATTTAGAATTCAGTGTTTTTTATTTAGAATTCAGTGCTTTTTATTTAGAATTCAGTGCTTTTTATTTAGAATTCAGTGCTATTTATTTTGAATTCAGTGTTTATTTATTTAGAATTCAGTGTTTTTCTATTTAGAATTCGTGCTTTTAAAATTTTGAATTTGGTGTTTTTTATTTATACTTCAGTGTTTTTTTATTTAGAATTCAGTGCTTTTATTTAGAATTAAGTGTTTTTGATTTAGAATTCAGTGTTTTTTTATTTAGAATTCAGTGCTTTTTTAAATTTAGAATCCAGTGTATTTTTATTAGAATTCAGTGTTTTTTAATTAGAATTCAGTGTTTTTTACTCAGAATTTGGTGTTTTTTATTTAGAATTACGTGTTTTTTTATTTAGAATTCAGTGTTTTTAATTTAGAATTCAGTGTTTTTTATTTAGAATTCAGTGCTTTTTATTTAGAATTCAGTGTTTTGTATTGAGAATTTGGATATTTTTTTAAGAAGTCAGTCTTTTTCTATTTAGAATTCAGTGCTTTTTAATTTAAAATTTGGTGTTTTTTATTAAGACTTCAGTGTTTTTTTATTTCGAATTCAGTGCTTTTTTATTTAGAATTTGGTGTTTTTATTTAGAATTCAGTGTTTTTTATTTAGAATTCAGTGCTTTTTTTAAATTTAGAATCCAGTGTATTTTTATTAGAATTCAGTGTTTTTTAATTAGAATTTGGTGTTTTTATTTAAATTTGTGTTTTATTTAGAATTAGTGTGTTTTATATTCAGAATTTGGTTTTTTTTATTTAGAAGTCAGTGCTTTTTATTCAGAAAATTTTGCTTTTTTTTAGATTTGTGTTTTTATTAGATGTTGGTGCTTTTTTAGAATCCAGTGTTTTTAATTTAGAATTCAGTGTTTTTTATTTAGAATTCACTGCTTTTAATTTAGAATTCAGTGCTTTTTATATTGAATTTAGTGTTTTTTAATTTAGAATTCAGTGTAATTATTTAGAATTCAGTGTTTTCTATTGAGAATTTGGATTTTTTTAGAATTCAGTGTTTTTCTAATTAGAATTCAGTAGTTTTTTTATTTAGAACTTGGTGTTTTTTATTTAGACTTCAGTGCTTTTTATTTAGAATTCAGTGCTTTTTTTTAGAAGTCAGTGCTTTTTATTCAGAAAATTGTGCTTTTTTTTAGAATTGTGTTTTTATTAGATGTTGGTGCTTTTTTAGAATTCATTGTTTTTTATTTAGAATTCAGTGCTTTTTATTTAGAATTCAGTGCTTCTTTATTTAGAATTCAGTGTTTATTTATTTAGAATTCAGTGTTTATTTATTTAGAATACAATGTTTTTCATTTAGAATTCAGTGTTTTTTTAATTTAGAATTCAGTGTAATTATTTAGAATTCAGTGGTTTTTATTTAGAATACAGTGTTTTTAATTTAGAATTCAGTGGTTTTTATTTAGAATTCAGTGTTTTGTATTGAGAACTTGGATATTTTTTTAGAATTCAGTCATTTTCTATTTAGAATTCAGTGCTTTTTTAATTTAGCATTTGGAGTTTTTTTTTTTAGAATTCAGTGTTTTTTAATTAGAATTCAGTGTTTTTAATTCAGAATTTGGTGTTTTTTATTTTAGAATTAAGTGTTTTTTATTTAGATTTCAATGTTTTTAATTTAGAATTCAGTGTTTTTATTTAGAATCCAGTGTTTTTAATTTAGAATTCAGTGTTTTTTATTTAGAATTCAGTGCTTTTTATTTTGAATTCAATGCTTTTTATTTTGAAGTCAGTGTTTATTTATTGAGAATTCAGTGTTTTTTTTTATTTATAATTCAGTGCTTTTTTAAATTTAGAATCCAGTGTATTTTTATTAGAATTCAGTGTTTTTTAATTAGAATTCAGTGTTTTTTACTCAGAATTTGGTGTTTTTTATTTAGAATTAAGTGTTTTTATTTAGACTTAAGTGTTTTTTTTTATTTCGAATTCAGTGCTTTTCTATTTAGAATTTGGTGTTTTTATTTAGAATTCAGTGGTTTTTTATTTAGAATTCAGTGCTTTTTTAAATTTAGAATCCAGTGTATTTTTATTAGAATTCAGTATTTTGTATTGAGAATTTGGATTTTTTTTAGAAGTCATTCTTTTTCTATTTAGAATTCAGTGCTTTTTAATTTAGAATTTGGTGTTTTTTATTTAGACTTCAGTGTTTTTTTATTTCGAAATCAGTGCTTTTTCATTTAGAATTTGGTGTTTTCATTTAGAATTCAGTGTTTTTTATTTAGAATTCAGTGATTTTTTTAAATGTAGAATCCAGTGTATTTTTATTAGAATTCAGTGTTTTTTAATTAGAATTTGGTGTTTTTATTTAGAATTGTGTGTTTTATTTAAAAAATTCAGTGTTTTTTATTCAGAATTTGGTGTTTTTTATTTAGAAGTCAGGGCTTTTCATTCAGAAAATTGTGCTTTTTTTTAGATTTGTGTTTTTTATTAGATGTTGGTGCATTTTTAGAATCCAGTGTTTTTAATGTAGAATTCAGTGTTTTTTATTTAGAATTCACTGCTTTTAACTTAGAATTCAGTGCTTTTTATTTTGAATTCAGTGTTTTTTAATTTAGAATACAGTGTAATTATTTAGAATTCAGTGTTTTTTATTTAGCATACAGTGTTTTTAATTTAGAATTCAGTGATTTTATTTAGAATTCAGTGTTTTCTATTGAGAATTTGGATTTTTTTAAGAATTCAGTGTTTTTCTAATTAGAATTCAGTAGTTTTTTTATTTAGAATTTGGGGTTTTTTATTTAGACTTCAGTGCTTTTTATTTAGAATTCAGTGCATTTTTTTAGAATTCAGTGTTTTTTTATTTAGAATTTATTGTTTTTTATTTAGAATTCAGTGTTTTTATTTAGAATTCAGTGTTTTTTATTTAGAATGTTTTTATTTAGACTTCAGTGCTTTTTATTTAGAATTCAGTGCTTTTTTTATTTAGAATTCAGTGTTTTTTTATTTAGAATTTATTGTTTTTTAATTTAGAATTCAGTGTTTTTATTTAGAATTCAGTGTTTTTATTTAGAATTTGGTTTTTTATTTAGAATTCAGTGTTTTTTATTTAGAAGTCAGTGCTTTTTATTCAGAATTTGGTGTTTTTTATTTAGAAGTCAGTGCTTTTTATTCAGAAAATTGTGCTTTTTTTAGATTTGTGTTTTTTATTAGATGTTGGTGCTTTTTTAGAATCCAGTGTTTTTAATTTAGAATTAGTGTTTTTTATTTAGACTTCAGTGCTTTTTATTTAGAATTCAGTGCTTTTTTTTAGAAGTCAGTGCTTTTTATTCAGAAAATTGTGCTTTTTTTTAGAATTGTGTTTTTATTAGATGTTGGTGCTTTTTTAGAATTCATTGTCTTTTATTTAGAATTCAGTGCTTTTTATTTAGAATTCAGTGCTTCTTTATTTAGAATTCAGTGTTTATTTATTTAGAATTCAGTGTTTATTTATTTAGAATACAATGTTTTTCATTTAGAATTCAGTGTTTTTTTAATTTAGAAT
The DNA here is from genome assembly GCF_043380555.1 of Nothobranchius furzeri. Lineage (NCBI taxonomy): Eukaryota > Metazoa > Chordata > Actinopteri > Cyprinodontiformes > Nothobranchiidae > Nothobranchius > Nothobranchius furzeri. Next base: position 63,413,704 of record NC_091755.1, read on the forward strand.
TCAGTGTAATTATTTAGAAATCAGTGGTTTTTATTTAGAATACAGTGTTTTTTATTTAGAATTCAGTGGTTTTTATTTAGAATTCAGTGTTTTGTATTGAGAACTTGGATATTTTTTTAGAATTCAGTCATTTTCTATTTAGAATTCAGTGCTTTTTTAATTTAGCATTTGGTGTTTTTTTATTTAGAATTCAGTGTTTTTTAATTAGAATTCAGTGTTTTTAAATCAGAATTTGGTGTTTTTTATTTTAGAATTAAGTGTTTTTTATTTAGATTTCAATGTTTTTAATTTAGAATTCAGTGTTTTTATTTAGAATTCAGTGCTTTTTATTTAGAATTCAGTGTTTATTTATTTAGAATTCAGTGTTTTTTAATTAGAATTCAGTGTTTTTAATTCAGAATTTGGTGTTTTTTATTTAGAATTAAGTGTTTTTTATTTAGATTTCATTGTTTTTAATTTAGAATTCAGTGTTTTTTATTTAGAATTCAGTGCTTTTTATTTAGAATTCAGTGTTTATTTATTTAGAATTCAGTGTTTTTTTATTTAGAATTCAGTGTAATTATTTAGAATTCAGTGTTTTTTATTTAGACTTCAGTGTTTTTTATTTAGAATTCAGTGTAATTATTTAGAATTCAGTGTGTTTTATTTAGAATACAGTGTTTTTAATTCAGAATTCAGTGGTTTTTATTTAGAATTCAGTGTTTTGTATTGAGAATTTGGATTTTTTTTAGAAGCCATTCTTTTTCTATTTAGAATTCAGTGCTTTTTAATTTAGAATTTGGTGTTTTTTATTTAGACTTCAGTGTTTTTTTATTTCGAAATCAATGCTTTTTTATGTAGAATTTGGTGTTTGAATTTAGAATTCAGTGGTTTTTTTATTTAGAATTCAGTGCTTTTTTTAACTTAGAATCCAGAGTATTTTTATTAGAATTCAGTGTTTTTAATTAGAATTTGGTGTTTTTATTTAGAATTGTGTGTTTTATTTGGAATTCAGTGTTTTTTTATTCAGAATTTGGTGTTTTTTATTTAGAAGTCAGTGCTTTTTATTCAGAAAATTGTGCTTTTTTTAGATTTGTATTTTTATTAGATGTTGGTGCTTTTTTAGAATCCAGTGTTTTTCATTTAGAATTCAGTGTTTTTTATTTAGAATTCAGTGCTTTTTATTTAGAATTCAGTGCTTTTTATTTAGAATTCAGTGCTATTTATTTTGAATTCAGTGTTTATTTATTTAGAATTCAGTGTTTTTCTATTTAGAATTTGTGCTTTTAAAATTTTGAATTTGGTGTTTTTTATTTATACTTCAGTGTTTTTTTATTTAGAATTCAGTGCTTTTATTTAGAATTAAGTGTTTTTGATTTAGAATTCAGTGTTTTTTTATTTAGAATTCAGTGCTTTTTTAAATTTAGAATCCAGTGTATTTTTATTAGAATTCAGTGTTTTTTAATTAGAATTCAGTGTTTTTTACTCAGAATTTGGTGTTTTTTATTTAGAATTACGTGTTTTTTTTATTTAGAATTCAGTGTTTTTAATTTAGAATTCAGTGTTTTTTATTTAGAATTCAGTGCTTTTTATTTAGAATTCAGTGTTTTGTATTGAGAATTTGGATATTTTTTTAAGAAGTCAGTCTTTTTCTATTTAGAATTCAGTGCTTTTTAATTTAAAATTTGGTGTTTTTTATTAAGACTTCAGTGTTTTTTTATTTCGAATTCAGTGCTTTTTTATTTAGAATTTGGTGTTTTTATTTAGAATTCAGTGTTTTTTATTTAGAATTCAGTGCTTTTTTTAAATTTAGAATCCAGTGTATTTTTATTAGAATTCAGTGTTTTTTAATTAGAATTTGGTGTTCTTATTTAGATTTGTGTTTTATTTAGAATTAGTGTGTTTTATATTCAGAATTTGGTTTTTTTTATTTAGAAGTCAGTGCTTTTTATTCAGAAAATTTTGCTTTTTTTTAGATTTGTGTTTTTATTAGATGTTGGTGCTTTTTTAGAATCCAGTGTTTTTAATTTAGAATTCAGTGTTTTTTATTTAGAATTCACTGCTTTTAATTTAGAATTCAGTGCTTTTTATATTGAATTTAGTGTTTTTTAATTTAGAATTCAGTGTAATTATTTAGAATTCAGTGTTTTCTATTGAGAATTTGGATTTTTTTAGAATTCAGTGTTTTTCTAATTAGAATTCAGTAGTTTTTTTATTTAGAACTTGGTGTTTTTTATTTAGACTTCAGTGCTTTTTATTTAGAATTCAGTGCTTTTTTTTAGAAGTCAGTGCTTTTTATTCAGAAAATTGTGCTTTTTTTTAGAATTGTGTTTTTATTAGATGTTGGTGCTTTTTTAGAATTCATTGTTTTTTATTTAGAATTCAGTGCTTTTTATTTAGAATTCAGTGCTTCTTTATTTAGAATTCAGTGTTTATTTATTTAGAATTCAGTGTTTATTTATTTAGAATACAATGTTTTTCATTTAGAATTCAGTGTTTTTTTAATTTAGAATTCAGTGTAATTATTTAGAATTCAGTGGTTTTTATTTAGAATACAGTGTTTTTAATTTAGAATTCAGTGTTTTTTATTTAGAATTCAGTGTTTTGTATTGAGAACTTGGATATTTTTTTAGAATTCAGTCATTTTCTATTTAGAATTCAGTGCTTTTTTAATTTAGCATTTGGAGTTTTTTTATTTAGAATTCAGTGTTTTTTAATTAGAATTCAGTGTTTTTAATTCAGAATTTGGTGTTTTTTATTTTAGAATTAAGTGTTTTTTATTTAGATTTCAATGTTTTTAATTTAGAATTCAGTGTTTTTATTTAGAATTCAGTGTTTTTTATTTTGAATTCAGTGTTTATTTATTTAGAATTCAGTGTTTTTTAATTAGAATTCAGTGTTTTTAATTCAGAATTTGGTGTTTTTTATTTAGAATTAAGTGTTTTTTATTTAGATTTCATTGTTTTTAATTTAGAATTCAGTGTTTTTTATTTAGAATTCAGTGCTTTTTATTTAGAATTCAGTGTTTATTTATTTAGAATTCACTGTTTTTTTATTTAGAATTCAGTGTAATTATTTAGAATTCAGTGTTTTTTATTTAGACTTCAGTGTTTTTTTATTTAGAATTCAGTGTAATTATTTAGAATTCAGTGTGTTTTATTTAGAATACAGTGTTTTTAATTTAGAATTCAGTGGTTTTTATTTAGAATTCAGTGTTTTGTATTGAGAATTTGGATTTTTTTTAGAAGTCATTCTTTTTCTATTTAGAATTCAGTGCTTTTTAATTTAGAATTTGGTGTTTTTTATTTAGACTTCAGTGTTTTTTTATTTCGAAATCAGTGCTTTTTTATGTAGAATTTGGTGTTTGAATTTAGAATTCAGTGGTTTTTTATTTAGAATTCAGTGCTTTTTTTAATTTAGAATCCAGAGTATTTTTATTAGAATTCAGTGTTTTTTAATTAGAATTTGGTGTTTTTATTTAGAATTGTGTGTTTTATTTGGAATTCAGTGTTTTTAATTTAGAATTTGGTGTTTTTTATTTAGACTTCAGTGTTTTTTTATTTCGAAATCAGTGCTTTTTCATTTAGAATTTGGTGTTTTCATTTAGAATTCAGTGTTTTTTTATTTAGAATTCAGTGATTTTTTTAAATGTAGAATCCAGTGTATTTTTATTAGAATTCAGTGTTTTTTAATTAGAATTTGGTGTTTTTATTTAGAATTGTGTGTTTTATTTAAAAATTCAGTGATTTTTATACAGAAATTGGTGTTTTTTATTTAGAAGTCAGTGCTTTTTATTCAGAAAATTGTGCTTTTTTAAGATTTGTGTTTTTTATTAGATGTTGGTGCTTTTTTAGAATCCAGTGTTTTTAATTTAGAATTCAGTGTTTTTTATTTAGAATTCAGTGCTTTTTATTTTGAATTCAGTGTTTATTTATTGAGAATTCAGTGTTTTTTTAATTTATAATTCCGTGCTTTTTTAAATTTAGAATCCAGTGTATTTTTATTAGAATTCAGTGTTTTTTAATTAGAATTCAGTGTTTTTTACTCAGAATTTGGTGTTTTTTATTTAGAATTAAGTGTTTTTATTTAGAATTCAGTGTTTTTAATTTAGAATTCAGTGTTTTTTATTTAGAATTCAGTGCTTTTTATTTAGAATTCAGTGTTTTGTATTGAGAATTTGGATATTTTTTTTAGAAATCAGTCTTTTTCTATTTAGAATTCAGTGCTTTTTAATTTAGAATTTGGTGTTTTTTATTTAGACTTAGGTGTTTTTTTCGAATTCAGTGCTTTTTTAATTAGAATTTGGTGTTTTTATTTAGAATTCAGTGTTTTTTTATTTAGAATTCAGTGCTTTTTTAAATTTAGAATCCAGTGTATTTTTATTAGAATTCAGTGTTTTTTAATTAGAATTTGGTGTTTTATTTAGAATTGTGTGTTTTATTTAGAATTCAGTGTTTTTTATTCAGAAAATTGTGCTTTTTGTTAGATTTGTGTGTTTTAGTAGATGTTGCTGCTTTTTTAGAATCCAGTGTTTTTAATTTAGAATTAGTGTTTTTATTTAGACTTAAGTGTTTTTTTTTATTTCGAATTCAGTGCTTTTCTATTTAGAATTTGGTGTTTTTATTTAGAATTCAGTGTTTTTTTATTTAGAATTCAGTGCTTTTTTAAATTTAGAATCCAGTGTATTTTTATTAGAATTCAGTATTTTGTATTGAGAATTTGGATTTTTTTTAGAAGTCATTCTTTTTCTATTTAGAATTCAGTGCTTTTTAATTTAGAATTTGGTGTTTTTTATTTAGACTTCAGTGTTTTTTTATTTCGAAATCAGTGCTTTTTCATTTAGAATTTGGTGTTTTCATTTAGAATTCAGTGTTTTTTATTTAGAATTCAGTGATTTTTAATTAGAATTTGGTGTTTTTATTTAGAATTGTGTGTTTTATTTAAAAATTCAGTGTTTTTTATTCAGAATTTGGTGTTTTTTATTTAGAAGTCAGTGCTTTTTATTCAGAAAATTGTGCTTTTTTTTAGATTTGTGTTTTTTATTAGATGTTGGTGCATTTTTAGAATCCAGTGTTTTTAATTTAGAATTCAGTGTTTTTTATTTAGAATTCACTGCTTTTAATTTAGAATTCAGTGCTTTTTATTTTGAATTCAGTGTTTTTTAATTTAGAATACAGTGTAATTATTTAGAATTCAGTGTTTTTTATTTAGCATACAGTGTTTTTAATTTAGAACTCAGTGATTTTATTTAGAATTCAGTGTTTTCTATTGAGAATTTGGATTTTTTTAGAATTCAGTGTTTTTCTAATTAGAATTCAGTAGTTTTTTTATTTAGAATTTGGTGTTTTTTATTTAGACTTCAGTGCTTTTTATTTAGAATTCAGTGCTTTTTAATTTAGAATTTGGTGTTTTTTATTTAGACTTCAGTGTTTTTTTATTTCGAAATCAGTGCTTTTTCATTTAGAATTTGGTGTTTTCATTTAGAATTCAGTGTTTTTTTATTTAGAATTCAGTGATTTTTTTAAATGTAGAATCCAGTGTATTTTTATTAGAATTCAGTGTTTTTTAATTAGAATTTGGTGTTTTATTTAGAATTGTGTGTTTTATTTAAAAATTCAGTGTTTTTTATTCAGAATTTGGTGTTTTTTATTTAGAAGTCAGTTCTTTTTATTCAGAAAATTGTGCTTTTTTTTAGATTTGTATTTTTTATTAGATGTTGGTGCATTTTTAGAATCCAGTGTTTTTAATTTAGAATTCAGTGTTTTTTATTTAGCATACAGTGTTTTTAATTTAGAATTCAGTGATTTTATTTAGAATTCAGTGTTTTCTATTGAGAATTTGGATTTTTTTAGAATTCAGTGTTTTTCTAATTAGAATTCAGTAGTTTTTTTATTTAGAATTTGGTGTTTTTTATTTAGACTTCAGTGCTTTTTATTTAGAATTCAGTGCTTTTTTTAGAATTCAGTGTTTTTTTATTTAGAATTTATTGTTTTTTATTTAGAATTCAGTGTTTTTATTTAGAATTCAGTGTTTTTTATTTAGATTTTTTTTTATTTAGACTTCAGTGCTTTTTATTTAGAATTTAGTGCTTTTTTATTTAGAATTCTGTGTTTTTTATTTAGAATTTATTGTTTTTTAATTTAGAATTCAGTGTTTTTATTTAGAGTTTGGTTTTTTATTTAGAATTCAGTGTTTTTTATTTAGAAGTCAGTGCTTTTTATTCAGAATTTGGTATTTTTTATTTAGAAGTCAGTGCTTTTTATTCAGAAAATTGTGCTTTTTTTAGATTTGTGTTTTTTATTAGATGTTGGTGCTTTTTTAGAATCCAGTGTTTTTTATTTAGAATTCACTGCTTTTAATTTAGAATTCAGTGCTTTTTATGTTGAATTCAGTGTTTTTTAATTTTGAAATCAGTGTAATTATTTAGAATTCATTGTTTTTTATTTAGCATACAGTGTTTTTAATTTAGAATTCAGTGTTTTTATTTAGAATTCAGTGTTTTCTATTGAGAATTTAGATTTATTTAGAATTCAGTGTTTTTTATTTAGAATACAGTGCTTTTTTATTTAGAATTCAGTAGTTTTTTTTATTTAGAATTTGGTGTTTTTTATTTAGACTTCAGTGCTTTTTATTTAGAATACAGTGCTTTTTTATTTAGAATTCAGTGTTTTTTTATTTAGAATTTATTGTTTTTTTATTTAGAATTCAGTGTTTTTATTTAGAATTCAGTGTTTTTTATTTAGAATTAGTTTTTTTATTTAGAATTCAGTGTTTTTTATTTAGTAGTCAGTGATTTTTATTCAGAAATTGGTGTTTTTTATTTAGAAGTCAGTGCTTTTTATTTTTGAAAATTGTGCTTTTTTAAGATTTGTGTTTTTTATTAGATATTGGCGCTTTTTTAGAATCCAGTGTTTTTAATTTAGAATTCAGTGTTTTTTATTTAGAATTCAGTGCTTTTTATTTTGAATTCAATGCTTTTTATTTTGAAGTCAGTGTTTATTTATTGAGAATTCAGTGTTTTTTTATTTATAATTCAGTGCTTTTTTAAATTTAGAATCCAGTGTATTTTTATTAGAATTCAGTGTTTTTTAATTAGAATTCAGTGTTTTTTACTCAGAATTTGGTGTTTTTTATTTAGAATTAAGTGTTTTTTATTTAGAATTCAGTGTTTTTAATTTAGAATTCAGTGTTTTTTATTTAGAATTCAGTGCTTTTTATTTTGAATTCAGTGTTTTGTATTGAGAATTTGGATATTTTTTTTAGAAATCCGTCTTTTTCTATTTAGAATTCAGTGATTTTTAATTTAGAATTTGGTGTTTTTTTATTTAGACTTAGGTGTTTTTTTTCGAATTCAGTGCTTTTTTAATTTGAATTTGGTGTTTTTATTTAGAATTCAGTGGTTTTTTATTTAGAATTCAGTGCTTTTTTAAATTTAGAATCCAGTGTATTTTTATTAGAATTCAGTGTTTTTTAATTAGAATTTGGTGTTTTTAATTTAGAATTGTGTGTTTTATTTAGAATTCAGTGTTTTTTATTCAGAAAATTGTGCTTTTTGTTAGATTTGTGTGTTTTAGTAGATGTTGGTGCTTTTTTAGAATCCAGTGTTTTTAATTTAGAATTAGTGTTTTTATTTAGACTTAAGTGTTTTTTTTATTTCGAATTCAGTGCTTTTCTATTTAGAATTTGGTGTTTTTATTTAGAATTCAGTGGTTTTTTTATTTAGAATTCAGTGCTTTTTTAAATTTAGAATCCAGTGTATTTTTATTAGAATTCAGTATTTTGTATTGAGAATTTGGATTTTTTTTAGAAGTCATTCTTTTTCTATTTAGAATTCAGTGCTTTTTAATTTAGAATTTGGTGTTTTTTATTTAGACTTCAGTGTTTTTTTATTTCGAAATCAGTGCTTTTTCATTTAGAATTTGGTGTTTTCATTTAGAATTCAGTGTTTTTTTATTTACAATTCAGTGATTTTTTTAAATGTAGAATCCAGTGTATTTTTATTAGAATTCAGTGTTTTTTAATTAGAATTTGGTGTTTTTATTTAGAATTGTGTGTTTTATTTAAAAAATTCAGTGTTTTTTATTCAGAATTTGGTGTTTTTTATTTAGAAGTCAGGGCTTTTCATTCAGAAAATTGTGCTTTTTTTTAGATTTGTGTTTTTTATTAGATGTTGGTGCATTTTTAGAATCCAGTGTTTTTAATGTAGAATTCAGTGTTTTTTATTTAGAATTCACTGCTTTTAACTTAGAATTCAGTGCTTTTTATTTTGAATTCAGTGTTTTTTAATTTAGAATACAGTGTAATTATTTAGAATTCAGTGTTTTTTATTTAGCATACAGTGTTTTTAATTTAGAATTCAGTGATTTTATTTAGAATTCAGTGTTTTCTATTGAGAATTTGGATTTTTTTAAGAATTCAGTGTTTTTCTAATTAGAATTCAGTAGTTTTTTTATTTAGAATTTGGGGTTTTTTATTTAGACTTCAGTGCTTTTTATTTAGAATTCAGTGCATTTTTTTAGAATTCAGTGTTTTTTTATTTAGAATTTATTGTTTTTTATTTAGAATTCAGTGTTTTTATTTAGAATTCAGTGTTTTTTATTTAGAATTTTTTTTTATTTAGACTTCAGTGCTTTTTATTTAGAATTCAGTGCTTTTTTTATTTAGAATTCAGTGTTTTTTTATTTAGAATTTATTGTTTTTTAATTTAGAATTCAGTGTTTTTATTTAGAATTCAGTGTTTTTATTTAGAATTTGTTTTTTTATTTAGAATTCAGTGTTTTTTATTTAGAAGTCAGTGCTTTTTATTCAGAATTTGGTGTTTTTTATTTAGAAGTCAGTGCTTTTTATTCAGAAAATTGTGCTTTTTTTTAGATTTGTATTTTTTATTAGATGTTGGTGCATTTTTAGAATCCAGTGTTTTTAATTTAGAATTCAGTGTTTTTTATTTAGCATACAGTGTTTTTAATTTAGAATTCAGTGATTTTATTTAGAATTCAGTGTTTTCTATTGAGAATTTGGATTTTTTTAGAATTCAGTGTTTTTCTAATTAGAATTCAGTAGTTTTTTTATTTAGAATTTGGTGTTTTTTATTTAGACTTCAGTGCTTTTTATTTAGAATTCAGTGCTTTTTTTAGAATTCAGTGTTTTTTTATTTAGAATTTATTGTTTTTTATTTAGAATTCAGTGTTTTTATTTAGAATTCAGTGTTTTTTATTTAGATTTTTTTTTATTTAGACTTCAGTGCTTTTTATTTAGAATTTAGTGCTTTTTTATTTAGAATTCAGTGTTTTTTATTTAGAATTTATTGTTTTTTAATTTAGAATTCAGTGTTTTTATTTAGAGTTTGGTTTTTTATTTAGAATTCAGTGTTTTTTATTTAGAAGTCAGTGCTTTTTATTCAGAATTTGGTATTTTTTATTTAGAAGTCAGTGCTTTTTATTCAGAAAATTGTGCTTTTTTTAGATTTGTGTTTTTTATTAGATGTTGGTGCTTTTTTAGAATCCAGTGTTTTTTATTTAGAATTCACTGCTTTTAATTTAGAATTCAGTGCTTTTTATGTTGAATTCAGTGTTTTTTAATTTTGAAATCAGTGTAATTATTTAGAATTCATTGTTTTTTATTTAGCATACAGTGTTTTTAATTTAGAATTCAGTGTTTTTATTTAGAATTCAGTGTTTTCTATTGAGAATTTAGATTTATTTAGAATTCAGTGTTTTTTATTTAGAATACAGTGCTTTTTTATTTAGAATTCAGTAGTTTTTTTTATTTAGAATTTGGTGTTTTTTATTTAGACTTCAGTGCTTTTTATTTAGAATACAGTGCTTTTTTATTTAGAATTCAGTGTTTTTTTATTTAGAATTTATTGTTTTTTTATTTAGAATTCAGTGTTTTTATTTAGAATTCAGTGTTTTTTATTTAGAATTAGTTTTTTTATTTAGAATTCAGTGTTTTTTATTTAGTAGTCAGTGATTTTTATTCAGAAATTGGTGTTTTTTATTTAGAAGTCAGTGCTTTTTATTTTTGAAAATTGTGCTTTTTTAAGATTTGTGTTTTTTATTAGATATTGGCGCTTTTTTAGAATCCAGTGTTTTTAATTTAGAATTCAGTGTTTTTTATTTAGAATTCAGTGCTTTTTATTTTGAATTCAATGCTTTTTATTTTGAAGTCAGTGTTTATTTATTGAGAATTCAGTGTTTTTTATTTATAATTCAGTGCTTTTTTAAATTTAGAATCCAGTGTATTTTTATTAGAATTCAGTGTTTTTTAATTAGAATTCAGTGTTTTTTACTCAGAATTTGGTGTTTTTTATTTAGAATTAAGTGTTTTTTATTTAGAATTCAGTGTTTTTAATTTAGAATTCAGTGTTTTTTATTTAGAATTCAGTGCTTTTTATTTTGAATTCAGTGTTTTGTATTGAGAATTTGGATATTTTTTTTAGAAATCCGTCTTTTTCTATTTAGAATTCAGTGATTTTTAATTTAGAATTTGGTGTTTTTTTATTTAGACTTAGGTGTTTTTTTTCGAATTCAGTGCTTTTTTAATTTGAATTTGGTGTTTTTATTTAGAATTCAGTGGTTTTTTATTTAGAATTCAGTGCTTTTTTAAATTTAGAATCCAGTGTATTTTTATTAGAATTCAGTGTTTTTTAATTAGAATTTGGTGTTTTTAATTTAGAATTGTGTGTTTTATTTAGAATTCAGTGTTTTTTATTCAGAAAATTGTGCTTTTTGTTAGATTTGTGTGTTTTAGTAGATGTTGGTGCTTTTTTAGAATCCAGTGTTTTTAATTTAGAATTAGTGTTTTTATTTAGACTTAAGTGTTTTTTTTTATTTCGAATTCAGTGCTTTTCTATTTAGAATTTGGTGTTTTTATTTAGAATTCAGTGGTTTTTTTATTTAGAATTCAGTGCTTTTTTAAATTTAGAATCCAGTGTATTTTTATTAGAATTCAGTATTTTGTATTGAGAATTTGGATTTTTTTTAGAAGTCATTCTTTTTCTATTTAGAATTCAGTGCTTTTTAATTTAGAATTTGGTGTTTTTTATTTAGACTTCAGTGTTTTTTTATTTCGAAATCAGTGCTTTTTCATTTAGAATTTGGTGTTTTCATTTAGAATTCAGTGTTTTTTTATTTACAATTCAGTGATTTTTTTAAATGTAGAATCCAGTGTATTTTTATTAGAATTCAGTGTTTTTTAATTAGAATTTGGTGTTTTTATTTAGAATTGTGTGTTTTATTTAAAAAATTCAGTGTTTTTTATTCAGAATTTGGTGTTTTTTATTTAGAAGTCAGGGCTTTTCATTCAGAAAATTGTGCTTTTTTTTAGATTTGTGTTTTTTATTAGATGTTGGTGCATTTTTAGAATCCAGTGTTTTTAATGTAGAATTCAGTGTTTTTTATTTAGAATTCACTGCTTTTAACTTAGAATTCAGTGCTTTTTATTTTGAATTCAGTGTTTTTTAATTTAGAATACAGTGTAATTATTTAGAATTCAGTGTTTTTTATTTAGCATACAGTGTTTTTAATTTAGAATTCAGTGATTTTATTTAGAATTCAGTGTTTTCTATTGAGAATTTGGATTTTTTTAAGAATTCAGTGTTTTTCTAATTAGAATTCAGTAGTTTTTTTATTTAGAATTTGGGGTTTTTTATTTAGACTTCAGTGCTTTTTATTTAGAATTCAGTGCATTTTTTTAGAATTCAGTGTTTTTTTATTTAGAATTTATTGTTTTTTATTTAGAATTCAGTGTTTTTATTTAGAATTCAGTGTTTTTTATTTAGAATTTTTTTTTATTTAGACTTCAGTGCTTTTTATTTAGAATTCAGTGCTTTTTTTATTTAGAATTCAGTGTTTTTTTATTTAGAATTTATTGTTTTTTAATTTAGAATTCAGTGTTTTTATTTAGAATTCAGTGTTTTTATTTAGAATTTGTTTTTTTATTTAGAATTCAGTGTTTTTTATTTAGAAGTCAGTGCTTTTTATTCAGAATTTGGTGTTTTTTATTTAGAAGTCAGTGCTTTTTATTCAGAAAATTGTGCTTTTTTTAGATTTGTGTTTTTTATTAGATGTTGGTGCTTTTTTAGAATCCAGTGTTTTTAATTTAGAATTAGTGTTTTTTATTTAGACTTCAGTGCTTTTTATTTAGAATTCAGTGCTTTTTTTTTAGAAGTCAGTGCTTTTTATTCAGAAAATTGTGCTTTTTTTTAGAATTGTGTTTTTATTAGATGTTGGTGCTTTTTTAGAATTCATTGTTTTTTATTTAGAATTCAGTGCTTTTTATTTAGAATTCAGTGCTTCTTTATTTAGAATTCAGTGTTTATTTATTTAGAATTCAGTGTTTATTTATTTAGAATACAATGTTTTTCATTTAGAATTCAGTGTTTTTTTAATTTAGAATTCAGTGTAATTATTTAGAAATCAGTGGTTTTTATTTAGAATACAGTGTTTTTAATTTAGAATTCAGTGGTTTTTATTTAGAATTCAGTGTTTTGTATTGAGAACTTGGATATTTTTTTAGAATTCAGTCATTTTCTATTTAGAATTCAGTGCTTTTTTAATTTAGCATTTGGTGTTTTTTTATTTAGAATTCAGTGTTTTTTAATTAGAATTCAGTGTTTTTAATTCAGAATTTGGTGTTTTTTATTTTAGAATTAAGTGTTTTTTATTTAGATTTCAATGTTTTTAATTTAGAATTCAGTGTTTTTATTTAGAATTCAGTGCTTTTTATTTAGAATTCAGTGTTTATTTATTTAGAATTCAGTGTTTTTTAATTAGAATTCAGTGTATTTAATTCAGAATTTGGTGTTTTTTATTTAGAATTAAGTGTTTTTTATTTAGATTTCATTGTTTTTAATTTAGAATTCAGTGTTTTTTATTTAGAATTCAGTGCTTTTTATTTAGAATTCAGTGTTTATTTATTTAGAATTCAGTGTTTTTTTATTTAGAATTCAGTGTAATTATTTAGAATTCAGTGTTTTTTATTTAGACTTCAGTGTTTTTTATTTAGAATTCAGTGTAATTATTTAGAATTCAGTGTGTTTTATTTAGAATACAGTGTTTTTAATTCAGAATTCAGTGGTTTTTATTTAGAATTCAGTGTTTTGTATTGAGAATTTGGATTTTTTTTAGAAGCCATTCTTTTTCTATTTAGAATTCAGTGCTTTTTAATTTAGAATTTGGTGTTTTTTATTTAGACTTCAGTGTTTTTTTATTTCGAAATCAATGCTTTTTTATGTAGAATTTGGTGTTTGAATTTAGAATTCAGTGGTTTTTTATTTAGAATTCAGTGCTTTTTTAACTTAGAATCCAGAGTATTTTTATTAGAATTCAGTGTTTTTAATTAGAATTTGGTGTTTTTATTTAGAATTGTGTGTTTTATTTGGAATTCAGTGTTTTTTATTCAGAATTTGGTGTTTTTTATTTAGAAGTCAGTGCTTTTTATTCAGAAAATTGTGCTTTTTTTAGATTTGTATTTTTATTAGATGTTGGTGCTTTTTTAGAATCCAGTGTTTTTCATTTAGAATTCAGTGTTTTTTATTTAGAATTCAGTGCTTTTTATTTAGAATTCAGTGCTTTTTATTTAGAATTCAGTGCTATTTATTTTGAATTCAGTGTTTATTTATTTAGAATTCAGTGTTTTTCTATTTAGAATTCGTGCTTTTAAAATTTTGAATTTGGTGTTTTTTATTTATACTTCAGTGTTTTTTTATTTAGAATTCAGTGCTTTTATTTAGAATTAAGTGTTTTTGATTTAGAATTCAGTGTTTTTTTATTTAGAATTCAGTGCTTTTTTAAATTTAGAATCCAGTGTATTTTTATTAGAATTCAGTGTTTTTTAATTAGAATTCAGTGTTTTTTACTCAGAATTTGGTGTTTTTTATTTAGAATTACGTGTTTTTTTATTTAGAATTCAGTGTTTTTAATTTAGAATTCAGTGTTTTTTATTTAGAATTCATTGCTTTTTATTTAGAATTCAGTGTTTTGTATTGAGAATTTGGATATTTTTTTAAGAAGTCAGTCTTTTTCTATTTAGAATTCAGTGCTTTTTAATTTAAAATTTGGTGTTTTTTATTAAGACTTCAGTGTTTTTTTATTTCGAATTCAGTGCTTTTTTATTTAGAATTTGGTGTTTTTATTTAGAATTCAGTGTTTTTTATTTAGAATTCAGTGCTTTTTTTAAATTTAGAATCCAGTGTATTTTTATTAGAATTCAGTGTTTTTTAATTAGAATTTGGTGTTTTTATTTAGATTTGTGTGTTTTATTTAGAATTAGTGTGTTTTATATTCAGAATTTGGTTTTTTTTATTTAGAAGTCAGTGCTTTTTATTCAGAAAATTTTGCTTTTTTTTAGATTTGTGTTTTTATTAGATGTTGGTGCTTTTTTAGAATCCAGTGTTTTTAATTTAGAATTCAGTGTTTTTTATTTAGAATTCACTGCTTTTAATTTAGAATTCAGTGCTTTTTATATTGAATTCAGTGTTTTTTAATTTAGAATTCAGTGTAATTATTTAGAATTCAGTGTTTTTTATTTAGCATACAGTGTTTTTAATTTAGAATTCAGTGTTTTTATTTAGAATTCAGTGTTTTCTATTGAGAATTTGGATTTTTTTAGAATTCAGTGTTTTTCTAATTAGAATTCAGTAGTTTTTTTATTTAGAACTTGGTGTTTTTTATTTAGACTTCAGTGCTTTTTATTTAGAATTCAGTGCTTTTTTTTTAGAAGTCAGTGCTTTTTATTAAGAAAATTGTGCTTTTTTTTAGAATTGTGTTTTTATTAGATGTTGGTGCTTTTTTAGAATTCATTGTTTTTTATTTAGAATTCAGTGCTTTTTATTTAGAATTCAGTGCTTCTTTATTTAGAATTCAGTGTTTATTTATTTAGAATTCAGTGTTTATTTATTTAGAATACAATGTTTTTCATTTAGAATTCAGTGTTTTTTTAATTTAGAATTCAGTGTAATTATTTAGAATTCAGTGGTTTTTATTTAGAATACAGTGTTTTTAATTTAGAATTCAGTGGTTTTTATTTAGAATTCAGTGTTTTGTATTGAGAACTTGGATATTTTTTTAGAATTCAGTCATTTTCTATTTAGAATTCAGTGCTTTTTTAATTTAGCATTTGGAGTTTTTTTATTTAGAATTCAGTGTTTTTTAATTAGAATTCAGTGTTTTTAATTCAGAATTTGGTGTTTTTTATTTTAGAATTAAGTGTTTTTTATTTAGATTTCAATGTTTTTAATTTAGAATTCAGTGTTTTTATTTAGAATTCAGTGTTTTTTATTTTGAATTCAGTGTTTATTTATTTAGAATTCAGTGTTTTTTAATTAGAATTCAGTGTTTTTAATTCAGAATTTGGTGTTTTTTATTTAGAATTAAGTGTTTTTTATTTAGATTTCATTGTTTTTAATTTAGAATTCAGTGTTTTTTATTTAGAATTCAGTGCTTTTTATTTAGAATTCAGTGTTTATTTATTTAGAATTCACTGTTTTTTTATTTAGAATTCAGTGTAATTATTTAGAATTCAGTGTTTTTTATTTAGACTTCAGTGTTTTTTTATTTAGAATTCAGTGTAATTATTTAGAATTCAGTGTGTTTTATTTAGAATACAGTGTTTTTAATTTAGAATTCAGTGGTTTTTATTTAGAATTCAGTGTTTTGTATTGAGAATTTGGATTTTTTTTTAGAAGTCATTCTTTTTCTATTTAGAATTCAGTGCTTTTTAATTTAGAATTTGGTGTTTTTTATTTAGACTTCAGTGTTTTTTTATTTCGAAATCAGTGCTTTTTTATGTAGAATTTGGTGTTTGAATTTAGAATTCAGTGGTTTTTTATTTAGAATTCAGTGCTTTTTTTAATTTAGAATCCAGAGTATTTTTATTAGAATTCAGTGTTTTTTAATTAGAATTTGGTGTTTTTATTTAGAATTGTGTGTTTTATTTGGAATTCAGTGTTTTTTATTCAGAATTTGGTGTTTTTTATTTAGAAGTCAGTGCTTTTTATTCAGAAAATTGTGCTTTTTTTAGATTTGTGTTTTTATTAGATGTTGGTGCTTTTTTAGAATCCAGTGTTTTTCATTTAGAATTCAGTGTTTTTTATTTAGAATTCAGTGCTTTTTATTTAGAATTCAGTGCTTTTTATTTAGAATTCAGTGCTTTTTATTTTGAATTCAGTGTTTATTTATTTAGAATTCAGTGTTTTTCTATTTAGAATTCGTGCTTTTAAAATTTTGAATTTGGTGTTTTTTATTTATACTTCAGTGTTTTTTTTTATTTAGAATTCAGTGCTTTTATTTAGAATTAAGTGTTTTTGATTTAGAATTCAGTGGTTTTTTATTTAGAATTCAGTGCTTTTTTAAATTTAGAATCCAGTGTATTTTTATTAGAATACAGTGTTTTTTAATTAGAATTCAGTGTTTTTTACTCAGAATTTGGTGTTTTTTATTTAGAATTACGTGGTTTTTTTATTTAGAATTCAGTGTTTTTAATTTAGAATTCAGTGTTTTTTATTTAGAATTCAGTGCTTTTTATTTAGAATTCAGTGTTTTGTATTGAGAATTTGGATATTTTTTTAAGAAGTCAGTCTTTTTCTATTTAGAATTCAGTGCTTTTTAATTTAAAATTTGGTGTTTTTTATTTAGACTTCAGTGTTTTTTTATTTCGAATTCAGTGCTTTTTTATTTAGAATTTGGTGTTTTTATTTAGAATTCAGTGGTTTTTTATTTTTGAATTCAGTGCTTTTTTTAAATTTAGAATCCAGTGTATTTTTATTAGAATTCAGTGTTTTTTAATTAGAATTTGGTGTTTTTATTTAGATTTGTGTGTTTTATTTAGAATTCAGTGTTTTTTATTCAGAATTTGGTGTTTTTTATTTAGAAGTCAGTGCTTTTTATTCAGAAAATTTTGCTTTTTGTTAGATTTGTGTGTTTTACTAGATGTTGGTACTTTTTTAGAATCCAGTGTTTTTAATTTAGAATTCAGTGTTTTTTATTTAGAATTCAGTGCTTTTTATTTTGAATTCAGTGTTTATTTATTGAGAATACAGTGGTTTTTTATTTAGAATTCAGTGCTTTTTAAAATTTAGAATCCAGTGTATTTTTATTAGAATTCAGTGTTTTTTAATTAGAATTTGGTGTTTTTATTTAGATTTGTGTGTTTTATTTAGAATTCAGTGTTTTTTATTCAGAATTTGGTGTTTTTTATTTAGAAGTCAGTGCTTTTTATTCAGAAAATTTTGCTTTTTGTTAGATTTGTGTGTTTTACTAGATGTTGGTGCTTTTTTAGAATCCAGTGTTTTTAATTTAGAATTCAGTGCTTTTTATTTAGAATTCAGTGCTTTTTATTTTGAATTCAGTGTTTATTTATTGAGAATACAGTGGTTTTTTATTTAGAATTCAGTGCTTTTTAAAATTTAGAATCCAGTGTATTTTTATTAGAATTCAGTGTTTTTTTAATTAGAATTCAGTGTTTTTTACCCAGAATTTGGTGTTTTTTATTTAGAATTAAGTGTTTTTATTTAGAATTCAGTGTTTTTAATTTAGAATTCAGTGTTTTATATTTAGAATTCAGTGCTTTTTATTTAGAATTCAGTGTTTTGTATTTAGAATTTGGATATTTTTTTTAGAAGTCAGTCTTTTTCTATTTAGAATTCAGTGCTTTTTAATTTAGAATTTGGTGTTTTTCTTTAGAATTAAGTGGTTTTTTATTTAGAATTCAGTGCTTTTTTAAATTTAGAATCCAGTGTATTTTTATTAGAATTCAGTGGTTTTTAATTAGAATTTGGTGTTTTTATTTAGAATTGTGTGTTTTATTTAGAATTCAGTGTTTTTATTCAGAATTTGGTGTTTTTTTATTTAGAAGTCAGTGCTTATTATTCAGAAAATTGTGCTTTTTGTTAGATTTGTGTGTTTTATTAGATGTTGGTTCTTTTTTAGAATCCAGTGTTTTTAATTTAGAATTCAGTGTTTTTTTTTTAGAATTCAGTGCTTTTTATTTAGAATTCAGTGCTTTTTATTTTGAATTCAGTGTTTATTTATTTAGAATTCAGTGTTTTTCTATTTAGAATTCAGTGCTTTTAAAATTTAGAATTTGGTGTTTTTTATTTATACTTCACTGTTGTCTTATTTAGAATTCAGTGCTTTTATTTAGAATTAAGTGTTTTTGATTTAGAATTCAGTGGTTTTTATTTAGAATTCAGTGTATTTATTTAGATTTCACTGTTTTTTATTTAGACTTCAGTGTTTTTTTTTAATTTAGAATCCAGTGTATTTTTATTAGAATTCAGTGTTTTTTAATTAGAATTTGGTGTTTTTATTTAGATTTGTGTGTTTTATTTAGAATTCAGTGTTTTTTATTCAGAATTTGGTGTTTTTTATTTAGAAGTCAGTGCTTTTTATTCAGAAAATTTTGCTTTTTGTTAGATTTGTGTGTTTTACTAGATGTTGGTACTTTTTTAGAATCCAGTGTTTTTAATTTAGAATTCAGTGTTTTTTATTTAGAATTCAGTGCTTTTTATTTTGAATTCAGTGTTTATTTATTGAGAATACAGTGGTTTTTTATTTAGAATTCAGTGCTTTTTAAAATTTAGAATCCAGTGTATTTTTATTAGAATTCAGTGTTTTTTAATTAGAATTTGGTGTTTTTATTTAGATTTGTGTGTTTTATTTAGAATTCAGTGTTTTTTATTCAGAATTTGGTGTTTTTTATTTAGAAGTCAGTGCTTTTTATTCAGAAAATTTTGCTTTTTGTTAGATTTGTGTGTTTTACTAGATGTTGGTGCTTTTTTAGAATCCAGTGTTTTTAATTTAGAATTCAGTGCTTTTTATTTAGAATTCAGTGCTTTTTATTTTGAATTCAGTGTTTATTTATTGAGAATACAGTGGTTTTTTATTTAGAATTCAGTGCTTTTTAAAATTTAGAATCCAGTGTATTTTTATTAGAATTCAGTGTTTTTTTAATTAGAATTCAGTGTTTTTTACCCAGAATTTGGTGTTTTTTATTTAGAATTAAGTGTTTTTATTTAGAATTCAGTGTTTTTAATTTAGAATTCAGTGTTTTATATTTAGAATTCAGTGCTTTTTATTTAGAATTCAGTGTTTTGTATTTAGAATTTGGATATTTTTTTTAGAAGTCAGTCTTTTTCTATTTAGAATTCAGTGCTTTTTAATTTAGAATTTGGTGTTTTTCTTTAGAATTAAGTGGTTTTTTATTTAGAATTCAGTGCTTTTTTAAATTTAGAATCCAGTGTATTTTTATTAGAATTCAGTGGTTTTTAATTAGAATTTGGTGTTTTTATTTAGAATTGTGTGTTTTATTTAGAATTCAGTGTTTTTATTCAGAATTTGGTGTTTTTTTTATTTAGAAGTCAGTGCTTATTATTCAGAAAATTGTGCTTTTTGTTAGATTTGTGTGTTTTATTAGATGTTGGTTCTTTTTTAGAATCCAGTGTTTTTAATTTAGAATTCAGTGTTTTTTTTTTAGAATTCAGTGCTTTTTATTTAGAATTCAGTGCTTTTTATTTTGAATTCAGTGTTTATTTATTTAGAATTCAGTGTTTTTCTATTTAGAATTCAGTGCTTTTAAAATTTAGAATTTGGTGTTTTTTATTTATACTTCACTGTTGTCTTATTTAGAATTCAGTGCTTTTATTTAGAATTAAGTGTTTTTGATTTAGAATTCAGTGGTTTTTATTTAGAATTCAGTGTATTTATTTAGATTTCACTGTTTTTTATTTAGAATTCAGTGCTTTTTTTATTTAGAATGCATTGTTTTTCAATTAGAATTCAGTGTTTTTTTTAACTTAGAATTCAGGGTATTTATTTAGAATTCAGTGTGTTTTATTTAGAATACAGTGTTTTAATTTAGAATTCATTGGTTTTTATTTAGAATTCATTGTTTTGTATTGAGAATTTGGATTTTTTTACAAGTCAGTGTTTTTCTATTTAGAATTAAGTGCTTGTAAACTTTAGAATTTTGTGTTTTTTATTCATACTTCAGTGTTTTTTTTATTTAGAATTCAGTGCTTTTATTTAGAATTTGGTGTTTTTATTTAGAATTCAGTGTTTTTTTATTTAGAATTCAGTGCTTTTTATAATTTAGAATCCAGTGTATTTTTATTAGAATTCAGGTTTTTTTTTTACAATTTGGTGTTTTTATTTAGATTTGTGATTTAATTTAGAATTCTGTTTTTTACTCAGATTTTGGTGTTTTTTATTTAGAATTAAGTATTTTTTATTTAGAATTCAGTGTTTTTTTATTAGAATTCAGTGCTTTTATTTATAGATTGGTGTTTTTACTTAGAATTCAGTGGTTTTTTATTTAGAATTCAGTGCTTTTTAAAGTCAGAAACCCGTGTATTTTTTTTAAAATTCAGTGTTTTTTTATTACAATTTGGTGTTTTTATTTAGAATTTATGATTTTATTTAGAATTCAGTTTTTTTTATTCAGAATTTGGTGTTTTTATTTAGAAGTGAGTGCTTTGTATTGAGAAGTTGGATATTTTTTTTAGAAGTCAGTCTTTTTCTATTTAGAATTCAGTGCTTTTTAATTTAGAATTTGGTGTTTTTTATGTAGACTTCAGTGTTTTTTTATTTCGAATTCAGTGCTTTTTTATTTAGAATTTGGTGTTTTTATTTAGAATTCAGTGTTTTTTTATTTAGAATTCAGTGCTTTTTAAAATTTAGAATCCAGTGTATTTTTATTAGAATTCAGTGTTTTTTAATTAGAATTCAGTGTTTTTTACTCAGAATTTGGTGTTTTTTATTTAGAATTAAGTGTTTTTTATTTAGAATTCAGTGTTTTTAATTTAGAATTCAGTGTATTTTATTTAGAATTCAGTGCTTTTTATTTATAATTCAGTGTTTTGTATTGAGAATTTGGATATTTTTTTTAGAAGTCAGTCTATTTCTATTTAGAATTCAGTGCTTTTTTATTTAGAATTTGGTGTATTTATTTAGTATTCAGTGTTTTTTTTATTTAGAATTCAGTGGTTTTTATTTAGAATTCATTGTTTTGTATTGAGAATTTGGATTTTTTTAGAAGTCAGTGTTTTTCTATTTAGAATTCAGTGCTTGTAAAATTTAGAATTTCGTGTTTTTTATTTATACTTCAGTGTTTTTTTATTTAGAATTCAGTGCTTTTTATAATTTAGAATCCAGTGTATTTTTATTAGAATTCAGGTTTTTTTTTATTACAATTCGGTGTTTTTATTTAGATTTGTGATTTTATTTAGAATTCTGTTTTTACTCAGAATTTTGTGTTTTTTATTTAGAATTATGTAATTTTTATTTAGAATTCAGTGTTTTTTAATTAGACTTCAGTGCTTTTATTTAGAATTTGGTGTTTTTATTTAGAAGTCAGTGCTTTGTATTGAGAATTTGGATATTTTTTTTAGAAATCAGTCTTTTTCTATTTAGAATTCAGTGCTTTTTAATTCAGAATTTGGTGCTTTTATAAATTTAGAATCCAGTGTATTTTTATTAGAATTCAGTGTTTTTTAATTAGACTTCAGTGTTTTTTTATTTCGAATTCAGTGCTTTTTTATTTAGAATTTGGTGTTTTTATTTAGAATTCAGTGTTTTTTATTTAGAATTCAGTGCTTTTTTTAAATTTAGAATCCAGTGTATTTTTATTAGAATTCAGTGTTTTTTAATTAGAATTTGGTGTTTTTATTTAGATTTGTGTGCTTTATTTAGAATTCAGTGTTTTTTATTCAGAATTTGGTGTTTTTTTATTTAGAAGTCAGTGCTTTTTATTCAGAAAATTTTGCTTTTTGTTAGATTTGTGTGTTTTACTAGATGTTGGTGCTTTTTTAGAATCCAGTGTTTTTAATTTAGAATTCAGTGTTTTTTATTTAGAATTCAGTGCTTTTTATTTAGAATTCAGTGCTTTTTATTTTGAATTCAGTGTTTATTTATTGAGAATACAGTGGTTTTTTATTTAGAATTCAGTGCTTTTTAAAATTTAGAATCCAGTGTATTTTTATTAGAATTCAGTGTTTTTTTAATTAGAATTCAGTGTTTTTTACCCAGAATTTGGTGTTTTTTATTTAGAATTAAGTGTTTTTATTTAGAATTCAGTGTTTTTAATTTAGAATTCAGTGTTTTATATTTAGAATTCAGTGCTTTTTATTTAGAATTCAGTGTTTTGTATTGAGAATTTGGATATTTTTTTTAGAAGTCAGTATTTTTCTATTTAGAATTCAGTGCTTTTTAATTTAGAATTTGGTGTTTTTTATTTAGACTTCAGTGTTTTTTTATTCGAATTCAGTGCTTTTTTATTTAGAATTTGGTGTTTTTCTTTAGAATTAAGTGGTTTTTTATTTAGAATTCAGTGCTTTTTTAAATTTAGAATCCAGTGTATTTTTATTAGAATTCAGTGGTTTTTAATTAGAATTTGGTGTTTTTATTTAGAATTGTGTGTTTTATTTAGAATTCAGTGTTTTTATTCAGAATTTGGTGTTTTTTTATTTAGAAGTCAGTGCTTATTATTCAGAAAAGTGTGCTTTTTGTTAGATTTGTGTGTTTTATTAGATGTTGGTTCTTTTTTAGAATCCAGTGTTTTTAATTTAGAATTCAGTGTTTTTTTTAGAATTCAGTGCTTTTTATTTAGAATTCAGTGCTTTTTATTTTGAATTCAGTGTTTATTTATTTAGAATTCAGTGTTTTTCTATTTAGAATTCAGTGCTTTTAAAATTTAGAATTTGGTGTTTTTTTTTATACTTCAGTGTTGTCTTATTTAGAATTCATTGCTTTTATTTAGAATGAAGTGTATTTGATTTAGAATTCAGTGGTTTTTATTTAGAATTCAGTGTATTTATTTAGATTTCACTGTTTTTTATTTAGAATTCGGTGTATTTTTAATCAGAATTCAGTGTTTTTTATTTAGAATTCAGTGCTTTTTATTTAGAATTCAGTGCTTTTTTTATTTAGAATGCAGTGTTTTTCAATTAGAATTCAGTGTTTTTTTAACTTAGAATTCAGGGTATTTATTTAGAATTCAGTGTGTTTTATTTAGAATACAGTGTTTTAATTTAGAATTCATTGGTTTTTATTTAGAATTCATTGTTTTGTATTGAGAATTTGGATTTTTTTACAAGTCAGTGTTTTTCTATTTAGAATTAAGTGCTTGTAAACTTTAGAATTTTGTGTTTTTTATTCATACTTCAGTGTTTTTTTATTTAGAATTCAGTCCTTTTATTTAGAATTTGGTGTTTTTATTTAGAATTCAGTGTTTTTTTATTTAGAATTCAGTGCTTTTTATAATTTAGAATCCAGTGTATTTTTATTAGAATTCAGGTTTTTTTTTTACAATTTGGTGTTTTTATTTAGATTTGTGATTTAATTTAGAATTCTTTTTTTACTCAGATTTTGGTGTTTTTTATTTAGAATTAAGTATTTTTTATTTAGAATTCAGTGTTTTTTAATTAGAATTCAGTGCTTTTATTTAGAAATTGGTGTTTTTATTTAGAATTCAGTGTATTTTTATTAAAATTCAGTGTTTTTTTATTACAATTTGGTGTTATTTAGAATTGTGATTTTATTTAGAATTCAGTTTTTTATTCAGAATTTGGTGTTTTTATTTAGAAGTCAGTGCTTTGTATTGAGAAGTTGGATATTTTTTTTTAGAAGTCAGTCTTTTTCTATTTAGAATTCAGTGCTTTTTAATTTAGAATTTGGTGTTTTTTATGTAGACTTCAGTGTTTTTTTTATTTCGAATTCAGTGCTTTTTTTATTTAGAATTTGGTGTTTTTATTTAGAATTCAGTGCTTTTTTATTTAGAATTCAGTGCTTTTTAAAATTTAGAATCCAGTGTATTTTTATTAGAATTCAGTTTTTTTTTATTAGAATTCAGTGTTTTTTACTCAGAATTTGGTGTTTTTTATTTAGAATTAAGTGTTTTTATTTAGAATTCAGTGTTTTTAATTTAGAATTCAGTGTATTTTATTTAGAATTCAGTGCTTTTAATTTAGAATTTGGTGTATTTATTTAGTATTCAGTGGTTTTTTTATTTAGAATTCAGTGGTTTTTATTTAGAATTCATTGTTTTGTATTGAGAATTTGGATTTTTTTAGAAGTCAGTGTTTTTCTATTTAAAATTCAGTGCTTGTAAAATTTAGAATTTCGTGTTTTTTATTTATACTTCAGTGTTTTTTTATTTAGAATTCAGTGCTTTTTATAATTTAGAATCCAGTGTATTTTTATTAGAATTCAGGTTTTTTTTTTTATTACAATTCTGTGTTTTTATTTAGGTTTGTGATTTTATTTAGAATTCTGTTTTTACTCAGAATTTTGTGTTTTTTATTTAGAATTAAGTAATTTTTATTTTGAATTCAGTGTTTTTTAATTAGACTTCAGTGCTTTTATTTAGAATTTGGTGTTTTTATTTAGAAGTCAGTGCTTTGTATTCAGAATTTGGATATTTTTTTTAGAAGTCAGTCTTTTTCTATTTAGAATTCAGTGCTTTTTAATTCAGAATTTGGTGCTTTTATAAATTTAGAATCCAGTGTATTTTTATTAGAATTCAGTGTTTTTTAATTAGAATTCAGTGTTTTTTTCTCAGAATTTGGTGTTTTTATTTAGAATTCAGTGTTTTTAATTTAGAATTCAGTGTTTTTTTTTAGAATTCAGTGCTTTTTATTTAGAATTCAGTGTTTTGTATTGAGAATTTGGATATTTTTTTAGAAGTCAGTCTTTTTCTATTTAGAATTCAGTGCTTTTTAATTTAGAATTTGGTGTTTTTTATTTAGACTTCAGTGTATTTTTATTTCGAATTCAGTGCTTTTTTAAAATTTAGAATCCAGTGTATTTTTTATTAGAATTCAGTGTTTTTTAATTTAGAATTTGGGTTTTTTTTATGTAGATTTCAGTGTTTTTTTATTTCGAATTCAGTGCTTTTTTATTTAGAATTTGGTGTTTTTATTTAGAATTCAGTGTTTTTTTATTTAGAATTCAGTGCTTTTTTAAATTTAGAATCCAGTGTATTTTTATTAGAATTCAGTGTTTTTTAATTAGAATTCAGTGTTTTTTACTCAGAATTTGGTGTTTTTTATTTAGAATTAAGTGTTTTTTATTTAGAATTCAGTGTTTTTAATTTAGAATTCAGTGTATTTTATTTAGAATTCAGTGCTTTTTATTTATAATTCAGTGTTTTGTATTGAGAATTTGGATTTTTTTTTAGAAGTCAGTATATTTCTATTTAGAATTCAGTGCTTTTTTATTTAGAATTTGGTGTATTTATTTAGTATTCAGTGGTTTTTTTTATTTAGAATTCAGTGGTTTTTATTTAGAATTCATTGTTTTGTATTGAGAATTTGGATTTTTTTAGAAGTCAGTGTTTTTCTATTTAGAATTCAGTGCTTGTAAAATTTAGAATTTCGTGTTTTTTATTTATACTTCAGTGTTTTTTTATTTAGAATTCAGTGCTTTTTATAATTTAGAATCCAGTGTATTTTTATTAGAATTCAGGTTTTTTTTTTATTGCAATTCGGTGTTTTTATTTAGATTTGTGATATTATTTAGAATTCTGTTTTTACTCAGAATTTTGTGTTTTTTATTTAGAATTAAGTAATTTTTATTTAGAATTCAGTGTTTTTTAATTAGACTTCAGTGCTTTTATTTAGAATTTGGTGTTTTTATTTAGAAGTCAGTGCTTTGTATTGAGAATTTGGATATTTTTTTAGAAGTCAGTCTTTTTCTATTTAGAATTCAGTGCTTTTTAATTCAGAATTTGGTGCTTTTATAAATTTAGAATCCAGTGTATTTTTATTAGAATTCAGTGTTTTTTTATTAGAATTCAGTGTTTTTTCTCAGAATTTGGTGTTTTTATTTAGAATTAAGTGTTTTTTATTTAGAATTCAGTGTTTTTAATTTAGAATTCAGTGTTTTTTTTTTAGAATTCAGTGCTTTTTATTTAGAATTCTGTGTTTTGTATTGAGAATTTGGATATTTTTTTAGAAGTCAGTCTTTTTCTATTTAGAATTCAGTGCTTTTTTATTTAGAATTTGGTGTTTTTTATTTAGACTTCAGTGTATTTTTATTTCAAATTCAGTGCTTTTTTAAAATTTAGAATCCAGTGTATTTTTTATTAGAATTCAGTGTTTTATAATTTAGAATTTGGTGTTTTTTATGTAGACTTCAGTGTTTTTTTTTATTTCGAATTCAGTGCTTTTTTATTTAGAATTTGGTGTTTTTATTTAGAATTCAGTGTTTTTTTATTTAGAATTCAGTGCTTTTTTAAATTTAGAATCCAGTGTATTTTTATTAGAATTCAGTGTTTTTTAATTAGAATTCAGTGTTTTTTACTCAGAATTTGGTGTTTTTTATTTAGAATTAAGTGTTTTTTATTTAGAATTCAGTGTTTTTAATTTAGAAGTCAGTATATTTCTATTTAGAATTCAGTGCTTTTTTATTTAGAATTTGGTGTATTTATTTAGTATTCAGTGTTTTTTTTATTTAGAATTCAGTGGTTTTTATTTAGAATTCATTGTTTTGTATTGAGAATTTGGATTTTTTTAGAAGTCAGTGTTTTTCTATTGAGAATTCAGTGCTTGTAAAATTTAGAATTTCGTGTTTTTTATTTATACTTCAGTGTTTTTTTATTTAGAATTCAGTGCTTTTTTATAATTTAGAATCCAGTGTATTTTTATTAGAATTCAGGTTTTTTTTTATTACAATTCGGTGTTTTTATTTAGATTTGTGATTTTATTTAGAATTCTGTTTTTACTCAGAATTTTGTGTTTTTTATTTAGAATTAAGTAATTTTTATTTAGAATTCAGTGTTTTTTAATTAGACTTCAGTGCTTTTATTTAGAATTTGGTGTTTTTATTTAGAAGTCAGTGCTTTGTATTGAGAATTTGGATATTTTTTTTAGAAGTCAGTCTTTTTCTATTTAGAATTCAGTGCTTTTTAATTCAGAATTTGGTGCTTTTATAAATTTAGAATCCAGTGTATTTTTATTAGAATTCAGTGTTTTTTAATTAGAATTCAGTGTTTTTTTCTCAGAATTTGGTGTTTTTATTTAGAATTCAGTGTTTTTAATTTAGAATTCAGTGGTTTTTTTTTAGAATTCAGTGGTTTTTTTTTAGAATTCAGTGCTTTTTATTTAGAATTCAGTGTTTTGTATTGAGAATTTGGATATTTTTTTAGAAGTCAGTCTTTTTCTATTTAGAATTCAGTGCTTTTTAATTTAGAATTTGGTGTTTTTTATTTAGACTTCAGTGTATTTTTATTTCGAATTCAGTGCTTTTTTAAAATTTAGAATCCAGTGTATTTTTTATTAGAATTCAGGGTTTTTAATTAGAATTTGGTGTTTTTATTTAGAATTCAGTGCTTTTTATTTTGAATTCAGTGTTTATTTATTTAGAACTCAGTGTTTTTCTATTTAGAATTCAGTGCTTTTAAAATTTAGAATTTGGTGTTTTTTATTTATACATCAGTGTTTTTTTAATTAAGAATTCAGTGCTTTTATTTAGAATTAAGTGTTTTTGATTTAGAATTCAATGGTTTTTTTTTATTTAGAATTCAGTGCTTTTTAAAATTTAGAATCCAGTGTATTTTTATTAGAATCCAGTGTGTATTAATTAGAATTCAGTTTTTTTACTCAGAATTTGGTGTTTTTTATTTAGAATTAAGTGTTTTTTATTTAGAATTCAGTGTTTTTAATTTAGAATTCAGTGTTTTTTATTTAGAATTCAGTGCTTTTTATTTAGAATTCAGTGTTTTGTATTGAGAATTTGGATATTTTTTTAGAAGTCAGTCTTTTTCTATTTAGAATTCAGTGCTTTTTAATTTAGAATTTGGTGTTTTTTATTTAGACTTCAGTGTATTTTTATTTCGAATTCAGTGCTTTTTTTAAATTTAGAATCCAGTGTATTTTTTATTAGAATTCAGTGTTTTTAATTAGAATTTGGTGTTTTTATTTAGAATTCAGTGCTTTTTATTTTGAATTCAGTGTTTATTTATTTAGAACTCAATGCTTTTCTATTTAGAATTCAGTGCTTTTAAAATTTAGAATTTGGTGTTTTTTATTTATACATCAGTGTTTTTTTAATTTAGAATTCAGTGCTTTTATTTAGAATTAAGTGTTTTTGATTTAGAATTCAATGTTTTTTTTATTTAGAATTCAGTGCTTTTTAAAATTTAGAATCCAGTGTATTTTTATTAGAATTCAGTGTGTATTAATTAGAATTCAGTGTTTTTTACTCAGAATTTGGTGTTTTTTATTTAGAATTAAGTGTTTTTTATTTAGAATTCAGTGTTTTTAATTTAGAATTCAGTGTTTTTTATTTAGAATTCAGTGCTTTCTATTTAGAATTCAGTGTTTTGTATTGAGAATTTGGATTTTTTTTAGAAGTCAGTCTTTTTCTATTTAGAATTCAGTGCTTTTTAATTTAGAATTTGGTGTTTTTTATTTAGACTTCAGTGTTTTTTTATTTCGAATTCAGTGCTTTTTTATTTAGAATTTGGTGTTTTTATTTAGAATTCAGTGTTTTTTTATTTAGAATTCAGTGCTTTTTTAAATTTAGAATCCAGTGTATTTTTATTAGAATTCAGTGTTTTTTAATTAGAATTTGGTGTTTTTATTTAGAATTGTGTGTTTTATTTAGAATTCAGTGTTTTTTATTCAGAATTTGGTGTTTTTTATTTAGAAGTCACTGCTTTTTATTCAGAAAATTGTGCTTTTTGTTAGACTTGTGTGTTTTATTAGATGTTGGTGCTTTTTTAGAATCCAGTGTTTTTCATTTAGAATTCAGTGTTTTTTAATTAGAATTCAGTGCTTTTTATTTTGAATTCAGTGTTTATTTATTTAGAATTCAGTGTTTTTCTATTTAGAATTCAGTGGTTTTTATTTAGAATTCATTGTTTTGTATTGAGAATTTGGATTTTTTTAGAAGTCAGTGTTTTTCTATTTAAAATTCAGTGCTTGTAAAATTTAGAATTTCGTGTTTTTTATTTATACTTCAGTGTTTTTTTATTTAGAATTCAGTGCTTTTTATAATTTAGAATCCAGTGTATTTTTATTAGAATTCAGGTTTTTTTTTTATTACAATTCTGTGTTTTTATTTAGGTTTGTGATTTTATTTAGAATTCTGTTTTTACTCAGAATTTTGTGTTTTTTATTTAGAATTAAGTAATTTTTATTTTGAATTCAGTGTTTTTTAATTAGACTTCAGTGCTTTTATTTAGAATTTGGTGTTTTTATTTAGAAGTCAGTGCTTTGTATTGAGAATTTGGATATTTTTTTTAGAAGTCAGTCTTTTTCTATTTAGAATTCAGTGCTTTTTAATTCAGAATTTGGTGCTTTTATAAATTTAGAATCCAGTGTATTTTTATTAGAATTCAGTGTTTTTTAATTAGAATTCAGTGTTTTTTTCTCAGAATTTGGTGTTTTTATTTAGAATTAAGTGTTTTTTATTTAGAATTCAGTGTTTTTAATTTAGAATTCAGTGTTTTTTTTTTAGAATTCAGTGCTTTTTATTTAGAATTCAGTGTTTTGTATTGAGAATTTGGATATTTTTTTAGAAGTCAGTCTTTTTCTATTTAGAATTCAGTGCTTTTTAATTTAGAATTTGGTGTTTTTTATTTAGACTTCAGTGTATTTTTATTTCGAATTCAGTGCTTTTTTAAAATTTAGAATCCAGTGTATTTTTTATTAGAATTCAGTGTTTTTAATTAGAATTTGGTGTTTTTATTTAGAATTCAGTGCTTTTTATTTTGAATTCAGTGTTTATTTATTTAGAACTCAGTGTTTTTCTATTTAGAATTCAGTGCTTTTAAAATTTAGAATTTGGTGTTTTTTATTTATACATCAGTGTTTTTTTAATTAAGAATTCAGTGCTTTTATTTAGAATTAAGTGTTTTTGATTTAGAATTCAATGGTTTTTTTTTTATTTAGAATTCAGTGCTTTTTAAAATTTAGAATCCAGTGTATTTTTATTAGAATCCAGTGTGTATTAATTAGAATTCAGTTTTTTTACTCAGAATTTGGTGTTTTTTATTTAGAATTAAGTGTTTTTTATTTAGAATTCAGGGTTTTTAATTTAGAATTCAGTGTTTTTTATTTAGAATTCAGTGCTTTTTATTTAGAATTCAGTGTTTTGTATTGAGAATTTGGATATTTTTTTAGAAGTCAGTCTTTTTCTATTTAGAATTCAGTGCTTTTTAATTTAGAATTTGGTGTTTTTTATTTAGACTTCAGTGTATTTTTATTTCGAATTCAGTGCTTTTTTAAAATTTAGAATCCAGTGTATTTTTTATTAGAATTCAGTGTTTTTAATTAGAATTTGGTGTTTTTATTTAGAATTCAGTGCTTTTTATTTTGAATTCAGTGTTTATTTATTTAGAACTCAATGCTTTTCTATTTAGAATTCAGTGCTTTTAAAATTTAGAATTTGGTGTTTTTTATTTATACATCAGTGTTTTTTTTAATTTAGAATTCAGTGCTTTTATTTAGAATTAAGTGTTTTTGATTTAGAATTCAATGTTTTTTTTATTTAGAATTCAGTGCTTTTTAAAATTTAGAATCCAGTGTATTTTTATTAGAATTCAGTGTGTATTAATTAGAATTCAGTGTTTTTTACTCAGAATTTGGTGTTTTTTATTTAGAATTAAGTGTTTTTTATTTAGAATTCAGTGTTTTTAATTTAGAATTCAGTGTTTTTTATTTAGAATTCAGTGCTTTCTATTTAGAATTCAGTGTTTTGTATTGAGAATTTGGATTTTTTTTAGAAGTCAGTCTTTTTCTATTTAGAATTCAGTGCTTTTTAATTTAGAATTTGGTGTTTTTTATATAGACTTCAGTGTTTTTTTATTTCGAATTCAGTGCTTTTTTATTTAGAATTTGGTGTTTTTATTTAGAATTCAGTGTTTTTTTATTTAGAATTCAGTGCTTTTTTAAATTTAGAATCCAGTGTATTTTTATTAGAATTCAGTGTTTTTTAATTAGAATTTGGTGTTTTTATTTAGAATTGTGTGTTTTATTTAGAATTCAGTGTTTTTTATTCAGAATTTGGTGTTTTTTATTTAGAAGTCACTGCTTTTTATTCAGAAAATTGTGCTTTTTGTTAGATTTGTGTGTTTTATTAGATGTTGGTGCTTTTTTAGAATCCAGTGTTTTTCATTTAGAATTCAGTGTTTTTTAATTAGAATTCAGTGCTTTTTATTTTGAATTCAGTGTTTATTTATTTAGAATTCAGTGTTTTTCTATTTAGAATTCAGTGTTTTTTATTTAGAATTCAGTGCTTTTTATTTAGAATTCAGTGCTTTTTAATTTAGAATTTGGTGGTTTTTATTTAGACTTCAGTGTTTTTTTATTTCGAATTCACTGCTTTTTTATTTAGAATTTGGTGTTTTTATTTAGAATTCAGTGTTTTTTTATTTAGAATTCAGTGCTTTTTTAAATTTAGAATCCAGTGTATTTTTATTAGAATTCAGTGTTTTTTAATTAGAATTTGGTGTTTTTATTTAGAATTGTGTGTTTTATTTAGAATTCAGTGTTTTTTATTCAGAATTTGGTGTTTTTTGTTTAGAAGTCAGTGCTTTTTATTCAGAAAATTTTGCTTTTTGTTAGATTTGTGTGTTTTATTAGATGTTGGTGCTTTTTTAGAATCCAGTGTTTTTCATTTAGAATTCAGTGTTTTTTATTTAGAATTCTGTGCTTTTTATTTGGAATTCAGTGCTTTTTATTTTGAATTCAGTGTTTATTTATTGAGAATACAGTGTTTTTTTTATTTAGAATTCAGTGCTATGTAAAATTTAGAATCCAGTGTATTTTCATTAGAATTCAGTGTTTTTTAATTAGAATTCAGTGTTTTTAACCCAGAATTTGGTGTTTTTTATTTAGAATTAAGTGTTTTTTATTTAGAATTCAGTGTTTTTAATTCAGAATTCAGTGTTTTTTATTTAGAATTCGGTGCTTTTTATTTAGAATTCAGTGTTTTGTATTGAGAATTTGGATATTTTTTTAGAAGTCAGTGTTTTTCTATTTAGAATTAAGTGCTTGTAAAATTTAGAATTTCGTGTTTTTTATTTATACTTCAGTGTTTTTTTATTTAGAATTCAGTGCTTTTATTTAGAAATTGGTGTTTTTATTTAGAATTCAGTGGTTTTTTTAATTTAGAATTCAGTGCTTTTTATAATTTAGAATCCAGTGTATTTTTATTAGAATTCAGGGTTTTTTAAATACAATTTGGTGTTTTTATTTAGATTTGTGATTTTATTTAGAATTCTGTTTTTTACTCAGAATTTGGTGTTTTTTATTTAGAATTAAGTATTTTTTATTTAGAATTCAGTGTTTTTTTATTAGAATTCAGTGCTTTTATTTAGAATTTGGTGTTTTTATTTAGAATTCAGTGTTTTTTTTATTTAGAATTCAGTGCTTTTTTAAAGTCAGAAACCCGTGTATTTTTATTAGAATTCAGTGTTTTTTTGATTACAATTTGGTGTTTTTATTTAGAATTGTGATTTTATTTAGAATTCAGTTTTTTATTCAGAATTGGTGTTTTTAATTAGAAGTCAGTGCTTCGTATTGAGAAGTTGGATATTTTTTTTAGAAGTCAGTATTTTTCTATTTAGAATTCAGTGCTTTTTAATTTAGAATTTGGTGTTTTTTATGTAGACTTCAGTGTTTTTTTATTTCGAATTCAGTGCTTTTTTATTTAGAATTTGGTGTTTTTATTTAGAATTCAGTGCTTTTTTAAATTTAGAATCCAATGTATTTTTATTAGAATTCAGTGTTTTTTAATTAGAATTCAGTGTTTTTTACTCAGAATTTGGTGTTTTTTTATTTAGAATTAAGTGTTTTTTATTTAGAATTCAGTGTTTTTAATTTAGAATTCAGTGCTTTTTATTTAGAATTCAGTGTTTTGTATTGAGAATTTGGATATTTTTTTAGAAGTCAGACTTTTTCTATTTAGAATTCAGTGCTTTTTAATTTAGAATTTGGTGTTTTTTATTTAGACTTCAGTGTTTTTTATTTCGAATTCAGTGCTGTTTTATTTAGAATTTGGTGTTTTTATTTAGAATTCAGTGTTTTTTTTATTTAGAATTCAGTGCTTTTTTAAATTTTGAATCCAGTGTATTTTTATTAGAATTCAGTGTTTTTTAATTAGAATTTGGTGTTTTTATTTAGAATTGTGTGTTTTATTTAGAATTCAGTGTTTTTTATTCAGAATTTGGTGTTTTTTATTTAGAAGTCAGTGCTTTTTATTCAGAAAATTGTGCTTTTTGTTAGATTTGTGTGTTTTATTAGATGTTGGTGCTTTTTTAGAATCCAGTGTTTTTCATTTAGAATTCAGTGTTTTTTAATTAGAATCCAGTGTTTTTCATTTAGAATTCAGTGTTTTTTTATTTAGAATTCAGTGCTTTTTATTTAGAATTCAGTGCTTTTTATTTTGAATTCAGTGTTTATTTATTTAGAATTCAGTGTTTTTCTATTTAGAATTCTGTGCTTTTAAAATTTAGAATTTGGTGTTTTTTATTTATACTTCAGTGTTTTTTTTTTTAGAATTCAGTGCTTTTATTTAGAATTAAGTGTTTTTGATCTAGAATTCAGTGGGTTTTTATTTAGAATTCAGTGCTTTTTTAAATTTAGAATCCAGTGTATTTTTATTAGAATTCAGTGTTTTTTAATTAGAATTCAGTGTTTTTTACTCAGAATTTGGTGTTTTTTATTTAGAATTAAGTGTTTTTATTTAGAATTCAGTGTTTTTAATTTATAATTCAGTGTTTTTTATTTAGAATTCAGTGCTTTTTATTTAGAATTCAGTGTTTTGTATTGAGAATTTGGATATTTTTTTTAGAAGTCAGTATTTTTCTATTTAGTATTCAGTGCTTTTTAATTTAGAATTTGGTGTTTTTTATTTAGACTTCAGTGTTTTTTTATTTCGAATTCAGTGCTTTTTTATTTAGAATTTGGTGTTTTTATTTAGAATTCAGTGGGTTTTTATTTAGAATTCAGTGCTTTTTTAAATTTAGAATCCAGTGTATTTTATTAGAATTCAGTGTTTATTAATTAGAATTCAGTGTTTTTTACTCAGAATTTGGTGTTTTTTATTTATACTTCAGTGTTTTTTTTTTTTTTAGAATTCAGTGCTTTTATTTAGAATTAAGTGTTTTTGATTTAGAATTCAGTGGGTTTTTATTTAGAATTCAGTGCTTTTTTAAATTTAGAATCCAGTGTATTTTTATTAGAATTCAGTGTTTTTTAATTAGAATTCAGTGTTTTTTACTCAGAATTTGGTGTTTTTTATTTAGAATTAAGTGTTTTTATTTAGAATTCAGTGTTTTTAATTTATAATTCAGTGTTTTTTATTTAGAATTCAGTGCTTTTTATTTAGAATTCAGTGTTTTGTATTGAGAATTTGGAGATTTTTTTTAGAAGTCAGTCTTTTTCTATTTAGTATTCAGTGCTTTTTAATTTAGAATTTGGTGTTATTTATTTAGACTTCAGTGTTTTTTTTATTTCGAATTCAGTGCTTTTTTATTTAGAATTTGGTGTTTTTATTTAGAATTCAGTGGGTTTTTATTTAGAATTCAGTGCTTTTTTAAATTTAGAATCCAGTGTATTTTTATTAGAATTCAGTGTTTATTAATTAGAATTCAGTGTTTTTTACTCAGAATTTGGTGTTTTTATTTAGAATTAAGTGTTTTTTATTTAGAATTCAGTGTTTTTAATTTAGAATTCAGTGTTTTTTATTTAGAATTCAGTGCTTTTTATTTAGAATTCAGTGTTTTGTATTGAGAATTTGGATATTTTTTTAGAAGTCAGTCTTTTTCTATTTAGAATTCAGTGCTTTTTAATTTAGAATTTGGTGTTTTTTATTTAGACTTCAGTGTTTTTTTATTTCGAATTCAGTGCTTTTTTAAAATTTAGAATCCAGTGTATTTTTTATTAGAATTCAGTGTTTTTTAATTAGAATTTGGTGTTTTTATTTAGAATTGTGTGTTTTATTTAGAATTCCGTGTTTTTTATTTAGAATTTGGTGTTTTTATTTAGACTTCAGTGTTTTTTTATTTCGAATTCAGTGCTTTTTTAAATTTAGAATCCAGTGTATTTTTTTATTAGAATTCATTGTTTTTTAATTAGAATTTGGTGTTTTTATTTAGAATTGTGTGTTTTATTTAGAATTCCGTGTTTTTTATTTAGAATTTGGTGTTTTTATTTAGACTTCAGTGTTTTTTTATTTCGAATTCAGTGCTTTTTTAAATTTAGAATCCAGTGTATTTTTATTAGAATTCAGTGTTTTTTAATTAGAATTTGGTGTTTTTATTTAGAATTGTGTGTTTTATTTAGAATTCAGTGTTTTTTATTCAGAATTTGGTGTTTTTTATTTAGAAGTCAGTGCTTTTTATTCAGAAAATTTTGCTTTTTGTTAGATTTGTGTGTTTTATTAGATGTTGGTGCTTTTTTAGAATCCAGTGTTTTTAATTTAGAATTCAGTGTTTTTTATTTATAATTCTGTGCTTTTTATTTGGAATTCAGTGCTTTTTATTTTGAATTCAGTGTTTATTTATTGAGAATACAGTGGTTTTTTTTATTTAGAATTCAGTGCTATTTAAAATTTAGAATCCAGTGTATTTTTATTAGAATTCAGTGTTTTTTTAAATAGAATTCAGTGTTTTTAACCCAGAATTTGGTGTTTTTTATTTAGAATTAAGTGTTTTTTATTTAGAATTCAGTGTTTTTAATTTAGAATTCAGTGTTTTTTATTTAGAATTCAGTGCTTTTTATTTAGAACTCAGTGTTTTGTATTGAGAATTTGGATATTTTTTTTAGAAGTCAGTCTTTTTCTATTTAGAATTCAGTGCTTTTTCATTAAAAATTTGGTGTTTTTTATTTAGACTTCAGTGTTTTTTTATTTCGAATTCAGTGCTTTTTTATTTAGAATTTGGTGTTTTTCTTTAGAATTCAGTGTTTTTTTATTTAGAATTCAGTGCTTTTTTAAATTTAGAATCTAATGTATTTTTATTAGAATTCAGTGTTTTTTAATTAGAATTTGGTGTTTTTATTTAGAATTGTGTGTTTTATTTAGAATTCTGTGTTTTTATTCAGAATTTGGTGTTTTTTTATTTAGAAGTCAGTGCTTATTATTCAGAAAATTGTGCTTTTTGTAAGATTTGTGTGTTTTATTAGATGTTGGTGCTTTTTTAGAATCCAGTGTTTTTGATTTAGAATTCAGTGTTTTTTATTTAGAATTCAGTGCTTTTTATTTTGAATTCAGTGTTTATTTATTTAGAATTCAGTGTTTTTCTATTTAGAATTCAGTGC
Source organism: Nothobranchius furzeri (assembly GCF_043380555.1). Lineage (NCBI taxonomy): Eukaryota > Metazoa > Chordata > Actinopteri > Cyprinodontiformes > Nothobranchiidae > Nothobranchius > Nothobranchius furzeri. Next base: position 63,449,942 of record NC_091755.1, read on the forward strand.
TTTTAAAATTTAGAATTTGGTGTTTTTTATTTATACTTCAGTGTTTCTTATTCAGAATTCAGTGCTTTTATTTAGAATTAAGTGTTTTTGATTTAGAATTCAGTGGTTTTTATTTAGAATTCAGTGTATTTATTTAGATTTCACTGTTTTTTATTTAGAGTTTGGTGTATTTTTAATCAGAATTCAGTGTTTTTTATTTAGAATTCAGTGCTTTTTATTTAGAATTCAGTGCTTTTTTTATTTAGAATGCAGTGTTTTTCAATTAGAATTCAGTGTTTTTTTTACTTAGAATTCAGGGTATTTATTTAGTGTGTTTTATTTAGAATACAGTGTTTTTAATTTAGAATTCATTGGTTTTTATTTAGAATTCATTGTTTTGTATTGAGAATTTTGATTTTTTTAGAAGTCAGTGTTTTTCTATTTAGAATTAAGTGCTTGTAAAATTTAGAATTTGGTGTTTTTTATTTATACTTCAGTGTTTTTTTATTTAGAATTCAGTGCTTTTATTTAGAATTTGGTGTTTTTATTTAGAATTCAGTGGTTTTTTAAATTTAGAATTCAGTGCTTTTTATAATTTAGAATCCAGTGTATTTTTATTAGAATTCAGGGTTTTTTAATTCCAATTTGGTGTTTTTATTTAGATTTGTGATTTTATTTAGAATTCTGTTTTTTACTCAGAATTTGGTGTTTTTTATTTAGAATTAAGTATTTTTTATTTAGAATTCAGTGTTTTTTTAAAGTCATAAACCCGTGTATTTTTATTAGAATTCAGTGTTTTTTTGATTACAATTTGGTGTTTTTATTTAGAATTGTGATTTTATTTAGAATTCAGTTTTTTATTCAGAACTTGGTGTTTTTAATTAGAAGTCAGTGCTTCGTATTGAGAAGTTGGATATTTTTTTTAGAAGTCAGTCTTTTTCTATTTAGAATTCAGTGCTTTTTAATTTAGAATTTGGTTTTTTTTTTATGTAGACTTCAGTGTTTTTTTATTTCGAATTCAGTGCTTTTTTATTTAGAATTTGGTGTTTTTATTTAGAATTCAGTGTTTTTTTATTTAGAATTCAGTGCTTTTTTAAATTGAGAATCCAATGTATTTTTATTAGAATTCAGTGTTTTTTAATTAGAATTCAGTGTTTTTTACTCAGAATTTGGTGTTTTTTATTGAGAATTAAGTGTTTTTTATTTAGAATTCAGTGTTTTTAATTTAGAATTCAGTGTATTTTATTTAGAATTCAGTGCTTTTTATTTAGAATTCAGTGTTTTGTATTGAGAATTTGGATATTTTTTTTAGAAGTCAGTCTTTTTCTATTTAGAATTCAGTGCTTTTTCATTAAAAATTTGGTGTTTTTTATTTAGACTTCAGTGTTTTTTTATTTCGAATTCAGTGCTTTTTTAAATTTAGAATCTAATGTATTTTTATTAGAATTCAGTGTTTTTTAATTAGAATTTGGTGTTTTTATTTAGAATTGTGTGTTTTATTTAGAATTCTGTGTTTTTATTCAGAATTTGGTGTTTTTTTATTTAGAAGTCAGTGCTTATTATTCAGAAAATTGTGCTTTTTGTTAGATTTGTGTGTTTTATTAGATGTTGGTGCTTTTTTAGAATCCAGCGTTTTTGATTTAGAATTCAGTGTTTTTTATTTAGAATTCAGTGCTTTTTATTTTGAATTCAGTGTTTATTTATTTAGAATTCAGTGTTTTTCTATTTAGAATTCAGTGCTTTTAAAATTTAGAATTTGGTGTTTTTTATTTATACTTCAGTGTTTCTTATTCAGAATTCAGTGCTTTTATTTAGAATTAAGTGTTTTTGATTTAGAATTCAGTGGTTTTTATTTAGAATTCAGTGTATTTATTTAGATTTCACTGTTTTTTATTTAGAATTTGGTGTATTTTTAATCAGAATTCAGTGTTTTTTATTTAGAATTCAGTGCTTTTTATTTAGAATTCAGTGCTTTTTTTATTTAGAATGCAGTGTTTTTCAATTAGAATTCAGTGTTTTTTTACTTAGAATTCAGGGTATTTATTTAGTGTGTTTTATTTAGAATACAGTGTTTTTAATTTAGAATTCATTGGTTTTTATTTAGAATTCATTGTTTTGTATTGAGAATTTTGATTTTTTTAGAAGTCAGTGTTTTTCTATTTAGAATTAAGTGCTTGTAAAATTTAGAATTTGGTGTTTTTTATTTATACTTCAGTGTTTTTTTATTTAGAATTCAGTGCTTTTATTTAGAATTTGGTGTTTTTATTTAGAATTCAGTGGTTTTTTAAATTTAGAATTCAGTGCTTTTTATAATTTAGAATCCAGTGTATTTTTATTAGAATTCAGGGTTTTTTAATTCCAATTTGGTGTTTTTATTTAGATTTGTGATTTTATTTAGAATTCTGTTTTTTACTCAGAATTTGGTGTTTTTTATTTAGAATTAAGTATTTTTTATTTAGAATTCAGTGTTTGTTTAAAGTCATAAACCCGTGTATTTTTATTAGAATTCAGTGTTTTTTTGATTACAATTTGGTGTTTTTATTTAGAATTGTGATTTTATTTAGAATTCAGTTTTTTATTCAGAACTTGGTGTTTTTAATTAGAAGTGAGTGCTTCGTATTGAGAAGTTGGATATTTTTTTTAGAAGTCAGTCTTTTTTCTATTTAGAATTCAGTGCTTTTTAATTTAGAATTTGGTTTTTTTTATGTAGACTTCAGTGTTTTTTTATTTCGAATTCAGTGCTTTTTTATTTAGAATTTGGTGTTTTTATTTAGAATTCAGTGTTTTTTTATTTAGAATTCAGTGCTTTTTTAAATTGAGAATCCAATGTATTTTTATTAGAATTCAGTGTTTTTTAATTAGAATTCAGTGTTTTTTACTCAGAATTTGGTGTTTTTTATTGAGAATTAAGTGTTTTTTATTTAGAATTCAGTGTTTTTAATTTAGAATTCAGTGTATTTTATTTAGAATTCAGTGCTTTTTATTTAGAATTCAGTGTTTTGTATTGAGAATTTGGATATTTTTTTTAGAAGTCAGTCTTTTTCTATTTAGAATTCAGTGCTTTTTCATTAAAAATTTGGTGTTTTTTATTTATACTTCAGTGTTTTTTTATTTAGAATTCAGTGCTTTTATTTAGAATTTGGTGTTTTTATTTAGAATTCAGTGGTTTTTTAAATTTAGAATTCAGTGCTTTTTATAATTTAGAATCCAGTGTATTTTTATTAGAATTCAGGGTTTTTTAATTCCAATTTGGTGTTTTTATTTAGATTTGTGATTTTATTTAGAATTCTGTTTTTTACTCAGAATTTGGTGTTTTTTATTTAGAATTAAGTATTTTTTATTTAGAATTCAGTGTTTGTTTAAAGTCATAAACCCGTGTATTTTTATTAGAATTCAGTGTTTTTTTGATTACAATTTGGTGTTTTTATTTAGAATTGTGATTTTATTTAGAATTCAGTTTTTTATTCAGAACTTGGTGTTTTTAATTAGAAGTGAGTGCTTCGTATTGAGAAGTTGGATATTTTTTTTAGAAGTCAGTCTTTTTCTATTTAGAATTCAGTGCTTTTTAATTTAGAATTTGGTTTTTTTTTATGTAGACTTCAGTGTTTTTTTATTTCGAATTCAGTGCTTTTTTATTTAGAATTTGGTGTTTTTATTTAGAATTCAGTGTTTTTTTATTTAGAATTCAGTGCTTTTTTAAATTGAGAATCCAATGTATTTTTATTAGAATTCAGTGTTTTTTAATTAGAATTCAGTGTTTTTTACTCAGAATTTGGTGTTTTTTATTGAGAATTAAGTGTTTTTTATTTACAATTCAGTGTTTTTAATTTAGAATTCAGTGTATTTTATTTAGAATTCAGTGCTTTTTATTTAGAATTCAGTGTTTTGTATTGAGAATTTGGATATTTGTTTTAGAAGTCAGTCTTTTTCTATTTAGAATTCAGTGCTTTTTCATTAAAAATTTGGTGTTTTTTATTTAGACTTCAGTGTTTTTTTATTTCGAATTCAGTGCTTTTTTATTTAGAATTTGGTGTTTTTCTTTAGAATTCAGTGTTTTTTTATTTAGAATTCAGTGCTTTTTTAAATTTAGAATCTAATGTATTTTATTAGAATTCAGTGTTTTTTAATTAGAATTTGGTGTTTTTATTTAGAATTGTGTGTTTTATTTAGAATTCTGTGTTTTTATTCAGAATTTGGTGTTTTTTTATTTAGAAGTCAGTGCTTATTATTCAGAAAATTGTGCTTTTTGTTAGATTTGTGTGTTTTATTAGATGTTGGTGCTTTTTTAGAATCCAGCGTTTTTGATTTAGAATTCAGTGTTTTTTATTTGGAATTCAGTGCTTTTTATTTTGAATTCAGTGTTTATTTATTTAGAATTCAGTGTTTTTCTATTTAGAATTCAGTGCTTTTAAAATTTAGAATTTGGTGTTTTTTATTTATACTTCAGTGTTTCTTATTCAGAATTCAGTGCTTTTATTTAGAATTAAGTGTTTTTGATTTAGAATTCAGTGGTTTTTATTTAGAATTCAGTGTATTTATTTAGATTTCACTGTTTTTTATTTAGAATTTGGTGTATTTTTAATCAGAATTCAGTGTTTTTTATTTAGAATTCAGTGCTTTTTATTTAGAATTCAGTGCTTTTTTATTTAGAATGCAGTGTTTTTCAATTAGAATTCAGTGTTTTTTTTACTTAGAATTCAGGGTATTTATTTAGTGTGTTTTATTTAGAATACAGTGTTTTTAATTTAGAATTCATTGGTTTTTATTTAGAATTCATTGTTTTGTATTGAGAATTTTGATTTTTTTTAGAAGTCAGTGTTTTTCTATTTAGAATTAAGTGCTTGTAAAATTTAGAATTTGGTGTTTTTTATTTATACTTCAGTGTTTTTTTATTTAGAATTCAGTGCTTTTATTTAGAATTTGGTGTTTTTATTTAGAATTCAGTGGTTTTTTAAATTTAGAATTCAGTGCTTTTTATAATTTAGAATCCAGTGTATTTTTATTAGAATTCAGGGTTTTTTAATTCCAATTTGGTGTTTTTATTTAGATTTGTGATTTTGTTTAGAATTCTGTTTTTTACTCAGAATTTGGTGTTTTTTATTTAGAATTAAGTATTTTTTATTTAGAATTCAGTGTTTGTTTAAAGTCATAAACCCGTGTATTTTTATTAGAATTCAGTGTTTTTTTGATTACAATTTGGTGTTTTTATTTAGAATTGTGATTTTATTTAGAATTCAGTTTTTTATTCAGAACTTGGTGTTTTTAATTAGAAGTGAGTGCTTCGTATTGAGAAGTTGGATATTTTTTTTAGAAGTCAGTCTTTTTCTATTTAGAATTCAGTGCTTTTTAATTTAGAATTTGGTTTTTTTTTATGTAGACTTCAGTGTTTTTTTATTTCGAATTCAGTGCTTTTTATTTAGAATTCAGTATTTTGTATTGAGAATTTGGATTTTTTTAGAAGTCATTCTTTTTCTATTTAGAATTCAGTGCTTTTTAATTTAGAATTTGGTGTTTTTTATTTAGACTTCAGTGTTTTTTTATTTCAAAATCAGTGCTTTTTTATTTAGAATTTGGTGTTTTCATTTAGAATTCAGTGTTTTTTTATTTAGAATTCAGTGATTTTTTAAAATGTAGAATCCAGTTTATTTTTATTAGAATTCAGTGTTTTTTAATTAGAATTTGGTGTTTTTATTTAGAATTGTGTGTTTTATTTAAAAATTCAGTGTTTTTTATTCAGAATTTTGTGTTTTTTATTTAGAAGTCAGTGCTTTTTATTCAGAAAATTGTGCTTTTTTTTAGATTTGTGTTTTTTATTAGATGTTGGTGCATTTTTAGAATCCAGTGTTTTTAATTTAGAATTCAGTGTTTTTTATTTAGAATTCACTGCTTTTAATTTAGAATTCAGTGCTTTTTATTTTTAATTCAGTGTTTTTTAATTTAGAATACAGTGTAATTATTTAGAATTCAGTGTTTTTTATTTAGCATACAGTGTTTTTAATTTAGAATTCAGTGTTTTTATTTAGAATTCAGTGTTTTCTATTGAGAATTTGGATTTTTTTAGAATTCAGTGTTTTTCTAATTAGAATTCAGTAGTTTTTTAATTTAGAATTTTGTGTTTTTTATTTAGACTTCAGTGCTTTTTATTTAGAATTCAGTGCTTTTTTTAGAATTCAGTGTTTTTTTATTTAGAATTTATTGTTTTTTATTTAGAATTCAGTGTTTTTATTTAGAATTCAGTGTTTTTTATTTAGAATTTTTTTTATTTAGACTTTAGTGCTTTTTATTTAGAATTCAGTGCTTTTTTTATTTAGAATTCAGTGTTTTTTTATTTAGAATTTATTGTTTTTTTAATTTAGAATTCAGTGTTTTTATTTAGAATTCAGTGTTTTTATTTAGAATTTGGTGTTTTTATTTAGAATTGTGTGTTTTACTTAGAATTCCTTGTTTTTTATTCAGAATTTGGTGTTTTTTATTTAGAAGTCACTGCTTTTTATTCAGAAAATTGTGCTTTTTGTTAGATTTGTGTGTTTTATTAGATGTTGGTGCTTTTTTAGAATCCAGTGTTTTTCATTTAGAATTCAGTGTTTTTTAATTAGAATTCAGTGCTTTTTATTTTGAATCCAGTGTTTATTTATTTAGAATTCAGTGTTTTTCTATTTAGAATTCAGTGTTTTTTATTTAGAATTCAGTGCTTTTTATTTAGAATTCAGTGCTTTTTAATTTAGAATTTGGTGTTTTTATTTAGAATTCAGTGTTTTTTTATTTAGAATTCAGTGCTTTTTTAAATTTAGAATCCAGTGTATTTTTATTAGAATTCAGTGTTTTTTAATTAGAATTTGGTGTTTTTATTTAGAATTGTGTGTTTTATTTAGAATTCAGTGTTTTTTATTCAGAATTTGGTGTTTTTTATTTAGAAGTCAGTGCTTTTTATTCAGAAAATTTTGCTTTTTGTTAGATTTGTGTGTTTTATTAGATGTTGGTGCTTTTTTAGAATCCAGTGTTTTTAATTTAGAATTCAGTGTTTTTTATTTAGAATTCAGTGCTTTTTATTTGGAATTCAGTGCTTTTTATTTTGAATTCAGTGTTTATTTATTGAGAATACAGTGGTTTTTTATTTAGAATTCAGTGCTATTTAAAATTTAGAATCCAGTGTATTTTTATTAGAATTCAGTGTTTTTTTAATTAGAATTCAGTGTTTTTAACCCAAAATTTGGTGTTTTTTATTTAGAATTCAGTGTTTTTAATTTAGAATTCAGTGTTTTTTATTTAGAATTCAGTGCTTTTTATTTAGAATTCACTGTTTTGTATTGAGAATTTGGATAATTTTTTTAGAAGTCAGTCTTTTTCTATTTAGAATTCAGTGCTTTTTCATTAAAAATTTGGTGTTTTTTATTTAGACTTCAGTGTTTTTTATTTCGAATTCAGTGCTTTTTTATTTAGAATTTGGTGTTTTTCTTTAGAATTCAGTGTTTTTTTTATTTAGAATTCAGTGCTTTTTTAAATTTAGAATCTAATGTATTTTTATTAGAATTCAGTGTTTTTTAATTAGAATTTGGTGTTTTTATTTAGAATTGTGTGTTTTATTTAGAATTCAGTGTTTTTATTCAGAATTTGGTGTTTTTTTATTTAGAAGTCAGTGCTTATTATTCAGAAAATTGTGCTTTTTGTTAGATTTGTGTGTTTTATTAGATGTTGGTGCTTTTTTAGAATCCAGTGTTTTTGATTTAGAATTCACTGTTTTTTATTTAGAATTCAGTGCTTTTTATTTAGAATTCAGTGTTTATTTATTTAGAATTCAGTGTTTTTCTATTTAGAATTCAGTGCTTTTAAAATTTAGAATTTGGTGTTTTTTATTTATACTTCAGTGTTTCTTATTCAGAATTCAGTGCTTTTATTTAGAATTAAGTGTTTTTGATTTAGAATTCAGTGGTTTTTATTTAGAATTCAGTGTATTTATTTAGATTTCACTGTTTTTTATTTAGAATTTGGTGTATTTTTAATCAGAATTCAGTGTTTTTTATTTAGAATTCAGTGCTTTTTATTTAGAATTCAGTGCTTTTTTTATTTAGAATGCAGTGTTTTTCAATTAGAATTCAGTGTTTTTTTACTTAGAATTCAGGGTATTTATTTAGAATTCAGTGTGTTTTATTTAGAATACAGTGTTTTTAATTTAGAATTCATTGGTTTTTATTTGGAATTCATTGTTTTGTATTGCGAATTTTGATTTTTTTAGAAGTCAGTGTTTTTCTATTTAGAATTAAGTGCTTGTAAAATTTAGAATTTCGTGTTTTTTATTTATACTTCAGTGTTTTTTTATTTAGAATTCAGTGCTTTTATTTAGAATTTGGTGTTTTTATTTAGAATTCAGTGGTTTTTTAAATTTAGAATTCAGTGCTTTTTATAATTTAGAATCCAGTGTATTTTTATTAGAATTCAGGGTTTTTTAATTAAAATTTGGTGTTTTTATTTAAATTTGTGATTTTATTTAGAATTCTGTTTTTTACTCAGCATTTGGTGTTTTTTATTTAGAATTAAGTATTTTTTATTTAGAATTCAGTGTTTTTTAATTAGAATTCAGTGCTTTTATTTAGAATTTGGTGTTTTTATTTAGAATTCAGTGGTTTTTTATTTAGAATTCAGTGCTTTTTTAAAGTCAGAAACCCGTGTATTTTTATTAGAATTCAGTGTTTTTTTGATTACAATTTGGTGTTTTTATTTAGAATTGTGATTTTATTTAGATTTCAGTTTTTTATTCAGAATTTGGTGTTTTTAATTAGAAGTCAGTGCTTCGTATTGAGAAGTTGGATATTTTTTTAGAAGTCAGTCTTTTTCTATTTAGAATTCAGTGCTTTTTAATTTAGAATTTGGTGTTTTTTATGTAGACTTCAGTGTTTTTTTATGTCGAATTCAGTGCTTTTTTATTTAGAATTTGGTGTTTTTATTTAGAATTCAGTGTTTTTTTATTTAGAATTCAGTGCTTTTTTAAATTTAGAATCCAGTGTATTTTTATTAGAATTCAGTGTTTTTTAATTAGAATTCAGTGTTTTTTACTCAGAATTTGGTGTTTTTTATTTAGAATTAAGTGTTTTTTATTTAGAATTCAGTGTTTTTAATTTAGAATTCAGTGTATTTTATTTAGAATTCAGTGCTTTTTATTTAGAATTCAGTGTTTTGTATTGAGAATTTGGATATTTTTTTAGAAGTCAGTCTTTTTCTATTTAGAATTCAGTGCTTTTTAATTTAGAATTTGGTGTTTTTTATTTAGACTTCAGTGTTTTTTATTTCGAATTCAGTGCTGTTTTATTTAGAATTTGGTGTTTTTATTTAGAATTCATTGTTTTGTATTGAGAATTTGGATTTTTTTAGAAGTCAGTGTTTTTCTATTTAGAATTCAGTGCTTGTAAAATTTAGAATTTCGTGTTTTTTATTTAGACTTCAGTGTATTTTTATTTCGAATTCAGTGCTTTTTTTAAATTTAGAATCCAGTGTATTTTTATTAGAATTCAGTGTTTTTTAATCAGAATTTGGTGTTTTTATTTAGAATTATGTGTTTTTTTATTTAGAATTCAGTGTTTTTAATTTAGAATTCAGTGTATTTTATTTAGAATTCAGTGCTTTTTATTTAGAATTCAGTGTTTTGTATTGAGAATTTGGATATTTTTTTTAGAAGTCAGTCTTTTTCTATTTAGAATTCAGTGCTTTTTAATTTAGAATTTGGTGTTTTTTATTTAGACTTAGGTGTTGTTTTTCGAATTCAGTGCTTTTTTAATTAGAATTTGGTGTTTTTATTTAGAATTCAGTGTTTTTTTATTTAGAATTTGTTTTTTTTATTTAGAATTCAGTGTTTTTTATTTAGAAGTCAGTGATTTTTATTCAGAATTTGGTGTTTTTTATTTAGAAGTCAGTGCTTTTTATTCAGAAAATTGTGCTTTTTTTTAGATTTGTGTTTTTTATTAGATGTTGGTGCTTTTTTAGAATCCACTGTTTTTAATTTAGAATTCAGTGTTTTTTATTTAGAATTCAGTGCTTTTTATTTAGAATTCAGTGCTTTTTATTTTGAATTCAGTGTTTATTTATTGAGAATTCAGTGGTTTTTTATTTAGAATTCAGTGCTTTTTTAAATTTAGAATCCAGTGTATTTTTATCAGAATTCAGTGTTTTTTATTTAGAATTCAGTGTTTTTAATTTAGAATTCAGTGTTTTTTATTTAGAATTCAGTGCTTTTTATTTAGAATTCAGTGTTTTGTATTGAGAATTTGGATATTTTTTAGAAGTCAGTCTTTTTCTATTTAGAATTCAGTGCTTTTTAATTTAGAATTTGGTGTTTTTATTTAGAATTCAGTGTTTTTTTTATTTAGAATTCAGTGCTTTTTTAAATTTAGAATCCAGTGTATTTTTATTAGAATTCAGTGTTTTTTAATTAGAATTCAGTGTTTTTTACTCAGAATTTGGTGTTTTTTATTTAGAATTAAGTGTTTTTTATTTAGAATTCAGTGTTTTTAATTTAGAATTCAGTGTATTTTATTTAGAATTCAGTGCTTTTTATTTAGAATTCAGTGTTTTGTATTGAGAATTTGGATATTTTTTTAGAAGTCAGTCTTTTTCTATTTAGAATTCAGTGCTTTTTAATTTAGAATTTGATGTTTTTTATTTAGACTTCAGTGTTTTTTATTTCGAATTCAGTGCTGTTTTATTTAGAATTTGGTGTTTTTATTTAGAATTCAGTGGTTTTTATTTAGAATTCATTGTTTTGTATTGAGAATTTGGATTTTTTTAGAAGTCAGTGTTTTTCTATTTAGAATTCAGTGCTTGTAAAATTTAGAATTTCGTGTTTTTTATTTAGACTTCAGTGTATTTTTATTTCGAATTCAGTGCTTTTTTTAAATTTAGAATCCAGTGTATTTTTATTAGAATTCAGTGTTTTTTAATCAGAATTTGGTGTTTTTATTTAGAATTATGTGTTTTTTTATTTAGAATTCAGTGTTTTTAATTTAGAATTCAGTGTATTTTATTTAGAATTCAGTGCTTTTTATTTAGAATTCAGTGTTTTGTATTGAGAATTTGGATATTTTTTTTAGAAGTCAGTCTTTTTCTATTTAGAATTCAGTGCTTTTTAATTTAGAATTTGGTGTTTTTTATTTAGACTTAGGTGTTGTTTTTCGAATTCAGTGCTTTTTTAATTAGAATTTGGTGTTTTTATTTAGAATTCAGTGTTTTTTTATTTAGAATTTGTTTTTTTTATTTAGAATTCAGTGTTTTTTATTTAGAAGTCAGTGATTTTTATTCAGAATTTGGTGTTTTTTATTTAGAAGTCAGTGCTTTTTATTCAGAAAATTGTGCTTTTTTTTAGATTTGTGTTTTTTATTAGATGTTGGTGCTTTTTTAGAATCCACTGTTTTTAATTTAGAATTCAGTGTTTTTTATTTAGAATTCAGTGCTTTTTATTTAGAATTCAGTGCTTTTTATTTTGAATTCAGTGTTTATTTATTGAGAATTCAGTGGTTTTTTATTTAGAATTCAGTGCTTTTTTAAATTTAGAATCCAGTGTATTTTTATCAGAATTCAGTGTTTTTTATTTAGAATTCAGTGTTTTTAATTTAGAATTCAGTGTTTTTTATTTAGAATTCAGTGCTTTTTATTTAGAATTCAGTGTTTTGTATTGAGAATTTGGATACTTTTTAGAAGTCAGTCTTTTTCTATTTAGAATTCAGTGCTTTTTAATTTAGAATTTGGTGTTTTTATGTAGACTTCAGTGTTTTTTTATTTCGAATTCAGTGCTTTTTTATTTAGAATTTGGTGTTTTTATTTAGAATTCAGTGTTTTTTTTATTTAGAATTCAGTGCATTTTTAAATTTAGAATCCAGTGTATTTTTATTAGAATCCAGTGTTTTTTAATTACAATTCAGTGTTTTTTACTCAGAATTTGGTGTTTTTTATTTAGAATCAAGTGTTTTTTATTTAGAATTCAGTGCTTTTTTAAATTTAGAATCCAGTGTATTTTTATTAGAATTCAGTGTTTTTTATTTAGAATTCAGTGTTTTTAATTTAGAATTCAGTGTTTTTTATTTAGAATTCAGTGCTTTTTATTTAGAATTCAGTGTTTTGTATTGAGAATTTGGATATATTTTTAGAAGTCAGTCTTTTTCTATTTAGAATTCAGTGCTTTTTAATTTAGAATTTGGTGATTTTTATTTAGACTTAAGTGTTTTTTTATTTCAAATTCAGTGTTTTTTTATTTAGAATTTGGTGTTTTTATTTAGAATTCAGTGGGTTTTTATTTAGAATTCAGTGCTTTTTTAAATTTAGAATCCAGTGTATTTTTATTGGAATTCAGTGTTTTTAATTAGAATTTGGTGTTTTTATTTAGAATTCAGTGTTTTTTATTCAGAATTTGGTGTTTTTTATTTAGAAGTCAGTGCTTTTTATTCAGAAAATTGTGCTTTTTGTTAGATTTGTGTGTTTTATTAGACGTGGGTGCTTTTTTAGAATCCAGTGTTTTTAATTTAGAATTAGTGTTTTTTATTTAGAATTCAGTGCTTTTTATTTAGAATTCAGTGCTTTTTATTTTGAATTCAGTGTTTATTTATTTAGAATTCAGTGTTTTTCTATTTAGAATTCAGTGCTTTTAAAATTTAGAATTTGGTGTTTTTTATTTATACTTCAGTGTTTTTTAATTTAGAATTCAGTGCTTTTATTTAGACTTAAGTGTTTTTGATTTAGAATTCAGTGGTTTTTATTTAGAATTCAGTGTATTTATTTAGAATCCAGTGCTTTTTATTTCGAATTTAGTGCTTTTTTATTTAGAATGCAGTGTTTTTCATTTAGAAATCATTGTTTTTTTACTTAGAATTCAGTGTTTTTTATTTAGAATTCAGTGATTTTTATTTAGAATTCAGTGTTTTTCTATTTAGAATTCAGTGCTTTTAAAATTTAGAATTTGGTGTTTTTTATTTATACTTCAGTGTTTTTTTATTTAGAATTCAGTGTATTTATTTAGATTTCACTGTTTTTTATTTAGAATTCGGTGTATTTTTAATCAGAATTCAGTGTTTTTTATTTAGAATTCAGTGCTTTTTATTTAGAATTCAGTGTTTTTTTTATTTAGAATGCAGTGTTTTTCAATTAGAATTCAGTGTTTTTTTTACTTAGAATTCAGGGTATTTATTTAGAATTCAGTGTGTTTTATTTAGAATGCAGTGTTTTTAATTTAGAATTCATTGGTTTTTATTTAGAATTCATTGTTTTGTATTGCGAATTTTGATTTTTTTAGAAGTCAGTGTTTTTCTATTTAGAATTAAGTGCTTGTAAAATTTAGAATTTCGTGTTTTTTCTTTATACTTCAGTGTTTTTTTATTTAGAATTCAGTGCTTTTATTTAGAATTTGGTGTTTTTATTTAGAATTCAGTGGTTTTTTAAATTTAGAATTCAGTGCTTTTTATAATTTAGAATCCAGTGTATTTTTATTAGAATTCAGTGTTTTTTAATTAGAATTCAGTGTTTTTTACTCAGAATTTGGTGTTTTTTATTTAGAATTAAGTGTTTTTTATTTAGAATTCAGTGTTTTTAATTTAGAATTCAGTGTATTTTATTTAGAATTCAGTGCTTTTTATTTAGAATTCAGTGTTTTGTATTGAGAATTAGGATATTTTTTTAAAGTCAGTCTTTTTCTATTTAGAATTCAGTGCTTTTTAATTTAGAATTTGGTGTTTTTTATTTAGACTTCAGTGTTTTTTATTTCGAATTCAGTGCTGTTTTATTTAGAATTTGGTGTTTTTATTTAGAATTCAGTGGTTTTTATTTAGAATTCATTGTTTTGTATTGAGAATTTGGATTTTTTTAGAAGTCAGTGTTTTTCTATTTAGAATTCAGTGCTTGTAAAATTTAGAATTTCGTGTTTTTTATTTAGACTTCAGTGTATTTTTATTTCGAATTCAGTGCTTTTTTAAAATTTTGAATCCAGTGTATTTTTATTAGAATTCAGTGTTTTTTAATCAGAATTTGGTGTTTTTATTTAGAATTATGTGTTTTTTATTTAGAATTCAGTGTTTTTAATTTAGAATTCAGTGTATTTTATTTAAAATTCAGTGCTTTTTATTTAGAATTCAGTGTTTTGTATTGAGAATTTGGATATTTTTTTTAGAAGTCAGTCTTTTTCTATTTAGAATTCAGTGCTTTTTAATTTAGAATTTGGTGTTTTTTATTTAGACTTCAGTGTTTTTTTATTTAGAATTCAGTGCTTTTTTAAATTTAGAATCCAGTGTATTTTTATTAGAATTCAGTGTTTTTTAATTAGAATTCAGTGTTTTTTACTCAGAATTTGGTGTTTTTTATTTAGAATTAAGTGTTTTTTATTTAGAATTCAGTGTTTTTAATTTAGAATTCAGTGTATTTTATTTAGAATTCAGTGCTTTTTATTTAGAATTCAGTGTTTTGTATTGAGAATTTGGATATTTTTTTAGAAGTCAGTCTTTTTCTATTTAGAATTCAGTGCTTTTTAATTTAGAATTTGGTGTTTTTTATTTAGACTTCAGTGTTTTTTTATTTAGAATTCAGTGCTTTTTTAAATTTAGAATCCAGTGTATTTTTATTAGAATTCAGTGTTTTTTAATTAGAATTCAGTGTTTTTTACTCAGAATTTGGTGTTTTTTATTTAGAATTAAGTGTTTTTTATTTAGAATTCAGTGTTTTTAATTTAGAATTCAGTGTATTTTATTTAGAATTCAGTGCTTTTTATTTAGAATTCAGTGTTTTGTATTGAGAATTTGGATATTTTTTTAGAAGTCAGTCTTTTTCTATTTAGAATTCAGTGCTTTTTAATTTAGAATTTGATGTTTTTTATTTAGACTTCAGTGTTTTTAATTTCGAATTCAGTGCTGTTTTATTCAGAATTTGGTGTTTTTATTTAGAATTCAGTGGTTTTTATTTAGAATTCATTGTTTTGTATTGAGAATTTGGATTTTTTTAGAAGTCAGTGTTTTTCTATTTAGAATTCAGTGCTTGTAAAATTTAGAATTTCGTGTTTTTTATTTAGACTTCAGTGTATTTTTATTTCGAATTCAGTGCTTTTTTTAAATTTAGAATCCAGTGTATTTTTATTAGAATTCAGTGTTTTTTAATCAGAATTTGGTGTTTTTATTTAGAATTATGTGTTTTTTTATTTAGAATTCAGTGTTTTTAATTTAGAATTCAGTGTATTTTATTTAGAATTCAGTGCTTTTTATTTAGAATTCAGTGTTTTGTATTGAGAATTTGGATATTTTTTTTAGAAGTCAGTCTTTTTCTATTTAGAATTCAGTGCTTTTTAATTTAGAATTTGGTGTTTTTTATTTAGACTTAGGTGTTGTTTTTCGAATTCAGTGCTTTTTTAATTAGAATTTGGTGTTTTTATTTAGAATTCAGTGTTTTTTTATTTAGAATTTGTTTTTTTTATTTAGAATTCAGTGTTTTTTATTTAGAAGTCAGTGATTTTTATTCAGAATTTGGTGTTTTTTATTTAGAAGTCAGTGCTTTTTATTCAGAAAATTGTGCTTTTTTTTAGATTTGTGTTTTTTATTAGATGTTGGTGCTTTTTTAGAATCCACTGTTTTTAATTTAGAATTCAGTGTTTTTTATTTAGAATTCAGTGCTTTTTATTTAGAATTCAGTGCTTTTTATTTTGAATTCAGTGTTTATTTATTGAGAATTCAGTGGTTTTTTATTTAGAATTCAGTGCTTTTTTAAATTTAGAATCCAGTGTATTTTTATCAGAATTCAGTGTTTTTTATTTAGAATTCAGTGTTTTTAATTTAGAATTCAGTGTTTTTTATTTAGAATTCAGTGCTTTTTATTTAGAATTCAGTGTTTTGTATTGAGAATTTGGATATTTTTTAGAAGTCAGTCTTTTTCTATTTAGAATTCAGTGCTTTTTAATTTAGAATTTGGTGTTTTTATTTAGAATTCAGTGTTTTTTTTATTTAGAATTCAGTGCTTTTTTAAATTTAGAATCCAGTGTATTTTTATTAGAATTCAGTGTTTTTTAATTAGAATTCAGTGTTTTTTACTCAGAATTTGGTGTTTTTTATTTAGAATTAAGTGTTTTTTATTTAGAATTCAGTGTTTTTAATTTAGAATTCAGTGTATTTTATTTAGAATTCAGTGCTTTTTATTTAGAATTCAGTGTTTTGTATTGAGAATTTGGATATTTTTTTAGAAGTCAGTCTTTTTCTATTTAGAATTCAGTGCTTTTTAATTTAGAATTTGATGTTTTTTATTTAGACTTCAGTGTTTTTTATTTCGAATTCAGTGCTGTTTTATTTAGAATTTGGTGTTTTTATTTAGAATTCAGTGGTTTTTATTTAGAATTCATTGTTTTGTATTGAGAATTTGGATTTTTTTAGAAGTCAGTGTTTTTCTATTTAGAATTCAGTGCTTGTAAAATTTAGAATTTCGTGTTTTTTATTTAGACTTCAGTGTATTTTTATTTCGAATTCAGTGCTTTTTTTAAATTTAGAATCCAGTGTATTTTTATTAGAATTCAGTGTTTTTTAATCAGAATTTGGTGTTTTTATTTAGAATTATGTGTTTTTTTATTTAGAATTCAGTGTTTTTAATTTAGAATTCAGTGTATTTTATTTAGAATTCAGTGCTTTTTATTTAGAATTCAGTGTTTTGTATTGAGAATTTGGATATTTTTTTTAGAAGTCAGTCTTTTTCTATTTAGAATTCAGTGCTTTTTAATTTAGAATTTGGTGTTTTTTATTTAGACTTAGGTGTTGTTTTTCGAATTCAGTGCTTTTTTAATTAGAATTTGGTGTTTTTATTTAGAATTCAGTGTTTTTTTATTTAGAATTTGTTTTTTTTATTTAGAATTCAGTGTTTTTTATTTAGAAGTCAGTGATTTTTATTCAGAATTTGGTGTTTTTTATTTAGAAGTCAGTGCTTTTTATTCAGAAAATTGTGCTTTTTTTTAGATTTGTGTTTTTTATTAGATGTTGGTGCTTTTTTAGAATCCACTGTTTTTAATTTAGAATTCAGTGTTTTTTATTTAGAATTCAGTGCTTTTTATTTAGAATTCAGTGCTTTTTATTTTGAATTCAGTGTTTATTTATTGAGAATTCAGTGGTTTTTTATTTAGAATTCAGTGCTTTTTTAAATTTAGAATCCAGTGTATTTTTATCAGAATTCAGTGTTTTTTATTTAGAATTCAGTGTTTTTAATTTAGAATTCAGTGTTTTTTATTTAGAATTCAGTGCTTTTTATTTAGAATTCAGTGTTTTGTATTGAGAATTTGGATACTTTTTAGAAGTCAGTCTTTTTCTATTTAGAATTCAGTGCTTTTTAATTTAGAATTTGGTGTTTTTATGTAGACTTCAGTGTTTTTTTATTTCGAATTCAGTGCTTTTTTATTTAGAATTTGGTGTTTTTATTTAGAATTCAGTGTTTTTTTTATTTAGAATTCAGTGCATTTTTAAATTTAGAATCCAGTGTATTTTTATTAGAATCCAGTGTTTTTTAATTACAATTCAGTGTTTTTTACTCAGAATTTGGTGTTTTTTATTTAGAATCAAGTGTTTTTTATTTAGAATTCAGTGCTTTTTTAAATTTAGAATCCAGTGTATTTTTATTAGAATTCAGTGTTTTTTATTTAGAATTCAGTGTTTTTAATTTAGAATTCAGTGTTTTTTATTTAGAATTCAGTGCTTTTTATTTAGAATTCAGTGTTTTGTATTGAGAATTTGGATATATTTTTAGAAGTCAGTCTTTTTCTATTTAGAATTCAGTGCTTTTTAATTTAGAATTTGGTGATTTTTATTTAGACTTAAGTGTTTTTTTATTTCAAATTCAGTGTTTTTTTATTTAGAATTTGGTGTTTTTATTTAGAATTCAGTGGGTTTTTATTTAGAATTCAGTGCTTTTTTAAATTTAGAATCCAGTGTATTTTTATTGGAATTCAGTGTTTTTAATTAGAATTTGGTGTTTTTATTTAGAATTCAGTGTTTTTTATTCAGAATTTGGTGTTTTTTATTTAGAAGTCAGTGCTTTTTATTCAGAAAATTGTGCTTTTTGTTAGATTTGTGTGTTTTATTAGACGTGGGTGCTTTTTTAGAATCCAGTGTTTTTAATTTAGAATTAGTGTTTTTTATTTAGAATTCAGTGCTTTTTATTTAGAATTCAGTGCTTTTTATTTTGAATTCAGTGTTTATTTATTTAGAATTCAGTGTTTTTCTATTTAGAATTCAGTGCTTTTAAAATTTAGAATTTGGTGTTTTTTATTTATACTTCAGTGTTTTTTAATTTAGAATTCAGTGCTTTTATTTAGACTTAAGTGTTTTTGATTTAGAATTCAGTGGTTTTTATTTAGAATTCAGTGTATTTATTTAGAATCCAGTGCTTTTTATTTCGAATTTAGTGCTTTTTTATTTAGAATGCAGTGTTTTTCATTTAGAAATCATTGTTTTTTTACTTAGAATTCAGTGTTTTTTATTTAGAATTCAGTGATTTTTATTTAGAATTCAGTGTTTTTCTATTTAGAATTCAGTGCTTTTAAAATTTAGAATTTGGTGTTTTTTATTTATACTTCAGTGTTTTTTTATTTAGAATTCAGTGTATTTATTTAGATTTCACTGTTTTTTATTTAGAATTCGGTGTATTTTTAATCAGAATTCAGTGTTTTTTATTTAGAATTCAGTGCTTTTTATTTAGAATTCAGTGTTTTTTTTATTTAGAATGCAGTGTTTTTCAATTAGAATTCAGTGTTTTTTTTACTTAGAATTCAGGGTATTTATTTAGAATTCAGTGTGTTTTATTTAGAATGCAGTGTTTTTAATTTAGAATTCATTGGTTTTTATTTAGAATTCATTGTTTTGTATTGCGAATTTTGATTTTTTTAGAAGTCAGTGTTTTTCTATTTAGAATTAAGTGCTTGTAAAATTTAGAATTTCGTGTTTTTTCTTTATACTTCAGTGTTTTTTTATTTAGAATTCAGTGCTTTTATTTAGAATTTGGTGTTTTTATTTAGAATTCAGTGGTTTTTTAAATTTAGAATTCAGTGCTTTTTATAATTTAGAATCCAGTGTATTTTTATTAGAATTCAGTGTTTTTTAATTAGAATTCAGTGTTTTTTACTCAGAATTTGGTGTTTTTTATTTAGAATTAAGTGTTTTTTATTTAGAATTCAGTGTTTTTAATTTAGAATTCAGTGTATTTTATTTAGAATTCAGTGCTTTTTATTTAGAATTCAGTGTTTTGTATTGAGAATTAGGATATTTTTTTAAAGTCAGTCTTTTTCTATTTAGAATTCAGTGCTTTTTAATTTAGAATTTGGTGTTTTTTATTTAGACTTCAGTGTTTTTTATTTCGAATTCAGTGCTGTTTTATTTAGAATTTGGTGTTTTTATTTAGAATTCAGTGGTTTTTATTTAGAATTCATTGTTTTGTATTGAGAATTTGGATTTTTTTAGAAGTCAGTGTTTTTCTATTTAGAATTCAGTGCTTGTAAAATTTAGAATTTCGTGTTTTTTATTTAGACTTCAGTGTATTTTTATTTCGAATTCAGTGCTTTTTTAAAATTTTGAATCCAGTGTATTTTTATTAGAATTCAGTGTTTTTTAATCAGAATTTGGTGTTTTTATTTAGAATTATGTGTTTTTTATTTAGAATTCAGTGTTTTTAATTTAGAATTCAGTGTATTTTATTTAAAATTCAGTGCTTTTTATTTAGAATTCAGTGTTTTGTATTGAGAATTTGGATATTTTTTTTAGAAGTCAGTCTTTTTCTATTTAGAATTCAGTGCTTTTTAATTTAGAATTTGGTGTTTTTTATTTAGACTTCAGTGTTTTTTTATTTAGAATTCAGTGCTTTTTTAAATTTAGAATCCAGTGTATTTTTATTAGAATTCAGTGTTTTTTAATTAGAATTCAGTGTTTTTTACTCAGAATTTGGTGTTTTTTATTTAGAATTAAGTGTTTTTTATTTAGAATTCAGTGTTTTTAATTTAGAATTCAGTGTATTTTATTTAGAATTCAGTGCTTTTTATTTAGAATTCAGTGTTTTGTATTGAGAATTTGGATATTTTTTTAGAAGTCAGTCTTTTTCTATTTAGAATTCAGTGCTTTTTAATTTAGAATTTGGTGTTTTTTATTTAGACTTCAGTGTTTTTTTATTTAGAATTCAGTGCTTTTTTAAATTTAGAATCCAGTGTATTTTTATTAGAATTCAGTGTTTTTTAATTAGAATTCAGTGTTTTTTACTCAGAATTTGGTGTTTTTTATTTAGAATTAAGTGTTTTTTATTTAGAATTCAGTGTTTTTAATTTAGAATTCAGTGTATTTTATTTAGAATTCAGTGCTTTTTATTTAGAATTCAGTGTTTTGTATTGAGAATTTGGATATTTTTTTAGAAGTCAGTCTTTTTCTATTTAGAATTCAGTGCTTTTTAATTTAGAATTTGATGTTTTTTATTTAGACTTCAGTGTTTTTAATTTCGAATTCAGTGCTGTTTTATTCAGAATTTGGTGTTTTTATTTAGAATTCAGTGGTTTTTATTTAGAATTCATTGTTTTGTATTGAGAATTTGGATTTTTTTAGAAGTCAGTGTTTTTCTATTTAGAATTCAGTGCTTGTAAAATTTAGAATTTCGTGTTTTTTATTTAGACTTCAGTGTATTTTTATTTCGAATTCAGTGCTTTTTTTAAATTTAGAATCCAGTGTATTTTTATTAGAATTCAGTGTTTTTTAATCAGAATTTGGTGTTTTTATTTAGAATTATGTGTTTTTTTATTTAGAATTCAGTGTTTTTAATTTAGAATTCAGTGTATTTTATTTAGAATTCAGTGCTTTTTATTTAGAATTCAGTGTTTTGTATTGAGAATTTGGATATTTTTTTTAGAAGTCAGTCTTTTTCTATTTAGAATTCAGTGCTTTTTAATTTAGAATTTGGTGTTTTTTATTTAGACTTAGGTGTTGTTTTTCGAATTCAGTGCTTTTTTAATTAGAATTTGGTGTTTTTATTTAGAATTCAGTGTTTTTTTATTTAGAATTTGTTTTTTTTATTTAGAATTCAGTGTTTTTTATTTAGAAGTCAGTGATTTTTATTCAGAATTTGGTGTTTTTTATTTAGAAGTCAGTGCTTTTTATTCAGAAAATTGTGCTTTTTTTTAGATTTGTGTTTTTTATTAGATGTTGGTGCTTTTTTAGAATCCACTGTTTTTAATTTAGAATTCAGTGTTTTTTATTTAGAATTCAGTGCTTTTTATTTAGAATTCAGTGCTTTTTATTTTGAATTCAGTGTTTATTTATTGAGAATTCAGTGGTTTTTTATTTAGAATTCAGTGCTTTTTTAAATTTAGAATCCAGTGTATTTTTATCAGAATTCAGTGTTTTTTATTTAGAATTCAGTGTTTTTAATTTAGAATTCAGTGTTTTTTATTTAGAATTCAGTGCTTTTTATTTAGAATTCAGTGTTTTGTATTGAGAATTTGGATACTTTTTAGAAGTCAGTCTTTTTCTATTTAGAATTCAGTGCTTTTTAATTTAGAATTTGGTGTTTTTTATGTAGACTTCAGTGTTTTTTTATTTCGAATTCAGTGCTTTTTTATTTAGAATTTGGTGTTTTTATTTAGAATTCAGTGCTTTTTTTATTTAGAATTCAGTGCATTTTTAAAATTAGAATCCAGTGTATTTTTATTAGAATCCAGTGTTTTTTAATTAGAATTCAGTGTTTTTTACTCAGAATTTGGTGTTTTTTATTTAGAATCAAGTGTTTTTTATTTAGAATTCAGTGCTTTTTTAAATTTAGAATCCAGTGTATTTTTATTAGAATTCAGTGTTTTTTATTTAGAATTCAGTGTTTTTAATTTAGAATTCAGTGTTTTTTATTTAGAATTCAGTGCTTTTTATTTAGAATTCAGTGTTTTGTATTGAGAATTTGGATATATTTTTAGAAGTCAGTCTTTTTCTATTTAGAATTCAGTGCTTTTTAATTTAGAATTTGGTGATTTTTATTTAGACTTAAGTGTTTTTTTATTTCAAATTCAGTGTTTTTTTATTTAGAATTTGGTGTTTTTATTTAGAATTCAGTGGGTTTTTATTTAGAATTCAGTGCTTTTTTAAATTTAGAATCCAGTGTATTTTTATTGGAATTCAGTGTTTTTAATTAGAATTTGGTGTTTTTATTTAGAATTCAGTGTTTTTTATTCAGAATTTGGTGTTTTTTATTTAGAAGTCAGTGCTTTTTATTCAGAAAATTGTGCTTTTTGTTAGATTTGTGTGTTTTATTAGACGTGGGTGCTTTTTTAGAATCCAGTGTTTTTAATTTAGAATTAGTGTTTTTTATTTAGAATTCAGTGCTTTTTATTTAGAATTCAGTGCTTTTTATTTTGAATTCAGTGTTTATTTATTTAGAATTCAGTGTTTTTCTATTTAGAATTCAGTGCTTTTAAAATTTAGAATTTGGTGTTTTTTATTTATACTTCAGTGTTTTTTAATTTAGAATTCAGTGCTTTTATTTAGACTTAAGTGTTTTTGATTTAGAATTCAGTGGTTTTTATTTAGAATTCAGTGTATTTATTTAGAATCCAGTGCTTTTTATTTCGAATTTAGTGCTTTTTTATTTAGAATGCAGTGTTTTTCATTTAGAAATCATTGTTTTTTTACTTAGAATTCAGTGTTTTTTATTTAGAATTCAGTGATTTTTATTTAGAATTCAGTGTTTTTCTATTTAGAATTCAGTGCTTTTAAAATTTAGAATTTGGTGTTTTTTATTTATACTTCAGTGTTTTTTTATTTAGAATTCAGTGTATTTATTTAGATTTCACTGTTTTTTATTTAGAATTCGGTGTATTTTTAATCAGAATTCAGTGTTTTTTATTTAGAATTCAGTGCTTTTTATTTAGAATTCAGTGTTTTTTTTTATTTAGAATGCAGTGTTTTTCAATTAGAATTCAGTGTTTTTTTTACTTAGAATTCAGGGTATTTATTTAGAATTCAGTGTGTTTTATTTAGAATGCAGTGTTTTTAATTTAGAATTCATTGGTTTTTATTTAGAATTCATTGTTTTGTATTGCGAATTTTGATTTTTTTAGAAGTCAGTGTTTTTCTATTTAGAATTAAGTGCTTGTAAAATTTAGAATTTCGTGTTTTTTCTTTATACTTCAGTGTTTTTTTATTTAGAATTCAGTGCTTTTATTTAGAATTTGGTGTTTTTATTTAGAATTCAGTGGTTTTTTAAATTTAGAATTCAGTGCTTTTTATAATTTAGAATCCAGTGTATTTTTATTAGAATTCAGTGTTTTTTAATTAGAATTCAGTGTTTTTTACTCAGAATTTGGTGTTTTTTATTTAGAATTAAGTGTTTTTTATTTAGAATTCAGTGTTTTTAATTTAGAATTCAGTGTATTTTATTTAGAATTCAGTGCTTTTTATTTAGAATTCAGTGTTTTGTATTGAGAATTAGGATATTTTTTTAAAGTCAGTCTTTTTCTATTTAGAATTCAGTGCTTTTTAATTTAGAATTTGGTGTTTTTTATTTAGACTTCAGTGTTTTTTATTTCGAATTCAGTGCTGTTTTATTTAGAATTTGGTGTTTTTATTTAGAATTCAGTGGTTTTTATTTAGAATTCATTGTTTTGTATTGAGAATTTGGATTTTTATAGAAGTCAGTGTTTTTCTATTTAGAATTCAGTGCTTGTAAAATTTAGAATTTCGTGTTTTTTATTTAGACTTCAGTGTATTTTTATTTCGAATTCAGTGCTTTTTTAAAATTTTGAATCCAGTGTATTTTTATTAGAATTCAGTGTTTTTTAATCAGAATTTGGTGTTTTTATTTAGAATTATGTGTTTTTTATTTAGAATTCAGTGTTTTTAATTTAGAATTCAGTGTATTTTATTTAAAATTCAGTGCTTTTTATTTAGAATTCAGTGTTTTGTATTGAGAATTTGGATATTTTTTTTAGAAGTCAGTCTTTTTCTATTTAGAATTCAGTGCTTTTTAATTTAGAATTTGGTGTTTTTTATTTAGACTTAGGTGTTGTTTTTCGAATTCAGTGCTTTTTTAATTAGAATTTGGTGTTTTTATTTAGAATTCAGTGTTTTTTTATTTAGAATTCAGTGCTTTTTTAAATTTAGAATCCAGTGTATTTTTATTAGAATTCAGTGTTTTTTAATTAGAATTTGGTGTTTTTATTTAGAATTGTGTGTTTTATTTAGAATTCAGTATTTTTTATTCACAAAATTGTGCTTTTTGTTAGATTTGTGTGTTTTAGTAGATGTTGGTGCTTTTTTAGAATCCAGTGTTTTTAATTTAGAATTAGTGTTTTTATTTAGACTTAAGTGTTTTTTTTATTTCGAATTCAGTGCTTTTTTATTTAGAATTTGTGTTTTTATTTAGAATTCAGTGGTTTTTTATTTAGAATTCAGTGCTTTTTTAAATTCAGAATCCAGTGTATTTTTATTAGAATTCAGTATTTTGTATTGAGAATTTGGATTTTTTTTAGAAGTCATTCTTTTTCTATTTAGAATTCAGTGCTTTTAAATTTAGAATTTGGTGTTTTTTATTTAGACTTCAGTGTTTTTTTATTTCGAAATCAGTGTTTTTTTATTTAGAATTTGGTGTTTTCATTTAGAATTCAGTGTTTTTTTATTTAGAATTCAGTGATTTTTTAAAATGTAGAATCCAGTGTATTTTTATTAGAATTCAGTGTTTTTTAATTAGAATTTGGTGTTTTTATTTAGAATTGTGTGTTTTATTTAAAAATTCAGTGTTTTTTATTCAGAATTTTGTGTTTTTTATTTAGAAGTCAGTGCTTTTTTTTCAGAAAATTGTGCTTTTTTTTAGATTTGTGTTTTTTATTAGATGTTGGTGCATTTTTAGAATCCAGTGTTTTTAATTTAGAATTCAGTGTTTTTTATTTAGAATTCACTGCTTTTAATTTAGAATTCAGTGCTTTTTTATTTTGAATTCAGTGTTTTTTAATTTAGAATACAGTGTAATTATTTAGAATTCAGTGTTTTTTATTTAGCATACAGTGTTTTTAATTTAGAATTCAGTGTTTTTATTTAGAATTCAGTGTTTTCTATTGAGAATTTGGATTTTTTTAGAATTCAGTGTTTTTCTAATTAGAATTCAGTAGTTTTTTAATTTAGAATTTTGTGTTTTTTATTTAGACTTCAGTGCTTTTTATTTAGAATTCAGTGCTTTTTTTAGAATTCAGTGTTTTTTTATTTAGAATTTATTGTTTTTTATTTAGAATTCAGTGTTTTTTTTTTAGAATTCAGTGTTTTTTATTTAGAATTTTTTTTTACTTAGAATTCCGTGTTTTTTATTTAGAAGTCAGTGCTTTTATTCAGAAAATTGTGCTTTTTTTAGAATTGTGTTTTTATTAGATATTGGTGCTTTTTTATAATTCAGTGTTTTTTCTTTAGAATTCAGTGCTTTTTATTTAGAATTCAGTGCTTCTTTATTTAGAATTCAGTGTTTATTTATTTAGAATTCAGTGTTTATTTATTTAGAATACAATGTTTTTCATTTTGAATTCAGTGTTTTTTTATTTAGAATTCAGTGTTTTTTATTTAGAATTCAGTGTTTTTAATTAGAATTCAGTGTTTTTAATTCAGAATTTGGTGTTTTTTATTTTAGAATTAAGTGTTTTTTATTTAGATTTCAATGTTTTTAATATAGAATTCAGTGTTTTTTATTTAGAATTCAGTGCTTTTTATTTAGAATTCAGTGTTTTTTTATTTAGAATTCAGTGTAATCATTTAGAATTCAGTGTTTTTTTATTTAGAATTCAGTGTAATTATTTAGAATTCAGTGGTTTTTATTTAGAATACAGTGTTTTTAATTTAGAATTCAGTGGTTTTTATTTAGAATTAAGTGTTTTGTATTGAGAACTTGGATATTTTTTTAGAATTCAGTCATTTTCTATTTAGAATTCAGTGCTTTTTTAATTTAGCATTTGGTGTTTTTTATTTAGAATTCAGTGTTTTTTTAATTATAATTCAGTGTTTTTAATTCAGAATTTGGTGTTTTTTATTTTAGAAATAAGTGTTTTTTATTTAGATTTCAATGTTTTTAATTTAGAATTCAGTGTTTTTTATTTAGAATTCAGTCCTTTTTATTTAGAATTCAGTGTTTTTTATTTAGACTTCAGTGTTTTTTTATTTAGAATTCAGTGTAATTATTTAGAATTCAGTGTGTTTTATTTAGAATACAGTGTTTTTAATTTAGAATTCAGTGGTTTTTATTTAGAATTCAGTGTTTTGTATTGAGAATTTGGATTTTTTTTAGAAGTCATTCTTTTTCTATTTAGAATTCAGTGCTTTTTAATTTAGAATTTGGTGTTTTTTATTTAGACTTCAGTGTTTTTTTATATCGAAATCAGTGCCTTTTTATTTAGAATTTGGTGTTTTCATTTAGAATTCAGTGCTTTTTTATTTAGAATTCAGTGCTTTTAAATGTAGAATCCAGTGTATTTTTATTAGAATTCAGTGTTTTTTAATTAGAATTTGGTGTAATTATTTAGAATTCAGTGTGTTTTATTTAGAATACAGTGTTTTTAATTTAGAATTCAGTGCTTTTTATTTAGAATTCAGTGTTTTGTATTGAGAATTTGGATATTTTTTTAGAAGTCAGTCTTTTTCTATTTAGAATTCAGTGCTTTTTAATTTAGAATTTGGTGTTTTTTATTTAGACTTAAGTGTTTTTTTATTTCAAATTCAGTGCTTTTTTAAATTTAGAATCCAGTGTATTTTATTAGAATTTAGTTTTTTTTAATTAGAATTTGGTGTTTTTATTTAGAATTGTGTGTTTTATTTAGAATTCAGTGTTTTTTATTCAGAATTTGGTGTTTTTTATTTAGAAGTCAGTGCTTTTTATTCAGAAAATTGTGCTTTTTTTAGATTTGTGTTTTTTATTAGATGTTGGTGCTTTTTTAGAATCCACTGTTTTTAATTTAGAATTCAGTGTTTTTTATTTAGAATTCAGTGCTTTTTATTTAGAATTCAGTGCTTTTTATTTTGAATTCAGTGTTTATTTATTGAGAATTCAGTGGTTTTTTTATTTAGAAATCAGTGCTTTTTTAAATTTAGAATCCAGTGTATTTTTATTAGAATTCAGTGTTTTTTAATTAGAATTCAGTGTTTTTAATTCAGAATTTGGTGTTTTTTATTTTAGAATTAAGTGTTTTTTATTTAGATTTCAATGTTTTTAATTTAGAATTCAGTGTTTTTTATTTAGAATTCAGTGCTTTTTATTTAGAATTCATTGTTTTTTATTTAGACTTCAGTGTTTTTTTTATTTAGAATTCAGTGTAATTATTTAGAATTCAGTGTGTTTTATTTAGAATACAGTGTTTTTAATTTAGAATTCAGTGGTTTTTATTTAGAATTCAGTGTTTTGTATTGAGAATTTGGATTTTTTTTTAGAAGTCATTCTTTTTCTATTTAGAATTCAGTGCTTTTTTAATTTAGAATTTGGTGTTTTTTATTTAGACTTCAGTGTTTTTTATTTAGAATTTGGTGTTTTCATTTAGAATTCAGTGCTTTTTTATTTAGAATTCAGTGTTTTTTAAATGTAGAATCCAGTGTATTTTTATTAGAATTCAGTGTTTTTTAATTAGAATTTGGTGTTTTTATTTAGAATTGTGTGTTTTATTTAGAATTCAGTGTTTTTATTCAGAATTTGGTGTTTTTTTATTTAGAAGTCAGTGCTTATTATTCAGAAAATTGTGCTTTTTGTTAGATTTGTGTGTTTTATTAGATGTTGGTGCTTTTTTAGAATCCAGTGTTTTTGATTTAGAATTCACTGTTTTTTATTTAGAATTCAGTGCTTTTTATTTAGAATTCAGTGTTTATTTATTTAGAATTCAGTGTTTTTCTATTTAGAATTCAGTGCTTTTAAAATTTAGAATTTGGTGTTTTTTATTTATACTTCAGTGTTTCTTATTTAGAATTCAGTGCTTTTATTTAGAATTAAGTGTTTTTGATTTAGAATTCAGTGGTTTTTATTTAGAATTCAGTGTATTTATTTAGATTTCACTGTTTTTTATTTAGAATTCGGTGCATTTTTAATCAGAATTCAGTGTTTTTTATTTAGAATTCAGTGCTTTTTATTTAGAATTCAGTGTTTTTTTTATTTAGAATGCAGTGTTTTTCAATTAGAATGCAGTGTTTTTTTACTTAGAATTCAGGGTATTTATTTAGAATTCAGTGTGTTTTATTTAGAATACAGTGTTTTTAATTTAGAATTCATTGGTTTTTATTTAGAATTCATTGTTTTGTATTGCGAATTTTGATTTTTTTTAGAAGTCAGTGTTTTTCTATTTAGAATTAAGTGCTTGTAAAATTTAGAATTTCGTGTTTTTTATTTATACTTCAGTGTTTTTTTATTTAGAATTCAGTGCTTTTATTTATAATTTGGTGTTTTTATTTAGAATTCAGTGTTTTTTTTAATTTAGAATTCAGTGTTTTTTAAATGTAGAATCCAGTGTATTTTTATTAGAATTCAGTGTTTTTTAATTAGAATTTGGTGTTTTTATTTAGAATTGTGTGTTTTATTTAAAAATTCAGTGTTTTTTATTCAGAATTTGGTGTTTTTTATTTAGAAGTCAGTGCTTTTTATTCAGAAAATTGTGCTTTTTTTTAGATTTGTGTTTTTTATTAGATGTTGGTGCTTTTTTAGAATCCAGTGTTTTTAATTTAGAATTCAGTGCTTTTTATTTAGAATTCAGTGTTTTGTATTGAGAATTTGGATATTTTTTTAGAAGTCAGTCTTTTTCTATTTAGAATTCAGTGCTTTTTAATTTAGAATTTGGTGTTTTTTATTTAGACTTAAGTGTTTTTTTATTTCAAATTCAGTGTTTTTTTATTTAGAATTCAGTGGGTTTTTATTTAGAATTCAGTGTTTTTTTTATTTAGAATCCAGTGTATTTTTATTAGAATTCAGTGTTTTTTAATTAGAATTTGGTGTTTTTATTTAGAATTGTGTGTTTTATTTAGAATTCAGTGTTTTTTATTCAGAATTTGGTGTTTTTTATTTAGAAGTCAGTGCTTTTTATTCAGAAAATTGTGCTTTTTGTTAGATTTGTGTGTTTTATTAGATGTTGGTGCTTTTTTAAAATCCAGTGTTTTTAATTTAGAATTCAGTGTTTTTTATTTAGAATTCAGTGCTTTTTATTTAGAATTCAGTGCTTTTTATTTTGAATTCAGTGTTTATTTATTGAGGATTCAGTGGTTTTTTATTTAGAATTCAGTGCTTTTTTAAATTTAGAATCCAGTGTATTTTTATCAGAATTCAGTGTTTTTTATTTAGAATATAGTGTTTTTAATTTAGAATTCAGTGTTTTTTATTTAGAATTCAGTGCTTTTTATTTAGAATTCAGTGTTTTGTATTGAGAATTTGGATATATTTTTAGAAGTCAGTCTTTTTCTATTTAGAATTCAGTGCTTTTTAATTTAGAATTCAGTGCTTTTTATTTTGAATTCAGTGTTTATTTATTTAGAATTCAGTGTTTTTCTATTTAGAATTCAGTGCTTTTAAAATTTAGAATTCAGTGTTTTTTATTTAGAATTCAGTGCTTTTTATTTAGAATTCATTGTTTTTTATTTAGACTTCAGTGTTTTTTTTTTATTTAGAATTCAGTGTAATTATTTAGAATTCAGTGTGTTTTATTTAGAATACAGTGTTTTTAATTTAGAATTCAGTGGTTTTTATTTAGAATTCAGTGTTTTGTATTGAGAATTTGGATTTTTTTTTAGAAGTCATTCTTTTTCTATTTAGAATTCAGTGCTTTTTTAATTTAGAATTTGGTGTTTTTTATTTAGACTTCAGTGTTTTTTATATCGAAATCAGTGCTTTTTTATTTAGAATTTGGTGTTTTCATTTAGAATTCAGTGCTTTTTTATTTAGAATTCAGTGTTTTTTAAATGTAGAATCCAGTGTATTTTTATTAGAATTCAGTGTTTTTTAATTAGAATTTGGTGTTTTTATTTAGAATTGTGTGTTTTATTTAGAATTCAGTGTTTTTATTCAGAATTTGGTGTTTTTTTATTTAGAAGTCAGTGCTTATTATTCAGAAAATTGTGCTTTTTGTTAGATTTGTGTGTTTTATTAGATGTTGGTGCTTTTTTAGAATCCAGTGTTTTTGATTTAGAATTCACTGTTTTTTATTTAGAATTCAGTGCTTTTTATTTAGAATTCAGTGTTTATTTATTTAGAATTCAGTGTTTTTCTATTTAGAATTCAGTGCTTTTAAAATTTAGAATTTGGTGTTTTTTATTTATACTTCAGTGTTTCTTATTTAGAATTCAGTGCTTTTATTTAGAATTAAGTGTTTTTGATTTAGAATTCAGTGGTTTTTATTTAGAATTCAGTGTATTTATTTAGATTTCACTGTTTTTTATTTAGAATTCGGTGTATTTTTAATCAGAATTCAGTGTTTTTTATTTAGAATTCAGTGCTTTTTATTTAGAATTCAGTGTTTTTTTTATTTAGAATGCAGTGTTTTTCAATTAGAATGCAGTGTTTTTTTACTTAGAATTCAGGGTATTTATTTAGAATTCAGTGTGTTTTATTTAGAATACAGTGTTTTTAATTTAGAATTCATTGGTTTTTATTTAGAATTCATTGTTTTGTATTGCGAATTTTGATTTTTTTAGAAGTCAGTGTTTTTCTATTTAGAATTAAGTGCTTGTAAAATTTAGAATTTCGTGTTTTTTATTTATACTTCAGTGTTTTTTTATTTAGAATTCAGTGCTTTTATTTAGAATTTGGTGTTTTTATTTAGAATTCAGTGGTTTTTTAAATTTAGAATTCAGTGTTTTTTAAATGTAGAATCCAGTGTATTTTTATTAGAATTCAGTGTTTTTTAATTAGAATTTGGTGTTTTTATTTAGAATTGTGTGTTTTATTTAAAAATTCAGTGTTTTTTATTCAGAATTTGGTGTTTTTTATTTAGAAGTCAGTGCTTTTTATTCAGAAAATTGTGCTTTTTTTAGATTTGTGTTTTTTATTAGATGTTGGTGCTTTTTTAGAATCCAGTGTTTTTAATTTAGAATTCAGTGCTTTTTATTTAGAATTCAGTGTTTTGTATTGAGAATTTGGATATTTTTTTAGAAGTCAGTCTTTTTCTATTTAGAATTCAGTGCTTTTTAATTTAGAATTTGGTGTTTTTTATTTAGACTTAAGTGTTTTTTTATTTCAAATTCAGTGTTTTTTTATTTAGAATTCAGTGGGTTTTTATTTAGAATTCAGTGTTTTTTTTTATTTAGAATCCAGTGTATTTTTATTAGAATTCAGTGTTTTTTAATTAGAATTTGGTGTTTTTATTTAGAATTGTGTGTTTTATTTAGAATTCAGTGTTTTTTATTCAGAATTTGGTGTTTTTTTATTTAGAAGTCAGTGCTTTTTATTCAGAAAATTGTGCTTTTTGTTAGATTTGTGTGTTTTATTAGATGTTGGTGCTTTTTAAAAATCCAGTGTTTTTAATTTAGAATTCAGTGTTTTTTATTTAGAATTCAGTGCTTTTTATTTAGAATTCAGTGCTTTTTATTTTGAATTCAGTGTTTATTTATTGAGGATTCAGTGGTTTTTTATTTAGAATTCAGTGCTTTTTTAAATTTAGAATCCAGTGTATTTTTATCAGAATTCAGTGTTTTTTATTTAGAATATAGTGTTTTTAATTTAGAATTCAGTGTTTTTTATTTAGAATTCAGTGCTTTTTATTTAGAATTCAGTGTTTTGTATTGAGAATTTGGATATATTTTTAGAAGTCAGTCTTTTTCTATTGAGAATTCAGTGCTTTTTAATTTAGAATTTGGTGATTTTTATTTAGACTTAAGTGTTTTTTTATTTCAAATTCAGTGTTTTTTTAATTAGAATTTGGTGTTTTTATTTAGAATTGTGTGTTTTATTTAGAATTCAGTGTTTTTATTCAGAATTTGGTGTTTTTTTATTTAGAAGTCAGTGCTTATTATTCAGAAAATTGTGCTTTTTGTTAGATTTGTGTGTTTTATTAGATGTTGGTGCTTTTTTAGAATCCAGTGTTTTTGATTTAGAATTCAGTGTTTTTTATTTAGAATTCAGTGCTTTTTATTTAGAATTCAGTGCTTTTTATTTTGAATTCAGTGTTTATTTATTTAGAATTCAGTGTTTTTCTATTTAGAATTCAGTGCTTTTAAAATTTAGAATTTGGTGTTTTTTATTTATACTTCAGTGTTTTTTTATTTAGAATTCAGTGCTTTTATTTAGACTTAAGTGTTTTTGATTTAGAATTCAGTGGTTTTTATTTAGAATTCAGTGTATTTATTTAGAATCCAGTGCTTTTTATTTAGAATTTAGTGCTTTTTTATTTAGAATGCAGTGTTTTTCATTTAGAAATCATTGTTTTTTTACTTAGAATTCAGTGTTTTTTATTTAGAATTCAGTGATTTTTATTCAGAATTCAGTGTTTTGTATTGAGAATTTGGATATTTTTTTAGAAGTCAGTCTTTTTCTATTTAGAATTCAGTGCTTTTTAATTTAGAATTTGGTGTTTTTTATTTAGACTTAAGTGTTTTTTATTTCAAATTCAGTGTTTTTTATTTAGAATTTGGTGTTTTTATTTAGAATTCAGTGGGTTTTTATTTAGAATTCAGTGCTTTTTTAAATTTAGAATCTAATGTATTTTTATTAGAATTCAGTGTTTTTTAATTAGAATTTGGTGTTTTTATTTAGAATTGTGTGTTTTATTTAGAATTCAGTGTTTTTATTCAGAATTTGGTGTTTTTTTATTTAGAAGTCAGTGCTTATTATTCAGAAAATTGTGCTTTTTGTTAGATTTGTGTGTTTTATTAGATGTTGGTGCTTTTTTAGAATCCAGTGTTTTTGATTTAGAATTCAGTGTTTTTTATTTAGAATTCAGTGCTTTTTATTTAGAATTCAGTGCTTTTTATTTTGAATTCAGTGCTTTTTTATTTAGAATTTGTGTTTTTATTTAGAATTCAGTGGTTTTTTATTTAGAATTCAGTGCTTTTTTAAATTTAGAATCCAGTGTATTTTTATTAGAATTCAGTATTTTGTATTGAGAATTTGGATTTTTTTTAGAAGTCATTCTTTTTCTATTTAGAATTCAGTGCTTTTAAATTTAGAATTTGGTGTTTTTTATTTAGACTTCAGTGTTTTTTTTATTTCGAAATCAGTGTTTTTTTATTTAGAATTTGGTGTTTTCATTTAGAATTCAGTGTTTTTTTTATTTAGAATTCAGTGATTTTTTTAAATGTAGAATCCAGTGTATTTTTATTAGAATTCAGTGTTTTTTAATTAGAATTTGGTGTTTTTATTTAGAATTGTGTGTTTTATTTAAAAATTCAGTGTTTTTTATTCAGAATTTTGTGTTTTTTATTTAGAAGTCAGTGCTTTTTTTTCAGAAAATTTTGCTTTTTTTAGATTTGTGTTTTTTATTAGATGTTGGTGCATTTTTAGAATCCAGTGTTTTTAATTTAGAATTCAGTGTTTTTTATTTAGAATTCACTGCTTTTAATTTAGAATTCAGTGCTTTTTATTTTGAATTCAGTGTTTTTTAATTTAGAATACAGTGTAATTATTTAGAATTCAGTGTTTTTTATTTAGCATACAGTGTTTTTAATTTAGAATTCAGTGTTTTTATTTAGAATTCAGTGTTTTCTATTGAGAATTTGGATTTTTTTAGAATTCAGTGTTTTTCTAATTAGAATTCAGTAGTTTTTTAATTTAGAATTTTGTGTTTTTTATTTAGACTTCAGTGCTTTTTATTTAGAATTCAGTGCTTTTATTTAGAATTTGGTGTTTTTATTTAGAATTCAGTGGTTTTTTAAATTTAGAATTCAGTGTTTTTTAAATGTAGAATCCAGTGTATTTTTATTAGAATTCAGTGTTTTTTAATTAGAATTTGGTGTTTTTATTTAGAATTGTGTGTTTTATTTAAAAATTCAGTGTTTTTTATTCAGAATTTGGTGTTTTTTATTTAGAAGTCAGTGCTTTTTATTCAGAAAATTGTGCTTTTTTTTAGATTTGTGTTTTTTATTAGATGTTGGTGCTTTTTTAGAATCCAGTGTTTTTCTATTTAGAATTCAGTGCTTTTTATTTAGAATTCAGTGTTTTGTATTGAGAATTTGGATATTTTTTTAGAAGTCAGTCTTTTTCTATTTAGAATTCAGTGCTTTTTAATTTAGAATTTGGTGTTTTTTATTTAGACTTAAGTGTTTTTTTATTTCAAATTCAGTGTTTTTTTATTTAGAATTCAGTGGGTTTTTATTTAGAATTCAGTGTTTTTTTTTATTTAGAATCCAGTGTATTTTTATTAGAATTCAGTGTTTTTTAATTAGAATTTGGTGTTTTTATTTAGAATTGTGTGTTTTATTTAGAATTCAGTGTTTTTTATTCAGAATTTGGTGTTTTTTTATTTAGAAGTCAGTGCTTTTTATTCAGAAAATTGTGCTTTTTGTTAGATTTGTGTGTTTTATTAGATGTTGGTGCTTTTTTAAAATCCAGTGTTTTTAATTTAGAATTCAGTGTTTTTTATTTAGAATTCAGTGCTTTTTATTTAGAATTCAGTGCTTTTTATTTTGAATTCAGTGTTTATTTATTGAGGATTCAGTGGTTTTTTATTTAGAATTCAGTGCTTTTTTAAATTTAGAATCCAGTGTATTTTTATCAGAATTCAGTGTTTTTTATTTAGAATTCAGTGTTTTTAATTTAGAATTCAGTGTTTTTTATTTAGAATTCAGTGCTTTTTATTTAGAATTCAGTGTTTTGTATTGAGAATTTGGATATATTTTTAGAAGTCAGTCTTTTTCTATTTAGAATTCAGTGCTTTTTAATTTAGAATTTGGTGATTTTTATTTAGACTTAAGTGTTTTTTTATTTAGAATTTGGTGTTTTTATTTAGAATTCAGTGGGTTTTTATTTAGAATTCAGTGCTTTTTTAAATTTAGAATCCAGTGTATTTTTATTGGAATTCAGTGTTTTTAATTAGAATTTGGTGTTTTTATTTAGAATTGTGTGTTTTATTTAGAATTCAGTGTTTTTTATTCAGAATTTGGTGTTTTTTATTTAGAAGTCAGTGCTTTTTATTCAGAAAATTGTGCTTTTTGTTAGATTTGTGTGTTTTATTAGACGTGGGTGCTTTTTTAGAATCCAGTGTTTTTAATTTAGAATTAGTGTTTTTTATTTAGAATTCAGTGCTTTTTATTTAGAATTCAGTGCTTTTTATTTTGAATTCAGTGTTTATTTATTTAGAATTCAGTGTTTTTCTATTTAGAATTCAGTGCTTTTAAAATTTAGAATTTGGTGTTTTTTATTTATACTTCAGTGTTTTTTTATTTAGAATTCAGTGCTTTTATTTAGACTTAAGTGTTTTTGATTTAGAATTCAGTGGTTTTTATTTAGAATTCAGTGTATTTATTTAGAATCCAGTGCTTTTTATTTAGAATTTAGTGCTTTTTTATTTAGAATGCAGTGTTTTTCATTTAGAAATCATTGTTTTTTTTACTTAGAATTCAGTGTTTTTTATTTAGAATTCAGTGATTTTTATTCAGAATTCAGTGTTTTGTATTGAGAATTTGGATATTTTTTAGAAGTCAGTCTTTTTCTATTTAGAATTCAGTGCTTTTTAATTTAGAATTTGGTGTTTTTTATTTAGACTTAAGTGTTTTTTATTTCAAATTCAGTGTTTTTTATTTAGAATTTGGTGTTTTTATTTAGAATTCAGTGGGTTTTTATTTAGAATTCAGTGCTTTTTTAAATTTAGAATCTAATGTATTTTTATTAGAATTCAGTGTTTTTTAATTAGTATTTTGGTGTTTTTATTTAGAATTCAGTGTTTTTTAATTAGAATTCAGTGTTTTTTACTCAGAATTTGGTGTTTTTTATTTAGAATTAAGTGTTTTTTATTTAGAATTCAGTGTTTTTAATTTAGAATTCAGTGTATTTTATTTAGAATTCAGTGCTTTTTATTTAGAATTCAGTGTTTTGTATTGAGAATTTGGATATTTTTTAAAGTCAGTCTTTTTCTATTTAGAATTCAGTGCTTTTTAATTTAGAATTTGGTGTTTTTTATTTAGACTTCAGTGTTTTTTATTTCGAATTCAGTGCTGTTTTATTTAGAATTTGGTGTTTTTATTTAGAATTCAGTGGTTTTTATTTAGAATTCATTGTTTTGTATTGAGAATTTGGATTTTTTTAGAAGTCAGTGTTTTTCTATTTAGAATTCAGTGCTTGTAAAATTTAGAATTTCGTGTTTTTTATTTAGACTTCAGTGTATTTTTATTTCGAATTCAGTGCTTTTTTAAAATTTTGAATCCAGTGTATTTTTATTAGAATTCAGTGTTTTTTAATCAGAATTTGGTGTTTTTATTTAGAATTATGTGTTTTTTATTTAGAATTCAGTGTTTTTAATTTAGAATTCAGTGTATTTTATTTAGAATTCAGTGCTTTTTATTTAGAATTCAGTGTTTTGTATTGAGAATTTGGATATTTTTTTTAGAAGTCAGTCTTTTTCTATTTAGAATTCAGTGCTTTTTAATTTAGAATTTGGTGTTTTTTATTTAGACTTAGGTGTTGTTTTTCGAATTCAGTGCTTTTTTAATTAGAATTTGGTGTTTTTATTTAGAATTCAGTGTTTTTTTATTTAGAATTCAGTGCTTTTTTAAATTTAGAATCCAGTGTATTTTTATTAGAATTCAGTGTTTTTTAATTAGAATTTGGTGTTTTTATTTAGAATTGTGTGTTTTATTTAGAATTCAGTATTTTTTATTCACAAAATTGTGCTTTTTGTTAGATTTGTGTGTTTTAGTAGATGTTGGTGCTTTTTTAGAATCCAGTGTTTTTAATTTAGAATTAGTGTTTTTATTTAGACTTAAGTGTTTTTTTTATTTCGAATTCAGTGCTTTTTTATTTAGAATTTGTGTTTTTATTTAGAATTCAGTGGTTTTTTATTTAGAATTCAGTGCTTTTTTAAATTTAGAATCCAGTGTATTTTTATTAGAATTCAGTATTTTGTATTGAGAATTTGGATTTTTTTAGAAGTCATTCTTTTTCTATTTAGAATTCAGTGATTTTAAATTTAGAATTTGGTGTTTTTTATTTAGACTTCAGTGTTTTTTTTATTTCGAAATCAGTGTTTTTTTATTTAGAATTTGGTGTTTTCATTTAGAATTCAGTGTTTTTTTATTTAGAATTCAGTGATTTTTTTAAATGTAGAATCCAGTGTATTTTTATTAGAATTCAGTGTTTTTTAATTAGAATTTGGTGTTTTTATTTAGAATTATGTGTTTTTTATTTAGAATTCAGTGTTTTTAATTTAGAATTCAGTGTATTTTATTTAAAATTCAGTGCTTTTTATTTAGAATTCAGTGTTTTGTATTGAGAATTAGGATATTTTTTTAAAGTCAGTCTTTTTCTATTTAGAATTCAGTGCTTTTTAATTTAGAATTTGGTGTTTTTTATTTAGACTTCAGTGTTTTTTATTTCGAATTCAGTGCTGTTTTATTTAGAATTTGGTGTTTTTATTTAGAATTCAGTGGTTTTTATTTAGAATTCATTGTTTTGTATTGAGAATTTGGATTTTTTTAGAAGTCAGTGTTTTTCTATTTAGAATTCAGTGCTTGTAAAATTTAGAATTTCGTGTTTTTTATTTAGACTTCAGTGTATTTTTATTTCGAATTCAGTGCTTTTTTAAAATTTTGAATCCAGTGTATTTTTATTAGAATTCAGTGTTTTTTAATCAGAATTTGGTGTTTTTATTTAGAATTATGTGTTTTTTATTTAGAATTCAGTGTTTTTAATTTAGAATTCAGTGTATTTTATTTAAAATTCAGTGCTTTTTATTTAGAATTCAGTGTTTTGTATTGAGAATTTGGATATTTTTTTTAGAAGTCAGTCTTTTTCTATTTAGAATTCAGTGCTTTTTAATTTAGAATTTGGTGTTTTTTATTTAGACTTAGGTGTTGTTTTTCGAATTCAGTGCTTTTTTAATTAGAATTTGGTGTTTTTATTTAGAATTCAGTGTTTTTTTATTTAGAATTCAGTGCTTTTTTAAATTTAGAATCCAGTGTATTTTTATTAGAATTCAGTGTTTTTTAATTAGAATTTGGTGTTTTTATTTAGAATTGTGTGTTTTATTTAGAATTCAGTATTTTTTATTCACAAAATTGTGCTTTTTGTTAGATTTGTGTGTTTTAGTAGATGTTGGTGCTTTTTTAGAATCCAGTGTTTTTAATTTAGAATTAGTGTTTTTATTTAGACTTAAGTGTTTTTTTTATTTCGAATTCAGTGCTTTTTTATTTAGAATTTGTGTTTTTATTTAGAATTCAGTGGTTTTTTATTTAGAATTCAGTGCTTTTTTAAATTCAGAATCCAGTGTATTTTTATTAGAATTCAGTATTTTGTATTGAGAATTTGGATTTTTTTTAGAAGTCATTCTTTTTCTATTTAGAATTCAGTGCTTTTAAATTTAGAATTTGGTGTTTTTTATTTAGACTTCAGTGTTTTTTTATTTCGAAATCAGTGTTTTTTTATTTAGAATTTGGTGTTTTCATTTAGAATTCAGTGTTTTTTTATTTAGAATTCAGTGATTTTTTAAAATGTAGAATCCAGTGTATTTTTATTAGAATTCAGTGTTTTTTAATTAGAATTTGG
This sequence comes from Nothobranchius furzeri, assembly GCF_043380555.1. Classification (NCBI taxonomy): domain Eukaryota; kingdom Metazoa; phylum Chordata; class Actinopteri; order Cyprinodontiformes; family Nothobranchiidae; genus Nothobranchius; species Nothobranchius furzeri. The sequence continues at coordinate 63,488,546 of NC_091755.1, forward strand.
TGTTTTTATTTAGAATTGTGTGTTTTATTTAAAAATTCAGTGTTTTTTATTCAGAATTTTGTGTTTTTTATTTAGAAGTCAGTGCTTTTTTTTCAGAAAATTGTGCTTTTTTTTAGATTTGTGTTTTTTATTAGATGTTGGTGCATTTTTAGAATCCAGTGTTTTTAATTTAGAATTCAGTGTTTTTTATTTAGAATTCACTGCTTTTAATTTAGAATTCAGTGCTTTTTTATTTTGAATTCAGTGTTTTTTAATTTAGAATACAGTGTAATTATTTAGAATTCAGTGTTTTTTATTTAGCATACAGTGTTTTTAATTTAGAATTCAGTGTTTTTATTTAGAATTCAGTGTTTTCTATTGAGAATTTGGATTTTTTTAGAATTCAGTGTTTTTCTAATTAGAATTCAGTAGTTTTTTAATTTAGAATTTTGTGTTTTTTATTTAGACTTCAGTGCTTTTTATTTAGAATTCAGTGCTTTTTTTAGAATTCAGTGTTTTTTTATTTAGAATTTATTGTTTTTTATTTAGAATTCAGTGTTTTTTTTTTAGAATTCAGTGTTTTTTATTTAGAATTTTTTTTTACTTAGAATTCCGTGTTTTTTATTTAGAAGTCAGTGCTTTTATTCAGAAAATTGTGCTTTTTTTAGAATTGTGTTTTTATTAGATATTGGTGCTTTTTTATAATTCAGTGTTTTTTCTTTAGAATTCAGTGCTTTTTATTTAGAATTCAGTGCTTCTTTATTTAGAATTCAGTGTTTATTTATTTAGAATTCAGTGTTTATTTATTTAGAATACAATGTTTTTCATTTTGAATTCAGTGTTTTTTTATTTAGAATTCAGTGTTTTTTATTTAGAATTCAGTGTTTTTAATTAGAATTCAGTGTTTTTAATTCAGAATTTGGTGTTTTTTATTTTAGAATTAAGTGTTTTTTATTTAGATTTCAATGTTTTTAATATAGAATTCAGTGTTTTTTATTTAGAATTCAGTGCTTTTTATTTAGAATTCAGTGTTTTTTTATTTAGAATTCAGTGTAATCATTTAGAATTCAGTGTTTTTTTATTTAGAATTCAGTGTAATTATTTAGAATTCAGTGGTTTTTATTTAGAATACAGTGTTTTTAATTTAGAATTCAGTGGTTTTTATTTAGAATTAAGTGTTTTGTATTGAGAACTTGGATATTTTTTTAGAATTCAGTCATTTTCTATTTAGAATTCAGTGCTTTTTTAATTTAGCATTTGGTGTTTTTTATTTAGAATTCAGTGTTTTTTTAATTATAATTCAGTGTTTTTAATTCAGAATTTGGTGTTTTTTATTTTAGAAATAAGTGTTTTTTATTTAGATTTCAATGTTTTTAATTTAGAATTCAGTGTTTTTTATTTAGAATTCAGTCCTTTTTATTTAGAATTCAGTGTTTTTTATTTAGACTTCAGTGTTTTTTTATTTAGAATTCAGTGTAATTATTTAGAATTCAGTGTGTTTTATTTAGAATACAGTGTTTTTAATTTAGAATTCAGTGGTTTTTATTTAGAATTCAGTGTTTTGTATTGAGAATTTGGATTTTTTTTAGAAGTCATTCTTTTTCTATTTAGAATTCAGTGCTTTTTAATTTAGAATTTGGTGTTTTTTATTTAGACTTCAGTGTTTTTTTATATCGAAATCAGTGCCTTTTTATTTAGAATTTGGTGTTTTCATTTAGAATTCAGTGATTTTTTATTTAGAATTCAGTGCTTTTAAATGTAGAATCCAGTGTATTTTTATTAGAATTCAGTGTTTTTTAATTAGAATTTGGTGTAATTATTTAGAATTCAGTGTGTTTTATTTAGAATACAGTGTTTTTAATTTAGAATTCAGTGCTTTTTATTTAGAATTCAGTGTTTTGTATTGAGAATTTGGATATTTTTTTAGAAGTCAGTCTTTTTCTATTTAGAATTCAGTGCTTTTTAATTTAGAATTTGGTGTTTTTTATTTAGACTTAAGTGTTTTTTTATTTCAAATTCAGTGCTTTTTTAAATTTAGAATCCAGTGTATTTTATTAGAATTTAGTTTTTTTTAATTAGAATTTGGTGTTTTTATTTAGAATTGTGTGTTTTATTTAGAATTCAGTGTTTTTTATTCAGAATTTGGTGTTTTTTATTTAGAAGTCAGTGCTTTTTATTCAGAAAATTGTGCTTTTTTTAGATTTGTGTTTTTTATTAGATGTTGGTGCTTTTTTAGAATCCACTGTTTTTAATTTAGAATTCAGTGTTTTTTATTTAGAATTCAGTGCTTTTTATTTAGAATTCAGTGCTTTTTATTTTGAATTCAGTGTTTATTTATTGAGAATTCAGTGGTTTTTTTATTTAGAAATCAGTGCTTTTTTAAATTTAGAATCCAGTGTATTTTTATTAGAATTCAGTGTTTTTTAATTAGAATTCAGTGTTTTTAATTCAGAATTTGGTGTTTTTTATTTTAGAATTAAGTGTTTTTTATTTAGATTTCAATGTTTTTAATTTAGAATTCAGTGTTTTTTATTTAGAATTCAGTGCTTTTTATTTAGAATTCATTGTTTTTTATTTAGACTTCAGTGTTTTTTTTATTTAGAATTCAGTGTAATTATTTAGAATTCAGTGTGTTTTATTTAGAATACAGTGTTTTTAATTTAGAATTCAGTGGTTTTTATTTAGAATTCAGTGTTTTGTATTGAGAATTTGGATTTTTTTTTAGAAGTCATTCTTTTTCTATTTAGAATTCAGTGCTTTTTTAATTTAGAATTTGGTGTTTTTTATTTAGACTTCAGTGTTTTTTATTTAGAATTTGGTGTTTTCATTTAGAATTCAGTGCTTTTTTATTTAGAATTCAGTGTTTTTTAAATGTAGAATCCAGTGTATTTTTATTAGAATTCAGTGTTTTTTAATTAGAATTTGGTGTTTTTATTTAGAATTGTGTGTTTTATTTAGAATTCAGTGTTTTTATTCAGAATTTGGTGTTTTTTTATTTAGAAGTCAGTGCTTATTATTCAGAAAATTGTGCTTTTTGTTAGATTTGTGTGTTTTATTAGATGTTGGTGATTTTTTAGAATCCAGTGTTTTTGATTTAGAATTCACTGTTTTTTATTTAGAATTCAGTGCTTTTTATTTAGAATTCAGTGTTTATTTATTTAGAATTCAGTGTTTTTCTATTTAGAATTCAGTGCTTTTAAAATTTAGAATTTGGTGTTTTTTATTTATACTTCAGTGTTTCTTATTTAGAATTCAGTGCTTTTATTTAGAATTAAGTGTTTTTGATTTAGAATTCAGTGGTTTTTATTTAGAATTCAGTGTATTTATTTAGATTTCACTGTTTTTTATTTAGAATTCGGTGCATTTTTAATCAGAATTCAGTGTTTTTTATTTAGAATTCAGTGCTTTTTATTTAGAATTCAGTGTTTTTTTTATTTAGAATGCAGTGTTTTTCAATTAGAATGCAGTGTTTTTTTACTTAGAATTCAGGGTATTTATTTAGAATTCAGTGTGTTTTATTTAGAATACAGTGTTTTTAATTTAGAATTCATTGGTTTTTATTTAGAATTCATTGTTTTGTATTGCGAATTTTGATTTTTTTAGAAGTCAGTGTTTTTCTATTTAGAATTAAGTGCTTGTAAAATTTAGAATTTCGTGTTTTTTATTTATACTTCAGTGTTTTTTTATTTAGAATTCAGTGCTTTTATTTATAATTTGGTGTTTTTATTTAGAATTCAGTGTTTTTTTTAATTTAGAATTCAGTGTTTTTTAAATGTAGAATCCAGTGTATTTTTATTAGAATTCAGTGTTTTTTAATTAGAATTTGGTGTTTTTATTTAGAATTGTGTGTTTTATTTAAAAATTCAGTGTTTTTTATTCAGAATTTGGTGTTTTTTATTTAGAAGTCAGTGCTTTTTATTCAGAAAATTGTGCTTTTTTTTAGATTTGTGTTTTTTATTAGATGTTGGTGCTTTTTTAGAATCCAGTGTTTTTAATTTAGAATTCAGTGCTTTTTATTTAGAATTCAGTGTTTTGTATTGAGAATTTGGATATTTTTTTAGAAGTCAGTCTTTTTCTATTTAGAATTCAGTGCTTTTTAATTTAGAATTTGGTGTTTTTTATTTAGACTTAAGTGTTTTTTTATTTCAAATTCAGTGTTTTTTTATTTAGAATTCAGTGGGTTTTTATTTAGAATTCAGTGTTTTTTTTATTTAGAATCCAGTGTATTTTTATTAGAATTCAGTGTTTTTTAATTAGAATTTGGTGTTTTTATTTAGAATTGTGTGTTTTATTTAGAATTCAGTGTTTTTTATTCAGAATTTGGTGTTTTTTATTTAGAAGTCAGTGCTTTTTATTCAGAAAATTGTGCTTTTTGTTAGATTTGTGTGTTTTATTAGATGTTGGTGCTTTTTTAAAATCCAGTGTTTTTAATTTAGAATTCAGTGTTTTTTATTTAGAATTCAGTGCTTTTTATTTAGAATTCAGTGCTTTTTATTTTGAATTCAGTGTTTATTTATTGAGGATTCAGTGGTTTTTTATTTAGAATTCAGTGCTTTTTTAAATTTAGAATCCAGTGTATTTTTATCAGAATTCAGTGTTTTTTATTTAGAATATAGTGTTTTTAATTTAGAATTCAGTGTTTTTTATTTAGAATTCAGTGCTTTTTATTTAGAATTCAGTGTTTTGTATTGAGAATTTGGATATATTTTTAGAAGTCAGTCTTTTTCTATTTAGAATTCAGTGCTTTTTAATTTAGAATTCAGTGCTTTTTATTTTGAATTCAGTGTTTATTTATTTAGAATTCAGTGTTTTTCTATTTAGAATTCAGTGCTTTTAAAATTTAGAATTCAGTGTTTTTTATTTAGAATTCAGTGCTTTTTATTTAGAATTCATTGTTTTTTATTTAGACTTCAGTGTTTTTTTTTATTTAGAATTCAGTGTAATTATTTAGAATTCAGTGTGTTTTATTTAGAATACAGTGTTTTTAATTTAGAATTCAGTGGTTTTTATTTAGAATTCAGTGTTTTGTATTGAGAATTTGGATTTTTTTTTAGAAGTCATTCTTTTTCTATTTAGAATTCAGTGCTTTTTTAATTTAGAATTTGGTGTTTTTTATTTAGACTTCAGTGTTTTTTATATCGAAATCAGTGCTTTTTTATTTAGAATTTGGTGTTTTCATTTAGAATTCAGTGCTTTTTTATTTAGAATTCAGTGTTTTTTAAATGTAGAATCCAGTGTATTTTTATTAGAATTCAGTGTTTTTTAATTAGAATTTGGTGTTTTTATTTAGAATTGTGTGTTTTATTTAGAATTCAGTGTTTTTATTCAGAATTTGGTGTTTTTTTATTTAGAAGTCAGTGCTTATTATTCAGAAAATTGTGCTTTTTGTTAGATTTGTGTGTTTTATTAGATGTTGGTGCTTTTTTAGAATCCAGTGTTTTTGATTTAGAATTCACTGTTTTTTATTTAGAATTCAGTGCTTTTTATTTAGAATTCAGTGTTTATTTATTTAGAATTCAGTGTTTTTCTATTTAGAATTCAGTGCTTTTAAAATTTAGAATTTGGTGTTTTTTTATTTATACTTCAGTGTTTCTTATTTAGAATTCAGTGCTTTTATTTAGAATTAAGTGTTTTTGATTTAGAATTCAGTGGTTTTTATTTAGAATTCAGTGTATTTATTTAGATTTCACTGTTTTTTATTTAGAATTCGGTGTATTTTTAATCAGAATTCAGTGTTTTTTATTTAGAATTCAGTGCTTTTTATTTAGAATTCAGTGTTTTTTTTATTTAGAATGCAGTGTTTTTCAATTAGAATGCAGTGTTTTTTTACTTAGAATTCAGGGTATTTATTTAGAATTCAGTGTGTTTTATTTAGAATACAGTGTTTTTAATTTAGAATTCATTGGTTTTTATTTAGAATTCATTGTTTTGTATTGCGAATTTTGATTTTTTTAGAAGTCAGTGTTTTTCTATTTAGAATTAAGTGCTTGTAAAATTTAGAATTTCGTGTTTTTTATTTATACTTCAGTGTTTTTTTATTTAGAATTCAGTGCTTTTATTTAGAATTTGGTGTTTTTATTTAGAATTCAGTGGTTTTTTAAATTTAGAATTCAGTGTTTTTTAAATGTAGAATCCAGTGTATTTTTATTAGAATTCAGTGTTTTTTAATTAGAATTTGGTGTTTTTATTTAGAATTGTGTGTTTTATTTAAAAATTCAGTGTTTTTTATTCAGAATTTGGTGTTTTTTATTTAGAAGTCAGTGCTTTTTATTCAGAAAATTGTGCTTTTTTTAGATTTGTGTTTTTTATTAGATGTTGGTGCTTTTTTAGAATCCAGTGTTTTTAATTTAGAATTCAGTGCTTTTTATTTAGAATTCAGTGTTTTGTATTGAGAATTTGGATATTTTTTTAGAAGTCAGTCTTTTTCTATTTAGAATTCAGTGCTTTTTAATTTAGAATTTGGTGTTTTTTATTTAGACTTAAGTGTTTTTTTATTTCAAATTCAGTGTTTTTTTATTTAGAATTCAGTGGGTTTTTATTTAGAATTCAGTGTTTTTTTTTATTTAGAATCCAGTGTATTTTTATTAGAATTCAGTGTTTTTTAATTAGAATTTGGTGTTTTTATTTAGAATTGTGTGTTTTATTTAGAATTCAGTGTTTTTTATTCAGAATTTGGTGTTTTTTTATTTAGAAGTCAGTGCTTTTTATTCAGAAAATTGTGCTTTTTGTTAGATTTGTGTGTTTTATTAGATGTTGGTGCTTTTTAAAAATCCAGTGTTTTTAATTTAGAATTCAGTGTTTTTTATTTAGAATTCAGTGCTTTTTATTTAGAATTCAGTGCTTTTTATTTTGAATTCAGTGTTTATTTATTGAGGATTCAGTGGTTTTTTATTTAGAATTCAGTGCTTTTTTAAATTTAGAATCCAGTGTATTTTTATCAGAATTCAGTGTTTTTTATTTAGAATATAGTGTTTTTAATTTAGAATTCAGTGTTTTTTATTTAGAATTCAGTGCTTTTTATTTAGAATTCAGTGTTTTGTATTGAGAATTTGGATATATTTTTAGAAGTCAGTCTTTTTCTATTGAGAATTCAGTGCTTTTTAATTTAGAATTTGGTGATTTTTATTTAGACTTAAGTGTTTTTTTATTTCAAATTCAGTGTTTTTTTAATTAGAATTTGGTGTTTTTATTTAGAATTGTGTGTTTTATTTAGAATTCAGTGTTTTTATTCAGAATTTGGTGTTTTTTTATTTAGAAGTCAGTGCTTATTATTCAGAAAATTGTGCTTTTTGTTAGATTTGTGTGTTTTATTAGATGTTGGTGCTTTTTTAGAATCCAGTGTTTTTGATTTAGAATTCAGTGTTTTTTATTTAGAATTCAGTGCTTTTTATTTAGAATTCAGTGCTTTTTATTTTGAATTCAGTGTTTATTTATTTAGAATTCAGTGTTTTTCTATTTAGAATTCAGTGCTTTTAAAATTTAGAATTTGGTGTTTTTTATTTATACTTCAGTGTTTTTTTATTTAGAATTCAGTGCTTTTATTTAGACTTAAGTGTTTTTGATTTAGAATTCAGTGGTTTTTATTTAGAATTCAGTGTATTTATTTAGAATCCAGTGCTTTTTATTTAGAATTTAGTGCTTTTTTATTTAGAATGCAGTGTTTTTCATTTAGAAATCATTGTTTTTTTACTTAGAATTCAGTGTTTTTTATTTAGAATTCAGTGATTTTTATTCAGAATTCAGTGTTTTGTATTGAGAATTTGGATATTTTTTTAGAAGTCAGTCTTTTTCTATTTAGAATTCAGTGCTTTTTAATTTAGAATTTGGTGTTTTTTATTTAGACTTAAGTGTTTTTTATTTCAAATTCAGTGTTTTTTATTTAGAATTTGGTGTTTTTATTTAGAATTCAGTGGGTTTTTATTTAGAATTCAGTGCTTTTTTAAATTTAGAATCTAATGTATTTTTATTAGAATTCAGTGTTTTTTAATTAGAATTTGGTGTTTTTATTTAGAATTGTGTGTTTTATTTAGAATTCAGTGTTTTTATTCAGAATTTGGTGTTTTTTTATTTAGAAGTCAGTGCTTATTATTCAGAAAATTGTGCTTTTTGTTAGATTTGTGTGTTTTATTAGATGTTGGTGCTTTTTTAGAATCCAGTGTTTTTGATTTAGAATTCAGTGTTTTTTATTTAGAATTCAGTGCTTTTTATTTAGAATTCAGTGCTTTTTATTTTGAATTCAGTGCTTTTTTATTTAGAATTTGTGTTTTTATTTAGAATTCAGTGGTTTTTTATTTAGAATTCAGTGCTTTTTTAAATTTAGAATCCAGTGTATTTTTATTAGAATTCAGTATTTTGTATTGAGAATTTGGATTTTTTTTAGAAGTCATTCTTTTTCTATTTAGAATTCAGTGCTTTTAAATTTAGAATTTGGTGTTTTTTATTTAGACTTCAGTGTTTTTTTTATTTCGAAATCAGTGTTTTTTTATTTAGAATTTGGTGTTTTCATTTAGAATTCAGTGTTTTTTTTATTTAGAATTCAGTGATTTTTTTAAATGTAGAATCCAGTGTATTTTTATTAGAATTCAGTGTTTTTTAATTAGAATTTGGTGTTTTTATTTAGAATTGTGTGTTTTATTTAAAAATTCAGTGTTTTTTATTCAGAATTTTGTGTTTTTTATTTAGAAGTCAGTGCTTTTTTTTCAGAAAATTTTGCTTTTTTTAGATTTGTGTTTTTTATTAGATGTTGGTGCATTTTTAGAATCCAGTGTTTTTAATTTAGAATTCAGTGTTTTTTATTTAGAATTCACTGCTTTTAATTTAGAATTCAGTGCTTTTTATTTTGAATTCAGTGTTTTTTAATTTAGAATACAGTGTAATTATTTAGAATTCAGTGTTTTTTATTTAGCATACAGTGTTTTTAATTTAGAATTCAGTGTTTTTATTTAGAATTCAGTGTTTTCTATTGAGAATTTGGATTTTTTTAGAATTCAGTGTTTTTCTAATTAGAATTCAGTAGTTTTTTAATTTAGAATTTTGTGTTTTTTATTTAGACTTCAGTGCTTTTTATTTAGAATTCAGTGCTTTTATTTAGAATTTGGTGTTTTTATTTAGAATTCAGTGGTTTTTTAAATTTAGAATTCAGTGTTTTTTAAATGTAGAATCCAGTGTATTTTTATTAGAATTCAGTGTTTTTTAATTAGAATTTGGTGTTTTTATTTAGAATTGTGTGTTTTATTTAAAAATTCAGTGTTTTTTATTCAGAATTTGGTGTTTTTTATTTAGAAGTCAGTGCTTTTTATTCAGAAAATTGTGCTTTTTTTTAGATTTGTGTTTTTTATTAGATGTTGGTGCTTTTTTAGAATCCAGTGTTTTTCTATTTAGAATTCAGTGCTTTTTATTTAGAATTCAGTGTTTTGTATTGAGAATTTGGATATTTTTTTAGAAGTCAGTCTTTTTCTATTTAGAATTCAGTGCTTTTTAATTTAGAATTTGGTGTTTTTTATTTAGACTTAAGTGTTTTTTTATTTCAAATTCAGTGTTTTTTTATTTAGAATTCAGTGGGTTTTTATTTAGAATTCAGTGTTTTTTTTTATTTAGAATCCAGTGTATTTTTATTAGAATTCAGTGTTTTTTAATTAGAATTTGGTGTTTTTATTTAGAATTGTGTGTTTTATTTAGAATTCAGTGTTTTTTATTCAGAATTTGGTGTTTTTTATTTAGAAGTCAGTGCTTTTTATTCAGAAAATTGTGCTTTTTGTTAGATTTGTGTGTTTTATTAGATGTTGGTGCTTTTTTAAAATCCAGTGTTTTTAATTTAGAATTCAGTGTTTTTTATTTAGAATTCAGTGCTTTTTATTTAGAATTCAGTGCTTTTTATTTTGAATTCAGTGTTTATTTATTGAGGATTCAGTGGTTTTTTATTTAGAATTCAGTGCTTTTTTAAATTTAGAATCCAGTGTATTTTTATCAGAATTCAGTGTTTTTTATTTAGAATTCAGTGTTTTTAATTTAGAATTCAGTGTTTTTTATTTAGAATTCAGTGCTTTTTATTTAGAATTCAGTGTTTTGTATTGAGAATTTGGATATATTTTTAGAAGTCAGTCTTTTTCTATTTAGAATTCAGTGCTTTTTAATTTAGAATTTGGTGATTTTTATTTAGACTTAAGTGTTTTTTTATTTAGAATTTGGTGTTTTTATTTAGAATTCAGTGGGTTTTTATTTAGAATTCAGTGCTTTTTTAAATTTAGAATCCAGTGTATTTTTATTGGAATTCAGTGTTTTTAATTAGAATTTGGTGTTTTTATTTAGAATTGTGTGTTTTATTTAGAATTCAGTGTTTTTTATTCAGAATTTGGTGTTTTTTATTTAGAAGTCAGTGCTTTTTATTCAGAAAATTGTGCTTTTTGTTAGATTTGTGTGTTTTATTAGACGTGGGTGCTTTTTTAGAATCCAGTGTTTTTAATTTAGAATTAGTGTTTTTTATTTAGAATTCAGTGCTTTTTATTTAGAATTCAGTGCTTTTTATTTTGAATTCAGTGTTTATTTATTTAGAATTCAGTGTTTTTCTATTTAGAATTCAGTGCTTTTAAAATTTAGAATTTGGTGTTTTTTATTTATACTTCAGTGTTTTTTTATTTAGAATTCAGTGCTTTTATTTAGACTTAAGTGTTTTTGATTTAGAATTCAGTGGTTTTTATTTAGAATTCAGTGTATTTATTTAGAATCCAGTGCTTTTTATTTAGAATTTAGTGCTTTTTTATTTAGAATGCAGTGTTTTTCATTTAGAAATCATTGTTTTTTTTACTTAGAATTCAGTGTTTTTTATTTAGAATTCAGTGATTTTTATTCAGAATTCAGTGTTTTGTATTGAGAATTTGGATATTTTTTAGAAGTCAGTCTTTTTCTATTTAGAATTCAGTGCTTTTTAATTTAGAATTTGGTGTTTTTTATTTAGACTTAAGTGTTTTTTATTTCAAATTCAGTGTTTTTTATTTAGAATTTGGTGTTTTTATTTAGAATTCAGTGGGTTTTTATTTAGAATTCAGTGCTTTTTTAAATTTAGAATCTAATGTATTTTTATTAGAATTCAGTGTTTTTTAATTAGTATTTTGGTGTTTTTATTTAGAATTCAGTGTTTTTTAATTAGAATTCAGTGTTTTTTACTCAGAATTTGGTGTTTTTTATTTAGAATTAAGTGTTTTTTATTTAGAATTCAGTGTTTTTAATTTAGAATTCAGTGTATTTTATTTAGAATTCAGTGCTTTTTATTTAGAATTCAGTGTTTTGTATTGAGAATTTGGATATTTTTTAAAGTCAGTCTTTTTCTATTTAGAATTCAGTGCTTTTTAATTTAGAATTTGGTGTTTTTTATTTAGACTTCAGTGTTTTTTATTTCGAATTCAGTGCTGTTTTATTTAGAATTTGGTGTTTTTATTTAGAATTCAGTGGTTTTTATTTAGAATTCATTGTTTTGTATTGAGAATTTGGATTTTTTTAGAAGTCAGTGTTTTTCTATTTAGAATTCAGTGCTTGTAAAATTTAGAATTTCGTGTTTTTTATTTAGACTTCAGTGTATTTTTATTTCGAATTCAGTGCTTTTTTAAAATTTTGAATCCAGTGTATTTTTATTAGAATTCAGTGTTTTTTAATCAGAATTTGGTGTTTTTATTTAGAATTATGTGTTTTTTATTTAGAATTCAGTGTTTTTAATTTAGAATTCAGTGTATTTTATTTAGAATTCAGTGCTTTTTATTTAGAATTCAGTGTTTTGTATTGAGAATTTGGATATTTTTTTTAGAAGTCAGTCTTTTTCTATTTAGAATTCAGTGCTTTTTAATTTAGAATTTGGTGTTTTTTATTTAGACTTAGGTGTTGTTTTTCGAATTCAGTGCTTTTTTAATTAGAATTTGGTGTTTTTATTTAGAATTCAGTGTTTTTTTATTTAGAATTCAGTGCTTTTTTAAATTTAGAATCCAGTGTATTTTTATTAGAATTCAGTGTTTTTTAATTAGAATTTGGTGTTTTTATTTAGAATTGTGTGTTTTATTTAGAATTCAGTATTTTTTATTCACAAAATTGTGCTTTTTGTTAGATTTGTGTGTTTTAGTAGATGTTGGTGCTTTTTTAGAATCCAGTGTTTTTAATTTAGAATTAGTGTTTTTATTTAGACTTAAGTGTTTTTTTTATTTCGAATTCAGTGCTTTTTTATTTAGAATTTGTGTTTTTATTTAGAATTCAGTGGTTTTTTATTTAGAATTCAGTGCTTTTTTAAATTTAGAATCCAGTGTATTTTTATTAGAATTCAGTATTTTGTATTGAGAATTTGGATTTTTTTAGAAGTCATTCTTTTTCTATTTAGAATTCAGTGCTTTTAAATTTAGAATTTGGTGTTTTTTATTTAGACTTCAGTGTTTTTTTTATTTCGAAATCAGTGTTTTTTTATTTAGAATTTGGTGTTTTCATTTAGAATTCAGTGTTTTTTTATTTAGAATTCAGTGATTTTTTTAAATGTAGAATCCAGTGTATTTTTATTAGAATTCAGTGTTTTTTAATTAGAATTTGGTGTTTTTATTTAGAATTGTGTGTTTTATTTAAAAATTCAGTGTTTTTTATTCAGAATTTTGTGTTTTTTATTTAGAAGTCAGTGCTTTTTTTTCAGAAAATTGTGCTTTTTTTAGATTTGTGTTTTTTATTAGATGTTGGTGCATTTTTAGAATCCAGTGTTTTTAATTTAGAATTCAGTGTTTTTTATTTAGAATTCACTGCTTTTAATTTAGAATTCAGTGCTTTTTATTTTGAATTCAGTGTTTTTTAATTTAGAATACAGTGTAATTATTTAGAATTCAGTGTTTTTTATTTAGCATACAGTGTTTTTAATTTAGAATTCAGTGTTTTTATTTAGAATTCAGTGTTTTCTATTGAGAATTTGGATTTTTTTAGAATTCAGTGTTTTTCTAATTAGAATTCAGTAGTTTTTTAATTTAGAATTTTGTGTTTTTTATTTAGACTTCAGTGCTTTTTATTTAGAATTCAGTGCTTTTTTTAGAATTCAGTGTTTTTTTTATTTAGAATTGATTGTTTTTTATTTAGAATTCAGTGTTTTTTTTTAGAATTCAGTTTTTTATTTAGAATTTTTTTTTACTTAGAATTCCGTGTTTTTTATTTAGAAGTCAGTGCTTTTTATTCAGAAAATTGTGCTTTTTTTAGAATTGTGTTTTTATTAGATATTGGTGCTTTTTTATAATTCAGTGTTTTTTCTTTAGAATTCAGTGCTTTTTATTTAGAATTCAGTGCTTCTTTATTTAGAATTCAGTGTTTATTTATTTAGAATTCAGTGTTTATTTATTTAGAATACAATGTTTTTCATTTTGAATTCAGTGTTTTTTTATTTAGAATTCAGTGGTTTTTATTTAGAATTCAGTGCTTTTTTAGATTAGCATTTGGTGTTTTTTATTTAGAATTCAGTGTTTTTAATTAGAATTCAGTGTTTTTAATTCAGAATTTGGTGTTTTTTATTTTAGAATTAAGTGTTTTTTATTTAGATTTCAATGTTTTTAATATAGAATTCAGTGTTTTTTATTTAGAATTAAGTGCTTTTTATTTAGAATTCAGTGTTTTTTTATTTAGAATTCAGTGTAATCATTTAGAATTCAGTGTTTTTTTATTTAGAATTCAGTGTAATTATTTAGAATTCAGTGGTTTTTATTTAGAATACAGTGTTTTTAATTTAGAATTCAGTGGTTTTTATTTAGAATTAAGTGTTTTGTATTGAGAACTTGGATATTTTTTTAGAATTCAGTCATTTTCTATTTAGAATTCAGTGCTTTTTTAATTTAGCATTTGGTGTTTTTTATTTAGAATTCAGTGTTTTTTTAATTATAATTCAGTGTTTTTAATTCAGAATTTGGTGTTTTTTTATTTTAGAAATAAGTGTTTTTTATTTAGATTTCAATGTTTTTAATTTAGAATTCAGTGTTTTTTATTTAGAATTCAGTCCTTTTTATTTAGAATTCAGTGTTTTTTATTTAGACTTCAGTGTTTTTTTATTTAGAATTCAGTGTAATTATTTAGAATTCAGTGTGTTTTATTTAGAATACAGTGTTTTTAATTTAGAATTCAGTGGTTTTTATTTATAATTCAGTGTTTTGTATTGAGAATTTGGATTTTTTTTAGAAGTCATTCTTTTTCTATTTAGAATTCAGTGCTTTTTAATTTAGAATTTGGTGTTTTTTATTTAGACTTCAGTGTTTTTTTATATCGAAATCAGTGCTTTTTTATTTAGAATTTGGTGTTTTCATTTAGAATTCAGTGCTTTTTTATTTAGAATTCAGTGTTTTTAAATGTAGAATCCAGTGTATTTTTATTAGAATTCAGTGTTTTTTAATTAGAATTTGGTGTAATTATTTAGAATTCAGTGTGTTTTATTTAGAATACAGTGTTTTTAATTTAGAATTCAGTGCTTTTTATTTAGAATTCAGTGTTTTGTATTGAGAATTTGGATATTTTTTTAGAAGTCAGTCTTTTTCTATTTAGAATTCAGTGCTTTTTAATTTAGAATTTGGTGTTTTTTATTTAGACTTAAGTGTTTTTTTATTTCAAATTCAGTGCTTTTTTAAATTTAGAATCCAGTGTATTTTATTAGAATTCAGTTTTTTTAATTAGAATTTGGTGTTTTTATTTAGAATTGTGTGTTTTATTTAGAATTCAGTGTTTTTTATTCAGAATTTGGTGTTTTTTATTTAGAAGTCAGTGCTTTTTATTCAGAAAATTGTGCTTTTTTTAGATTTGTGTTTTTTATTAGATGTTGGTGCTTTTTTAGAATCCACTGTTTTTAATTTAGAATTCAGTGTTTTTTATTTAGAATTCAGTGCTTTTTATTTAGAATTCAGTGCTTTTTTAAATTTAGAATCCAGTGTATTTTTATTAGAATTCAGTGTTTTTTAATTAGAATTCAGTGTTTTTAATTCAGAATTTGGTGTTTTTTATTTTAGAATTAAGTGTTTTTTATTTAGATTTCAATGTTTTTAATTTAGAATTCAGTGTTTTTTATTTAGAATTCAGTGCTTTTTATTTAGAATTCATTGTTTTTTATTTAGACTTCAGTGTTTTTTTATTTAGAATTCAGTGTAATTATTTAGAATTCAGTGTGTTTTATTTAGAATACAGTGTTTTTAATTTAGAATTCAGTGGTTTTTATTTAGAATTCAGTGTTTTGTATTGAGAATTTGGATTTTTTTTAGAAGTCATTCTTTTTCTATTTAGAATTCAGTGCTTTTTTAATTTAGAATTGGTGTTTTTTATTTAGACTTCAGTGTTTTTTATATCGAAATCAGTGCTTTTTTATTTAGAATTTGGTGTTTTCATTTAGAATTCAGTGCTTTTTTATTTAGAATTCAGTGTTTTTTAAATGTAGAATCCAGTGTATTTTTATTAGAATTCAGTGTTTTTTAATTAGAATTTGGTGTTTTTATTTAGAATTGTGTGTTTTATTTAGAATTCAGTGTTTTTATTCAGAATTTGGTGTTTTTTTATTTAGAAGTCAGTGCTTATTATTCAGAAAATTGTGCTTTTTGTTAGATTTGTGTGTTTTATTAGATGTTGGTGCTTTTTTAGAATCCAGTGTTTTTGATTTAGAATTCACTGTTTTTTATTTAGAATTCAGTGCTTTTTATTTAGAATTCAGTGTTTATTTATTTAGAATTCAGTGTTTTTCTATTTAGAATTCAGTGCTTTTAAAATTTAGAATTTGGTGTTTTTTATTTATACTTCAGTGTTTCTTATTTAGAATTCAGTGCTTTTATTTAGAATTAAGTGTTTTTGATTTAGAATTCAGTGGTTTTTATTTAGAATTCAGTGTATTTATTTAGATTTCACTGTTTTTTATTTAGAATTATGTGTATTTTTAATCAGAATTCAGTGTTTTCTATTTAGAATTCAGTGCTTTTTATTTAGAATTCAGTGTTTTTTTTTATTTAGAATGCAGTGTTTTTCAATTAGAATGCAGTGTTTTTTTACTTAGAATTCAGGGTATTTATTTAGAATTCAGTGTGTTTTATTTAGAATACAGTGTTTTTAATTTAGAATTCATTGGTTTTTATTTAGAATTAATTGTTTTGTATTGCGAAATTTGATTTATTTAGAAGTCAGTGTTTTTCTATTTAGAATTAAGTGCTTGTAAAATTTAGAATTTCGTGTTTTTTATTTATACTTCAGTGTTTTTTTATTTAGAATTCAGTGCTTTAATTTAGAATTTGGTGTTTTTATTTAGAATTCAGTGGTTTTTTAAATTTAGAATTCAGTGTTTTTTAAATGTAGAATCCAGTGTATTTTTATTAGAATTCAGTGTTTTTTAATTAGAATTTGGTGTTTTTATTTAGAATTGTGTGTTTTATTTAAAAATTCAGTGTTTTTTATTCAGAATTTGGTGTTTTTTATTTAGAAGTCAGTGCTTTTTATTCAGAAAATTGTGCTTTTTTTTAGATTTGTGTTTTTTATTAGATGTTGGTGCTTTTTTAGAATCCAGTGTTTTTAATTTAGAATTCAGTGCTTTTTATTTAGAATTCAGTGTTTTGTATTGAGAATTTGGATAATTTTTTAGAAGTCAGTCTTTTTCTATTTAGAATTCAGTGCTTTTTAATTTAGAATTTGGTGTTTTTTATTTAGACTTAAGTGTTTTTTTATTTCAAATTCAGTGTTTTTTTATTTAGAATTCAGTGGGTTTTTATTTAGAATTCAGTGTTTTTTTTTATTTAGAATCCAGTGTATTTTTATTAGAATTCAGTGTTTTTTAATTAGAATTTGGTGTTTTTATTTAGAATTATGTGTTTTATTTAGAATTCAGTGTTTTTTATTCAGAATTTGGTGTTTTTTATTTAGAAGTCAGTGCTTTTTATTCAGAAAATTGTGCTTTTTGTTAGATTTGTGTGTTTTATTAGATGTTGGTGCTTTTTTAAAATCCAGTGTTTTTAATTTAGAATTAGTGTTTTTTATTTAGAATTCAGTGCTTTTTATTTAGAATTCAGTGCTTTTTATTTTGAATTCAGTGTTTATTTATTTAGAATTCAGTGTTTTTTATTTAGAATTCAGTGCTTTTAAAATTTAGAGTTTGGTGTTTTTTATTTAGAATTCAGTGTAATTATTTAGAATTCACTGTTTTTTGTTTAGAATTCGGTGTATTTTTAATCAGAGTTCAGTGTTTTTTTATTTAGAATTCAGTGTAATCATTTAGAATTCAGTGTTTTTTATTTAGAATTCAGTGCTTTTTATTTAGAATTCAGTGTTTATTTATTTAGAATTCAGTGTTTTTTATTTAGAATTCAGTGTAATTATTTAGAATTCAGTGTTTTTTTATTTAGAATTCAGTGCTTTTTATTTAGAATTCAGTGTATTTTTAGAATTCAGTGTAATTATTTAGAATTCAGTGTGTTTTATTTAGAATACAGTGTTTTTAATTTAGAATTCAGTGGTTTTTATTTAGAATTCAGTGTTTTCTATTGAGAATTTGGATTTTTTTAGAATTCAGTGTTTTTCTAATTCGAATTCAGTAGTTTTTTTATTCAGAATTTGGTGTTTTTTATTTAGAATTCAGTGCTTTTTATTTAGAATTCAGTGCTTTTTTATTTAGAATTCAGTGTTTTTTATTTAGAATTTATTGCTTTTTTATGTAGAATTCAGTGTTTTTATTTAGACTTCAGTGTTTTTTATTTAGAATTAGTTTTTTTATTTAGAATTCCGTGTTTTTTATTTAGAAGTCAGTGCTTTTTATTCAGAAAATTGTGCTTTTTTTAGAATTGTGTTTTTATTAGATGTTGGTGCTTTTTTAGAATTCAGTGTTTTTTATTTAGAATTCAGTGCTTTTTATTTAGAATTCAGTGCTTCTTTATTTAGAATTCAGTGTTTATTTATTTAGAATTCAGTGTTTATTTATTTAGAATACAATGTTTTTCATTTAGAATTCAGTGTTTTTTATTTAGAATTCAGTGTAATTATTTAGAATTCAGTGGCTTTTATTTAGAATACAGTGTTTTTAATTTAGAATTCAGTGGTTTTTATTTAGAATTCAGTGTTTTGTATTGAGAACTTGGATATTTTTTTAGAATTCAGTCATCTTCTAATTAGAATTCAGAGCTTTTTAAATTTAGCATTTGGTGTTTTATATTTAGAATTCAGTGTTTTTTAATTAGAATTCAGTGTTTTTAATTCAGAATTTGGTGTTTTTTATTTTAGAATTAAGTGTTTTTTATTTAGATTTCAATGTTTTTAATTTAGAATTCAGTGTTTTTTATTTAGAATTCAGTGCTTTTTATTTAGAATTCAGTGTTTTTTATTTAGACTTCAGTGTTTTTTTATTTAGAATTCAGTGTAATTATTTAGAATTCAGTGTGTTTTATTTAGAATACAGTGTTTTTAATTTAGAATTCAGTGGTTTTTATTTAGAATTCAGTGTTTTGTATTGAGAATTTGGATTTTTTTTAGAAGTCATTCTTTTTCTATTTAGAATTCAGTGCTTTTTAATTTAGAATTTGGTGTTTTTTATTTAGACTTCAGTGTTTTTTATATCGAAATAAGTGCTTTTTTATTTAGAATTTGGTGTTTTCATTTAGAATTCAGTGCTTTTTTATTTAGAATTCAGTGTTTTTTTTAAATGTAGAATCCAGTGTATTTTTATTAGAATTCAGTGTTTTTTAATTAGAATTTGGTGTTTTTATTTAGAATTGTGTGTTTTATTTAGAATTCAGTGTTTTTTATTCAGAATTTGGTGTTTTTTATTTAGAAGTCAGTGCTTTTTATTCAGAAAATTGTGCTTTTTGTTAGATTTGTGTGTTTTATTAGATGTTGGTGCTTTTTTAAAATCCAGTGTTTTTAATTTAGAATTCAGTGTTTTTTATTTAGAATTCAGTGCTTTTTATTTAGAATTCAGTGCTTTTTATTTTGAATTCAGTGTTTATTTATTGAGGATTCAGTGGTTTTTTATTTAGAATTCAGTGCTTTTTTAAATTTAGAATCCAGTGTATTTTTATCAGAATTCAGTGTTTTTTATTTAGAATTCAGTGTTTTTAATTTAGAATTCAGTGTTTTTTATTTAGAATTCAGTGCTTTTTATTTAGAATTCAGTGTTTTGTATTGAGAATTTGGATATATTTTTAGAAGTCAGTCTTTTTCTATTTAGAATTCAGTGCTTTTTAATTTAGAATTTGGTGATTTTTATTTAGACTTAAGTGTTTTTTTATTTAGAATTTGGTGTTTTTATTTAGAATTCAGTGGGTTTTTATTTAGAATTCAGTGCTTTTTTAAATTTAGAATCCAGTGTATTTTTATTGGAATTCAGTGTTTTTAATTAGAATTTGGTGTTTTTATTTAGAATTGTGTGTTTTATTTAGAATTCAGTGTTTTTTATTCAGAATTTGGTGTTTTTTATTTAGAAGTCAGTGCTTTTTATTCAGAAAATTGTGCTTTTTGTTAGATTTGTGTGTTTTATTAGACGTGGGTGCTTTTTTAGAATCCAGTGTTTTTAATTTAGAATTAGTGTTTTTTATTTAGAATTCAGTGCTTTTTATTTAGAATTCAGTGCTTTTTATTTTGAATTCAGTGTTTATTTATTTAGAATTCAGTGTTTTTCTATTTAGAATTCAGTGCTTTTAAAATTTAGAATTTGGTGTTTTTTATTTATACTTCAGTGTTTTTTTATTTAGAATTCAGTGCTTTTATTTAGACTTAAGTGTTTTTGATTTAGAATTCAGTGGTTTTTATTTAGAATTCAGTGTATTTATTTAGAATCCAGTGCTTTTTATTTAGAATTTAGTGCTTTTTTATTTAGAATGCAGTGTTTTTCATTTAGAAATCATTGTTTTTTTTACTTAGAATTCAGTGTTTTTTATTTAGAATTCAGTGATTTTTATTCAGAATTCAGTGTTTTGTATTGAGAATTTGGATATTTTTTAGAAGTCAGTCTTTTTCTATTTAGAATTCAGTGCTTTTTAATTTAGAATTTGGTGTTTTTTATTTAGACTTAAGTGTTTTTTATTTCAAATTCAGTGTTTTTTATTTAGAATTTGGTGTTTTTATTTAGAATTCAGTGGGTTTTTATTTAGAATTCAGTGCTTTTTTAAATTTAGAATCTAATGTATTTTTATTAGAATTCAGTGTTTTTTAATTAGTATTTTGGTGTTTTTATTTAGAATTCAGTGTTTTTTAATTAGAATTCAGTGTTTTTTACTCAGAATTTGGTGTTTTTTATTTAGAATTAAGTGTTTTTTATTTAGAATTCAGTGTTTTTAATTTAGAATTCAGTGTATTTTATTTAGAATTCAGTGCTTTTTATTTAGAATTCAGTGTTTTGTATTGAGAATTTGGATATTTTTTAAAGTCAGTCTTTTTCTATTTAGAATTCAGTGCTTTTTAATTTAGAATTTGGTGTTTTTTATTTAGACTTCAGTGTTTTTTATTTCGAATTCAGTGCTGTTTTATTTAGAATTTGGTGTTTTTATTTAGAATTCAGTGGTTTTTATTTAGAATTCATTGTTTTGTATTGAGAATTTGGATTTTTTTAGAAGTCAGTGTTTTTCTATTTAGAATTCAGTGCTTGTAAAATTTAGAATTTCGTGTTTTTTATTTAGACTTCAGTGTATTTTTATTTCGAATTCAGTGCTTTTTTAAAATTTTGAATCCAGTGTATTTTTATTAGAATTCAGTGTTTTTTAATCAGAATTTGGTGTTTTTATTTAGAATTATGTGTTTTTTATTTAGAATTCAGTGTTTTTAATTTAGAATTCAGTGTATTTTATTTAGAATTCAGTGCTTTTTATTTAGAATTCAGTGTTTTGTATTGAGAATTTGGATATTTTTTTTAGAAGTCAGTCTTTTTCTATTTAGAATTCAGTGCTTTTTAATTTAGAATTTGGTGTTTTTTATTTAGACTTAGGTGTTGTTTTTCGAATTCAGTGCTTTTTTAATTAGAATTTGGTGTTTTTATTTAGAATTCAGTGTTTTTTTATTTAGAATTCAGTGCTTTTTTAAATTTAGAATCCAGTGTATTTTTATTAGAATTCAGTGTTTTTTAATTAGAATTTGGTGTTTTTATTTAGAATTGTGTGTTTTATTTAGAATTCAGTATTTTTTATTCACAAAATTGTGCTTTTTGTTAGATTTGTGTGTTTTAGTAGATGTTGGTGCTTTTTTAGAATCCAGTGTTTTTAATTTAGAATTAGTGTTTTTATTTAGACTTAAGTGTTTTTTTTATTTCGAATTCAGTGCTTTTTTATTTAGAATTTGTGTTTTTATTTAGAATTCAGTGGTTTTTTATTTAGAATTCAGTGCTTTTTTAAATTTAGAATCCAGTGTATTTTTATTAGAATTCAGTATTTTGTATTGAGAATTTGGATTTTTTTTAGAAGTCATTCTTTTTCTATTTAGAATTCAGTGCTTTTAAATTTAGAATTTGGTGTTTTTTATTTAGACTTCAGTGTTTTTTTTATTTCGAAATCAGTGTTTTTTTATTTAGAATTTGGTGTTTTCATTTAGAATTCAGTGTTTTTTTATTTAGAATTCAGTGATTTTTTTAAATGTAGAATCCAGTGTATTTTTATTAGAATTCAGTGTTTTTTAATTAGAATTTGGTGTTTTTATTTAGAATTGTGTGTTTTATTTAAAAATTCAGTGTTTTTTATTCAGAATTTTGTGTTTTTTATTTAGAAGTCAGTGCTTTTTTTTCAGAAAATTGTGCTTTTTTTAGATTTGTGTTTTTTATTAGATGTTGGTGCATTTTTAGAATCCAGTGTTTTTAATTTAGAATTCAGTGTTTTTTATTTAGAATTCACTGCTTTTAATTTAGAATTCAGTGCTTTTTATTTTGAATTCAGTGTTTTTTAATTTAGAATACAGTGTAATTATTTAGAATTCAGTGTTTTTTATTTAGCATACAGTGTTTTTAATTTAGAATTCAGTGTTTTTATTTAGAATTCAGTGTTTTCTATTGAGAATTTGGATTTTTTTAGAATTCAGTGTTTTTCTAATTAGAATTCAGTAGTTTTTTAATTTAGAATTTTGTGTTTTTTATTTAGACTTCAGTGCTTTTTATTTAGAATTCAGTGCTTTTTTTAGAATTCAGTGTTTTTTTTATTTAGAATTGATTGTTTTTTATTTAGAATTCAGTGTTTTTTTTTAGAATTCAGTTTTTTATTTAGAATTTTTTTTTACTTAGAATTCCGTGTTTTTTATTTAGAAGTCAGTGCTTTTTATTCAGAAAATTGTGCTTTTTTTAGAATTGTGTTTTTATTAGATATTGGTGCTTTTTTATAATTCAGTGTTTTTTCTTTAGAATTCAGTGCTTTTTATTTAGAATTCAGTGCTTCTTTATTTAGAATTCAGTGTTTATTTATTTAGAATTCAGTGTTTATTTATTTAGAATACAATGTTTTTCATTTTGAATTCAGTGTTTTTTTATTTAGAATTCAGTGGTTTTTATTTAGAATTCAGTGCTTTTTTAGATTAGCATTTGGTGTTTTTTATTTAGAATTCAGTGTTTTTAATTAGAATTCAGTGTTTTTAATTCAGAATTTGGTGTTTTTTATTTTAGAATTAAGTGTTTTTTATTTAGATTTCAATGTTTTTAATATAGAATTCAGTGTTTTTTATTTAGAATTAAGTGCTTTTTATTTAGAATTCAGTGTTTTTTTATTTAGAATTCAGTGTAATCATTTAGAATTCAGTGTTTTTTTATTTAGAATTCAGTGTAATTATTTAGAATTCAGTGGTTTTTATTTAGAATACAGTGTTTTTAATTTAGAATTCAGTGGTTTTTATTTAGAATTAAGTGTTTTGTATTGAGAACTTGGATATTTTTTTAGAATTCAGTCATTTTCTATTTAGAATTCAGTGCTTTTTTAATTTAGCATTTGGTGTTTTTTATTTAGAATTCAGTGTTTTTTTAATTATAATTCAGTGTTTTTAATTCAGAATTTGGTGTTTTTTTATTTTAGAAATAAGTGTTTTTTATTTAGATTTCAATGTTTTTAATTTAGAATTCAGTGTTTTTTATTTAGAATTCAGTCCTTTTTATTTAGAATTCAGTGTTTTTTATTTAGACTTCAGTGTTTTTTTATTTAGAATTCAGTGTAATTATTTAGAATTCAGTGTGTTTTATTTAGAATACAGTGTTTTTAATTTAGAATTCAGTGGTTTTTATTTATAATTCAGTGTTTTGTATTGAGAATTTGGATTTTTTTTAGAAGTCATTCTTTTTCTATTTAGAATTCAGTGCTTTTTAATTTAGAATTTGGTGTTTTTTATTTAGACTTCAGTGTTTTTTTATATCGAAATCAGTGCTTTTTTATTTAGAATTTGGTGTTTTCATTTAGAATTCAGTGCTTTTTTATTTAGAATTCAGTGTTTTTAAATGTAGAATCCAGTGTATTTTTATTAGAATTCAGTGTTTTTTAATTAGAATTTGGTGTAATTATTTAGAATTCAGTGTGTTTTATTTAGAATACAGTGTTTTTAATTTAGAATTCAGTGCTTTTTATTTAGAATTCAGTGTTTTGTATTGAGAATTTGGATATTTTTTTAGAAGTCAGTCTTTTTCTATTTAGAATTCAGTGCTTTTTAATTTAGAATTTGGTGTTTTTTATTTAGACTTAAGTGTTTTTTTATTTCAAATTCAGTGCTTTTTTAAATTTAGAATCCAGTGTATTTTATTAGAATTCAGTTTTTTTAATTAGAATTTGGTGTTTTTATTTAGAATTGTGTGTTTTATTTAGAATTCAGTGTTTTTTATTCAGAATTTGGTGTTTTTTATTTAGAAGTCAGTGCTTTTTATTCAGAAAATTGTGCTTTTTTTAGATTTGTGTTTTTTATTAGATGTTGGTGCTTTTTTAGAATCCACTGTTTTTAATTTAGAATTCAGTGTTTTTTATTTAGAATTCAGTGCTTTTTATTTAGAATTCAGTGCTTTTTTAAATTTAGAATCCAGTGTATTTTTATTAGAATTCAGTGTTTTTTAATTAGAATTCAGTGTTTTTAATTCAGAATTTGGTGTTTTTTATTTTAGAATTAAGTGTTTTTTATTTAGATTTCAATGTTTTTAATTTAGAATTCAGTGTTTTTTATTTAGAATTCAGTGCTTTTTATTTAGAATTCATTGTTTTTTATTTAGACTTCAGTGTTTTTTTATTTAGAATTCAGTGTAATTATTTAGAATTCAGTGTGTTTTATTTAGAATACAGTGTTTTTAATTTAGAATTCAGTGGTTTTTATTTAGAATTCAGTGTTTTGTATTGAGAATTTGGATTTTTTTTAGAAGTCATTCTTTTTCTATTTAGAATTCAGTGCTTTTTTAATTTAGAATTGGTGTTTTTTATTTAGACTTCAGTGTTTTTTATATCGAAATCAGTGCTTTTTTATTTAGAATTTGGTGTTTTCATTTAGAATTCAGTGCTTTTTTATTTAGAATTCAGTGTTTTTTAAATGTAGAATCCAGTGTATTTTTATTAGAATTCAGTGTTTTTTAATTAGAATTCAGTGTTTTTATTCAGAATTTGGTGTTTTTTTATTTAGAAGTCAGTGCTTATTATTCAGAAAATTGTGCTTTTTGTTAGATTTGTGTGTTTTATTAGATGTTGGTGCTTTTTTAGAATCCAGTGTTTTTGATTTAGAATTCACTGTTTTTTATTTAGAATTCAGTGCTTTTTATTTAGAATTCAGTGTTTATTTATTTAGAATTCAGTGTTTTTCTATTTAGAATTCAGTGCTTTTAAAATTTAGAATTTGGTGTTTTTTATTTATACTTCAGTGTTTCTTATTTAGAATTCAGTGCTTTTATTTAGAATTAAGTGTTTTTGATTTAGAATTCAGTGGTTTTTATTTAGAATTCAGTGTATTTATTTAGATTTCACTGTTTTTTATTTAGAATTATGTGTATTTTTAATCAGAATTCAGTGTTTTCTATTTAGAATTCAGTGCTTTTTATTTAGAATTCAGTGTTTTTTTTTATTTAGAATGCAGTGTTTTTCAATTAGAATGCAGTGTTTTTTTACTTAGACTTCAGGGTATTTATTTAGAATTCAGTGTGTTTTATTTAGAATACAGTGTTTTTAATTTAGAATTCATTGGTTTTTATTTAGAATTAATTGTTTTGTATTGCGAAATTTGATTTATTTAGAAGTCAGTGTTTTTCTATTTAGAATTAAGTGCTTGTAAAATTTAGAATTTCGTGTTTTTTATTTATACTTCAGTGTTTTTTTATTTAGAATTCAGTGCTTTAATTTAGAATTTGGTGTTTTTATTTAGAATTCAGTGGTTTTTTAAATTTAGAATTCAGTGTTTTTTAAATGTAGAATCCAGTGTATTTTTATTAGAATTCAGTGTTTTTTAATTAGAATTTGGTGTTTTTATTTAGAATTGTGTGTTTTATTTAAAAATTCAGTGTTTTTTATTCAGAATTTGGTGTTTTTTATTTAGAAGTCAGTGCTTTTTATTCAGAAAATTGTGCTTTTTTTTAGATTTGTGTTTTTTATTAGATGTTGGTGCTTTTTTAGAATCCAGTGTTTTTAATTTAGAATTCAGTGCTTTTTATTTAGAATTCAGTGTTTTGTATTGAGAATTTGGATAATTTTTTAGAAGTCAGTCTTTTTCTATTTAGAATTCAGTGCTTTTTAATTTAGAATTTGGTGTTTTTTATTTAGACTTAAGTGTTTTTTTATTTCAAATTCAGTGTTTTTTTATTTAGAATTCAGTGGGTTTTTATTTAGAATTCAGTGGTTTTTTTTATTTAGAATCCAGTGTATTTTTATTAGAATTCAGTGTTTTTTAATTAGAATTTGGTGTTTTTATTTAGAATTATGTGTTTTATTTAGAATTCAGTGTTTTTTATTCAGAATTTGGTGTTTTTTATTTAGAAGTCAGTGCTTTTTATTCAGAAAATTGTGCTTTTTGTTAGATTTGTGTGTTTTATTAGATGTTGGTGCTTTTTTAAAATCCAGTGTTTTTAATTTAGAATTAGTGTTTTTTATTTAGAATTCAGTGCTTTTTATTTAGAATTCAGTGCTTTTTATTTTGAATTCAGTGTTTATTTATTTAGAATTCAGTGTTTTTTATTTAGAATTCAGTGCTTTTAAAATTTAGAGTTTGGTGTTTTTTATTTAGAATTCAGTGTAATTATTTAGAATTCACTGTTTTTTGTTTAGAATTCGGTGTATTTTTAATCAGAGTTCAGTGTTTTTTTATTTAGAATTCAGTGTAATCATTTAGAATTCAGTGTTTTTTATTTAGAATTCAGTGCTTTTTATTTAGAATTCAGTGTTTATTTATTTAGAATTCAGTGTTTTTTATTTAGAATTCAGTGTAATTATTTAGAATTCAGTGTTTTTTATTTAGAATTCAGTGCTTTTTATTTAGAATTCAGTGTATTTTTAGAATTCAGTGTAATTATTTAGAATTCAGTGTGTTTTATTTAGAATACAGTGTTTTTAATTTAGAATTCAGTGGTTTTTATTTAGAATTCAGTGTTTTCTATTGAGAATTTGGATTTTTTTAGAATTCAGTGTTTTTCTAATTCGAATTCAGTAGTTTTTTTATTCAGAATTTGGTGTTTTTTATTTAGAATTCAGTGCTTTTTATTTAGAATTCAGTGCTTTTTTATTTAGAATTCAGTGTTTTTTATTTAGAATTTATTGCTTTTTTATGTAGAATTCAGTGTTTTTATTTAGACTTCAGTGTTTTTTATTTAGAATTAGTTTTTTTATTTAGAATTCCTTGTTTTTTATTTAGAAGTCAGTGCTTTTTATTCAGAAAATTGTGCTTTTTTTAGAATTGTGTTTTTATTAGATGTTGGTGCTTTTTTAGAATTCAGTGTTTTTTATTTAGAATTCAGTGCTTTTTATTTAGAATTCAGTGCTTCTTTATTTAGAATTCAGTGTTTATTTATTTAGAATTCAGTGTTTATTTATTTAGAATACAATGTTTTTCATTTAGAATTCAGTGTTTTTTATTTAGAATTCAGTGTAATTATTTAGAATTCAGTGGCTTTTATTTAGAATACAGTGTTTTTAATTTAGAATTCAGTGGTTTTTATTTAGAATTCAGTGTTTTGTATTGAGAACTTGGATATTTTTTTAGAATTCAGTCATCTTCTAATTAGAATTCAGTGCTTTTTAAATTTAGCATTTGGTGTTTTATATTTAGAATTCAGTGTTTTTTAATTAGAATTCAGTGTTTTTAATTCAGAATTTGGTGTTTTTTATTTTAGAATTAAGTGTTTTTTATTTAGATTTCAATGTTTTTAATTTAGAATTCAGTGTTTTTTATTTAGAATTCAGTGCTTTTTATTTAGAATTCAGTGTTTTTTATTTAGACTTCAGTGTTTTTTTATTTAGAATTCAGTGTAATTATTTAGAATTCAGTGTGTTTTATTTAGAATACAGTGTTTTTAATTTAGAATTCAGTGGTTTTTATTTAGAATTCAGTGTTTTGTATTGAGAATTTGGATTTTTTTTAGAAGTCATTCTTTTTCTATTTAGAATTCAGTGCTTTTTAATTTAGAATTTGGTGTTTTTTATTTAGACTTCAGTGTTTTTTATATCGAAATAAGTGCTTTTTTATTTAGAATTTGGTGTTTTCATTTAGAATTCAGTGCTTTTTTATTTAGAATTCAGTGTTTTTTTTAAATGTAGAATCCAGTGTATTTTTATTAGAATTCAGTGTTTTTTAATTAGAATTTGGTGTTTTTATTTAGAATTGTGTGTTTTATTTAAAAATTCAGTGTTTTTTATTCAGAATTTGGTGTTTTTTATTTAGAAGTCAGTGCTTTTTATTCAGAAAATTGTGCTTTTTTTTAGATTTGTGTTTTTATTAGATGTATGTGTTTTTTAGAATCCAGTGTTTTTAATTTAGAATTCAGTGTTTTTTATTTAGAAATCACTGCTTTTAATTTAGAATTCAGTGCTTTTTATTTTGAATTCAGTGTTTTTTAATTTAGAATACAGTGTAATTATTTAGAATTCAGTGTTTTTTATTTAGCATACAGTGTTTTTAATTTAGAATTCAGTGTTTTTATTTAGAATTCAGTGTTTTCTATTGAGAATTTGGATTTTTTTAGAATTCAGTGTTTTTCTAATTAGAATTCAGTAGTTTTTTAATTCAGAATTTTGTGTTTTTTATTTAGACTTCAGTGCTTTTTATTTAGAATTCAGTGCTTTTTTTAGAATTCAGTGTTTTTTTATTTAGAATTTATTGTTTTTTATTTAGAATTCAGTGTTTTTATTTAGAATTCAGTGTTTTTTATTTAGAATTTTTTTTTATTTAGAATTCCGTGTTTTTTTATTTAGAAGTCAGTGCTTTTTATTCAGAAAATTGTGCTTTTTTTAGAATTGTGTTTTTATTAGATATTGGTGCTTTTTTAGAATTCAGTGTTTTTTATTTAGAATTCAGTGCTTTTTATTTAGAATTCAGTGCTTCTTTATTTAGAATTCAGTGTTTATTTATTTAGAATTCAGTGTTTATTTATTTAGAATACAATGTTTTTCATTTTGAATTCAGTGTTTTTTTATTTAGAATTCAGTGGTTTTTATTTAGAATTCAGTGCTTTTTTAGATTAGCATTTGGTGTTTTTTATTTAGAATTCAGTGTTTTTAATTAGAATTCAGTGTTTTTAATTCAGAATTTGGTGTTTTTTATTTTAGAATTAAGTGTTTTTTATTTAGATTTCAAAGTTTTTAATATAGAATTCAGTGTTTTTTATTTAGAATTCAGTGCTTTTTATTTAGAATTCAGTGTTTTTTTATTTAGAATTCAGTGTAATCATTTAGAATTCAGTGTTTTTTTATTTAGAATTCAGTGTAATTATTTAGAATTCAGTGGTTTTTATTTAGAATACAGTGTTTTTAATTTAGAATTCAGTGGTTTTTATTTAGAATTCAGAGTTTTGTATTGAGAACTTGGATATTTTTTTAGAATTCAGTCATTTTCTATTTAGAATTCAGTGCTTTTTTAATTTAGCATTTGGTGTTTTTTATTTAGAATTCAGTGTTTTTTTAATTATAATTCAGTGTTTTTAATTCAGAATTTGGTGTTTTTTATTTAGAATTAAGTGTTTTTTATTTAGATTTCAGTGTTTTTAATTTAGAATTCAGTGTTTTTTATTTAGAATTCAGTGCTTTTTATTTAGAATTCAGTGCTTTTTTATTTAGAATTCAGTGTTTTTTATTTAGAATTTATTGCTTTTTTATGTAGAATTCAGTGTTTTTATTTAGACTTCAGTGTTTTTTATTGAGAATTTGGATTTTTTTTAGAAGTCATTCTTTTTCTATTTAGAATTCAGTGCTTTTTAATTTAGAATTTGGTGTTTTTTATTTAGACTTCAGTGTTTTTTTATATCGAAATCAGTGCTTTTTTATTTAGAATTTGGTGTTTTCATTTAGAATTCAGTGCTTTTTTATTTAGAATTCAGTGTTTTTAAATGTAGAATCCAGTGTATTTTTATTAGAATTCAGTGTTTTTTAATTAGAATTTGGTGTAATTATTTAGAATTCAGTGTGTTTTATTTAGAATACAGTGTTTTTAATTTAGAATTCAGTGCTTTTTATTTAGAATTCAGTGTTTTGTATTGAGAATTTGGATATTTTTTTATAAGTCAGTCTTTTTCTATTTAGAATTCAGTGCTTTTTAATTTAGAATTTGGTGTTTTTTATTTAGACTTAAGTGTTTTTTTATTTCAAATTCAGTGCTTTTTTAAATTTAGAATCCAGTGTATTTTATTAGAATTCAGTTTTTTTTAATTAGAATTTGGTGTTTTTATTTAGAATTGTGTGTTTTATTTAGAATTCAGTGTTTTTTATTCAGAATTTGGTGTTTTTTATTTAGAAGTCAGTGCTTTTTATTCAGAAAATTGTGCTTTTTTTAGATTTGTGTTTTTTATTAGATGTTGGTGCTTTTTTAGAATCCACTGTTTTTAATTTAGAATTCAGTGTTTTTTATTTAGAATTCAGTGCTTTTTATTTAGAATTCAGTGCTTTTTTAAATTTAGAATCCAGTGTATTTTTATTAGAATTCAGTGTTTTTTAATTAGAATTCAGTGTTTTTAATTCAGAATTTGGTGTTTTTTATTTTAGAATTAAGTGTTTTTTATTTAGATTTCAATGTTTTTAATTTAGAATTCAGTGTTTTTTATTTAGAATTCAGTGCTTTTTATTTAGAATTCATTGTTTTTTATTTAGACTTCAGTGTTTTTTTATTTAGAATTCAGTGTAATTATTTAGAATTCAGTGTGTTTTATTTAGAATACAGTGTTTTTAATTTAGAATTCAGTGGTTTTTATTTAGAATTCAGTGTTTTGTATTGAGAATTTGGATTTTTTTTAGAAGTTATTCTTTTTCTATTTAGAATTCAGTGCTTTTTAATTTAGAATTTGGTGTTTTTTTATTTAGACTTCAGTGTTTTTTTATATCGAAATCAGTGCTTTTTTATTTAGAATTTGGTGTTTTCATTTAGAATTCAGTGTTTTTTTATTTAGAATTCAGTGTTTTTTAAATGTAGAATCCAGTGTATTTTTATTAGAATTCAGTGTTTTTTAATTAGAATTTGGTGTTTTTATTTAGAATTGTGTGTTTTTATTTAAAAATTCAGTGTTTTTTATTCAGAATTTGGTGTTTTTTATTTAGAAGTCAGTGCTTTTTATTCAGAAAATTGTGCTTTTTTTAGATTTGTGTTTTTTATTAGATGTTGGTGCTTTTTTAGAATCCAGTGTTTTTAATTTAGAATTCAGTGCTTTTTATTTAGAATAAAGTGTTTTGTATTGAGAATTTGGATATTTTTTTAGAAGTCAGTCTTTTTCTATTTAGAATTCAGTGCTTTTTAATTTAGAATTTGGTGTTTTTTATTTAGACTTCAGTGTTTTTTTATTTAGAATTCAGTGTAATTATTTAGAATTCAGTGTGTTTTATTTAGAATACAGTGTTTTTAATTTAGAATTCAGTGGTTTTTATTTAGAATTCAGTGTTTTGTATTGAGAATTTGGATTTTTTTTAGAAGTCATTCTTTTTCTATTTAGAATTCAGTGCTTTTTAATTTAGAATTTGGTGTTTTTTATTTAGACTTCAGTGTTTTTATATCGAAATAAGTGCTTTTTTATTTAGAATTTGGTGTTTTCATTTAGAATTCAGTGCTTTTTTATTTAGAATTCAGTGTTTTTTAAATGTAGAATCCAGTGTATTTTTATTAGAATTCAGTGTTTTTTAATTAGAATTTGGTGTTTTTATTTAGAATTGTGTGTTTTATTTAAAAATTCAGTGTTTTTTATTCAGAATTTGGTGTTTTTTATTTAGAAGTCAGTGCTTTTTATTCAGAAAATTGTGCTTTTTTTTAGATTTGTGTTTTTAT
This sequence comes from Nothobranchius furzeri, assembly GCF_043380555.1. Lineage (NCBI taxonomy): Eukaryota > Metazoa > Chordata > Actinopteri > Cyprinodontiformes > Nothobranchiidae > Nothobranchius > Nothobranchius furzeri. Next base: position 63,519,890 of record NC_091755.1, read on the forward strand.
TAGATGTATGTGTTTTTTTAGAATCCAGTGTTTTTAATTTAGAATTCAGTGTTTTTTATTTAGAATTCACTGCTTTTAATTTAGAATTCAGTGCTTTTTATTTTGAATTCAGTGTTTTTTAATTTAGAATACAGTGTAATTATTTAGAATTCAGTGTTTTTTATTCAGCATACAGTGTTTTTAATTCAGAATTCAGTGTTTTTATTTAGAATTCAGTGTTTTCTATTGAGAATTAGGATTTTTTTAGAATTCAGTGTTTTTCTAATTAGAATTCAGTAGTTTTTTTATTTAGAATTTGGTGTTTTTTATTTATACTTCAGTGCTTTTTATTTAGAATACAGTGCTTTTTTATTTAGAATTCAGTGTTTTTATTTAGAATTCAGTGTTTTTTATTTAGAATTTGGTATTTTTATTTAGAATTCAGTGTTTTTTATTTAGAAGTCAGTGACTTTTATTCAGAATTTGGTGTTTTTTATTTAGAAGTCAGTACTTTTTATTCAGAAAATTGTGCTTTTTTTTAGATTTGTGTTTTTTATTAGATGTTGGTGCTTTTTTAGAATCCACTGTTTTTAATTTAGAATTCAGTGTTTTTTATTTAGAATTCAGTGCTTTTTATTTAGAATTCAGTGCTTTTTATTTAGAATTCAGTGCTTTTTATTTTGAATTCAGTGTTTATTTATTGAGAATTCAGTGTTTTTTTATTTAGAATTCAGTGCTTTTTTAAATTTAGAATCTAGTGTATTTTTATTAGAATTCAGTTTTTTTTATTAGAATTTGGTGTTTTTATTTAGAATTGTGTGTTTTATTTAGAATTCAGTGTTTTTTATTCAGAATTTGGTGTTTTTTATTTAGAAGTCAGTGCTTTTTATTCAGAAAATTGTGCTTTTTTTTAGATTTGTGTTTTTTATTAGATGTTGGTGCTTTTTTAGAATCCACTGTTTTTAATTTAGAATTCAGTGTTTTAATTTAGAATTCAGTGCTTTTTATTTAGAATTCAGTGTTTTGTAATGAGAATTTGGATATTTTTTTTAGAAGTCAGTCTTTTTCTATTTAGAATTCAGTGCTTTTTAATTTAGAATTTGGTGTTTTTTATTTAGACTTAAGTGTTTTTTTATTTCAAATTCAGTGTTTTTTTATTTAGAATTCAGTGGGTTTTTATTTAGAATTCAGTGTTTTTTTTTAATTTAGAATCCAGTGTATTTTTATTAGAATTCAGTGTTTTTTAATTAAAATTTGGTGTTTTTATTTAGAATTGTGTGTTTTATTTAGAATTCAGTGTTTTTTATTCAGAATTTGGTGTTTTTTATTTAGAAGTCAGTGCTTTTTATTCAGAAAATTGTGCTTTTTGTTAGATTTGTGTGTTTTATTAGATGTTGGTGCTTTTTTAAAATCCAGTGTTTTTAATTTAGAATTAGTGTTTTTTATTTAGAATTCAGTGCTTTTTATTTAGAATTCAGTGCTTTTTATTTTGAATTCAGTGTTTATTTATTTAGAATTCAGTGTTTTTTATTTAGAATTCAGTGCTTTTAAAATTTAGAATTTGGTGTTTTTTATTTAGAATTCAGTGTAATTATTTAGAATTCAGTGTTTTTTTATTTAGAATTCAGTGCTTTTTATTTAGAATTCAGCGTTTTTTTTAGAATTCAGTGTAATTATTTAGAATTCACTGTTTTTTGTTTAGAATTCGGTGTATTTTTAATCACAGTTCAGTGTTTTTTTATTTAGAATTCAGTGTAATCATTTAGAATTCAGTGTTTTTTATTTAGACTTCAGTGTTTTTTTATTTAGAATTCAGTGTAATTATTTAAAATTCAGTGTGTTTTATTTAGAATACAGTGTTTTTAATTTAGAATTCAGTGGTTTTTATTTAGAATTCAGTGTTTTGTATTGAGAATTTGGATTTGTTTTAGAAGTCATTCTTTTTCTATTTAGAATTCAGTGCTTTTTAATTTAGAATTTGGTGTTTTTTATTTAGACTTCAGTGTTTTTTATATCGAAATCAGTGCTTTTTTATTTAGAATTTGGTGTTTTCATTTAGAATTCAGTGCTTTTTTTTTAGAATTCAGTGTTTTTTTTAAATGTAGAATCCAGTGTATTTTTATTAGAATTCAGTGTTTTTTAATTAGAATTTGGTGTTTTTATTTAGAAATTTGGGGGTTTTATTTAGAATTGTGTGTTTTATTTAAAAATTCAGTGTTTTTTATTCAGAATTTTGTGTTTTTTATTTAGAAGTCAGTGCTTTTTTTTTTCAGAAAATTGTGCTTTTTTTTAGATTTGTGTTTTTTATTAGATGTTGGTGCATTTTTAGAATCCAGTGTTTTTAATTTAGAATTCAGTGTTTTTTATTTAGAAATCACTGCTTTTAATTTAGAATTCAGTGCTTTTTATTTTGAATTCAGTGTTTTTTAATTTAGAATACAGTGTAATTATTTAGAATTCAGTGTTTTTTATTTAGCATACAGTGTTTTTAATTTAGAATTCAGTGTTTTTATTTAGAATTCAGTGTTTTCTATTGAGAATTTGGATTTTTTTAGAATTCAGTGTTTTTCTAATTAGAATTCAGTAGTTTTTTAATTTAGAATTTTGTGTTTTTTATTTAGACTTCAGTGCTTTTTATTTAGAATTCAGTGCTTTTTTTAGAATTCAGTGTTTTTTTTATTTAGAATTTATTGTTTTTTATTTAGAATTCAGTGTTTTTATTTAGAATTCAGTGTTTTTTATTTAGAATTTTTTTTTATTTAGAATTCCGTGTTTTTTATTTAGAAGTCAGTGCTTTTTATTCAGAAAATTGTGCTTTTTTTAGAATTGTGTTTTTATTAGATATTGGTGCTTTTTTAGAATTCAGTGTTTTTTATTTAGAATTCAGTGCTTTTTATTTAGAATTCAGTGCTTCTTTATTTAGAATTCAGTGTTTATTTATTTAGAATTCAGTGTTTATTTATTTAGAATACAATGTTTTTCATTTTGAATTCAGTGTTTTTTTATTTAGAATTCAGTGGTTTTTATTTAGAATTCAGTGCTTTTTTAGATTAGCATTTGGTGTTTTTTATTTAGAATTCAGTGTTTTTAATTAGAATTCAGTGTTTTTAATTCAGAATTTGGTGTTTTTTATTTTAGAATTAAGTGTTTTTTATTTAGATTTCAATGTTTTTAATATAGAATTCAGTGTTTTTTATTTAGAATTCAGTGCTTTTTATTTAGAATTCAGTGTTTTTTTATTTATAATTCAGTGTAATCATTTAGAATTCAGTGTTTTTTTATTTAGAATTCAGTGTAATTATTTAGAATTCAGTGGTTTTTATTTAGAATACAGTGTTTTTAATTTAGAATTCAGTGGTTTTTATTTAGAATTCAGTGTTTTGTATTGAGAACTTGGATATTTTTTTAGAATTCAGTCATTTTCTATTTAGAATTCAGTGCTTTTTTAATTTAGCATTTGGTGTTTTTTATTTAGAATTCAGTGTTTTTTTAATTATAATTCAGTGTTTTTAATTCAGAATTTGGTGTTTTTTATTTAGAATTAAGTGTTTTTTATTTAGATTTCAGTGTTTTTAATTTAGAATTCAGTGTTTTTTATTTAGAATTCAGTGCTTTTTATTTAGAATTCAGTGCTTTTTTATTTAGAATTCAGTGTTTTTTATTTATAATTTATTGCTTTTTTATGTAGAATTCAGTGTTTTTATTTAGACTTCAGTGTTTTTTATTGAGAATTTGGATTTTTTTTAGAAGTCATTCTTTTTCTATTTAGAATTCAGTGCTTTTTAATTTAGAATTTGGTGTTTTTTATTTAGACTTCAGTGTTTTTTTATATCGAAATCAGTGCTTTTTTATTTAGAATTTGGTGTTTTCATTTAGAATTCAGTGCTTTTTTATTTAGAATTCAGTGTTTTTAAATGTAGAATCCAGTGTATTTTTATTAGAATTCAGTGTTTTTTAATTAGAATTTGGTGTAATTATTTAGAATTCAGTGTGTTTTATTTAGAATACAGTGTTTTTAATTTAGAATTCAGTGCTTTTTATTTAGAATTCAGTGTTTTGTATTGAGAATTTGGATATTTTTTTAGAAGTCAGTCTTTTTCTATTTAGAATTCAGTGCTTTTTAATTTAGAATTTGGTGTTTTTTATTTAGACTTAAGTGTTTTTTTATTTCAAATTCAGTGCTTTTTTAAATTTAGAATCCAGTGTATTTTATTAGAATTCAGTTTTTTTAATTAGAATTTGGTGTTTTTATTTAGAATTGTGTGTTTTATTTAGAATTCAGTGTTTTTTATTCAGAATTTGGTGTTTTTTATTTAGAAGTCAGTGCTTTTTATTCAGAAAATTGTGCTTTTTTTAGATTTGTGTTTTTTATTAGATGTTGGTGCTTTTTTAGAATCCACTGTTTTTAATTTAGAATTCAGTGTTTTTTATTTAGAATTCAGTGCTTTTTATTTAGAATTCAGTGCTTTTTATTTTGAATTCAGTGTTTATTTATTGAGAATTCAGTGTTTTTTTATTTAGAATTCAGTGCTTTTTTAAATTTAGAATCCAGTGTATTTTTATTAGAATTCAGTGTTTTTTAATTAGAATTCAGTGTTTTTAATTCAGAATTTGGTGTTTTTTATTTTAGAATTAAGTGTTTTTTTATTTAGATTTCAATGTTTTTAATTTAGAATTCAGTGTTTTTTATTTAGAATTCAGTGCTTTTTATTTAGAATTCATTGTTTTTTATTTAGACTTCAGTGTTTTTTTATTTAGAATTCAGTGTAATTATTTAGAATTCAGTGTGTTTTATTTAGAATACAGTGTTTTTAATTTAGAATTCAGTGGTTTTTATTTAGAATTCAGTGTTTTGTATTGAGAATTTGGATTTTTTTTTAGAAGTTATTCTTTTTCTATTTAGAATTCAGTGCTTTTTAATTTAGAATTTGGTGTTTTTTATTTAGACTTCAGTGTTTTTTTATATCGAAATCAGTGCTTTTTTATTTAGAATTTGGTGTTTTCATTTAGAATTCAGTGTTTTTTTATTTAGAATTCAGTGTTTTTTAAATGTAGAATCCAGTGTATTTTTATTAGAATTCAGTGTTTTTTAATTAGAATTTGGTGTTTTTATTTAGAATTGTGTGTTTTTATTTAAAAATTCAGTGTTTTTTATTCAGAATTTGGTGTTTTTTATTTAGAAGTCAGTGCTTTTTATTCAGAAAATTGTGCTTTTTTTAGATTTGTGTTTTTTATTAGATGTTGGTGCTTTTTTAGAATCCAGTGTTTTTAATTTAGAATTCAGTGCTTTTTATTTAGAATAAAGTGTTTTGTATTGAGAATTTGGATATTTTTTTAGAAGTCAGTCTTTTTCTATTTAGAATTCAGTGCTTTTTAATTTAGAATTTGGTGTTTTTTATTTAGACTTAAGTGTTTTTTTATTTCAAATTCAGTGTTTTTTTATTTAGAATTCAGTGGGTTTTTATTTAGAATTCAGTGTTTTTTTTTAATTTAGAATCCAGTGTATTTTTATTAGAATTCAGTGTTTTTTAATTAGAATTTGGTGTTTTTATTTAGAATTGTGTGTTTTATTTAGAATTCAGTGTTTTTTATTCAGAATTTGGTGTTTTTTATTTAGAAGTCAGTGCTTTTTATTCAGAAAATTGTGCTTTTTGTTAGATTTGTGTGTTTTATTAGATGTTGGTGCTTTTTTAAAATCCAGTGTTTTTAATTTAGAATTAGTGTTTTTTATTTAGAATTCAGTGCTTTTTATTTAGAATTCAGTGCTTTTTATTTTGAATTCAGTGTTTATTTATTTAGAATTCAGTGTTTTTTATTTAGAATTCAGTGCTTTTAAAATTTAGAATTTGGTGTTTTTTTATTTAGAATTCAGTGTAATTAATTTAGAATTCAGTGTTTTTTTTATTTAGAATTCAGTGCTTTTTATTTAGAATTCAGCGTTTTTTTTAGAATTCAGTGTAATTATTTAGAATTCACTGTTTTTTATTTAGAATTCGGTGTATTTTTAATCAGAGTTCAGTGTTTTTTTATTTAGAATTCAGTGTAATCATTTAGAATTCAGTGTTTTTTATTTAGACTTCAGTGTTTTTTTATTTAGAATTCAGTGTAATTATTTAGAATTCAGTGTGTTTTATTTAGAATACAGTGTTTTTAATTTAGAATTCAGTGGTTTTTATTTAGAATTCAGTGTTTTGTATTGAGAATTTGGATTTTTTTTAGAAGTCATTCTTTTTCTATTTAGAATTCAGTGCTTTTTAATTTAGAATTTGGTGTTTTTTATTTAGACTTCAGTGTTTTTTATATCGAAATCAGTGCTTTTTTATTTAGAAGTTGGTGTTTTCATTTAGAATTCAGTGCTTTTTTATTTAGAATTCAGTGTTTTTTTAAATGTAGAATCCAGTGTATTTTTATTAGAATTCAGTGTTTTTTAATTAGAATTTGGTGTTTTTATTTAGAATTGTGTGTTTTATTTAAAAATTCAGTGTTTTTTATTCAGAATTTGGTGTTTTTTATTTAGAAGTCAGTGCTTTTTATTCAGAAAATTGTGCTTTTTTTTAGATTTGTGTTTTTATTAGATGTATGTGTTTTTTTAGAATCCAGTGTTTTTAATTTAGAATTCAGTGTTTTTTATTTAGAATTCACTGCTTTTTATTTTGAATTCAGTGTTTTTTAATTTAGAATACAGTATAATTATTTAGAATTCAGTGTTTTTTATTTAGCATACAGTGTTTTTAATTCAGAATTCAGTGTTTTTATTTAGAATTCAGTGTTTTCTATTGAGAATTTGGATTTTTTTAGAATTCAGTGTTTTTCTAATTAGAATTCAGTAGTTTTTTTATTTAGAATTTGGTGTTTTTTATTTAGACTTCAGTGCTTTTTATTTAGAATACAGTGCTTTTTTATTTAGAATTCAGTGTTTTTATTTAGAATTCAGTGTTTTTTATTTAGAATTTGGTTTTTTTATTTAGAATTCAGTGTTTTTTATTTAGAAGTCAGTGACTTTTATTCAGAATTTGGTGTTTTTTATTTAGAAGTCAGTACTTTTTATTCAGAAAATTGTGCTTTTTTTTAGATTTGTGTTTTTTATTAGATGTTGGTGCTTTTTTAGAATCCACTGTTTTTAATTTAGAATTCAGTGTTTTTTATTTAGAATTCAGTGCTTTTTATTTAGAATTCAGTGCTTTTTATTTAGAATTCAGTGCTTTTTATTTTGAATTCAGTGTTTATTTATTGAGAATTCAGTGTTTTTTTATTTAGAATTCAGTGCTTTTTTAAATTTAGAATCTAGTGTATTTTTATTAGAATTCAGTTTTTTTTATTAGAATTTGGTGTTTTTATTTAGAATTGTGTGTTTTATTTAGAATTCAGTGTTTTTTATTCAGAATTTGGTGTTTTTTATTTAGAAGTCAGTGCTTTTTATTCAGAAAATTGTGCTTTTTTTTAGATTTGTGTTTTTTATTAGATGTTGGTGCTTTTTTAGAATCCACTGTTTTTAATTTAGAATTCAGTGTTTTAATTTAGAATTCAGTGCTTTTTATTTAGAATTCAGTGTTTTGTAATGAGAATTTGGATATTTTTTTAGAAGTCAGTATTTTTCTATTTAGAATTCAGTGCTTTTTAATTTAGAATTTGGTGTTTTTTATTTAGACTTAAGTGTTTTTTTATTTCAAATTCAGTGTTTTTTTATTTAGAATTCAGTGGGTTTTTATTTAGAATTCAGTGTTTTTTTAATTTAGAATCCAGTGTATTTTTATTAGAATTCAGTGTTTTTTAATTAAAATTTGGTGTTTTTATTTAGAATTGTGTGTTTTATTTAGAATTCAGTGTTTTTTATTCAGAATTTGGTGTTTTTTATTTAGAAGTCAGTGCTTTTTATTCAGAAAATTGTGCTTTTTGTTAGATTTGTGTGTTTTATTAGATGTTGGTGCTTTTTTAAAATCCAGTGTTTTTAATTTAGAATTAGTGTTTTTTATTTAGAATTCAGTGCTTTTTATTTAGAATTCAGTGCTTTTTATTTTGAATTCAGTGTTTATTTATTTAGAATTCAGTGTTTTTTATTTAGAATTCAGTGCTTTTAAAATTTAGAATTTGGTGTTTTTTATTTAGAATTCAGTGTAATTATTTAGAATTCAGTGTTTTTTTTATTTAGAATTCAGTGCTTTTTATTTAGAATTCAGCGTTTTTTTTAGAATTCAGTGTAATTATTTAGAATTCACTGTTTTTTATTTAGAATTCGGTGTATTTTTAATCAGAGTTCAGTGTTTTTTTATTTAGAATTCAGTGTAATCATTTAGAATTCAGTGTTTTTTATTTAGACTTCAGTGTTTTTTTATTTAGAATTCAGTGTAATTATTTAGAATTCAGTGTGTTTTATTTAGAATTCAGTGTTTTGTATTGAGAATTTGGATTTTTTTTAGAAGTCATTCTTTTTCTATTTAGAATTCAGTGCTTTTTAATTTAGAATTTGGTGTTTTTTATTTAGACTTCAGTGTTTTTTATATCGAAATCAGTGCTTTTTTATTTAGAATTTGGTGTTTTCATTTAGAATTCAGTGCTTTTTTATTTAGAATTCAGTGTTTTTTTAAATGTAGAATCCAGTGTATTTTTATTAGAATTCAGTGTTTTTTAATTAGAATTTGGTGTTTTTATTTAGAATTGTGTGTTTTATTTAAAAATTCAGTGTTTTTTATTCAGAATTTGGTGTTTTTTATTTAGAAGTCAGTGCTTTTTATTCAGAAAATTGTGCTTTTTTTTAGATTTGTGTTTTTATTAGATGTATGTGTTTTTTTAGAATCCAGTGTTTTTAATTTAGAATTCAGTGTTTTTTATTTAGAATTCACTGCTTTTTATTTTGAATTCAGTGTTTTTTAATTTAGAATACAGTATAATTATTTAGAATTCAGTGTTTTTTATTTAGCATACAGTGTTTTTAATTCAGAATTCAGTGTTTTTATTTAGAATTCAGTGTTTTCTATTGAGAATTTGGATTTTTTTAGAATTCAGTGTTTTTCTAATTAGAATTCAGTAGTTTTTTTATTTAGAATTTGGTGTTTTTTATTTAGACTTCAGTGCTTTTTATTTAGAATACAGTGCTTTTTTATTTAGAATTCAGTGTTTTTATTTAGAATTCAGTGTTTTTTATTTAGAATTTGGTTTTTTTATTTAGAATTCAGTGTTTTTTATTTAGAAGTCAGTGATTTTTATTCAAAATTTGGTGTTTTTTATTTAGAAGTCAGTGCTTTTTATTCAGAAAATTGTGCTTTTTTTTAGATTTGTGTTTTTTATTAGATGTTGGTGCTTTTTTATAATCCACTGTTTTTAATTTAGAATTCAGTGTGTTTTATTTAGAATTCAGTGCTTTTTATTTAGAATTCAGTGCTTTTTATTTAGAATTCAGTGCTTTTTATTTTGAATTCAGTGTTTATTTATTGAGAATTCAGTGTTTTTTATTTAGAATTCAGTGCTTTTTTAAATTTAGAATCTAGTGTATTTTTATTAGAATTCAGTTTTTTTTATTAGAATTTGGTGTTTTTATTTAGAATTGTGTGTTTTATTTAGAATTCAGTGTTTTTTATTCAGAATTTGGTGTTTTTTTATTTAGAAGTCAGTGCTTTTTATTCAGAAAATTGTGCTTTTTTTTAGATTTGTGTTTTTTATTAGATGTTGGTGCTTTTTTAGAATCCACTGTTTTTAATTTAGAATTCAGTGTTTTAATTTAGAATTCAGTGCTTTTTATTTAGAATTCAGTGTTTTGTATTGAGAATTTGGATATTTTTTTAGAAGTCAGTCTTTTTCTATTTAGAATTCAGTGCTTTTTAATTTAGAATTTGGTGTTTTTTATTTAGACTTAAGTGTTTTTTTATTTCAAATTCAGTGTTTTTTTATTTAGAATTCAGTGGGTTTTTATTTAGAATTCAGTGTTTTTTTTTTAATTTAGAATCCAGTGTATTTTTATTAGAATTCAGTGTTTTTTAATTAGAATTTGGTGTTTTTATTTAGAATTGTGTGTTTTATTTAGAATTCAGTGTTTTTTATTCAGAATTTGATGTTTTTTATTTAGAAGTCAGTGCTTTTTATTCAGAAAATTGTGCTTTTTGTTAGATTTGTGTGTTTTATTAGATGTTGGTGCTTTTTTAAAATCCAGTGTTTTTAATTTAGAATTAGTGTTTTTTATTTAGAATTCAGTGCTTTTTATTTAGAATTCAGTGCTTTTTATTTTGAATTCAGTGTTTATTTATTTAGAATTCAGTGTTTTTTATTTAGAATTCAGTGCTTTTAAATTTTAGAATTTGGTGTTTTTTATTTAGAATTCAGTGTAATTATTTAGAATTCAGTGGTTTTTTTATTTAGAATTCAGTGCTTTTTATTTAGAATTCAGCGTTTTTTTTTATTCAGTGTAATTATTTAGAATTCACTGTTTTTTATTTAGAATTCGGTGTATTTTTAATCAGAGTTCAGTGTTTTTTTATTTAGAATTCAGTGTAAACATTTAGAATTCAGTGTTTTTTATTTAGACTTCAGTGTTTTTTTATTTAGAATTCAGTGTAATTATTTAGAATTCAGTGTGTTTTATTTAGAATACAGTGTTTTTAATTTAGAATTCAGTGGTTTTTATTTAGAATTCAGTGTTTTGTATTGAGAATTTGGATTTTTTTAGAAGTCATTCTTTTTCTATTTAGAATTCAGTGCTTTTTAATTTAGAATTTGGTGTTTTTTATTTAGACTTCAGTGTTTTTTATATCGAAATCAGTGCTTTTTTATTTAGAATTTGGTGTTTTCATTTAGAATTCAGTGCTTTTTTATTTAGAATTCAGTGTTTTTTTTAATGTAGAATCCAGTGTATTTTTATTAGAATTCAGTGTTTTTTAATTAGAATTTGGTGTTTTTATTTAGAATTGTGTGTTTTATTTAAAAATTCAGTGTTTTTTATTCAGAATTTGGTGTTTTTTATTTAGAAGTCAGTGCTTTTTATTCAGAAAATTGTGCTTTTTTTTAGATTTGTGTTTTTATTAGATGTATGTGTTTTTTTAGAATCCAGTGTTTTTAATTTAGAATTCAGTGTTTTTTATTTAGAATTCACTGCTTTTAATTTAGAATTCAGTGCTTTTTATTTTGAATTCAGTGTTTTTTAATTTAGAATACAGTGTAATTATTTAGAATTCAGTGTTTTTTATTTAGCATACAGTGTTTTTAATTCAGAATTCAGTGTTTTTATTTAGAATTCAGTGTTTTCTATTGAGAATTTGGATTTTTTTAGAATTCAGTGTTTTTCTAATTAGAATTCAGTAGTTTTTTTATTTAGAATTTGGTGTTTTTTATTTAGACTTCAGTGCTTTTTATTTAGAATACAGTGCTTTTTTTATTTAGAATTCAGTGTTTTTATTTAGAATTCAGTGTTTTTTATTTAGAATTTGGTTTTTTTATTTAGAATTCAGTGTTTTTTATTTAGAAGTCAGTGATTTTTATTCAGAATTTGGTGTTTTTTATTTAGAAGTCAGTGCTTTTTATTCAGAAAATTGTGCTTTTTTTTAGATTTGTGTTTTTTATTAGATGTTGGTGCTTTTTTAGAATCCACTGTTTTTAATTTAGAATTCAGTGTTTTTTATTTAGAATTCAGTGCTTTTTATTTAGAATTCAGTGCTTTTTATTTAGAATTCAGTGCTTTTTATTTTGAATTCAGTGTTTATTTATTGAGAATTCAGTGTTTTTTTATTTAGAATTCAGTGCTTTTTAAAATTTAGAATCTAGTGTATTTTATTAGAATTCAGTTTTTTTTAATTAGAATTTGGTGTTTTTATTTAGAATTGTGTGTTTTATTTAGAATTCAGTGTTTTTTATTCAGAATTTGGTGTTTTTTATTTAGAAGTCAGTGCTTTTTATTCAGAAAATTGTGCTTTTTGTTAGATTTGTGTGTTTTATTAGATGTTGGTGCTTTTTTAAAATCCAGTGTTTTTAATTTAGAATTAGTGTTTTTTATTTAGAATTCAGTGCTTTTTATTTAGAATTCAGTGCTTTTTATTTTGAATTCAGTGTTTATTTATTTAGAATTCAGTGTTTTTTATTTAGAATTCAGTGCTTTTAAATTTTAGAATTTGGTGTTTTTTATTTAGAATTCAGTGTAATTATTTAGAATTCAGTGGTTTTTTTATTTAGAATTCAGTGCTTTTTATTTAGAATTCAGCGTTTTTTTTTTATTCAGTGTAATTATTTAGAATTCACTGTTTTTTATTTAGAATTCGGTGTATTTTTAATCAGAGTTCAGTGTTTTTTTATTTAGAATTCAGTGTAAACATTTAGAATTCAGTGTTTTTTATTTAGACTTCAGTGTTTTTTTATTTAGAATTCAGTGTAATTATTTAGAATTCAGTGTGTTTTATTTAGAATACAGTGTTTTTAATTTAGAATTCAGTGGTTTTTATTTAGAATTCAGTGTTTTGTATTGAGAATTTGGATTTTTTTTTAGAAGTCATTCTTTTTCTATTTAGAATTCAGTGCTTTTTAATTTAGAATTTGGTGTTTTTTATTTAGACTTCAGTGTTTTTTATATCGAAATCAGTGCTTTTTTATTTAGAATTTGGTGTTTTCATTTAGAATTCAGTGCTTTTTTATTTAGAATTCAGTGTTTTTTTTAATGTAGAATCCAGTGTATTTTTATTAGAATTCAGTGTTTTTTAATTAGAATTTGGTGTTTTTATTTAGAATTGTGTGTTTTATTTAAAAATTCAGTGTTTTTTATTCAGAATTTGGTGTTTTTTATTTAGAAGTCAGTGCTTTTTATTCAGAAAATTGTGCTTTTTTTTAGATTTGTGTTTTTATTAGATGTATGTGTTTTTTTAGAATCCAGTGTTTTTAATTTAGAATTCAGTGTTTTTTATTTAGAATTCACTGCTTTTAATTTAGAATTCAGTGCTTTTTATTTTGAATTCAGTGTTTTTTAATTTAGAATACAGTGTAATTATTTAGAATTCAGTGTTTTTTATTTAGCATACAGTGTTTTTAATTCAGAATTCAGTGTTTTTATTTAGAATTCAGTGTTTTCTATTGAGAATTTGGATTTTTTTAGAATTCAGTGTTTTTCTAATTAGAATTCAGTAGTTTTTTTATTTAGAATTTGGTGTTTTTTATTTAGACTTCAGTGCTTTTTATTTAGAATACAGTGCTTTTTTTATTTAGAATTCAGTGTTTTTATTTAGAATTCAGTGTTTTTTATTTAGAATTTGGTTTTTTTATTTAGAATTCAGTGTTTTTTATTTAGAAGTCAGTGATTTTTATTCAGAATTTGGTGTTTTTTATTTAGAAGTCAGTGCTTTTTATTCAGAAAATTGTGCTTTTTTTTAGATTTGTGTTTTTTATTAGATGTTGGTGCTTTTTTAGAATCCACTGTTTTTAATTTAGAATTCAGTGTTTTTTATTTAGAATTCAGTGCTTTTTATTTAGAATTCAGTGCTTTTTATTTAGAATTCAGTGCTTTTTATTTTGAATTCAGTGTTTATTTATTGAGAATTCAGTGTTTTTTTATTTAGAATTCAGTGCTTTTTAAAATTTAGAATCTAGTGTATTTTATTAGAATTCAGTTTTTTTTATTAGAATTTGGTGTTTTTATTTAGAATTGTGTGTTTTATTTAGAATTCAGTGTTTTTTATTCAGAATTTGGTGTTTTTTATTTAGAAGTCAGTGCTTTTTATTCAGAAAATTGTGCTTTTTTTAGATTTGTGTTTTTTATTAGATGTTGGTGCTTTTTTAGAATCCACTGTTTTTAATTTAGAATTCAGTGTTTTTTATTTAGAATTCAGTGCTTTTTATTTAGAATTCAGTGCTTTTTATTTTGAATTCAGTTTTTATTTATTGAGAATTCAGTGGTTTTTTATTTAGAATTCAGTGCTTTTTAAAATTTAGAATCCAGTGTATTTTTATTAGAATTCAGTGTTTTTTAATTAGAATTCAGTGTTTTTTACTCAGAATTTGGTGTTTTTTATTTAGAATTCAGTGTTTTTTATTTAGAATTCAGTGTTTTTAATTTAGAATTCAGTGTTTTTTATTTAGAATCCAGTGCTTTTTATTTAGAATTTAGTGCTTTTTTATTTAGAATGCAGTGTTTTTCATTTAGAAATCATTGTTTTTTTTACTTAGAATTCAGTGTTTTTTATTTAGAATTCAGTGTTTTTAATTTAGAATTCAGTGTTTTTTATTTAGAATTCAGTGATTTTTATTCAGAATTCAGTGTTTTGTATTGAGAATTTGGATATTTTTTTAGAAGTCAGTCTTTCTATTTAGAATTCAGTGCTTTTTAATTTAGAATTTGGTGTTTTTTATTTAGACTTAAGTGTTTTTTATTTCAAATTCAGTGTTTTTATTTAGAATTTGGTGTTTTTATTTAGAATTCAGTGGGTTTTTATTTAGAATTCAGTGCTTTTTTAAATTTAGAATCCAGTGTATTTTTATTAGAATTCAGTTTTTTTATTAGAATTTGGTGTTTTTATTTAGAATTGTGTGTTTTATTTAGAATTCAGTGTTTTTTATTCAGAATTTGGTGTTTTTTATTTAGAAGTCAGTGCTTTTTATTCAGAAAATTGTGCTTTTTTTTAGATTTGTGTTTTTATTAGATGTTGGTACTTTTTTAGAATCCAGTGTTTTTAATTTAGAATTCAGTGTTTTTTATTTAGAATTCACTGCTTTTAATTTAGAATTCAGTGCTTTTTATATTGAATTCAGTGTTTTTTAATTTAGAATTCAGTGTAATTATTTAGAATTCTGTGTTTTTTATTTAGCATACTGTGTTTTAAATTTAGAATTCAGTGTTTTTATTTAGAAATCAGTGTTTTCTATTGAGAATTTGGATTTTTTTTTTAGAATTCAGTGTTTTTCTAATTAGAATTCAGTAGTTTTTTTATTTAGAATTTGGTGTTTTTTATTTAGACTTCAGTGCTTTTTATTTAGAATTCAGTGCTTTTTTTAGAAGTCAGTGCTTTTTATTCAGAAAATTGTGCTTTTTTTAGAATTGTGTTTTTATTAGATGTTGGTGCTTTTTTAGAATTCATTGTTTTTTATTTAGAATTCGGTGCTTTTTATTTAGAATTCAGTGCTTCTTTATTTAGAATTCAGTGTTTATTTATTTAGAATTCAGTGTTTATTTATTTAGAATACAATGTTTTTCATTTAGAATTCAGTGTTTTTTTAATTTTGAATTCAGTGTAATTATTTAGAAATCAGTGGTTTTTATTTAGAATACAGTGTTTTTATTTTAGAATTCAGTGGTTTTTATTTAGAATTCAGTGTTTTGTATTGAGAACTTGGATATTTTTTTAGAATTCAGTCATTTTCTATTTAGAATTCAGTGCTTTTTAATTTAGCATTTGGTGTTTTTTATTTAGAATTCAGTGTTTTTTAATTAGAATTCAGTGTTTTTAATTCAGAATTTGGTGTTTTTTATTTAGAATTAAGTGTTTTTTATTTAGATTTCAGTGTTTTTAATTTAGAATTCAGTGTTTTTTATTTAGAATTCAGTGCTTTTTATTTAGAATTCAGTGCTTTTTTATTTAGAATTCAGTGTTTTTTATTTAGAATTTATTGAATTTTTATGTAGAATTCAGTGTTTTTATTTAGACTTCAGTGTTTTTTATTTAGAATTAGTTTTTTTTTATTTAGAATTCTGTGTTTTTTATTTAGAAGTCAGTGCTTTTTATTCAGAAAATTGTGCTTTTTTTAGAATTGTGTTTTTATTAGATGTTGGTGCTTTTTTAGAATTCAGTGTTTTTTATTTAGAATGCAGTGCTTTTTATTTAGAATTCAGTGCTTCTTTATTTAGAATTCAGTGTTTATTTATTTAGAATTCAGTGTTTATTTATTTAGAATACAATGTTTTTCATTTTGAATTCAGTGTTTTTTTATTTAGAATTCAGTGTAATTATTTAGAATTCAGTGTTTTTTATTTAGAATACAGTGTTTTTAATTTAGAATTTTGTGGTTTTTATTTAGAATTCAGTGTTTTGTATTGAGAACTAAGTGCTAATGACTCCATTCCTTTTTGTGGTTGTAGGGGCTGTTGATTGGAGTACACTAAAACAAACCTGATCTCTCTAGGACATTCAGAAGCCAAGTTATAAGCCCACAAATGTGTAACTGGACTACTACTTTAAATTGACACCAGATCCGTTGACCTTTGGGACATGGTTTGACCCCCTTAGGAAATTGCTATCATCATGAAACGTTCAGATCACTTACAACTCAATAGATTCTACCTTCTTGTAACGTTTCAGCCTGATTGGACCTTGTTTTCACACAAATGGATCCAGAATGATGTGAAATTGTGCTTCATGCAACATAATTCTGGGTGCCATTTACAAACCATAAGTGCTAATGACTCCATTCCTTTTTGTGGTTGTAGGGGCTGTTGATTGGAGTACACTAAAACAAACCTTATCTCTCAAGGACATTCAGAAGCCAAGTTATAAGCCCACAAATGTGTAACTGGACTACTTCTTTAAATTGACACCAGATCCGGTGACCTTTGGGACATGGTTTGACCCCCTTAGGAAAGTGCTATCATCATGAAACGTTCAGATCACTTACAACTCCATAGATTCTACCTTCCTGTAACGTTTCTGCCTTATTGAACCTTGTTTTCACACAAATGAACCCAGAATGATGTGAAATTGTGCTTCGTGCAACATAATTCTGGGTGCCATTTACAAACCATAAGTGCTAATGACTCCATTCCTTTTTGTGGTTGTAGGGGCTGTTGATTGGAGTACACTAAAACAAACCTTATCTCTCAAGGACATTCAGAAGCCAAGTTATAAGCCCACAAATGTGTAACTGGACTACTTCTTTAAATTGACACCAGATCCGGTGACCTTTGGGACATGGTTTGACCCCCTTAGGAAAGTGCTATCATCATGAAACGTTCAGATCACTTACAACTCAATAGATTCTACCTTCCTGTAACGTTTCAGCCTGATTGAACCTTGTTTTCACACAAATGAACCAAGAATGATGTGAAATTGTGCTACGTGCAACATAATTCTGGGTGCCATTTACAAACCATAAGTGCTAATGACTCCATTCCTTTTGTGGTTGTAGGGGCTGTTGATTGGAGTACACTAAAACAAACCTGATCTCTCTAGGACATTCATAAGCCAAGTTATAAGCCCACAAATGTGTAACTGGACTACTTCTTTAAATTGACACCAGATCCGTTGACCTTTGGGACATGGTTTGACCCCCTTAGGAAATTGCGATCATCATGAAACGTTCAGATCACTTACAACTCAATAGATTCTACCTTCTTGTAACGTTTCAGCCTGATTGGACCTTGTTTTCACACAAATGGATCCAGAATGATGTGAAATTGTGCTTCGTGCAACATAATTCTGGGTGCCATTTACAAACCATAAGTGCTAATGACTCCATTCCTTTTTGTGGTTGTAGGGGCTGTTGATTGGAGTACACTAAAACAAACCTGATCTCTCTAGGACATTCAGAAGCCAAGTTAAAAGCCCACAAATGTGTAACTGGACTACGTCTTTAAAGTGACACCAGGCCTGGTGACCTTTGGGACATGGTTTGACCCCCTATAGGAATGTGCGTTCATCATGAAACGTTCAGATCACTTACAACTCAATAGATTCTACCTTCTTGTAATGTTTCAGCCTGATTGGACCTTGTTTTCACACAAATGGACCCAGAATGATGTGAAATTGTGCTTCGTGCAACATAATTCTGGGTGCCATTTACAAACCATAAGTGCTAATGACTCCATTCCTTTTTGTGGTTGTAGGGGCTGTTGATTGGAGTACACTAAAACAAACCTGATCTCTCTAGGACATTCAGAAGCCAAGTTATAAGCCCACAAATGTGTAACTGGACTACTTTAAATTTACACCAGATCCGGTGACCTTTGGGACATGGTTTGACCCCCTTAGGAAAGTGCTATCATCATGAAATGTTCAGATCACTTACAACTCAATAGATTCTACCTTCTTGTAACGTTTCAGCCTGATTGGACCTTGTTTTCACACAAATGAACCCAGAATGATGTGAAATTGTGCTTCGTGCAACATAATTCTGGGTGCCATTTACAAACCATAAGTGCTAATGACTCCATTCCTTTTTGTGGTTGTAGGGGCTGTTGATTGGAGTACATTAAAACAAACCTGATCTCTCTAGGACATTCAGAAGCCAAGTTATAAGCCCACAAAGGTGTAACTGGACTACTTCTTTAAAGTGACACCAGGCCCGGTGACCTTTGGGACATGGTTTGACCCCCTATAGGAATGTGCGATCATCATGAAATGTTCAGATCACTTACAACTCAATAGATTCTACCTTCTTGTAACGTTTCAGCCTGATTGGACCTTGTTTTCACACAAATGAACCCAGAATGATGTGAAATTGTGCTTCGTGCAACATAATTCTGGGTGCCATTTAAAAACCATAAGTGCTAATGACTCCATTCCTTTTTGTGGTTGTAGGGGCTGTTGATTGGAGTACACTAAAACAAACCTGATCTCTCTAGGACATTCAGAAGCCAAGTTATAAGCCCACAAATGTGTAACTGGACTACTTATTTAAAGTGACACCAGGCCTGGTGACCTTTGGGACATGGTTTTACCCCCTATAGGAATGTGCGATCATCATGAAACGTTCAGATCACTTACAACTTAATAGATTCTACCTTCTTGTAACGTTTCAGTCTGATTGGACCTTGTTTTCACACAAATGGACCCAGAATGATGTGAAATTGTGCTTCGTGCAACATAATTCTGGGTGCCATTTAAAAACCATAAGTGCTAATGACTCCATTCCTTTTTGTGATAATGGGGGCTGTTAATTGGAGTACTCTAAAACAAACCTGACCTCTCTAGGATATTCAGAAGCCAAGTTATAAGCCCACAAAGGTGTAACTGGACTACTTCTTTAAAGTGACACCAGGCCCGGTGACCTTTGGGAAATGGTTTGACCCCCTATAGGAATCTGCGATCATCATGAAACGTTCAGATCACTTACAACTCAATAGATTCTACCTTCCTGTAACGTTTCTGCCTGATTGGACCTTGTTTTCACACAAATGAACCCAGAATGATGTGAAATTGTGCTTTGTGCAAAATAATTCTGGGTGCCATTTACAAACCATAAGTGCTAATGACTCCATTCCTTTTTGTGGTTGTAGGGGCTGTTGATTGGAGTACACTAAAACAAACCTAAACTCTCTAGGACATTCAGAAACCAAGTTATAAGCCCACAAATGTTTAACTGGACTACTTCTTTAAATTGACACCAGATCCGGTGACCTTTGGGACATGGTTTGACCCCCTTAGGAAAGTGCTATCATCATGAATCATTCAGATCACTTACAACTCAATAGATTCTACCTTCCTGTAACGTTTCAGCCTGATTGGACCTTGTTTTCACACAAATGAACCCAGAATGATGTGAAATTGTGCTTCGTGCAACATAATTCTGGGTGCCATTTAAAAACCATAAGTGCTAATGACTCCATTCCTTTTTGTGGTTGTAGGGGCTGTTGATTGGAGTACACTAAAACAAACCTGATCTCTCTAGGACATTCAAAAGCCAAGTTATAAGCCCACAAATGTGTAACTGGACTACTTCTTTAAATTGACACCAGATCCGGTGACCTTTGGGACATGGTTTGACCCCTTATAGGAATGTGCGATCATCATGAAACATTCAGATCACTTACAACTCAATAGATTCTACCTTCTTGTAACGTTTCAGCCTGATTGGACCTTGTTTTCACACAAATGGACCCAGAATGATGTGAAATTGTGCTTCGTGCAACATAATTCTGGGTGCCATTTACAAACCATAAGTGCTAATGACTCCATTCCTTTTTGTGGTTGTAGGGGCTGTTGATTGGAGTACACTAAAACAAACCTGATCTCTCTAGGACATGCAGAAGGCAAGTTAAAAGCCCACAAAGATGTAACTGGACTACTTATTTAAAGTGACACTAGGCCCGGTGACCTTTGGGACATGGTTTGACCCCCTATAGGAATGTGCGATCATCATGAAACATTCAGATCACTTACAACTCAATAGATTCTACCTTCTTGTAACGTTTCAGCCTGATTGGACCTTGTTTTCACACAAATGAACCCAGAATGATGTGAAATTGTGCTTCGTGCAACATAATTCTGGGTGCCATTTAAAAACCATAAGTGCTAATGACTCCATTCCTTTTTGTGATAATGGGGGCTGTTAATTGGAGTACTCTAAAACAAACCTGACCTCTCTAGGATATTCAGAAGCCAAGTTATAAGCCCACAAAGGTGTAACTGGACTACTTCTTTTAAATTGACACCAGATCCGGTGACCTTTGGGACATTGTTTAACCCCCTTAGGAAAGTGCTATCATCATGAAACGTTCAGATCACTTACAACTCAATAGATTCTACCTTCCTGTAACGTTTCTGCCTGATTGGACCTTGTTTTCACACAAATGAACCCAGAATGATGTGAAATTGTGCTTCGTGCAACATAATTCTGGGTGCCATTCAAAAACCATAAGTGCTAATGACTCCATTCCTTTTTGTGGCTGTAGGGGCTGTTGATTGGATTACACTAAAACAAACCTTATCTCTCAAGGACATTCAGAAGCCAAGTTATAAGCCCACAAATGTGTAACCGGACTACTTCTTTAAATTGACACCAGATCCGGTGACCTTTGGGACATGGTTTGACCCCCTTAGGAAAGTGCTATCATCATGAAACGTTCAGATCACTTACAACTCAATAGATTCTACGTTCCTGTAACGTTTCTGCCTGATTGGACCTTGTTTTCACACAAATGAACCCAGAATGATGTGAAATTGTGCTTCGTGCAACATAATTCTGGGTGCAATTTAAAAACCATAAGTGCTAATGACTCCATTCCTTTTTGTGGTTGTAGGGGCTGTTGATTGGAGTACACTAAAACAAACCTGATCTCTCTAGGACATTCAGAAGCCAAGTTATAAGCCCACAAATGTGTAACTGGACTACTTCTTTAAAGTGACACCAGGCCTGGTGACATTTGGGACATGGTTTGACCCCCTATAGGAATGTGCGATGATAGTGAAACATTCAGATCACTTACAACTCAATAGATTCTACCTTCTTGTAACGTTTCAGCCTGATTGGACCTTGTTTTCACACAAATGGACCCAGAATGATGTGAAATTATGCTTCGTGCAACATAATTCTGGGTGTCATTTACAAACCATAAGTGCTAATGACTCCATTCCTTTTTGTGTTGTAGGGGCTGTTGATTGGAGTACACTAAAACAAACCTGACCTCTCTAGGATATTCAGAAGCCAAGTTATAAGCCCACAAAGGTGTAACTGGACTACTTCTTTAAATTGACACCAGATCCGGTGACCTTTGGGACATGGTTTGACACCCTTAGGAAAGTGCTATCATCATGAAACGTTCATATCACTTACAACTCAATAGATTCTACCTTCCTGTAACGTTTCTGCCTGATTGGACCTTGTTTTCACACAAATGAACCCAGAATGATGTGAAATTGTGCTTCGTGCAACATAATTCTGGGTGCCATTTAAAAACCTTAAGTGCTAATGACTCCATTCCTTTTTGTGGTTGTAGGGGCTGTTGATTGGAGTACAGTAAAACAAACATTATCTCTCAAGGACATTCAGAAGCCAAGTTATAAGCCCACAAATGTGTAAATGGACTACTTCTTTAAATTTACACCAGATCCGGTGACCTTTGGGACATGGTTTGACCCCCTTAGGAAAGTGCTATCATCATGAAACGTTCGGATCACTTACAACTCAATAGATTCTACCTTCCTGTAACGTTTCAGCCTGATTGGACCTTGTTCTCACACAAATGAACCCAGAATGATGTGAAATTGTGCTTCGTGCAACATAATTCTGGGTGCCATTTAAAAACAATAAGTGCTAATGACTCCATTCCTTTTTGTGGTTGTAGGGGCTGTTGATTTGAGTACACTAAAACAAACCTGATCTCTCTAGGATATTCACAAGCCAAGTTATAAGCCCACAAATGTGTAACTGGACTACTTCTTTAAATTGACACCAGATCCGGTGACCTTTGGGACATGGTTTGACCCCTTATAGGAATGTGCGATCATCATGAAACATTCAGATCACTTACAACTCAATAGATTCTACCTTCTTGTAACGTTTCAGCCTGACTGGACCTTGTTTTCACACAAGTGGACCCAGAATGATGTGAAATTATGCTTCGTGCAACATAATTCTGGGTTTCATTTATAAACCATATGTGCTCATGACTCCATTCCTTTTTGTGGTTGTAGGGGCTGTGGATTGGAGTAGACTAAAACAAACCTGATCTCTCTAGGACATTCAGAAGCCAAGTTATAAGCCCACAAATGTGTAACTGGACTACTTCTTTAAATTGACACCAGATCCGGTGACCTTTGGGACATGGTTTGACCCCCTTAGGAAAGTTCTATCATCATGAAACGTTCAGATCACTTACAACTCAATAGATTCTACCTTCCTGTAACGTTTCTGCCTGATTGGACCTTGTTTTCACACAAATGAACCCAGAATGATGTGAAATTGTGCTTCGTGCAACATAATTCTGGGTGCCATTTAAAAACCATAAGTGCTAATGACTCCATTCCTTTTTGTGGTTGTAGGGGCTGTTGATTGGAGTACACTAAAACAAACCTTATCTCTCAAGGACATTCAGAAGCCAAGTTATAAGCCCACAAATGTGTAACTGGACTACTTCTTTAAATTTACACCAGATCCGGTGACCTTTGGGACATGGTTTGACCCCCTTAGGAAAGTGCTATTATCATGAAACGTTCGGATCACTTACAACTCAATAGATTCTACCTTCCTGTAACGTTTCAGCCTGATTGGACCTTGTTCTCACACAAATGAACCCAGAATGATGTGAAATTGTGCTTCGTGCAACATAATTCTGGGTGCCATTTAAAAACCATAAGTGCTAATGACTCCATTCCTTTTTGTGGTTGTAGGGGCTGTTGATTGGAGTACACTAAAACAAACCTTATCTCTCAAGGACATTCAGAAGCCAAGTTATAAGCCCACAAATGTGTAACTGGACTACTTCTTTAAATTTACACCAGATCCGGTGACCTTTGGGACATGGTTTGACCCCCTTAGGAAAGTGCTATCATCATGAAATGTTCAGATCACTTACAACTCAATAGATTCTACCTTCTTGTAACGTTTCAGCCTGATTGGACCTTGTTTTCACACAAATGAACCCAGAATGATGTGAAATTGTGCTTCGTGCAACATAATTCTGGGTGCCATTTACAAACCATAAGTGCTAATGACTCCATTCCTTTTTGTGGTTGTAGGGGCTGTTGATTGGAGTACATTAAAACAAACCTGATCTCTCTAGGACATTCAGAAGCCAAGTTATAAGCCCACAAAGGTGTAACTGGACTACTTCTTTAAAGTGACACCAGGCCCGGTGACCTTTGGGACATGGTTTGACCCCCTATAGGAATGTGCGATCATCATGAAATGTTCAGATCACTTACAACTCAATAGATTCTACCTTCTTGTAACGTTTCAGCCTGATTGGACCTTGTTTTCACACAAATGAACCCAGAATGATGTGAAATTGTGCTTCGTGCAACATAATTCTGGGTGCCATTTAAAAACCATAAGTGCTAATGACTCCATTCCTTTTTGTGGTTGTAGGGGCTGTTGATTGGAGTACACTAAAACAAACCTGATCTCTCTAGGACATTCAGAAGCCAAGTTATAAGCCCACAAATGTGTAACTGGACTACTTATTTAAAGTGACACCAGGCCTGGTGACCTTTGGGACATGGTTTTACCCCCTATAGGAATGTGCGATCATCATGAAACGTTCAGATCACTTACAACTTAATAGATTCTACCTTCTTGTAACGTTTCAGTCTGAATGGACCTTGTTTTCACACAAATGGACCCAGAATGATGTGAAATTGTGCTTCGTGCAACATAATTCTGGGTGCCATTTAAAAACCATAAGTGCTAATGACTCCATTCCTTTTTGTGATAATGGGGGCTGTTAATTGGAGTACTCTAAAACAAACCTGACCTCTCTAGGATATTCAGAAGCCAAGTTATAAGCCCACAAAGGTGTAACTGGACTACTTCTTTAAAGTGACACCAGGCCCGGTGACCTTTGGGACATGGTTTGACCCCCTATAGGAATCTGCGATCATCATGAAACGTTCAGATCACTTACAACTCAATAGATTCTACCTTCCTGTAACGTTTCTGCCTGATTGGACCTTGTTTTCACACAAATGAACCCAGAATGATGTGAAATTGTGCTTTGTGCAAAATAATTCTGGGTGCCATTTACAAACCATAAGTGCTAATGACTCCATTCCTTTTTGTGGTTGTAGGGGCTGTTGATTGGAGTACACTAAAACAAACCTAAACTCTCTAGGACATTCAGAAACCAAGTTATAAGCCCACAAATGTTTAACTGGACTACTTCTTTAAATTGACACCAGATCCGGTGACCTTTGGGACATGGTTTGACCCCCTTAGGAAAGTGCTATCATCATGAATCATTCAGATCACTTACAACTCAATAGATTCTACCTTCCTGTAACGTTTCAGCCTGATTGGACCTTGTTTTCACACAAATGAACCCAGAATGATGTGAAATTGTGCTTCGTGCAACATAATTCTGGGTGCCATTTAAAAACCATAAGTGCTAATGACTCCATTCCTTTTTGTGGTTGTAGGGGCTGTTGATTGGAGTACACTAAAACAAACCTGATCTCTCTAGGACATTCAAAAGCCAAGTTATAAGCCCACAAATGTGTAACTGGACTACTTCTTTAAATTGACACCAGATCCGGTGACCTTTGGGACATGGTTTGACCCCTTATAGGAATGTGCGATCATCATGAAACATTCAGATCACTTACAACTCAATAGATTCTACCTTCTTGTAACGTTTCAGCCTGATTGGACCTTGTTTTCACACAAGTGGACCCAGAATGATGTGAAATTATGCTTCGTGCAACATAATTCTGGGTTTCATTTATAAACCATATGTGCTAATGACTCCATTCCTTTTTGTGGTTGTAGGGGCTGTGGATTGGAGTAGACTAAAACAAACCTGATCTCTCTAGGACATTCAGAAGCCAAGTTATAAGCCCACAAATGTGTAACTGGACTACTTCTTTAAATTGACACCAGATCCGGTGACCTTTGGGACATGGTTTGACCCCCTTAGGAAAGTGCTATCATCATGAAACGTTCAGATCACTTACAACTCAATAGATTCTACCTTCCTGTAACGTTTCTGCCTGATTGGACCTTGTTTTCACACAAATGAACCCAGAATGATGTGAAATTGTGCTTCGTGCAACATAATTCTGGGTGCCATTTAAAAACCATAAGTGCTAATGACTCCATTCCTTTTTGTGGTTGTAGGGGCTGTTGATTGGAGTACACTAAAACAAACCTTATCTCTCAAGGACATTCAGAAGCCAAGTTATAAGCCCACAAATGTGTAACTGGACTACTTCTTTAAATTTACACCAGATCCGGTGACCTTTGGGACATGGTTTGACCCCCTTAGGAAAGTGCTATTATCATGAAACGTTTGGATCACTTACAACTCAATAGATTCTACCTTCCTGTAACGTTTCAGCCTGATTGGACCTTGTTCTCACACAAATGAACCCAGAATGATGTGAAATTGTGCTTCGTGCAACATAATTCTGGGTGCCATTTAAAAACCATAAGTGCTAATGACTCCATTCCTTTTTGTGGTTGTAGGGGCTGTTGATTGGAGTACACTAAAACAAACCTTATCTCTCAAGGACATTCAGAAGCCAAGTTATAAGCCCACAAATGTGTAATTGGACTACTTCTTTAAATTTACACCAGATCCGGTGACCTTTGGGACATGGTTTGACCCCCTTAGGAAAGTGCTATCATCATGAAATGTTCAGATCACTTACAACTCAATAGATTCTACCTTCCTGTAACGTTTCAGCCTGATTGGACCTTGTTTTCACACAAATGAACCCAGAATGATGTGAAATTGTGCTTCGTGCAACATAATTCTGGGTGCCATTTACAAACCATAAGTGCTAATGACTCCATTCCTTTTTGTGGTTGTAGGGGCTGTTGATTGGAGTACATTAAAACAAACCTGATCTCTCTAGGACATTCAGAAGCCAAGTTATAAGCCCACAAAGGTGTAACTGGACTACTTCTTTAAAGTGACACCAGGCCCGTTGACCTTTGGGACATGGTTTGACCCCCTATAGGAATGTGCGATCATCATGAAATGTTCAGATCACTTACAACTCAATAGATTCTACCTTCTTGTAACGTTTCAGCCTGATTGGACCTTGTTTTCACACAAATGAACCCAGAATGATGTGAAATTGTGCTTCGTGCAACATAATTCTGGGTGCCATTTAAAAACCCTAAGTGCTAATGACTCCATTCCTTTTTGTGGTTGTAGGGGCTGTTGATTGGAGTACACTAAAACAAACCTGATCTCTCTAGGACATTCAGAAGCCAAGTTATAAGCCCACAAATGTGTAACTGGACTACTTATTTAAAGTGACACCAGGCCTGGTGACCTTTGGGACATGGTTTTACCCCCTATAGGAATGTGCGATCATCATGAAACGTTCAGATCACTTACAACTTAATAGATTCTACCTTCTTGTAACGTTTCAGTCTGATTGGACCTTGTTTTCACACAAATGGACCCAGAATGATGTGAAATTGTGCTTCGTGCAACATAATTCTGGGTGCCATTTAAAAACCATAAGTGCTAATGACTCCATTCCTTTTTGTGATAATGGGGGCTGTTAATTGGAGTACTCTAAAACAAACCTGACCTCTCTAGGATATTCAGAAGCCAAGTTATAAGCCCACAAAGGTGTAACTGGACTACTTCTTTAAAGTGACACCAGGCCCGGTGACCTTTGGGACATGGTTTGACCCCCTATAGGAATCTGCGATCATCATGAAACGTTCAGATCACTTACAACTCAATAGATTCTACCTTCCTGTAACGTTTCTGCCTGATTGGACCTTGTTTTCACACAAATGAACCCAGAAGATGTGAAATTGTGCTTTGTGCAAAATAATTCTGGGTGCCATTTACAAACCATAAGTGCTAATGACTCCATTCCTTTTTGTGGTTGTAGGGGCTGTTGATTGGAGTACACTAAAACAAACCTAAACTCTCTAGGACATTCAGAAACCAAGTTATAAGCCCACAAATGTTTAACTGGACTACTTCTTTAAATTGACACCAGATCCGGTGACCTTTGGGACATGGTTTGACCCCCTTAGGAAAGTGCTATCATCATGAATCATTCAGATCACTTACAACTCAATAGATTCTACCTTCCTGTAACGTTTCAGCCTGATTGGACCTTGTTTTCACACAAATGAACCCAGAATGATGTGAAATTGTGCTTCGTGCAACATAATTCTGGGTGCCATTTAAAAACCATAAGTGCTAATGACTCCATTCCTTTTTGTGGTTGTAGGGGCTGTTGATTGGAGTACACTAAAACAAACCTGATCTCTCTAGGACATTCAAAAGCCAAGTTATAAGCCCACAAATGTGTAACTGGACTACTTCTTTAAATTGACACCAGATCCGGTGACCTTTGGGACATGGTTTGACCCCTTATAGGAATGTGCGATCATCATGAAACATTCAGATCACTTACAACTCAATAGATTCTACCTTCTTGTAACGTTTCAGCCTGATTGGACCTTGTTTTCACACAAGTTGACCCAGAATGATGTGAAATTATGCTTCGTGCAACATAATTCTGGGTTTCATTTATAAACCATATGTGCTAATGACTCCATTCCTTTTTGTGGTTGTAGGGGCTGTGGATTGGAGTAGACTAAAACAAACCTGATCTCTCTAGGACATTCAGAAGCCAAGTTATAAGCCCACAAATGTGTAACTGGACTACTTCTTTAAATTGACACCAAATCCGGTGACCTTTGGGACATGGTTTGACCCCCTTAGGAAAGTGCTATCATCATGAAACGTTCAGATCACTTACAACTCAATAGATTCTACCTTCCTGTAACGTTTCTGCCTGATTGGACCTTGTTTTCACACAAATGAACCCAGAATGATGTGAAATTGTGCTTCGTGCAACATAATTCTGGGTGCCATTTAAAAACCATAAGTGCTAATGACTCCATTCCTTTTTGTGGTTGTAGGGGCTGTTGATTGGAGTACACTAAAACAAACCTTATCTCTCAAGGACATTCAGAAGCCAAGTTATAAGCCCACAAATGTGTAACTGGACTACTTCTTTAAATTTACACCAGATCCGGTGACCTTTGGGACATGGTTTGACCCCCTTAGGAAAGTGCTATTATCATGAAACGTTCGGATCACTTACAACTCAATAGATTCTACCTTCCTGTAACGTTTCAGCCTGATTGGACCTTGTTCTCACACAAATGAACCCAGAATGATGTGAAATTGTGCTTCGTGCAACATAATTCTGGGTGCCATTTAAAAACCATAAGTGCTAATGACTCCATTCCTTTTTGTGGTTGTAGGGGCTGTTGATTGGAGTACACTAAAACAAACCTTATCTCTCAAGGACATTCAGAAGCCAAGTTATAAGCCCACAAATGTGTAACTGGACTACTTCTTTAAATTTACACCAGATCCGGTGACCTTTGGGACATGGTTTGACCCCCTTAGGAAAGTGCTATCATCATGAAATGTTCAGATCACTTACAACTCAATAGATTCTACCTTCTTGTAACGTTTCAGCCTGATTGGACCTTGTTTTCACACAAATGAACCCAGAATGATGTGAAATTGTGCTTCGTGCAACATAATTCTGGGTGCCATTTACAAACCATAAGTGCTAATGACTCCATTCCTTTTTGTGGTTGTAGGGGCTGTTGATTGGAGTACATTAAAACAAACCTGATCTCTCTACGACATTCAGAAGCCAAGTTATAAGCCCACAAAGGTGTAACTGGACTACTTCTTTAAAGTGACACCAGGCCCGGTGACCTTTGGGACATGGTTTGACCCCCTATAGGAATGTGCGATCATCATGAAATGTTCAGATCACTTACAACTCAATAGATTCTACCTTCTTGTAACGTTTCAGCCTGATTGGACCTTGTTTTCACACAAATGAACCCAGAATGATGTGAAATTGTGCTTCGTGCAACATAATTCTGGGTGCCATTTAAAAACCATAAGTGCTAATGACTCCATTCCTTTTTGTGGTTGTAGGGGCTGTTGATTGGAGTACACTAAAACAAACCTGATCTCTCTAGGACATTCAGAAGCCAAGTTATAAGCCCACAAATGTGTAACTGGACTACTTATTTAAAGTGACACCAGGCCTGGTGACCTTTGGGACATGGTTTTACCCCCTATAGGAATGTGCGATCATCATGAAACGTTCAGATCACTTACAACTTAATAGATTCTACCTTCTTGTAACGTTTCAGTCTGATTGGACCTTGTTTTCACACAAATGGACCCAGAATGATGTGAAATTGTGCTTCGTGCAACATAATTCTGGGTGCCATTTAAAAACCATAAGTGCTAATGACTCCATTCCTTTTTGTGATAATGGGGGCTGTTAATTGGAGTACTCTAAAACAAACCTGACCTCTCTAGGATATTCAGAAGCCAAGTTATAAGCCCACAAAGGTGTAACTGGACTACTTCTTTAAAGTGACACCAGGCCCGGTGACCTTTGGGACATGGTTTGACCCCCTATAGGAATCTGCGATCATCATGAAACGTTCAGATCACTTACAACTCAATAGATTCTACCTTCCTGTAACGTTTCTGCCTGATTGGACCTTGTTTTCACACAAATGAACCCAGAATGATGTGAAATTGTGCTTTGTGCAAAATAATTCTGGGTGCCATTTACAAACCATAAGTGCTAATGACTCCATTCCTTTTTGTGGTTGTAGGGGCTGTTGATTGGAGTACACTAAAACAAACCTAAACTCTCTAGGACATTCAGAAACCAAGTTATAAGCCCACAAATGTTTAACTGGACTACTTCTTTAAATTGACACCAGATCCGGTGACCTTTGGGACATGGTTTGACCCCCTTAGGAAAGTGCTATCATCATGAATCATTCAGATCACTTACAACTCAATAGATTCTACCTTCCTGTAACGTTTCAGCCTGATTGGACCTTGTTTTCACACAAATGAACCCAGAATGATGTGAAATTGTGCTTCGTGCAACATAATTCTGGGTGCCATTTAAAAACCATAAGTGCTAATGACTCCATTCCTTTTTGTGGTTGTAGGGGCTGTTGATTGGAGTACACTAAAACAAACCTGATCTCTCTAGGACATTCAAAAGCCAAGTTATAAGCCCACAAATGTGTAACTGGACTACTTCTTTAAATTGACACCAGATCCGGTGACCTTTGGGACATGGTTTGACCCCTTATAGGAATGTGCGATCATCATGAAACATTCAGATCACTTACAACTCAATAGATTCTACTTTCTTGTTACTTTTCAGCCTGATTGGACCTTGTTTTCACACAAATGGACCCAGAATGATGTGAAATTATGCTTCGTGCAACATAATTCTGGGTGCCATTTACAAACCATAAGTGCTAATGACTCCATTCCTTTTTGTGGTTGTAGGGGCTGTTGATTGGAGTACACTAAAACAAGCCTGACCTCTCTAGGATATTCAGAAGCCAAGTTATAAGCCCACAAAGGTGTAACTGGACTACTTCTTTAAATTGACACCAGATCCGGTGACCTTTGGGACATGGTTTGACCCCCTTAGGAAAGTGCTATCTTCATGAAACGTTCAGATCACTTACAACTCAATAGATTCTACCTTCCTGTAACGTTTCTGCCTGATTGGACCTTGTTTTCACACAAATGAACCCAGAATGATGTGAAATTCTGCTTCGTGCAACATAATTCTGGGTGCCATTTAAAAACCATAAGTGCTAATGACTCCATTCCTTTTTGTGGTGGTAGGGGCTGTAGATTGAAGTACACTAAAACAAACCTTATCTCTCAAGGACATTCAGAAGCCAAGTTATAAGCCCACAAATGTGTAACTGGACTACTTCTTTAAATTTACACCAGATCTGGTGACCTTTGGGACATGGTTTGACCCCCTTAGGAAAGTGCTATCATCATGAAATGTTCGGATCCCTTACAACTCAATAGATTCTACCTTCCTGTAATGTTTCAGCCTGATTGGACCTTGTTCTCACAGAAATGAACCCAGAATGATGTGAAATTGTGCTTCGTGCAACATAATTCTGGGTGCCATTTAAAAACCATAAGTGCTAATGACTCCATTCCTTTTTGTGGTTGTAGGGGCTGTTGATTGGAGTACACTAAAACAAACCTGATCTCTCTAGGACATTCAAAAGCCAAGTTATAAGCCCACAAATGTGTAACTGGACTACTTCTTTAAATTGACACCAGATCCGGTGACCTTTGGGACATGGTTTGACCCCTTATAGGAATGTGCGATCATCATGAAACATTCAGATCACTTACAACTCAATAGATTCTACCTTCTTGTAACGTTTCAGCCTGATTGGACCTTGTTTTCACACAAGTTTACCCAGAATGATGTGAAATTATGCTTCGTGCAACATAATTCTGGGTTTCATTTATAAACCATATGTGCTAATGACTCCATTCCTTTTTGTGGTTGTAGGGGCTGTGGATTGGAGTAGACTAAAACAAACCTGATCTCTCTAGGACATTCAGAAGCCAAGTTATAAGCCCACAAATGTGTAACTGGACTACTTCTTTAAATTGACACCAGATCCGGTGACCTTTGGGACATGGTTTGACCCCCTTAGGAAAGTGCTATCATCATGAAACGTTCAGATCACTTACAACTCAATAGATTCTACCTTCCTGTAACGTTTCTGCCTGATTGGACCTTGTTTTCACACAAATGAACCCAGAATGATGTGAAATTGTGCTTCGTGCAACATAATTCTGGGTGCCATTTAAAAACCATAAGTGCTAATGACTCCATTCCTTTTTGTGGTTGTAGGGGCTGTTGATTGGAGTACACTAAAACAAACCTTATCTCTCAAGGACATTCAGAAGCCAAGTTATAAGCCCACAAATGTGTAACTGGACTACTTCTTTAAATTTACACCAGATCCGGTGACCTTTGGGACATGGTTTGACCCCCTTAGGAAAGTGCTATTATCATGAAACGTTCGGATCACTTACAACTCAATAGATTCTACCTTCCTGTAACGTTTCAGCCTGATTGGACCTTGTTCTCACACAAATGAACCCAGAATGATGTGAAATTGTGTTTCGTGCAACATAATTCTGGGTGCCATTTAAAAACCATAAGTGCTAATGACTCCATTCCTTTTTGTGATAATGGGGGCTGTTAATTGGAGTACTCTAAAACAAACCTGACCTCTCTAGGATATTCAGAAGCCAAGTTATAAGCCCACAAAGGTGTAACTGGACTACTTCTTTAAAGTGACACCAGGCCCGGTGACCTTTGGGACATGGTTTGACCCCCTATAGGAATCTGCGATCATCATGAAACATTCAGATCACTTACAACTCAATAGATTCTACCTTCCTGTAATGTTTCTGCCTGATTGGACCTTGTTTTTACACAAATGAACCCAGAATGATGTGAAATTGTGCTTTGTGCAAAATAATTCTGGGTGCCATTTACAAACCATAAGTACTAATGACTCCATTCCTTTTTGTGGTTGTAGGGGCTGTTGATTGGAGTACACTAAAACAAACCTAAACTCTCTAGGACATTCAGAAACCAAGTTATAAGCCCACAAATGTTTAACTGGACTACTTCTTTAAATTGACACCAGATCCGGTGACCTTTGGGACATGGTTTGACCCCCTTAGGAAAGTGCTATCATCATGAATCATTCAGATCACTTACAACTCAATAGATTCTACCTTCCTGTAACGTTTCAGCCTGATTGGACCTTGTTTTCACACAAATGAACCCAGAATGATGTGAAATTGTGCTTCGTGCAACATAATTCTGGGTGCCATTTAAAAACCATAAGTGCTAATGACTCCATTCCTTTTTGTGGTTGTAGGGGCTGTTGATTGGAGTACACTAAAACAAACCTGATCTCTCTAGGACATTCAAAAGCCAAGTTATAAGCCCACAAATGTGTAACTGGACTACTTCTTTAAATTGACACCAGATCCGGTGACCTTTGGGACATGGTTTGACCCCTTATAGGAATGTGCGATCATCATGAAACATTCAGATCACTTACAACTCAATAGATTCTACTTTCTTGTTACTTTTCAGCCTGATTGGACCTTGTTTTCACACAAATGGACCCAGAATGATGTGAAATTATGCTTCGTGCAACATAATTCTGGGTGCCATTTACAAACCATAAGTGCTAATGATTCCATTCCTTTTTGTGGTTGTAGGGGCTGTTGATTGGAGTACACTAAAACAAGCCTGACCTCTCTAGGATATTCAGAAGCCAAGTTATAAGCCCACAAAGGTGTAACTGGACTACTTCTTTAAATTGACACCAGATCCGGTGACCTTTGGGACATGGTTTGACCCCCTTAGGAAAGTGCTATCATCATGAAACGTTCAGATCACTTACAACTCAATAGATTCTACCTTCCTGTAACGTTTCTGCCTGATTGGACCTTGTTTTCACACAAATGAACCCAGAATGATGTGAAATTCTGCTTCGTGCAACATAATTCTGGGTGCCATTTAAAAACCATAAGTGCTAATGACTCCATTCCTTTTTGTGGTTGTAGGGGCTGTTGATTGAAGTACACTAAAACAAACCTTATCTCTCAAGGACATTCAGAAGCCAAGTTATAAGCCCACAAATGTGTAACTGGACTACTTCTTTAAATTTACACCAGATCCGGTGACCTTTGGGACATGGTTTGACCCCCTTAGGAAAGTGCTATCATCATGAAATGTTCGGATCCCTTACAACTCAATAGATTCTACCTTCCTGTAATGTTTCAGCCTGATTGGACCTTGTTCTCACAGAAATGAACCCAGAATGATGTGAAATTGTGCTTCGTGCAACATAATTCTGGGTGCCATTTAAAAACCATAAGTGCTAATGACTCCATTCCTTTTTGTGGTTGTAGGGGCTGTTGATTGGAGTACACTAAAACAAACCTGATCTCTCTAGGACATTCAGAAGCCAAGTTATAAGCCCACAAATGTGTAACTGGACTACTTCTTTAAAGTGACACCAGGCCTGGTGACATTTGGGACATGGTTTGACCCCCTATAGGAATGTGCGATGATCATGAAACATTCAGATCACTTACAACTCAATAGATTCTACCTTCTTGTAACGTTTCAGCCTGATTGGACCTTGTTTTCACACAAATGGACCCAGAATGATGTGAAATTATGCTTCGTGCAACATAATTCTGGGTGCCATTTACAAACCATAAGTGCTAATAACTCCATTCCTTTTTGTGGTTGTAGGGGCTGTTGATTGGAGTACACTAAAACAAACCTGACCTCTCTAGGATATTCAGAAGCCAAGTTGTAAGCCCACAAACGTGTAACTGGACTACTTCTTTAAATTGACACCAGATCCGGTGACCTTTGGGACATGGTTTGACCCCCTTAGGAAAGTGCTATCATCATGAAACGTTCATATCACTTACAACTCAATAGATTCTACCTTCCTGTAACGTTTCTGCCTGATTGGACCTTGTTTTCACACAAATGAACCCAGAATGATGTGAAATTGTGCTTCGTGCAACATAATTCTGGGTGCCATTTAAAAACCATAAGTGCTAATGACTCCATTCCTTTTTGTGGTTGTAGGGGCTGTTGATTGGAGTACACTAAAACAAACATTATCTCTCAAGGACATTCAGAAGCCAAGTTATAAGCCCACAAATGTGTAAATGGACTACTTCTTTAAATTTACACCAGATCCGGTGACTTTGGGACATGGTTTGACCCCCTTAGGAAAGTGCTATCATAATGAAACGTTCGGATCACTTACAACTCAATAGATTCTACCTTCCTGTAACGTTTCAGCCTGATTGGACCTTGTTCTCACTCAAATGAACCCAGAATGATGTGAAATTGTGCTTCGTGCAATATAATTCTGGGTGCCATTTAAAAACCATAAGTGCTAATGACTCCATTCCTTTTTGTGGTTGTAGGGGCTGTTGATTGGAGTACACTAAAACAAACCTGATCTCTCTAGGACATTCAGAAGCCAAGTTATGAGCCCACAAATGTGTAACTGGACTACTTCTTTAAATTGACACCAGATCCGGTGACCTTTGGGACATGGTTTGACCCCTTATAGGAATGTGCGATCATCATGACACATTCAGATCACTTACAACTCAATAGATTCTACCTTCTTGTAACGTTTCAGCCTGATTGGACCTTGTTTTCACACAAGTGGACCCAGAATGATGTGAAATTATGCTTCGTGCAACATAATTCTGGGTTTCATTTACAAACCATAAGTGCTAATGACTCCATTCCTTTTTGTGGTTGTAGGGGCTGTTGATTGGAGTAGACTAAAACAAACCTGATCTCTCTAGGACATTCAGAAGCCAAGTTATAAGCCCACAAATGTGTAACTGGACTACTTCTTTAAATTTACACCAGATCCGGTGACCTTTGGGACATGGTTTGACCCCCTTAGGAAAGTGCTATCATCATGAAACGTTCGGATCACTTACAACTCAATAGATTCTACCTTCCTGTAACGTTTCAGCCTGATTGGACCTTGTTCTCACACAAATGAACCCAGAATGATGAGAAATTGTGCTTCGTGCAACATAATTCTGGGTGCCATTTAAAAACCATAACTGCTAATGACTCCATTCCTTTTTGTGGTTGTAGGGACTGTTGATTGGAGTACACTAAAACAAACCTTATTTCTCAAGGACATTCAGAAGCCAAGTTATAAGCCCACAAATGTGTAACTGGACTACTTCTTTAAATTTACACCAGATCCGGTGACCTTTGGGACATGGTTTGACCCCGTTAGGAAAGTGCTATCATCATGAAATGTTCAGATCACTTACAACTCAATAGATTCTACCTTCTTGTAACGTTTCAGCCTGATTAGACCTTGTTTTCAGACAAATGAACCCAGAATGATGTGAAATTGTGCTTCGTGCAACATAATTCTGGGTGCCATTTACAAACCATAAGTGCTAATGACTCCATTCCTTTTTGTGGTTGTAGGGGCTGTTGATTGGAGTACATTAAAACAAACCTGATCTCTCTAGGACATTCAGAAGCCAAGTTATAAGCCCACAAAGGTGTAACTGGGCTACTTCTTTAAGGTGACACCAGGCCCGGTGACCTTTGGGACATGGTTTGACCCCCTATAGGAATGTGCGATCATCATGAAATGTTCAGATCACTTACAACTCAATAGATTCTACCTTCTTGTAACGTTTCAGCCTGATTGGACCTTGTTTTCACACAAATGAACCCAGAATGATGTGAAATTGTGCTTCGTGCAACATAATTCTGGGTGCCATTTAAAAACCATAAGTGCTAATGACTCCATTCCTTTTTGTGATTATGGGGGCTGTTAATTGGAGTACTCTAAAACAAACCTGACCTCTCTAGGATATTCAGAAGCCAAGTTATAAGCCCACAAAGGTGTAACTGGACTACTTCTTTAAAGTGACACCAGGCCCGGTGACCTTTGGGACATGGTTTGACCCCCTATAGGAATGTGCGATCATCATGAAACGTTCAGATCACTTACAACTCAATAGATTCTACCTTCCTGTAACGTTTCTGCCTGATTGGACCTTGTTTTCACACAAATGAACCCAGAATGATGTGAAATTGTGCTTTGTGCAAAATAATTCTGGGTGCCATTTACAAACCATAAGTGCTAATGACTCCATTCCTTTTTGTGGTTGTAGGGGCTGTTGATTGGAGTACACTAAAAGAAACCTAAACTCTCTAGGACATTCAGAAACCAAGTTATAAGCCCACTAATGTGTAACTGGACTACTTCTTTAAATTGACACCAGATCCGGTGACCTTTGGGACATGGTTTGACCCCCTTAGGAAATTGGTATCATCATGAAACGTTCAGATCACTTACAACTCGATAGATTCTACCTTCTTGTAACGTTTCAGCCTGATTGGACCTTGTTTTCACACAAATGAACCCAGAATGATGTGAAATTGTGCTTCGTGCAACATAATTCTGGGTGCCATTTACAAACCATAAGTGCTAATGACTCCATTCCTTTTTGTGGTTGTAGGGTCTGTTGATTGGAGTACACTAAAACAAACCTGATCTCTCTAGGACATTCAGAAGCCAAGTTATAAGCCCACAAATGTGTAACTGGACTACTTCTTTAAATTGACACCAGATCCGTTGACCTTTGGGACATGGTTTGACCCCCTTAGGAAATTGCTATCATCATGAAACGTTCAGGTCACTTACAACTCAATAGATTCTACCTTCTTGTAACGTTTCAGCCTGATTGGCCCTTGTTTTCACACAAATGGATCCAGAATGATGTGAAATTGTGCTTCGTGCAACATAATTCTGGGTGCCATTTACAAACCATAAGTGCTAATGACTCCATTCCTTTTTGTGGTTGTAGGGGCTGTTGATTGGAGTACACTAAAACAAACCTGATCTCTCTAGGACATTCAGAAGCCAAGTTATAAGCCCACAAATGTGTAACTGGACTACTTCTTTAAATTGACACCAGATCCGGTGACCTTTGGGACATGGTTTGACCCCCTTAGGAAAGTGCTATCATCATGAAACATTCAGATCACTTACAACTCAATAGATTCTACCTTCCTGTAACGTTTCAGCCTGATTGGACCTTGTTTTCACACAAATGGATCCAGAATGATGTGAAATTGTGCTTCGTGCAACATAATTCTGGGTGCCATTTACAAACCATAAGTGCTAATGACTCCATTCCTTTTTGTCGTTGTAGGGGCTGTTGATTGGAGCACACTAAAACAAACCTGATCTCTCTAGGACATTCAGAAGCCAAGTTAAAAGCCCACAAATGTGTAACTGGACTACTTCTTTAAAGTGACACCAGGCCTGGTGACCTTTGGGACATGGTTTGACCCCCTATAGGAATGTGCGATCATCATGAAACGCTCAGATCACTTACAACTCAAAAGATTCTACCTTCTTGTAATGTTTCAGCCTGATTGGACCTTGTTTTCACACAAATGGACCCAGGATGATGTGAAATTGTGCTTCGTGCAACATAATTCTGGGTGCCATTTACAAACCATAAGTGCTAATGACTCCATTCCTTTTTGTGGTTGTAGGGGCTGTTGATTGGAGTACACTAAAACAAACCTGATCTCTCTAGGACATTCAGAAGCCAAGTTATATGCCCACAAAGATGTAACTGGACTATTTATTTAAAGTGACACTAGGCCCGGTGACCTTTGGGACATGGTTTGACCCCCTATAGGAATGTGCGATCATCATGAAACATTCAGATCACTTACAACTCAATAGATTCTACGTTCTTGTAACGTTTCAGCCTGATTGGACCTTGTTTTCACACAAATGAACCCAGAATGATGTGAAATTGTGCTTCGTGCAACATAATTATGGGTGCCATTTAAAAACCATAAGTGCTAATGACTCCATTACTTTTTATGATAATGGGGGCTGTTAATTGGAGTACTCTAAAACAAACCTGACCTCTCTAGGATATTCAGAAGCCAAGTTATAAGCCCACAAAGGTGTAACTGAACTACTTATTTTAAATTGACACCAGATCCGGTGACCTTTGGGACATTGTTTAACCCCCTTAGGAAAGTGCTATCATCATGAAACGTTCAGATCACTTACAACTCAATAGATTCTACCTTCCTGTAACGTTTCTGCCTGATTGGACCTTGTTTTCACACAAATGAACCCAGAATGATGTGAAATTGTGCTTCGTGCAACATAATTTTGGGTGCCATTTAAAAACCATAAGTGCTAATGACTCCATTCCTTTTTGTGGTTGTAGGGGCTGTTGATTGGAGTACACTAAAACAAACCTTATCTCTCAGGGACATTCTGAAGCCAAGTTATAAGCCCACAAATGTGTAACTGGACTAATTCTTTAAATTGACACCAGATCCGGTGACCTTTGGGACATGGATTGACCCCCTTAGGAAAGTGCTATCATCATGAAACGTTCAGATCACTTACAACTCAATAGATTCTACCTTCCTGTAACGTTTCAGCCTGATTGGACCTTGTTTTCACAAAAATGAACCCAGAATGATGTGAAATTGTGCTTCGTGCAACATAATTCTGGGTGCCATTTACAAACCATAAGTGCTAATGACTCCATTCCTTTTTGTGGTTGTAGGGGCTGTTGATTGGAGTACACTAAAACAAACCTGATCTCTCTAGGACATTCAGAAGCCAAGTTATAAGCCCACAAATGTGTAACTGGACTACTTCTTTAAATTGACACCAGATCCGTTGACCTTTGGGACATGGTTTGACCCCCTTAGGAAATTGCTATCATCATGAAACGTTCAGATCACTTACAACTCAATAGATTCTACCTTCTTGTAACGTTTCAGCCTGATTGGACCTTGTTTTCACACAAATGAACCCAGAATGATGTGAAATTGTGCTTCGTGCAACATAATTCTGGGTGCCATTTACAAACCATAAGTGCTAATGACTCCATTCCTTTTTGTGGTTGTAGGGGCTGTTGATTGGAGTACACTAAAACAAACCTGATCTCTCTAGGACATTCAGAAGCCAAGTTAAAAGCCCACAAATGTGTAACTGGACTACTTCTTTAAAGTGACACCAGGCCTGGTGACCTTTGGGACATGGTTTGACCCCCTATAGGAATGTGCGATCATCATGAAACATTCAGATCACTTACAACTCAATAGATTCTACCTTCCTGTAACGTTTCAGCCTGATTGGACCTTGTTTTCACACAAATGGATCCAGAATGATGTGAAATTGTGCTTCGTGCAACATAATTCTGGGTGCCATTTACAAACCACAAGTGCTAATGACTCCATTCCTTTTTGTCGTTGTAGGGGCTGTTGATTGGAGTACACTAAAACAAACCTGATCTCTCTAGGACATTCAGAAGCCAAGTTAAAAGCCCACAAATGTGTAACTGGACTACTTCTTTAAAGTGACACCAGGCCTGGTGACCTTTGGGACATGGTTTGACCCCCTATAGGAATGTGCAATCATCATGAAACGCTCAGATCACTTACAACTCAAAAGATTCTACCTTCTTGTAATGTTTCAGCCTGATTGGACCTTGTTTTCACACAAATGGACCCAGAATGATGTGAAATTGTGCTTCGTGCAACATAATTCTGGGTGCCATTTACAAACCATAAGTGCTAATGACTCCATTCCTTTTTGTGGTTGTAGGGGCTGTTGATTGGAGTACACTAAAACAAACCTGATCTCTCTAGGACATTCAGAAGCCAAGTTATGTGCCCACAAAGATGTAACTGGACTATTTATTTAAAGTGACACTAGGCCCGGTGACCTTTGGGACATGGTTTGACCCCCTATAGGAATGTGCGATCATCATGAAACATTCAGATCACTTACAACTCAATAGATTCTACGTTCTTGTAACGTTTCAGCCTTATTGGACCTTGTTTTCACACAAATGAACCCAGAATGATGTGAAATTGTGCTTCGTGCAACATAATTATGGGTGCCATTCAAAAACCATAAGTGCTAATGACTCCATTACTTTTTGTGATAATGGGGGCTGTTAATTGGAGTACTCTAAAACAAACCTGACCTCTCTAGGATATTCAGAAGCCAAGTTATAAGCCCACAAAGGTGTAACTGAACTACTTATTTTAAATTGACACCAGATCCGGTGACCTTTGGGACATTGTTTAACCCCCTTAGGAAAGTGCTATCATCATGAAACGTTCAGATCACTTACAACTCAATAGATTCTACCTTCCTGTAACGTTTCTGCCTGATTGGACCTTGTTTTCACACAAATGAACCCAGAATGATGTGAAATTGTGCTTCGTGCAACATAATTCTGGGTGCCATTTAAAAACCATAAGTGCTAATGACTCCATTCCTTTTTGTGGTTGTAGGGGCTGTTGATTGGAGTACACTAAAACAAACCTTATCTCTCAGGGACATTCTGAAGCCAAGTTATAAGCC
This sequence comes from Nothobranchius furzeri, assembly GCF_043380555.1. NCBI lineage: Eukaryota > Metazoa > Chordata > Actinopteri > Cyprinodontiformes > Nothobranchiidae > Nothobranchius > Nothobranchius furzeri. Next base: position 63,561,059 of record NC_091755.1, read on the forward strand.
CACAAATGTGTCACTGGACTAATTCTTTAAATTGACACCAGATCCGGTGACCTTTGGGACATGGTTTGACCCCCTTAGGAAAGTGCTATCATCATGAAACGTTCAGATCACTTACAACTCAATAGATTCTACCTTCCTGTAACGTTTCAGCCTGATTGAACCTTGTTTTCACACAAATGAACCCAGAATTATGTGAAATTGTGCTTCGTGCAACATAATTCTGGGTGCCATTTACAAACCATAAGTGCCAATGACTCCATTCCTTTTTGTGGTTGTAGGGGCTGTTGATGGGAGAACACTAAAACAAACCTGATCTCTCTAGGACATTCAGAAGCCAAGTTATAAGCCCACAAATGTGTAACTGGACTACTTCTTTAAATTGACACCAGATCCGTTGACCTTTGGGACATGGTTTGACCCCCTTAGGAAATTGCTATCATCATGAAACGTTCAGATCACTTACAACTCAATAGATTCTACCTTCTTGTAACGTTTCAGCCTGATTGGACCTTGTTTTCACACAAATGAACCCAGAATGATGTGAAATTGTGCTTCGTGCAACATAATTCTGGGTGCCATTTACAAACCATAAGTGCTAATGACTCCATTCCTTTTTGTGGTTGTAGGGGCTCTTGATTGGAGTACACTAAAACAAACCTGATCTCTCTAGGACATTCAGAAGCCAAGTTAAAAGCCCACAAATGTGTAACTGGACTACTTCTTTAAAGTGACACCAGGCCTGGTGACCTTTGGGACATGGTTTGACCCCCTATAGGAATGTGCGATCATCATGAAACGTTCAGATCACTTACAACTCAATAGATTCTACCTTCTTGTAATGTTTCAGCCTGATTGGACCTTGTTTTCACACAAATGGACCCAGAATGATGTGAAATTGTGCTTCGTGCAACATAATTCTGGGTGCCATTTACAAACCATAAGTGCTAATGACTCCATTCCTTTTTGTGGTTGTAGGGGCTGTTGATTGGAGTACACTAAAACAAACCTGATCTCTCTAGGACATTCAGAAGCCAAGTTAAAAGCCCACAAATGTGTAACTGGACTACTTCTTTAAAGTGACACCAGGCCTGGTGACCTTTGGGACATGGTTTGACCCCCTATAGGAATGTGCAATCATCATGAAACGCTCAGATCACTTACAACTCAAAAGATTCTACCTTCTTGTAATGTTTCAGCCTGATTGGACCTTGTTTTCACACAAATGGACCCAGAATGATGTGAAATTGTGCTTCGTGCAACATAATTCTGGGTGCCATTTACAAACCATAAGTGCTAATGACTCCATTCCTTTTTGTGGTTGTAGGGGCTGTTGATTGGAGTACACTAAAACAAACCTGATCTCTCTAGGACATTCAGAAGCCAAGTTATATGCCCACAAAGATGTAACTGGACTATTTATTTAAAGTGACACTAGGCCCGGTGACCTTTGGGACATGGTTTGACCCCCTATAGGAATGTGCGATCATCATGAAACATTCAGATCACTTACAACTCAATAGATTCTACGTTCTTGTAACGTTTCAGCCTGATTGGACCTTGTTTTCACACAAATGAACCCAGAATGATGTGAAATTGTGCTTCGTGCAACATAATTATGGGTGCCATTTAAAAACCATAAGTGCTAATGACTCCATTACTTTTTGTGATAATGGGGGCTGTTAATTGGAGTACTCTAAAACAAACCTGACCTCTCTAGGATATTCAGAAGCCAAGTTATAAGCCCACAAAGGTGTAACTGAACTACTTATTTTAAATTGACACCAGATCCGGTGACCTTTGGGACATTGTTTAACCCCCTTAGGAAAGTGCTATCATCATGAAACGTTCAGATCACTTACAACTCAATAGATTCTACCTTCCTGTAACGTTTCTGCCTGATTGGACCTTGTTTTCACACAAATGAACCCAGAATGATGTGAAATTGTGCTTCGTGCAACATAATTCTGGGTGCCATTTAAAAACCATAAGTGCTAATGACTCCATTCCTTTTTGTGGTTGTAGGGGCTGTTGATTGGAGTACACTAAAACAAACCTTATCTCTCAGGGACATTCTGAAGCCAAGTTATAAGCCCACAAATGTGTAACTGGACTAATTCTTTAAATTGACACCAGATCCGGTGACCTTTGGGACATGGTTTGACCCCCTTAGGAAAGTGCTATCATCATGAAACGTTCAGATCACTTACAACTCAATAGATTCTACCTTCCTGTAACGTTTCAGCCTGATTGAACCTTGTTTTCACACAAATGAACCCAGAATGATGTGAAATTGTGCTTCGTGCAACATAATTCTGGGTGCCATTTACAAACCATAAGTGCTAATGACTCCATTCCTTTTTGTGGTTGTAGGGGCTGTTGATGGGAGAACACTAAAACAAACCTGATCTCTCTAGGACATTCAGAAGCCAAGTTATAAGCCCACAAATGTGTAACTGGACTACTTCTTTAAATTGACACCAGATCCGTTGACCTTTGGGACATGGTTTGACCCCCTTAGGAAATTGCTATCATCATGAAACGTTCAGATCACTTACAACTCAATAGATTCTACCTTCTTGTAACGTTTCAGCCTGATTGGACCTTGTTTTCACACAAATGAACCCAGAATGATGTGAAATTGTGCTTCGTGCAACATAATTCTGGGTGCCATTTACAAACCATAAGTGCTAATGACTCCATTCCTTTTTGTGGTTGTAGGGGCTGTTGATTGGAGTACACTAAAACAAACCTGATCTCTCTAGGACATTCAGAAGCCAAGTTAAAAGCCCACAAATGTGTAACTGGACTACTTCTTTAAAGTGACACCAGGCCTGGTGACCTTTGGGACATGGTTTGACCCCCTATAGGAATGTGCGATCATCATGAAACGTTCAGATCACTTACAACTCAATAGATTCTACCTTCTTGTAACGTTTCAGCCTGATTGGACCTTGTTTTCACACAAATGAACCCAGAATGATGTGAAATTGTGCTTCGTGCAACATAATTCTGGGTGCCATTTAAAAACCATAAATGCTAATGACTCCATTCCTTTTTGTGATAATGGGGGCTGTTAATTGGAGTACTCTAAAACAAACCTGACCTCTCTAGGATATTCAGAAGCCAAGTTATAAGCCCACAAAGGTGTAACTGGACTGCTTCTTTTAAATTGACACCAGATCCGGTGACATTTGGGACATTGTTTAACCCCCTTAGGAAAGTGCTATCATCATGAAACGTTCAGATCACTTACAACTCAATAGATTCTACCTTCCTGTAACGTTTCTGCCTGATTGGACCTTGTTTTCACACAAATGAACCCAGAATGATGTGAAATTGTGCTTCGTGCAACATAATTCTGGGTGCCATTTAAAAACCATAAGTGCTAATGACTCCATTCCTTTTTGTGGTTGTAGGGGCTGTTGATTGGAGTACACTAAAACAAACCTTATCTCTCAAGGACATTCAGAAGCCAAGTTATAAGCCCACAAATGTGTAACTGGACTACTTCTTTAAATTGACACCAGATCCGGTGACCTTTGGGACATGGTTTGACCCCCTTAGGAAAGTGCTATCATCATGAAACGTTCAGATCACTTACAACTCAATAGATTCTACCTTCCTGTAACGTTTCAGCCTGATTGAACCTTGTTTTCACACAAATGAACCCAGAATGATGTGAAATTGTGCTTCGTGCAACATAATTCTGGGTGCCATTTACAAACCATAAGTGCTAATGACTCCATTCCTTTTTGTGGTTGCAGGGGCTGTTGATTGGAGTACACTAAAACAAACCTGATCTCTCTAGGACATTCAGAAGCCAAGTTATAAGCCCACAAAGGTGTAACTGAACTACTTATTTTAAATTGACACCAGGCCCGGTGACCTTTGGGACATTGTTTAACCCCCTTAGGAAAGTGCTATCATCATGAAACGTTCAGATCACTTACAACTCAATAGATTCTACCTTCCTGTAACGTTTCTGCCTGATTGGACCTTGTTTTCACACAAATGAACCCAGAATGATGTGAAATTGTGCTTCGTGCAACATAATTCTGGGTGCCATTTACAAACCATAAGTGCTAATGACTCCATTCCTTTTTGTGGTTGTAGGGGCTGTTGATTGGAGTACACTAAAACAAACCTGACCTCTCTAGGATATTCAGAAGCCAAGTTATAAGCCCACAAATGTGTAACTGGACTACTTCTTTAAATTGACACCAGATCCGGTGACCTATGGGACATGGTTTGACCCCCTTAGGAAAGTGCTATCATCATGAAACGTTCGGATCACTTACAACTCAATAGATTCTACCTTCCTGTAACGTTTCTGCCTGATTGGACCTTGTTTTCACACAAATGAACCCAGAATGATGTGAAATTGTGCTTCGTGCAACATAATTCTGGGTGCCATTTAAAAACCATAAGTGCTAATGACTCCATTCCTTTTTGTGGTTGTAGGGGCTGTTGATTGGAGTACACTAAAACAAACCTTATCTCTCAAGGACATTCAGAAGCCAAGTTATAAGCCCACAAATGTGTAACTGGACTACTTCTTTAAATTGACACCAGATCCGGTGACCTTTGGGACATGGTTTGACCCCCTTAGGAAAGTGCTATCATCATGAAACGTTCAGATCACTTACAACTCAATAGATTCTACCTTCCTGTAACGTTTCAGCCTGATTGAACCTTGTTTTCACACAAATGAACCCAGAATGATGTGAAATTGTGCTTCGTGCAACATAATTCTGGGTGCCATTTTCAAACCATAAGTGCTAATGACTCCATTCCTTTTTGTGGTTGCAGGGGCTGTTGATTGGAGTACACTAAAACAAACCTTATCTCTCAAGGACATTCAGAAGCCAAGTTATAAGCCCACAAAGGTGTAACTGAACTACTTATTTTAAATTGACACCAGGCCCGGTGACCTTTGGGACATTGTTTAACCCCCTTAGGAAAGTGCTATCATCATGAAACGTTCAGATCACTTACAACTCAATAGATTCTACCTTCCTGTAACGTTTCAGCCTGATTGAACCTTGTTTTCACACAAATGAACCCAGAATGATGTGAAATTGTGCTTCGTGCAACATAATTCTGGGTGCCATTTACAAACCATAAGTGCTAATGACTCCATTCCTTTTTGTGGTTGTAGGGGCTGTTGATTGGAGTACACTAAAACAAGCCTGACCTCTCTAGGATATTCAGAAGCCAAGTTATAAGCCCACAAAGGTGTAACTGGACTACTTCTTTAAATTGACACCAGATCCGGTGACCTTTGGGACATGGTTTGACCCCCTTAGGAAAGTGCTATCATCATGAAACGTTCAGATCACTTACAACTCAATAGATTCTACCTTCCTGTAACGTTTCTGCCTGATTGGACCTTGTTTTCACACAAATGAACCCAGAATGATGTGAAATTCTGCTTCGTGCAACATAATTCTGGGTGCCATTTAAAAACCATAAGTGCTAATGACTCCATTCCTTTTTGTGGTTGTAGGGGCTGTTGATTGGAGTACACTAAAACAAACCTTATCTCTCAAGGACATTCAGAAGCCAAGTTATAAGCCCACAAATGTGTAACTGGACTACTTCTTTAAATTTACACCAGATCCGGTGACCTTTGGGACATGGTTTGACCCCCTTAGGAAAGTGCTATCATCATGAAACGTTCGGATCTCTTACAACTCAATAGATTCTACCTTCCTGTAACGTTTCAGCCTGATTGGACCTTGTTCTCACACAAATGAACCCAGAATGATGTGAAATTGTGCTTCGTGCAACATAATTCTGGGTGCCATTTAAAAACCATAAGTGCTAATGACTCCATTCCTTTTTGTGGTTGTAGGGGCTGTTGATTGGAGTACACTAAAACAAACCTGATCTCTCTAGGACATTCAGAAGCCAAGTTATAAGCCCACAAATGTGTAACTGGACTACTTCTTTAAAGTGACACCAGGCCTGGTGACATTTGGGACATGGTTTGACCCCCTATAGGAATGTGCGATGATCATGAAACATTCAGATCACTTACAACTCAATAGATTCTACCTTCTTGTAACGTTTCAGCCTGATTGGACCTTGTTTTCACACAAATGGACCCAGAATGATGTGAAATTATGCTTCGTGCAAAATAATTCTGGGTGCCATTTACAAACCATAAGTGCTAATGACTCCATTCCTTTTTGTGGTTGTAGGGGCTGTTGATTGGAGTACACTAAAACAAACCTGACCTCTCTAGGATATTCAGAAGCCAAGTTATAAGCCCACAAAGGTGTAACTGGACTACTTCTTTAAATTGACACCAGATCCGGTGACCTATGGGACATGGTTTGACCCCCTTAGGAAAGTGCTATCATCATGAAACGTTCAGATCACTTACAACTCAATAGATTCTACCTTCCTGTAACGTTTCAGCCTGATTGGACCTTGTTTTCACACAAATGAACCCAGAATGATGTGAAATTGTGCTTCGTGCAACATAATTCTGGGTGCCATTTAAAAACCATAAGTGCTAATGACTCCATTCCTTTTTGTGGTTGTAGGGGCTGTTGATTGGAGTACACTAAAACAAACATTATCTCTCAAGGACATTCAGAAGCCAAGTAATAAGCCCACAAATGTGTAAATGGACTACTTCTTTAAATTTACACCAGATCCGGTGACCTTTGGAACATGGTTTGACCCCCTTAGGAAAGTGCTATCATCATGAAACGTTCGGATCACTTACAACTCAATAGATTCTACCTTCCTGTAACGTTTCAGCCTGATTGGACCTTGTTCTCACACAAATGAACCCAGAATGATGTGAAATTGTGCTTCGTGCAACATAATTCTGGGTGCCATTTAAAAACCATAAGTGCTAATGACTCCATTGTTTTTGTGGTTGTAGGGGCTGTTGATTGGAGTACACTAAAACAAACCTGATCTCTCTAGGACATTCAGAAGCCAAGTTATAAGCCCACAAATGTGTAACTGGACTACTTCTTTAAATTGACACCAGATCCCGTGACCTTTGGGACATGGTTTGACCCCTTATAGGAATGTGCGATCATCATGAAACATTCAGATCACTTACAACTCAATAGATTCTACCTTCTTGTAACGTTTCAGCCTGATTGGACCTTGTTTTCACACAAGTGGACCCAGAATGATGTGAAATTATGCTTCGTGCAACATAATTCTGGGTGCCATTTACAAACCATAAGTGCTAATGACTCCATTCCTTTTTGTGGTTGTAGGGGCTGTTGATTGGAGTAGACTAAAACAAACCTGATCCCTCTAGGACATTCAGAAGCCAAGTTATAAGCCCACAAATGTGTAACTGGACTACTTCTTTAAAGTGACACCAGATCCGGTGACCTTTGGGACATGGTTTGACCCCCTTAGGAAAGTGCTATCATCATGAAACGTTCAGATCACTTACAACTAAATAGATTCTACCTTCCTGTAACGTTTCTGCCTGATTGGACCTTGTTTTCACACAAATGAACCCAGAATGATGTGAAATTGTGCTTCGTGCAACATAATTCTGGGTGCCATTTAAAAACCATAAGTGCTAATGACTCAATTCCTTTTTGTGGTTGTAGGGGCTGTTGATTGGAGTACACTAAAACAAACCTTATCTCTCAAGGACATTCAGAAGCCAAGTTATAAGCCCACAAATGTGTAACTGGACTACTTCTTTAAATTTACACCAGATCCGGTGACCTTTGGGACATGGTTTGACCCCCTTAGGAAAGTGCTATCATCATGAAACGTTCGGATCACTTACAACTCAATAGATTCTACCTTCTTCTAACGTTTCAGCCTGATTGGACCGTGTTTTCACACAAATGGACCCAGAATGATGTGAAATTGTGCTTCGTGCAACATAATTCTGGGTGCCATTTACAAACCATAAGTGCTAATGACTCCATTCCTTATTGTGGTTGTAGGGGCTGTTGATTGGAGTACATTAAAACAAACCTGATCTCTCTAGGACATTCAGAAGCCAAGTTATAAGCCCACAAAGGTGTAACTGGACTACTTCTTTAAAGTGACACCAGGCCCGGTGACCTTTGGGACATGGTTTGACCCCCTATAGGAATGTGCGATCATCATGAAATGTTCAGATCACTTACAACTCAATAGATTCTACCTTCTTCTAACGTTTCAGCCTGATTGGACCTTGTTTTCACACAAATGAACCCAGAATGATGTGAAATTGTGCTTCGTGCAACATAATTCTGGGTGCCATTTAAAAACCATAAGTGCTAATGACTCCATTCCTTTTTGTGGTTGTAGGGGCTGTTGATTGGAGTACACTAAAACAAACCTTATCTCTCTAGGATATTCAGAAGCCAAGTTATAAGCCCAAAAATGTGTAACTGGACTACTTCTTTAAAGTGACACCAGGCCTGGTGACCTTTGGGACATGGTTTTACCCCCTATAGGAATGTGCGATCATCATGAAATGTTCAGATCACTTACAACTTAATAGATTCTACCTTCTTGTAACGTTTCAGCCTGATTGGACCTTGTTTTCACACAAATGGACCCAGAATGATGTGAAATTGTGCTTCGTGCAACATAATTTTGGGTGCCATTTAAAAGCCATAAGTGCTAATGACTCCATACCTTTTTGTGATAATGGGGGCTGTTAATTGGAGTACTCTAAAACAAACCTGACCTCTCTAGGTTATTCAGAAGCCAAGTTATAAGCCCACAAAGGTGTAACTGGACTACTTCATTTAAATTGACACCAGATCCGGTCACCTTTGGGACATTGTTTAACCCCCTTAGGAAAGTGCTATCATCATGAAACGTTCAGATCACTTACAACTCAATAGATTCTACCTTCCTGTAACGTTTCTGCCTGATTGGACCTTGTTTTCACACAAATGAACCCAGAATGATGTGAAATTGTGCTTCGTGCAACATAATTCTGGGTGCCATTTAAAAACCATAAGTGCTAATGACTCAATTCCTTTTTGTGGTTGTAGGGGCTGTTGATTGGAGTACACTAAAACAAACCTTATATCTCAAGGACATTCAGAAGCCAAGTTATAAGCCCACAAATGTGTAACTGGACTACTTCTTTAAATTGACACCAGATCCGGTGACCTTTGGGACATGGTTTGACCCCCTTAGGAAAGTGCTATCCTCATGAAACGTTCAGATGACTTACAACTCAATAGATTCTACCTTCCTGTAACGTTTCAGCCTGATTGAACCTTGTTTTCACACAAATGAACCCAGAATGATGTGAAATTGTGCTTCGTGCAACATAATTCTGGGTGCCATTTACAAACCATAAGTGCTAATGACTCCATTCCTTTTTGTGGTTGTAGGGGCTATTGATTGGAGTACACTAAAACAAACCTGATCTCTCTAGGACATTCAGAAGCCAAGTTATAAGCCCACAAATGTGTAACTGGACTACTTCTTTAAATTGACACCAGATCCGTTGACCTTTGGGACATGGTTTGACCCCCTTAGGAAATTGCTATCATCATGAAACGTTCAGATCACTTACAACTCAATAGATTCTACCTTCTTGTAACGTTTCAGCCTGATTGGACCTTGTTTTCACACAAATGGATCCAGAATGATGTGAAATTGTGCTTCGTGCAACATAATTCTGGGTGCCATTTACAAACCATAAGTGCTAATGACTCCATTCCTTTTTGTGGTTGTAGGGGCTGTTGATTGGAGTACACTAAAACAAACCTGATCTCTCTAGGACATTCAGAAGCAAAGTTATAAGCCCACAAATGTGTAACTGGACTACTTTAAATTGACACCAGATCCGGTGACCTTTGGGACATGGTTTGACCCCCTTAGGAAAGTGCTATCATCATGAAACATTCAGATCACTTACAACTCAATAGATTCTACCTTCCTGTAACGTTTCAGCCTGATTGGACCTTGTTTTCACACAAATGAACCCATAATTATGTGAAATTGTGCTTCGTGCAACATAATTCTGGGTGCCATTTAAAAACCATAAGTGCTAATGACTCCATTCCTTTTTGTGGTTGTAGGGGCTGTTGATTGGAGTACACTAAAACAAACCTGATCTCTCTAGGACATTCAGAAGCCAAGTTATAAGCCCACAAATGTGTAACTTGACTACTTCTTTAAATTGACACCAGATCCGTTGACCTTTGGGACATGGTTTGACCCCCTTAGGAAAGTGCTATCATCAAGAAACATTCAGATCACTTACAACTCAATAGATTCTACCTTCTTGTAACGTTTCAGCCTGATTGGACCTTGTTTTCACACAAGTGGACCCAGAATGATGTGAAATTATGCTTCGTGCAACATAATTCTGGGTGCCATTTACAAACCATAAGTGCTAATGACTCCATTCCTTTTTGTGGTTGTAGGGGCTGTTGATTGGAGTAGACTAAAACAAACCTGATCTCTCTAGGACATTCAGAAGCCAAGTTATAAGCCCACAAATGTGTAACTGGACTACTTCTTTAAAGTGACACCAGGCCTGGTGACATTTGGGACATGGTTTGACCCCCTATAGGAATGTGCGATGATCATGAAACGTTCAGATCACTTACAACTCAATAGATTCTACCTTCTTGTAACGTTTCAGCCTGATTGGACCTTGTTTTCACACAAATGGACCCAGAATGATGTGAAATTGTGCTTCGTGCAACATAATTCTGGGTGCCATTTACAAACCATAAGTGCTAATGACTCCATTCCTTTTTGTGATAATGGGGGCTGTTAATTGCAGTACTCTAAAACAAACCTGACCTCTCTAGGATATTCAGAAGCCAAGTTATAAGCCCACAAAGGTGTAACTGGACTACTTCTTTTAAATTGACACCAGATCCGGTGACCTTTGGGACATTGTTTAACCCCCTTAGGAAGGTGCTATCATCATGAAATGTTCAGATCACTTACAACTCAATAGATTCTACCTTCCTGTAACGTTTCTGCCTGATTGAACCTTGTTTTCACACAAATGAACCCAGAATGTTGTGAAATTGTGCTTCGTGCAACATAATTCTGGGTGCCATTTAAAAACCATAAGTGCTAATGACTCCATTCCTTTTTGTGGTTGTAGGGGCTGTTGATTGGAATACACTAAAACAAACCTTATCTCTCAAGGACATTCAGAAGCCAAGTTATAAGCCCACAAATGTGTAACTGGACTACTTCTTTAAATTGACACCAGATCCGGTGACCTTTGGGACATGGTTTGACCCCCTTAGGAAAGTGCTATCCTCATGAAACGTTCAGATCACTTACAACTCAATAGATTCTACCTTCCTGTAACGTTTCAGCCTGATTGAACCTTGTTTTCACACAAATGAACCCAGAATGATGTGAAATTGTGCTTCGTGCAACATAATTCTGGGTGCCATTTACAAACCATAAGTGCTAATGACTCCATTCCTTTTTGTGGTTGTAGGGGCTGTTGATTGGAGTACACTAAAACAAACCTGATCTCTCTAGGACATTCAGAAGCCAAGTTATAAGCCCACAAATGTGTAACTGGACTACTTCTTTAAATTGACACCAGATCCGGTGACCTTTGGGACATGGTTTGACCCCTTATAGGAATGTGCGATCATCATGAAACATTCAGATCACTTACAACTCAATAGATTCTACCTTCTTGTAACGTTTCAGCCTGATTGGACCTTGTTTTCACACAAGTGGACCCAGAATCATGTGAAATTGTGCTTCGTGCAACATAATTCTGGGTGCCATTTAAAAACCATAAGTGCTAATGACTCCATTACTTTTTGTGATAATGGGGGCTTTTAATTGGAGTACTCTAAAACAAACCTGACCTCTCTAGGATATTCAGAAGCCAAGTTATAAGCCCACAAAGGTGTAACTGAACTACTTATTTTAAATTGACACCAGATCCGGTGACCTTTGGGACATTGTTTAACCCCCTTAGGAAAGTGCTATCATCATGAAACGTTCAGATCACTTACAACTCAATAGATTCTACCATCCTGTAACGTTTCTGCCTGATTGGACCTTGTTTTCACACAAATGAACCCAGAATGATGTGAAATTGTGCTTCGTGCAACATAATTCTGGGTGCCATTTACAAACCATAAGTGCTAATGACTCCATTCCTTTTTGTGGTTGCAGGGGCTGTTGATTGGAGTACACTAAAACAAACCTGATCTCTCTAGGACATTCAGAAGCCAAGTTATAAGCCCACAAAGGTGTAACTGAACTACTTATTTTAAATTGACACCAGGCCCGGTGACCTTTGGGACATTGTTTAACCCCCTTAGGAAAGTGCTATCATCATGAAACGTTCAGATCACTTACAACTCAATAGATTCTACCATCCTGTAACGTTTCTGCCTGATTGGACCTTGTTTTCACACAAATGAACCCAGAATGATGTGAAATTGTGCTTCGTGCAACATAATTCTGGGTGCCATTTAAAAACCATAAGTGCTAATGACTCCATTCCTTTTTGTGGTTGTAGGGGCTGTTGATTGGAGTACACTAAAACAAACCTTATCTCTCAGGGACATTCTGAAGCCAAGTTATAAGCCCACAAATGTGTAACTGGACTAATTATTTAAATTGACACCAGGTCCGGTGACCTTTGGGACATGGTTTGACCCCCTTAGGAAAGTGCTATCATCATGAAACGTTCAGATCACTTACAACTCAATAGATTCTACCTTCCTGTAACGTTTCAGCCTGATTGGACCTTGTTTTCACACAAATGAACCCAGAATGATGTGAAATTGTGCTTCGTGCAACATAATTCTGGGTGCCATTTACAAACCATAAGTGCTAATGACTCCATTCCTTTTTGTGGTTGTAGGGGCTGTTGATTGGAGTACACTAAAACAAACCTGATCTCTCTAGGACATTCAGAAGCCAAGTTATAAGCCCATAAATGTGTAACTGGACTACTACTTTAAATTGACACCAGATCCGGTGACCTTTGGGACATGGTTTGACCCCCTTAGGAAATTGCTATCATCATGAAACGTTCAGATCACTTACAACTCAATAGATTCTACCTTCTTGTAACGTTTCAGCCTGATTGGACCTTGTTTTCACACAAATGAACCCAGAATGATGTGAAATTGTGCTTCGTGCAACATAATTCTGGGTGCCATTTACAAACGATAAGTGCTAATGACTCCATTCCTTTTTGTGGTTGTAGGGGCTGTTGATTGGAGTACACTAAAACAAACCTGATCTCTCTAGGACATTCAGAAGCCAAGGTAAAAGCCCACAAATGTGTAACTGGACTACTTCTTTAAAGTGACACCAGGCCTGGTGACCTTTGGGACATGGTTTGACCTCCTATAGGAATGTGCGATCATCATGAAACGTTCAGATCACTTACAACTCAATATATTCTACCTTCTTGTAATGTTTCAGCCTGATTGGACCTTGTTTTCACACAAATGGACCCAGAATGATGTGAAATTGTGCTTCGTGCAACATAATTCTGGGTGCCATTTACAAACCATAAGTGCTAATGACTCCATTCCTTTTTGTGGTTGTAGGGGCTGTTGATTGGAGTACACTAAAACAAACCTGATCTCTCTAGGACATTCAGAAGCCAAGTTATAAGCCCACAAAGATGTAACTGGACTACTTATTTAAAGTGACACTAGGCCCGGTGACCTTTGGGACATGGTTTGACCCCCTATAGGAATGTGCGATCATCATGAAACATTCAGATCACTTACAACTCAATAGATTCTACCTTCTTGTAACGTTTCAGCCTGATTGGACCTTGTTTTCACACAAATGAACCCAGAATGATGTGAAATTGTGCTTCGTGCAACATAATTCTGGGTGCCATTTAAAAACCATAAGTGCTAATGACTCCATTCCTTTTTGTGGTTGTAGGGGCTGTTGATTGGAGTGCACTAAAACAAACCTGATCTCTCTAGGACATTCAGAAGCCAAGTTATAAGCCCACAAATGTGTAACTGGACTACTTATTTAAATTGACACCAGATCCGGTGACCTTTGGGACATGGTTTGACCCCCTTAGGAAAGTGCTATCATCATGAAACATTCAGATCACTTACAACTCAATAGATTCTACCTTCCTGTAACGTTTCAGCCTGATTGGACCTTGTTTTCACACAAATGAACCCAGAATGATGTGAAATTGTGCTTCGTGCAACATAATTCTGGGTGCCATTTAAAAACCATAAGTGCTAATGACTCCATTCCTTTTTGTGGTTGTAGGGGCTGTTGATTGGATTACATTAAAACAAACCTGATCTCTCTAGGACATTCAGAAGCCAAGTTATAAGCCCACAAATGTGTAACTGGACTACTTCTTTAAATTGACACCATATCCGGTGACCTTTGGGAAATGGTTTGACCCCCTTAGGAAAGTGCTATCATCATGAAACATTCGGATCTCTTACAACTCAATAGATTCTACCTTCCTGTAACGTTTCAGCCTGATTGGACCTTGTTCTCACACAAATGAACCCAGAATGATGTGAAATTGTGCTTCGTGCAACATAATTCTGGGTGCCATTTAAAAACCATAAGTGCTAATGACTCCATTCCTTTTTGTGGTTGTAGGGGCTGTTGATTGGAGTACACTAAAACAAACCTGATCTCTCTAGGACATTCAGAAGCCAAGTTATAAGCCCACAAATGTGTAACTGGACTACTTCTTTAAAGTGACACCAGGCCTGGTGACATTTGGGACATGGTTTGACCCCCTATAGGAATGTGCGATGATCATGAAACATTCAGATCACTTACAACTCAATAGATTCTACCTTCTTGTAACGTTTCAGCCTGATTGGACCTTGTTTTCACACAAATGAACCCAGAATGATGTGAAATTGTGCTTCGTGCACCATAATTCTGGGTGCCATTTACAAACCATAAGTGCTAATGACTCCATTCCTTTTTGTGGTTGTAGGGGCTGTTGATTGGAGTACACTAAAACAAACCTGACCTCTCTAGGATATTCAGAAGCCAAGTTATAAGCCCACAAAGGTGTAACTGGACTACTTCTTTAAATTGACACCAGATCCGGTGACCTATGGGACATGGTTTGACCCCCTTAGGAAAGTGCTATCATCATGAAACGTTCGGATCACTTACAACTCAATAGATTCTACCTTCCTGTAACGTTTCTGCCTGATTGGACCTTGTTTTCACACAAATGAACCCAGAATGATGTGAAATTGTGCTTCGTGCAACATAATTCTGGGTGCCATTTAAAAACCATAAGTGCTAATGACTCCATTCCTTTTTGTGGTTGTAGGGGTTGTTGATTGGAGTACACTAAAACAAACCTTATCTCTCAAGGACATTCAGAAGCCAAGTTATAAGCCCACAAATGTGTAACTGGACTACTTCTTTAAATTGACACCAGATCCGGTGACCTTTGGGACATGGTTTGACCCCCTTAGGAAAGTGCTATCATCATGAAACGTTCAGATCACTTACAACTCAATAGATTCTACCTTCCTGTAACGTTTCAGCCTGATTGAACCTTGTTTTCACACAAATGAACCCAGAATGATGTGAAATTGTGCTTCGTGCAACATAATTCTGGGTGCCATTTACAAACCATAAGTGCTAATGACTCCATTCCTTTTTGTGGTTGCATGGGCTGTTGATTGGAGTACACTAAAACAAACCTGATCTCTCTAGGACATTCAGAAGCCAAGTTATAAGCCCACAAAGGTGTAACTGAACTACTTATTTTAAATTGACACCAGGCCCGGTGACCTTTGGGATATTGTTTAACCCCCTTAGGAAAGTGCTATCATCATGAAACGTTCAGATCACTTACAACTCAATAGATTCTACCTTCCTGTAACGTTTCTGCCTGATTGGACCTTGTTTTCACACAAATGAACCCAGAATGATGTGAAATTGTGCTTCGTGCAACATAATTCTGGGTGCCATTTACAAACCATAAGCGCTAATGACTCCATTCCTTTTTGTGGTTGTAGGGGCTGTTGATTGGAGTACACTAAAACAAACCTGACCTCTCTAGGATATTCAGAAGCCAAGTTATAAGCCCACAAAGGTGTAACTGGACTACTTCTTTAAATTGACACCAGATCCGGTGACCTATGGGACATGGTTTGACCCCCCTTAGGAAAGTGCTATCATCATGAAACGTTCGGATCACTTACAACTCAATAGATTCTACCTTCCTGTAACGTTTCTGCCTGATTGGACCTTGTTTTCACACAAATGAACCCAGAATGATGTGAAATTGTGCTTCGTGCAACATAATTCTGGGTGCCATTTAAAAACCATAAGTGCTAATGACTCCATTCCTTTTTGTGGTTGTAGGGGTTGTTGATTGGAGTACACTAAAACAAACCTTATCTCTCAAGGACATTCAGAAGCCAAGTTATAAGCCCACAAATGTGTAACTGGACTACTTCTTTAAATTGACACCAGATCCGGTGACCTTTGGGACATGGTTTGACCCCCTTAGGAAAGTGCTATCATCATGAAACGTTCAGATCACTTACATCTCAATAGATTCTACCTTCCTGTAACGTTTCAGCCTGATTGAACCTTGTTTTCACACAAATGAACCCAGAATGATGTGAAATTGTGCTTCGTGCAACATAATTCTGGGTGCCATTTACAAACCATAAGTGCTAATGACTCCATTCCTTTTTGTGGTTGCAGGGGCTGTTGATTGGAGTACACTAAAACAAACCTGATCTCTCTAGGACATTCAGAAGCCAAGTTATAAGCCCACAAAGGTGTAACTGAACTACTTATTTTAAATTGACACCAGGCCCGGTGACCTTTGGGACATTGTTTAACCCCCTTAGGAAAGTGCTATCATCATGAAACGTTCAGATCACTTACAACTCAATAGATTCTACCTTCCTGTAACGTTTCTGCCTGATTGGACCTTGTTTTCACACAAATGAACCCAGAATGATGTGAAATTGTGCTTCGTGCAACATAATTCTGGGTGCCATTTAAAAACCATAAGTGCTAATGACTCCATTCCTTTTTGTGGTTGTAGGGGCTGTTGATTGGAGTACACTAAAACAAACCTTATCTCTCAGGGACATTCTGAAGCCAAGTTATAAGCCCACAAATGTGTAACTGGACTAATTCTTTAAATTGACACCAGATCCGGTGACCTTTGGGACATGGTTTGACCCCCTTAGGAAAGTGCTATCATCATGAAACGTTCAGATCACTTACAACTCAATAGATTCTACCTTCCTGTAACGTTTCAGCCTGATTGAACCTTGTTTTCACACAAATGAACCCAGAATGATGTGAAATTGTGCTTCGTGCAACATAATTCTGGGTGCCATTTACAAACCATAAGTGCTAATGACTCCATTCCTTTTTGTGGTTGTAGGGGCTGTTGATTGGAGTACACTAAAACAAACCTGATCTCTCTAGGACATTCAGAAGACAAGTTATAAGCCCACAAATGTGTAACTGGACTACTACTTTAAATTGACACCAGATCCGGTGACCTTTGGGACATGGTTTGACCCCCTTAGGAAATTGCTATCATCATGAAACGTTCAGATCACTTACAACTCAATAGATTCTACCTTCTTGTAACGTTTCAGCCTGATTGGACCTTGTTTTCACACAAATGAACCCAGAATGATGTGAAATTGTGCTTCGTGCAACATAATTCTGGGTGCCATTTACAAACCATAAGTGCTAATGACTCCATTCCTTTTTGTGGTTGTAGGGGCTGTTGATTGGAGTACACTAAAACAAACCTGATCTCTCTAGGACATTCAGAAGCCAAGTTAAAAGCCCACAAATGTGTAACTGGACTACTTCTTTAAAGTGACACCAGGCCTGGTGACCTTTGGGACATGGTTTGACCCCTATAGGAATGTGCGATCATCATGAAACATTCAGATCACTTACAACTCAATAGATTCTACCTTCTTGTAACGTTTCAGCCTGATTGGACCTTGTTTTCACACAAATGAACCCAGAATGATGTGAAATTGTGCTTCGTGCAACATAATTCTGGGTGCCATTTAAAAACCATAAGTGCTAATGACTCCATTCCTTTTTGTGGTTGTAGGGGCTGTTGATTGGAGTGCACTAAAACAAACCTGCTCTCTCTAGGACATTCAGAAGCCAAGTTATAAGCCCACAAATGTGTAACTGGACTACTTCTTTAAATTGACACCAGATCCGGTGACCTTTGGGACATGGTTTGACCCCCTTAGGAAAGTGCTATCATCATGAAACATTCAGATCACTTACAACTCAATAGATTCTACCTTCCTGTAACGTTTCAGCCTGATTGGACCTTGTTTTCACACAAATGAACCCAGAATGATGTGAAATTGTGCTTCGTGCAACATAATTCTGGGTGCCATTTAAAAACCATAACTGCTAATGACTCCATTCCTTTTTGTGGTTGTAGGGGCTGTTGATTGGATTACATTAAAACAAACCTGATCTCTCTAGGACATTCAGAAGCCAAGTTATAAGCCCACAAATGTGTAACTGGACTACTTCTTTAAATTGACACCATATCCGGTGACCTTTGGGAAATGGTTTGACCCCT
Organism: Nothobranchius furzeri; assembly: GCF_043380555.1. Taxonomy (NCBI): domain Eukaryota; kingdom Metazoa; phylum Chordata; class Actinopteri; order Cyprinodontiformes; family Nothobranchiidae; genus Nothobranchius; species Nothobranchius furzeri. The sequence goes on from NC_091755.1 coordinate 63,579,597, forward strand.
TATAGGAATGTGCGATCATCATGAAACATTCAGATGACTTACAACTCAATAGATTCTACCTTCTTGTAACGTTTCAGCCTGATTGGACCTTGTTTTCACACAAATGGACCCAGAATGATGTGAAATTATGCTTCGTGCAACATAATTCTGGGTGCCATTTACAAACCATAAGTGCTAATGACTCCATTCCTTTTTGTGGTTGTAGGGGCTGTTGATTGGAGTACACTAAAACAAGCCTGACCTCTCTAGGATATTCAGAAGCCAAGTTATAAGCCCACAAAGGTGTAACTGGACTACTTCTTTAAATTGACACCAGATCCGGTGACCTTTGGGACATGGTTTGACCCCCTTAGGAAAGTGCTATCATCATGAAACGTTCAGATCACTTACAACTCAATAGATTCTACCTTCCTGTAACGTTTCTGCCTGATTGGACCTTGTTTTCACACAAATGAACCCAGAATGATGTGAAATTCTGCTTCGTGCAACATAATTCTGGGTGCCATTTAAAAACCATAAGTGCTAATGACTCCATTCCTTTTTGTGGTTGTAGGGGCTGTTGATTGGAGTACACTAAAACAAACCTTATCTCTCAAGGACATTCAGAAGCCAAGTTATAAGCCCACAAATGTGTAACTGGACTACTTCTTTAAATTTACACCAGATCCGGTGACCTTTGGGACATGGTTTGACCCCCTTAGGAAAGTGCTATCATCATGAAACGTTCGGATCTCTTACATCTCAATAGATTCTACCTTCCTGTAACGTTTCAGCCTGATTGGACCTTGTTCTCACACAAATGAACCCAGAATGATGTGAAATTGTGCTTCGTGCAACATAATTCTGGGTGCCATTTAAAAACCATAAGTGCTAATGACTCCATTCCTTTTTGTGGTTGTAGGGGCTGTTGATTGGAGTACACTAAAACAAACCTGATCTCTCTAGGACATTCAGAAGCCAAGTTATAAGCCCACAAATGTGTAACTGGACTACTTCTTTAAAGTGACACCAGGCCTGGTGACATTTGGGACATGGTTTGACCCCCTATAGGAATGTGCGATGATCATGAAACATTCAGATCACTTACAACTCAATAGATTCTACCTTCTTGTAACGTTTCAGCCTGATTGGACCTTGTTTTCACACAAATGGACCCAGAATGATGTGAAATTATGCTTCGTGCAACATAATTCTGGGTGCCATTTACAAACCATAAGTGCTAATGACTCCATTCCTTTTTGTGGTTGTAGGGGCTGTTGATTGGAGTACACTAAAACAAACCTGACCTCTCTAGGATATTCAGAAGCCAAATTATAAGCCCACAAAGGTGTAACTGGAATACTTCTTTAAATTGACACCAGATCCGGTGACCTATGGGACATGGTTTGACCCCCTTAGGAAAGTGCTATCATCATGAAACGTTCGGATCACTTACAACTCAATAGATTCTACCTTCCTGTAACGTTTCAGCCTGATTGGACCTTGTTTTCACACAAATGAACCCAGAATGATGTGAAATTGTGCTTCGTGCAACATAATTCTGGGTGCCATTTAAAAACCATAAGTGCTAATGACTCCATTCCTTTTTGTGGTTGTAGGGGCTGTTGATTGGAGTACACTAAAACAAACATTATCTCTCAAGGACATTCAGAAGCCAAGTTATAACTCCACAAATGTGTAAATGGACTACTTCTTTAAATTTACACCAGATCCGGTGACCTTTGGAACATGGTTTGACCCCCTTAGGAAAGTGCTATCATCATGAAACGTTCGGATCACTTACAACTCAATACATTCTACCTTCCTGTAACGTTTCAGCCTGATTGGACCTTGTTCTCACACAAATGAACCCAGAATGATGTGAAATTGTGCTTCGTGCAACATAATTCTGGGTGCCATTTAAAAACCATAAGTGCTAATGACTCCATTGCTTTTTGTGGTTGTAGGGGCTGTTGATTGGAGTACACTAAAACAAACCTGATCTCTCTAGGACATTCAGAAGCCAAGTTATAAGCCCACAAATGTGTAACTGGACTACTTCTTTAAATTGACACCAGATCCCGTGACCTTTGGGACATGGTTTGACCCCTTATAGGAATGTGCGATCATCATGAAACATTCAGATCACTTACAACTCAATAGATTCTACCTTCTTGTAACGTTTCAGCCTGATTGGACCTTGTTTTCACACAAGTGGACCCAGAATGATGTGAAATTATGCTTCGTGCAACATAATTCTGGGTGCCATTTACAAACCATAAGTGCTAATGACTCCATTCCTTTTTGTGGTTGTAGGGGCTGTTGATTGGAGTAGACTAAAACAAACCTGATCTCTCTAGGACATTCAGAAGCCAAGTTATAAGCCCACAAATGTGTAACTGGACTACTTCTTTAAAGTGACACCAGATCCGGTGACCTTTGGGACATGGTTTGACCCCCTTAGGAAAGTGCTATCATCATGAAACGTTCAGATCACTTACAACTAAATAGATTCTACCTTCCTGTAACGTTTCTGCCTGATTGGACCTTGTTTTCACACAAATGAACCCAGAATGATGTGAAATTGTGCTTCGTGCAACATAATTCTGGGTGCCATTTAAAAACCATAAGTGCTAATGACTCAATTCCTTTTTGTGGTTGTAGGGGCTGTTGATTGGAGTACACTAAAACAAACCTTATATCTCAAGGACATTCAGAAGCCAAGTTATAAGCCCACAAATGTGTAACTGGACTACTTCTTTAAATTGACACCAGATCCGGTGACCTTTGGGACATGGTTTGACCCCCTTAGGAAAGTGCTATCCTCATGAAACGTTCAGATGACTTACAACTCAATAGATTCTACCTTCCTGTAACGTTTCAGCCTGATTGAACCTTGTTTTCACACAAATGAACCCAGAATGATGTGAAATTGTGCTTCGTGCAACATAATTCTGGGTGCCATTTACAAACCATAAGTGCTAATGACTCCATTCCTTTTTGTGGTTGTAGGGGCTATTGATTGGAGTACACTAAAACAAACCTGATCTCTCTAGGACATTCAGAAGCCAAGTTATAAGCCCACAAATGTGTAACTGGACTACTTCTTTAAATTGACACCAGATCCGTTGACCTTTGGGACATGGTTTGACCCCCTTAGGAAATTGCTATCATCATGAAACGTTCAGATCACTTACAACTCAATAGATTCTACCTTCTTGTAACGTTTCAGCCTGATTGGACCTTGTTTTCACACAAATGGATCCAGAATGATGTGAAATTGTGCTTCGTGCAACATAATTCTGGGTGCCATTTACAAACCATAAGTGCTAATGACTCCATTCCTTTTTGTGGTTGTAGGGGCTGTTGATTGGAGTGCACTAAAACAAACCTGATCTCTCTAGGACATTCAGAAGCCAATTTATAAGCCCACAAATGTGTAACTGGACTACTTTAAATTGACACCAGATCCGGTGACCTTTGGGACATGGTTTGACCCCCTTAGGAAAGTGGTATCATCATGAAACATTCAGATCACTTACAACTCAATAGATTCTACCTTCCTGTAACGTTTCAGCCTGATTGGACCTTGTTTTCACACAAATGAACCCAGAATTATGTGAAATTGTGCTTCGTGCAACATAATTCTGGGTGCCATTTAAAAACCATAAGTGCTAATGACTCCATTCCTTTTTGTGGTTGTAGGGGCTGTTGATTGGAGTACACTAAAACAAACCTGATCTCTCTAGGACATTCAGAAGCCAAGTTATAAGCCCACAAATGTGTAACTTGACTACTTCTTTAAATTGACACCAGATCCAGTGACCTTTGGGACATGGTTTGACCCCTTATAGGAATGTGCGATCATCATGAAACATTCAGATCACTTACAACTCAATAGATTCTACCTTCTTGTAACGTTTCAGCCTGATTGGACCTTGTTTTCACACAAATGGACCCAGAATGATGTGAAATTATGCTTCGTGCAACATAATTCTGGGTGCCATTTACAAACCATAAGTGCTAATGACTCCATTCCTTTTTGTGGTTGTAGGGGCTGTTGATTGGAGTACACTAAAACAAACCTGACCTCTCTAGGATATTCAGAAGCCAAGTTATAAGCCCACAAATGTGTAACTGGACTACTTCTTTAAATTGACACCAGATCCGTTGACCTTTGGGACATGGTTTGACCCCCTTAGGAAAGTGCTATCATCAAGAAACATTCAGATCACTTACAACTCAATAGATTCTACCTTCTTGTAACGTTTCAGCCTGATTGGACCTTGTTTTCACACAAGTGGACCCAGAATGATGTGAAATTATGCTTCGTGCAACATAATTCTGGGTGCCATTTACAAACCATAAGTGCTAATGACTCCATTCCTTTTTGTGGTTGTAGGGGCTGTTGATTGGAGTACATTAAAACAAACCTGATCTCTCTAGGACATTCAGAAGCCAAGTTATAAGCCCACAAAGGTGTAACTGGACTACTTCTTTAAAGTGACACCAGGCCCGGTGACCTTTGGGACATGGTTTGACCCCCTATAGGAATGTGCGATCATCATGAAATGTTCAGATCACTTACAACTCAATAGATTCTACCTTCTTCTAACGTTTCAGCCTGATTGGACCTTGTTTTCACACAAATGAACCCAGAATGATGTGAAATTGTGCTTCGTGCAACATAATTCTGGGTGCCATTTAAAAACCATAAGTGCTAATGACTCCATTCCTTTTTGTGGTTGTAGGGGCTGTTGATTGGAGTACACTAAAACAAACCTTATCTCTCTAGGACATTCAGAAGCCAAGTTATAAGCCCAAAAATGTGTAACTGGACTACTTCTTTAAAGTGACACCAGGCCTGGTGACCTTTGGGACATGGTTTTACCCCCTATAGGAATGTGCGATCATCATGAAATGTTCAGATCACTTACAACTTAATAGATTCTACCTTCTTGTAACGTTTCAGCCTGATTGGACCTTGTTTTCACACAAATGGACCCAGAATGATGTGAAACTGTGCTTCGTGCAACATAATTTTGGGTGCCATTTAAAAGCCATAAGTGCTAATGACTCCATTCCTTTTTGTGATAATGGGGGCTGTTAATTGGAGTACTCTAAAACAAACCTGACCTCTCTAGGATATTCAGAAGCCAAGTTATAAGCCCACAAAGGTGTAACTGGACTACTTCTTTTAAATTGACACCAGATCCGGTCACCTTTGGGACATTGTTTAACCCCCTTAGGAAAGTGCTATCATCATGAAACGTTCAGATCACTTACAACTCAATAGATTCTACCTTCCTGTAACGTTTCTGCCTGATTGGACCTTGTTTTCACACAAATGAACCCAGAATGATGTGAAATTGTGCTTCGTGCAACATAATTCTGGGTGCCATTTAAAAACCATAAGTGCTAATGACTCAATTCCTTTTTGTGGTTGTAGGGGCTGTTGATTGGAGTACACTAAAACAAACCTTATATCTCAAGGACATTCAGAAGCCAAGTTATAAGCCCACAAATGTGTAACTGGACTACTTCTTTAAATTGACACCAGATCCGGTGACCTTTGGGACATGGTTTGACCCCCTTAGGAAAGTGCTATCCTCATGAAACGTTCAGATGACTTACAACTCAATAGATTCTACCTTCCTGTAACGTTTCAGCCTGATTGAACCTTGTTTTCACACAAATGAACCCAGAATGATGTGAAATTGTGCTTCGTGCAACATAATTCTGGGTGCCATTTACAAACCATAAGTGCTAATGACTCCATTCCTTTTTGTGGTTGTAGGGGCTATTGATTGGAGTACACTAAAACAAACCTGATCTCTCTAGGACATTCAGAAGCCAAGTTATAAGCCCACAAATGTGTAACTGGACTACTTCTTTAAATTGACACCAGATCCGTTGACCTTTGGGACATGGTTTGACCCCCTTAGGAAATTGCTATCATCATGAAACGTTCAGATCACTTACAACTCAATAGATTCTACCTTCTTGTAACGTTTCAGCCTGATTGGACCTTGTTTTCACACAAATGGATCCAAAATGATGTGAAATTGTGCTTCGTGCAACATAATTCTGGGTGCCATTTACAAACCATAAGTGCTAATGACTCCATTCCTTTGTGTGGTTGTAGGGGCTGTTGATTGGAGTACACTAAAACAAACCTGATCTCTCTAGGACATTCAGAAGCCAAGTTATAAGCCCACAAATGTGTAACTGGACTACTTTAAATTGACACCAGATCCGGTGACCTTTGGGACATGGTTTGACCCCCTTAGGAAAGTGCTATCATCATGAAACATTCAGATCACTTACAACTCAATAGATTCTACCTTCCTGTAACGTTTCAGCCTGATTGGACCTTGTTTTCACACAAATGAACCCAGAATGATGTGAAATTGTGCTTCGTGCAACATAATTCTGGGTGCCATTTAAAAACCATAAGTGCTAATGACTCCATTCCTTTTTGTGGTTGTAGGGGCTGTTGATTGGAGTACACTAAAACAAACCTGATCTCTCTAGGACATTCAGAAGCCAAGTTATAAGCCCACAAATGTGTAACTTGACTACTTCTTTAAATTGACACCAGATCCAGTGACCTTTGGGACATGGTTTGACCCCTTATAGGAATGTGCGATCATCATGAAACATTCAGATCACTTACAACTCAATAGATTCTACCTTCTTGTAACGTTTCAGCCTGATTGGACCTTGTTTTCACACAAATGGACCCAGAATGATGTGAAATTATGCTTCGTGCAACATAATTCTGGGTGCCATTTACAAACCATAAGTGCTAATGACTCCATTCCTTTTTGTGGTTGTAGGGGCTGTTGATTGGAGTACACTAAAACAAACCTGACCTCTCTAGGATATTCAGAAGCCAAGTTATAAGCCCACAAATGTGTAACTGGACTACTTCTTTAAATTGACACCAGATCCGTTGACCTTTGGGACATGGTTTGACCCCCTTAGGAAAGTGCTATCATCAAGAAACATTCAGATCACTTACAACTCAATATATTCTACCTTCTTGTAACGTTTCAGCCTGATTGGACCTTGTTTTCACACAAGTGGACCCAGAATGATGTGAAATTATGCTTCGTGCAACATAATTCTGGGTGCCATTTACAAACCATAAGTGCTAATGACTCCATTCCTTTTTGTGGTTGTAGGGGCTGTTGATTGGAGTAGACTAAAACAAACCTGATCTCTCTAGGACATTCAGAAGCCAAGTTATAAGCCCACAAATGTGTAACTGGACTACTTCTTTAAAGTGACACCAGGCCTGGTGACATTTGGGACATGGTTTGACCCCCTATAGGAATGTGCGATGATCATGAAACGTTCAGATCACTTACAACTCAATAGATTCTACCTTCTTGTAACGTTTCAGCCTGATTGGACCTTGTTTTCACACAAATGGACCCAGAATGATGTGAAATTGTGCTTCGTGCAACATAATTCTGGGTGCCATTTACAAACCATAAGTGCTAATGACTCCATTCCTTTTTGTGATAATGGGGGCTGTTAATTGGAGTACTCTAAAACAAACCTGACCTCTCTAGGATATTCAGAAGCCAAGTTATAAGCCCACAAAGGTGTAACTGGACTACTTCTTTTAAATTGACACCAGATCCGGTGACCTTTGGGACATTGTTTAACCCCCTTAGGAAGGTGCTATCATCATGAAACGTTCAGATCACTTACAACTCAATAGATTCTACCTTCCTGTAACGTTTCTGCCTGATTGAACCTTGTTTTCACACAAATGAACCCAGAATGATGTGAAATTGTGCTTCGTGCAACATAATTCTGGGTGCCATTTAAAAACCATAAGTGCTAATGACTCCATTCCTTTTTGTGGTTGTAGGGGCTGTTGATTGGAATACACTAAAACAAACCTTATCTCTCAAGGACATTCAGAAGCCAAGTTATAAGCCCACAAATGTGTAACTGGACTACTTCTTTAAATTGACACCAGATCCGGTGACCTTTGGGACATGGTTTGACCCCCTTAGGAAAGTGCTATCCTCATGAAACGTTCAGATCACTTACAACTCAATAGATTCTACCTTCCTGTAACGTTTCAGCCTGATTGAACCTTGTTTTCACACAAATGAACCCAGAATGATGTGAAATTGTGCTTCGTGCAACATAATTCTGGGTGCCATTTACAAACCATAAGTGCTAATGACTCCATTCCTTTTTGTGGTTGTAGGGGCTGTTGATTGGAGTACACTAAAACAAACCTGATCTCTCTAGGACATTCAGAAGCCAAGTTATAAGCCCACAAATGTGTAACTGGACTACTTCTTTAAATTGACACCAGATCCGTTGACCTTTGGGACATGGTTTGACCCCCTTAGGAAATTGCTATCATCATAAAACGTTCAGATCACTTACAACTCAATAGATTCTACCTTCTTGTAACGTTTCAGCCTGATTGGACCTTGTTTTCACACAAATGGACCCAGAATGATGTGAAATTGTGCTTCGTGCAACATAATTCTGGGTGCCATTTACAAACCATAAGTGCTAATGACTCCATTCCTTTTTGTGGTTGTAGGGGCTGTTGATTGGAGTACACTAAAACAAACCTGATCTCTCTAGGACATTCAGAAGCCAAGTTATAAGCCCACAAATGTGTAACTGGACTACTTCTTTAAATTGACACCAGATCCGGTGACCTTTGGGACATGGTTTGACCCCTTATAGGAATGTGCGATCATCATGAAACATTCAGATCACTTACAACTCAATAGATTCTACCTTCTTGTAACGTTTCAGCCTGATTGGACCTTGTTTTCACACAAGTGGACCCAGAATGATGTGAAATTGTGCTTCGTGCAACATAATTCTGGGTGCCATTTACAAACCATAAGTGCTAATGACTCCATTCCTTTTTGTGGTTGTAGGGGCTGTTGATTGGAGTAGACTAAAACAAACCTGATCTCTCTAGGACATTCAGAAGCCAAGTTATAAGCCCACAAATGTGTAACTGGACTACTTCTTTAAAGTGACACCAGGCCTGGTGACATTTGGGACATGGTTTGACCCCCTATAGGAATGTGCGATGATCATGAAACGTTCAGATCACTTACAACTCAATAGATTCTACCTTCTTGTAACGTTTCAGCCTGATTGGACCTTGTTTTCACACAAATGGACCCAGAATGATGTGAAATTGTGCTTCGTGCAACATAATTCTGGGTGCCATTTACAAACCATAAGTGCTAATGACTCCATTCCTTTTTGTGATAATAGGGGCTGTTAATTGGAGTACTCTAAAACAAACCTGACCTCTCTAGGATATTCAGAAGCCAAGTTATAAGCCCACAAAGGTGTAACTGGACTACTTCTTTTAAATTGACACCAGATCCGGTGACCTTTGGGATATTGTTTAACCCCCTTAGGAAGGTGCTATCATCATGAAATGTTCAGATAACTTACAACTCAATAGATTCTACCTTCCTGTAACGTTTCTGCCTGATTGAACCTTGTTTTCACACAAATGAACCCAGAATGATGTGAAATTGTGCTTCGTGCAACATAATTCTGGGTGCCATTTAAAAACCATAAGTGCTAATGACTCCATTCCTTTTTGGGGTCGTAGGGGCTGTTGATTGGAATACACTAAAACAAACCTTATCTCTCAAGGTCATTCAGAAGCCAAGTTATAAGCCCACAGATGTGTAACTGGACTACTTCTTTAAATTGACACCAGATCCGGTGACCTTTGGGACATGGTTTGACCCCCTTAGGAAAGTGCTATCCTCATGAAACGTTCAGATAACTTACAACTCAATAGATTCTACCTTCCTGTAACGTTTCTGCCTGATTGAACCTTGTTTTCACACAAATGAACCCAGAATTATGTGAAATTGTGCTTCGTGCAACATAATTCTGGGTGCCATTTAAAAACCATAAGTGCTAATGACTCCATTCCTTTTTGTGGTTGTAGGGGCTGTTGATTGGAGTACACTAAAACAAACCTGATCTCTCTAGGACATTCAGAAGCCAAGTTATAAGCCCACAAATGTGTAACTGGACTACTTCTTTAAATTGACACCAGATCCGGTGACCTTTGGGACATGGTTTGACCCCTTATAGGAATGTGCGATCATCATGAAACATTCAGATCACTTACAACTCAATAGATTCTACCTTCTTGTAACGTTTCAGCCTGATTGGACCTTGTTTTCACACAAATGGACCCAGAATGATGTGAAATTGTGCTTCGTGCAAGATAATTCTGGGTGCCATTTAAAAACCATAAGTGCTAATGACTCCATTCCTTTTTGTGGTTGTAGGGGCTGTTGATTGGAGTACACTAAAACAAACCTTATCTCTCAAGGACATTCAGAAGCCAAGTTATAATCCCTCAAATGTGTAACTGGACTACTTCTTTAAATTTACACCAGATCCGGTGACCTTTGGGACATGGTTTGACCCCCTTAGGAAAGTGCTATCATCATGAAACATTCGGATCACTTACAACTCAATAGATTCTACCTTCCTGTAACGTTTCAGCCTGATTGGACCTTGTTCTCACACAAATGGACCCAAAATGATGTGAAATTGTGCTTCGTGCAACATAATTCGGGGTGCCATTTACAAACCATAAGTGCTAATGACTCCATTCCTTTTTGTGGTTGTAGGGGCTGTTGATTGGAGTAGACTAAAACAAACCTGATCTCTCTAGGACATTCAGAAGCCAAGTTATAAGCCCACAAATGTGTAACTGGACTACTTCTTTAAAGTGACACCAGGCCTGGTGACATTTGGGACATGGTTTGACCCCCTATAGGAATGTGCGATGATAATGAAACATTCAGATCACTTACAACTCAATAGATTCTACCTTCTTGTAACGTTTCAGCCTGATTGGACCTTGTTTTCACACAAATGGACCCAGAATGATGTGAAATTGTGCTTCGTGCAACATAATTCTGGGTGCCATTTACAAACCATAAGTGCTAATGACTCCATTCCTTTTTGTGATAATGGGGGCTGTTAATTGGAGTACTCTAAAACAAACCTGACCTCTCTAGGATATTCAGAAGCCAAGTTATAAGCCCACAAAGGTGTAACTGGACTACTTCTTTTAAATTGACACCAGATCCGGTGACCTTTGGGACAGTGTTTAACCCCCTTAGGAAGGTGCTATCATCATGAAACGTTCAGATAACTTACAACTCAATAGATTCTACCTTCCTGTAACGTTTCTGCCTGATTGAACCTTGTTTTCACACAAATGAACCCAGAATGATGTGAAATTGTGCTTCGTGCAACATAATTCTGGGTGCCATTTAAAAACCATAAGTGCTAATGACTCCATTCCTTTTTGTGGTTGTAGGGGCTGTTGATTGGAATACACTAAAACAAACCTTATCTCTCAAGGACATTCAGAAGCCAAGTTATAAGCCCACAGATGTGTAACTGGACTACTTCTTTAAATTGACACCAGATCCGGTGACCTTTGGGACATGGTTTGACCCCCTTAGGAAAGTGCTATCCTCATGAAACGTTCAGATAACTTACAACTCAATAGATTCTACCTTCCTGTAACGTTTCTGCCTGATTGAACCTTGTTTTCACACAAATGAACCCAGAATTATGTGAAATTGTGCTTCGTGCAACATAATTCTGGGTGCCATTTAAAAACCATAAGTGCTAATGACTCCATTCCTTTTTGTGGTTGTAGGGGCTGTTGATTGGAGTACACTAAAACAAACCTGATCTCTCTAGGACATTCAGAAGCCAAGTTATAAGCCCACAAATGTGTAACTGGACTACTTCTTTAAATTGACACCAGATCCGGTGACCTTTGGGACATGGTTTGACCCCTTATAGGAATGTGCGATCATCATGAAACATTCAGATCACTTACAACTCAATAGATTCTACCTTCTTGTAACGTTTCAGCCTGATTGGACCTTGTTTTCACACAAATGGACCCAGAATGATGTGAAATTGTGCTTCGTGCAACATAATTCTGGGTGCCATTTAAAAACCATAAGTGCTAATGACTCCATTCCTTTTTGTGGTTGTAGGGGCTGTTGATTGGAGTACACTAAAACAAACCTTATCTCTCAAGGACATTCAGAAGCCAAGTTATAATCCCTCAAATGTGTAACTGGACTACTTCTTTAAATTTACACCAGATCCGGTGACCTTTGGGACATGGTTTGACCCCCTTAGGAAAGTGCTATCATCATGAAACATTCGGATCACTTACAACTCAATAGATTCTACCTTCCTGTAACGTTTCAGCCTGATTGGACCTTGTTCTCACACAAATGGACCCAGAATGATGTGAAATTGTGCTTCGTGCAACATAATTCGGAGTGCCATTTACAAACCATAAGTGCTAATGACTCCATTCCTTTTTGTGGTTGTAGGGGCTGTTGATTGGAGTAGACTAAAACAAACCTGATCTCTCTAGGACATTCAGAAGCCAAGTTATAAGCCCACAAATGTGTAACTGGACTACTTCTTTAAAGTGACACCAGGCCTGGTGACATTTGGGACATGGTTTGACCCCCTATAGGAATGTGCGATGATAATGAAACGTTCAGATCACTTACAACTCAATAGATTCTACCTTCTTGTAACGTTTCAGCCTGATTGGACCTTGTTTTCACACAAATGGACCCAGAATGATGTGAAATTGTGCTTCGTGCAACATAATTCTGGGTGCCATTTAAAAACCATAAGTGCTAATGACTCCATTCCTTTTTGTGGATGTAGGGGCTGTTGATTGGAGTACACTAAAACAAACCTGACCTCTCTAGGACATTCAGAAGCCAAGTTATAAGCCCACAAGTGTGTAACTGGACTACTTCTTTAAAGTGACACCAGGCCCGGTGACCTTTGGGACATGGTTTGATCCCCTATAGGAATGTGCGATCATCATGAAACGTTCAGATCACTTACAACTCAATAGATTCTACCTTCCTGTAATGTTTCAGCCTGATTGGACCTTGTTTTCACACAAATGAACCCAGAATGATGTGAAATTGTGCTTCGTGCAACATAATTCTGGGTGCCATTTAAGAACCATAAGTGCTAATGACTCCATTCCTTTTTGTGGTTGTAGGGGCTGTTAATTGGAGTACTCTAAAACAAACCTGACCTCTCTAGGATATTCAGAAGCCAAGTTATAAGCCCACAAAGGTGTAACTGGACTACTTCTTTAAAGTTACTTTAGGACCGGTGACCTTTGGGATACGGTTTGACCCCCTATAGGAATGTGTGATCATCATGAAACGTTCAGATCACTTACAACTCAATAGATTCTACCTTCCTGTAACGTCTCAGCCTGATTGGACCTTGTTTTCACACAAATGAACCCAGAATGATGTGAAATTTTGCTTCGTGCAACATAATTCTGGGTGCCATTTACAAACCATAAGTGCTAATGACTCCATTCCTTTTTGTGATTGTAGGGGCTGTTGATTGGAGTACACTAAAACAAACCTGATCTCTCTAGGACATTCAGAAGCCAAGTTATAAGCCCACAAATGTGTAACTGGACTACTTCTTTAAAGTGACAACAGGCCCGGTGACCTTTGGGACATGGTTTGACCCCCTTAGGAAAGTGCTATCATCATGAAACGTTCGGATCACTTACAACTCAATAGATTCTACCTTCATGTAACGTTTCAGCCTGATTGGACCTTGTTCTCACACAAATGAACCCAGAATGATGTGAAATTGTGCTTCGTGCAACATAATTCTGGGTGCCATTTAAAAACCATAAGTGCTAATGACTCTATTCCTTTTTGTGGTTGTAGGGGCTGTTGATTGGAGTACACTAAAACTAACCTGATCTCTCTAGGACATTCAGAAGCCAAGTTATAAGCCCACAAATGTGTAACTGGACTACTTCTTTAAATTGACACCAGATCCGGTGACCTTTGGGACATGCTTTGACCCCTTATAGGAATGTGCGATCATCATGAAACATTCAGATCACTTACAACTCAATAGATTCTACCTTCTTGTAACGTTTCAGCCTGATTGGACCTTGTTTTCACACAAGTGGACCCAGAATGATGTGAAATTATGCTTCGTGCAACATAATTCTGGGTGCCATTTACAAACCATAAGTGCTAATGACTCCATTCCTTTTTGTGGTTGTAGGGGCTGTTGATTGGAGTAGACTAAAACAAACCTGATCTCTCTAGGACATTCAGAAGCCAAGTTATAAGCCCACAAATGTGTAACTGGACTACTTCTTTAAAGTGACACCAGGCCTGGTGACATTTGGGACATGGTTTGACCCCCTATAGGAATGTGCGATGATCATGAAACGTTCAGATCACTTACAACTCAATAGATTCTACCTTCTTGTAACGTTTAAGCCTGATTGGACCTTGTTTTCACACAAATGGACCCAGAATGATGTGAAATTGTGCTTCGTGCAACATAATTCTGGGTGCCATTTAAAAACCATAAGTGCTAATGACTCTATTCCTTTTTGTGGTTGTAGGGGCTGTTGATTGGAGTACACTAAAACAAACCTGATCTCTCTAGGACATTCAGAAGCCAAGTTATAAGCCCACAAATGTGTAACTGGACTTCTTCTTTAAAGGAGACATAACATGCTTTTAAGTTATTCCTTTTTACATCTAAATCCTTCAGTTGGGGGTCTAAAAACAGTGGAACTGCAGTTCTTTGGTCTGATTTCCTCATTATTGTTGCTCTACAGACCCTCATCTACCCCTGTTCTGAGGAGAGTCTTGAGAACGAGCCGTTTTGGGTACTGTCTCTTTAAACTGGAGGAGGAGCTGTAAACTCCGCCCCCCCCCTCCATAGTGCAGACCTGTACTCTCCTCCCCCAGCTGGACTTTGTAGTTCTATAGAGAAATCATTATTTAGCATAGCAGATTTAGCATAGCATATTAGCATTTTTAAAACATGTGGGGAGAGTAGTTCATCAAGCTGTTTCAAGGCTGCTAACTCTCTCATGCATTTGTCTGTAGTCACTCACACACACCCGTCACGGCCGACGGAGGGACAAGCTAGCAGGCACGTGCACGCGCGCACATACACACACACACACCCGTCACGGCCGACGGAAGGACAAGCAGCAGGCGCGCGCGCACACACACACACAAGGAATGCTGCTTGCTTATTTATTTCTATAAAAAATGTTTTAAAAAATGATACAGCTCATTAAAACACCATTAAAAGAATATATTTTATTAAGATCTCTATCTATATATATATATACATACATATAATTATAAATAATTTTATAAGTAGTCTTATTTAATATTGGGTGTCTTAATGGCTGAAAATGGATAAAAAGCAGTTACATTTTAATTTAAAGATTTGAGATTCTAGTCAAAAATAAAGAACATTCCTCCAAATGTTCTTTAATGTGATCATTATAATTCTAATGCTTACAACTTTTTTATTGTCTGCAATGTGTAGCCTATATCTTTATTAAATGTGTGTTTTGCTGTAAAGTGGTAATTCTCTCTAATGTGTACAGAGAGGTGGACATCAGTGCTGCAGTGAAATTCCCAAGATCAGTCTGCTTTGCTGACAAATATAGTTAAATCTTACCTGCATTCTAAATAAATACCGTTAGGTGAAAACATCAGTAGGCATCGAGTTATTGATACAATCCCTAACAGCCAGAATGGAAGAAGAGCATGCTGGGTCATCCTGGACCTGAGCCTGTTCTGTGTATTTACCTACAGGATGCAATAAATGTCTACAAGGCGGAGTTTGGACCATTACATCTAAAAGAAAACATACAATCAGTGATTTTTTTAATTGTTTACATTAATATACAAATTTTCTAAGTATTAACCTCACAGCAAATAAGTAGAACAATATAATAAACAGGTTTTAGTAGTTAAACAGGCGTTATGCACAAAGGTGCTTTGTGTCTCGGTGCTGGTGGTATCTAGGTCTCAGAGTTCCTGTCCTCCTGCCGTCTTCTGTTGTCCTCAGGATACGGATTGACGTTTCCTGATGATGAGGGAGGGGCAGTATGTGGGCTTCAAACTGGTCCTGGATAACAGTGGGAGACCTCCGTTGTCTCTGAGACCAGAGGGTTGGTGAGATGCAGATCTTCTCTACCTCATCTAGAAACGGAGTTGGTTCAGGGAAAACTTTTCCAAAGACCAGTTCCATGATGTCATCGTCATATTCTGCAATGATAGACAATAACTTTAATGACATATTTTGTTTACAAGCAGCTTTAGGAAAGTTGTTTCTTTAGCTTTCATGTTTATAGTCACGTTTGTGTTTGTTCACAAGTTCACTTTGCTGCAGTGACTTCATATTTTCCTGCAAATGTAATAAAATAGTGACACTAAAATTATACAAATGATTCCTTATGAAAGGAAGCTCATTAGAGAGCAGTGCAGACAGACTTACTACATGCTGCAGCTGTTTTTGTAGGCCAGCTGCTGCTGAATTTGGGGAAAGTTATTCTGCACACATCCAGATCAGATGGTCGATTACAGAAAATAATGTAATTCAATAATTTCTAAACAGACTAAACAAGTAAAACGTCAAATAAATCACTCTGCTGTCATCAGACGGAGTGATTCAGGGGGTGAGGTGTTCTTAATGATGAGGGTGGCTGAGGTGTGTCATCACTCACTTTGGTCTGGTCCAGACCGTCTCTTTACTGGTGCGTCTCCTTCCTCAGTAGGTGAAGCTTCAACATCTGAACGTTCTGTGTTCCTTAGAGGAGAAGAAAAGTAACATTAGCAAGCTGGCTAAATTATTTTTACTAGCATCTCAAGGACTTGGAGAAGCAGATCTTCACTTACCAGACCAGTTTGTCCCAGCTGAGCTCATCAGGGCGTTAGTCTGACAGCCTGTCAGTGAAACACGGCTCCAGCCTTCTGGATGTGGACTCTAAAAAGCAAAGGAACATTTCTACTTTTGTTTTAATTATTTTAAAGCTGATTTTATCAGCTTTCCAATGCTCACGCTCATACAGACGGTGAGCTTTGCTGCGTCTGACTGATGCAGAGTTCGTTTTTATATCTGCAGTGAGACAAAAAACTAACCTCACTCCACTCAGAGATTGTTCTTTAAAACTCTATTAAATCCACTGTTTTGACGCACTTTAATGACTTTGTCACGCTGCATTTTAGCTGATATGGGACTTTATTTACTGGATGCTAAGATTACATCACACTCACGTAGAATAACACACAGGCTCTCTGCTGTTACAATCAGTGGAAGGTTATCATCTGGTGTAAAAGAAGGAGTTGATCAGAAATCACGTTTTATTCCACGAAAATCAGCCAAATCCGCATTAATCTGGGTGCTAACTTTACTAGCATACTGTGCTAGCGATAGCAAGCCGGATGCTAACGCTTTAGTGCTGCTAATGCCCGTAAATCTAAAGTAAAGTTTGTCGACATTTTAGAGTGATATGAAGCTTACCGCTCTGCTGCTGTGTCCCGGTGCTGCCAAATTCAGATGGAAATGACTCCTTTTAGATAGATGAAGCCCTCAGTACTTACTAGCCTGGGAGACACGAACGAACGAACCACGCGCGCGCGCACGCACACACACACACACACACACACACACACTACTTTTTCTTCTGTGTTTTTTTTAGCAGTAGTGTCATCAGCTCCTGGGTTTAAATACTGCCACACCACCCTTCCTTAAAACGAGGAACAGTTTTGAGCTGTGTGTGGCTAAAATAACCAGACATTCTGCATTTTTCCAATAGGACTACAAAAAATCTTAGCAAGAAGAAAAAATGGCGGATTGGCTCTGTGTTTAGCTGAGGGCCATTACCATATTTGGTAGTTATCCTGACGAAATAAATTACTGATGTAATAGATAATTTGAAAAACTGAACGGGTGGACAAATATGCCCAAAACTTAATTATTAAATATCTAAATAGCAACTCCAGTGAATAATATAAGCCTTTTTGCTCACTTAGACACTTAAAATGTGAAACACACCGTGTTAATGGATAAAAAAGTGGGTTTTTCATGTTATGTCTCCTTTAAATTGACACCAGATCCGGTGACCTTTGGGACATGGTTTGACCCCCTTATAGGAATGTGCGATCATCATGAAACATTCAGATCACTTACAACTCAATAGATTCTACCTTCTTGTAACGTTTCAGCCTGATTGGACCTTGTTTTCACACAAATGGACCCAGAATGATGTGAAATTGTGCTTCGTGCAACATAATTCTGGGTGCCATTTAAAAACCATAAGTGCTAATGACTCCATTCCTTATTGTGGATGTAGGGGCTGTTGATTGGAGTACACTAAAACAAACCTGACCTCTCTAGGACATTCAGAAGCCAAGTTATAAGCCCACAAGTGTGTAACTGGACTACTTCTTTAAAGTGACAACAGGCCCGGTGACCTTTGGGACATGGTTTGACCCCCTTAGGAAAGTGCTATCATCATGAAACGTTCGGATCACTTACAACTCAATAGATTCTACCTTCCTGTAAAGTTTCAGCCTGATTGGACCTTGTTTTCACACAAATGAACCCAGAATGATGTGAAATTGTGCTTCGTGCAACATAATTCTGGGTGCCATTTAAAAACCATAAGTGCTAATGACTCTATTCCTTTTTGTGGTTGTAGGGGCTGTTGATTGGAGTACACTAAAACAAACCTGATCTCTCTAGGACATCCAGAAGCCAAGTTATAAGCCCACAAATGTGTAACTGGACTACTTCTTTAAATTGACACCAGATCCGGTGACCTTTGGGACATGGTTTGACCCCTTATAGGAATGTGCGATCATCATGAAACATTCAGATCACTTACAACTCAATAGATTCTACCTTCTTGTAACGTTTCAGCCTGATTGGACCTTGTTTTCACACAAGTGGACCCAGAATGATGTGAAATTATGCTTCGTGCAACATAATTCTGTGTGCCATTTACAAACCATACGTGCTAATGACTCCATTCCTTTTTGTGGTTGTAGGGGCTGTTGATTGGAGTAGACTAAAACAAACCTGATCTCTCTAGGACATTCAGAAGCCAAGTTATAAGCCCAAAAATGTGTAACTGGACTACTTCTTTAAAGTGACACCAGGCCTGGTGACATTTGGGACATGGTTTGACCCCCTATAGGAATGTGCGATGATCATGAAACGTTCAGATCACTTACAACTCAATAGATTCTACCTTCTTGTAACGTTTAAGCCTGATTGGACCTTGTTTTCACACAAATGGACCCAGAATGATGTGAAATTGTGCTTCGTGCAACATAATTCTGGGTGCCATTTAAAAACCATAAGTGCTAATGACTCTATTCCTTTTTGTGGTTGTAGGGGCTGTTGATTGGAGTACACTAAAACAAACCTGATCTCTCTAGGACATTCAGAAGCCAAGTTATAAGCCCACAAATGTGTAACTGGACTTCTTCTTTAAATTGACACCAGATCCGGTGACCTTTGGGACATGGTTTGACCCCCTTATAGGAATGTGCGATCATCATGAAACATTCAGATCACTTACAACTCAATATATTCTACCTTCTTGTAACGTTTCAGCCTGATTGGACCTTGTTTTCACACAAATGGACCCAAAATGATGTGAAATTGTGCTTCGTGCAACATAATTCTGGGTGCCATTTAAAAACCATAAGTGCTAATGACTCCATTCCTTATTGTGGATGTAGGGGCTGTTGATTGGAGTACACTAAAACAAACCTGACCTCTCTAGGACATTCAGAAGCCAAGTTATAAGCCCACAAGTGTGTAACTGGACTACTTCTTCAAAGTGACACCAGGCCCGGTGACGTTTCGGACATGGTTTGACCCCCTTAGGAAAGTGCTACCATCATGAAACGTTCAGATCACTTACAACTCAATAGATTCTACCTTCCTGTAACGTTTCAGCCTGAATGGACCTTGTTTTCACAAAAATGAACCCAGAATGATGTGAAATTGTGCTTCGTGCAACATAATTCTGGGTGCCATTTACAAACCATAAGTGCTAATGACTCCATTCCTTTTTGTGTTTGTAGGGGCTGTTGATTGGAGTACACTAAAACAAACCTGATCTCTCTAGGACATTCAGAAGCCAAGTTATAAGCCCACAAATGTGTAACTGGACTACTTCTTTAAATTGACACCAGATCCGGTGACCTTTGGGACATGGTTTGACCCCTTATAGGAATGTGCGATCATCATGAAACATTCAGATCACTTACAACTCAATAGATTCTACCTTCTTGTAACGTTTCAGCCTGATTGGACCTTGTTTTCACACAAGTGGACCCAGAATGATGTGAAATTATGCTTCGTGCAACATAATTCTGGGTGCCATTTACAAACCATAAGTGCTAATGACTCCATTCCTTTTTGTGGTTTTAGGGGCTGTTGATTGGAGTAGACTAAAACAAACCTGATCTCTCTAGGACATTCAGAAGCCAAGTTATAAGCCCACAAATGTGTAACTGGACTACTTCTTTAAAGTGACACCAGGCCTGGTGACATTTGGGACATGGTTTGACCCCCTATAGGAATGTGCGATGATCATGAAACGTTCAGATCACTTACAACTCAATAGATTCTACCTTCTTTTAACGTTTCAGCCTGATTGGACCTTGTTTTCACACAAATGGACCCAGAATGATGTGAAATTGTGCTTCGTGCAACATAATTCTGGGTGCCATTTACAAACCATAAGTGCTAATGACTCCATTCCTTTTTGTGATAATGGGGGCTGTTAATTGGAGTACTCTAAAACAAACCTGACCTCTCTAGGATATTCAGAAGCCAAGTTATAAGCCCACAAAGGTGTAACTGGACTACTTCTTTTAAATTGACACCAGATCCGGTGACCTTTGGGACATTGTTTAACCCCCTTAGGAAGGTGCTATCATCATGAAACGTTCAGATCACTTACAACTCAATAGATTCTACCTTCCTGTAACGTTTCTGCCTGATTGAACCTTGTTTTCACACAAATGAACCCAGAATGATGTGAAATTGTGCTTCGTGCAACATAATTCTGGGTGCCATTTAAAAACCATAAGTGCTAATGACTCCATTCCTTTTTGTGGTTGTAGGGGCTGTTGATTGGAATACACTAAAACAAACCTTATCTCTCAAGGACATTCAGAAGCCAAGTTATAAGCCCACAAATGTGTAACTGGACTACTTCTTTAAATTGACACCAAATCCGGTGACCTTTGGGACATGGTTTGACCCCCTTAGGAAAGTGCTATCCTCATGAAACGTTCAGATCACTTACAACTCAATAGATTCTACCTTCCTGTAACGTTTCAGCCTGATTGAACCTTGTTTTCACACAAATGAACCCAGAATGATGTGAAATTGTGCTTCGTGCAACATAATTCTGGGTGCCATATACAAACCATAAGTGCTAATGACTCCATTCCTTTTTGTGGTTGTAGGGGCTGTTGATTGGAGTACACTAAAACAAACCTGATCTCTCTAGGACATTCAGAAGCCAAGTTATAAGCCCACAAATGTGTAACTGGACTACTTCTTTAAATTTACACCAGATCCGGTGACCTTTGGGACATGGTTTGACCCCCTTAGGAAAGTGCTATCATCATGAAACATTCGGATCACTTACAACTCAATAGATTCTACCTTCCTGTAACGTTTCAGCCTGATTGGACCTTGTTCTCACACAAATGGACCCAGAATGATGTGAAATTGTGCTTCGTGCAACATAATTCGGAGTGCCATTTACAAACCATAAGTGCTAATGACTCCATTCCTTTTTGTGGTTGTAGGGGCTGTTGATTGGAGTAGACTAAAACAAACCTGATCTCTCTAGGACATTCAGAAGCCAAGTTATAAGCCCACAAATGTGTAACTGGACTACTTCTTTAAAGTGACACCAGGCCTTGTGACATTTGGGACATGGTTTGACCCCCTATAGGAATGTGCAATGATAATGAAACGTTCAGATCACTTACAACTCAATAGATTCTACCTTCTTGTAACGTTTCAGCCTGATTGGACCTTGTTTTCACACAAATGGACCCAGAATGATGTGAAATTGTGCTTCGTGCAACATAATTCTGGGTGCCATTTAAAAACCATAAGTGCTAATGACTCCATTCCTTTTTGTGGATGTAGGGGCTGTTGATTGGAGTACACTAAAACAAACCTGACCTCTCTAGGACATTCAGAAGCCAAGTTATAAGCCCACAAGTGTGTAACTGGACTACTTCTTTAAAGTGACACCAGGCCCGGTGACCTTTGGGACATGGTTTGATCCCCTATAGGAATGTGCGATCATCATGAAACGTTCAGATCACTTACAACTCAATAGATTCTACCTTCCTGTAATGTTTCAGCCTGATTGGACCTTGTTTTCACACAAATGAACCCAGAATGATGTGAAATTGTGCTTCGTGCAACATAATTCTGGGTGCCATTTAAGAACCATAAGTGCTAATGACTCCATTCCTTTTTGTGGTTGTAGGGGCTGTTAATTGGAGTACTCTAAAACAAACCTGACCTCTCTAGGATATTCAGAAGCCAAGTTATAAGCCCACAAAGGTGTAACTGGACTACTTCTTTAAAGTTACTTCAGGCCCGGTGACCTTTGGGATACGGTTTGACCCCCTATAGGAATGTGTGATCATCATGAAACGTTCAGATCACTCACAACTCAATAGATTCTACCTTCTTGTAACGTTTCAGCCTGATTGGACCTTGTTTTCACACAAATGGACCCAGAATTATGTGAAATTGTGCTTCGTGCAACATAATTCTGGGTGCCATTTACAAACCATAAGTGCTAATGACTCCATTCCTTTTTGTGGTTGTAGGGGCTGTAGATTAGAGTACACTAAAACAAACCTGATCTCTCTAGGACATTCAGAAGCCAAGTTATAAGCCCACAAATGTGTAACTGGTCTACTTCTTTAAATTGACACCAGATCCGGTGACGTTTCGGACATGGTTTGACCCCCTTAGGAAAGTGCTACGATCATGAAACGTTCAGATCACTTACAACTCAATAGATTCTACCTTCCTGTAACGTTTCAGCCTGATTGGACCTTGTTTTCACACAAATGAACCCAGAATGATGTGAAATTTTGCTTCGTGCAACATAATTCTGGGTGCCATTTACAAACCATAAGTGCTAATGACTCTATTCCTTTTTGTGGTTGTAGGGGCTGTTGATTGGAGTACACTAAAACAAACCTGATCTCTCTAGGACATTCAGAAGCCAAGTTATAAGCCCACAAATGTGTAACTGGACTTCTTCTTTAAATTGACACCAGATCCGGTGACCTTTGGGACATGGTTTGACCCCCTTATAGGAATGTGCGATCATCATGAAACATTCAGATCACTTACAACTCAATAGATTCTACCTTCTTGTAACGTTTCAGCCTGATTGGACCTTGTTTTCACACAAATGGACCCAGAATGATGTGAAATTGTGCTTCGTGCAACATAATTCTGGGTGCCATTTAAAAACCATAAGTGCTAATGACTCCATTCCTTATTGTGGATGTAGGGGCTGTTGATTGGAGTACACTAAAACAAACCTGACCTCTCTAGGACATTCAGAAGCCAAGTTATAAGCCCACAAGTGTGTAACTGGACTACTTCTTCAAAGTGACACCAGGCCCGGTGACGTTTCGGACATGGTTTGACCCCCTTAGAAAAGTGCTACCATCATGAAACGTTCAGATCACTTACAACTCAATAGATTCTACCTTCCTGTAACGTTTCAGCCTGAATGGACCTTGTTTTCACAAAAATGAACCCAGAATGATGTGAAATTGTGCTTCGTGCAACATAATTCTGGGTGCCATTTACAAACCATAAGTGCTAATGACTCCATTCCTTTTTGTGTTTGTAGGGGCTGTTGATTGGAGTACACTAAAACAAACCTGATCTCTCTAGGACATTCAGAAGCCAAGTTATAAGCCCACAAATGTGTAACTGGACTACTTCTTTAAATTGACACCAGATCCGGTGACCTTTGGGACATGGTTTGACCCCTTATAGGAATGTGCGATCATCATGAAACATTCAGATCACTTACAACTCAATAGATTCTACCTTCTTGTAACGTTTCAGCCTGATTGGACCTTGTTTTCACACAAGTGGACCCAGAATGATGTGAAATTATGCTTCGTGCAACATAATTCTGGGTGCCATTTACAAACCATGAGTGCTAATGACTCCATTCCTTTTTGTGGTTGTAGGGGCTGTTGATTGGAGTAGACTAAAACAAACCTGATCTCTCTAGGACATTCAGAAGCCAAGTTATAAGCCCACAAATGTGTAACTGGACTACTTCTTTAAAGTGACACCAGGCCTGGTGACATTTGGGACATGGTTTGACCCCCTATAGGAATGTGCGATGATCATGAAACGTTCAGATCACTTACAACTCAATAGATTCTACCTTCTTTTAACGTTTCAGCCTGATTGGACCTTGTTTTCACACAAATGGACCCAGAATGATGTGAAATTGTGCTTCGTGCAACATAATTCTGGGTGCCATTTACAAACCATAAGTGCTAATGACTCCATTCCTTTTTGTGATAATGGGGGCTGTTAATTGGAGTACTCTAAAACAAACCTGACCTCTCTAGGATATTCAGAAGCCAAGTTATAAGCCCACAAATGTGTAACTGGACTACTTCTTTAAATTGACACCAAATCCGGTGACCTTTGGGACATGGTTTGACCCCCTTAGGAAAGTGCTATCCTCATGAAACGTTCAGATCACTTACAACTCAATAGATTCTACCTTCCTGTAACGTTTCAGCCTGATTGAACCTTGTTTTCACACAAATGAACCCAGAATGATGTGAAATTGTGCTTCGTGCAACATAATTCTGGGTGCCATTTACAAACCATAAGTGCTAATGACTCCATTCCTTTTTGTGGTTGTAGGGGCTGTTGATTGGAGTACACTAAAACAAACCTGATCTCTCTAGGACATTCAGAAGCCAAGTTATAAGCCCACAAATGTGTAACTGGACTACTTCTTTAAATTGACACCAGATCCGGTGACCTTTGGGACATGGTTTGACCCCTTATAGGAATGTGCGATCATCATGAAACATTCAGATCACTTACAACTCAATAGATTCTACCTTCTTGTAACGTTTCAGCCTGATTGGACCTTGTTTTCACACAAATGGACCCAGAATGATGTGAAATTGTGCTTCGTGCAACATAATTCTGGGTGCCATTTAAAAACCATGAGTGCTAATGACTCCATTCCTTTTTGTGGTTGTAGGGGCTGTTGATTGGAGTACACTAAAACAAACCTTATCTCTCAAGGACATTCAGAAGCCAAGTTATAATCCCTCAAATGTGTAACTGGACTACTTCTTTAAATTTACACCAGATCCGGTGACCTTTGGGACATGGTTTGACCCCCTTAGGAAAGTGCTATCATCATGAAACATTCGGATCACTTACAACTCAATAGATTCTACCTTCCTGTAACGTTTCAGCCTGATTGGACCTTGTTTTCACACAAATGAACCCAGAATGATGTGAAATTGTGCTTCGTGCAACATAATTCTGGATGCCATTTACAAACCATAAGTGCTAATGACTCCATTTCTTTTTGTGATTGTAGGGGCTGTTGATTGGAGTACACTAAAACAAACCTGATCTCTCTAGGACATTCAGAAGCCAAGTTATAAGCCCACAAATGTGTAACTGGACTACTTCTTTAAAGTGACACCAGGCCTGGTGACATTTGGGACATGGTTTGACCCCCTATAGGAATGTGCGATGATCATGAAACGTTCAGATCACTTACAACTCAATAGATTCTACCTTCTTTTAACGTTTCAGCCTGATTGGACCTTGTTTTCACACAAGTGGACCCAGAATGATGTGAAATTATGCTTCGTGCAACATAATTCTGGGTGCCATTTACAAACCATAAGTGCTAATGACTCCATTCCTTTTTGTGGTTGTAGGGGCTGTTGATTGGAGTAGACTAAAACAAACCTGATCTCTCTAGGACATTCAGAAGCCAAGTTATAAGCCCACAAATGTGTAACTGGACTACTTCTTTAAAGTGACACCAGGCCTGGTGACATTTGGGACATGGTTTGACCCCCTATAGGAATGTGCGATGATCATGAAACGTTCAGATCACTTACAACTCAATAGATTCTACCTTCTTGTAACGTTTAAGCCTGATTGGACCTTGTTTTCACACAAATGGACCCAGAATGATGTGAAATTGTGCTTCGTGCAACATAATTCTGGGTGCCATTTAAAAACCATAAGTGCTAATGACTCTATTCCTTTTTGTGGTTGTAGGGGCTGTTGATTGGAGTACACTAAAACAAACCTGATCTCTCTAGGACATTCAGAAGCCAAGTTATAAGCCCACAAATGTGTAACTGGACTTCTTCTTTAAAGGAGACATAACATGCTTTTAAGTTATTCCTTTTTACATCTAAATCCTTCAGTTGGGGGTCTAAAAACAGTGGAACTGCAGTTCTTTGGTCTGATTTCCTCATTATTGTTGCTCTACAGACCCTCATCTACCCCTGTTCTGAGGAGAGTCTTGAGAACGAGCCGTTTTGGGTACTGTCTCTTTAAACTGGAGGAGGAGCTGTAAACTCCGCCCCCCCCCTCCATAGTGCAGACCTGTACTCTCCTCCCCCAGCTGGACTTTGTAGTTCTATAGAGAAATCATTATTTAGCATAGCAGATTTAGCATAGCATATTAGCATTTTTAAAACATGTGGGGAGAGTAGTTCATCAAGCTGTTTCAAGGCTGCTAACTCTCTCATGCATTTGTCTGTAGTCACTCACACACACCCGTCACGGCCGACGGAGGGACAAGCTAGCAGGCACGTGCACGCGCGCACATACACACACACACACCCGTCACGGCCGACGGAAGGACAAGCAGCAGGCGCGCGCGCACACACACACACAAGGAATGCTGCTTGCTTATTTATTTCTATAAAAAATGTTTTAAAAAATGATACAGCTCATTAAAACACCATTAAAAGAATATATTTTATTAAGATCTCTATCTATATATATATATACATACATATAATTATAAATAATTTTATAAGTAGTCTTATTTAATATTGGGTGTCTTAATGGCTGAAAATGGATAAAAAGCAGTTACATTTTAATTTAAAGATTTGAGATTCTAGTCAAAAATAAAGAACATTCCTCCAAATGTTCTTTAATGTGATCATTATAATTCTAATGCTTACAACTTTTTTATTGTCTGCAATGTGTAGCCTATATCTTTATTAAATGTGTGTTTTGCTGTAAAGTGGTAATTCTCTCTAATGTGTACAGAGAGGTGGACATCAGTGCTGCAGTGAAATTCCCAAGATCAGTCTGCTTTGCTGACAAATATAGTTAAATCTTACCTGCATTCTAAATAAATACCGTTAGGTGAAAACATCAGTAGGCATCGAGTTATTGATACAATCCCTAACAGCCAGAATGGAAGAAGAGCATGCTGGGTCATCCTGGACCTGAGCCTGTTCTGTGTATTTACCTACAGGATGCAATAAATGTCTACAAGGCGGAGTTTGGACCATTACATCTAAAAGAAAACATACAATCAGTGATTTTTTTAATTGTTTACATTAATATACAAATTTTCTAAGTATTAACCTCACAGCAAATAAGTAGAACAATATAATAAACAGGTTTTAGTAGTTAAACAGGCGTTATGCACAAAGGTGCTTTGTGTCTCGGTGCTGGTGGTATCTAGGTCTCAGAGTTCCTGTCCTCCTGCCGTCTTCTGTTGTCCTCAGGATACGGATTGACGTTTCCTGATGATGAGGGAGGGGCAGTATGTGGGCTTCAAACTGGTCCTGGATAACAGTGGGAGACCTCCGTTGTCTCTGAGACCAGAGGGTTGGTGAGATGCAGATCTTCTCTACCTCATCTAGAAACGGAGTTGGTTCAGGGAAAACTTTTCCAAAGACCAGTTCCATGATGTCATCGTCATATTCTGCAATGATAGACAATAACTTTAATGACATATTTTGTTTACAAGCAGCTTTAGGAAAGTTGTTTCTTTAGCTTTCATGTTTATAGTCACGTTTGTGTTTGTTCACAAGTTCACTTTGCTGCAGTGACTTCATATTTTCCTGCAAATGTAATAAAATAGTGACACTAAAATTATACAAATGATTCCTTATGAAAGGAAGCTCATTAGAGAGCAGTGCAGACAGACTTACTACATGCTGCAGCTGTTTTTGTAGGCCAGCTGCTGCTGAATTTGGGGAAAGTTATTCTGCACACATCCAGATCAGATGGTCGATTACAGAAAATAATGTAATTCAATAATTTCTAAACAGACTAAACAAGTAAAACGTCAAATAAATCACTCTGCTGTCATCAGACGGAGTGATTCAGGGGGTGAGGTGTTCTTAATGATGAGGGTGGCTGAGGTGTGTCATCACTCACTTTGGTCTGGTCCAGACCGTCTCTTTACTGGTGCGTCTCCTTCCTCAGTAGGTGAAGCTTCAACATCTGAACGTTCTGTGTTCCTTAGAGGAGAAGAAAAGTAACATTAGCAAGCTGGCTAAATTATTTTTACTAGCATCTCAAGGACTTGGAGAAGCAGATCTTCACTTACCAGACCAGTTTGTCCCAGCTGAGCTCATCAGGGCGTTAGTCTGACAGCCTGTCAGTGAAACACGGCTCCAGCCTTCTGGATGTGGACTCTAAAAAGCAAAGGAACATTTCTACTTTTGTTTTAATTATTTTAAAGCTGATTTTATCAGCTTTCCAATGCTCACGCTCATACAGACGGTGAGCTTTGCTGCGTCTGACTGATGCAGAGTTCGTTTTTATATCTGCAGTGAGACAAAAAACTAACCTCACTCCACTCAGAGATTGTTCTTTAAAACTCTATTAAATCCACTGTTTTGACGCACTTTAATGACTTTGTCACGCTGCATTTTAGCTGATATGGGACTTTATTTACTGGATGCTAAGATTACATCACACTCACGTAGAATAACACACAGGCTCTCTGCTGTTACAATCAGTGGAAGGTTATCATCTGGTGTAAAAGAAGGAGTTGATCAGAAATCACGTTTTATTCCACGAAAATCAGCCAAATCCGCATTAATCTGGGTGCTAACTTTACTAGCATACTGTGCTAGCGATAGCAAGCCGGATGCTAACGCTTTAGTGCTGCTAATGCCCGTAAATCTAAAGTAAAGTTTGTCGACATTTTAGAGTGATATGAAGCTTACCGCTCTGCTGCTGTGTCCCGGTGCTGCCAAATTCAGATGGAAATGACTCCTTTTAGATAGATGAAGCCCTCAGTACTTACTAGCCTGGGAGACACGAACGAACGAACCACGCGCGCGCGCACGCACACACACACACACACACACACACACTACTTTTTCTTCTGTGTTTTTTTTAGCAGTAGTGTCATCAGCTCCTGGGTTTAAATACTGCCACACCACCCTTCCTTAAAACGAGGAACAGTTTTGAGCTGTGTGTGGCTAAAATAACCAGACATTCTGCATTTTTCCAATAGGACTACAAAAAATCTTAGCAAGAAGAAAAAATGGCGGATTGGCTCTGTGTTTAGCTGAGGGCCATTACCATATTTGGTAGTTATCCTGACGAAATAAATTACTGATGTAATAGATAATTTGAAAAACTGAACGGGTGGACAAATATGCCCAAAACTTAATTATTAAATATCTAAATAGCAACTCCAGTGAATAATATAAGCCTTTTTGCTCACTTAGACACTTAAAATGTGAAACACACCGTGTTAATGGATAAAAAAGTGGGTTTTTCATGTTATGTCTCCTTTAAATTGACACCAGATCCGGTGACCTTTGGGACATGGTTTGACCCCCTTATAGGAATGTGCGATCATCATGAAACATTCAGATCACTTACAACTCAATAGATTCTACCTTCTTGTAACGTTTCAGCCTGATTGGACCTTGTTTTCACACAAATGGACCCAGAATGATGTGAAATTGTGCTTCGTGCAACATAATTCTGGGTGCCATTTAAAAACCATAAGTGCTAATGACTCCATTCCTTATTGTGGATGTAGGGGCTGTTGATTGGAGTACACTAAAACAAACCTGACCTCTCTAGGACATTCAGAAGCCAAGTTATAAGCCCACAAGTGTGTAACTGGACTACTTCTTTAAAGTGACAACAGGCCCGGTGACCTTTGGGACATGGTTTGACCCCCTTAGGAAAGTGCTATCATCATGAAACGTTCGGATCACTTACAACTCAATAGATTCTACCTTCCTGTAAAGTTTCAGCCTGATTGGACCTTGTTTTCACACAAATGAACCCAGAATGATGTGAAATTGTGCTTCGTGCAACATAATTCTGGGTGCCATTTAAAAACCATAAGTGCTAATGACTCTATTCCTTTTTGTGGTTGTAGGGGCTGTTGATTGGAGTACACTAAAACAAACCTGATCTCTCTAGGACATCCAGAAGCCAAGTTATAAGCCCACAAATGTGTAACTGGACTACTTCTTTAAATTGACACCAGATCCGGTGACCTTTGGGACATGGTTTGACCCCTTATAGGAATGTGCGATCATCATGAAACATTCAGATCACTTACAACTCAATAGATTCTACCTTCTTGTAACGTTTCAGCCTGATTGGACCTTGTTTTCACACAAGTGGACCCAGAATGATGTGAAATTATGCTTCGTGCAACATAATTCTGTGTGCCATTTACAAACCATACGTGCTAATGACTCCATTCCTTTTTGTGGTTGTAGGGGCTGTTGATTGGAGTAGACTAAAACAAACCTGATCTCTCTAGGACATTCAGAAGCCAAGTTATAAGCCCAAAAATGTGTAACTGGACTACTTCTTTAAAGTGACACCAGGCCTGGTGACATTTGGGACATGGTTTGACCCCCTATAGGAATGTGCGATGATCATGAAACGTTCAGATCACTTACAACTCAATAGATTCTACCTTCTTGTAACGTTTAAGCCTGATTGGACCTTGTTTTCACACAAATGGACCCAGAATGATGTGAAATTGTGCTTCGTGCAACATAATTCTGGGTGCCATTTAAAAACCATAAGTGCTAATGACTCTATTCCTTTTTGTGGTTGTAGGGGCTGTTGATTGGAGTACACTAAAACAAACCTGATCTCTCTAGGACATTCAGAAGCCAAGTTATAAGCCCACAAATGTGTAACTGGACTTCTTCTTTAAATTGACACCAGATCCGGTGACCTTTGGGACATGGTTTGACCCCCTTATAGGAATGTGCGATCATCATGAAACATTCAGATCACTTACAACTCAATATATTCTACCTTCTTGTAACGTTTCAGCCTGATTGGACCTTGTTTTCACACAAATGGACCCAAAATGATGTGAAATTGTGCTTCGTGCAACATAATTCTGGGTGCCATTTAAAAACCATAAGTGCTAATGACTCCATTCCTTATTGTGGATGTAGGGGCTGTTGATTGGAGTACACTAAAACAAACCTGACCTCTCTAGGACATTCAGAAGCCAAGTTATAAGCCCACAAGTGTGTAACTGGACTACTTCTTCAAAGTGACACCAGGCCCGGTGACGTTTCGGACATGGTTTGACCCCCTTAGGAAAGTGCTACCATCATGAAACGTTCAGATCACTTACAACTCAATAGATTCTACCTTCCTGTAACGTTTCAGCCTGAATGGACCTTGTTTTCACAAAAATGAACCCAGAATGATGTGAAATTGTGCTTCGTGCAACATAATTCTGGGTGCCATTTACAAACCATAAGTGCTAATGACTCCATTCCTTTTTGTGTTTGTAGGGGCTGTTGATTGGAGTACACTAAAACAAACCTGATCTCTCTAGGACATTCAGAAGCCAAGTTATAAGCCCACAAATGTGTAACTGGACTACTTCTTTAAATTGACACCAGATCCGGTGACCTTTGGGACATGGTTTGACCCCTTATAGGAATGTGCGATCATCATGAAACATTCAGATCACTTACAACTCAATAGATTCTACCTTCTTGTAACGTTTCAGCCTGATTGGACCTTGTTTTCACACAAGTGGACCCAGAATGATGTGAAATTATGCTTCGTGCAACATAATTCTGGGTGCCATTTACAAACCATAAGTGCTAATGACTCCATTCCTTTTTGTGGTTTTAGGGGCTGTTGATTGGAGTAGACTAAAACAAACCTGATCTCTCTAGGACATTCAGAAGCCAAGTTATAAGCCCACAAATGTGTAACTGGACTACTTCTTTAAAGTGACACCAGGCCTGGTGACATTTGGGACATGGTTTGACCCCCTATAGGAATGTGCGATGATCATGAAACGTTCAGATCACTTACAACTCAATAGATTCTACCTTCTTTTAACGTTTCAGCCTGATTGGACCTTGTTTTCACACAAATGGACCCAGAATGATGTGAAATTGTGCTTCGTGCAACATAATTCTGGGTGCCATTTACAAACCATAAGTGCTAATGACTCCATTCCTTTTTGTGATAATGGGGGCTGTTAATTGGAGTACTCTAAAACAAACCTGACCTCTCTAGGATATTCAGAAGCCAAGTTATAAGCCCACAAAGGTGTAACTGGACTACTTCTTTTAAATTGACACCAGATCCGGTGACCTTTGGGACATTGTTTAACCCCCTTAGGAAGGTGCTATCATCATGAAACGTTCAGATCACTTACAACTCAATAGATTCTACCTTCCTGTAACGTTTCTGCCTGATTGAACCTTGTTTTCACACAAATGAACCCAGAATGATGTGAAATTGTGCTTCGTGCAACATAATTCTGGGTGCCATTTAAAAACCATAAGTGCTAATGACTCCATTCCTTTTTGTGGTTGTAGGGGCTGTTGATTGGAATACACTAAAACAAACCTTATCTCTCAAGGACATTCAGAAGCCAAGTTATAAGCCCACAAATGTGTAACTGGACTACTTCTTTAAATTGACACCAAATCCGGTGACCTTTGGGACATGGTTTGACCCCCTTAGGAAAGTGCTATCCTCATGAAACGTTCAGATCACTTACAACTCAATAGATTCTACCTTCCTGTAACGTTTCAGCCTGATTGAACCTTGTTTTCACACAAATGAACCCAGAATGATGTGAAATTGTGCTTCGTGCAACATAATTCTGGGTGCCATATACAAACCATAAGTGCTAATGACTCCATTCCTTTTTGTGGTTGTAGGGGCTGTTGATTGGAGTACACTAAAACAAACCTGATCTCTCTAGGACATTCAGAAGCCAAGTTATAAGCCCACAAATGTGTAACTGGACTACTTCTTTAAATTTACACCAGATCCGGTGACCTTTGGGACATGGTTTGACCCCCTTAGGAAAGTGCTATCATCATGAAACATTCGGATCACTTACAACTCAATAGATTCTACCTTCCTGTAACGTTTCAGCCTGATTGGACCTTGTTCTCACACAAATGGACCCAGAATGATGTGAAATTGTGCTTCGTGCAACATAATTCGGAGTGCCATTTACAAACCATAAGTGCTAATGACTCCATTCCTTTTTGTGGTTGTAGGGGCTGTTGATTGGAGTAGACTAAAACAAACCTGATCTCTCTAGGACATTCAGAAGCCAAGTTATAAGCCCACAAATGTGTAACTGGACTACTTCTTTAAAGTGACACCAGGCCTTGTGACATTTGGGACATGGTTTGACCCCCTATAGGAATGTGCAATGATAATGAAACGTTCAGATCACTTACAACTCAATAGATTCTACCTTCTTGTAACGTTTCAGCCTGATTGGACCTTGTTTTCACACAAATGGACCCAGAATGATGTGAAATTGTGCTTCGTGCAACATAATTCTGGGTGCCATTTAAAAACCATAAGTGCTAATGACTCCATTCCTTTTTGTGGATGTAGGGGCTGTTGATTGGAGTACACTAAAACAAACCTGACCTCTCTAGGACATTCAGAAGCCAAGTTATAAGCCCACAAGTGTGTAACTGGACTACTTCTTTAAAGTGACACCAGGCCCGGTGACCTTTGGGACATGGTTTGATCCCCTATAGGAATGTGCGATCATCATGAAACGTTCAGATCACTTACAACTCAATAGATTCTACCTTCCTGTAATGTTTCAGCCTGATTGGACCTTGTTTTCACACAAATGAACCCAGAATGATGTGAAATTGTGCTTCGTGCAACATAATTCTGGGTGCCATTTAAGAACCATAAGTGCTAATGACTCCATTCCTTTTTGTGGTTGTAGGGGCTGTTAATTGGAGTACTCTAAAACAAACCTGACCTCTCTAGGATATTCAGAAGCCAAGTTATAAGCCCACAAAGGTGTAACTGGACTACTTCTTTAAAGTTACTTCAGGCCCGGTGACCTTTGGGATACGGTTTGACCCCCTATAGGAATGTGTGATCATCATGAAACGTTCAGATCACTCACAACTCAATAGATTCTACCTTCTTGTAACGTTTCAGCCTGATTGGACCTTGTTTTCACACAAATGGACCCAGAATTATGTGAAATTGTGCTTCGTGCAACATAATTCTGGGTGCCATTTACAAACCATAAGTGCTAATGACTCCATTCCTTTTTGTGGTTGTAGGGGCTGTAGATTAGAGTACACTAAAACAAACCTGATCTCTCTAGGACATTCAGAAGCCAAGTTATAAGCCCACAAATGTGTAACTGGTCTACTTCTTTAAATTGACACCAGATCCGGTGACGTTTCGGACATGGTTTGACCCCCTTAGGAAAGTGCTACGATCATGAAACGTTCAGATCACTTACAACTCAATAGATTCTACCTTCCTGTAACGTTTCAGCCTGATTGGACCTTGTTTTCACACAAATGAACCCAGAATGATGTGAAATTTTGCTTCGTGCAACATAATTCTGGGTGCCATTTACAAACCATAAGTGCTAATGACTCTATTCCTTTTTGTGGTTGTAGGGGCTGTTGATTGGAGTACACTAAAACAAACCTGATCTCTCTAGGACATTCAGAAGCCAAGTTATAAGCCCACAAATGTGTAACTGGACTTCTTCTTTAAATTGACACCAGATCCGGTGACCTTTGGGACATGGTTTGACCCCCTTATAGGAATGTGCGATCATCATGAAACATTCAGATCACTTACAACTCAATAGATTCTACCTTCTTGTAACGTTTCAGCCTGATTGGACCTTGTTTTCACACAAATGGACCCAGAATGATGTGAAATTGTGCTTCGTGCAACATAATTCTGGGTGCCATTTAAAAACCATAAGTGCTAATGACTCCATTCCTTATTGTGGATGTAGGGGCTGTTGATTGGAGTACACTAAAACAAACCTGACCTCTCTAGGACATTCAGAAGCCAAGTTATAAGCCCACAAGTGTGTAACTGGACTACTTCTTCAAAGTGACACCAGGCCCGGTGACGTTTCGGACATGGTTTGACCCCCTTAGAAAAGTGCTACCATCATGAAACGTTCAGATCACTTACAACTCAATAGATTCTACCTTCCTGTAACGTTTCAGCCTGAATGGACCTTGTTTTCACAAAAATGAACCCAGAATGATGTGAAATTGTGCTTCGTGCAACATAATTCTGGGTGCCATTTACAAACCATAAGTGCTAATGACTCCATTCCTTTTTGTGTTTGTAGGGGCTGTTGATTGGAGTACACTAAAACAAACCTGATCTCTCTAGGACATTCAGAAGCCAAGTTATAAGCCCACAAATGTGTAACTGGACTACTTCTTTAAATTGACACCAGATCCGGTGACCTTTGGGACATGGTTTGACCCCTTATAGGAATGTGCGATCATCATGAAACATTCAGATCACTTACAACTCAATAGATTCTACCTTCTTGTAACGTTTCAGCCTGATTGGACCTTGTTTTCACACAAGTGGACCCAGAATGATGTGAAATTATGCTTCGTGCAACATAATTCTGGGTGCCATTTACAAACCATGAGTGCTAATGACTCCATTCCTTTTTGTGGTTGTAGGGGCTGTTGATTGGAGTAGACTAAAACAAACCTGATCTCTCTAGGACATTCAGAAGCCAAGTTATAAGCCCACAAATGTGTAACTGGACTACTTCTTTAAAGTGACACCAGGCCTGGTGACATTTGGGACATGGTTTGACCCCCTATAGGAATGTGCGATGATCATGAAACGTTCAGATCACTTACAACTCAATAGATTCTACCTTCTTTTAACGTTTCAGCCTGATTGGACCTTGTTTTCACACAAATGGACCCAGAATGATGTGAAATTGTGCTTCGTGCAACATAATTCTGGGTGCCATTTACAAACCATAAGTGCTAATGACTCCATTCCTTTTTGTGATAATGGGGGCTGTTAATTGGAGTACTCTAAAACAAACCTGACCTCTCTAGGATATTCAGAAGCCAAGTTATAAGCCCACAAATGTGTAACTGGACTACTTCTTTAAATTGACACCAAATCCGGTGACCTTTGGGACATGGTTTGACCCCCTTAGGAAAGTGCTATCCTCATGAAACGTTCAGATCACTTACAACTCAATAGATTCTACCTTCCTGTAACGTTTCAGCCTGATTGAACCTTGTTTTCACACAAATGAACCCAGAATGATGTGAAATTGTGCTTCGTGCAACATAATTCTGGGTGCCATTTACAAACCATAAGTGCTAATGACTCCATTCCTTTTTGTGGTTGTAGGGGCTGTTGATTGGAGTACACTAAAACAAACCTGATCTCTCTAGGACATTCAGAAGCCAAGTTATAAGCCCACAAATGTGTAACTGGACTACTTCTTTAAATTGACACCAGATCCGGTGACCTTTGGGACATGGTTTGACCCCTTATAGGAATGTGCGATCATCATGAAACATTCAGATCACTTACAACTCAATAGATTCTACCTTCTTGTAACGTTTCAGCCTGATTGGACCTTGTTTTCACACAAATGGACCCAGAATGATGTGAAATTGTGCTTCGTGCAACATAATTCTGGGTGCCATTTAAAAACCATGAGTGCTAATGACTCCATTCCTTTTTGTGGTTGTAGGGGCTGTTGATTGGAGTACACTAAAACAAACCTTATCTCTCAAGGACATTCAGAAGCCAAGTTATAATCCCTCAAATGTGTAACTGGACTACTTCTTTAAATTTACACCAGATCCGGTGACCTTTGGGACATGGTTTGACCCCCTTAGGAAAGTGCTATCATCATGAAACATTCGGATCACTTACAACTCAATAGATTCTACCTTCCTGTAACGTTTCAGCCTGATTGGACCTTGTTCTCACACAAATGGACCCAGAATGATGTGAAATTGTGCTTCGTGCAACATAATTCGGAGTGCCATTTACAAACCATAAGTGCTAATGACTCCATTCCTTTTTGTGGTTGTAGGGGCTGTTGATTGGAGTAGACTAAAACAAACCTGATCTCTCTAGGACATTCAGAAGCCAAGTTATAAGCCCACAAATGTGTAACTGGACTACTTCTTTAAAGTGACACCAGGCCTGGTGACATTTGGGACATGGTTTGACCCCCTATAGGAATGTGCGATGATAATGAAACGTTCAGATCACTTACAACTCAATAGATTCTACCTTCTTGTAACGTTTCAGCCTGATTGGACCTTGTTTTCACACAAATGGACCCAGAATGATGTGAAATTGTGCTTCGTGCAACATAATTCTGGGTGCCATTTAAAAACCATAAGTGCTAATGACTCCATTCCTTTTTGTGGATGTAGGGGCTGTTGATTGGAGTACACTAAAACAAACCTGACCTCTCTAGGACATTCAGAAGCCAAGTTATAAGCCCACAAGTGTGTAACTGGACTACTTCTTTAAAGTGACACCAGGCCCGGTGACCTTTGGGACATGGTTTGATCCCCTATAGGAATGTGCGATCATCATGAAACGTTCAGATCACTTACAACTCAATAGATTCTACCTTCCTGTAATGTTTCAGCCTGATTGGACCTTGTTTTCACACAAATGAACCCAGAATGATGTGAAATTGTGCTTCGTGCAACATAATTCTGGGTGCCATTTAAGAACCATAAGTGCTAATGACTCCATTCCTTTTTGTGGTTGTAGGGGCTGTTGATTAGAGTACACTAAAACAAACCTGATCTCTCTAGGACATTCAGAAGCCAAGTTATAAGCCCACAAATGTGTAACTGGTCTACTTCTTTAAATTGACACCAGATCCGGTGACGTTTCGGACATGGGTTGACCCCCTTAGGAAAGTGCTACGATCATGAAACGTTCAGATCACTTACAACTCAATAGATTCTACCTTCCTGTAACGTTTCAGCCTGATTGGACCTTGTTTTCACACAAATGAACCCAGAATGATGTGAAATTTTGCTTCGTGCAACATAATTCTGGGTGCCATTTACAAACCATAAGTGCTAATGACTCCATTCCTTTTTGTGATTGTAGGGGCTGTTGATTGGAGTACACTAAAACAAACCTGATCTCTCTAGGACATTCAGAAGCCAAGTTATAAGCCCACAAATGTGTAACTGGACTACTTCTTTAAAGTGACAACAGGCCCGGTGACCTTTGGGACATGGTTTGACCCCCTTAGGAAAGTGCTATCATCATGAAACGTTCGGATCACTTACAACTCAATAGATTCTACCTTCATGTAACGTTTCAGCCTGATTGGACCTTGTTCTCACACAAATGAACCCAGAATGATGTGAAATTGTGCTTCGTGCAACATAATTCTGGGTGCCATTTAAAAACCATAAGTGCTAATGACTCTATTCCTTTTTGTGGTTGTAGGGGCTGTTGATTGGAGTACACTAAAACAAACCTGATCTCTCTAGGACATTCAGAAGCCAAGTTATAAGCCCACAAATGAGTAACTGGACTACTTCTTTAAATTGACACCAGATCCGGTGACCTTTGGGACATGGTTTGACCCCTTATAGGAATGTGCGATCATCATGAAACATTCAGATCACTTACAACTCAATAGATTCTACCTTCTTGTAACGTTTCAGCCTGATTGGACCTTGTTTTCACACAAGTGGACCCAGAATGATGTGAAATTATGCTTCGTGCAACATAATTCTGGGTGCCATTTACAAACCATAAGTGCTAATGACTCCATTCCTTTTTGTGGTTGTAGGGGCTGTTGATTGGAGTAGACTAAAACAAACCTGATCTCTCTAGGACATTCAGAAGCCAAGTTATAAGCCCACAAATGTGTAACTGGACTACTTCTTTAAAGTGACACCAGGCCTGGTGACATTTGGGACATGGTTTGACCCCCTATAGGAATGTGCGATGATCATGAAACGTTCAGATCACTTACAACTCAATAGATTCTACCTTCTTGTAACGTTTAAGCCTGATTGGACCTTGTTTTCACACAAATGGACCCAGAATGATGTGAAATTGTGCTTCGTGCAACATAATTCTGGGTGCCATTTAAAAACCATAAGTGCTAATGACTCTATTCCTTTTTGTGGTTGTAGGGGCTGTTGATTGGTGTACACTAAAACAAACCTGATCTCTCTAGGACATTCAGAAGCCAAGTTATAAGCCCACAAATGTGTAACTGGACTTCTTCTTTAAGTTGACACCAGATCCGGTGACCTTTGGGACATGGTTTGACCCCCTTATAGGAATGTGCGATCATCATGAAACATTCAGATCACTTACAACTCAATAGATTCTACCTTCTTGTAACGTTTCAGCCTGATTGGACCTTGTTTTCACACAAGTGGACCCAGAATGATGTGAAATTGTGCTTCGTGCAACATAATTTCTGGGTGCCATTTACAAACCATAAGTGCTAATGACTCCATTCCTTTTTGTGGTTGTAGGGGCTGTTGATTGGAGTACACTAAAACAAACCTGATCTCTCTAGGACATTCAGAAGCCAAGTTATAAGCCCACAAATGTGTAACTGGACTACTTCTTTAAAGTGACACCAGGCCTGGTGACATTTGGGACATGGTTTGACCCCCTATAGGAATGTGCGATGATCATGAAACGTTCAGATAACTTACAACTCAATAGATTCTACCTTCTTGTAACGTTTCAGCCTGATTGGACCTTGTTTTCACACAAATGGACCCAGAATGATGTGAAATTGTGCTTCGTGCAACATAATTCTGGGTGCCATTTAAAAACCATAAGTGCTAATGACTCCATTCCTTTTTGTGGATGTAGGGGCTGTTGATTGGAGTACACTAAAACAAACCTGACCTCTCTAGGACATTCAGAAGCCAAGTTATAAGCCCACAAGTGTGTAACTGGACTACTTCTTCAAAGTGACACCAGGCCCGGTGACGTTTCGGACATGGTTTGACCCCCTTAGGAAAGTGCTACCATCATGAAACGTTCAGATCCCTTACAACTCAATAGATTCTACCTTCCTGTAACGTTTCAGCCTGAATGGACCTTGTTTTCACAAAAATGAACCCAGAATGATGTGAAATTGTGCTTCATGCAACATAATTCTGGGTGCCATTTACAAACCATAAGTGCTAATGACTCCATTCCTTTTTGTGTTTGTAGGGGCTGTTGATTGGAGTACACTAAAACAAACCTGATCTCTCTAGGACATTCAGAAGCCAAGTTATAAGCCCACAAATGTGTAACTGGACTACTTCTTTAAATTGACACCAGATCCGGTGACCTTTGGGACATGGTTTGACCCCTTATAGGAATGTGCGATCATCATGAAACATTCAGATCACTTACAACTCAATAGATTCTACCTTCTTGTAACGTTTCAGCCTGATTGGACCTTGTTTTCACACAAGTGGACCCAGAATGATGTGAAATTATGCTTCGTGCAACATAATTCTGGGTGCCATTTACAAACCATAAGTGCTAATGACTCCATTCCTTTTTGTGGTTGTAGGGGCTGTTGATTGGAGTAGACTAAAACAAACCTGATCTCTCTAGGACATTCAGAAGCCAAGTTATAAGCCCACAAATGTGTAACTGGACTATTTATTTAAAGTGACACTAGGCCCGGTGACCTTTGGGACATGGTTTGACCCCCTATAGGAATGTGCGATCATCATGAAACATTCAGATCACTTACAACTCAATAGATTCTACGTTCTTGTAACGTTTCAGCCTTATTGGACCTTGTTTTCACACAAATGAACCCAGAATGATGTGAAATTGTGCTTCGTGCAACATAATTCTGGGTGCCATTTAAAAACCATAAGTGCTAATGACTCCATTCCTTTTTGTGGTTGTAGGGGCTGTTGATTGGAGTACACTAAAACAAACCTGATCTCTCTAGGACATTCAGAAGCCAAGTTATAAGCCCACAAATGTGTAACTGGACTACTTCTTTAAAGTGACACCAGGCCTGGTGACATTTGGGACATGGTTTGACCCCCTATAGGAATGTGCTATCATCATGAAACGTTCAGATCACTTACAACTCAATAGATTCTACCTTCCTGTAACGTTTCTGCCTGATTGAACCTTGTTTTCACACAAATGAACCCAGAATGATGTGAAATTGTGCTTCGTGCAACATAATTCTGGGTGCCATTTAAAAACCATAAGTGCTAATGACTCCATTCCTTTTTGTGGTTGTAGGGGCTGTTGATTGGAATACACTAAAACAAACCTTATCTCTCAAGGACATTCAGAAGCCAAGTTATAAGCCCACAAATGTGTAACTGGACTACTTCTTTAAATTGACACCAAATCCGGTGACCTTTGGGACATGGTTTGACCCCCTTAGGAAAGTAATATCCTCATGAAACGTTCAGATCACTTACAACTCAATAGATTCTACCTTCCTGTAACGTTTCAGCCTGATTGAACCTTGTTTTCACACAAATGGACCCAGAATGATGTGAAATTGTGCTTCGTGCAACATAATTCTGGGTGCCATTTACAAACCATAAGTGCTAATGACTCCATTCCTTTTTGTGGTTGTAGCGTTATGGATTTAGGCTCTTTTATGAAAGAGGAACCATGCTACGTATTAATTCGGAATATTAATTTTAATAAATCAATAACCAAATTTTATATTGTTCAGAAGAC
This sequence comes from Nothobranchius furzeri, assembly GCF_043380555.1. NCBI lineage: Eukaryota > Metazoa > Chordata > Actinopteri > Cyprinodontiformes > Nothobranchiidae > Nothobranchius > Nothobranchius furzeri. The sequence continues at coordinate 63,621,591 of NC_091755.1, forward strand.
TCAAAGGTTGTTTTCATCCATAAACTGCCGATAATATCTGAGTGTCTGTGTTTCAGTTCAATGAGGAAACCAGTTTGACGTTTAAAAGTTTTAATTCTTCAAATTAAACTAATGATTTTGAAATTGACAAACAGGAAATACAATCAACATTAGTAACTTTGTGGGACAATCTCTTTAACAGTTGATATGCTGTTCTGGCTCAAATAGACCTTCTGATGAATTTATGAAGATTGAGAATGTTGTGATGGTGAGAGTGATATGAGCTGGGATGGGTGCGTGAGTGCATCTGATTTTGCTTCAGGAAGAACCAGGTGTCTGAGTGAAAAGTGATGGTTTGAATAAACTTAGGCTCTTAGTTGGAAAAGATGCATCAAAACGCTAAACACCGTGTTCTGTCTCACCGAATTCTTTTGGACCCTCTTTCGGATCCGGGGCGTCACCTTAGGATGTTTCATCCAGGGCACCTTGGCTGGAAGAAAAGACAAAGATGCGCTGCGACCCGGTCCAGAGTTGTCCTCGGTACACGTTGATGGTAAAGCGTTTTGTCGACGCGCTTTCTTAAGTTAATTCACTCAGAAATCAAAAGACTCGGTAATGAGTCTGCGTTAGAAGTTGCGATTCAGCTATTCTGCCTGGCGTGGCAGAAACAGCATGAGAGGAGGGGGGGGGGGGGGGGGGGGGATTGAGCCCATGGGCTCCGTTCCCCGTTAGCGGTTGTTCACAAGTCCTCTCTCTCTCGTGGCCCAACACGAACTGCATCAAAAGACTGAAAACTTACCAAAAACCTTTCTCTTCTCAAAGCAAACGTGCGTCATCAAATGTGTCTGGAGTTTACTGTGAGCAGGTGTGTGTGGATGTGTGTGAATGTTTGTGCTTGAGTGTGTGTGAAGGTCAGTAACAAACATTCTCAACATTATTTAAGAATGGATTCATTAAACCATTATAATTACCCCAAAGCTAAATAGTCATTCATTTGATTAATCACATTTATAATGAGCAAAATGATAATGGTTACTTTAACATTAAAATCAAGAAAAAGAAGTTTAAACTTTATGTTTTGACTTGGTCTGGGTACAACTCATGTAAACACATCTTCTGGTAGACTGCAGGTGGCAGATGTTATGGTTTCCTCCCAGACTCGCTGGCGTTCAGGTCTTAATCTGTGGGTGAAAGTTCTCAGCGACCCAGCTTTGACACAGCTGAGTCCAACACCACCTTTGTGATAGAAAACCCATATTTCCTCACGTTACATACCCCCCCTTTTTGTGACGACATGGTGGTCAAGCACAGGCCACCTGCCGTTACAAACACAATAACGTGATGTACTCGTGAAGGTAGACATCCCAGATGAAGGCAGGAACGATGAAGCGTCTCCACAGGTCTCGTGTAGAAGGGAGTCTATCCTGATCAGATGATTAAGGCCAAAACTGTTGCAATCATTGTAAAGTAATCCACTTAGGAAATCTTGAAAGCAGAGCTATTTCAATAGCAGTTAATTTCATCAGCAATAATGCAAAGGTATGCAAAGGATAAGCAGCTCGTGTGCCACACGGAGCTGGGCAGATGAAGTATTCCTCAGGCGTAGTCCAGGCGAAGTCCAGTGACGACCTCGACCCATCTCGAATCACGACCGAAGCCCCATGCGACAGAAAACCAGTTGAAGGATGGTGAAGACGGCCCCTCTGATGGGATGTAGTCCATACGAGCTCGGAGAAGGAGACAAAGTGAGACAGCCCACACGACAGATAGCATTTGATGCAAAACAAAGAAATCAATCAAAACCTATCTATGGGTGCCTCTGGGAAAATGTGGGTGCCTTTTGTGAATTATCTAAAGAAGAAATGTTCTGCACCCTGTTCTACGTGTCATGTAAAAACGTGATGCAGTGAAAACACAAATAAAAGAAAGTAAATCCTAACTGATATGTGAAACTCAGCAGGCTGCACTAATTAAAGGCATGTATATAAAAGAAATAATAATCATGAAAATGAAGGGCAAATTGGCTTGTGGCCCTTTAAGGGAAATAGCAACAAAATAAAATTAAATTTGTAATCAAATTTAATCATGCTACACAAAGCACTAATAAAAAGATAGAGATGTAAATCAGTTCTAAAAATGTAAATCAGTAGGTTAGTAATCCCTAAAGGTGTGAGTTAGTAACAGGACCCTGGCTGGAGGCAGGTAACCTGAAAAAAAAACTCAAAGGATATCACATTTGTTAAAAATTCATCCCACAACGAGAGAATTTGTAACGGTCCACCAGTCAGTGGAAAAGAATCCGGTCAGAATAGAGTCGGTCAGAATAGAGTTTTGAATCTGGTATTGCGGACCCACAGAGACACGAGTTTGGACGTATCTGTGGGAGCAGGCTCATAAGCGATTTGGTTATCAAACTGTTTGTATCTGGTGTTACGAACCCACAGGGAAACTTGTTTGAATTTACCTGAGGGTCCCGTTTGGAACTGGAGCGAAGCTGATGGTTTAGCTGTTAAATCAGAACCTGATTTTACCTGCTCAAAGTTGGGTTGCAGCTTAACGGAGGCGACTTTGTTGTGATCAGAAATGGTAGTGAACTGGAAATGCGAAAATGATGCTCGCAAAGCGGGAGGAGGCTCCCCACCCCCTTTTTGTTTCTCAAACGTATGCCGTGTCTGTGAGACAGGAGAAGCATAACAAAGAACAGTTCTTAAGCTCTTAAAAGCGCTATTACCAAGAAGATGCACATTGTCACCTGAATCGTGCTGAAAGAGTAGGTGTTCAGATGTCCAAAGACCTGGAGGTGTTGGACTTGGAGGTTCTGAAAAGGAGTGATCCAAGGATGGTTGTGTCACGGGTGTCAAAGCAAACCTAGCCATGTTTAGAATCAGATACAGACATGTCGCTAGCTTTAGGAACATGGTCTGTCCTGAAAACTGAAACCAAGAATACTTTATTCCCAAGAATGATGGAGGTTCCCACACAGAATCAGAAAAACCCGGTTTAACCAGATTATTTACAGACTGACTAGAACTCCGCCCCGTAGAAGGTGCAGCACCTAACTCCGGGTCGGAGGTCAATGTTGTCAGCTGAATTGGTGGAAGGTCAGTGTCGATTTCTGCAATGACCCGCCCGCTCGGAGGAGGCGTTCCCCCGAACCGGTTGAAGTCCGCAACGGAAAACTCAGAGCCACTCAGCACCCCCCCTTTGTCAGGAGGGGCCCCGAGCAGAGCATCACTGCACGCACCTACACCTCCCGGGCCGGGTTGCCTTCCCGAGCCCGTGAGAGAGGTGTGCGCAGCAACCACCGAGCCACCTTTAATATCGCCACTGACCACAGGACTGCTGGAAACCGCAGGGTTTTCTGCGTCGTCGCGGTCACCTGTAAGAGAAATCACAGGAAAGAGGGCACAGAGGCCCGAGACTAAGTCACACCCCTGTGAAAGGAGAAAGGAATTGGCCACCGTATTAGCAGAGGTCACAAACTGAAAAGTGACAAGGTCATTCACATAAAGGTCAAGATGTCCGGGCACAAACCCCTTAAATGGCATGGCAGCTCCGTCCGGAGACCACAAGCGTTTCACGGCGGCTGACGTTCCCATCACGCCCCGATAAAGAAGCTGGTTTGTGCATGAGACGGACTGACGAGTAAAACAGACCTCTGACTGAAGCGGTGGGTCACAGCCTGAAGATTTCACACCCATGCTGGAGAGATGTTCAGCCTTTAACATGGATTACAGAGGAGAAGCATTAGGAACCAAAGGGTTAAGCACAACCTGTTTGTCAGAGAGGTTAACCATAGGTTCAAGAGATTTATTCAGCTTAAAAGCAGCAGAGAAAGTGTTGTTTATTTCAAACCTTGATGTTGATGGTGGGTTTTTTACCCCCTGGAAGAAATAAAAGTAAAGAAAAAGCGTTATGACTGTAAACAGCATGTTGCTTGAATTCACGACATGAAGTGCAGACCAGAACCACCTCCGACCCAGTGCAGCTGGCACCGGACCGCAGCCACTAGTCCCCACTGTTCCCGACCGGCGGCACCCGCCTAAAACGGGCCCGTTCGGGCGGGCGGAGGGACCAGCGATGCTCGGCCGGTGAATTTCCTGCGTCTTGGCATGTTCTGGAAGCAGAACGTCAGAGAACCTTACATCAGGTGTAACAGTGCAAGAAAGATTTTGTCGTGTCTCGTCCATCTCCCATTAAGTTCAGAGCAACTCGCGTTTTTACCTTCTGAGCCGACGTAAAACTCCGGGCAGATTCCTTAATATGTCTCACACAAACAAGGACTGACCGTAGCCTACTTAACTTTATGACACAGGGTAAAACAAGGAATTGTTGATAGAGAAATGAATACACACAACTTCACAAGATGGAAGAAAAAGGCATGGAACCGAGCAACGGAGGCTGTGAAAGCCGACCCGTTCACCGGTCCAAAATAAAAATAATAAAAAAAATAACAAACCCTACGCTGCCGTGTTGGTATCAGACGGACAAACGTAGCAAAATGTAGATTCTACACACCGTAGCGATTTACAAGAATCACCGCCAATGCGGGTTTTGTGAGGACACAGACTGACTGTGCCAGAAATGATGACAATTTAACGGGACGCGTGCCCTATTTGTCTAACTGTGGCGCTAGCTTAGCTCCCCGGCCAGGCCTAGCGTTCTTTGTCTGTAGCGGCCAGACTGAAATTTCCCCGATTAACAAGTAGGCATCTCGCTCCACTTTTAATACGGACTTTAAAAAAAACGTACGCAATCTGAATGCAGTAACGCGTAACGGCTGTGCCTCGCTTTACGACGTTTACCGAGCAGTCAAGCTCCGGCAGGTGTCACCGAGCATTCCGTTTAAAAAGCGCACGCAATCTGAATGCAGTAGAAACTTCTTTCACAATAGCTCGCCCACAGTGTCAACACACTGAGAAGAAAGGTGTCCGAGAAGTTAGTCTCGGTTCTGAGGTTCGGAGAATTTAGTGATAATTTTAGGAACTGAGGATAAGCTGCACGGTAGCTCACCCAGCAATGATCAGAGCGGAAACGGAGCTGTCCGACCTGAGGTTAGATTAGAGACGCGGCGGCGCGTCAAAATGGACAGAATTTAGTCAAAAGCACAACTCACACGTTCGCTCCGAAGGCGAAGATGGGATAAATCAAAGTTAGGTCTGTAATTTGCGGTCAATTTGAGATCGGAGACCTTCCGCCGTCAAGTTTCCACCAGGACGCCTCCCGGAAGAGTGACTTCTACGGAACAATTTCCGGTTAATTTCAAAATAAGACATCAAAGTGAAACACAGAGAAAAGCGTTGTTTGTAGCTTTTAGATGTAAGAAATCAGATAAATCGCAGATATAGAAGACTGGATACGCTCGCCATTAAATGTAGCGTTATGGATTTAGGCTCTTTTATGAAAGAGGAACCATGCTACGTATTAATTCGGAATATTAATTTTAATAAATCAATAACCAAATTTTATATTGTTCAGAAGACTCAAAGGTTGTTTTCATCCATAAACTGCTGATAATATCTGAGTGTCTGTGTTTCAGTTCAATGAGGAAACCAGTTTGACGTTTAAAAGTTTTAATTCTTCAAATTAAACTAATGATTTTGAAATTGACAAACAGGAAATACAATCAACATTAGTAACTTTGTGGGACAATCTCTTTAACAGTTGATATGCTGTTCTGGCTCAAATAGACCTTCTGATGAATTTATGAAGATTGAGAATGTTGTGATGGTGAGAGTGATATGAGCTGGGATGGGTGCGTGAGTGCATCTGATTTTGCTTCAGGAAGAACCAGGTGTCTGAGTGAAAAGTGATGGTTTGAATAAACTTAGGCTCTTAGTTGGAAAAGATGCATCAAAACGCTAAACACCGTGTTCTGTCTCACCGAATTCTTTTGGACCCTCTTTCGGATCCGGGGCGTCACCTTAGGATGTTTCATCCAGGGCACCTTGGCTGGAAGAAAAGACAAAGATGCGCTGCGACCCGGTCCAGAGTTGTCCTCGGTACACATTGATGGTAAAGTGTTTTGTCGACGCGCTTTCTTAAGTTAATTCACTCAGAAATCAAAAGACTCGGTAATGAGTCTGCGTTAGAAGTTGCGATTCAGCTATTCTGCCTGGCGTGGCAGAAACAGCATGAGAGGAGGGGGGGGGGGGGATTGAGCCCATGGGCTCCGTTCCCCGTTAGCGGTTGTTCACAAGTCCTCTCTCTCTCGTGGCCCAACACGAACTGCATCAAAAGACTGAAAACTTACCAAAAACCTTTCTCTTCTCAAAGCAAACGTGCGTCATCAAATGTGTCTGGAGTTTACTGTGAGCAGGTGTGTGTGGATGTGTGTGAATGTTTGTGCTTGAGTGTGTGTGAAGGTCAGTAACAAACATTCTCAACATTATTTAAGAATGGATTCATTAAACCATTATAATTACCCCAAAGCTAAATAGTCATTCATTTGATTAATCACATTTATAATGAGCAAAATGATAATGGTTACTTTAACATTAAAATCAAGAAAAAGAAGTTTAAACTTTATGTTTTGACTTGGTCTGGGTACAACTCATGTAAACACATCTTCTGGTAGACTGCAGGTGGCAGATGTTATGGTTTCCTCCCAGACTCGCTGGCGTTCAGGTCTTAATCTGTGGGTGAAAGTTCTCAGCGACCCAGCTTTGACACAGCTGAGTCCAACACCACCTTTGTGATAGAAAACCCATATTTCCTCACGTTACATGGTTGTAGGGGCTGTTGATTGGAGTACACTAAAACAAACCTGATCTCTCTAGGACATTCAGAAGCCAAGTTATAAGCCCACAAATGTGTAACTGGACTACTTCTTTAAATTGACACCAGATCCGTTGACCTTTGGGACATGGTTTGACCCCCTTAGGAAATTGCTATCATCATGAAACGTTCAGATCACTTACAACTCAATAGATTCTACCTTCTTGTAACGTTTCAGCCTGATTGGACCTTGTTTTCACACAAATGGACCCAGAATGATGTGAAATTGTGCTTCGTGCAACATAATTCTGGGTGCCATTTACAAACCATAAGTGCTAATGACTCCATTCCTTTTTGTGGTTGTAGGGGCTGTTGATTGGAGTACACTAAAACAAACCTGATCTCTCTAGGACATTCAGAAGCCAAGTTATAAGCCCACAAATGTGTAACTGGACTACTTCTTTAAATTGACACCAGATCCGGTGACCTTTGGGACATGGTTTGACCCCCTTAGGAAAGTGCTATCGTCATGCTTATTCAGATCACTTACAACTCAATAGATTCTACCTTCCTGTAACGTTTCAGCCTGATTGGACCTTGTTTTCACACAAATGAACCCAGAATTATGTGAAATTGTGCTTCGTGCAACATAATTCTGGGTGCCATTTAAAAACCATAAGTGCTAATGACTCCATTCCTTTTTGTGGTTGTAGGGGCTGTTGATTGGAGTACACTAAAACAAACCTGATCTCTCTAGGACATTCAGAAGCCAAGTTATAAGCCCACAAAGGTGTAACAAGACTACTTCTTTAAATTGACACCAGATCCGGTGACCTTTGGGACATGGTTTGACCCCCTTAGGAAAGTGCTATCATCGTGAAACGTTCAGATCACTTACAACTCAATAGATTCTACCTTCCTGTAACGTTTCAGCCTGATTGGACCTTGTTCTCACACAAATGGACCCAGAATGATGTGAAATTGTGCTTCGTGCAACATAATTCGGGGTGCCATTTACAAACCATAAGTGCTAATGACTCCCTTCCTTTTTGTGGTTGTAGGGGCTGTTGATTGGAGTACACTAAAACAAACCTGATCTCTCTAGGACATTCAGAAGCCAAGTTATAAGCCCACAAATGTGTAACTGGACTACTTCTTTAAAGTGACACCAGGCCTGGTGACATTTGGGACATGGTTTGACCCCCTATAGGAATGTGCGATGATAATGAAACGTTAAGATCACTTACAACTCAATAGATTCTACCTTCTTGTAACGTTTCAGCCTGATTGGACCTTGTTTTCACACAAATGGACCCAGAATGATGTGAAATTGTGCTTCGTGCAACATAATTCTGGGTGCCATTTAAAAACCATAATTGCTAATGACTCCATTCCTTTTTGTGGATGTAGGGGCTGTTGATTGGAGTACACTAAAACAAACCTGACCTCTCTAGGACATTCAGAAGCCAAGTTATAAGCCCACAAGTGTGTAACTGGACTACTTCTTTAAAGTGACACAAGGCCCGGTGACCTTTGGGACATGGTTTGATCCCCTATAGGAATGTGCGATCATCATGAAACGTTCAGATCACTTACAACTCAATAGATTCTACCTTCCTGTAACGTTTCAGCCTGATTGGACCTTGTTTTCACACAAATGAACCCAGAATGATGTGAAATTGTGCTTCGTGCAACATAATTCTGGGTGCCATTTAGGAAATATAAGTGCTAATGACTCCATTCCTTTTTGTGGTTGTAGGGGCTGTTAATTGGAGTACTCTAAAACAAACCTGACCTCTCTAGGATATTCAGAAGCCAAGTTATAAGCCCACAAAGGTGTAACTGGACAACTTCTTTAAAGTTACTTCAGGCCCGGTGACCTTTGGGATACGGTTTGACCCCCTATAGGAATGTGTGATCATCATGAAACGTTCAGATCACTTACAACTCAATAGATTCTACCTTCCTGTAACGTTTCAGCCTGATTGGACCTTGTTTTCACACAAATGAACCCAGAATGATGTGAAATTGTGCTTCGTGCAACATAATTCTGGATGCCATTTACAAACCATAAGTGCTAATGACTCCATTTCTTTTTGTGATTGTAGGGGCTGTTGATTGGAGTACACTAAAACAAACCTGATCTCTCTAGGACATTCAGAAGCCAAGTTATAAGCCCACAAATGTGTAACTGGACTACTTCTTTAAAGTGACACCAGGCCCGGTGACCTTTGGGACATGGTTTTATCCCCTATAGGAATGTGCGATCATCATGAAACGTTCAGATCACTTACAACTCAGTAGATTCTACCTTCTTGTAACGTTTCAGCCTGATTGGACCTTGTTCTCACACAAATGAACCCAGAATGATGTGAAATTGTGCTTCGTGCAACATAATTCTGGGTGCCATTTAAAAACCATAAGTGCTAATGACTCTATTCCTTTTTGTGGTTGTAGGGGCTGTTGATTGGAGTACACTAAAACAAACCTGATCTCTCTAGGACATTCAGAAGCCAAGTTATAAGCCCACAAATGTGTAACTGGACTTCTTCTTTAAATTGACACCAGATCCGGTGACCTTTGGGACATGGTTTGACCCCCTTATAGGAATGTGCGATCATCATGAAACATTCAGATCACTTACAACTCAATAGATTCTACCTTCTTGTAACGTTTCAGCCTGATTGGACCTTGTTTTCACACAAGTGGACCCAGAATGATGTGAAATTGTGCTTCGTGAAACATAATTTCTGGGTGCCATTTACAAACCATAAGTGCTAATGACTCCATTCCTTTTTGTGGTTGTAGGGGCTGTTGATTGGAGTAGACTAAAACAAACCTGATCTCTCTAGGACATTCAGAAGCCAAGTTATAAGCCCACAAATGTGTAACTGGACTACTTCTTTAAAGTGACACCAGGCCTGGTGACATTTGGGACATGGTTTGACCCCCTATAGGAATGTGCGATGATCATGAAACGTTCAGATAACTTACAACTCAATAGATTCTACCTTCTTGTAACGTTTCAGCCTGATTGGACCTTGTTTTCACACAAATGGACCCAGAATGATGTGAAATTGTGCTTCGTGCAACATAATTCTGGGTGCCATTTAAAAACCATAAGTGCTAATGACTCCATTCCTTTTTGTGGATGTAGGGGCTGTTGATTGGAGTACACTAAAACAAACCTGACCTCTCTAGGACATTCAGAAGCCAAGTTATAAGCCCACAAGTGTGTAACTGGACTACTTCTTCAAAGTGACACCAGGCCCGGTGACATTTCGGACATGGTTTGACCCCCTTAGGAAAGTGCTACCATCATGAAACGTTCAGATCTCTTACAACTCAATAGATTCTACCTTCCTGTAACGTTTCAGCCTGATTGGACCTTGTTTTCACACAAATGGACCCAGAATGATGTGAAATTGTGCTTCGTGCAACATAATTCTGGGTGCCATTTACAAACCATAAGTGCTAATGACTCCATTCCTTTTTGTGGTTGTAGGGGCTGTTGATTGGAGTACACTAAAACAAACCTGATCTCTCTAGGACATTCAGAAGCCAAGTTATAAGCCCACAAATGTGTAACTGGACTACTTCTTTAAATTGACACCAGATCCGGTGACATTTGGGACATGGTTTGACCCCCTTAGGAAAGTGCTATCATTATGACACGTTCAGATCACTTACAACTCAATAGATTCTACCTTCCTGTAATGTTTCAGCCTTATTGGACCTTGTTTTCACACAAATGAACCCAGAATGATGTGAAATTGTGCTTCGTGCGACATAATTCTGGGTGCCATTTACAAACCATAAGTGCTAATGACTCCATTCCTTTTTGTGTTTGTAGGGGCTGTTGATTGGAGTACACTAAAACAAACCTGATCTCTCTAGGACATTCAGAAGCCAAGTTATAAGCCCACAAATGTGTAACTGGACTACTTCTTTAAAGTGACACCAGGCCCGGTGACCTTTGGGACATGGTTTTAACCCCTATAGGAATGTGCGATCATCATGAAACGTTCAGATCACTTACAACTCAGTAGATTCTACCTTCTTGTAACGTTTCAGCCTGATTGGACCTTGTTTTCACACAAATGGACCCAGAATGATGTGAAATTGTGCTTCGTGCAACATAATTCTGGGTGCCATTTACAAACCATAAGTGCTAATGACTCCATTCCTTTTTGTGGTTGTAGGGGCTGTTGATTGGAGTACATTAAAACAAACCTGATCTCTCTAGGACATTCAGAAGCAAAGTTGTAAGCCAACAAAGGTGTAACTGGACTACTTCTTTAAAGTGACACCAGGCCCGGTGACCTATGGGACATGGTTTGACCCACTTTAGGAATGTGCGATCATCATGAAACGTTCAGATCACTTACAACTCAGTAGATTCTACCTTCTTGTAACGTTTCAGCCTGATTGGACCTTGTTTTCACACAAATGGACCCAAAATGATGTGAAAATGTGCTTCGTGCAACATAAATCTGGTTGCCATTTACAAACCATAAGTGCTAATGACTCCATTCCTTTTTGTCTTTGTAGGGGCTGTTGATTGGAGTACACTAAAACAAACCTGATCTCTCTAGGACATTCAGAAGTCAAGTTATAAGCCCACAAATGTGTAACTGGACTACTTCTTTAAAGTGACACCAGGCCCGGTGACCTTTGGGACATGGTTTGACTCCCTATAGGAATGTGTGATCATCATGAAACGTTCAGATCACTTACAACTCAATAGATTCTACCTTCTTGTAACGTTTCAGCCTGATTGGACCTTGTTTTCACACAAATGGACCCAGAATGATGTGAAATTGTGCTTCGTGCAACATAATTCTGGGTGCCATTTACAAACCATAAGTGCTAATGACTCCATTCCTTTTTGTGGTTGTAGGGGCTGTTGATTGGAGTACACTAAAACAAACCTGATCTCTCTAGGACATTCAGAAGCCAAGTTATAAGCCCACAAATGTGTAACTGGACTACTTCTTTAAATTGACATCAGATCCGGTGACATTTGGGACATGGTTTGACCCCCTTAGGAAAGTGCTATCATTATGACACGTTCAGATCACTTTCAACTCAATAGATTCTACCTTCCTGTAACGTTTCAGCCTTATTGGACCTTGTTTTCACACAAATGAACCCAGAATGATGTAAAATTGTGCTTCGTGCAACATAATTCTGGGTGCCATTTAAAAACCATAAGTGCTAATGACTCCATTCCTTTTTGGGGTTATGGGGGCTGTTAATTTGAGTACTCTAAAACAAACCTGACCTCTCTAGGATATTCAGAAGCCAAGTTATAAGCCCACAAATGTGTAACTGGACTACTTCTTTAAAGTGACACCAGGCCCGGTGACCTTTGGGACATGGTTTGACCCCCTATAGGAATGTGCGATCATCATGAAACGTTCAGATCACTTACAACTCAATAGATTCTACCTTCTTGTAACGTTTCAGCCTGATTGGACCTTGTTTTCACACAAATGAACCCAGAATGATGTGAAATTGTGCTTCGTGCAACATAATTCTGGGTGCCATTTACAAACCATAAGTGCTAATGACTCCATTCCTTTTTGTGGTTGTAGGGGCTGATGATTGGAGTACACTAAAACAAACCTGATCTCTCTAGGACATTCAGAAGCCAAGTTATAAGCCCACAAATGTGTAACTGGACTACTTCTTTAAATTGACACCAGGTCCGGTGACGTTTCGGACATGGTTTGACCCCCTTAGGAATGTGCGATCATCATGAAACGTTCAGATCACTTACATCTCAGTAGATTCTACCTTCTTGTAACGTTTCAGCCTGATTGGACCTTGTTTTCACACAAATGGACCCAGAATGATGTGAAATTGTGCTTCGTGCAACATAATTCTGGGTGCCGTTTACAAACCATAAGTGCTAATGACTCCATTCCTTTTTGTGGTTGTAGGGGCTGTTGATTGGAGTACATTAAAACAAACCTGATCTCTCTAGGACATTCAGAAGCCAATTTATAAGCCAACAAAGGTGAAACTGGACTACTTCTTTAAAGTGACAGCAGGCCTGGTGACCTATGGGACATGGTTTGACCCACTTTAGGAATGTGCGATCATCATGAAACGTTCAGTTCACTTACAAATCAGTAGATTCTACCTTCTTGTAACGTTTCAGCCTGATTGGACCTTGTTTTCACACAAATGGACCCAGAATGATGTGAAATTGTGCTTCGTGCAACATAATTCTGGGTGCCATTTACAAACCATAAGTGCTAATGACTCCATTCCTTTTTGTGTTTGTAGGGGCTGTTGATTGGAGTACACTAAAACAAACCTGATCTCTCTAGGACATTCAGAAGCCAAGTTATAAGCCCACAAATGTGTAACTGGACTACTTCTTTAAAGTGACACCAGGCCCGGTGACCTTTGGGACATGGTTTTAACCCCTATAGGAATGTGCGATCATCATGAAACGTTCAGATCACTTACAACTCAGTAGATTCTACCTTCTTGTAACGTTTCAGCCTGATTGGACCTTGTTTTCACACAAATGGACCCAGAATGATGTGAAATTGTGCTTCGTGCAACATAATTCTGGGTGCCATTTACAAACCATAAGTGCTAATGACTCCATTCCTTTTTGTATTTGTAGGGGCTGTTGATTGGAGTACACTAAAACAAACCTGATCTCTCTAGGACATTCAGAAGTCAAGTTATAAGCCCACAAATGTGTAACTGTACTACTTCTTTAAAGTGACACCAAGCCTGGTGACCTTTGGGACATGGTTTTACCCCCTATAGGAATGTGCGATCATCATGAAATGTTCAGATCACTTACAACTCAATAGATTCTACCTTCTTTTAACGTTTCAGCCTGATTGGACCTTGTTTTCACACAAATGGACCCAGAATGATGTGAAATTGTGCTTCGTGCAACATAATTCTGGGTGCCATTTACAAACCATAAGTGCTAATGACTCCTTTCCTTTTTGTGGTTGTAGGGGCTGTTAATTGGAGTACATTAAAACAAACCTGATCTCTCTAGGACATTCAGAAGCCAAGTTATAAGCCCACAAAGGTGTAACTGGACTACTTCTTTAAAGTGACACCAGGCCCGGTGACCTTTGGGACATGGTTTGACCCCCTATAGGAATGTGTGATCATCATGAAACGTTCAGATCACTTACAACTCAATAGATTCTACCTTCTTGTAACGTTTCAGCCTGATTGGACCTTGTTTTCACACAAATGGACCCAGAATGATGTAAAATTGTGCTTCGTGCAACATAATTCTGGGTGCCATTTACAAACCATAAGTACTAATGACTCCATTCCTTTTTGTGTTTGTAGGGGCTGTTGATTGGAGTACACTAAAACAAACCTGATCTCTCTAGGACATTCAGAAGCCAAGTTATAAGCCCACAAATGTGTAACTGGACTACTTCTTTAAAGTGACACCAGATCCGGTGACATTTGGGACATGGTTTGACCCCCTTAGGAAAGTGATATCATTATGACACGTTCAGATCACTTACAACTCAATAGATTCTACCTTCCTGTAACGTTTCAGCCTGATTGGACCTTGTTTTCACACAAATGAACCCAGAATGATGTGAAATTGTGCTTCGTGCAACATAATTCTGGGTGCCATTTACAAACCATAAGTGCTAATGACTCCATTCCTTTTTGTGTTTGTAGGGGCTGTTGATTGGAGTACACTAAAACAAACCTGATCTCTCTAGGACATTCAGAAGCCAAGTTATAAGCCCACAAATGTGTAACTGGACTACTTCTTTAAAGTGACACCAGGCCCGGTGACCTTTGGGACATGGTTTTACCCCTATAGGAATGTGCGATCATCATGAAATGTTCAGATCACTTACAACTCAGTAGATTCTACCTTCTTGTAACGTTTCAGCCTGATTGGACCTTGTTTTCACACAAATGGACCCAGAATGATGTGAAATTGTGCTTCGTGCAACATAATTCTGGGTGCCATTTACAAACCATAAGTGCTAATGACTCCATTCCTTTTTATGGTTGTAGGGGCTGTTGATTGGAGTACATTAAAACAAACCTGATCTCTCTAGGACATTCAGAAGCCAAGTTATAAGCCCACAAATGTGTAACTGGACTACTTCTTTAAATTGACATCAGATCCGGTGACATTTGGGACATGGTTTGACCCCCTTAGGAAAGTGCTATCATTATGACACGTTCAGATCACTTTCAACTCAATAGATTCTACCTTCCTGTAACGTTTCAGCCTGATTGGACCTTGTTTTCACACAAATGAACCCAGAATGATGTGAAATTGTGCTTCGTGCAACATAATTCTGGGTGCCATTTAAAAACCATAAGTGCTAATGACTCCATTCCTTTTTGGGGTAATGGGGGCTGTTAATTGGAGTACTCTAAAACAAACCTGACCTCTCTAGGATATTCAGAAGCCAAGTTATAAGCCCACAAATGTGTAACTGGACTACTTCTTTAAATTGACACCAGGTCCGGTGACGTTTCGGACATGGTTTGACCCCCTTAGGAATGTGCGATCATCATGAAACGTTCAGATCACTTACAACTCAGTAGATTCTACCTTCTTGTAACGTTTCAGCCTGATTGGACCTTGTTTTCACACAAATGGACCCAGAATGATGTGAAATTGTGCTTCGTGCAACATAATTCTGGGTGCCATTTACAAACCATAAGTGCTAATGACTCCATTCCTTTTTGTGGTTGTAGGGGCTGTTGATTGGAGTACATTAAAACAAACCTGATCTCTCTAGGACATTCAGAAGCCAATTTATAAGCCAACAAAGGTGAAACTGGACTACTTCTTTAAAGTGACACCAGGCCTGGTGACCTATGGGACATGGTTTGACCCACTTTAGGAATGTGCGATCATCATGAAACGTTCAATTCACTTACAAATCAGTAGATTCTACCTTCTTGTAACGTTTCAGCCTGATTGGACCTTGTTTTCACACAAATGGACCCAGAATGATGTGAAATTGTGCTTCGTGCAACATAATTCTGGGTGCCATTTACAAACCATAAGTGCTAATGACTCCATTCCTTTTTGTGTTTGTAGGGGCTGTTGATTGGAGTACACTAAAACAAACCTGATCTCTCTAGGACATTCAGAAGTCAAGTTATAAGCCCACAAATGTGTAACTGGACTACTTCTTTAAAGTGACACCAAGTCTGGTGACCTTTGGGACATGGTTTTACCCCCTATAGGAATGTGCGATCATCATGAAATGTTCAGATCACTTACAACTCAATAGATTCTACCTTCTTTTAACGTTTCAGCCTGATTGGACCTTGTTTTCACACAAATGGACCCAGAATGATGTGAAATTGTGCTTCGTGCAACATAATTCTGGGTGCCATTTACAAACCATAAGTGCTAATGACTCCTTTCCTTTTTGTGGTTGTAGGGGCTGTTAATTGGAGTACATTAAAACAAACCTGATCTCTCTAGGACATTCAGAAGCCAAGTTATAAGCCCACAAAGGTGTAACTGGACTACTTCTTTAAAGTGACACCAGGCCCGGTGACCTTTGGGACATGGTTTGACCCCCTATAGGAATGTGTGATCATCATGAAACGTTCAGATCACTTACAACTCAATAGATTCTACCTTCTTGTAACGTTTCAGCCTGATTGGACCTTGTTTTCACACAAATGGACCCAGAATGATGTGAAATTGTGCTTCGTGCAACATAATTCTGGGTGCCATTTACAAACCATAAGTACTAATGACTCCATTCCTTTTTGTGTTTGTAGGGGCTGTTGATTGGAGTACACTAAAACAAACCTGATCTCTCTAGGACATTCAGAAGCCAAGTTATAAGCCCACAAATGTGTAACTGGACTACTTCTTTAAAGTGACACCAGATCCGGTGACATTTGGGACATGGTTTGACCCCCTTAGGAAAGTGCTATCATTATGACACGTTCAGATCACTTACAACTCAATAGATTCTACCTTCCTGTAACGTTTCAGCCTGATTGGACCTTGTTTTCACACAAATGAACCCAGAATGATGTGAAATTGTGCTTCGTGCAACATAATTCTGGGTGCCATTTACAAACCATAAGTGCTAATGACTCCATTCCTTTTTGTGGTTGTAGGGGCTGTTGATTGTACACTAAAACAAACCTGATCTCTCTAGGACATTCAGAAGCCAAGTTATAAGCCCACAAATGTGTAACTGGACTACTTCTTTAAAGTGACACCAGGCCCGGTGACCTTTGGGACATGGTTTTAACCCCTATAGGAATGTGCGATCATCATGAAATGTTCAGATCACTTACAACTCAGTAGATTCTACCTTCTTGTAACGTTTCAGCCTGATTGGACCTTGTTTTCACACAAATGGACCCAGAATGATGTGAAATTGTGCTTCGTGCAACATAATTCTGGGTGCCATTTACAAACCATAAGTGCTAATGACTCCATTCCTTTTTGTGGTTGTAGGGGCTGTTGATTGGAGTACATTAAAACAAACCTGATCTCTCTAGGACATTCAGAAGCAAAGTTATAAGCCAACAAAGGTGTAACTGGACTACTTCTTTAAAGTGACACCAGGCCCGGTGACCTATGGGACATGGTTTGACCCCCTTAGGAAAGTGCTATCATTATGACACGTTCAGATCACTTACAACTCAATAGATTCTACCTTCCTGTAAGGTTTCAGCCTGATTGGACCTTGTTTTCACACAAATGAACCCAGAATGATGTGAAATTGTGGTTCGTGCAACATAATTCTGGGTGCCATTTAAAAACCATAAGTGCTAATGACTCCATTCCTTTTTGGGGTAATGGGGGCTGTTAATTGGAGTACTCTAAAACAAACCTGACCTCTCTAGGATATTCAGAAGCCAAGTTATAAGCCCACAAATGTGTAACTGGACTACTTCTTTAAAGTGACACCAGGCCCGGTGACCTTTGGGACATGGTTTGACCCCCTATAGGAATGTGCGATCATCATGAAACGTTCAGATCACTTACAACTCAGTAGATTCTACCTTCTTGTAACGTTTCAGCCTGATTGGACCTTGTTTTCACACAAATGGACCCAGAATGATGTGAAATTGTGCTTCGTGCAACATAATTCTGGGTGCCATTTAAAAACCATAAGTGCTAATGACTCCATTCCTTTTTGTGGTTGTAGGGGCTGTTGATTGGAGTACATTAAAACAAACCTGATCTCTCTAGGACATTCAGAAGCCAATTTATAATCCAACAAAGGTGAAACTGGAGTACTTCTTTAAAGTGACACCAGGCCTGGTGACCTATGGGACATGGTTTGACCCACTTTAGGAATGTGCGATCATCATGAAACGTTCAGTTCACTTACAACTCAGTAGATTCTACCTTCTTGTAACGTTTCAGCCTGATTGGACCTTGTTTTCACACAAATGGACCCAGAATGATGTGAAATTGTGCTTCGTGCAACATAATTCTGGGTGCCATTTACAAACCATAAGTGCTAATGACTCCATTCCTTTTTGTGGTTGTAGGGGCTGTTGATTGGAGTACACTAAAACAAACCTGATCTCTCTAGGACATTCAGAAGCCAAGTTATAAGCCCACAAATGTGTAACTGGACTACTTCTTTAAATTGACACCAGATCCGGTGACATTTGGGACATGGTTTGACCCCCTTAGGAAAGTGCTATCATTATGACACGTTCAGATCACTTACAACTCAATAGATTCTACCTTCCTGTAACGTTTCAGCCTGATTGGACCTTGTTTTCACACAAATGAACCCAGAATGATGTGAAATTGTGCTTCGTGCAACATAATTCTGGGTGCCATTTACAAACCATAAGTGCTAATGACTCCATTCCTTTTTGTGTTTGTAGGGGCTGTTGATTGGAGTACACTAAAACAAACCTGATCTCTCTAGGACATTCAGAAGCCAAGTTATAAGCCCACAAATGTGTAACTGGACTACTTCTTTAAAGTGACACCAGGCCCGGTGACCTTTGGGACATGGTTTTAACCCCTATAGGAATGTGCGATCATCATGAAATGTTCAGATCACTTACAACTCAGTAGATTCTACCTTCTTGTAACGTTTCAGCCTGATTGGACCTTGTTTTCACACAAATGGACCCAGAATGATGTGAAATTGTGCTTCGTGCAACATAATTCTGGGTGCCATTTACAAACCATAAGTGCTAATGACTCCATTCCTTTTTGTGGTTGTAGGGGCTGTTGATTGGACTACATTAAAACAAACCTGATCTCTCTAGGACATTCAGAAGCAAAGTTATAAGCCAACAAAGGTGTAACTGGACTACTTCTTTAAAGTGACACCAGGCCCGGTGACCTATGGGACATGGTTTGACCCACTTTAGGAATGTGCGATCATCATGAAACGTTCAGATCACTTACAACTCAGTAGATTCTACCTTCTTGTAACGTTTCAGCCTGATTGGACCTTGTTTTCACACAAATGGACCCAGAATGATGTGAAATTGTGCTTCGTGCAACATAATTCTGGTTGCCATTTACAAACCATAAGTGCTAATGACTCCATTCCTTTTTGTGTTTGTAGGGGCTGTTGATTGGAGTACACTAAAACAAACCTGATCTCTCTAGGACATTCAGAAGTCAAGTTATAAGCCCACAAATGTGTAACTGGACTACTTCTTTAAAGTGACACCAGGCCCGGTGACCTTTGGGACATGGTTTGACCCCCTATAGGAATGTGTGATCATCATGAAACGTTCAGATCACTTACAACTCAATAGATTCTACCTTCTTGTAACGTTTCAGCCTGATTGGACCTTGTTTTCACACAAATGGACCCAGAATGATGTGATATTGTGCTTCGTGCAACATTATTCTGGGTGCCATTTACAAACCATAAGTGCTAATGACTCCATTCCTTTTTGTGGTTGTAGGGGCTGTTGATTGGAGTACACTAAAACAAACCTGATCTCTCTAGGACATTCAGAAGCCAAGTTATAAGCCCACAAATGTGTAACTGGACTACTTCTTTAAATTGACATCAGATCCGGTGACATTTGGGACATGGTTTGACCCCCTTAGGAAAGTGCTATCATTATGACACGTTCAGATCACTTACAACTCAATAGATTCTACCTTCCTGTAACGTTTCAGCCTGATTGGACCTTGTTTTCACACAAATGAACCCAGAATGATGTGAAATTGTGCTTCGTGCAACATAATTCTGGGTGCCATTTAAAAACCATAAGTGCTAATGACTCCATTCCTTTTTGGGGTAATGGGGGCTGTTAATTGGAGTACTCTAAAACAAACCTGACCTCTCTAGGATATTCAGAAGCCAAGTTATAAGCCCACAAATGTGTAACTGGACTACTTCTTTAAAGTGACACCAGGCCCGGTGACCTTTGGGACATGGTTTGACCCCCTATAGGAATGTGCGATCATCATGAAACGTTTAGATCACTTACAACTCAATAGATTCTACCTTCTTGTAACGTTTCAGCCTGATTGGACCTTGTTTTCACACAAATGAACCCAGAATGATGTGAAATTGTGCTTCGTGCAACATAATTCTGGGTGCCATTTACAAACCATAAGTTCTAATGACTCCATTCCTTTTTGTGGTTGTAGGGGCTGATGATTGGAGTACACTAAAACAAACCTGATCTCTCTAGGACATTCAGAAGCCAAGTTATAAGCCCACAAATGTGTAACTGGACTACTTCTTTAAATTGACACCAGGTCCGGTGACGTTTCGGACATGGTTTGACCCCCTTAGGAATGTGCGATCATCATGAAACGTTCAGATCACTTACAACTCAGTAGATTCTACCTTCTTGTAACGTTTCAGCCTGATTGGACCTTGTTTTCACACAAATGGACCCAGAATGATGTGAAATTGTGCTTCGTGCAACATAATTCTGGGTGCCATTTACAAACCATAAGTGCTAATGACTCCATTCCTTTTTGTGGTTGTAGGGGCTGTTGATTGGAGTACACTAAAACAAACCTGATCTCTCTAGGACATTCAGAAGCCAAGTTATAAGCCCACAAATGTGTAACTGGACTACTTCTTTAAATTGACACCAGATCCGGTGACATTTGGGACATGGTTTGACCCCCTTAGGAAAGTGCTATCATTATGACACGTTCAGATCACTTACAACTCAATAGATTCTACCTTCCTGTAACGTTTCAGCCTGATTGGACCTTGTTTTCACACAAATGAACCCAGAATGATGTGAAATTGTGCTTCGTGCAACATAATTCTGGGTGCCATTTACAAACCATAAGTGCTAATGACTCCATTCCTTTTTGTGTTTGTAGGGGCTGTTGATTGGAGTACACTAAAACAAACCTGATCTCTCTAGGACATTCAGAAGCCAAGTTATAAGCCCACAAATGTGTAACTGGACTACTTCTTTAAAGTGACACCAGGCCCGGTGACCTTTGGGACATGGTTTTAACCCCTATAGGAATGTGCGATCATCATGAAATGTTCAGATCACTTACAACTCAGTAGATTCTACCTTCTTGTAACGTTTCAGCCTGATTGGACCTTGTTTTCACACAAATGGACCCAGAATGATGTGAAATTGTGCTTCGTGCAACATAATTCTGGGTGCCATTTACAAACCATAAGTGCTAATGACTCCATTCCTTTTTGTGGTTGTAGGGGCTGTTGATTGGACTACATTAAAACAAACCTGATCTCTCTAGGACATTCAGAAGCAAAGTTATAAGCCAACAAAGGTGTAACTGGACTACTTCTTTAAAGTGACACCAGGCCCGGTGACCTATGGGACATGGTTTGACCCACTTTAGGAATGTGCGATCATCATGAAACGTTCAGATCACTTACAACTCAGTAGATTCTACCTTCTTGTAACGTTTCAGCCTGATTGGACCTTGTTTTCACACAAATGGACCCAGAATGATGTGAAATTGTGCTTCGTGCAACATAATTCTGGTTGCCATTTACAAACCATAAGTGCTAATGACTCCATTCCTTTTTGTGTTTGTAGGGGCTGTTGATTGGAGTACACTAAAACAAACCTGATCTCTCTAGGACATTCAGAAGTCAAGTTATAAGCCCACAAATGTGTAACTGGACTACTTCTTTAAAGTGACACCAGGCCCGGTGACCTTTGGGACATGGTTTGACCCCCTATAGGAATGTGTGATCATCATGAAACGTTCAGATCACTTACAACTCAATAGATTCTACCTTCTTGTAACGTTTCAGCCTGATTGGACCTTGTTTTCACACAAATGGACCCAGAATGATGTGATATTGTGCTTCGTGCAACATTATTCTGGGTGCCATTTACAAACCATAAGTGCTAATGACTCCATTCCTTTTTGTGGTTGTAGGGGCTGTTGATTGGAGTACACTAAAACAAACCTGATCTCTCTAGGACATTCAGAAGCCAAGTTATAAGCCCACAAATGTGTAACTGGACTACTTCTTTAAATTGACATCAGATCCGGTGACATTTGGGACATGGTTTGACCCCCTTAGGAAAGTGCTATCATTATGACACGTTCAGATCACTTACAACTCAATAGATTCTACCTTCCTGTAACGTTTCAGCCTGATTGGACCTTGTTTTCACACAAATGAACCCAGAATGATGTGAAATTGTGCTTCGTGCAACATAATTCTGGGTGCCATTTAAAAACCATAAGTGCTAATGACTCCATTCCTTTTTGGGGTAATGGGGGCTGTTAATTGGAGTACTCTAAAACAAACCTGACCTCTCTAGGATATTCAGAAGCCAAGTTATAAGCCCACAAATGTGTAACTGGACTACTTCTTTAAAGTGACACCAGGCCCGGTGACCTTTGGGACATGGTTTGACCCCCTATAGGAATGTGCGATCATCATGAAACGTTTAGATCACTTACAACTCAATAGATTCTACCTTCTTGTAACGTTTCAGCCTGATTGGACCTTGTTTTCACACAAATGAACCCAGAATGATGTGAAATTGTGCTTCGTGCAACATAATTCTGGGTGCCATTTACAAACCATAAGTTCTAATGACTCCATTCCTTTTTGTGGTTGTAGGGGCTGATGATTGGAGTACACTAAAACAAACCTGATCTCTCTAGGACATTCAGAAGCCAAGTTATAAGCCCACAAATGTGTAACTGGACTACTTCTTTAAATTGACACCAGGTCCGGTGACGTTTCGGACATGGTTTGACCCCCTTAGGAATGTGCGATCATCATGAAACGTTCAGATCACTTACAACTCAGTAGATTCTACCTTCTTGTAACGTTTCAGCCTGATTGGACCTTGTTTTCACACAAATGGACCCAGAATGATGTGAAATTGTGCTTCGTGCAACATAATTCTGGGTGCCATTTAAAAACCATAAGTGCTAATGACTCCATTCCTTTTTGTGGTTGTAGGGGCTGTTGATTGGAGTACATTAAAACAAACCTGATCTCTCTAGGACATTCAGAAGCCAATTTATAAGCCAACAAAGGTGAAACTGGAGTACTTCTTTAAAGTGACACCAGGCCTGGTGACCTATGGGACATGGTTTGACCCACTTTAGGAATGTGCGATCATCATGAAACGTTCAGTTCACTTACAACTCAGTAGATTCTACCTTCTTGTAACGTTTCAGCCTGATTGGACCTTGTTTTCACACAAATGGACCCAGAATGATGTGAAATTGTGCTTCGTGCAACATAATTCTGGGTGCCATTTACAAACCGTAAGTGCTAATGACTCCATTCCTTTTTGTGTTTGTAGGGGCTGTTGATTGGAGTACACTAAAACAAACCTGATCCCTCTAGGACATTCAGAAGTCAAGTTATAAGCCCACAAATGTGTAACTGGACTACTTCTTTAAAGTGACACCAAGCCTGGTGACCTTTGGGACATGGTTTTACCCCCTATAGGAATGTGTGATCATCATGAAACGTTCAGATCACTTACAACTCAATAGATTCTACCTTCCTGTAACGTTTCAGCCTGATTGGACCTTGTTTTCACACAAATGGACCCAGAATGATGTGAAATTGTGCTTCGTGCAACATAATTCTGGGTGCCATTTACAAACCATAAGTGCTAATGACTCCATTCCTTTTTGTGGTTGTAGGGGCTGTTAATTGGAGTACATTAAAACAAACCTGATCTCTCTAGGACATTCAGAAGCCAAGTTATAAGCCCACAAAGGTGTAACTGGACTACTTCTTTAAAGTGACACCAGGCCCGGTGACCTTTGGGACATGGTTTGACCCCCTATAGGAATGTGTGATCATCATGAAACGTTCAGATCACTTACAACTCAATAGATTCTACCTTCTTGTAACGTTTCAGCCTGATTGGACCTTGTTTTCACACAAATGGTCCCACAATGATGTGAAATTGTGCTTCGTGCAACATAATTCTGGGTGCCATTTACAAACCATAAGTGCTAATGACTCCATTCCTTTTTGTGGTTGTAGGGGCTGTTGATTGGAGTACACTAAAACAAACCTGATCTCTCTAGGACATTCAGAAGCCAAGTTATAAGCCCACAAATGTGTAACTGGACTACTTCTTTAAATTGACACCAGATCCGGTGACATTTGGGACATGGTTTGACCCCCTTAGGAAAGTGCTATCATCATGAAACGTTCAGATCACTTACGACTCAATAGATTCTACCTTCCTGTAACGTTTCAACCTGATTGGACCTTGTTTTCACACAAATGAACCCAGAATGATGTGAAATTGTGCTTCGTGCAACATAATTCTGGGTGCCATTTAAAAACCATAAGTGCTAATGACTCCATTCCTTTTTGGGGTAAGGGGGGCTGTTAATTGGAGTACTCTAAAACAAACCTGACCTCTCTAGGATATTCAGAAGCCAAGTTATAAGCCCACAAATGTGTAACTGGACTACTTCTTTAAAGTGACACCAGGCCCGGTGACCTTTGGGACATGGTTTGACCCCCTATAGGAATGTGCGATCATCATGAAACGTTCAGATCACTTACAACTCAATAGATTCTACCTTCTTGTAACGTTTCAGCCTGATTGGACCTTGTTTTCACACAAATGGACCCAGAATGATGTGAAATTGTGCTTCGTGCAACATAATTCTGGGTGCTATTTAAAAACCATAAGTGCTAATGACTCCATTCCTTTTTGGGGTAATGGGGGCTGTTAATTGGAGTACTCTAAAACAAACCTGACCTCTCTAGGATATTCAGAAGCCAAGTTATAAGCCCACAAATGTGTAACTGGACTACTTCTTTAAAGTGACACCAGGCCCGGTGACCTTTGGGACATGGTTTGACCCCCTATAGGAATGTGCGATCATCATGAAACGTTCAGATCACTTACAACTCAATAGATTCTACCTTCTTGTAACGTTTCAGCCTGATTGGACCTTGTTTTCACACAAATGAACCCAGAATGATGTGAAATTGTGCTTCGTGCAACATAATTCTGGGTGCCATTTACAAACCATAAGTGCTAATGACTCCATTCCTTTTTGTGGTTGTAGGGGCTGATGATTGGAGTACACTAAAACAAACCTGATCTCTCTAGGACATTCAGAAGCCAAGTTATAAGCCCACAAATGTGTAACTGGACTACTTCTTTAAATTGACACCAGGTCCGGTGACGTTTCGGACATGGTTTGACCCCCTTAGGAATGTGCGATCATCATGAAACGTTCAGATCACTTACAACTCAGTAGATTCTACCTTCTTGTAACGTTTCAGCCTGATTGGACCTTGTTTTCACACAAATGGACCCAGAATGATGTGAAATTGTGCTTCGTGCAACATAATTCTGGGTGCCATTTTAAAACCATAAGTGCTAATGACTCCATTCCTTTTTGTGGTTGTAGGGGCTGTTGATTGGAGTACATTAAAACAAACCTGATCTCTCTAGGACATTCAGAAGCCAATTTATAATCCAACAAAGGTGAAACTGGAGTACTTCTTTAAAGTGACACCAGGCCTGGTGACCTATGGGACATGGTTTGACCCACTTTAGGAATGTGCGATCATCATGAAACGTTCAGTTCACTTACAACTCAGTAGATTCTACCTTCTTGTAACGTTTCAGCCTGATTGGACCTTGTTTTCACACAAATGGACCCAGAATGATGTGAAATTGTGCTTCGTGCAACATAATTCTGGGTGCCATTTACAAACCATAAGTGCTAATGACTCCATTCCTTTTTGTGGTTGTAGGGGCTGTTGATTGGAGTACACTAAAACAAACCTGATCTCTCTAGGACATTCAGAAGCCAAGTTATAAGCCCACAAATGTGTAACTGGACTACATCTTTAAATTGACACCAGATCCGGTGACATTTGGGACATGGTTTGACCCCCTTAGGAAAGTGCTATCATTATGACACGTTCAGATCACTTACAACTCAATAGATTCTACCTTCCTGTAACGTTTCAGCCTGATTGGACCTTGTTTTCACACAAATGAACCCAGAATGATGTGAAATTGTGCTTCGTGCAACATAATTCTGGGTGCCATTTACAAACCATAAGTGCTAATGACTCCATTCCTTTTTGTGTTTGTAGGGGCTGTTGATTGGAGTACACTAAAACAAACCTGATCTCTCTAGGACATTCAGAAGCCAAGTTATAAGCCCACAAATGTGTAACTGGACTACTTCTTTAAAGTGACACCAGGCCCGGTGACCTTTGGGACATGGTTTTAACCCCTATAGGAATGTGCGATCATCATGAAATGTTCAGATCACTTACAACTCAGTAGATTCTACCTTCTTGTAACGTTTCAGCCTGATTGGACCTTGTTTTCACACAAATGGACCCAGAATGATGTGAAATTGTGCTTCGTGCAACATAATTCTGGGTGCCATTTACAAACCATAAGTGCTAATGACTCCATTCCTTTTTGTGGTTGTAGGGGCTGTTGATTGGAGTACATTAAAACAAACCTGATCTCTCTAGGACATTCAGAAGCAAAGTTATAAGCCAACAAAGGTGTAACTGGACTACTTCTTTAAAGTGACACCAGGCCCGGTGACCTATGGGACATGGTTTGACCCACTTTAGGAATGTGCGATCATCATGAAACGTTCAGATCACTTACAACTCAGTAGATTCTACCTTCTTGTAACGTTTCAGCCTGATTGGACCTTGTTTTCACACAAATGGACCCAGAATGATGTGAAATTGTGCTTCGTGCAACATAATTCTGGTTGCCATTTACAAACCATAAGTGCTAATGACTCCATTCCTTTTTGTGTTTGTAGGGGCTGTTGATTGGAGTACACTAAAACAAACCTGATCTCTCTAGGACATTCAGAAGTCAAGTTATAAGCCCACAAATGTGTAACTGGACTACTTCTTTAAAGTGACACCAGGCCCGGTGACCTTTGGGACATGGTTTGACCCCCTATAGGAATGTGTGATCATCATGAAACGTTCAGATCACTTACAACTCAATAGATTCTACCTTCTTGTAACGTTTCAGCCTGATTGGACCTTGTTTTCACACAAATGGACCCAGAATGATGTGATATTGTGCTTCGTGCAACATAATTCTGGGTGCCATTTACAAACCATAAGTTCTAATGACTCCATTCCTTTTTGTGGTTGTAGGGGCTGTTGATTGGAGTACACTAAAACAAACCTGATCTCTCTAGGACATTCAGAAGCCAAGTTATAAGCCCACAAATGTGTAACTGGACTACTTCTTTAAATTGACATCAGATCCAGTGACATTTGGGACATGGTTTGACCCCCTTAGGAAAGTGCTATCTTTATGACACGTTCAGATCACTTACAACTCAATAGATTCTACCGTCCTGTAACGTTTCAGCCTGATTGGACCTTGTTTTCACACAAATGAACCCAGAATGATGTGAAATTGTGCTTCGTGCAACATAATTCTGGGTGCCATTTAAAAACCATAAGTGCTAATGACTCCATTCCTTTTTGGGGTAATGGGGGCTGTTAATTGGAGTACTCTAAAACAAACCTGACCTCTCTAGGATATTCAGAAGCCAAGTTATAAGCCCACAAATGTGTAACTGGACTACTTCTTTAAAGTTACACCAGGCCCGGTGACCTTTGGGACATGGTTTGACCCCCTATAGGAATGTGCGATCATCATGAAACGTTCAGATCACTTACAACTCAATAGATTCTACCTTCTTGTAACGTTTCAGCCTGATTGGACCTTGTTTTCACACAAATGAACCCAGAATGATGTGAAATTGTGCTTCGTGCAACATAATTCTGGGTGCCATTTACAAACCATAAGTTCTAATGACTCCATTCCTTTTTGTGGTTGTAGGGGCTGATGATTGGAGTACACTAAAACAAACCTGATCTCTCTAGGACATTCAGAAGCCAAGTTATAAGCCCACAAATGTGTAACTGGACTACTTCTTTAAATTGACACCAGGTCCGGTGACGTTTCGGACATGGTTTGACCCCCTTAGGAATGTGCGATCATCATGAAACGTTCAGATCACTTACAACTCAGTAGATTCTACCTTCTTGTAACGTTTCAGCCTGATTGGACCTTGTTTTCACACAAATGGACCCAGAATGATGTGAAATTGTGCTTCGTGCAATTTAATTCTGGGTGCCATTTAAAAACCATAAGTGCTAATGACTCCATTCCTTTTTGTGGTTGTAGGGGCTGTTGATTGGAGTACATTAAAACAAACCTGATCTCTCTAGGACATTCAGAAGCCAATTTATAAGCCAACAAAGGTGAAACTGGAGTACTTCTTTAAAGTGACACCAGGCCTGGTGACCTATGGGACATGGTTTGACCCACTTTAGGAATGTGCGATCATCATGAAACGTTCAGATCACTTACAACTCAGTAGATTCTACCTTCTTGTAACGTTTCAGCCTGATTGGACCTTGTTTTCACACAAATGGACCCAGAATGATGTGAAATTGTGCTTCGTGCAACATAATTCTGGGTGCCATTTACAAACCATAAGTGCTAATGACTCCATTCCTTTTTGTGTTTGTAGGGGCTGTTGATTGGAGTACACTAAAACAAACCTGATCCCTCTAGGACATTCAGAAGTCAAGTTATAAGCCCACAAATGTGTAACTGGACTACTTCTTTAAAGTGACACCAAGCCTGGTGACCTTTGGGACATGGTTTTACCCCCTATAGGAATGTGTGATCATCATGAAACGTTCAGATCACTTACAACTCAATAGATTCTACCTTCCTGTAACGTTTCAGCCTGATTGGACCTTGTTTTCACACAAATGGACCCAGAATGATGTGAAATTGTGCTTCGTGCAACATAATTCTGGGTGCCATTTACAAACCATAAGTGCTAATGACTCCATTCCTTTTTGTGGTTGTAGGGGCTGTTAATTGGAGTACATTAAAACAAACCTGATCTCTCTAGGACATTCAGAAGCCAAGTTATAAGCCCACAAAGGTGTAACTGGACTACTTCTTTAAAGTGACACCAGGCCCGGTGACCTTTGGGACATGGTTTGACCCCCTATAGGAATGTGTGATCATCATGAAACGTTCAGATCACTTACAACTCAATAGATTCTACCTTCTTGTAACGTTTCAGCCTGATTGGACCTTGTTTTCACACAAATGGTCCCACAATGATGTGAAATTGTGCTTCGTGCAACATAATTCTGGGTGCCATTTACAAACCATAAGTGCTAATGACTCCATTCCTTTTTGTGGTTGTAGGGGCTGTTGATTGGAGTACACTAAAACAAACCTGATCTCTCTAGGACATTCAGAAGCCAAGTTATAAGCCCACAAATGTGTAACTGGACTACTTCTTTAAATTGACACCAGATCCGGTGACATTTGGGACATGGTTTGACCCCCTTAGGAAAGTGCTATCATCATGAAACGTTCAGATCACTTACGACTCAATAGATTCTACCTTCCTGTAACGTTTCAACCTGATTGGACCTTGTTTTCACACAAATGAACCCAGAATGATGTGAAATTGTGCTTCGTGCAACATAATTCTGGGTGCCATTTAAAAACCATAAGTGCTAATGACTCCATTCCTTTTTGGGGTAAGGGGGGCTGTTAATTGGAGTACTCTAAAACAAACCTGACCTCTCTAGGATATTCAGAAGCCAAGTTATAAGCCCACAAATGTGTAACTGGACTACTTCTTTAAAGTGACACCAGGCCCGGTGACCTTTGGGACATGGTTTGACCCCCTATAGGAATGTGCGATCATCATGAAACGTTCAGATCACTTACAACTCAATAGATTCTACCTTCTTGTAATGTTTCAGCCTGATTGGACCTTGTTTTCACACAAATGGACCCAGAATGATGTGAAATTGTGCTTCGTGCAACATAATTCTGGGTGCCGTTTACAAACCATAAGTGTTAATGACTCCATTCCTTTTTGTGTATGTATGGGCTGTTGATTGGAGTACACTAAAACAAACCTGATCTCTCTAGGACATTCAGAAGCCAAGTTATAAGCCCACAAATGTGTAACTGGACTACTTCTTTAAAGTGACACCAGGCCTGGTGACCTTTGGGACATGGTTTTACCCCCTATAGGAATGTGCGATCATCATGAAACGCTCAGATCACTTACAACTCAATAGATTCTACTTTCTTTTAACGTTTCAGCCTGATTGGACCTTGTTTTCACACAAATGGACCCAGAATGTTGTGAAATTGTGTTTCGTGCAACATAATTCTGGGTGCCATTTACAAACCATAAGTGCTAATGACTCCTTTCCTTTTTGTGGTTGTAGGGGCTGTTAATTGGAGTACATTAAAACAAACCTGATCTCTCTAGGACATTCAGAAGCCAAGTTATAAGCCCACAAAGGTGTAACTGGACTACTTCTTTAAAGTGACACCAGGCCCGGTGACCTTTGGGACATGGTTTGACCCCCTTAGGAAAGTGGTATCATCAAGAAACGATCAAATCACTTACAACTCAATAGATTCTACCTTCCTGTAAAGTTTCAGCCTGATTGGACCTTGTTTTCACACAAATGAACCCAGAATGATGTGAAATTGTGCTTCGTGCAACATAATTCTGGGTGCCTTTAAAAACCATAAGTGCTAATGACTCCATTCCTTATTGGGGTAATAGGGGCTGTTAATTGGAGTACTCTAAAACAAACCTGACCTCTCTAGGATATTCAGAAGCCAAGTTATAAGCCCACAAATGCGTAACTGGACTACTTCTTTAAAGTGACACCAGGCCCGGTGACCTTTGGGACATGGTTAGACCCCCATAGGAATGTGCTAATCATCATGAAACGTTCAGATCATTTACAACTCAATAGATTCTACCTTCCTGTAACGTTTCAGCCTGATTGGACCTTGTTTTCACACAAATGAACCCAGAATGATGTGAAATTGTGCTTTGTGCATCATAATTCTGGGTGCTATTTAAAAACCATAAGTGCTAATGACTCCATTCCTTTTTGGGGTAATGGGGGCTGTTAATTGGAGTACTCTAAAACAAACCTGACCTCTCTAGGTTATTCAGAAGCCAAGATGTAAGCCCACAAATGTGTAACTGGACTACTTCTTTAAAGTGACACCAGGCCTGGTTACCTTCGGGACATGGTTTGACCCCCTATAGGAATGTGCGATCATCATGAAACGTTCAGATCACTTACAACTCAATAGATTCTACCTTCTTGTAACGTTTCAGCCTGATTGGACCTTGTTTTCACACAAATGGACCCAGAATGATGTGAAATTGTGCTTCGTGCAACATAATTCTGGGTGCCATTTACAAACCATAAGTGCTAATGACTCCATTCCTTTTTGTGGTTGTAGGGGCTATTGATTGGAGTACATTAAAACAAACCTGATCTCTCTAGGACATTCAGAAGCCAAGTTATAAGCCCACAAAAGAGTAACTGGACTACTTCTTTAAATTGACACCAGGCCCGGTGACCTTTGGGACATGGTTTGACCCCCTATAGGAATGTGCGATCATCATGAAACGTTCAGATCACTTACAACTCAATAGATTCTACCTTCTTGTAACGTTTCAGCCTGATTGGACCTTGTTTTCACACAAATGGACCCAGAATGATGTGAAATTGTGCTTCGTGCAACACAATTCTGGGTGCCATTTACAAACCATAAGTGCTAATGACTGCATTCCTTTTTGTGGTTGTAGGGGCTGTTGATTGGAGTATATTAAAACAAACCTGATCTCTCTAGGACATTCAGAAGCCAAGTTATAAGCCCACAAATGTGTAACTGGACTACTTCTTTAAAGTGACACCAGGCCCGGTGACCTTTGGGACATGGTTTGACCCCCTATAGGCATGTGCGATCATCATAAAACGTTCAGATCACTTACAACTCAATAGATTCTACCTTCCTATAACGTTTCAGCCTGATTGGACCTTGTTTTCACACAAATGAACCCAGAATGATGTCAAATTGTGCTTCGTGAAACATAATTCTGGGTGCCATTTAAAAACCATAAGTACTAATGACTCCATTCCTTATTGGGGTAATGGGGGATGTTAATTGGAGTACTCTAAAACAAACCTGACCTCTCTAGGATATTCAGAAGCCAAGTTATAAGCCCACAAATGTGTAACTGGACTACTTCTTTAAAGTGACACCAGGCCCGGTGACCTTTGGGACATGGTTTGACCCCCTATAGGAATGTGAGATCATCATGAAACGTTCAGATCACTTACAACTCAATAGATTCTACCTTCTTGTAACGTTTCAGCCTGATTGGACCTTGTTTTCACACAAATGGACCCAGAATGATGTGAAATTGTGCTTCGTGCAACATAATTCTGGGTGCCATTTACAAACCATAAGTGTTAATGACTCCATTCCTTTTTGTGTATGTAGGGGCTGTTGATTGGAGTACACTAAAACAAACCTGATCTCTCTAGGACATTCAGAAGCCAAGTTATAAGCCCACAAATGTGTAACTGGACTACTTCTTTAAAGTGACACCAGGCCTGGTGACCTTTAGGACATGGTTTTACCCCGTATAGGAATGTGCGATCATCATGAAACGCTCAGATCACTTACAACTCAATAGATTCTACCTTCTTTTAACGTTTCAGCCTGATTGGACCTTGTTTTCACACAAATGGACCCAGAATGTTGTGAAATTGTGTTTCGTGCAACATAATTCTGGGTGCCATTTACAAACCATAAGTGCTAATGACTCCTTTCCTTTTTGTGGTTGTAGGGGCTGTTAATTGGAGTACATTAAAACAAACCTGATCTCTGTAGGACATTCAGAAGCCAAGTTATAAGCCCACAAAGGTGTAACTGGACTACTTCTTTAAAGTGACACCAGGCCTGGTGACCTTTAGGACATGGTTTTACCCCGTATAGGAATGTGCGATCATCATGAAACGTTCAGATCACTTACAACCCAATAGATTCTACCTTCTTGTAACGTTTCAGCCTAATTGGACCTTGTTTTCACACAAATGAACCCAGAATGATGTGAAATTGTGCTTCGTGCAACATAATTCTGGGTGCCATTGAAAAACCATAAGTGCTAATGACTCCATTCCTTTTTGTGGTTGTAGGGGCTGTTGATTGGAGTACACTAAAACAAACCTGATCTCTCTAGGATATTCAGAAGCCAATTTATAAGCCCACAAATGTGTAACTGGACTACTTCTTTAAAGTGACACCAGGCCCGGTGACCTTTGGGACATGGTTTGACCCCCTACAGGAATGTGCGATCATCATGAAACGTTCAGATCACTTACAACTCAATAGATTCTACCTTCTTGTAACGTTTCAGCCTGATTGGACCTTGTTTTCACACAAATGAACCCAGAATGATGTGAAATTGTGCTTCGTGCAACATAATTCTGGGTGCCATTTAAAAATCATAAGTGCTAATGATTCCATTCATTTTTGTGGTTGTAGGGGCTGTTGATTGGAGTACACTAAAACAAACCTGATCTCTCTAGGACATTCAGAAGCCAAGTTATAAGCCCACAAATGTGTAACTGGACTACTTTAAATTGACACCAGATCCGGTGACCTTTGGGACATGGTTTGACCCCCTTAGGAAAGTGCTATCATCAAGAAACGTTCAGATCACTTACAACTCAATAGATTCTACCTTCCTGTAAAGTTTCAGCCTGATTGGACCTTGTTTTCACACAAATGAACCCAGAATGATGTGAAATTGTGCTTCGTGCAACATAATTCTGGGTGCCATTTAAAAACCATAAGTGCTAATGACTCCATTCCTTATTGGGGTAATGGGGGCTGTTAATTGGAGTACTCTAAAACAAACCTGACCTCTCTAGGATATTCAGAAGCCAAGTTATAAGCCCACAAATGTGTAACTGGACTACTTCTTTAAAGTGACACCAGGCCCGGTGACCTTTGGGACATGGTTTGACCCCCTATAGGAATGTGCTGATCATCATGAAACGTTCAGATCACTTACAACTCAATAGATTCTACCTTCCTGTAACGTTTCAGCCTGATTGGACCTTGTTTTCACACAAATGGACCCAGAATGATGTGAAATTGTGCTTCGTGCAACATAACTCTGGGTGCCATTTACAAACCATAAGTGCTAATGACTCCATTCCTTTTTGGGGTAATGGGGGCTGTTAATTGGAGTACTCTAAAACAAACCTGACCTCTCTAGGATATTCAGAAGCCAAGTTATAAGCCCACAAATGTGTAACTGGACTACTTCTTTAAAGTGACACCAGGCCCGGTGACCTTTGGGACATGGTTTGACCCCCTATAGGAATGTGCGATCATCATGAAACGTTCAGATCACTTACAACTCAATATATTCTACCTTCTTGTAACGTTTCAGCCTGATTGGACCTTGTTTTCACACAAATGAACCCAGAATGATGTGAAATTGTGCTTCGTGCAACATAATTCTGGGTGCCATTTACAAACCATAAGTGCTAATGACTCCATTCCTTTTTGTGGTTGTAGGGGCTGTTGATTGGAGTACACTAAAACAAACCTGATCTCTCTAGGACATTCAGAAGCCAAGTTATAAGCCCACAAAGGTGTAACTGGACTACTTCTTTAAAGTGACACCAGGCCCGGTGACCTTTGGGACATGGTTTGACCCCCTATAGGAATGTGTGATCATCATGAAACGTTCAGATCACTTACAACTCAATAGATTCTACATTCTTGTAACGTTTCAGCCTGATTGGACCTTGTTTTCACACAAATGGTCCCAGAATGATGTGAAATTGTGCTTCGTGCAACATAATTCTGGGTGCCATTTACAAACCATAAGTGCTAATGACTCCATTCCTTTTTGTGGTTGTAGGGGCTGTTGATTGGAGTACATTAAAACAAACCTGATCTCTCGAGGACATTCAGAAGCCAAGTTATAAGCCCACAAAGGTGTAACTGGACTACTTTAAATTGACACCAGATCCGGTGACCTTTGGGACATGATTTGACCCCCTTAGGAAAGTGGTATCATCAAGAAACGTTCAGATCACTTACAACTCAATAGATTCTACCTTCCTGTAAAGTTTCAGCCTGATTGGACCTTGTTTTCACACAAATGAACCCAGAATGATGTGAAATTGTGCTTCGTGCAACATAATTCTGGGTGCCTTTAAAAACCATAAGTGCTAATGACTCCATTCCTTATTGGGGTAATGGGGGCTGTTAATTGGAGTACTCTAAAAC
Source organism: Nothobranchius furzeri (assembly GCF_043380555.1). Taxonomy (NCBI): domain Eukaryota; kingdom Metazoa; phylum Chordata; class Actinopteri; order Cyprinodontiformes; family Nothobranchiidae; genus Nothobranchius; species Nothobranchius furzeri. The sequence continues at coordinate 63,656,913 of NC_091755.1, forward strand.
AAACCTGACCTCTCTAGGATATTCAGAAGCCAAGTTATAAGCCCACAAATGTGTAACTGGACTACTTCTTTAAAGTGACACCAGGCCCGGTGATTTTTGGGACATGGTTTGACCCCCTATAGGAATGTGCTAATCATCATGAAACGTTCAGATCCCTTGCAACTCAATAGATTCTACCTTCCTGTAACGTTTCAGCCTGATTGGACCTTGTTTTCACACAAATGAACCCAGAATGATGTGAAATTGTGCTTTGTGCATCATAATTCTGGGTGCTATTTAAAAACCATAAGTGCTAATGACTCCATTCCTTTTTGGGGTAATGGGGGCTGTTAATTGGAGTACTCTAAAACAAACATGACCTCTCTAGGATATTCAGAAGCCAAGATATAAGCCCACAAATGTGTAACTGGACTACTTCTTTAAAGTGACACCAGGCCTGGTTACCTTCGGGACATGAATTGACCCCCTATAGGAATGTGCGATCATCATGAAACGTTCAGATCACTTACAACTCAATAGATTCTACCTTCTTGTAACGTTTCAGCCTGATTGGACCTTGTTTTCACACAAATGGTCCCACAATGATGTGAAATTGTGCTTCGTGCAACATAATTCTGGGTGCCATTTACAAACCATAAGTGCTAATGACTCCATTCCTTTTTGTGGTTGTAGGGGCTGTTGATTGGAGTACACTAAAACAAACCTGATCTCTCTAGGACATTCAGAAGCCAATTTATAAGCCCACAAATGTGTAACTGGACTACTTCTTTAAAGTGACACCAGGCCCGGTGACCTTTGGGACATGGTTTGACCCCCTACAGGAATGTGCGATCATCATGAAACGTTCAGATCACTTACAACTCAATAGATTCTACCTTCTTGTAACGTTTCAGCCTGATTGGACCTTGTTTTCACACAAATGAACCCAGAATGATGTGAAATTGTGCTTCGTGCAACATAATTCTGGGTGCCATTTAAAAATCATAAGTGCTAATGATTCCATTCATTTTTGTGGTTGTAGGGGCTGTTGATTGGAGTACACTAAAACAAACCTGATCTCTCTAGGACATTCAGAAGCCAAGTTATAAGCCCACAAATGTGTAACTGGACTACTTCTTTAAATTGACATCAGATCCGGTGACATTTGGGACATGGTTTGACCCCCTTAGGAAAGTGCTATCATTATGACACGTTCAGATCACTTTCAACTCAATAGATTCTACCTTCCTGTAACGTTTCAGCCTTATTGGACCTTGTTTTCACACAAATGAACCCAGAATGATGTAAAATTGTGCTTCGTGCAACATAATTCTGGGTGCCATTTAAAAACCATAAGTGCTAATGACTCCATTCCTTTTTGGGGTTATGGGGGCTGTTAATTTGAGTACTCTAAAACAAACCTGACCTCTCTAGGATATTCAGAAGCCAAGTTATAAGCCCACAAATGTGTAACTGGACTACTTCTTTAAAGTGACACCAGGCCCGGTGACCTTTGGGACATGGTTTGACCCCCTATAGGAATGTGCGATCATCATGAAACGTTCAGATCACTTACAACTCAATAGATTCTACCTTCTTGTAACGTTTCAGCCTGATTGGACCTTGTTTTCACACAAATGAACCCAGAATGATGTGAAATTGTGCTTCGTGCAACATAATTCTGGGTGCCATTTACAAACCATAAGTGCTAATGACTCCATTCCTTTTTGTGGTTGTAGGGGCTGATGATTGGAGTACACTAAAACAAACCTGATCTCTCTAGGACATTCAGAAGCCAAGTTATAAGCCCACAAATGTGTAACTGGACTACTTCTTTAAATTGACACCAGGTCCGGTGACGTTTCGGACATGGTTTGACCCCCTTAGGAATGTGCGATCATCATGAAACGTTCAGATCACTTACATCTCAGTAGATTCTACCTTCTTGTAACGTTTCAGCCTGATTGGACCTTGTTTTCACACAAATGGACCCAGAATGATGTGAAATTGTGCTTCGTGCAACATAATTCTGGGTGCCGTTTACAAACCATAAGTGCTAATGACTCCATTCCTTTTTGTGGTTGTAGGGGCTGTTGATTGGAGTACATTAAAACAAACCTGATCTCTCTAGGACATTCAGAAGCCAATTTATAAGCCAACAAAGGTGAAACTGGACTACTTCTTTAAAGTGACACCAGGCCTGGTGACCTATGGGACATGGTTTGACCCACTTTAGGAATGTGCGATCATCATGAAACGTTCAGTTCACTTACAAATCAGTAGATTCTACCTTCTTGTAACGTTTCAGCCTGATTGGACCTTGTTTTCACACAAATGGACCCAGAATGATGTGAAATTGTGCTTCGTGCAACATAATTCTGGGTGCCATTTACAAACCATAAGTGCTAATGACTCCATTCCTTTTTGTGTTTGTAGGGGCTGTTGATTGGAGTACACTAAAACAAACCTGATCTCTCTAGGACATTCAGAAGCCAAGTTATAAGCCCACAAATGTGTAACTGGACTACTTCTTTAAAGTGACACCAGGCCCGGTGACCTTTGGGACATGGTTTTAACCCCTATAGGAATGTGCGATCATCATGAAACGTTCAGATCACTTACAACTCAGTAGATTCTACCTTCTTGTAACGTTTCAGCCTGATTGGACCTTGTTTTCACACAAATGGACCCAGAATGATGTGAAATTGTGCTTCGTGCAACATAATTCTGGGTGCCATTTACAAACCATAAGTGCTAATGACTCCATTCCTTTTTGTATTTGTAGGGGCTGTTGATTGGAGTACACTAAAACAAACCTGATCTCTCTAGGACATTCAGAAGTCAAGTTATAAGCCCACAAATGTGTAACTGTACTACTTCTTTAAAGTGACACCAAGCCTGGTGACCTTTGGGACATGGTTTTACCCCCTATAGGAATGTGCGATCATCATGAAATGTTCAGATCACTTACAACTCAATAGATTCTACCTTCTTTTAACGTTTCAGCCTGATTGGACCTTGTTTTCACACAAATGGACCCAGAATGATGTGAAATTGTGCTTCGTGCAACATAATTCTGGGTGCCATTTACAAACCATAAGTGCTAATGACTCCTTTCCTTTTTGTGGTTGTAGGGGCTGTTAATTGGAGTACATTAAAACAAACCTGATCTCTCTAGGACATTCAGAAGCCAAGTTATAAGCCCACAAAGGTGTAACTGGACTACTTCTTTAAAGTGACACCAGGCCCGGTGACCTTTGGGACATGGTTTGACCCCCTATAGGAATGTGTGATCATCATGAAACGTTCAGATCACTTACAACTCAATAGATTCTACCTTCTTGTAGCGTTTCAGCCTGATTGGACCTTGTTTTCACACAAATGGACCCAGAATGATGTAAAATTGTGCTTCGTGCAACATAATTCTGGGTGCCATTTACAAACCATAAGTACTAATGACTCCATTCCTTTTTGTGTTTGTAGGGGCTGTTGATTGGAGTACACTAAAACAAACCTGATCTCTCTAGGACATTCAGAAGCCAAGTTATAAGCCCACAAATGTGTAACTGGACTACTTCTTTAAAGTGACACCAGATCCGGTGACATTTGGGACATGGTTTGACCCCCTTAGGAAAGTGATATCATTATGACACGTTCAGATCACTTACAACTCAATAGATTCTACCTTCCTGTAACGTTTCAGCCTGATTGGACCTTGTTTTCACACAAATGAACCCAGAATGATGTGAAATTGTGCTTCGTGCAACATAATTCTGGGTGCCATTTACAAACCATAAGTGCTAATGACTCCATTCCTTTTTGTGTTTGTAGGGGCTGTTGATTGGAGTACACTAAAACAAACCTGATCTCTCTAGGACATTCAGAAGCCAAGTTATAAGCCCACAAATGTGTAACTGGACTACTTCTTTAAAGTGACACCAGGCCCGGTGACCTTTGGGACATGGTTTTACCCCTATAGGAATGTGCGATCATCATGAAATGTTCAGATCACTTACAACTCAGTAGATTCTACCTTCTTGTAACGTTTCAGCCTGATTGGACCTTGTTTTCACACAAATGGACCCAGAATGATGTGAAATTGTGCTTCGTGCAACATAATTCTGGGTGCCATTTACAAACCATAAGTGCTAATGACTCCATTCCTTTTTATGGTTGTAGGGGCTGTTGATTGGAGTACATTAAAACAAACCTGATCTCTCTAGGACATTCAGAAGCCAAGTTATAAGCCCACAAATGTGTAACTGGACTACTTCTTTAAATTGACATCAGATCCGGTGACATTTGGGACATGGTTTGACCCCCTTAGGAAAGTGCTATCATTATGACACGTTCAGATCACTTTCAACTCAATAGATTCTACCTTCCTGTAACGTTTCAGCCTGATTGGACCTTGTTTTCACACAAATGAACCCAGAATGATGTGAAATTGTGCTTCGTGCAACATAATTCTGGGTGCCATTTAAAAACCATAAGTGCTAATGACTCCATTCCTTTTTGGGGTAATGGCGGCTGTTAATTGGAGTACTCTAAAACAAACCTGACCTCTCTAGGATATTCAGAAGCCAAGTTATAAGCCCACAAATGTGTAACTGGACTACTTCTTTAAATTGACACCAGGTCCGGTGACGTTTCGGACATGGTTTGACCCCCTTAGGAATGTGCGATCATCATGAAACGTTCAGATCACTTACAACTCAGTAGATTCTACCTTCTTGTAACGTTTCAGCCTGATTGGACCTTGTTTTCACACAAATGGACCCAGAATGATGTGAAATTGTGCTTCGTGCAACATAATTCTGGGTGCCATTTACAAACCATAAGTGCTAATGACTCCATTCCTTTTTGTGGTTGTAGGGGCTGTTGATTGGAGTACATTAAAACAAACCTGATCTCTCTAGGACATTCAGAAGCCAATTTATAAGCCAACAAAGGTGAAACTGGACTACTTCTTTAAAGTGACACCAGGCCTGGTGACCTATGGGACATGGTTTGACCCACTTTAGGAATGTGCGATCATCATGAAACGTTCAATTCACTTACAAATCAGTAGATTCTACCTTCTTGTAACGTTTCAGCCTGATTGGACCTTGTTTTCACACAAATGGACCCAGAATGATGTGAAATTGTGCTTCGTGCAACATAATTCTGGGTGCCATTTACAAACCATAAGTGCTAATGACTCCATTCCTTTTTGTGTTTGTAGGGGCTGTTGATTGGAGTACACTAAAACAAACCTGATCTCTCTAGGACATTCAGAAGTCAAGTTATAAGCCCACAAATGTGTAACTGGACTACTTCTTTAAAGTGACACCAAGTCTGGTGACCTTTGGGACATGGTTTTACCCCCTATAGGAATGTGCGATCATCATGAAATGTTCAGATCACTTACAACTCAATAGATTCTACCTTCTTTTAACGTTTCAGCCTGATTGGACCTTGTTTTCACACAAATGGACCCAGAATGATGTGAAATTGTGCTTCGTGCAACATAATTCTGGGTGCCATTTACAAACCATAAGTGCTAATGACTCCTTTCCTTTTTGTGGTTGTAGGGGCTGTTAATTGGAGTACATTAAAACAAACCTGATCTCTCTAGGACATTCAGAAGCCAAGTTATAAGCCCACAAAGGTGTAACTGGACTACTTCTTTAAAGTGACACCAGGCCCGGTGACCTTTGGGACATGGTTTGACCCCCTATAGGAATGTGTGATCATCATGAAACGTTCAGATCACTTACAACTCAATAGATTCTACCTTCTTGTAACGTTTCAGCCTGATTGGACCTTGTTTTCACACAAATGGACCCAGAATGATGTGAAATTGTGCTTCGTGCAACATAATTCTGGGTGCCATTTACAAACCATAAGTACTAATGACTCCATTCCTTTTTGTGTTTGTAGGGGCTGTTGATTGGAGTACACTAAAACAAACCTGATCTCTCTAGGACATTCAGAAGCCAAGTTATAAGCCCACAAATGTGTAACTGGACTACTTCTTTAAAGTGACACCAGATCCGGTGACATTTGGGACATGGTTTGACCCCCTTAGGAAAGTGCTATCATTATGACACGTTCAGATCACTTACAACTCAATAGATTCTACCTTCCTGTAACGTTTCAGCCTGATTGGACCTTGTTTTCACACAAATGAACCCAGAATGATGTGAAATTGTGCTTCGTGCAACATAATTCTGGGTGCCATTTACAAACCATAAGTGCTAATGACTCCATTCCTTTTTGTGGTTGTAGGGGCTGTTGATTGTACACTAAAACAAACCTGATCTCTCTAGGACATTCAGAAGCCAAGTTATAAGCCCACAAATGTGTAACTGGACTACTTCTTTAAAGTGACACCAGGCCCGGTGACCTTTGGGACATGGTTTTAACCCCTATAGGAATGTGCGATCATCATGAAATGTTCAGATCACTTACAACTCAGTAGATTCTACCTTCTTGTAACGTTTCAGCCTGATTGGACCTTGTTTTCACACAAATGGACCCAGAATGATGTGAAATTGTGCTTCGTGCAACATAATTCTGGGTGCCATTTACAAACCATAAGTGCTAATGACTCCATTCCTTTTTGTGGTTGTAGGGGCTGTTGATTGGAGTACATTAAAACAAACCTGATCTCTCTAGGACATTCAGAAGCAAAGTTATAAGCCAACAAAGGTGTAACTGGACTACTTCTTTAAAGTGACACCAGGCCCGGTGACCTATGGGACATGGTTTGACCCCCTTAGGAAAGTGCTATCATTATGACACGTTCAGATCACTTACAACTCAATAGATTCTACCTTCCTGTAAGGTTTCAGCCTGATTGGACCTTGTTTTCACACAAATGAACCCAGAATGATGTGAAATTGTGGTTCGTGCAACATAATTCTGGGTGCCATTTAAAAACCATAAGTGCTAATGACTCCATTCCTTTTTGGGGTAATGGGGGCTGTTAATTGGAGTACTCTAAAACAAACCTGACCTCTCTAGGATATTCAGAAGCCAAGTTATAAGCCCACAAATGTGTAACTGGACTACTTCTTTAAAGTGACACCAGGCCCGGTGACCTTTGGGACATGGTTTGACCCCCTATAGGAATGTGCGATCATCATGAAACGTTCAGATCACTTACAACTCAGTAGATTCTACCTTCTTGTAACGTTTCAGCCTGATTGGACCTTGTTTTCACACAAATGGACCCAGAATGATGTGAAATTGTGCTTCGTGCAACATAATTCTGGGTGCCATTTAAAAACCATAAGTGCTAATGACTCCATTCCTTTTTGTGGTTGTAGGGGCTGTTGATTGGAGTACATTAAAACAAACCTGATCTCTCTAGGACATTCAGAAGCCAATTTATAATCCAACAAAGGTGAAACTGGAGTACTTCTTTAAAGTGACACCAGGCCTGGTGACCTATGGGACATGGTTTGACCCACTTTAGGAATGTGCGATCATCATGAAACGTTCAGTTCACTTACAACTCAGTAGATTCTACCTTCTTGTAACGTTTCAGCCTGATTGGACCTTGTTTTCACACAAATGGACCCAGAATGATGTGAAATTGTGCTTCGTGCAACATAATTCTGGGTGCCATTTACAAACCATAAGTGCTAATGACTCCATTCCTTTTTGTGGTTGTAGGGGCTGTTGATTGGAGTACACTAAAACAAACCTGATCTCTCTAGGACATTCAGAAGCCAAGTTATAAGCCCACAAATGTGTAACTGGACTACTTCTTTAAATTGACACCAGATCCGGTGACATTTGGGACATGGTTTGACCCCCTTAGGAAAGTGCTATCATTATGACACGTTCAGATCACTTACAACTCAATAGATTCTACCTTCCTGTAACGTTTCAGCCTGATTGGACCTTGTTTTCACACAAATGAACCCAGAATGATGTGAAATTGTGCTTCGTGCAACATAATTCTGGGTGCCATTTACAAACCATAAGTGCTAATGACTCCATTCCTTTTTGTGTTTGTAGGGGCTGTTGATTGGAGTACACTAAAACAAACCTGATCTCTCTAGGACATTCAGAAGCCAAGTTATAAGCCCACAAATGTGTAACTGGACTACTTCTTTAAAGTGACACCAGGCCCGGTGACCTTTGGGACATGGTTTTAACCCCTATAGGAATGTGCGATCATCATGAAATGTTCAGATCACTTACAACTCAGTAGATTCTACCTTCTTGTAACGTTTCAGCCTGATTGGACCTTGTTTTCACACAAATGGACCCAGAATGATGTGAAATTGTGCTTCGTGCAACATAATTCTGGGTGCCATTTACAAACCATAAGTGCTAATGACTCCATTCCTTTTTGTGGTTGTAGGGGCTGTTGATTGGACTACATTAAAACAAACCTGATCTCTCTAGGACATTCAGAAGCAAAGTTATAAGCCAACAAAGGTGTAACTGGACTACTTCTTTAAAGTGACACCAGGCCCGGTGACCTATGGGACATGGTTTGACCCACTTTAGGAATGTGCGATCATCATGAAACGTTCAGATCACTTACAACTCAGTAGATTCTACCTTCTTGTAACGTTTCAGCCTGATTGGACCTTGTTTTCACACAAATGGACCCAGAATGATGTGAAATTGTGCTTCGTGCAACATAATTCTGGTTGCCATTTACAAACCATAAGTGCTAATGACTCCATTCCTTTTTGTGTTTGTAGGGGCTGTTGATTGGAGTACACTAAAACAAACCTGATCTCTCTAGGACATTCAGAAGTCAAGTTATAAGCCCACAAATGTGTAACTGGACTACTTCTTTAAAGTGACACCAGGCCCGGTGACCTTTGGGACATGGTTTGACCCCCTATAGGAATGTGTGATCATCATGAAACGTTCAGATCACTTACAACTCAATAGATTCTACCTTCTTGTAACGTTTCAGCCTGATTGGACCTTGTTTTCACACAAATGGACCCAGAATGATGTGATATTGTGCTTCGTGCAACATTATTCTGGGTGCCATTTACAAACCATAAGTGCTAATGACTCCATTCCTTTTTGTGGTTGTAGGGGCTGTTGATTGGAGTACACTAAAACAAACCTGATCTCTCTAGGACATTCAGAAGCCAAGTTATAAGCCCACAAATGTGTAACTGGACTACTTCTTTAAATTGACATCAGATCCGGTGACATTTGGGACATGGTTTGACCCCCTTAGGAAAGTGCTATCATTATGACACGTTCAGATCACTTACAACTCAATAGATTCTACCTTCCTGTAACGTTTCAGCCTGATTGGACCTTGTTTTCACACAAATGAACCCAGAATGATGTGAAATTGTGCTTCGTGCAACATAATTCTGGGTGCCATTTAAAAACCATAAGTGCTAATGACTCCATTCCTTTTTGGGGTAATGGGGGCTGTTAATTGGAGTACTCTAAAACAAACCTGACCTCTCTAGGATATTCAGAAGCCAAGTTATAAGCCCACAAATGTGTAACTGGACTACTTCTTTAAAGTGACACCAGGCCCGGTGACCTTTGGGACATGGTTTGACCCCCTATAGGAATGTGCGATCATCATGAAACGTTTAGATCACTTACAACTCAATAGATTCTACCTTCTTGTAACGTTTCAGCCTGATTGGACCTTGTTTTCACACAAATGAACCCAGAATGATGTGAAATTGTGCTTCGTGCAACATAATTCTGGGTGCCATTTACAAACCATAAGTTCTAATGACTCCATTCCTTTTTGTGGTTGTAGGGGCTGATGATTGGAGTACACTAAAACAAACCTGATCTCTCTAGGACATTCAGAAGCCAAGTTATAAGCCCACAAATGTGTAACTGGACTACTTCTTTAAATTGACACCAGGTCCGGTGACGTTTCGGACATGGTTTGACCCCCTTAGGAATGTGCGATCATCATGAAACGTTCAGATCACTTACAACTCAGTAGATTCTACCTTCTTGTAACGTTTCAGCCTGATTGGACCTTGTTTTCACACAAATGGACCCAGAATGATGTGAAATTGTGCTTCGTGCAACATAATTCTGGGTGCCATTTAAAAACCATAAGTGCTAATGACTCCATTCCTTTTTGTGGTTGTAGGGGCTGTTGATTGGAGTACATTAAAACAAACCTGATCTCTCTAGGACATTCAGAAGCCAATTTATAAGCCAACAAAGGTGAAACTGGAGTACTTCTTTAAAGTGACACCAGGCCTGGTGACCTATGGGACATGGTTTGACCCACTTTAGGAATGTGCGATCATCATGAAACGTTCAGTTCACTTACAACTCAGTAGATTCTACCTTCTTGTAACGTTTCAGCCTGATTGGACCTTGTTTTCACACGAATGGACCCAGAATGATGTGAAATTGTGCTTCGTGCAACATAATTCTGGGTGCCATTTACAAACCGTAAGTGCTAATGACTCCATTCCTTTTTGTGTTTGTAGGGGCTGTTGATTGGAGTACACTAAAACAAACCTGATCCCTCTAGGACATTCAGAAGTCAAGTTATAAGCCCACAAATGTGTAACTGGACTACTTCTTTAAAGTGACACCAAGCCTGGTGACCTTTGGGACATGGTTTTACCCCCTATAGGAATGTGTGATCATCATGAAACGTTCAGATCACTTACAACTCAATAGATTCTACCTTCCTGTAACGTTTCAGCCTGATTGGACCTTGTTTTCACACAAATGGACCCAGAATGATGTGAAATTGTGCTTCGTGCAACATAATTCTGGGTGCCATTTACAAACCATAAGTGCTAATGACTCCATTCCTTTTTGTGGTTGTAGGGGCTGTTAATTGGAGTACATTAAAACAAACCTGATCTCTCTAGGACATTCAGAAGCCAAGTTATAAGCCCACAAAGGTGTAACTGGACTACTTCTTTAAAGTGACACCAGGCCCGGTGACCTTTGGGACATGGTTTGACCCCCTATAGGAATGTGTGATCATCATGAAACGTTCAGATCACTTACAACTCAATAGATTCTACCTTCTTGTAACGTTTCAGCCTGATTGGACCTTGTTTTCACACAAATGGTCCCACAATGATGTGAAATTGTGCTTCGTGCAACATAATTCTGGGTGCCATTTACAAACCATAAGTGCTAATGACTCCATTCCTTTTTGTGGTTGTAGGGGCTGTTGATTGGAGTACACTAAAACAAACCTGATCTCTCTAGGACATTCAGAAGCCAAGTTATAAGCCCACAAATGTGTAACTGGACTACTTCTTTAAATTGACACCAGATCCGGTGACATTTGGGACATGGTTTGACCCCCTTAGGAAAGTGCTATCATCATGAAACGTTCAGATCACTTACGACTCAATAGATTCTACCTTCCTGTAACGTTTCAACCTGATTGGACCTTGTTTTCACACAAATGAACCCAGAATGATGTGAAATTGTGCTTCGTGCAACATAATTCTGGGTGCCATTTAAAAACCATAAGTGCTAATGACTCCATTCCTTTTTGGGGTAAGGGGGGCTGTTAATTGGAGTACTCTAAAACAAACCTGACCTCTCTAGGATATTCAGAAGCCAAGTTATAAGCCCACAAATGTGTAACTGGACTACTTCTTTAAAGTGACACCAGGCCCGGTGACCTTTGGGACATGGTTTGACCCCCTATAGGAATGTGCGATCATCATGAAACGTTCAGATCACTTACAACTCAATAGATTCTACCTTCTTGTAACGTTTCAGCCTGATTGGACCTTGTTTTCACACAAATGGACCCAGAATGATGTGAAATTGTGCTTCGTGCAACATAATTCTGGGTGCTATTTAAAAACCATAAGTGCTAATGACTCCATTCCTTTTTGGGGTAATGGGGGCTGTTAATTGGAGTACTCTAAAACAAACCTGACCTCTCTAGGATATTCAGAAGCCAAGTTATAAGCCCACAAATGTGTAACTGGACTACTTCTTTAAAGTGACACCAGGCCCGGTGACCTTTGGGACATGGTTTGACCCCCTATAGGAATGTGCGATCATCATGAAACGTTCAGATCACTTACAACTCAATAGATTCTACCTTCTTGTAACGTTTCAGCCTGATTGGACCTTGTTTTCACACAAATGAACCCAGAATGATGTGAAATTGTGCTTCGTGCAACATAATTCTGGGTGCCATTTACAAACCATAAGTGCTAATGACTCCATTCCTTTTTGTGGTTGTAGGGGCTGATGATTGGAGTACACTAAAACAAACCTGATCTCTCTAGGACATTCAGAAGCCAAGTTATAAGCCCACAAATGTGTAACTGGACTACTTCTTTAAATTGACACCAGGTCCGGTGACGTTTCGGACATGGTTTGACCCCCTTAGGAATGTGCGATCATCATGAAACGTTCAGATCACTTACAACTCAGTAGATTCTACCTTCTTGTAACGTTTCAGCCTGATTGGACCTTGTTTTCACACAAATGGACCCAGAATGATGTGAAATTGTGCTTCGTGCAACATAATTCTGGGTGCCATTTTAAAACCATAAGTGCTAATGACTCCATTCCTTTTTGTGGTTGTAGGGGCTGTTGATTGGAGTACATTAAAACAAACCTGATCTCTCTAGGACATTCAGAAGCCAATTTATAATCCAACAAAGGTGAAACTGGAGTACTTCTTTAAAGTGACACCAGGCCTGGTGACCTATGGGACATGGTTTGACCCACTTTAGGAATGTGCGATCATCATGAAACGTTCAGTTCACTTACAACTCAGTAGATTCTACCTTCTTGTAACGTTTCAGCCTGATTGGACCTTGTTTTCACACAAATGGACCCAGAATGATGTGAAATTGTGCTTCGTGCAACATAATTCTGGGTGCCATTTACAAACCATAAGTGCTAATGACTCCATTCCTTTTTGTGGTTGTAGGGGCTGTTGATTGGAGTACACTAAAACAAACCTGATCTCTCTAGGACATTCAGAAGCCAAGTTATAAGCCCACAAATGTGTAACTGGACTACATCTTTAAATTGACACCAGATCCGGTGACATTTGGGACATGGTTTGACCCCCTTAGGAAAGTGCTATCATTATGACACGTTCAGATCACTTACAACTCAATAGATTCTACCTTCCTGTAACGTTTCAGCCTGATTGGACCTTGTTTTCACACAAATGAACCCAGAATGATGTGAAATTGTGCTTCGTGCAACATAATTCTGGGTGCCATTTACAAACCATAAGTGCTAATGACTCCATTCCTTTTTGTGTTTGTAGGGGCTGTTGATTGGAGTACACTAAAACAAACCTGATCTCTCTAGGACATTCAGAAGCCAAGTTATAAGCCCACAAATGTGTAACTGGACTACTTCTTTAAAGTGACACCAGGCCCGGTGACCTTTGGGACATGGTTTTAACCCCTATAGGAATGTGCGATCATCATGAAATGTTCAGATCACTTACAACTCAGTAGATTCTACCTTCTTGTAACGTTTCAGCCTGATTGGACCTTGTTTTCACACAAATGGACCCAGAATGATGTGAAATTGTGCTTCGTGCAACATAATTCTGGGTGCCATTTACAAACCATAAGTGCTAATGACTCCATTCCTTTTTGTGGTTGTAGGGGCTGTTGATTGGAGTACATTAAAACAAACCTGATCTCTCTAGGACATTCAGAAGCAAAGTTATAAGCCAACAAAGGTGTAACTGGACTACTTCTTTAAAGTGACACCAGGCCCGGTGACCTATGGGACATGGTTTGACCCACTTTAGGAATGTGCGATCATCATGAAACGTTCAGATCACTTACAACTCAGTAGATTCTACCTTCTTGTAACGTTTCAGCCTGATTGGACCTTGTTTTCACACAAATGGACCCAGAATGATGTGAAATTGTGCTTCGTGCAACATAATTCTGGTTGCCATTTACAAACCATAAGTGCTAATGACTCCATTCCTTTTTGTGTTTGTAGGGGCTGTTGATTGGAGTACACTAAAACAAACCTGATCTCTCTAGGACATTCAGAAGTCAAGTTATAAGCCCACAAATGTGTAACTGGACTACTTCTTTAAAGTGACACCAGGCCCGGTGACCTTTGGGACATGGTTTGACCCCCTATAGGAATGTGTGATCATCATGAAACGTTCAGATCACTTACAACTCAATAGATTCTACCTTCTTGTAACGTTTCAGCCTGATTGGACCTTGTTTTCACACAAATGGACCCAGAATGATGTGATATTGTGCTTCGTGCAACATAATTCTGGGTGCCATTTACAAACCATAAGTTCTAATGACTCCATTCCTTTTTGTGGTTGTAGGGGCTGTTGATTGGAGTACACTAAAACAAACCTGATCTCTCTAGGACATTCAGAAGCCAAGTTATAAGCCCACAAATGTGTAACTGGACTACTTCTTTAAATTGACATCAGATCCAGTGACATTTGGGACATGGTTTGACCCCCTTAGGAAAGTGCTATCTTTATGACACGTTCAGATCACTTACAACTCAATAGATTCTACCGTCCTGTAACGTTTCAGCCTGATTGGACCTTGTTTTCACACAAATGAACCCAGAATGATGTGAAATTGTGCTTCGTGCAACATAATTCTGGGTGCCATTTAAAAACCATAAGTGCTAATGACTCCATTCCTTTTTGGGGTAATGGGGGCTGTTAATTGGAGTACTCTAAAACAAACCTGACCTCTCTAGGATATTCAGAAGCCAAGTTATAAGCCCACAAATGTGTAACTGGACTACTTCTTTAAAGTTACACCAGGCCCGGTGACCTTTGGGACATGGTTTGACCCCCTATAGGAATGTGCGATCATCATGAAACGTTCAGATCACTTACAACTCAATAGATTCTACCTTCTTGTAACGTTTCAGCCTGATTGGACCTTGTTTTCACACAAATGAACCCAGAATGATGTGAAATTGTGCTTCGTGCAACATAATTCTGGGTGCCATTTACAAACCATAAGTTCTAATGACTCCATTCCTTTTTGTGGTTGTAGGGGCTGATGATTGGAGTACACTAAAACAAACCTGATCTCTCTAGGACATTCAGAAGCCAAGTTATAAGCCCACAAATGTGTAACTGGACTACTTCTTTAAATTGACACCAGGTCCGGTGACGTTTCGGACATGGTTTGACCCCCTTAGGAATGTGCGATCATCATGAAACGTTCAGATCACTTACAACTCAGTAGATTCTACCTTCTTGTAACGTTTCAGCCTGATTGGACCTTGTTTTCACACAAATGGACCCAGAATGATGTGAAATTGTGCTTCGTGCAATTTAATTCTGGGTGCCATTTAAAAACCATAAGTGCTAATGACTCCATTCCTTTTTGTGGTTGTAGGGGCTGTTGATTGGAGTACATTAAAACAAACCTGATCTCTCTAGGACATTCAGAAGCCAATTTATAAGCCAACAAAGGTGAAACTGGAGTACTTCTTTAAAGTGACACCAGGCCTGGTGACCTATGGGACATGGTTTGACCCACTTTAGGAATGTGCGATCATCATGAAACGTTCAGATCACTTACAACTCAGTAGATTCTACCTTCTTGTAACGTTTCAGCCTGATTGGACCTTGTTTTCACACAAATGGACCCAGAATGATGTGAAATTGTGCTTCGTGCAACATAATTCTGGGTGCCATTTACAAACCATAAGTGCTAATGACTCCATTCCTTTTTGTGTTTGTAGGGGCTGTTGATTGGAGTACACTAAAACAAACCTGATCCCTCTAGGACATTCAGAAGTCAAGTTATAAGCCCACAAATGTGTAACTGGACTACTTCTTTAAAGTGACACCAAGCCTGGTGACCTTTGGGACATGGTTTTACCCCCTATAGGAATGTGTGATCATCATGAAACGTTCAGATCACTTACAACTCAATAGATTCTACCTTCCTGTAACGTTTCAGCCTGATTGGACCTTGTTTTCACACAAATGGACCCAGAATGATGTGAAATTGTGCTTCGTGCAACATAATTCTGGGTGCCATTTACAAACCATAAGTGCTAATGACTCCATTCCTTTTTGTGGTTGTAGGGGCTGTTAATTGGAGTACATTAAAACAAACCTGATCTCTCTAGGACATTCAGAAGCCAAGTTATAAGCCCACAAAGGTGTAACTGGACTACTTCTTTAAAGTGACACCAGGCCCGGTGACCTTTGGGACATGGTTTGACCCCCTATAGGAATGTGTGATCATCATGAAACGTTCAGATCACTTACAACTCAATAGATTCTACCTTCTTGTAACGTTTCAGCCTGATTGGACCTTGTTTTCACACAAATGGTCCCACAATGATGTGAAATTGTGCTTCGTGCAACATAATTCTGGGTGCCATTTACAAACCATAAGTGCTAATGACTCCATTCCTTTTTGTGGTTGTAGGGGCTGTTGATTGGAGTACACTAAAACAAACCTGATCTCTCTAGGACATTCAGAAGCCAAGTTATAAGCCCACAAATGTGTAACTGGACTACTTCTTTAAATTGACACCAGATCCGGTGACATTTGGGACATGGTTTGACCCCCTTAGGAAAGTGCTATCATCATGAAACGTTCAGATCACTTACGACTCAATAGATTCTACCTTCCTGTAACGTTTCAACCTGATTGGACCTTGTTTTCACACAAATGAACCCAGAATGATGTGAAATTGTGCTTCGTGCAACATAATTCTGGGTGCCATTTAAAAACCATAAGTGCTAATGACTCCATTCCTTTTTGGGGTAAGGGGGGCTGTTAATTGGAGTACTCTAAAACAAACCTGACCTCTCTAGGATATTCAGAAGCCAAGTTATAAGCCCACAAATGTGTAACTGGACTACTTCTTTAAAGTGACACCAGGCCCGGTGACCTTTGGGACATGGTTTGACCCCCTATAGGAATGTGCGATCATCATGAAACGTTCAGATCACTTACAACTCAATAGATTCTACCTTCTTGTAATGTTTCAGCCTGATTGGACCTTGTTTTCACACAAATGGACCCAGAATGATGTGAAATTGTGCTTCGTGCAACATAATTCTGGGTGCCATTTACAAACCATAAGTGTTAATGACTCCATTCCTTTTTGTGTATGTATGGGCTGTTGATTGGAGTACACTAAAACAAACCTGATCTCTCTAGGACATTCAGAAGCCAAGTTATAAGCCCACAAATGTGTAACTGGACTACTTCTTTAAAGTGACACCAGGCCTGGTGACCTTTGGGACATGGTTTTACCCCCTATAGGAATGTGCGATCATCATGAAACGCTCAGATCACTTACAACTCAATAGATTCTACTTTCTTTTAACGTTTCAGCCTGATTGGACCTTGTTTTCACACAAATGGACCCAGAATGTTGTGAAATTGTGTTTCGTGCAACATAATTCTGGGTGCCATTTACAAACCATAAGTGCTAATGACTCCTTTCCTTTTTGTGGTTGTAGGGGCTGTTAATTGGAGTACATTAAAACAAACCTGATCTCTCTAGGACATTCAGAAGCCAAGTTATAAGCCCACAAAGGTGTAACTGGACTACTTCTTTAAAGTGACACCAGGCCCGGTGACCTTTGGGACATGGTTTGACCCCCTTAGGAAAGTGGTATCATCAAGAAACGATCAAATCACTTACAACTCAATAGATTCTACCTTCCTGTAAAGTTTCAGCCTGATTGGACCTTGTTTTCACACAAATGAACCCAGAATGATGTGAAATTGTGCTTCGTGCAACATAATTCTGGGTGCCTTTAAAAACCATAAGTGCTAATGACTCCATTCCTTATTGGGGTAATAGGGGCTGTTAATTGGAGTACTCTAAAACAAACCTGACCTCTCTAGGATATTCAGAAGCCAAGTTATAAGCCCACAAATGCGTAACTGGACTACTTCTTTAAAGTGACACCAGGCCCGGTGACCTTTGGGACATGGTTAGACCCCCTATAGGAATGTGCTAATCATCATGAAACGTTCAGATCACTTACAACTCAATAGATTCTACCTTCCTGTAACGTTTCAGCCTGATTGGACCTTGTTTTCACACAAATGAACCCAGAATGATGTGAAATTGTGCTTTGTGCATCATAATTCTGGGTGCTATTTAAAAACCATAAGTGCTAATGAATCCATTCCTTTTTGGGGTAATGGGGGCTGTTAATTGGAGTACTCTAAAACAAACCTGACCTCTCTAGGTTATTCAGAAGCCAAGATATAAGCCCACAAATGTGTAACTGGACTACTTCTTTAAAGTGACACCAGGCCTGGTTACCTTCGGGACATGGTTTGACCCCCTATAGGAATGTGCGATCATCATGAAACGTTCAGATCACTTACAACTCAATAGATTCTACCTTCTTGTAACGTTTCAGCCTGATTGGACCTTGTTTTCACACAAATGGACCCAGAATGATGTGAAATTGTGCTTCGTGCAACATAATTCTGGGTGCCATTTACAAACCATAAGTGCTAATGACTCCATTCCTTTTTGTGGTTGTAGGGGCTATTGATTGGAGTACATTAAAACAAACCTGATCTCTCTAGGACATTCAGAAGCCAAGTTATAAGCCCACAAAAGAGTAACTGGACTACTTCTTTAAATTGACACCAGGCCCGGTGACCTTTGGGACATGGTTTGACCCCCTATAGGAATGTGCGATCATCATGAAACGTTCAGATCACTTACAACTCAATAGATTCTACCTTCTTGTAACGTTTCAGCCTGATTGGACCTTGTTTTCACACAAATGGACCCAGAATGATGTGAAATTGTGCTTCGTGCAACACAATTCTGGGTGCCATTTACAAACCATAAGTGCTAATGACTGCATTCCTTTTTGTGGTTGTAGGGGCTGTTGATTGGAGTATATTAAAACAAACCTGATCTCTCTAGGACATTCAGAAGCCAAGTTATAAGCCCACAAATGTGTAACTGGACTACTTCTTTAAAGTGACACCAGGCCCGGTGACCTTTGGGACATGGTTTGACCCCCTATAGGCATGTGCGATCATCATAAAACGTTCAGATCACTTACAACTCAATAGATTCTACCTTCCTATAACGTTTCAGCCTGATTGGACCTTGTTTTCACACAAATGAACCCAGAATGATGTCAAATTGTGCTTCGTGAAACATAATTCTGGGTGCCATTTAAAAACCATAAGTACTAATGACTCCATTCCTTATTGGGGTAATGGGGGATGTTAATTGGAGTACTCTAAAACAAACCTGACCTCTCTAGGATATTCAGAAGCCAAGTTATAAGCCCACAAATGTGTAACTGGACTACTTCTTTAAAGTGACACCAGGCCCGGTGACCTTTGGGACATGGTTTGACCCCCTATAGGAATGTGAGATCATCATGAAACGTTCAGATCACTTACAACTCAATAGATTCTACCTTCTTGTAACGTTTCAGCCTGATTGGACCTTGTTTTCACACAAATGGACCCAGAATGATGTGAAATTGTGCTTCGTGCAACATAATTCTGGGTGCCATTTACAAACCATAAGTGTTAATGACTCCATTCCTTTTTGTGTATGTAGGGGCTGTTGATTGGAGTACACTAAAACAAACCTGATCTCTCTAGGACATTCAGAAGCCAAGTTATAAGCCCACAAATGTGTAACTGGACTACTTCTTTAAAGTGACACCAGGCCTGGTGACCTTTAGGACATGGTTTTACCCCGTATAGGAATGTGCGATCATCATGAAACGCTCAGATCACTTACAACTCAATAGATTCTACCTTCTTTTAACGTTTCAGCCTGATTGGACCTTGTTTTCACACAAATGGACCCAGAATGTTGTGAAATTGTGTTTCGTGCAACATAATTCTGGGTGCCATTTACAAACCATAAGTGCTAATGACTCCTTTCCTTTTTGTGGTTGTAGGGGCTGTTAATTGGAGTACATTAAAACAAACCTGATCTCTGTAGGACATTCAGAAGCCAAGTTATAAGCCCACAAAGGTGTAACTGGACTACTTCTTTAAAGTGACACCAGGCCTGGTGACCTTTAGGACATGGTTTTACCCCGTATAGGAATGTGCGATCATCATGAAACGTTCAGATCACTTACAACCCAATAGATTCTACCTTCTTGTAACGTTTCAGCCTAATTGGACCTTGTTTTCACACAAATGAACCCAGAATGATGTGAAATTGTGCTTCGTGCAACATAATTCTGGGTGCCATTGAAAAACCATAAGTGCTAATGACTCCATTCCTTTTTGTGGTTGTAGGGGCTGTTGATTGGAGTACACTAAAACAAACCTGATCTCTCTAGGATATTCAGAAGCCAATTTATAAGCCCACAAATGTGTAACTGGACTACTTCTTTAAAGTGACACCAGGCCCGGTGACCTTTGGGACATGGTTTGACCCCCTACAGGAATGTGCGATCATCATGAAACGTTCAGATCACTTACAACTCAATAGATTCTACCTTCTTGTAACGTTTCAGCCTGATTGGACCTTGTTTTCACACAAATGAACCCAGAATGATGTGAAATTGTGCTTCGTGCAACATAATTCTGGGTGCCATTTAAAAATCATAAGTGCTAATGATTCCATTCATTTTTGTGGTTGTAGGGGCTGTTGATTGGAGTACACTAAAACAAACCTGATCTCTCTAGGACATTCAGAAGCCAAGTTATAAGCCCACAAATGTGTAACTGGACTACTTTAAATTGACACCAGATCCGGTGACCTTTGGGACATGGTTTGACCCCCTTAGGAAAGTGCTATCATCAAGAAACGTTCAGATCACTTACAACTCAATAGATTCTACCTTCCTGTAAAGTTTCAGCCTGATTGGACCTTGTTTTCACACAAATGAACCCAGAATGATGTGAAATTGTGCTTCGTGCAACATAATTCTGGGTGCCATTTAAAAACCATAAGTGCTAATGACTCCATTCCTTATTGGGGTAATGGGGGCTGTTAATTGGAGTACTCTAAAACAAACCTGACCTCTCTAGGATATTCAGAAGCCAAGTTATAAGCCCACAAATGTGTAACTGGACTACTTCTTTAAAGTGACACCAGGCCCGGTGACCTTTGGGACATGGTTTGACCCCCTATAGGAATGTGCTGATCATCATGAAACGTTCAGATCACTTACAACTCAATAGATTCTACCTTCCTGTAACGTTTCAGCCTGATTGGACCTTGTTTTCACACAAATGGACCCAGAATGATGTGAAATTGTGCTTCGTGCAACATAATTCTGGGTGCCATTTACAAACCATAAGTGCTAATGACTCCATTCCTTTTTGGGGTAATGGGGGCTGTTAATTGGAGTACTCTAAAACAAACCTGACCTCTCTAGGATATTCAGAAGCCAAGTTATAAGCCCACAAATGTGTAACTGGACTACTTCTTTAAAGTGACACCAGGCCCGGTGACCTTTGGGACATGGTTTGACCCCCTATAGGAATGTGCGATCATCATGAAACGTTCAGATCACTTACAACTCAATATATTCTACCTTCTTGTAACGTTTCAGCCTGATTGGACCTTGTTTTCACACAAATGAACCCAGAATGATGTGAAATTGTGCTTCGTGCAACATAATTCTGGGTGCCATTTACAAACCATAAGTGCTAATGACTCCATTCCTTTTTGTGGTTGTAGGGGCTGTTGATTGGAGTACACTAAAACAAACCTGATCTCTCTAGGACATTCAGAAGCCAAGTTATAAGCCCACAAAGGTGTAACTGGACTACTTCTTTAAAGTGACACCAGGCCCGGTGACCTTTGGGACATGGTTTGACCCCCTATAGGAATGTGTGATCATCATGAAACGTTCAGATCACTTACAACTCAATAGATTCTACATTCTTGTAACGTTTCAGCCTGATTGGACCTTGTTTTCACACAAATGGTCCCAGAATGATGTGAAATTGTGCTTCGTGCAACATAATTCTGGGTGCCATTTACAAACCATAAGTGCTAATGACTCCATTCCTTTTTGTGGTTGTAGGGGCTGTTGATTGGAGTACATTAAAACAAACCTGATCTCTCGAGGACATTCAGAAGCCAAGTTATAAGCCCACAAAGGTGTAACTGGACTACTTTAAATTGACACCAGATCCGGTGACCTTTGGGACATGATTTGACCCCCTTAGGAAAGTGGTATCATCAAGAAACGTTCAGATCACTTACAACTCAATAGATTCTACCTTCCTGTAAAGTTTCAGCCTGATTGGACCTTGTTTTCACACAAATGAACCCAGAATGATGTGAAATTGTGCTTCGTGCAACATAATTCTGGGTGCCTTTAAAAACCATAAGTGCTAATGACTCCATTCCTTATTGGGGTAATGGGGGCTGTTAATTGGAGTACTCTAAAACAAACCTGACCTCTCTAGGATATTCAGAAGCCAAGTTATAAGCCCACAAATGTGTAACTGGACTACTTCTTTAAAGTGACACCAGGCCCGGTGATTTTTGGGACATGGTTTGACCCCCTATAGGAATGTGCTAATCATCATGAAACGTTCAGATCACTTGCAACTCAATAGATTCTACCTTCCTGTAACGTTTCAGCCTGATTGGACCTTGTTTTCACACAAATGAACCCAGAATGATGTGAAATTGTGCTTTGTGCATCATAATTCTGGGTGCTATTTAAAAACCATAAGTGCTAATGACTCCATTCCTTTTTGGGGTAATGGGGGCTGTTAATTGGAGTACTCTAAAAACAAACATGACCTCTCTAGGATATTCAGAAGCCAAGATATAAGCCCACAAATGTGTAACTGGACTACTTCTTTAAAGTGACACCAGGCCTGGTTACCTTCGGGACATGAATTGACCCCCTATAGGAATGTGCGATCATCATGAAACGTTCAGATCACTTACAACTCAATAGATTCTACCTTCTTGTAACGTTTCAGCCTGATTGGACCTTGTTTTCACACAAATGAACCCAGAATGATGTGAAATTGTGCTTCGTGCAACATAATTCTGGGTGCCATTTAAAAATCATAAGTGCTAATGATTCCATTCATTTTTGTGGTTGTAGGGGCTGTTGATTGGAGTACACTAAAACAAACCTGATCTCTCTAGGACATTCAGAAGCCAAGTTATAAGCCCACAAATGTGTAACTGGACTACTTTAAATTGACACCAGATCCGGTGACCTTTGGGACATGGTTTGACCCCCTTAGGAAAGTGCTATCATCAAGAAACGTTCAGATCACTTACAACTCAATAGATTCTACCTTCCTGTAAAGTTTCAGCCTGATTGGACCTTGTTTTCACACAAATGAACCCAGAATGATGTGAAATTGTGCTTCGTGCAACATAATTCTGGGTGCCATTTACAAACCATAAGTGCTAATGACTCCATTCCTTTTTGGGGTAATGGGGGCTGTTAATTGGAGTACTCTAAAACAAACCTGACCTCTCTAGGATATTCAGAAGCCAAGTTATAAGCCCACAAATGTGTAACTGGACTACTTCTTTAAAGTGACACCAGGCCCGGTGACCTTTGGGACATGGTTTGACCCCCTATAGGAATGTGCGATCATCATGAAACGTTCAGATCACTTACAACTCAATAGATTCTACCTTCTTGTAACGTTTCAGCCTGATTGGACCTTGTTTTCACACAAATGAACCCAGAATGATGTGAAATTGTGCTTCGTGCAACATAATTCTGGGTGCCATTTACAAACCATAAGTGCTAATGACTCCATTCCTTTTTGTGGTTGTAGGGGCTGTTGATTGGAGTACACTAAAACAAACCTGATCTCTCTAGGACATTCAGAAGCCAAGTTATAAGCCCACAAAGGTGTAACTGGACTACTTCCTTAAAGTGACACCAGGCCCGGTGACCTTTGGGACATGGTTTGACCCCCTATAGGAATGTGTGATCATCATGAAACGTTCAGATCACTTACAACTCAATAGATTCTACATTCTTGTAACGTTTCAGCCTGATTGGACCTTGTTTTCACACAAATGGTCCCAGAATGATGTGAAATTGTGCTTCGTGCAACATAATTCTGGGTGCCATTTACAAACCATAAGTGCTAATGACTCCATTCCTTTTTGTGGTTGTAGGGGCTGTTGATTGGAGTACACTAAAACAAACCTGATCTCTCTAGGACATTCAGAAGCCAAGTTACAAGCCCACAAATGTGTAACTGGACTACTTCTTTAAATTGACACCAGATCCGGTGACATTTGGGACATGGTTTGACCCCCTTAGGAAAGTGCTATCATCATGAAACGTTCAGATCACTTACGACTCAATAGATTCTACCTTCCTGTAACGTTTCAACCTGATTGGACCTTGTTTTCACACAAATGAACCCAGAATGATGTGAAATTGTGCTTCGTGCAACATAATTCTGGATGCCATTTAAAAACCATAAGTGCTAATGACTCCATTCCTTTTTGGGGTAAGGGGGGCTGTTAATTGGAGTACTCTAAAACAAACCTGACCTCTCTAGGATATTCAGAAGCCAAGTTATAAGCCCACAAATGTGTAACTGGACTACTTCTTTAAAGTGACACCAGGCCCGGTGACCTTTGGGACATGGTTTGACCCCCTATAGGAATGTGCGATCATCATGAAACGTTCAGATCACTTACAACTCAATAGATTCTACCTTCTTGTAATGTTTCAGCCTGATTGGACCTTGTTTTCACACAAATGGACCCAGAATGATGTGAAATTGTGCTTCGTGCAACATAATTCTGGGTGCCATTTACAAACCATAAGTGTTAATGACTCCATTCCTTTTTGTGTATGTAGGGGCTGTTGATTGGAGTACACTAAAACAAACCTGATCTCTCTAGGACATTCAGAAGCCAAGTTATAAGCCCACAAATGTGTAACTGGACTACTTCTTTAAAGTGACACCAGGCCTGGTGACCTTTGGGACATGGTTTTACCCCCTATAGGAATGTGCGATCATCATGAAACGCTCAGATCACTTACAACTCAATAGATTCTACTTTCTTTTAACGTTCCAGCCTGATTGGACCTTGTTTTCACACAAATGGACCCAGAATGTTGTGAAATTGTGTTTCTTGCAACATAATTCTGGGTGCCATTTACAAACCATAAGTGCTAATGACTCCTTTCCTTTTTGTGGTTGTAGGCGCTGTTAATTGGAGTACATTAAAACAAACCTGATCTCTCTAGGACATTCAGAAGCCAAGTTATAAGCCCACAAAGGTGTAACTGGACTACTTCTTTAAAGTGACACCAGGCCCGGTGACCTTTGGGACATGGTTTGACCCTCTACAGGAATGTGCGATCATCATGAAACGTTCAGATCACTTACAACTCAATAGATTCTACCTTCTTGTAACGTTTCAGCCTGATTGGACCTTGTTTTCACACAAATGAACCCAGAATGATGTGAAATTGTGCTTCGTGCAACATAATTCTGGGTGCCATTGAAAAACCATAAGTGCTAATTACTCCATTCCTTTTTGTGGTTGTAGGGGCTGTTGATTGGAGTACACTAAAACAAACCTGATCTCTCTAGGACATTCAGAAGCCAAGTTATAAGCCCACAAATGTGTAACTGGACTACTTTAAATTGACACCAGATCCGGTGACCTTTGGGACATGATTTGACCCCCTTAGGAAAGTGGTATCATCAAGAAACGTTCAGATCACTTACAACTCAATAGATTCTACCTTCCTGTAAAGTTTCAGCCTGATTGGACCTTGTTTTCACACAAATGAACCCAGAATGATGTGAAATTGTGCTTCGTGCAACATAATTCTGGGTGCCTTTAAAAACCATAAGTGCTAATGACTCCATTCCTTATTGGGGTAATGGGTGCTGTTAATTGGAGTACTCTAAAACAAACCTGACCTCTCTAGGATATTCAGAAGCCAAGTTATAAGCCCACAAATGTGTAACTGGACTACTTCTTTAAAGTGACACCAGGCCCGGTGATTTTTGGGACATGGTTTGACCCCCTATAGGAATGTGCTAATCATCATGAAACGTTCAGATCACTTGCAACTCAATAGATTCTACCTTCCTGTAACGTTTCAGCCTGATTGGACCTTGTTTTCACACAAATGAACCCAGAATGATGTGAAATTGTGCTTTGTGCATCATAATTCTGGGTGCTATTTAAAAACCATAAGTGCTAATGACTCCATTCCTTTTTGGGGTAATGGGGGCTGTTAATTGGAGTACTCTAAAACAAACATGACCTCTCTAGGATATTCAGAAGACAAGATATAAGCCCACAAATGTGTAACTGGACTACTTCTTTAAAGTGACACCAGGCCTGGTTACCTTCGGGACATGGTTTGACCCCCTATAGGAATGTGCGATCATCATGAAACGTTCAGATCACTTACAACTCAATAGATTCTACCTTCTTGTAACGTTTCAGCCTGATTGGACCTTGTTTTCACACAAATGGACCCAGAATGATGTGAAATTGTGCTTCGTGCAACATAATTCTGGGTGCCATTTACAAACCATAAGTGCTAATGACTCCATTCCTTTTTGTGGTTGTAGGGGCTATTGATTGGAGTACATTAAAACAAACCTGATCTCTCTAGGACATTCAGAAGCCAAGTTATAAGCCCACAAAAGAGTAACTGGACTACTTCTTTAAATTGACACCAGGCCCGGTAACCTTTGGGACATGGTTTGACCCCCTATAGGAATGTGCGATCATCATGAAACGTTCAGATCACTTACAACTCAATAGATTCTACCTTCTTGTAACGTTTCAGCCTGATTGGACCTTGTTTTCACACAAATGGACCCAGAATGATGTGAAATTGTGCTTCGTGCAACATAATTCTGGGTGCCATTTACAAACCATAAGTGCTAATGACTCCATTCCTTTTTGTGGTTGTAGGGGCTGTTAATTGGAGTACACTAAAACAAACCTGATCTCTCTAGGACATTCAGAAGCCAAGTTATAAGCCCACAAAGGTGTAACTGGACTATTTCTTTAAAGTGACACCAGGCCCGGTGACCTTTGGGACATGGTTTGACCCCCTATAGGAATGTGTGATCATCATGAAACGTTCAGATCACTTACAACTCAATAGATTCTACCTTCTTGTAACGTTTCAGCCTGATTGGACCTTGTTTTCACACAAATGGTCCCAGAATGATGTGAAATTGTGCTTCGTGCAACATAATTCTGGGTGCCATTTACAAACCAAAAGTGCTAATGACTCCATTCCTTTTTGTGGTTGTAGGGGCTGTTGATTGGAGTACACTAAAACAAACCTGATCTCTCTAGGACATTCAGAAGCCAAGTTACAAGCCCACAAATGTGTAACTGGACTACTTCTTTAAATTGACACCAGATCCGGTGACATTTGGGACATGGTTTGACCCCCTTAGGAAAGTGCTATCATCATGAAACGTTCAGATCACTTACGACTCAATAGATTCTACCTTCCTGTAACGTTTCAACCTGATTGGACCTTGTTTTCACACAAATGAACCCAGAATGATGTGAAATTGTGCTTCGTGCAACATAATTCTGGATGCCATTTAAAAACCATAAGTGCTAATGACTCCATTCCTTTTTGGGGTAAGGGGGGCTGTTAATTGGAGTACTCTAAAACAAACCTGACCTCTCTAGGATATTCAGAAGCCAAGTTATAAGCCCACAAATGTGTAACTGGACTACTTCTTTAAAGTGACACCAGGCCCGGTGACCTTTGGGACATGGTTTGACCCCCTATAGGAATGTGCGATCATCATGAAACGTTCAGATCACTTACAACTCAATAGATTCTACCTTCTTGTAACGTTTCAGCCTGATTGGACCTTGTTTTCACACAAATGAACCCAGAATGATGTGAAATTGTGCTTCGTGCAACATAATTCTGGGTGCCATTTACAAACCATAAGTGTTAATGACTCCATTCCTTTTTGTGTATGTAGGGGCTGTTGATTGGAGTACACTAAAACAAACCTGATCTCTCTAGGACATTCAGAAGCCAAGTTATAAGCCCACAAATGTGTAACTGGACTACTTCTTTAAAGTGACACCAGGCCTGGTGACCTTTGGGACATGGTTTTACCCCTTTAGGAATGTGCGATCATCATGAAACGCTCAGATCACTTACAACTCAAGAGATTCTACTTTCTTTTAACGTTTCAGCCTGATTGGACCTTGTTTTCACACAAATGGACCCAGAATGTTGTGAAATTGTGTTTCTTGCAACATAATTCTGGGTGCCATTTACAAACCATAAGTGCTAATGACTCCTTTCCTTTTTGTGG
This sequence comes from Nothobranchius furzeri, assembly GCF_043380555.1. Classification (NCBI taxonomy): domain Eukaryota; kingdom Metazoa; phylum Chordata; class Actinopteri; order Cyprinodontiformes; family Nothobranchiidae; genus Nothobranchius; species Nothobranchius furzeri. Next base: position 63,685,112 of record NC_091755.1, read on the forward strand.
TTGTAGGGGCTGTTAAGTGGAGTACATTAAAACAAAGCTGATCTCTCTAGGACATTCAGAAGCCAAGTTATAAGCCCACAAAGGTGTAACTGGACTACTTCTATAAAGTGACACCAGGCCCGGTGACCTTTGGGACATGGTTTGACCCTCTACAGGAATGTGCGATCATCATGAAACGTTCAGATCACTTACAACTCAATAGATTCTACCTTCTTGTAACGTTTCAGCCTGATTGGACCTTGTTTTCACACAAATGGTCCCAGAATGATGTGAAATTGTGCTTCGTGCAACATAATTCTGGGTGCCATTTACAAACCATAAGTGCTAATGACTCCATTCCTTTTTGTGGTTGTAGGGGCTGTTGATTGGAGTACACTAAAACAAACCTGATCTCTCTAGGACATTCAGAAGCCAAGTTACAAGCCCACAAATGTGTAACTGGACTACTTCTTTAAATTGACACCAGATCCGGTGACATTTGGGACATGGTTTGACCCCCTTAGGAAAGTGCTATCATCATGAAACGTTCAGATCACTTACGACTCAATAGATTCTACCTTCCTGTAACGTTTCAACCTGATTGGACCTTGTTTTCACACAAATGAACCCAGAATGATGTGAAATTGTGCTTCGTGCAACATAATTCTGGATGCCATTTAAAAACCATAAGTGCTAATGACTCCATTCCTTTTTGGGGTAAGGGGGGCTGTTAATTGGAGTACTCTAAAACAAACCTGACCTCTCTAGGATATTCAGAAGCCAAGTTATAAGCCCACAAATGTGTAACTGGACTACTTCTTTAAAGTGACACCAGGCCCGGTGACCTTTGGGACATGGTTTGACCCCCTATAGGAATGTGCGATCATCATGAAACGTTCAGATCACTTACAACTCAATAGATTCTACCTTCTTGTAATGTTTCAGCCTGATTGGACCTTGTTTTCACACAAATGGACCCAGAATGATGTGAAATTGTGCTTCGTGCAACATAATTCTGGGTGCCATTTACAAACCATAAGTGTTAATGACTCCATTCCTTTTTGTCTATGTAGGGGCTGTTGATTGGAGTACACTAAAACAAACCTGATCTCTCTAGGACATTCAGAAGCCAAGTTATAAGCCCACAAATGTGTAACTGGACTACTTCTTTAAAGTGACACCAGGCCTGGTGACCTTTGGGACATGGTTTTACCCCCTATAGGAATGTGCGATCATCATGAAACGCTCAGATCACTTACAACTCAATAGATTCTACTTTCTTTTAACGTTTCAGCCTGATTGGACCTTGTTTTCACACAAATGGACCCAGAATGTTATGAAATTGTGTTTCTTGCAACATAATTCTGGGTGCCATTTACAAACCATAAGTGCTAATGACTCCTTTCCTTTTTGTGGTTGTAGGGGCTGTTAATTGGAGTACATTAAAACAAACCTGATCTCTCTAGGACATTCAGAAGCCAAGTTATAAGCCCACAAATGTGTAACTGGACTACTTCTTTAAAGTGACACCAGGCCCGGTGACCTTTGGGACATGGTTTGACCCTCTACAGGAATGTGCGATCATCATGAAACGTTCAGATCACTTACAACTCAATAGATTCTACCTTCTTGTAACGTTTCAGCCTGATTGGACCTTGTTTTCACACAAATGAACCCAGAATGATGTGAAATTGTGCTTCGTGCAACATAATTCTGGGTGCCATTGAAAAACCATAAGTGCTAATGACTCCATTCCTTTTTGTGGTTGTAGGGGCTGTTGATTGGAGTACACTAAAACAAACCTGATCTCTCTAGGACATTCAGAAGCCAAGTTATAAGCCCACAAATGTGTAACTGGACTACTTTAAATTGACACCAGATCCGGTGACCTTTGGGACATGATTTGACCCCCTTAGGAAAGTGGTATCATCAAGAAACGTTCAGATCACTTACAACTCAATAGATTCTACCTTCCTGTAAAGTTTCAGCCTGATTGGACCTTGTTTTCACACAAATGAACCCAGAATGATGTGAAATTGTGCTTCGTGCAACATAATTCTGGGTGCCTTTAAAAACCATAAGTGCTAATGACTCCATTCCTTATTGGGGTAATGGGGGCTGTTAATTGGAGTACTCTAAAACAAACCTGACCTCTCTAGGATATTCAGAAGCCAAGTTATAAGCCCACAAATGTGTAACTGGACTACTTCTTTAAAGTGACACCAGGCCCGGTGACCTTTGGGACATGGTTTTACCCCCTATAGGAATGTGCTAATCATCATGAAACGTTCAGATCACTTGCAACTCAATAGATTCTACCTTCCTGTAACGTTTCAGCCTGATTGGACCTTGTTTTCACACAAATGAACCCAGAATGATGTGAAATTGTGCTTTGTGCATCATAATTCTGGGTGCTATTTAAAAACCATAAGTGCTAATGACTCCATTCCTTTTTGGGGTAATGGGGGCTGTTAATTGGAGTACTCTAAAACAAACATGACCTCTCTAGGATATTCAGAAGCCAAGATATAAGCCCACAAATGTGTAACTGGACTACTTCTTTAAAGTGACACCAGGCCTGGTTACCTTCGGGACATGGTTTGACCCCCTATAGGAATGTGCGATCATCATGAAACGTTCAGATCACTTACAACTCAATAGATTCTACCTTCTTGTAACGTTTCAGCCTGATTGGACCTTGTTTTCACACAAATGGACCCAGAATGATGTGAAATTGTGCTTCGTGCAACATAATTCTGGGTGCCATTTACAAACCATAAGTGCTAATGACTCCATTCCTTTTTGTGGTTGTAGGGGCTATTGATTGGAGTACATTAAAACAAACCTGATCTCTCTAGGACATTCAGAAGCCAAGTTATAAGCCCACAAAAGAGTAACTGGACTACTTCTTTAAATTGACACCAGGCCCGGTGACCTTTGGGACATGGTTTGACCCCCTATAGGAATGTGCGATCATCATGAAACGTTCAGATCACTTACAACTCAATAGATTCTACCTTCTTGTAACGTTTCAGCCTGATTGGACCTTGTTTTCACACAAATGGACCCAGAATGATGTGAAATTGTGCTTCGTGCAACATAATTCTGGGTGCCATTTACAAACCATAAGTGCTAATGACTCCATTCCTTTTTGTGGTTGTAGGGGCTATTGATTGGAGTACATTAAAACAAACCTGATCTCTCTAGGACATTCAGAAGCCAAGTTATAAGCCCACAAAAGAGTAACTGGACTACTTCTTTAAATTGACACCAGGCCCGGTGACCTTTGGGACATGGTTTGACCCCCAATAGGAATGTGCGATCATCATGAAACGTTCAGATCACTTACAACTCAATAGATTCTACCTTCTTGTAACGTTTCAGCCTGATTGGACCTTGTTTTCACACAAATGGACCCAGAATGATGTGAAATTGTGCTTCGTGCAACACAATTCTGGGTGCCATTTACAAACCATAAGTGCTAATGACTGCATTCCTTTTTGTGGTTGTAGGGGCTGTTGATTGGAGTATATTAAAACAAACCTGATCTCTCTAGGACATTCAGAAGCCAAGTTATAAGCCCACAAATGTGTAACTGGACTAGTTCTTTAAAGTGACACCAGGCCCGGTGACCTTTGGGACATGGTTTGACCCCCTATAGGCATGTGCGATCATCATAAAACGTTCAGATCACTTACAACTCAATAGATTCTACCTTCCTATAACGTTTCAGCCTGATTGGACCTTGTTTTCACACAAATGAACCCAGAATGATGTCAAATTGTGCTTCGTGCAACATAATTCTGGGTGCCATTTAAAAACCATAAGTACTAATGACTCCATTCCTTATTGGGGTAATGGGGGATGTTAATTGGAGTACTCTAAAACAAACCTGACCTCTCTAGGATATTCAGAAGCCAAGTTATAAGCCCACAAATGTGTAACTGGACTACTTCTTTAAAGTGACACCAGGCCCGGTGACCTTTGGGACATGGTTTGACCCCCTATAGGAATGTGAGATCATCATGAAACGTTCAGATCACTTACAACTCAATAGATTCTACCTTCTTGTAACGTTTCAGCCTGATTGGACCTTGTTTTCACACAAATGGACCCAGAATGATGTGAAATTGTGCTTCGTGCAACATAATTCTGGGTGCCATTTACAAACCATAAGTCTTAATGACTCCATTCCTTTTTGTGTATGTAGGGGCTGTTGATTGGAGTACACTAAAACAAACCTGATCTCTCTAGGACATTCAGAAGCCAAGTTATAAGCCCACAAATGTGTAACTGGACTACTTCTTTAAAGTGACACCAGGCCTGGTGACCTTTAGGACATGGTTTTACCCCCTATAGGAATGTGCGATCATCATGAAACGCTCAGATCACTTACAACTCAATAGATTCTACCTTCTTTTAACGTTTCAGCCTGATTGGACCTTGTTTTCACACAAATGGACCCAGAATGTTGTGAAATTGTGTTTCGTGCAACATAATTCTGGGTGCCATTTACAAACCATAAGTGCTAATGACTCCTTTCCTTTTTGTGGTTGTAGGGGCTGTTAATTGGAGTACATTAAAACGAACCTGATCTCTGTAGGACATTCAGAAGCCAAGTTATAAGCCCACAAAGGTGTAACTGGACTACTTCTTTAAAGTGACACCAGGCCCGGTGACCTTTGGGACATGGTTTGACCCTCTACAGGAATGTGCGATCATCATGAAACGTTCAGATCACTTACAACTCAATAGATTCTACCTTCTTGTAACGTTTCAGCCTGATTGGACCTTGTTTTCACACAAATGAACCCAGAATGATGTGAAATTGTGCTTCGTGCAACATAATTCTGGGTGCCATTGAAAAACCATAAGTGCTAATGACTCCATTCCTTTTTGTGGTTGTAGGGGCTGTTGATTGGAGTACACTAAAACAAACCTGATCTCTCTAGGACATTCAGAAGCCAAGTTATAAGCCCACAAATGTGTAACTGGACTACTTTAAATTGACACCAGATCCGGTGACCTTTGGGACATGGTTTGACCCCCTTAGGAAAGTGCTATCATCATGAAACGTTCAGATCACTTACAACTCAATAGATTCTACCTTCCTGTAACGTTTCTGCCTGATTGGACCTTGTTTTCACACAAATGAACCCAGAATGATGTGAAATTGTGCTTCGTGCAACATAATTCTGGGTGCCATTTACAAACCATAAGTGCTAACGACTCCATTCCTTTTTGTGGTTGTAGGGGCTGATGATTGGAGTACACTAAAACAAACCTGATCTCTCTAGGACATTCAGAAGCCAAGTTATAAGCCCACAAATGTGTAACTGGACTACTTCTTTAAATTGACACCAGATCCGGTGACGTTTCGGACATGGTTTGACCCCCTTAGGAATTTGCGATCATCATGAAACGTTCAGATCACTTACAACTCAGTAGATTCTACCTTCTTGTAACGTTTCAGCCTGATTGGACCTTGTTTTCACACAAATGGACCCAGAATGATGTGAAATTGTGCTTCGTGCAACATAATTCTGGGTGCCATTTACAAACCATAAGTGCTAATCACTCCATTCCTTTTTGTGGTTGTAGGGGCTGTTGATTGGAGTACATTAAAACAAACCTGATCTCTCTAGGACATTCAGAAGCCAAGTTATAAGCCCACAAATGTGTAACTGGACTACTTCTTTAAATTGACACCAGATCCGGTGACCTTTGGGACATGGTTTGACCCCCTTAGGAAAGTGCTATCATCATGAAACGTTCAGATCACTTACAACTCAATAGATTCTACCTTCCTGTAATGTTTCTGCCTGATTGGACCTTGTTTTCACACAAATGAACCCAGAATGATGTGAAATTGTGCTTCGTGCAACATAATTCTGGGTGCCATTTACAAACCATAACTGCTAATGACTCCATTCCTTTTTGTGGTTGTAGAGTCTGTTGATTGGAGTACACTAAAACAAACCTGATCTCTCTAGGACATTCAGAAGCCAAGTTATAAGCCCACAAATGTGGAACTGGACTACTTCTTTAAAGTGACACCAGGCCTGGTGACCTTTGGGACATGGTTTTACCCCCTATAGGAATGTGCGATCATCATGAAACGTTCAGATCACTTACAACTCAATAGATTCTACCTTCTTGTAACGTTTCAGCCTGATTGGACCTTGGTTTCACACAAATGGACCCAGAATGATGTGAAATTGTGCTTCGTGCAACACAATTCTGGGTGCCATTTACAAACCATAAGTGCTAATGACTGCATTCCTTTTTGTGGTTGTAGGGGCTGTTGATTGGAGTATATTAAAACAAACCTGATCTCTCTAGGACATTCAGAAGCCAAGTTATAAGCCCACAAATGTGTAACTGGACTACTTCTTTAAAGTGACACCAGGCCCGGTGACCTTTGGGACATGGTTTGACCCCCTATAGGCATGTGCGATCATCATAAAACGTTCAGATCACTTACAACTCAATAGATTCTACCTTCCTATAACGTTTCAGCCTGATTGGACCTTGTTTTCACACAAATGAACCCAGAATGATGTCAAATTGTGCTTCGTGCAACATAATTCTGGGTGCCATTTAAAAACCATAAGTACTAATGACTCCATTCCTTATTGGGGTAATGGGGGATGTTAATTGGAGTACTCTAAAACAAACCTGACCTCTCTAGGATATTCAGAAGCCAAGTTATAAGCCCACAAATGTGTAACTGGACTACTTCTTTAAAGTGACACCAGGCCCGGTGACCTTTGGGACATGGTTTGACCCCCTATAGGAATGTGAGATCATCATGAAACGTTCAGATCACTTACAACTCAATAGATTCTACCTTCTTGTAACGTTTCAGCCTGATTGGACCTTGTTTTCACACAAATGGACCCAGAATGATGTGAAATTGTGCTTCGTGCAACATAATTCTGGGTGCCATTTACAAACCATAAGTCTTAATGACTCCATTCCTTTTTGTGTATGTAGGGGCTGTTGATTGGAGTACACTAAAACAACCCTGATCTCTCTAGGACATTCAGAAGCCAAGTTATAAGCCCACAAATGTGTAACTGGACTACTTCTTTAAAGTGACACCAGGCCTGGTGACCTTTAGGACATGGTTTTACCCCCTATAGGAAGGTGCGATCATCATGAAATGCTCAGATCACTTACAACTCAATAGATTCTACCTTCTTTTAACGTTTCAGCCTGATTGGACCTTGTTTTCACACAAATGGACCCAGAATGTTGTGAAATTGTGTTTCGTGCAACATAATTCTGGGTGCCATTTACAAACCATAAGTGCTAATGACTCCTTTCCTTTTTGTGGTTGTAGGGGCTGTTAATTGGAGTACATTAAAACAAACCTGATCTCTGTAGGACATTCAGAAGCCAAGTTATAAGCCCACAAAGGTGTAACTGGACTACTTCTTTAAAGTGACACCAGGCCCGGTGACCTTTGGGACATGGTTTGACCCTCTACAGGAATGTGCGATCATCATGAAACGTTCAGATCACTTACAACTCAATAGATTCTACCTTCTTGTAACGTTTCAGCCTGATTGGACCTTGTTTTCACACAAATGAACCCAGAATGATGTGAAATTGTGCTTCGTGCAACATAATTCTGGGTGCCATTGAAAAACCATAAGTGCTAATGACTCCATTCCTTTTTGTGGTTGTAGGGGCTGTTGATTGGAGTACACTAAAACAAACCTGATCTCTCTAGGACATTCAGAAGCCAAGTTATAAGCCCACAAATGTGTAACTGGACTACTTTAAATTGACACCAGATCCGGTGACCTTTGGGACATGGTTTGACCCCCTTAGGAAAGTGCTATCATCATGAAACGTTCAGATCACTTACAACTCAATAGATTCTACCTTCCTGTAACGTTTCTGCCTGATTGGACCTTGTTTTCACACAAATGAACCCAGAATGATGTGAAATTGTGCTTCGTGCAACATAATTCTGGGTGCCATTTACAAACCATAAGTGCTAACGACTCCATTCCTTTTTGTGGTTGTAGGGGCTGATGATTGGAGTACACTAAAACAAACCTGATCTCTCTAGGACATTCAGAAGCCAAGTTATAAGCCCACAAATGTGTAACTGGACTACTTCTTTAAATTGACACCAGATCCGGTGACGTTTCGGACATGGTTTGACCCCCTTAGGAATGTGCGATCATCATGAAACGTTCAGATCACTTACAACTCAGTAGATTCTACCTTCTTGTAACGTTTCAGCCTGATTGGACCTTGTTTTCACACAAATGGACCCAGAATGATGTGAAATTGTGCTTCGTGCAAAATAATTCTGGGTGCCATTTACAAACCATAAGTGCTAATCACTCCATTCCTTTTTGTGTTTGTAGGGTTTTTGATTGGAGTACACTAAAACAAACCTGATCTCTCTAGGACATTCAGAAGTCAAGTTATAAGCCCACAAATGTGTAACTGGACTACTTCTTTAAAGTGACACCAAGCCTGGTGACCTTTGGGACATGGTTTTACCCCCTATAGGAATGTGCGATCATCATGAAACGTTCAGATCACTTACAACTCAATAGATTCTACCTTCTTTTAACGTTTCAGCCTGATTGGACCTTGTTTTCACACAAATGGACCCAGAATGATGTGAAATTGTGCTTCGTGCAACATAATTCTGGGTGCCATTTACAAACCATAAGTGCTAATGACTCCTTTCCTTTTTGTGGTTGTAGGGGCTGTTAATTGGAGTACATTAAAACAAACCTGATCTCTCTAGGACATTCAGAAGCCAAGTTATAAGCCCACAAAGGTGTAACTGGACTACTTCTTTAAAGTGACACCAGGCCCGGTGACCTTTGGGACATGGTTTGACCCCCTATAGGAATGTGTGATCATCATGAAACGTTCAGATCACTTACAACTCAATAGATTCTACCTTCTTGTAACGTTTCAGCCTGATTGGACCTTGTTTTCACACAAATGGACCCAGAATGATGTGAAATTGTGCTTCGTGCAACATAATTCTGGGTGCCATTTACAAACCATAAGTGCTAATGACTCCATTCCTTTTTGTGGTTGTAGGGGCTGTTGATTGGAGTACACTAAAACAAACCTGATCTCTCTAGGACATTCAGAAGCCAAGTTATAAGCTCACAAATGTGTAACTGGACTACTTCTTTAAATTGACACCAGATCCGGTGACATTTGGGACATGGTTTGACCCCCTTAGGAAAGTGCTATCATCATGAAACGTTCAGATCACTTACAACTCAATAGATTCTACCTTCCTGTAACGTTTCAACCTGATTGGACCTTGTTTTCACACAAATGAACCCAGAATGATGTGAAATTGTGCTTCGTGAAACATAATTCTGGGTGCCATTTAAAAACCATAAGTACTAATGACTCCATTCCTTTTTGGGGTAATGGGGGCTGTTAATTATAGTACTCTAAAACAAACCTGACCTCTCTAGGATATTCAGAAGCCAAGGTATAAGCCCACAAATGTGTAACTGGACTTCTTCTTTAAAGTAACACCAGGCCCGGTGACCTTTGGGACATGGTTTGACCCCCTATAGGAATGTGCGATCATCATGAAACGTTCAGATCACTTACAACTCAATAGATTCTACCTTCTTGTAACGTTTCAGCCTGATTGGACCTTGTTTTCACACAAATGGACCCAGAATGATGTGAAATTGTGCTTCGTGCAACATAATTCTGGGTGCCATTTACAAACCATAAGTGCTAATGACTCCATTCCTTTTTGTGTATGTAGGGGCTGTTGATTGGAGTACACTAAAACAAACCTGATCTCTCTAGGACATTCAGAAGCCAAGTTATAAGCCCACAAATGTGTAACTGGACTACTTCTTTAAAGTGACACCAGGCCTGGTGACCTTTGGGACATGGTTTTACCCCCTATAGGAATGTGCGATCATCATGAAACGCTTAGATCACTTACAACTCAATAGATTCTACCTTCTTTTAACGTTTCAGCCTGATTGGACCTTGTTTTCACACAAATGGACCCAGAATGTTGTGAAATTGTGTTTCGTGCAACATAATTCTGGGTGCCATTTACAAACCATAAGTGCTAATGACTCCTTTCCTTTTTGTGGTTTTTAGGGGCTGTTAATTGGAGTACATTAAAACAAACCTGATCTCTCTAGGACATTCAGAAGCCAAGTTATAAGCCCACAAAGGTGTAACTGGACTACTTCTTTAAAGTGACACCAGGCCCGGTGACCTTTGGGACATGGTTTGACCCTCTACAGGAATGTGCGATCATCATGAAACGTTCAGATCACTTACAACTCAATAGATTCTACCTTCTTGTAACGTTTCAGCCTGATTGGACCTTGTTTTCACACAAATGAACCCAGAATGATGTGAAATTGTGCTTCGTGCAACATAATTCTGGGTGCCATTGAAAAACCATAAGTGCTAATGACTCCATTCCTTTTTGTGGTTGTAGGGGCTGTTGATTGGAGTACACTAAAACAAACCTGATCTCTCTAGGACATTCAGAAGCCAAGTTATAAGCCCACAAATGTGTAACAGGACTACTTAAAATTGACACCAGATCCGGTGACCTTTGGGACATGGTTTGACCCCCTTAGGAAAGTGGTATCATCAAGAAACGTTCAGATCACTTACAACTCAATAGATTCTACCTTCCTGTAAAGTTTCAGCCTGATTGGACCTTGTTTTCACACAAATGAACCCAGAATGATGTGAAATTGTGCTTCGTGCAACATAATTCTGGGTGCCATTTAAAAACCATAAGTGCTAATGACTCCATTCCTTATTGGGGTAATGGGGACTGTTAATTGGAGTACTCTAAAACAAACCTGACCTCTCTAGGATATTCAGAAGCCAAGTTATAAGCCCACAAATGTGTAACTGGACTACTTCTTTAAAGTGACACCAGGCCCGGTGACCTTTGGGACATGGTTTGACCCCCTATAGGAATGTGCTAATCATCATGAAACATTCAGATCACTTACAACTCTATAGATTCTACCTTCCTGTAACGTTTCAGCCTGATTGGACCTTGTTTTCACACAAATGAACCCAGAATGATGTGAAATTGTGCTTCGGGCATCATAATTCTGGGTGCTATTTAAAAACCGTAAGTGCTAATGACTCCATTCCTTTTTGGGGTAATGGGGGCTGTTAATTGGAGTACTCTAAAACAAACCTGACCTCTCTAGGATATTCAGAAGCCAAGATATAAGCCCACAAATGTGTAACTGGACTACTTCTTTAAAGTGACACCAGGCCTGGTTACCTTCGGGACATGGTTTGACCCCCTATAGGAATGTGCGATCATCATGAAACGTTCAGATCACTTACAACTCAATAGATTCTACCTTCTTGTAACGTTTCAGCCTGATTGGACCTTGTTTTCACACAAATGGACCCAGAATGATGTGAAATTGTGCTTCGTGCAACATAATTCTGGGTGCCATTTACAAACCATAAGTGCTAATGACTCCATTCCTTTTTGTGGTTGTAGGGGCTATTGATTGGAGTACATTAAAACAAACCTGATCTCTCTAGGACATTGAGAAGCCAAGTTATAAGCCCACAAAAGTGTAACTGGACTACTTCTTTAAATTGACACCAGGCCCGGTGACCTTTGGGACATGGTTTGACCCCCTATAGGAATGTGCGATCATCATGAAACGTTCAGACCACTTACAACTCAATAGATTCTACCTTCTTGTAACGTTTCAGCCTGATTGGACCTTGTTTTCACACAAATGGACCCAGAATGATGTGAAATTGTGCTTCGTGCAACACAATTCTGGGTGCCATTTACAAACCATAAGTGCTAATGACTCCATTCCTTTTTGTGGTTGTAGGGGCTGTTGATTGGAGTATATTAAAACAAACCTGATCTCTCTAGGACATTCAGAAGCCAAGTTATAAGCCCACAAATGTGTAACTGGACTACTTCTTTAAAGTGACACCAGGCCCGGTGACCTTTGGGACATGGTTTGACCCCCTATAGGCATGTGCGATCATCATGAAACGTTCAGATCACTTACAACTCAATAGATTCTACCTTCCTATAACGTTTCAGCCTGATTGGACCTTGTTTTCACACAAATGGACCCAGAATGATGTGAAATTGTGCTTCGTGCAACATAATTCTGGGTGCCATTTACAAACCAAAAGTGTTAATGACTCCATTCCTTTTTGTGTATGTAGGGGCTGTTGATTGGAGTACACTAAAACAAACCTGATCTCTCTAGGACATTCAGAAGCCAAGTTATAAGCCCACAAATGTGTAACTGGACTACTTCTTTAAAGTGACACCAGGCCTGGTGACCTTTGGGACATGGTTTTACCCCCTATAGGAATGTGCGATCATCATTAAACGCTCAGATCACTTACAACTCAATAGATTCTACCTTCTTGTAACGTTTCAGCCTGACTGGACCTTGTTTTCACACAAATGGACTCAGAATGTTGTGAAATTGTTTTTCGTGCAACATAATTCTGGGTGCCATTTACAAACCATAAGTGCTAATGACTCCTTTCCTTTTTGTGGTTGTCGGGGCTGTTAATTGGAGTACATTAAAACAAACCTGATCTCTCTAGGACATTCAGAAGCCAAGTTATAAGCCCACAAAGGTGTAACTGGACTACTTCTTTAAAGTGACACCAGGCCCGGTGACCTATGGGACATGGTTTGACCCTCTACAGGAATGTGCGATCATCATGAAACGTTCAGATCACTTACAACCCAATAGATTCTACCTTCTTGTAACGTTTCAGCCTGATTGGACCTTGTTTTCACACAAATGAACCCAGAATGATGTGAAATTGTGCTTCGTGCAACATAATTCTGGGTGCCATTGAAAAACCATAAGTGCTAATGACTCCATTCCTTTTTGTGGTTGTAGGGGCTGTTGATTGGAGTACACTAAAACAAACCTGATCTCTCTAGGACATTCAGAAGCCAAGTTATAAGCCCACAAATGTGTAACTGGACTATTTTAAATTGTCACCAGATCCGGTGACCTTTGGGACATGGTTTGACACCCTTAGGAAAGTGCTATCATCAAGAAACATTCAGATCACTTACAACTCAATAGATTCTACCTTCCTGTAAAGTTTCAGCCTGATTGGACCTTGTTTTCACACAAATGAACCCAGAATGATGTGAAATTGTGCTTCGTGCAACATAATTCTGGGTGCCATTTAAAAACCATAAGTGCTAATGACTCCATTCCTTATTGGGGTAATGGGGGCTGTTAACTGGAGTACTCTAAAACAAACCTGACCTCTCTAGGATATTCAGAAGCCAAGTTATAAGCCCACAAATGTGTAACTGGACTACTTCTTTAAAGTGACACCAGGCCCGGTGACCTTTGGGACATGGTTTGACCCCCTATAGGAATGTGCGATCATCATGAAACGTTCAGATCACTTACAACTCAATAGATTCTACCTTCTTGTAACGTTTCAGCCTGATTGGACCTTGTTTTCACACAAATGGACCCAGAATGATGTGAAATTGTGCTTCGTGCAACATAATTCTGGGTGCCATTTACAAACCATAAGTGCTAATAACTCCATTCCTTTTTGTGGTTGTAGGGGCTATTGATTGGAGTACATTAAAACAAACCTGATCTCTCTAGGACATTCAGAAGCCAAGTTATAAGCCCACAAAAGTGTAACTGGACTACTTCTTTAAATTGACACCAGGCCCGGTGACCTTTGGGACATGGTTTGACCCCCTATAGGAATGTGCGATCATCATGAAACGTTCAGATCACTTACAACTCAATAGATTCTACCTTCTTGTAACGTTTCAGCCTGATTGGACCTTGTTTTCACACAAATGGACCCAGAATGATGTGAAATTGTGCTTCGTGCAACACAATTCTGGGTGCCATTTACAAACCATAAGTGCTAATGACTCCATTCCTTTTTGTGGTTGTAGGGGCTGTTGATTGGAGTATAATAAAACAAACCTGATCTCTCTAGGACATTCAGAAGCCAAGTTATAAGCCCACAAATGTGTAACTGGACTACTTCTTTAAAGTGACACCAGGCCCGGTGACCTTTGGGACATGGTTTGACCCCCTATAGGAATGTGCAATCATCATGAAATGTTCAGATCACTTACACCTCAATAGATTCGACCTTCTTGTAACGTTTCAGCCTGATTGGACCTTGTTTTCACACAAATGGACCCAGAATGATGTGAAATTGTGCTTCGTGCAACATAATTCTGGGTGCCATTTACAAACCATAAGTGCTAATGACTCCATTCCTTTTTGTGGTTGTAGGGGCTATTGATTGGAGTACATTAAAACAACCCTGATCTCTCTAGGACATTCAGAAGCCAAGTTATAAGCCCACAAAAGTGTAACTGGACTACTTCTTTAAAGTGACACCAGGCCCGGTGACCTTTGGGACATGGTTTGACCCCCTATAGGAATGTGCGATCATCATGAAACGTTCAGATGACTTACAACTCAATAGATTCTACCTTCTTGTAACGTTTCAGCCTGATTGGACCTTGTTTTCACACAAATGGACACAAAATGATGTGAAATTGTGCTTCGTGCAACACAATTCTGGGTGCCATTTACAAACCATAAGTGCTAATGACTCCATTCCTTTTTGTGGTTGTAGGAGCTGTTGATTGGAGTATATTAAAACAAACCTGATCTCTCTAGGACATTCAGAAGCCAAGTTATAAGCCCACAAATGTGTAACTGGACTACTTATTTAAAGTGACACCAGGCCCGGTGACCTTTGGGACATGGTTTGACCCCCTATAGCAATGTGCGATCATCATGAAACGTTCAGATCACTTACAACTCAATAGATTCTACCTTCCTGTAACGTTTCAGCCTGATTGGACCTTGTTTTCACACAAATGAACCCAGAATGATGTGAAATTGTGCTTCATGCAACATAATTCGGGGTGCCATTTAAAAACCATAAGTGCTAATGACTCCATTCCTTTTTGGGGTAATGGGGGCTGTTAATTGGAGTACTCTAAAACAAACCTGACCTCTCTAGGATATTCAGAAGCCAAGTTATAAGCCCACAAATGTGTAACTGGACTACTTCTTTAAAGTGACACCAGGCCCGGTGACCTTTGGGACATGGTTTGACACCCCTATAGGAATGTGTGATCATCATGAAACGTTCAGATCACTTACAACTCAATAGATTCTACCTTCTTTTAACGTTTCAGCCTGATTGGACCTTGTTTTCACACAAATGGACCCAGAATGATGTGAAATTGTGCTTCGTGCAACATAATTCTGGGTGCCATTTACAAACCATAAGTGCTAATGACTCCATTCCTTTTTGTGTTTGTAGGGGCTGTTGATTGGAGTACACTAAAACAAACCTGATCTCTCTAGGACATTCAGAAGTCAAGTTATAAGCCCACAAATGTGTAACTGGACTACTTCTTTAAAGTGACACCAAGCCTGGTGACCTTTGGGACATGGTTTTACCCCCTATAGGAATGTGCGATCATCATGAAACGTTCAGATCACTTACAACTCAATAGATTCTACCTTCTTTTAACGTTTCAGCCTGATTGGACCTTGTTTTCACACAAATGGACCCAGAATGATGTGAAATTGTGCTTCGTGCAACATAATTCTGGGTGCCATTTACAAACCATAAGTGCTAATGACTCCTTTCCTTTTTGTGGTTGTAGGGGCTGTTAATTGGAGTACATTAAAACAAACCTGATCTCTCTAGGACATTCAGAAGCCAAGTTATAAGCCCACAAAGGTGTAACTGGACTACTTCTTTAAAGTGACACCAGGCCCGGTGACCTTTGGGACATGGTTTGACCCCCTATAGGATTGTGTGATGATCATGAAACGTTCAGATCACTTACAACTCAATAGATTCTACCTTCTTGTAACGTTTCAGCCTGATTGGACCTTGTTTTCACACAAATTGACCCAGAATGATGTGAAATTGTGCTTCGTGCAACATAATTCTGGGTGCCATTTACAAACCATAAGTGCTAATGGCTCCATTCCTTTTTGTGGTTGTAGGGGCTGTTGATTGGAGTACACTAAAACAAACCTGATCTCTCTAGGACATTCAGAAGCCAAGTTATAAGCTCACAAATGTGTAACTGGACTACTTTAAATTGACACCAGATCCGGTGACATTTGGGACATGGTTTGACCCCCTTAGGAAAGTGCTATCATCATGAAACGTTCAGATCACTTACAACTCAATAGATTCTACCTTCCTGTAACGTTTCAACCTGATTGGACCTTGTTTTCACACAAATGAACCCAGAATGATGTGAAATTGTGCTTCGTGAAACATAATTCTGGGTGCCATTTAAAAACCATAAGTACTAATGACTCCATTCCTTTTTGGGATAATGGGGGCTGTTAATTGGAGTACTCTAAAACAAACCTGACCTCTCTAGGATATTCAGAAGCCAAGTTATAAGCCCACAAATGTGTAACTGGACTACTTCTTTAAAGTGACACCAGGCCCGGTGACCTTTGGGACATGGTTTGACCCCCTATAGGAATGTGCTATCATCATGAAACGTTCAGATCACTTACAACTCAATAGATTCTACCTTCTTGTAACGTTTCAGCATGATTGGACCTTGTTTTCACACAAATGGACCCAGAATGATGTGAAATTGTGCTTCGTGCAAAATCATTCTGGGTGCCATTTACAAACCATAAGTGTTAATGACTCCATTCCTTTTTGTGTATGTAGGGGCTGTTGATTGGAGTACACTAAAACAAACCTGATCTCTCTAGGACATTCAGAAGCCAAGTTATAAGCCCACAAATGTGTAACTGGACTACTTCTTTAAAGTGACACCAGGCCTGGTGACCTTTGGGAAATGGTTTTACCCCCTATAGGAATGTGTGATCATCATGAAACGCTCAGATCACTTACAACTCAATAGATTCTACCTTCTTTTAACGTTTCAGCCTGATTGGACCTTGTTTTCACACAAATGGACCCAGAATGTTGTGAAATTGTGTTTCGTGCAACATAATTCTGGGTGCCATTTACAAACCATAAGTGCTAATGACTCCTTTCCTTTTTGTAGTTTTTAGGGGCTGTTAATTGGAGTACATTAAAACAAACCTGATCTCTCTAGGACATTCAGAAGCCAAGTTATAAGCCCACAAAGGTGTAACTGGACTACTTCTTTAAAGTTACACCAGGCCCGGTGACCTTTGGGACATGGTTTGACCCTCTACAGGAATGTGCGATCATCATGAAACGTTCAGATCACTTACAACTCAATAGATTCTACCTTCTTGTAACGTTTCAGCCTGATTGGACCTTGTTTTCACACAAATGAACCCAGAATGATGTGAAATTGTGCTTCGTGCAACATAATTCTGGGTGCCATTGAAAAACCATAAGTGCTAATGACTCCATTCCTTTTTGTGGTTGTAGGGGCTGTTGATTGGAGTACACTAAAACAAACCTGATCTCTCTAGGACATTCAGAAGCCAAGTTATAAGCCCACAAATGTGTAACTGGACTACTTTAAATTGACACCAGATCCGGTGACCTTTGGGACATGGTTTGATCCCCTTAGGAAAGTGCTATCATCAAGAAAACTTCAGATCACTTACAACTCAATAGATTCTACCTTCCTGTAAAGTTTCAGCCTGATTGGACCTTGTTTTCACACAAATGAACCCAGAATGATGTGAAATTGTGCTTCGTGCAACATAATTCTGGGTGCCATTTAAAAACCATAAGTGCTAATGACTCCATTCCTTATTGGGGTAATGGGGACTGTTAATTGGAGTACTCTAAAACAAACCTGACCTCTCTAGGATATTCAGAAGCCAAGTTATAAGCCCACAAATGTGTAACTGGACTACTTCTTTAAAGTGACACCAGGCCCGGTGACCTTTGGGACATGGTTTGACCCCCTATAGGAATGTGCTAATCATCATGAAACGTTCAGATCACTTACAACTCAATAGATTCTACCTTCCTGTAACGTTTCAGCCTGATTGGACCTTGTTTTCACACAAATGAACCCAGAATGATGTGAAATTGTGCTTCGTGCATCATAATTCTGGGTGCTATTTAAAAACCATAAGTGCTAATGACTCCATTCCTTTTTGGGGTAATGGGGGCTGTTAATTGGAGTACTCTAAAACAAACCTGACCTCTCTTGGATATTCAGAAGCCAAGATATAAGCCCACAAATGTGTAACTGGACAACTTCTTTAAAGTGACACCAGGCCTGGTTACCTTCGGGACATGGTTTGACCCCCTATAGGAATGTGTGATCATCATGAAACGTTCAGATCACTTACAACTCAATAGATTCTACCTTCTTGTAACGTTTCAGCCTGATTGGACCTTGTTTTCACACAAATGGACCCAGAATGATGTGAAATTGTGCTTCGTGCAAAATAATTCTGGGTGCCATTTACAAACCATAAGTGCTAATGACTCCATTCCTTTTTGTGGTTGTAGGGGCTATTGATTGGAGTACATTAAAACAAACCTGATCTCTCTAGGACATTCAGAAGCCAAGTTATAAGCCCACAAAAGTGTAATTGGACTACTTCTTTAAATTGACACCAGGCCCGGTGACCTTTGGGACATGGTTTGACCCCCTATAGGGATGTGCGATCATCATGAAACGTTCAGACCACTTACAACTCAATAGATTCTACCTTCTTGTAACGTTTCAGCCTGATTGGACCTTGTTTTCACACAAATGGACCCAGAATGATGTGAAATTGTGCTTCGTGCAACACAATTCTGGGTGCCATTTACAAACCATAAGTGCTAATGACTCATTCCGTTTTGTGGTTGTAGGGGCTGTTGATTGGAGTATATTAAAACAAACCTGATCTCTCTAGGACATTCAGAAGCCAAGTTATAAGCCCACAAATGTGTAACTGGACTACTTCTTTAAAGTCACACCAGGCCCGGTGACCTTTGGGACATGGTTTGACCCCCTATAGGCATGTGCGATCATCATGAAACGTTCAGATCACTTACAACTCAATAGATTCTACCTTCCTATAACGTTTCAGCCTGATTGGACCTTGTTTTCACACAAATGAACCCAGAATGATGTCAAATTGTGCTTCATGCAACATAATTCTGGGTGCCATTTAAAAACCATAAGTACTAATGACTCCATTCCTTATTGGGGTAATGGGGGCTGTTAATTGGAGTACTCTAAAACAAACCTGACCTCTCTAGGCTATGCAGAAGCCAAGTTATAAGACAACAAATGTGTAACTGGACTACTTCTTTAAAGTGACACCAGGCCCGGTGACCTTTGGGACATGGTTTGACCCCCTATAGGAATGTGAGATCATCATGAAACGTTCAGCTCACTTACAACTCAATAGATTCTACCTTCTTGTAACGTTTCAGCCTGATTGGACCTTGTTTTCACACAAATGGACCCAGAATGATGTGAAATTGTGCTTCGTGCCACATAATTCTGGGTGCCATTTACAAACCATAAGTGTTAATGACTCCATTCCTTTTTGTGTATGTAGGGGCTGTTGATTGGAGTACACTAAAACAAACCTGATCTCTCTAGGACATTCAGAAGCCAAGTTATAAGCCCACAAATGTGTAACTGGACTACTTCTTTAAAGTGACACCAGGCCTGGTGACCTTTGGGACATGGTTTTACCCCCTATAGGAATGTGCGATCATCATGAAACACTCAGATCACTTACAACTCAATAGATTCTACCTTCTTTTAACTTTTCAGCCTGATTGGACCTTGTTTTCACACAAATGGACTCAGAATGTTGTGAAATTGTGTTTCGTGCAACATAATTCTGTGTGCCATTTACAAACCATAAGTGCTAATGACTCCTTTCCTTTTTGTGGTTGTAGGGGCTGTTAATTGGAGTACATTAAAACAAACCTGATCTCTCTAGGACATTCAGAAGCCAAGTTATAAGCCCACAAATGTGTAACTGGACTACTTCTTTAAAGTGACACCAGGCCCGGTGACCTTTGGGACATGGTTTGACCCTCTACAGGAATGTGCGATCATCATGAAACGTTCAGATCACTTACAACTCAATAGACTCTACCTTCCTGTAACGTTTCAGCCTGATTGGACCTTGTTTTCACACAAATGAACCCAGAATGATGTGAAATTGTGCTTCGTGCAACATAATTCGGGGTGCCATTTAAAAACCATAAGTGCTAATGACTCCATTCCTTTTTGGGGTAATGGGGGCTGTTAATTGGAGTACTCTAAAACAAACCTGACCTCTCTAGGATATTCAGAAGCCAAGTTATAAGCCCACAAATGTGTAACTGGACTACTTCTTTAAAGTGACACCAGGCCCGGTGACCTTTGGGACATGGTTTGACACCCCTATAGGAATGTGTCATCATCATGAAACGTTCAGATCACTTACAACTCAATAGATTCTACCTTCTTGTAACGTTTCAGCCTGATTGGACCTTGTCTTCACACAAATGGACCCAGAATGATGTGAAATTGTGCTTCGTGCAACATAATTCTGGGTGCCATTTACAAACCATAAGTGCTAATGACTCCATTCCTTTTTGTGGTTGTAGGGGCTGTTGATTGGAGTACACTAAAATAAACCTGATCTCTCTAGGACATTCAGAAGCCAAGTTATAAGCCCACAAATGTGTAACTGGACTACTTCTTTAAAGTGACACCAGGCCCTGTGACCTTTGGGACATGGTTTTACCCCCTATAGGAATGTGCGATCATCATGAAACGTTCAGATCACTTACAACTCAATAGATTCTACCTTCTTGTAACGTTTCAGCCTGATTGGACCTTGTTTTCACACAAATGGACCCAGAATGATGTGACATTTTGCTTCGTGCAACATAATTCGGGGTGCCATTTACAAACCATAAGTGCTAATGACTCCATTCCTTTTTGAGGTTGTAGGGGCTGTTGATTGGAGTACACTAAAACAAACCTGACCTATCTAGGACATTCAGAAGCCAAGTTATAAGCCCACAAATGTGTAACTGGACTACTTCTTTAAAGTGACACCAGGCCCGGTGACCTTTGGGACATGGTTTGACCCCCTATAGGAATGTGCGATCATCATGAAACGTTCAGATCACTTACAACTCAATAGATTCTACCTTCTTGTAACGTTTCAGCCTTATTGGACCTTGTTTTCACACAAATGGACCCAGAATGATGTGAAATTGTGCTTAGTGCAACATAATTCTGGGTGCCATTTACAAACCATAAGTGCTAAAGACTCCATTCCTTTTTGTGGTTGTAGGGGCTGTTGATTGGAGTACAGTAAAACAAACCTGATCTCTCTAGGACATGCAGAAGCCAAGTTATAAGCCCACAAATGTGTAACTGGACTACTTCTTTAAAGTGACACCAGGCCCTGTGACCTTTGGGACATGGTTTTACCCCCTATAGGAATGTGCGATCATCATGAAACATTCAGATCACTTACAACTCAATAGATTCTACCTTCTTGTAACGTTTCAGCCTGATTGGACCTTGTTTTCACACAAATGGACCCAGAATGATGTGAAATTGTGCTTCGTGCAACATAATTCGGGGTGCCATTTACAAACCATAAGTGCTAATGACTCCATTCCTTTTTGTGGTTGTAGGGGCTGTTGATTGGAGTACACTAAAACAAACCTGACCTAACTAGGACATTCAGAAGCCAAGTTATAAGCCCACAAATGTGTAACTGGACTACTTCTTTAAAGTGACACCAGGCCCGGTGACGTTTGGGACATGGTTTGACCCCCTATAGGAATGTCCGATCATCATGAAACGTTCAGATCACTTACAACTCAATAGATTCTACCTTCTTGTAACGTTTCAGCCTGATTGGACCTTGTTTTCACACAAATGGACCCAGAATGATGTGAAATTGTGCTTCGTGCAACATAATTCTGGGTGCCATTTAAAAACCATAAGTGCTAATGACTCCATTCCTTTTTGAGGTTGTAGGGGCTGATGATTGGAGTACACTAAAACAAACCTGATCTCTCTAGGACATTCAGAAGCCAAGTTATAAGCCCACAAATGTGTAACTGGACTACTATAAAGTGACACCAGGCCCGGTGACCTTTGTGACATGGTTTGACCCCCTATAGGAATGTGTGATCATCATGAAACGTTCAGATCACTTACAACTCAATAGATTCTACCTTCTTGTAACGTTTCAGCCTGATTGGACCTTGTTTTCACACAAATGGACCCAGAATGATGTGAAATTGTGCTTAGTGCAACATAAATCTGCGTGCCATTTACAAACCATAAGTGCTAATGACTCCATTCCTTTTTGTGGTTGTAGGGGCTGTTGATTGGAGTACACTAAAACGAACCTGATCTCTCTAGGACATTCAGAAGCCAAGTTATAAGCCAACAAAGGTGTAACTGGACTACTTCTTAAAATTTACACTAGGCCCGGTGACCTTTGGGACATGGTTTGACCCCCTTAGGAAAGTGCTATCATCATGAAACGTTCAGATCACTTACAACTCAATAGATTCTACCTTCCTGTAACGTTTCAGCCTGATTGGACCTTGTTTTCACACAAATGAACCCAGAATGATGTGAAATTGTGCTTCGTGCAACATAATTCTGGGTGCCATTTAAAAACCACAAGTGCTAATGACTTCATTCCTTTTTGAGGTTGTAGGGGCTGATGATTGGAGTACACTAAAACAACCCTGATCTCTATAGGACATTCAGAAGCCAAGTTATAAGCCCACAAATGTGTAACTGGACTACTTTAAAGTGACACCAGGCCCGGTGACCTTTGGGACATGGTTTGACCCCCTATAGGAATGTGTGATCATCATGAAACGTTCAGATCACTTACAACTCAATAGATTCTACCTTCTTGTAACGTTTCAGCCTGATTGGACCTTGTTTTCACACAAATGGACCCAGAATGATGTGAAATTGTGCTTGGTGCAACATAATTCTGGGTGCCATTTACAAACCATAAGTGCTAATAACTCCATTTTTTTTTGTGGTTGTAGGGGCTGTTGATTGGAGTACACTAAAACAAACCTGATCTCTCTAGGACATTCAGAAGCCAAGTTATAAGCCCACAAATGTGTAACTGGACTACTTCTTTAAAGTGACACCAGGCCTGGTGACCTTTGGGACATGGTTTTACCCCCTATAGGAATGTGCGATCATCATGAAACGTTCAGATCACTTACAACTCAATAGATTATTTCTTCTTGTAACGTTTCAGCCTGATTGGACCTTGTTTTCACACAAATGGACCCAGAATGATGTGAAATTGTGCTTCGTGCAACATAATTCTGGGTGCCATTTACAAACCATAAGTGCTAATGACTCCATTCCTTTTTGTGGTTGTAGGGGCTGCTGATTGGAGTACACTAAAACAAACCTGATCTCTCTAGGACATTCAGAAGCCAAGTTATAAGCCCACAAATGTGTAACTGGATTACTTCTTTAAAGTGACACCAGGCCTGGTGACCTTTGGGACATGGTTTTACCCCCTATAGGAATGTGCGATCATCATGAAACGTTCAGATCACTTACAACTCAATAGATTCTACCTTCTTGTAACGTTTCAGCCTGATTGGACCTTGTTTTCACACAAATGGACCCAGAATGATGTGAAATTGTGCTTCGTGCAACATAATTCTGGGTGCCATTTACAAACCATAAGTGCTAATGACTCCATTCCTTTTTGTGGTTGTAGGGGCTGTTAATTGGAGTACATTAAAACAAACCTGATCCCTCTAGGACATTCAGAGGCCAAGTTATAAGCCCACAAAGGTGTAACTGGACTACTTATTTAAAGTGACACCAGGCCCGGTGACCTTTGGGACATGGTTTGACCCCCTATAGGAATGTGCGATCATCATGAAACGTTCAGATCACTTACAACTCAATAGATTCTACCTTCTTGTAACGTTTCAGCCTGATTGGACCTTGTTTTCACACAAATGAACCCAGAATGATGTGAAATTGTGCTTCGTGCAACATAATTCTGGGTGCCATTTAAAAACCATAAGTGCTAATGACTCCATTCCTTTTTGTGGTAATGGGGGCTGTTAATTGGAGTACTCTAAAACAAACAAACCCTCTCTAGGATATTCAGAAGCCAAGTTATAAGCCCACAAAGGTGTCACTGGACTACTTCTTTAAAGTGACACCAGGCCCGGTGACCTTTGGGACATGGTTTGAACCCCTATAGGAATGTGCGATCATCATGAAACATTCAGATCACTTACAACTCAATAGATTCTACCGTCTTGTAACGTTTCAGCCTGATTGGACCTTGTTTTCACACAAATGAACCCAGAATGATGTGAAATTGTGCTTCGTGCAACATAATTCTGGGTGCCATTTAAAAAACATAAGTGCTAATGACTCCATTCCTTTTTGTGGTTGTAGGGGCTGTTGATTGGAGTACACTAAAACAAACCTGATCTCTGTAGGACATTCAGAAGCCAAGTTATAAGCCCACAAATGTGTAACTGGACTACTTCTTTAAAGTGACACCAGGCCTGGTGACCTTTGGGACATGGTTTTACCCCCTATAGGAATGTGCGATCATCATGAAACGTTCAGATCACTTACAACTCAATAGATTCTACCTTCCTGTAACGTTTCAGCCTGATTGGACCTTGTTTTCACACAAATGAACCCAGAATGATGTGAAATTGTGCTTCGTGCAACATAATTCTGGGTGCCATTTAAAAACCACAAGTGCTAATGACTTCATTCCTTTTTGAGGTTGTAGGGGCTGATGATTGGAGTACACTAAAACAACCCTGATCTCTATAGGACATTCAGAAGCCAAGTTATAAGCCCACAAATGTGTAACTGGACTACTTTAAAGTGACACCAGGCCCGGTGACCTTTGGGACATGGTTTGACCCCCTATAGGAATGTGTGATCATCATGAAACGTTCAGATCACTTACAACTCAATAGATTCTACCTTCTTGTAACGTTTCAGCCTGATTGGACCTTGTTTTCACACAAATGGACCCAGAATGATGTGAAATTGTGCTTGGTGCAACATAATTCTGGGTGCCATTTACAAACCATAAGTGCTAATAACTCCATTCCTTTTTGTGGTTGTAGGGGCTGTTGATTGGAGTACACTAAAACAAACCTGATCTCTCTAGGACATTCAGAAGCCAAGTTATAATCCCACAAATGTGTAACTGGACTACTTCTTTAAAGTGACACCAGGCCTGGTGACCTTTGGGACATGGTTTTACCCCCTATAGGAATGTGCGATCATCATGAAACGTTCAGATCACTTACAACTCAATAGATTATACCTTCTTGTAACGTTTCAGCCTGATTGGACCTTGTTTTCACACAAATGGACCCAGAAAGATGTGAAATTGTGCTTCGTGCAACATAATTCTGGGTGCCATTTACAAACCATAAGTGCTAATGACTCCATTCCTTTTTGTGGTTGTAGGGGCTGCTGATTGGAGTACACTAAAACAAACCTGATCTCTCTAGGACATTCAGAAGCCAAGTTATAAGCCCACAAATGTGTAACTGGATTACTTCTTTAAAGTGACACCAGGCCTGGTGACCTTTGGGACATGGTTTTACCCCCTATAGGAATGTGCGATCATCATGAAACGTTCAGATCACTTACAACTCAATAGATTCTACCTTCTTGTAACGTTTCAGCCTGATTGGACCTTGTTTTCACACAAATGGACCCAGAATGATGTGAAATTGTGCTTCGTGCAACATAATTCTGGGTGCCATTTACAAACCATAAGTGCTAATGACTCCATTCCTTTTGTGGTTGTAGGGGCTGTTGATTGGAGTACATTAAAACAAACCTGATCCCTCTAGGACATTCAGAGGCCAAGTTATAAGCCCACAAAGGTGTAACTGGACTACTTATTTAAAGTGACACCAGGCCCGGTGACCTTTGGGACATGGTTTGACCCCCTATAGGAATGTGCGATCATCATGAAACGTTCAGATCACTTACAACTCAATAGATTCTACCTTCTTGTAACGTTTCAGCCTGATTGGACCTTGTTTTCACACAAATGAACCCAGAATGATGTGAAATTGTGCTTCGTGCAACATAATTCTGGGTGCCATTTAAAAACCATAAGTGCTAATGACTCCATTCCTTTTTGTGGTAATGGGGGCTGTTAATTGGAGTACTCTAAAACAAACCTGACCTCTCTAGGATATTCAGAAGCCAAGTTATAAGCCCACAAAGGTGTCACTGGACTACTTCTTTAAAGTGACACCAGGCCCGGTGACCTTTGGGACATGGTTTGACCCCCTATAGGAATGTGCGATCATCATGAAACGTTCAGATCACTTACAACTCAATAGATTCTACATTCTTGTAACGTTTCAGCCTGATTGGACCTTGTTTTCACACAAATGAACCCAGAATGATGTGAAATTGTGCTTCGTGCAACATAATTATGGGTGCCATTTAAAAAACATAAGTGCTAATGACTCCATTCCTTTTTGTGGTTGTAGGGGCTGTTGATTGGAGTACACTAAAACAAACCTGATCTCTCTAGGACATTCAGAAGCCAAGTTATAAGCCCACAAATGTGTAACTGGACTACTTCTTTAAAATGACACCAGGCCTGGTGACCTTTGGGACATGGTTTTACCCCCTATAGGAATGTGCGATCATCATGAAACGTTCAGATCACTTACAACTCAATAGATTCTACCTTCTTGTAACGTTTCAGCCTGATTGGACCTTGTTTTCACACAAATGGACCCAGAATGATGTGAAATTGTGCTTCGTGCAACATAATTCTGGGTGCCATTTACAAACCATAAGTGCTAATGACTCCATTCCTTTTTGTGGTTGTAGGGGCTGTTGATTGGAGTACATTAAAACAAACCTGATCCCTCTAGGACATTCAGAGGCCAAGTTATAAGCCCACAAAGGTGTAACTGGACTACTTATTTAAAGTGACACCAGGCCCGGTGACCTTTGGGACATGGTTTGACCCCCTATAGGAATGTGCGATCATCATGAAACGTTCAGATCACTTACAACTCAATAGATTCTACCTTCTTGTAACGTTTCAGCCTGATTGGACCTTGTTTTCACACAAATGAACCCAGAATGATGTGAAATTGTGCTTCGTGCAACATAATTCTGGGTGCCATTTAAAAACCATAAGTGCTAATGACTCCATTCCTTTTTGTGGTAATGGGGGCTGTTAATTGGAGTACTCTAAAACAAACCTGACCTCTCTAGGATATTCAGAAGCCAAGTTATAAGCCCACAAAGGTGTCACTGGACTACTTCTTTAAAGTGACACCAGGCCCGGTGACCTTTGGGACATGGTTTGACCCCCTATAGGAATGTGCGATCATCATGAAACGTTCAGATCACTTACAACTCAATAGATTCTACCTTCTTGTAACGTTTCAGCCTGATTGGACCTTGTTTTCACACAAATGAACCCAGAATGATGTGAAATTGTGCTTCGTGCAACATAATTCTGGGTGCCATTTAAAAACCATAAGTGCTAATGACTCCATTCCTTTTTGTGGTAATGGGGGCTGTTAATTGGAGTACTCTAAAACAAACCTGACCTCTCTAGGATATTCAGAAGCCAAGTTATAAGCCCACAAAGGTGTCACTGGACTACTTCTTTAAAGTGACACCAGGCCCGGTGACCTTTGGGACATGGTTTGACCCCCTATAGGAATGTGCGATCATCATGAAACGTTCAGATCACTTACAACTCAATAGATTCTACATTCTTGTAACGTTTCAGCCTGATTGGACCTTGTTTTCACACAAATGAACCCAGAATGATGTGAAATTGTGCTTCGTGCAACATAATTATGGGTGCCATTTAAAAAACATAAGTGCTAATGACTCCATTCCTTTTTGTGGTTGTAGGGGCTGTTGATTGGAGTACACTAAAACAAACCTGATCTCTCTAGGACATTCAGAAGCCAAGTTATAAGCCCACAAATGTGTAACTGGACTACTTCTTTAAAATGACACCAGGCCTGGTGACCTTTGGGACATGGTTTTACCCCCTATAGGAATGTGCGATCATCATGAAACGTTCAGATCACTTACAACTCAATAGATTCTACCTTCTTGTAACGTTTCAGCCTGATTGGACCTTGTTTTCACACAAATGGACCCAGAATGATGTGAAATTGTGCTTCGTGCAACATAATTCTGGGTGCCATTTACAAACCATAAGTGCTAATGACTCCATTCCTTTTTGTGGTTGTAGGGGCTGTTGATTGGAGTACATTAAAACAAACCTGATCCCTCTAGGACATTCAGAGGCCAAGTTATAAGCCCACAAAGGTGTAACTGGACTACTTATTTAAAGTGACACCAGGCCCGGTGACCTTTGGGACATGGTTTGACCCCCTATAGGAATGTGCGATCATCATGAAACGTTCAGATCACTTACAACTCAATAGATTCTACCTTCTTGTAACGTTTCAGCCTGATTGGACCTTGTTTTCACACAAATGAACCCAGAATGATGTGAAATTGTGCTTCGTGCAACATAATTCTGGGTGCCATTTAAAAACCATAAGTGCTAATGACTCCATTCCTTTTTGTGGTAATGGGGGCTGTTAATTGGAGTACTCTAAAACAAACCTGACCTCTCTAGGATATTCAGAAGCCAAGTTATAAGCCCACAAAGGTGTCACTGGACTACTTCTTTAAAGTGACACCAGGCCCGGTGACCTTTGGGACATGGTTTGACCCCCTATAGGAATGTGCGATCATCATGAAACGTTCAGATCACTTACAACTCAATAGATTCTACCTTCTTGTAACGTTTCAGCCTGATTGGACCTTGTTTTCACACAAATGAACCCAGAATGATGTGAAATTGTGCTTCGTGCAACATAATTATGGGTGCCATTTAAAAAACATAAGTGCTAATGACTCCATTCCTTTTTGTGGTTGTAGGGGCTGTTGATTGGAGTACACTAAAACAAACCTGATCTCTCTAGGACATTCAGAAGCCAAGTTATAAGCCCACAAATGTGTAACTGGACTACTTCTTTAAAGTGACACCAGGCCTGGTGACCTTTGGGACATGGTTTTACCCCCTATAGGAATGTGCGATCATCATGAAACGTTCAGATCACTTACAACTCAATAGATTCTACCTTCTTGTAACGTTTCAGCCTGATTGGACCTTGTTTTCACACAAATGGACCCAGAATGATGTGAAATTGTGCTTCGTGCAACATAATTCTGGGTGCCATTTACAAACCATAAGTGCTAATGACTCCATTCCTTTTTGTGGTTGTAGGGGCTGTTGATTGGAGTACATTAAAACAAACCTGATCCCTCTAGGACATTCAGAGGCCAAGTTATAAGCCCACAAAGGTGTAACTGGACTACTTATTTAAAGTGACACCAGGCCCGGTGACCTTTGGGACATGGTTTGACCCCCTATAGGAATGTGCGATCATCATGAAACGTTCAGATCACTTACAACTCAATAGATTCTACCTTCTTGTAACGTTTCAGCCTGATTGGACCTTGTTTTCACTCAAATGAACCCAGAATGATGTGAAATTGTGCTTCGTGCAACATAATTCTGGGTGCCATTTAAAAACCATAAGTGCTAATGACTCCATTCTTTTTTTTTTTATTATCTTTATTTCATTCAATAAAAAAATAACACAACAGATACTAAACAATATTCCAAAAACACAATGTATATTTGAATGAAAGGGAGCAGATAGAAGAACAATCTTATTATTTCTGCCCCCTTTTTAAACTTAAATATCAATTTATATTTGTGCAGTCCCTCATCAATTCTTTCAGTCCCGTAACTGTTCACATTTGTTAATTATTACGTCCACATCAAGTGTCCGTTGTCATATCCACTCAACACACGTGATTTAATGTGTAGACTGAACACTTTTAGAGTTCTTGACTCTTTCCATTCTCTGTCCAGGCAATTCCACAACTTCACACCATTCACAGATATGCTCATTTCCTTCATTCTTGTTCTAAATTTAGGTTTTTTGAAGATTTCAAATCCCTTCAACGAATAACTGCTATCTCTCTTTTCAAATATATGCTGAATATTCTTTGGCAATGTACCTTTATTTGCTTTATACATTATATGCAATATTCTCCAGTTGACCAAACCATGAAATTTAATTACTTTATATTTTATAAATAATGGGTTAGATGGAGCTGTACTATGAGTGTTGTCTATAATTCTCATTGCTCTTTTCTGCAAAACAAACAAAGGTTGTGTATACGTTCTATATGCAGTTCCCCAGATTTCTACACAATAATTTAAGTATGGCAGAATCAGTGCATTGTATAGTAATAACAATCCTTCACTATTAAGTAGAAACTTTACGCTATATAATACTGCAATGGCTTTGGCCATTTTACCTTTTATATAGCCTATATGTGATTTCCAGCTTAGAGCTTCATCAATCATTACTCCCAAAAATTTGATTTCTTTTACCCTTTGAATTTCCATGTTATCTATTTCTAATATTACGGCTATATTTTCTTTGTCATTAAATAGAATGAAATTAGTTTTTTTAATATTAAGTGTTAATTTATTTACATCAAACCAGTTTTTAACTTTTATCAGTTCAATATTTATCACATTAGTTACTTCATTTATATCAGACCCTGAATAAAACAATGTTGTATCATCTGCAAACAAAACAGAACCTAGTTTGTCAGACACATTTACCAAATCATTGATATACAGGTTGAACAGTTTTGGTCCAAGGACCGACCCTTGTGGCACTCCATAAGCAATATTTCGTAGCTCTGATGTAATGCCATTTATCTGAACATATTGCTTTCTGTTATCTAAATAACTTCTAACCCATTGATAAGCAACCCCTCGTATTCCATACTGATATAATTTTTGCAGTAACCTTGAATGATCAATAACATCAAAAGCTTTCTTTAAGTCAATAAAAACACTAATAAAGTATTCTCTATTGTCTATCGCTTCAGATATTTTCTCTGTTAAATCCATTATTGCCATTGTTGTTGAATGTTGGGTCCTGAATCCATACTGTTCATTATGTAAAATCATATTTTTTTCAATAAATTTATCCAACCGTGATGCAAAGACTTTTTCAAGTATTTTGGAAAACTGTGGAAGTAGTGACACTGGCCTATAATTTGTGAAATTATGTTTATCACCATTCTTAAACAGTGGAACCACTTTTGCTATTTTCATAGCATCAGGGAAGACTCCAGTAGAAAGTGACAAATTACATATATAAGTAAAAGGATCAATAACAGATTCTATTATGGTCTTTACAGTCATCATGTCCATATCCTCACAATCAGTTGATCGCTTATTTCCACAGTTTTTTACAATTTCTCGTATTTCCTCTTTTTCTACTTTGCCAAGGAAAATACTACTGACATTATTTACTACTGTATTCAAATTGTCTTCAATTAAAGTGTCATGACCCATCAAACTCCTCCCTACATTTACAAAAAAATCATTGAATTCATTAGAGATTTCTTTTACATCATAAATGTCTACATTGTCCTTGACAAAGTAATTTGGTACCTTAGATCTAGTTTTATTTCTGTTCGTCACACTATTTATTATTCTCCATGTAGCCTTTGTATTAGCCTTATTCTTTTCCAATAATTCGCCATAATAATCTTTTTTCCTTTTCCTAATTATTGCTATTAATTTATTTTTATATTTTTTATATCGGTCTTCTGCTAGTCTTGTCTGTGATTTTAAAAAATTCCTATACAGCTGTTTTTTTTTTGCACATGCATTTCTTATTCCTTTAGTCATCCATGGTTGATCTACCCTTTTACCACTACTTTTGAATAATTTACAATTATTATTATATAATTTCATAAATTTTTTCATGAACGACTTATATGCAATGTTGACATCCCTATACAGCTGTTTTTTTTTTGCACATGCATTTCTTATTCCTTTAGTCATCCATGGTTGATCTACCCTTTTACCACTACTTTTGAATAATTTACAATTATTATTATATAATTTCATCAATTTTTTCATGAAGGACTTATATGCAATGTTGACATCCTTTACATATACTTCCTCCCAATTCTGCATTTCAAGATCCTTCTTTAGCGCTTCCCATGCTCTAAATGATCTATCTCGTTTGTAATTTAATGAGGTTTCTTGCTTTATCAATTGTTTATTTTTCAGTACTGCAAAGACAGGCAGATGATCACTAATATCGGCTATCAATACCCCACTCCTCAATACATCATCTTTTTTATTTGTAAATATATTATCAATTATAGTAGCACTATGTGCTATGATCCCTGTTGGTTTGGTGATTAACGGAAATAATCCTAAACTGTACATAGAATTGATGAAATCATTTGTTTTCTGTCCAGCAGGCTGCTCTATATTAATATTAAAGTCTACACACAAGAGCAAGGTTTTGTTCTTTATGTGATCGCCCAATTCACTGATTCTTTCAGTGAATGTCTTAATACAAGCACCAGGTGCTTTATAAACACAACCAACCAGGATATTTTTTGATGTATTATTATTAATTTCCACAGTTATTACTTCCATGACCCCATCCTCAATCATTGTCATGTCTTCAACTAATTTACATTTCAAATCTGTTCTAACAAACAAAGCTACCCCACCTCCTCTTTTGTATGTTCTATTAGCAAAAAAAAGTTCATATCCCTCTATATGAACTTCATCCATCATGTCGTTCCTGAGCCATGTCTCTGTTATTGCAATCACACTTAATTTATTTTCGAGTTTACTGAAATAATCTTGTATTATTTGTAATTTACCAAAAAAACTTCTACTGTTGATGTGGATAATTGATAGCCTATTTCCTGTGATTATCTCACTGTTCAATTTTTCATCTTCATAATAATCACAATGTATGTTTAAATCAAAAAAGCTTTCATCTATCTTATTATCAATGTCATATATTATTTCCTCTGTGTCCACGTAAACTAATTTATTTCCTCATTTTTTACTATTCAGTAGCCCTACTGGTAGCCTGCAAGTTTTTCATAATTTTTATTTTCTTTAATTTATCAGTATTTCTTATCCATATTATTCACTTGTATCTTTCTAGTTCTGCCATTTCTTTGATAACCAAAATCTTTGCCTGCTCTGGAGACCCGTTCAATTTAATGAACACTTTGCAGTTTGAGGTCCATGTTGATTGTATTTTTTTCTGCTTTCTCAGAAGTCTTGCTTGCCTTGCTATGTCTGCATATTTCTTAATCAGGTGTTCGTTTATATATACATTTGTTCCCTTCAGCTTTCTTCCTTGTTTAAGCAATTCTTTCTTTTGTTTTCTGTTCACCAATCTGATAATGATTGCAGGTTTCTGATTTTTGTTCTTACTTGGAAGAGTATGGCACCCCTCTATATCCTTGCTATCTATGTTTATCCCTTTGCTGCCAAGAAAGTCTATTACCTGTTTCTCTAAGCTGTTTAATTCATGCTCTGGTGGATCTCTACTTTCTGCTGCTGTTACCCTAGCATAAGTCCTGTGCATTGTTTCAAGTCCAGTCACTATTACATCATTTATTCTAGAGTATTGTTCCAGCTCAGACACTCGAATTTCCAGCATAGCAATTCTTTTGTCCTTTTCTTTATTTTGTCTTCTCAAGTCTTTGATCTCTTCTACTAATTCCAATATTGCTTTCTGCTGCTTCGAGATTGTTGACATTTCTTCTGACATGAAGTTTAGTGATCTCTTTATGTCTTCCAATTCCTCCTCAGTCACGTTATTATTATTTTTTGGAGGCATCCTTGTTCACTCACCCCGTTTGTTGATAGTGGGCCCGTCACTTTGAGGTTTAGAGGTGAAGCCGGCCCTGGTCTGGCGGTTTGCTCCGCCAGCTGAATGGTTGTAGCGGGTAGCTCAGCCTGGTAGCTTTCCTGGATGGTTGTTGTGGGTAGCTCAGCCTGGTAGCTTGCCTGGATGACTGTAGCAGGTAGCTCAGCCTGGTAGCTTTCCTGGATGGTTGTTGCAGGTAGCTCAGCCTGGTAGCTTTCCTGGATGGTTGTAGCGGGTAGCTCAGCCTGGTAGCTTTCCTGGATGGTTGTTGTGGGTAGCTCAGCCTGGTAGCTTGCCTGGATGACTGTAGCAGGTAGCTCAGCCTGGTAGCTTTCCTGGATGGTTGTTGCAGGTAGCTCAGCCTGGTAGCTTTCCTGGATGGTTGTTGCAGGTAGCTCAGCCTGGTAGCTTTCCTGGATGGTTGTTGCAAGTAGCTCAGCCTGGTAGCTTGCCTGGATGACTGTAGCAGGTAGCTCAGCCTGGTAGTAGCTTGCCTGAATGGTTGTTGCAGGTAGCTCAGCCTGGTAGCTTGCCTGGATTTCTCGTCCCTCGGTGCTGAGAGGTTCTCCACTTCCTGCTTCCTGAGATGGGACAGGCAAACTCCATTCCTGACTCCATTCCTTTTTGTGGTAATGGGGGCTGTTAATTGGAGTACTCTAAAACAAACCTGACCTCTCTAGGATATTCAGAAGCCAAGTTGTAAGCCCACAAAGGTGTAACTGGACTACTTCTTTAAAGTGACACCAGGCCCGGTGACCTTTGGGACATGGTTTGACCCCCTATAGGAATGTGCGATCATCATGAAACGTTCAGATCAC
Organism: Nothobranchius furzeri; assembly: GCF_043380555.1. Lineage (NCBI taxonomy): Eukaryota > Metazoa > Chordata > Actinopteri > Cyprinodontiformes > Nothobranchiidae > Nothobranchius > Nothobranchius furzeri. Next base: position 63,719,719 of record NC_091755.1, read on the forward strand.
TTACAACTCAATAGATTCTACCTTCTTGTAACGTTTCAGCCTGATTGGACCTTGTTTTCACACAAATGAACCCAGAATGATGTGAAATTGTGCTTCGTGCAACATAATTCTGGGTGCCATTTAAAAACCATAAGTGCTAATGACTCCATTCCTTTTTGTGGTTGTAGGGGCTGTTGATTGGAGTACACTAAAACAAACCTGATCTCTCTAGGACATTCAGAAGCCAAGTTATAAGCACACAAAGGTGTAACTGGACTACTTCTTTAAAGTGACACCAGGCCCGGTGACCTTTGGGACATGGTTTTACCCCCTATAGGAATGTGCGATCATCATGAAACGTTCAGATCACTTACAACTCAATAGATTCTACCTTCTTGTAACGTTTCAGCCTGATTGGACCTTGTTTTCACACAAATGAACCCAGAATGATGTGAAATTGTGCTTCGTGCAACATAATTCTGGGTGCCATTTAAAAACCATAAGTACTAATGACCCCATTCCTTTTTGTGGTAATGGTGGCTGTTAATTGGAGTACTGTAAAACAAACCTGACCTCTCTAGGATATTCAGAAGCCAAGTTATAAGCCCACAAAGGTGTAACTGGACTACTTTAAATTGACACCAGATCCGGTGACCTTTGGGACATGGTTTGACCCCCTTAGGAAAGTGCTATCATCATGAAACGTTGAGATCACTTACAACTCAATAGATTCTACCTTCCTGTAACGTTTCTGCCTGATTGGACCTTGTTTTCACACAAATGAACCCAGAATGATGTGAAATTGTGCTTCGTGCAACATAATTCTGGGTGCCATTTAAAAACCATAAGTGCTAATGACTCCATTCCTTTTTGTGGTAACGGGGGCTGTTGATTGGAGTACACTAAAACAAACCTGATCTCTCTAGGACATTCAGAAGCCAAGTTATAAGCCCACAAATGTGTAACTGGACTACTTCTTTAAATTGACACCAGATCCGGTGACCTTTGTGACATGGTTTGACCCCCTTAGGAAAGTGCTATCATCGTGAAACGTTCAGATCACTTAGAACTCAATAGATTCTACCTTCCTGTAACGTTTCAGCCTGATTGGACCTTGTTTTCACACAAATGAACCCAGAATGATGTGAAATTGTGCTTCGTGCAACATAATTCTGGGTGCCATTTAAAAACCATAAGTGCTAATGACTCCATTCGTTTTTGTGGTTGTAGGGGCTGTTGATTGGAGTACACTAAAACAAACCTGATCTCTCTCGGACATTCAGAAGCCAAGTTATAAGCCCACAAATGTGTAACTGGACTACTTCTTTAAATTGACACCAGATCCGGTGACCTTTGGGACATGGTTTGACCCCTTATAGGAATGTGCGATCATCATGAAACATTCAGATCACTTACAACTCAATAGATTCTACCTTCTTGTAACGTTTCAGCCTGATTGGACCTTGTTTTCACACAAATGGACCCAGAATGATGTGAAATTGTGCTTCGTGCAACATAATTCTGGGTGCCATTTACAAACCATAAGTGCTAATGACTCCATTCCTTTTTGTGGTTGTAGGGGCTGTTGATTGGAGTACACTAAAACAAACCTGACCTCTCTAGGACATTCAGAAGCCAAGTTATAAGCCCACAAAGGTGTAACTGGACTACTTCTTTAAAGTTACACCAGGCCTGGTGACCTTTGGGACATGGTTTTACACCCTATAGGAATGTGCGATCATCATGAAACGTTCAGATCACTTACAACTCAATAGATTCTACCTTCTTGTAACGTTTCAGCCTGATTGGACCTTGTTTTCACACAAATGGACCCAGAATAATGTGAAATTGTGCTTCGTGCAACATAATTCTGGGTGCCATTTACAAACCATAAGTGCTAATGACTCCATTCCTTTTTGTGGTTGTAGGGGCTGTTGATTGGAGTACATTAAAACAAACCTGATCTCTCTAGGACATTCAGAAGCCAAGTTATAAGCCCACAAAAGTGTAACTGGACTACTTCTTTAAAGTGACACCAGGCCCGGTGACCTTTGGGACATGGTTTTACCCCCTATAGGAATGTGCGATCATCATGAAACGTTCAGATCACTTACAACTCAATAGATTCTTCCTTCTTGTAACGTTTCAGCCTGATTGGACCTTGTTTTCACACAAATAAACCCAGAATGATGTGAAATTGTGCTTCGTGCAACATAATTCTGGGTGCCATTTAAAAACCATAAGTGCTAATGACTCCATTCCTTTTTGTGGTTGTAGGGGCTGTTGATTGGAGTACATTAAAACAAACCTGATCTCTCTAGGACATTCAGAAGCCAACTTATAAGCCCACAAAGGTGTAACTGGACTACTTCTTTAAAGTGACACCAGGCCCAGTGACCTTTGGGACATGGTTTTACCCCCTATAGGAATGTGCGATCATCATGAAACATTCAGATCACTTACAATTCAATAGATTCTACTTTCTTGTAACGTGTCAGCCTGATTGGACCTTGTTTTCACACAAATGAACCCAGAATGATGTGAAATTGTGCTTCGTGCAACATAATTCTGGGTGCCATTTAAAAACCATAAGTGCTAATGACTCCATTCCTTTTTGTGGTAATGGGGGCTGTTAATTGGAGTACTGTAAAACAAACCTGACCTCTCTAGGATATTCAGAAGCCAAGTTATAAGCCCACAAAGGTGTAACTGGACTACTTCTTTAAATTGACACCAGATCCGGTGACCTTTGGGACATGGTTTGACCCCCTTAGGAAAGTGCTATCATCATGAAACGTTCAGATCACTTACAACTCAATAGATTCTACCTTCCTGTAACGTTTCTGCCTGATTGGACCTTGTTTTCACAAAAATGAACCCAGAATGATGTGAAATTGTGCTTCGTGCAACATAATTCTGGGTGCCATTTAAAAACCATAAGTGCTAATGACTCCATTCCTTTTTGTGGTAATGGGGGCTGTTGATTGGAGTACACTAAAACAAACCTGATCTCTCTAGGACATTCAGAAGCCAAGTTATAAGCCCACAAATGTGTAACTGGACTACTTCTTTAAATTGACACCAGATCCGGTGACCTTTGGGACATGGTTTGACCCCCTTAGGAAAGTGTTATCATCGTGAAACGTTCAGATCACTTACAACTCAATAGATTCTACCTTCCTGTAACGTTTCAGCCTGATTGGACCTTGTTTTCACACAAATGGACCCAGAATGATGTGAAATTGTGCTTCGTGCAACATAATTCTGGGTGCCATTTACAAACCATAAGTGCTAATGACTCCATTCCTTTTTGTGGTTGTAGGGGCTGTTGATTGGAGTACACTAAAACAAACCTGATCTCTCTAGGACATTCAGAAGCCAAGTTATAAGCCCACAAATGTGTAACTGGACTACTTCTTTAAATTGACACCAGATCTGGTGACCTTTGGGACATGGTTTGACCCCTTATAGGAATGTCCGATCATCATGAAACATTCAGATCACTTACAACTCAATAGATTCTACCTTCTTGTAACGTTTCAGCCTGATTGGACCTTGTTTTCACACAAATGGACCCAGAATGATGTGAAATTGTGCTTCTTGCAACATAATTCTGGGTGCCATTTACAAACCATAAGTGCTAATGACTCCATTCCTTTTTTGTGGTTGTAGGGGCTGTTGATTGGAGTACACTAAAACAAACCTGATCTCTCTAGGACATTCAGAAGCCAAGTTATAAGCCCACAAATGTGTAACTGGACTACTTCTTTAAAGTGACACCAGGCCTGGTGACCTTTGGGACATGGTTTTACCCCCTATAGGAATGTGCGATCATCATGAAACGTTCAGATCACTTACAACTCAATAGATTCTACCTTCTTGTAACATTTCAGCCTGATTGGACCTTGTTTTCACACAAATGGACCCAGAATGATGTGAAATTGTGCTTCGTGCAACATAATTCTGGGTGCCATTTACAAACCATAAGTGCTAATGACTCCATTCCTTTTTGTGGTTGTAGGGGCTGTTGTTTGGAGTACACTAAAACAAACCTGACCTCTCTAGGACATTCAGAAGCCAAGTTATAAGCCCACAAAGGTGTAACTGGACTACTTCTTTAAAGTGACACCAGGCCCGGTGACCTTTGGGACAAGGTTTGACCCCCTATAGGAATGTGCGATCATCATGAAACGTTCAGATCACTTACAACTCAATAGATTCTACCTTCCTGTAACGTTTCAGCCTGATTGGACCTTGTTTTCACACAAATGAACCCAGAATGATGTGAAATTGTGCTTCGTGCAACATAATTCTGGGTGCCATTTAAAAACCATAAGTGCTAATGACTCCATTCCTTTTTGTGGTAATAGGGGCTGTTTATTGGAGTACTCTAAAACAAACCTGACCTCTCTAGAATATTCAGAAGCCAAGTTATAAGCCCACAAAGGTGTAACTGGACTACTTATTTAAAGTGACACCAGGCCCGGTGACCTTTGGGACATGGTTTGACCCCCTATAGGAATGTGCGATCATCATGAAACGTTCTGATCACTTACAACTCAATAGATTCTACCTTCTTGTAACGTTTCAGCCTGATTGGACCTTGTTTTCACACAAATGGACCCAGAATGATGTGAAATTGTGCTTAGTGCAACATAATTCTGGGTGCCATTTACAAACCATAAGTGCTAATGACTCCATTCCTTTTTGTGGTTGAAGGGCCTGTTAATTGGAGTACACTAAAACAAACCTGATCTCTCTAGGACATTCAGAAGCCAAGTTATAAGCCCACAAATGTGTAACTGGACTACTTCTTTAAATTGACACCAGATCCGGTGACCTTTGGGACATGGTTTGACCCCCTATAGGAATGTGCGATCATCATGAAACGTTTCGATCACTTACAACTCAATAGATTCTACCTTCTTGTAACGTTTCAGCCTGATTGGACCTTGTTTTCACACAAATGAACCCAGAATGATGTGAAATTGTGCTTTGTGCAACATAATTCTGGGTGCCATTGAAAAACCATAAGTGCTAATGACTCCATTCCTTTTTGTGGTTGTAGGGGCTGTTGATTGGAGTACCCTTAAACAAACCTGATCTCTCTAGGACATTCAGAAGCCAAGTTATAAGCCCACAAATGTGTAACTGGACTACTTTAAATTGACACCAGATCCGGTGACCTTTGGGACATGGTTTGACCCCCTTAGGAAAGTGCTATCATCAAGAAACGTTCAGATCACTTACAACTCAATAGATTCTACCTTCCTGTAACGTTTCAGCCTGATTGGACCTTGTTTTCACACAAATGAACCCAGAATGATGTGAAATTGTGCTTTGTGCATCATAATTCTGGGTGCCATTTAAAAACCATAAGTGCTAATGACTCCATTCCTTTTTGGGGTAGTGGGGGCTGTTAATTGGAGTACTCTAAAACAAACCTGACCTCTCTAGGATATTCAGAAGCCAAGATATAAGCCCACAAATGTGTAACTGGACTACTACTTTAAAGTGACACCAGGCCCGGTTACCTTTGGGACATGGTTTGACCCCCTATAGGAATGTGCAATCATCATGAAACGTTCAGATCACTTACAACTCAATAGATTCTACCTTCTTGTAATGTTTCAGCCTGATTGGACCTTGTTTTCACACAAATGGACCCAGAATGATGTGAAATTGTGCTTCGTGCAACATAATTCTGGGTGCCATTTACAAACCATAAGTGCTAATGACTCCATTCCTTTTTGTGGTTGTAGGGGCTATTGATTGGAGTACATTAAAACAAACCTGATCTCTCTAGGACATTCAGAAGCCAAGTTATAAAACCACAAAAGTGTAACTGGACTACTTCTTTAAATTGACACCAGGCCCGGTAACCTTTGGGACATGGTTTTACCCCCTATAGGAATGTTCGATCATCATGAAACGTTCAGATCACTTACAACTCAATAGATTCTACCTTCCTGTAACGTTTCAGCCTGATTGGACCTTGTTTTCACACAAATGAACCCAGAATGATGTGAAATTGTGCTTCGTGCAACATAATTCTGGGTGCCATTTAAAAACCATAAGTACTAATGACTCCATTCCTTAGTGGGGTAATGGGGGCTGTTAATTGGAGTACTCTAAAACAAACCTGACCTCTCTAGGATATTCAGAAGCCAAGTTATAAGCCCACAAATGTGTAACTGGACTACTTCTTTAAAGTGACACAAGGCCTGGTGACCTTTGGGACATGGTTTGACCCCCTATAGGAATGTGCGATCATCATGAAACGTTCAGATCACTTACAACTCAATAGATTCTACCTTCCTGTAACGTTTCAGCCTGATTGAACCTTGTTTTCACACAATTGAACCCAGAATGATGTGAAATTGTGCTTCGTGCAACATAATTCTGGGTGCCATTTAAAAAACATAAGTGCTAATGACTCCATTCCTTTTTGGGGTAATGGGGGCTGTTAATTGGAGTACTCTAAAACAAACCTGACCTCTCTAGGATATTCAGAAGCCAAGTTATAAGCCCACAAATGTGTAACTGGACTACTTCTTTAAAGTGACACCAGGCCCGGTGACCTTTGGGACATGGTTTGACCCCCTATAGGAATGTGCGATCATCATGAAACGTTCAGATCACTTACAACTCAATAGATTCTACCTTCTTGTAACGTTTCAGCCTGATTGGACATTGTTTTCACACAAATGGACCCAGAATGATGTGAAATTGTGCTTCGTGCAACATAATTCTGGGTGCCATTTACAAACTATAAGTGCTAATGACTCCATTCCTTTTTGTGGTTGTAGGGGCTATTGATTGGAGTACATTAAAACAAACCTGATCTCTCTAGGACATTCAGAAGCCAAGTAATAAGCCCACAAAAGTGTAACTGGACTACTTCTTTAAAGTGACACCAGGCCCGGTGACCTTTGGGACATGGTTTGACCCCCTATAGGAATGTGCGATCATCATGAAACGTTCAGATGACTTACAACTCAATAGATTCTACCTTCTTGTAACGTTTCAGCCTGATTGGACCTTGTTTTCACACAAATGGACCCAAAATGATGTGAAATTATGCTTCGTGCAACACAATTCTGGGTGCCATTTACAAACCATAAGTGCTAATGACTCCATTCCTTTTTGTGGTTGTAGGGGCTGTTGATTGGAGTATATTAAAGCAAACCTGATCTCTCTTGGACATTCAGAAGCCAAGTTATAAGCCCATAAAGGTGAAACTGGACTACTTCTTTAAAGTGACACCAGGCCCGGTGACCTTTGGGGCATGGTTTGACCCCCTATAGGAATGTGCGATCATCATGAAACGTTCAGATCACTTACAACTCAATAGATTCTACCTTCTTGTAACGTTTCAGCCTGATTGGACCTTGTTGTCACACAAATGAACCCAGAATGATGTGAAATTGTGCTTCGTGCAACATAATTCTGGATGCCATTTAAAAACCATAAGTGCTAATGACTCCATTCCTTTTTGTAGTTGTAGGGGCTGTTGATTGGAGTACACTAAAGCAAACCTGATCTCCCTAGGACATTCAGAAGCCAAGTTATAAGCACACAAATGTGTAACTGGACTACTTCTTTAAATTGACACCAGATCCGGTGACCTTTGGGACATGGTTTGACCCCCTATAGGAATGTGCGATCATCATGAAACGTTCAGATCACTTACAACTCAATAGATTCTACCTTCTTGTAACGTTTCAGCCTGATTGGACCTTGTTTTCACACAAATTGACCCAGAATGATGTGAAATTGTGCTTCGTGCAACATAATTCTGGGTGCCATTTAAAAAACATAAGTGCTAATGACTCCATTCCTTTTTGTGGTTGTAGGGGCTGTTGATTGGAGTACACTAAAACAAACCTGATCTCTGTAGGACATTCAGAAGCCAAGTTATAAGCCCACAAATGTGTAACTGGACTACTTCTTTAAAGTGACACCAGGCCTGGTGACCTTTGGGACATGGTTTTACCCCCTATAGGAATGTGAGATCATCATGAAACGTTCAGAACACTTAGAACTCAATAGATTCTAACTTCTTGTAACGTTTCAGCCTGATTGGACCTTGTTTTCACACAAATGGACCCAGAAAATGTGAAATTGTGCTTCGTGCAACATAATTCTGGGTGCCATTTACAAACCATAAGTGCTAATGACTCCATTCCTTTTTGTGGTTGTAGGGGCTGTTGATTGGAGTACACTAAAACAAACCTGATCTCTCTAGGACAATCAGAAGCCAAGTTATAAGCCCACAAATGTGTAACTGGACTACTTCTTTAAAGTGACACCAGGCCTGGTGACCTTTGGGACATGGTTTTACCCCCTATAGGAATGTGCGATCATCATGAAACGTTCAGATCACTTACAACTCAATAGATTCTACCTTCTTGTAACATTTCAGCCTGATTGGACCTTGTTTTCACACAAATGGACCCAGAATGATGTGAAATTGTGCTTCGTGCAACATAATTCTGGGTGCCATTTACAAACCATAAGTGCTAATGACTCCATTCCTTTTTGTGGTTGTAGGGGCTGTTGTTTGGAGTACACTAAAACAAACCTGACCTCTCTAGGACATTCAGAAGCCAAGTTATAAGCCCACAAAGGTGTAACTGGACTACTTCTTTAAAGTGACACCAGGCCCGGTGACCTTTGGGACAAGGTTTGACCCCCTATAGGAATGTGCGATCATCATGAAACGTTCAGATCACTTACAACTCAATAGATTCTACCTTCCTGTAACGTTTCAGCCTGATTGGACCTTGTTTTCACACAAATGAACCCAGAATGATGTGAAATTGTGCTTCGTGCAACATAATTCTGGGTGCCATTTAAAAACCATAAGTGCTAATGACTCCATTCCTTTTTGTGGTAATAGGGGCTGTTTATTGGAGTACTCTAAAACAAACCTGACCTCTCTAGAATATTCAGAAGCCAAGTTATAAGCCCACAAAGGTGTAACTGGACTACTTATTTAAAGTGACACCAGGCCCGGTGACCTTTGGGACATGGTTTGACCCCCTATAGGAATGTGCGATCATCATGAAACGTTCTGATCACTTACAACTCAATAGATTCTACCTTCATGTAACGTTTCAGCCTGATTGGACCTTGTTTTCACACAAATGGACCCAGAATGATGTGAAATTGTGCTTAGTGCAACATAATTCTGGGTGCCATTTACAAACCATAAGTGCTAATGACTCCATTCCTTTTTGTGGTTGAAGGGCCTGTTAATTGGAGTACACTAAAACAAACCTGATCTCTCTAGGACATTCAGAAGCCAAGTTATAAGCCCACAAATGTGTAACTGGACTACTTCTTTAAATTGACACCAGATCCGGTGACCTTTGGGACATGGTTTGACCCCCTATAGGAATGTGCGATCATCATGAAACGTTTCGATCACTTACAACTCAATAGATTCTACCTTCTTGTAACGTTTCAGCCTGATTGGACCTTGTTTTCACACAAATGAACCCAGAATGATGTGAAATTGTGCTTTGTGCAACATAATTCTGGGTGCCATTGAAAAACCATAAGTGCTAATGACTCCATTCCTTTTTGTGGTTGTAGGGGCTGTTGATTGGAGTACCCTTAAACAAACCTGATCTCTCTAGGACATTCAGAAGCCAAGTTATAAGCCCACAAATGTGTAACTGGACTACTTTAAATTGACACCAGATCCGGTGACCTTTGGGACATGGTTTGACCCCCTTAGAAAAGTGATATCATCAAGAAACGTTCAGATCACTTACAACTCAATAGATTCTACCTTCCTGTAACGTTTCAGCCTGATTGGACCTTGTTTTCACACAAATGAACCCAGAATGATGTGAAATTGTGCTTTGTGCATCATAATTCTGGGTGCCATTTAAAAACCATAAGTGCTAATGACTCCATTCCTTTTTGGGGTAGTGGGGGCTGTTAATTGGAGTACTCTAAAACAAACCTGACCTCTCTAGGATATTCAGAAGCCAAGTTATAAGCCCACAAAGGTGTAACTGGACTACTTCTTTAAAGTGACACCAGGCCCGGTGACCTTTGGGACATGGTTTGACCCCCTATAGGAATGTGCGATCATCATGAAACGTTCAGATCACTTACAACTCAATAGATTCTACCTTCTTGTAACGTTTCAGCCTGATTGGACATTGTTTTCACACAAATGGACCCAGAATGATGTGAAATTGTGCTTCGTGCAACATAATTCTGGGTGCCATTTACAAACCATAAGTGCTAATGACTCCATTCCTTTTTGTGGTTGTAGGGGCTATTGATTGGAGTACATTAAAACAAACCTGATCTCTCTAGGACATTCAGAAGCCAAGTAATAAGCCCACAAAAGTGTAACTGGACTACTTCTTTAAAGTGACACCAGGCCCGGTGACCTTTGGGACATGGTTTGACCCCCTATAGGAATGTGCGATCATCATGAAACGTTCAGATGACTTACAACTCAATAGATTCTACCTTCTTGTAACGTTTCAGCCTGATTGGACCTTGTTTTCACACAAATGGACCCAAAATGATGTGAAATTATGCTTCGTGCAACACAATTCTGGGTGCCATTTACAAACCATAAGTGCTAATGACTCCATTCCTTTTTGTGGTTGTAGGGGCTGTTGATTGGAGTATATTAAAGCAAACCTGATCTCTCTTGGACATTCAGAAGCCAAGTTATAAGCCCACAAATGTGTAACTGGACTACTTCTTTAAAGTGACACCAGGCCCGGTGACCTTTGGGACATGGTTTGACCCCCTATAGCAATGTGCGATCATCATGAAACGTTCAGATCACTTACAACTCAATAGATTCTACCTTCTTGTAACGTTTCAGCCTGATTGGACCTTGTTTTCACACAAATGGACACAGAATGATGTGAAATTGTGCTTCGTACAACATAATTCTGGGTGCCATTTACAAACCATAAGTGCTAATAACTCCATTCGTTTTTGTGGTTGTAGGGGCTGTTGATTGGAGTACATTAAAATAAACCTGATCTCTCTAGGACATTCAGAAGCCAAGTTATAAGCCCATAAAGGTGAAACTGGACTACTTCTTTAAAGTGACACCAGGCCCGGTGACCTTTGGGGCATGGTTTGACCCCCTATAGGAATGTGCGATCATCATGAAACGTTCAGATCACTTACAACTCAATAGATTCTACCTTCTTGTAACGTTTCAGCCTGATTGGACCTTGTTGTCACACAAATGAACCCAGAATGATGTGAAATTGTGCTTCGTGCAACATAATTCTGGATGCCATTTAAAAACCATAAGTGCTAATGACTCCATTCCTTTTTGTAGTTGTAGGGGCTGTTGATTGGAGTACACTAAAGCAAACCTGATCTCCCTAGGACATTCAGAAGCCAAGTTATAAGCACACAAATGTGTAACTGGACTACTTCTTTAAATTGACACCAGATCCGGTGACCTTTGGGACATGGTTTGACCCCCTATAGGAATGTGCGATCATCATGAAACGTTCAGATCACTTACAACTCAATAGATTCTACCTTCTTGTAACGTTTCAGCCTGATTGGACCTTGTTTTCACACAAATTGACCCAAAAAGATGTGAAATTGTGCTTCGTGCAACATAATTCTGGGTGCCATTTAAAAAACATAAGTGCTAATGACTCCATTCCTTTTTGTGGTTGTAGGGGCTGTTGATTGGAGTACACTAAAACAAACCTGATCTCTGTAGGACATTCAGAAGCCAAGTTATAAGCCCACAAATGTGTAACTGGACTACTTCTTTAAAGTGACACCAGGCCTGGTGACCTTTGGGACATGGTTTTACCCCCTATAGGAATGTGAGATCATCATGAAACGTTCAGAACACTTAGAACTCAATAGATTCTAACTTCTTGTAACGTTTCAGCCTGATTGGACCTTTTTTTCACACAAATGGACCCAGAAAATGTGAAATTGTGCTTCGTGCAACATAATTCTGGGTGCCATTTACAAACCATAAGTGCTAATGACTCCATTCCTTTTTGTGGTTGTAGGGGCTGTTGATTGGAGTACACTAAAACAAACCTGATCTCTCTAGGACAATCAGAAGCCAAGTTATAAGCCCACAAATGTGTAAATGGACTACTTCTTTAAAGTGACACCAGGCCTGGTGACCTTTGGGACATGGTTTTACCCCCTATAGGAATGTGCGATCATCATGAAATGTTCAGATCACTTACAACTCAATAGATTCTACCTTCTTGTAACGTTTCAGCCTGATTGGACCTTGTTTTCACACAAATGGACCCAGAATGATGTGAAATTGTGCTTCGTGCAACATATTTCTGGGTGCCATTTACAAACCATAAGTGCTAATGACTCCATTCCTTTTTGTGGTTGTAGGGGCTGTTGATTGGAGTACACTAAAACAAACCTGATCCCTCTAGAACATTCAGAAGCCAAATTATAAGCCCACAAATGTGTAACTGGACTACTTTTTTAAAGTGACACCAGGCCTGGTGACCTTTGGGACATGGTTTTACCCCCAATAGGAATGTGCGATCATCATGAAACGTTCAGATCACTTACAACTGAATAGATTCTACCTTCTTGTAACGTTTCAGCCTGATTGGACCTTGTTTTCACACAAATGAACCCAGAATGATGTGAAATTGTGCTTCGTGCAACATAATTCTGGGTGCCATTTAAAAATCATAAGTGCTAATGATTCCATTCCTTTTTGTGGTTGTAGGGGCTGTTGATTGGAGTACACTAAAACAAACCTGATCTCTCTAGGACATTCAGAAGCCAAGTTATAAGCCCACAAATGTGTAACTGGACTACTTTAAATTGACACCAGATCCGGTGACCTTTGGGACATGGTTTGACCCCCTTAGGAAAGTGCTATCATCATGAAACGTTCAGATCACTTACAACTCGATAGATTCTACCTTCCTGTAACGTTTCAGCCTGATTGGACCTTGTTTTCACACAAATTAACCCAGAATGATGTGAAATTGTGCTTCGTGCAACATAATTCTGGGTGCCATTTAAAAACCATAAGTGCTAATGACTCCATTCCTTTTTGTGGTAATGGGGGCTGTTAATTGGAGTATTCTAAAACAAACCTGACCTCTCTAGGATATTCAGAAGCCAAGTTATAAGCCCACAAATGTGTAACTGGACTACTTCTTTAAAGTGACACCAGGCCCGGTGACCTTTGGGACATGGTTTGACCCCCTATAGGAATGTGCAATCATCATGAAACGTTCAGATCACTTACAACTCAATAGATTATACCTTCTTGTAACGTTTCAGCCTGATTGGACCTTGTTTTCACACAAATGGACCCAGAATGATGTGAAATTGTGCTTCGTGCAACATAATTCTGGGTGCCATTTACAAACCATAAGTGCTAATGACTCCATTCCTTTTTGTGGTTGTAGGGGCTGTTGATTGGAGTACATTAAAACAAACCTGATCTCTCTAGGACATTCAGAAGCCAAGTTATAAGCCCACAAATGTGTAACTGGACTACTTCTTTAAATTGACACCAGGCCCGGTGACCTTTGGGACATGGTTTGACCTCTATAGGAATGTGGGATCATCATGAAACGTTCAGATCACTTACAACTCAATAGATTCTACCTTCTTGTAACGTTTCAGCCTGATTGGACCTTGTTTTCACACAAATGGACCCAGAATGATGTGAAATTGTGCTTCGTGCAACATAATTCTGGGTGCCATTTAAAAACCATAAGTGCTAATGACTCCATTCCTTTTTGTGGTTGTAGGGGCTGTTGATTGGAGTACACTAAAACAAACCTGATCTCTCTAGGACATTCAGAAGCCAAGTTATAAGCCCACAAATGTGTAACTGGACTACTTCTTTAAAGTGACACCAGGCCTGGTGACCTTTGGGACATGGATTTACCCCCTATAGGAATGTGCGATCATCATGAAACGTTCAGATCACTTACAACTTAATAGATTCTACCTTCTTGTAACGTTTCTGCCTGATTGGACCTTGTTTTAACACAAATGAACTCAGAATGATGTGAAATTGTGCTTCGTGCAACATAATTCTGGGTGCCATTTACAAACCATAAGTGCTAATGACTCCATTCCTTTTTGTGGTTGTAGGGGCTTTTGATTGGAGTACACTAAAACAAACCTGATCTCTCTAGGACAATCAGAAGCCAAGTTATAAGCCCACAAATGTGTAACTGGACTACTTCTTTAAAGTGACACCAGGCCTGGTGACCTTTGGGACATGGTTTTACCCCCTATAGGAATGTGCGATCATCATGAAACGTTCAGATCACTTACAACTCAATAGATTCTACCTTCCTGTAACGTTTTAGCCTGATTGGACCTTGTTTTCACACAAATTAACCCAGAATGATGTGAAATTGTGCTTCGTGCAACATAATTCTGGGTGCCATTTAAAAACCATAAGTGCTAATGACTCCATTCCTTTTTGGGGTAATGGGGGCTGTTAATTGGAGTACTCTAAAACAAACCTGACCTCTCTAGGATATTCAGAAGCCAAGTTATAAGCCCACAAATGTGTAACTGGACTACTTCTTTAAATTGACACCATGCCCGGTGACCTTTGGGACATGGTTTGACCCCCTATAGGAATGTGCGATCATTATGAAACATTCAGATCACTTACAACTCAATAGATTCTAACTTCTTGTAACGTTTCAGCCTGATTGGACCTTGTTTTCACACAAATGGACCCAGAATGATGTGAAATTGTGCTTCGTGCAACATAATTCTGGGTGCCATTTACAAACCATAAGTGCTAATGACTCCATTCCTTTTTGTGGTTGTAGGGGCTGTTGATTGGAGTACACTAAAAAAAACTGATCTCTCTAGGACAATCAGAAGCCAAGTTATAAGCCCACAAATGTGTAACTGGACTACTTCTTTAAAGTGACACCAGGCTTGGTGACCTTTGGGACATGGTTTTACCCCCTATAGGAATGTGCGATCATCATGAAACATTCAGATCACTTACAACTCAATAGATTCTACCTTCTTGTAACGTTTCAGCCTGATTGGACCTTGTTTTCACACAAATGGACCCAGAATGATGTGAAATTGTGCTCCGTGCAACATATTTCTGGGTGCCATTTACAAACCATAAGTGCTAATGACTCCATTCCTTTTTGTGGTTGTAGGGGCTGTTGATTGGAGTACACTAAAACAAACCTGATCTCTCTAGAACATTCAGAAGCCAAGTTATAAGCCCACAAATGTGTAACTGGACTACTTTTTTAAAGTGACACCAGATCTGGTGACCTTTGGGACATGGTTTTACCCCCAATAGGAATGTGCGATCATCATGAAACGTTCAGATCACTTACAGATCAATAGATTCTACCTTCTTGTAACGTTTCAGCCTGATTGGACCTTGTTTTCACACAAATGGACCCAGAATGATGTGAAATTGTGCTTCGTGCAACATAATTCTGGGTGCCATTTACAAACCATAAGTGCTAATGACTCCTTTCCTTTTTGTGGTTGTAGGGGCTGTTGATTGGAGTACATTAAAACAAACCTGATCTCTCTAGGACATTCAGAAGCCAAGTTATAAGCCCACAAATGTGTAACTGGACTACTTCTTCAGAGTGACACCAGGCCCGGTGACCTTTGGGACATGGTTTGACCCCCTACAGGAATGTGCGATCATCATGAAACGTTCAGATCACTTACAACTCAATAGATTCTACCTTCTTGTAACGTTTCAGCCTGATTGGACCTTGTTTTTACACAAATGAACCCAGAATGATGTGAAATTGTGCTTCGTGCAACATAATTCTGGGTGCAATTTAAAAACCATAAGTGCTAATGACTCCATTCCTTTTTGTGGTTGTAGGGGCTGTTGATTGGAGTACACGAAAACAAACCTGATCTCTCTAGGACATTCAGAAGCCAAGTTATAAGCCCACAAATGTGTAACTGGACTACTTTAAATTGACACCAGATCCGGTGACCTTTGGGACATGGTTTGACCCCCTTCGGAAAGTGCTATCATCATGAAACGTTCAGATCACTTACAACTCAATAGATTCTACCTTCCTGTAACGTTTCAGCCTGATAGGACCTTGTTTTCACACAAATGAACCCAGAATGATGTGAAATTGTGCTTCGTGCAACATAATTCTGGGTGCCATTTAAAAACAATAAGTGCTAATGACTCCAATCCTTTTTGGGGTAATGGGGCTGTTAATTGGAGTACTCTAAAACAAACCTGACCTCTCTAGGATATTCAGAAGCCAAGTTATAAGCCCACAAATGTGTAACTGGACTACTTCTTTAAAGTGACACCAGGCCCGGTGACCTTTGGGACATGGTTTGACCCCCTATAGGAATGTGCGATCATCATGAAACGTTCAGATCACTTACAACTCAATAGATTCTACCTTCTTGTAACGTTTCAGCCTGATTGGACCTTGTTTTCACACAAATGGACCCAGAATGATGTGAAATTGTGCTTCGTGCAACATAATTCTGGGTGCCATTTACAAACCATAAGTGCTAATGACTCCATTCCTTTTTGTGGTTGTAGGGGCTGTTGATTGGAGTACATTAAAACAAACCTGATCTCTCTAGGACATTCAGAAGCCAAGTTATAAGCCCACAAATGTGTAACTGGACTACTTCTTTAAATTGACACCAGGCCCGGTGACCTTTGGGACATGGTTTGACCTCTATAGGAATGTGCGATCATCATGAAACGTTCAGATCACTTACAACTCAATAGATTCGACCTTCTTGTAACGTTTCAGCCTGATTGGACCTTGTTTTCACACAAATGGACCCAGAATGATGTGAAATTGTGCTTCGTGCAACATAATTCTGTGTGCCTTTTAAAAACCATAAGTGCTAATGACTCCATTTCTTTTGTGGTTGTAGGGGCTGTTGATTGGAGTACACTAAAACAACCCTGATCTCTCTAGGACATTCAGAAGCCAAGTTATAAGCCCACAAATGTGTAACTGGACTACTTCTTTAAAGTGACACCAGGCCCGGTGACCTTTGGGACATGGTTTGACCCCCTATAGGAATGTGCGATCATCATGAAACGTTCAGATCACTTACAACTCAATAGATTCTACCTTCTTGTAACGTTTCAGCCTGATTGGACCTTGTTTTCACACAAATGGACCCAGAAGGATGTGAAATTGTGCTTCGTGCAGCATAATTCTGGGTGCCATTTACAAACCATAAGTGCTAATGACTCCATTCCTTTTTGTGGTTGTAGGGGCTGTTGATTGGAGTACATTAAAACAAACCTGATCTCTCTAGGACATTCAGAAGCCAAGTTATAAGCCCACAAATGTGTAACTGGACTACTTCTTTAAAGTGACACCAGGCCCGGTGACCTTTGGGACATGGTTTGACCCCCTATAGGAATGTGCGATCATCATGAAACGTTCAGATCACTTACAACTCAATAGATTCTACCTTCTTGTAACGTTTCAGCCTGATTGGACCTTGTTTTCACACAAATGGACCCAGAAGGATGTGAAATTGTGCTTCGTGCAGCATAATTCTGGGTGCCATTTACAAACCATAAGTGCTAATGACTCCATTCCTTTTTGTGGTTGTAGGGGCTGTTGATTGGAGTACATTAAAACAAACCTGATCTCTCTAGGACATTCAGAAGCCAAGTT
This sequence comes from Nothobranchius furzeri, assembly GCF_043380555.1. Lineage (NCBI taxonomy): Eukaryota > Metazoa > Chordata > Actinopteri > Cyprinodontiformes > Nothobranchiidae > Nothobranchius > Nothobranchius furzeri. The sequence continues at coordinate 63,737,370 of NC_091755.1, forward strand.
ATAAGCCCACAAATGTGTAACTGGACTACTTCTTTAAATTGACACCAGGCCCGGTGACCTTTGGGACATGGTTTGACCTCTATAGGAATGTGCGATCATCATGAAACGTTCAGATCACTTACAACTCAATAGATTCTACCGTCTTGTAACGTTTCAGCCTGATTGGACCTTGTTTTCACACAAATGGACCCAGAATGATGTGAAATTGTGCTTCGTGCAACATAATTCTGGGTGCCATTTAAAAACCATAAGTGCTAATGACTCCATTCCTTTTTGTGGTTGTAGGGGCTGTTGATTGGAGTACACTAAAACAAACCTGATCTCTCTAGGACATTCAGAAGCCAAGTTATAAGCCCACAAATGTGTAACTGGACTACTTCTTTAAAGTGACACCAGGCCTGGTGACCTTTGGGACATGGTTTGACCCCCTATAGGAATGTGCGATCATCATGAAACGTTCAGATCACTTACAACTTAATAGATTCTACCTTCTTGTAACGTTTCTGCCTGATTGGACCTTGTTTTCACACAAATGAACTCAGAATGATGTGAAATTGTGCTTCGTGCAACATAATTCTGGGTGCCATTTAAAAACCATAAGTGCTAATGACTCCATTCCTTTTTGGGGTAATGGGGGCTGTTAATTGGAGTACTCTAAAACAAACCTGACCTCTCTAGGATATTCAGAAGCCAAGTTATAAGCCCACAAATGTGTAACTGGACTACTTCTTTAAAGTGACACCAGGCCCGGTGACCTTTGGGACATGGTTTGAACCCCTATAGGAATGTGCGATCATCATGAAACGTTCAGATCACTTACAACTCAATAGATTCTACCTTCTTGTAACGTTTCAGCCTGATTGGACCGTGTTTTCACACAAATGGACCCAGAAGGATGTGAAATTGTGCTTCGTGCAGCATAATTCTGGGTGCCATTTACAAACCATAAGTGCTAATGACTCCATTCCTTTTTGTGGTTGTAGGGGCTGTTGATTGGAGTACATTAAAACAAACCTGATCTCTCTAGGACATTCAGAAGCCAAGTTATAAGCCCACAAATGTGTAACTGGACTACTTCTTTAAATTGACACCAGGCCCGGTGACCTTTGGGACATGGTTTGACCTCTATAGGAATGTGCGATCATCATGAAACGTTCAGATCACTTACAACTCAATAGATTCTACCTTCTTGTAACGTTTCAGCCTGATTGGACCTTGTTTTCACACAAATGGACCCAGAATGATGTGAAATTGTGCTTCGTGCAACATAATTCTGGGTGCCATTTAAAAACCATAAGTGCTAATGACTCCATTCCTTTTGGGGGTAATGGGGGCTGTTAATTGGAGTACTCTAAAACAAACCTGACCTCTCTAGGATATTCAGAAGCCAAGTTATAAGCCCACAAATGTGTAACTGGACTACTTCTTTAAAGTGACACCAGGCCCGGTGACCTTTGGGACATGGTTTGACCCCCTATAGGAATGTGCGATCATCATGAAACGTTCAGATCACTTACAACTCAATAGATTCTACCTTCTTGTAACGTTTCAGCCTGATTGGACCTTGTTTTCACACAAATGGACCCAGAAGGATGTGAAATTGTGCTTTGTGCAGCATAATTCTGGGTGCCATTTACAAACCATAAGTGCTAATGACTCCATTCCTTTTTGTGGTTGTAGGGGCTGTTGATTGGTGTACATTAAAACAAACCTGATCTCTCTAGGACATTCAGAAGCCAAGTTATAAGCCCACAAATGTGTAACTGGACTACTTCTTTAAATTGACACCAGGCCCGGTGACCTTTGGGACATGGTTTGACCTCTATAGGAATGTGCGATCATCATGAAACGTTCAGATCACTTACAACTCAATAGATTCTACCGTCTTGTAACGTTTCAGCCTGATTGGACCTTGTTTTCACACAAATGGACCCAGAATGATGTGAAATTGTGCTTCGTGCAACATAATTCTGGGTGCCATTTAAAAACCATGAGTGCTAATGACTCCATTCCTTTTTGTGGTTGTAGGGGCTGTTGATTGGAGTACACTAAAACAAACCTGATCTCTCTAGGACATTCAGAAGCCAAGTTATAAGCCCACAAATGTGTAACTGGACTACTTCTTTAAAGTGACACCAGGCCTGGTGACCTTTGGGACATGGTTTTACCCCCTATAGGAATGTGCGATCATCATGAAACGTTCAGATCACTTACAACTTAATAGATTCTACCTTCTTGTAACGTTTCTGCCTGATTGGACCTTGTTTTCACACAAATGAACTCAGAATGATGTGAAATTGTGCTTCGTGCAACATAATTATGGGTGCCATTTAAAAACCATAAGTGCTAATGACTCCATTCCTTTTTGGGGTAATGGGGGCTGTTAATTGGAGTACTCTAAAAGAAACCTGACCTCTCTAGGATATTCAGAAGCCAAGTTATAAGCCCACAAATGTGTAACTGGACTACTTCTTTAAAGTGACACCAGGCCCGGTGACCTTTGGGACATGGTTTGACCCCCTATAGGAATGTGCGATCATCATGAAACGTTCAGATCACTTACAACTCAATAGATTCTACCTTCTTGTAACGTTTCAGCCTGATTGGACCTTGTTTTCACACAAATGGACCCAGAAGGATGTGAAATTGTGCTTCGTGCAGCATAATTCTGGGTGCCATTTACAAACCATAAGTGCTAATGACTCCATTCCTTTTTGTGGTTGTAGGGGCTGTTGATTGGAGTACATTAAAACAAACCTGATCTCTCTAGGACATTCAGAAGCCAAGTTATAAGCCCACAAATGTGTAACTGGACTACTTCTTTAAAGTGACACCAGGCCCGGTGACCTTTGGGACATGGTTTGACCTCTATAGGAATGTGCGATCATCATGAAACGTTCAGATCACTTACAACTCAATAGATTCTACCGTCTTGTAACGTTTCAGCCTGATTGGACCTTGTTTTCACACAAATGGACCCAGAATGATGTGAAATTGTGCTTCGTGCAACATAATTCTGGGTGCCATTTAAAAACCATAAGTGCTAATGACTCCATTCCTTTTTGTGGTTGTAGGGGCTGTTGATTGGAGTACATTAAAACAAACCTGATCTCTCTAGGACATTCAGAAGCCAAGTTATAAGCCCACAAATTTGTAACTGGACTACTTCTTTAAAGTGACACCAGGCCTGGTGACCTTTGGGACATGGTTTTACCCCCTATAGGAATGTGCGATCATCATGAAACGTTCAGATCACTTACAACTTAATAGATTCTACCTTCTTGTAACGTTTCAGCCTGATTGGACCTTGTTTTCACACAAATGGACCCAGAATGATGTGAAATTGTGCTTCGTGCAACATAATTCTGGGTGCCATTTACAAACCATAAGTGCTAATGACTCCATTCCTTTTTGTGGTTGTAGGGGCTGTTGATTGGAGTACACTAAAACAAACCTGATCTCTCTAGGACATTCAGAAGCCAAGTTATAAGCCCACAAATGTGTAACTGGACTACTTCTTTAAAGTGACACCAGGCCTGGTGACCTTTGGGACATGGTTTTACCCCCTATAGGAATGTGCGATCATCATGAAACGTTCAGATCACTTACAACTTAATAGATTCTACCTTCTTGTAACGTTTCAGCCTGATTGGACCTTGTTTTCACACAAATGGACCCAGAATGATGTGAAATTGTGCTTCGTGCAACATAATTCTGGGTGCCATTTAAAAACCATAAGTGCTAATGACTCCATTCCTTTTTGTGGTTGTAGGGGCTGTTGATTGGAGTACACGAAAACAAACCTGATCTCTCTAGGACATTCAGAAGCCAAGTTATAAGCCCACAAATGTGTAACTGGACTACTTTAAATTGACACCAGATCCGGTGACCTTTGGGACATGGTTTGACCCCCTTAGGAAAGTGCTATCATCATGAAACGTTCAGATCACTTACAACTCAATAGATTCTACCTTCCTGTAACATTTCAGCCTGATTGGACCTTGTTTTCACACAAATGAACCCAGAATGATGTGAAATTGTGCTTCGTGTAACATAATTCTGGGTGCCATTTAAAAACCATAAGTGCTAATGACTCCAATCCTTTTTGGGGTAATGGGGGCTGTTAATTGGAGTACTCTAAAACAAACCTGACCTCTCTAGGATATTCAGAAGCCAAGTTATAAGCCCACAAATGTGTAACTGGACTACTTCTTTAAAGTGACACCAGGCCCGGTGACCTTTGGGACATGGTTTGACCCCCTTTAGGAATGTGCGATCATCATGAAACGTTCAGATCACTTACAACTTAATAGATTCTACCTTCTTGTAACGTTTCAGCCTGATTGGACCTTGTTTTCACACAAATGGACCCAGAATGATGTGAAATTGTGCTTCGTGCAACATAATTCTGGGTGCCATTTACAAACCATAAGTGCTAATGACTCCATTCCTTTTTGTGGTTGTAGGGGCTGTTGATTGGAGTACATTAAAACAAACCTGATCTCTCTAGGACATTCAGAAGCCAAGTTATAAGCCCACAAATGTGTAACTGGACTACTTCTTTAAATTGACACCAAGCCCGGTGACCTTTGGGACATGGTTTGACCTCTATAGGAATGTGCGATCATCATGAAACGTTCAGATCACTTACAACTCAATAGATTCTACCTTCTTGTAACGTTTCAGCCTGATTGGACCTTGTTTTCACACAAATGGACCCAGAATGATGTGAAATTGTGCTTCGTGCAACATAATTCTGGGTGCCATTTAAAAACCATAAGTGCTAATGACTCCATTCCTTTTTGTGGTTGTAGGGGCTGTTGATTGGAGTACATTAAAACAAACCTGATCTCTCTAGGACATTCAGAAGCCAAGTTATAAGCCCACAAATGTGTAACTGGACTACTTATTTAAAGTGACACCAGGCCTGGTGACCTTTGGGACATGGTTTTCCCCCCTATAGGAATGTGCGATCATCATGAAACGTTCAGATCACTTACAACTTCATCGATTCTACCTTCTTGTAACGTTTCTGCCTGATTGGACCTTGTTTTCACACAAATGAACTCAGAATGATGTCAAATTGTGCTTCGTGCAACATAATTCTGGGTGCCATTTAAAATCCATAAGTGCTAATGACTCCATTCCTTTTTGGGGTAATGGGGGCTGTTAATTGGAGTACTCTAAAACAAACCTGACCTCTCTAGGATATTCAGAAGCCAAGTTATAAGCCCACAAATGTGTAACTGGACTACTTCTTTAAAGTGACACCAGGCCCGGTGACCTTTGGGACATGGTTTGACCCCCTATAGGAATGTGCGATCATCATGAAACGTTCAGATCACTTACAACTCAATAGATTCTACCTTCTTGTAACGTTTCAGCCTGATTGGACCTTGTTTTCACACAAATGGACCCAGAAGGATGTGAAATTGTGCTTCGTGCAGCATAATTCTGGGTGCCATTTACAAACCATAAGTGCTAATGACTCCATTCCTTTTTGTGGTTGTAGGGGCTGTTGATTGGAGTACACTAAAACAAACCTGATCTCTCTAGGACATTCAGAAGCCAAGTTGTAAGCCCACAAATGTGTAACTGGACTACTTCTTTAAATTGACACCAGGCCCGGTGACCTTTGGGACATGGTTTGACCCCCTATAGGAATGTGCGATCATCATGAAACGTTCAGATCACTTACAACTCAATAGATTCTACCTTCTTGTAACGTTTCAGCCTGATTGGACCTTGTTTTCACACAAATGGACCCAGAAGGATGTGAAAGTGTGCTTCGTGCAGCATAATTCTGGGTGCCATTTACAAACCATAAGTGCTAATTACTCCATTCCTTTTTGTGGTTGTAGGGGCTGTTGATTGGAGTACACTAAAACAAACCTGATCTCTCGAGGACGTTCAGAAGCCAAGTTATAAGCCCACAAATGTGTAACTGGACTACTTCTTTAAAGTGACACCAGGCCTGGTGACCTTTGGGACATGGTTTTACCCCCTATAGGAATGTGCGATCATCATGAAACGTTCAGATCAATTACAACTCAATAGATTCTAACTTCTTGTAACGTTTCAGCCTGATTGGGCCTTGTTTTCACACAAATGGACCCAGAATGATGTGAAATTGTGCTTCGTGCAACATAATTCTGGGTGCCATTTACAAACCATAAGTGCTAATGACTCCATTCCTTTTTGTGGTTGTAGGGGCTGTTGATTGGAGTACACTAAAACAAACCTGATCTCTCTAGGACATTCAGAAGCCAAGTTATAAGCCCACAAATGTGTAACTGGACTACTTCTTTAAAGTGACACCAGGCCTGGTGACCTTTGGGACATGGTTTCACCCCCTATAGGAATGTGCGATCATCATGAAACGTTCAGATCACTTACAACTTAATAGATTCTACCTTCTTGTAACGTTTCAGCCTGATTGGACCTTGTTTTCACACAAATGGACCCAGAATGATGTGAAATTGTGCTTCGTGCAACATAATTCTGGGTGCCATTTAAAAACCATAAGTGCTAATGACTCCATTCCTTTTTGTGGTTGTAGGGGCTGTTGATTGGAGTACACGAAAACAAACCTGATCTCTCTAGGACATTCAGAAGCCAAGTTATAAGCCCACAAATGTGTAACTGGACTACTTTAAATTGACACCAGATCCGGTGACCTTTGGAACATGGTTTGACCCCCTTAGGAAAGTGCTATCATCATGAAACGTTCAGATCACTTACAACTCAATAGATTCTACCTTCCTGTAACATTTCAGCCTGATTGGACCTTGTTTTCACACAAATGAACCCAGAATGATGTGAAATTGTGCTTCGTGTAACATAATTCTGGGTGCCATTTAAAAACCATAAGTGCTAATGACTCCAATCCTTTTTGGGGTAATGGGGGCTGTTAATTGGAGTACTCTAAAACAAACCTGACCTCTCTAGGATATTCAGAAGCCAAGTTATAAGCCCACAAATGTGTAACTGGACTACTTCTTTAAAGTGACACCAGGCCCGGTGACCTTTGGGACATGGTTTGACCCCCTATAGGAATGTGCGATCATCATGAAACGTTCAGATCACTTACAACTTAATAGATTCTACCTTCTTGTAACGTTTCAGCCTGATTGGACCTTGTTTTCACACAAATGGACCCAGAATGATGTGAAATTGTGCTTCGTGCAACATAATTCTGGGTGCCATTTACAAACCATAAGTGCTAATGACTCCATTCCTTTTTGTGGTTGTAGGGGCTGTTGATTGGAGTACATTAAAACAAACCTGATCTCTCTAGGACATTCAGAAGCCAAGTTATAAGCCCACAAATGTGTAACTGGACTACTTCTTTAAATTGACACCAAGCCCGGTGACCTTTGGGACATGGTTTGACCTCTATAGGAATGTGCGATCATCATGAAACGTTCAGATCACTTACAACTCAATAGATTCTACCTTCTTGTAACGTTTCAGCCTGATTGGACCTTGTTTTCACACAAATGGACCCAGAATGATGTGAAATTGTGCTTCGTGCAACATAATTCTGGGTGCCATTTAAAAACCATAAGTGCTAATGACTCCATTCCTTTTTGTGGTTGTAGGGGCTGTTGATTGGAGTACATTAAAACAAACCTGATCTCTCTAGGACATTCAGAAGCCAAGTTATAAGCCCACAAATGTGTAACTGGACTACTTATTTAAAGTGACACCAGGCCTGGTGACCTTTGGGACATAGTTTTCCCCCCTATAGGAATGTGCGATCATCATGAAACGTTCAGATCACTTACAACTTCATCGATTCTACCTTCTTGTAACGTTTCTGCCTGATTGGACCTTGTTTTAACACAAATGAACTCAGAATGATGTCAAATTGTGCTTCGTGCAACATAATTCTGGGTGCCATTTAAAATCCATAAGTGCTAATGACTCCATTCCTTTTTGGGGTAATGGGGGCTGTTAATTGGAGTACTCTAAAACAAACCTGACCTCTCTAGGATATTCAGAAGCCAAGTTATAAGCCCACAAAGGTGTAACTGGACTACTTCTTTAAAGTGACACCAGGCCCGGTGACCTTTGGGACATGGTTTGACCCCCTATAGGAATGTGCGATCATCATGAAACGTTCAGATCACTTACAACTCAATAGATTCTACCTTCTTGTAACGTTTCAGCCTGATTGGACCTTGTTTTCACACAAATGGACCCAGAAGGATGTGAAATTGTGCTTCGTGCAGCATAATTCTGGGTGCCATTTACAAACCATAAGTGCTAATGACTCCATTCCTTTTTGTGGTTGTAGGGGCTGTTGATTGGAGTACACTAAAACAAACCTGATCTCTCTAGGACATTCAGAAGCCAAGTTGTAAGCCCACAAATGTGTAACTGGACTACTTCTTTAAATTGACACCAGGCCCGGTGACCTTTGGGACATGGTTTGACCCCCTATAGGAATGTGCGATCATCATGAAACGTTCAGATCACTTACAACTCAATAGATTCTACCTTCTTGTAACGTTTCAGCCTGATTGGACCTTGTTTTCACACAAATGGACCCAGAAGGATGTGAAAGTGTGCTTCGTGCAGCATAATTCTGGGTGCCATTTACAAACCATAAGTGCTAATTACTCCATTCCTTTTTGTGGTTGTAGGGGCTGTTGATTGGAGTACACTAAAACAAACCTGATCTCTCGAGGACATTCAGAAGCCAAGTTATAAGCCCACAAATGTGTAACTGGACTACTTCTTTAAAGTGACACCAGGCCTGGTGACCTTTGGGACATGGTTTTACCCCCTATAGGAATGTGCGATCATCATGAAACGTTCAGATCAATTACAACTCAATAGATTCTAACTTCTTGTAATGTTTCAGCCTGATTGGGCCTTGTTTTCACACAAATGGACCCAGAATGATGTGAAATTGTGCTTCGTGCAACATAATTCTGGGTGCCATTTACAAACCATAAGTGCTAATGACTCCATTCCTTTTTGTGGTTGTAGGGGCTGTTGATTGGAGTACACTAAAACAAACCTGATCTCTCTAGGACAATCAGAAGCCAATTTATAAGCCCACAAATGTGTAACTGGACTACTTCTTTAAAGTGACACCAGGCCTGGTGACCTTTGGGACATGGTTTTACCCCCTATAGGAATGTGCGATCATCATGAAACGTTCAGATCACTTACAAATCAATAGATTCTACCTTCTTGTAACGTTTCAGCCTGATTGGACCTTGTTTTCACACAAATGGACCCAGAATGATGTGAAATTGTGCTTCGTGCAACATAATTCTGGGTGCCATTTAAAAACCATAAGTGCTAATGACTCCATTTCTTTTTGTGGTTGTAGGGGCTGTTGATTGGAGTACACTAAAACAACCCTGATCTCTCTAGGACATTCAGAAGCCAAGTTATAAGCCCACAAATGTGTAACTGGACTACTTCTTTAAAGTGACACCAGGCCTGGTGACCTTTGGGACATGGTTTTACCCCCTATAGGAAAGTGCGATCATCATGAAACGTTCAGATCACTTACAACTCAATAGATTCTACCTTCTTGTAACGTTTCAGCCTGATTGGACCTTTTTTTCACACAAATGGACCCAGAATGATGTGAAATTGTGCTTCGTGCAACATAATTCTGGGTGCCATTTACAAACCATAAGTGCTAATGACTCCATTCCTTTTTGTGGTTGTAGGGGCTGTTGATTGGAGTACATTAAAACAAACCTGATCTCTCTAGGACATTCAGAAGCCAAGTTATAAGCCCACAAATGTGTAACTGGACTACTTCTTTAAAGTGACACCAGGCCCGGTGACCTTTGGGACATGGTTTGACCCCCTATAGGAATGTGCGATCATCATGAAACGTTCAGATCACTTACAACTCAATAGATTCTACCTTCTTGTAACGTTTCAGCCTGATTGGACCTTGTTTTCACACAAATGGACCCAGAAGAATGTGAAATTGTGCTTCGTGCAGCATAATTCTGGGTGCCATTTACAAACCATAAGTGCTAATGACTCCATTCCTTTTTGTGGTTGTAGGGGCTGTTGATTGGAGTACATTAAAACAAACCTGATCTCTCTAGGACATTCAGAAGCCAAGTTATAAGCCCACAAATGTGTAACTGGACTACTTCTTTAAATTGACACCAGGCCCGGTGACCTTTGGGACATGGTTTGACCTCTATAGGAATGTGCGATCATCATGAAACGTTCAGATCACTTACAACTCAATAGATTCTACCGTCTTGTAACGTTTCAGCCTGATTGGACCTTGTTTTCACACAAATGGACCCAGAATGATGTGAAATTGTGCTTCGTGCAACATAATTCTGGGTGCCATTTAAAAACCATAAGTGCTAATGACTCCATTCCTTTTTGTGGTTGTAGGGGCTGTTGATTGGAGTACACTAAAACAAACCTGATCTCTCTAGGACATTCAGAAGCCAAGTTATAAGCCCACAAATGTGTAACTGGACTACTTCTTTAAAGTGACACCAGGCCTGGTGACCTTTGGGACATGGTTTGACCCCCTATAGGAATGTGCGATCATCATGAAACGTTCAGATCACTTACAACTTAATAGATTCTACCTTCTTGTAACGTTTCTGCCTGATTGGACCTTGTTTTCACACAAATGAACTCAGAATGATGTGAAATTGTGCTTCGTGCAACATAATTCTGGGTGCCATTTAAAAACCATAAGTGCTAATGACTCCATTCCTTTTTGGGGTAATGGGGGCTGTTAATTGGAGTACTCTAAAACAAACCTGACCTCTCTAGGATATTCAGAAGCCAAGTTATAAGCCCACAAATGTGTAACTGGACTACTTCTTTAAAGTGACACCAGGCCCGGTGACCTTTGGGACATGGTTTGAACCCCTATAGGAATGTGCGATCATCATGAAACGTTCAGATCACTTACAACTCAATAGATTCTACCTTCTTGTAACGTTTCAGCCTGATTGGACCCTGTTTTCACACAAATGGACCCAGAAGGATGTGAAATTGTGCTTCGTGCAGCATAATTCTGGGTGCCATTTACAAACCATAAGTGCTAATGACTCCATTCCTTTTTGTGGTTGTAGGGGCTGTTGATTGGAGTACATTAAAACAAACCTGATCTCTCTAGGACATTCAGAAGCCAAGTTATAAGCCCACAAATGTGTAACTGGACTACTTCTTTAAATTGACACCAGGCCCGGTGACCTTTGGGACATGGTTTGACCTCTATAGGAATGTGCGATCATCATGAAACGTTCAGATCACTTACAACTCAATAGATTCTACCTTCTTGTAACGTTTCAGCCTGATTGGACCTTGTTTTCACACAAATGGACCCAGAATGATGTGAAATTGTGCTTCGTGCAACATAATTCTGGGTGCCATTTAAAAACCATAAGTGCTAATGACTCCATTCCTTTTTGTGGTTGTAGGGGCTGTTGATTAGAGTACACTAAAACAAACCTGATCTCTCTAGGACATTCAGAAGCCAAGTTATAAGCCCACAAATGTGTAACTGGACTACTTCTTTAAAGTGACACCAGGCCTGGTGACCTTTGGGACATGGTTTTACCCCCTATAGGAATGTGCGATCACCATGAAACGTTCAGATCACTTACAACTTAATAGATTCTACCTTCTTGTAACGTTTCTGCCTGATTGGACCTTGTTTTCACACAAATGAACTCAGAATGATGTGAAATTGTGCTTCGTGCAACATAATTCTGGGTGCCATTTAAAAACCATAAGTGCTAATGACTCCATTTCTTTTTGTGGTTGTAGGGGCTGTTGATTGGAGTACACTAAAACAACCCTGATCTCTCTAGGACATTCAGAAGCCAAGTTATAAGCCCACAAATGTGTAACTGGACTACTTCTTTAAAGTGACACCAGGCCTGGTGACCTTTGGGACATGGTTTTACCCCCTATAGGAAAGTGCGATCATCATGAAACGTTCAGATCACTTACAACTCTATAGATTCTACCTTCTTGTAACGTTTCAGCCTGATTGGACCTTGTTTTCACACAAATGGACCCAGAATGATGTGAAATTGTGCTTCGTGCAACATAATTCTGGGTGCCATTTACAAACCATAAGTGCTAATGACTCCATTCCTTTTTGTGGTTGTAGGGGCTGTTGATTGGAGTACATTAAAACAAACCTGATCTCTCTAGGACATTCAGAAGCCAAGTTATAAGCCCAAAAATGTGTAACTGGACTACTTCTTTAAAGTGACACCAGGCCTGGTGACCTTTGGGACATGGTTTTACCCCCTATAGGAATGTGCGATCATCATGAAACGTTCAGATCACTTACAACTTAATAGATTCTACCTTCTTGTAACGTTTCTGCCTGATTGGACCTTGTTTTCACACAAATGAACTCAGAATGATGTGAAATTGTGCTTCGTGCAACATAATTCTGGGTGCCATTTAAAAACCATAAGTGCTAATGACTCCATTCCTTTTTGGGGTAATGGGGGCTGTTAATTGGAGTACTCTAAAACAAACCTGACCTCTCTAGGATATTCAGAAGCCAAGTTATAAGCCCACAAATGTGTAACTGGACTACTTCTTTAAAGTGACACCAGGCCCGGTGACCTTTGGGACATGGTTTGACCCCCTATAGGAATGTGCGATCATCATGAAACGTTCAGATCACTTACAACTCAATAGATTCTACCTTCTTGTAACGTTTCAGCCTGATTGGACCTTGTTTTCACACAAATGGACCCAGAAGGATGTGAAATTGTGCTTCGTGCAGCATAATTCTGGGTGCCATTTACAAACCATAAGTGCTAATGACTCCATTCCTTTTTGTGGTTGTAGGGGCTGTTTATTGGAGTACATTAAAACAAACCTGATCTCTCTAGGACATTCAGAAGCCAAGTTATAAGCCCACAAATGTGTAACTGGACTACTTCTTTAAATTGACACCAGGCCCGGTGACCTTTGGGACATGGTTTGACCTCTATAGGAATGTGCGATCATCATGAAACGTTCAGATCACTTACAACTCAATAGATTCTACCGTCTTGTAACGTTTCAGCCTGATTGGACCTTGTTTTCACACAAATGGACCCAGAATGATGTGAAATTGTGCTTCGTGCAACATAATTCTGGGTGCCATTTAAAAACCATAAGTGCTAATGACTCCATTCCTTTTTGTGGTTGTAGGGGCTGTTGATTGGAGTACACTAAAACAAACCTGATCTCTCTAGGACATTCAGAAGCCAAGTTATAAGCCCACAAATGTGTAACTGGACTACTTCTTTAAAGTGACACCAGGCCTGGTGACCTTTGGGACATGGTTTTACCCCCTATAGGAATGTGCGATCATCATGAAACGTTCAGATCACTTACAACTTAATAGATTCTACATTCTTGTAACGTTTCTGCCTGATTGGACCTTGTTTTCACACAAATGAACTCAGAATGATGTGAAATTGTGCTTCGTGCAACATAATTCTGGGTGCCATTTAAAAACCATAAGTGCTAATGACTCCATTCCTTTTTGGGGTAATGGGGGCTGTTAATTGGAGTACTCTAAAACAAACCTGACCTCTCTAGGATATTCAGAAGCCAAGTTATAAGCCCACAAATGTGTAACTGGACTACTTCTTTAAAGTGACACCAGGCCCGGTGACCTTTGGGACATGGTTTGACCCCCTATAGGAATGTGCGATCATCATGAAACGTTCAGATCACTTACAACTCAATAGATTCTACCTTCTTGTAACGTTTCAGCCTGATTGGACCTTGTTTTCACACAAATGGACCCAGAAGGATGTGAAATTGTGCTTCGTGCAGCATAATTCTGGGTGCCATTTACAAACCATAAGTGCTAATGACTCCATTCCTTTTTGTGGTTGTAGGGGCTGTTGATTGGAGTACATTAAAACAAACCTGATCTCTCTAGGACATTCAGAAGCCAAGTTATAAGCCCACAAATGTGTAACTGGACTACTTCTTTAAATTGACACCAGGCCCGGTGACCTTTGGGACATGGTTTGACCTCTATAGGAATGTGCGATCATCATGAAACGTTCAGATCACTTACAACTCAATAGATTCTACCGTCTTGTAACGTTTCAGCCTGATTGGACCTTGTTTTCACACAAATGGACCCAGAATGATGTGAAATTGTGCTTCGTGCAACATAATTCTGGGTGCCATTTAAAAACCATAAGTGCTAATGACTCCATTCCTTTTTGTGGTTGTAGGGGCTGTTGATTGGAGTACACTAAAACAAACCTGATCTCTCTAGGACATTCAGAAGCCAAGTTATAAGCCCACAAATGTGTAACTGGACTACTTCTTTAAAGTGACACCAGGCCTGGTGACCTTTGGGACATGGTTTTACCCCCTATAGGAATGTGCGATCATCATGAAACGTTCAGATCACTTACAACTTAATAGATTCTACCTTCTTGTAACGTTTCAGCCTGATTGGACCTTGTTTTCACACAAATGGACCCAGAATGATGTGAAATTGTGCTTCGTGCAACATAATTCTGGGTGCCATTTACAAACCATAAGTGCTAATGACTCCATTCCTTTTTGTGGTTGTAGGGGATGTTGATTGGAGTACACTAAAACAAACCTGATCTCTCTAGGACATTCAGAAGCCAAGTTATAAGCCCACAAATGTGTAACTGGACTACTTCTTTAAAGTGACACCAGGCCTGGTGACCTTTGGGACATGGTTTTACCCCCTATAGGAATGTGCGATCATCATGAAACGTTCAGATCACTTACAACTTAATAGATTCTACCTTCTTGTAACGTTTCAGCCTGATTGGACCTTGTTTTCACACAAATGGACACAGAATGATGTGAAATTGTGCTTCGTACAACATAATTCTGGGTGCCATTTACAAACCATAAGTGCTAATGACTCCATTCGTTTTTGTGGTTGTAGGGGCTGTTGATTGGAGTACATTAAAATAAACCTGATCTCTCTAGGACATTCAGAAGCCAAGTTATAAGCCCATAAAGGTGAAACTGGACTACTTCTTTAAAGTGACACCAGGCCCGGTGACCTTTGGGGCATGGTTTGACCCCCTATAGGAATGTGCGATCATCATGAAACGTTCAGATCACTTACAACTCAATAGATTCTACCTTCTTGTAACGTTTCAGCCTGATTGGACCTTGTTGTCACACAAATGAACCCAGAATGATGTGAAATTGTGCTTCGTGCAACATAATTCTGGATGCCATTTAAAAACCATAAGTGCTAATGACTCCATTCCTTTTTGTAGTTGTAGGGGCTGTTGATTGGAGTACACTAAAGCAAACCTGATCTCCCTAGGACATTCAGAAGCCAAGTTATAAGCACACAAATGTGTAACTGGACTACTTCTTTAAATTGACACCAGATCCGGTGACCTTTGGGACATGGTTTGACCCCCTATAGGAATGTGCGATCATCATGAAACGTTCAGATCACTTACAACTCAATAGATTCTACCTTCTTGTAACGTTTCAGCCTGATTGGACCTTGTTTTCACACAAATTGACCCAGAATGATGTGAAATTGTGCTTCGTGCAACATAATTCTGGGTGCCATTTACAAACCATAAGTGCTAATGACTCCATTCCTTTTTGTGGTTGTAGGGGCTATTGATAGGAGTACACTAAACCAAACCTGATCTCTCTAGGACATTCAGAAGCCAAGTTATAAGCCCACAAATGTGTAACTGGACTACTTCTTTAAATTGACACCAGGCCTGGTGACCTTTGGGACATGATTTTACCCCCTATAGGAATGTGAGATCATCATGAAACGTTCAGAACACTTAGAACTCAATAGATTCTAACTTCTTGTAACGTTTCAGCCTGATTGGACCTTGTTTTCACACAAATGGACCCAGAATGATTTGAAATTGTGCTTCGTGCAACATAATTCTGGGTGCCATTTACAAACCATAAGTGCTAATGACTCCATTCCTTTTTGTGGTTGTAGGGGCTGTTGATTGGAGTACACTAAAACAAACCTGATCTCTCTAGGACAATCAGAAGCCAAGTTATAAGCCCACAAATGTGTAACTGGACTACTTCTTTAAAGTGACACCAGGCCTGGTGACCTTTGGGACATGGTTTTACCCCCTATAGGAATGTGCGATCATCATGAAACGTTCAGATCACTTACAACTCAATAGATTCTACCTTCTTGTAACGTTTCAGCCTGATTGGACCTTGTTTTCACACAAATGGACCCAGAATGATGTGAAATTGTGCTTCGTGCAACATATTTCTGGGTGCCATTTACAAACCATAAGTGCTAATGACTCCATTCCTTTTTGTGGTTGTAGGGGCTGTTGATTGGAGTACACTAAAACAAACCTGATCTCTCTAGAACATTCAGAAGCCAAATTATAAGCCCACAAATGTGTAACTGGACTACTTTTTTAAAGTGACACCAGGCCTGGTGACCTTTGGGACATGGTTTTACCCCCAATAGGAATGTGCGATCATCATGAAACGTTCAGATCACTTACAACTGAATAGATTCTACCTTCTTGTAACGTTTCAGCCTGATTGGACCTTGTTTTCACACAAATGGACCCAGAATGATGTGAAAGTGTGCTTCGTGCAACATAATTCTGGGTGCCATTTACAAACCATAAGTGCTAATGACTCCTTTCCTTTTTGTGGTTGTAGGGGCTGTTGATTGGAGTACATTAAAACAAACCTGATCTCTCTAGGACATTCAGAAGCCAAGTTATAAGCCCACAAAGGTGTAACTGGACTACTTCTTGAAAGTGACACCAGGCCCGGTGACCTTTGGGACATGGTTTGACCCCCTACAGGAATGTGCGATCATCATGAAACGTTCAGATCACTTACAACTCAATAGATTCTACCTTCTTGTAACGTTTCAGCCTGATTGGACCTTGTTTTCACACAAATGAACCCAGAATAATGTGAAATTGTGCTTCGTGCAACATAATTCTGGGTGCCATTTAAAAATCATAAGTGCTAATGATTCCATTCCTTTTTGTGGTTGTAGGGGCTGTTGATTGGAGTACACTAAAACAAACCTGATCTCTCTAGGACATTCAGAAGCCAAGTTATAAGCCCACAAATGTGTAACTGGACTACTTTAAATTGACACCAGATCCGGTGACCTTTGGGACATGGTTTGACCCCCTTAGGAAAGTGCTATCATCATGAAACGTTCAGATCACTTACAACTCGATAGATTCTACCTTCCTGTAACGTTTCAGCCTGATTGGACCTTGTTTTCACACAAATTAACCCAGAATGATGTGAAATTGTGCTTCGTGCAACATAATTCTGGGTGCCATTTAAAAACCATAAGTGCTAATGACTCCATTCCTTTTTGTGGTAATGGGGGCTGTTAATTGGAGTACTCTAAAACAAACCTGACCTCTCTAGGATATTCAGAAGCCAAGTTATAAGCCCACAAATGTGTAACTGGACTACTTCTTTAAAGTGACACCAGGCCCGGTGACCTTTGGGACATGGTTTGACCCCCTATAGGAATGTGCAATCATCATGAAACCTTCAGATCACTTACAACTCAATAGATTATACCTTCTTGTAACGTTTCAGCCTGATTGGACCTTGTTTTCACACAAATGGACCCAGAATGTTGTGAAATTGTGCTTTGTGCAACATAATTCTGGGTGCCATTTACAAACCATAAGTGCTAATGACTCCATTCCTTTTTGTGGTTGTAGGGGCTGTTGATTGGAGTACATTAAAACAAACCTGATCTCTCTAGGACATTCAGAAGCCAAGTTATAAGCCCACAAATGTGTAACTGGACTACTTCTTTAAATTGACACCAGGCCCGGTGACCTTTGGGACATGGTTTGACCTCTATAGGAATGTGGGATCATCATGAAACGTTCAGATCACTTACAACTCAATAGATTCTACCTTCTTGTAACGTTTCAGCCTGATTGGACCTTGTTTTCACACAAATGGACCCAGAATGATGTGAAATTGTGCTTCGTGCAACATAATTCTGGGTGCCATTTAAAAACCATAAGTGCTAATGACTCCATTCCTTTTTGTGGTTGTAGGGGCTGTTGATTGGAGTACACTAAAACAAACCTGATCTCTCTAGGACATTCAGAAGCCAAGTTATAAGCCCACAAATGTGTAACTGGACTACTTCTTTAAAGTGACACCAGGCCTGGTGACCTTTGGGACATGGTTTTACCCCCTATAGGAATGTGCGATCATCATGAAACGTTCAGATCACTTACAACTTAATAGATTCTACCTTCTTGTAACGTTTCTGCCTGATTGGACCTTGTTTTAACACAAATGAACTCAGAATGATGTGAAATTGTGCTTCGTGCAACATAATTCTGGGTGCCATTTACAAACCATAAGTGCTAATGACTCCATTCCTTTTTGTGGTTGTAGGGGCTGTTGATTGGAGTACACTAAAACAAACCTGATCTCTCTAGGACATTCAGAAGCCAAGTTATAAGCCCACAAATGTGTAACTGGACTACTTTAAATTGACACCAGATCCGGTGACCTTTGGGACATGGTTTGACCCCCTTAGGAAAGTGCTATCATCATGAAACGTTCAGATCACTTACAACTCGATAGATTCTACCTTCCTGTAACGTTTCAACCTGATTGGACCTTGTTTTCACACAAATTAACCCAGAATGATGTGAAATTGTGCTTCGTGCAACATAATTCTGGGTGCCATTTAAAAACCATAAGTGCTAATGACTCCATTCCTTTTTGTGGTAATGGGGGCTGTTAATTGGAGTACTCTAAAACAAACCTGACCTCTCTAGGATATTCAGAAGCCAAGTTATAAGCCCACAAATGTGTAACTGGACTACTTTAAAGTGACACCAGGCCCGGTGACCTTTGGGACATGGTTTGACCCCCTATAGGAATGTGCAATCATCATGAAACCTTCAGATCACTTACAACTCAATAGATTATACCTTATTGTAACGTTTCAGCCTGATTGGACCTTGTTTTCACACAAATGGACCCAGAATGTTGTGAAATTGTGCTTTGTGCAACATAATTCTGGGTGCCATTTACAAACCATAAGTGCTAATGACTCCATTCCTTTTTGTGGTTGTAGGGGCTGTTGATTGGAGTACATTAAAACAAACCTGATCTCTCTAGGACATTCAGAAGCCAAGTTATAAGCCCACAAATGTGTAACTGGACTACTTCTTTAAAGTGACACCAGGCCCGGTGACCTTTGGGACATGGTTTGACCTCTATAGGAATGTGGGATCATCATGAAACGTTCAGATCACTTACAACTCAATAGATTCTACCTTCTTGTAACGTTTCAGCCTGATTGGACCTTGTTTTCACACAAATGGACCCAGAATGATGTGAAATTGTGCTTCGTGCAACATAATTCTGGGTGCCATTTAAAAACCATAAGTGCTAATGACTCCATTCCTTTTTGTGGTTGTAGGGGCTGTTGATTGGAGTACACTAAAACAAACCTGATCTCTCTAGGACATTCAGAAGCCAAGTTATAAGCCCACAAATGTGTAACTGGACTACTTCTTTAAAGTGACACCAGGCCTGGTGACCTTTGGGACATGGTTTTACCCCCTATAGGAATGTGCGATCATCATGAAACGTTCAGATCACTTACAACTTAATAGATTCTACCTTCTTGTAACGTTTCTGCCTGATTGGACCTTGTTTTAACACAAATGAACTCAGAATGATGTGAAATTGTGCTTCGTGCAACATAATTCTGGGTGCCATTTACAAACCATAAGTGCTAATGACTCCATTCCTTTTTGTGGTTGTAGGGGCTTTTGATTGGAGTACACTAAAACAAACCTGATCTCTCTAGGACAATCAGAAGCCAAGTTATAAGCCCACAAATGTGTAACTGGACTACTTCTTTAAAGTGACACCAGGCCTGGTGACCTTTGGGACATGGTTTTACCCCCTATAGGAATGTGCGATCATCATGAAACGTTCAGATCACTTACAACTCAATAGATTCTACCTTCCTGTAACGTTTTAGCCTGATTGGACCTTGTTTTCACACAAATTAACCCAGAATGATGTGAAATTGTGCTTCGTGCAACATAATTCTGGGTGCCATTTAAAAACCATAAGTGCTAATGACTCCATTCCTTTTTGGGGTAATGGGGGCTGTTAATTGGAGTACTCTAAAACAAACCTGACCTCTCTAGGATATTCAGAAGCCAAGTTATAAGCCCACAAATGTGTAACTGGACTACTTCTTTAAATTGACACCAGGCCCGGTGACCTTTGGGACATGGTTTGACCCCCTATAGGAATGTGCGATCATTATGAAACATTCAGATCACTTACAACTCAATAGATTCTAACTTCTTGTAACGTTTCAGCCTGATTGGACCTTGTTTTCACACAAATGGACCCAGAATGATGTGAAATTGTGCTTCGTGCAACATAATTCTGGGTGCCATTTACAAACCATAAGTGCTAATGACTCCATTCCTTTTTGTGGTTGTAGGGGCTGTTGATTGGAGTACACTAAAAAAAACTGATCTCTCTAGGACAATCAGAAGCCAAGTTATAAGCCCACAAATGTGTAACTGGACTACTTCTTTAAAGTGACACCAGGCTTGGTGACCTTTGGGACATGGTTTTACCCCCTATAGGAATGTGCGATCATCATGAAACATTCAGATCACTTACAACTCAATAGATTCTACCTTCTTGTAACGTTTCAGCCTGATTGGACCTTGTTTTCACACAAATGGACCCAGAATGATGTGAAATTGTGCTCCGTGCAACATATTTCTGGGTGCCATTTACAAACCATAAGTGCTAATGACTCCATTCCTTTTTGTGGTTGTGGGGGCTGTTGATTGGAGTACACTAAAACAAACCTGATCTCTCTAGAACATTCAGAAGCCAAGTTATAAGCCCACAAATGTGTAACTGGACTACTTTTTTAAAGTGACACCAGATCTGGTGACCTTTGGGACATGGTTTTACCCCCAATAGGAATGTGCGATCATCATGAAACGTTCAGATCACTTACAGATCAATAGATTCTACCTTCTTGTAACGTTTCAGCCTGATTGGACCTTGTTTTCACACAAATGAACCCAGAATGATGTGAAATTGTGCTTCGTGCAACATAATTCTGGGTGCCATTTACAAACCATAAGTGCTAATGACTCCTTTCCTTTTTGTGGTTGTAGGGGCTGTTGATTGGAGTACATTAAAACAAACCTGATCTCTCTAGGACATTCAGAAGCCAAGTTATAAGCCCACAAATGTGTAACTGGACTACTTCTTCAGAGTGACACCAGGCCCGGTGACCTTTGGGACATGGTTTGACCCCCTACAGGAATGTGCGATCATCATGAAACGTTCAGATCACTTACAACTCAATAGATTCTACCTTCTTGTAACGTTTCAGCCTGATTGGACCTTGTTTTTACACAAATGAACCCAGAATGATGTGAAATTGTGCTTTGTGCAACATAATTCTGGGTGCCATTTAAAAACCATAAGTGCTAATGACTCCATTCCTTTTTGTGGTTGTAGGGGCTGTTGATTGGAGTACACGAAAACAAACCTGATCTCTCTAGGACATTCAGAAGCCAAGTTATAAACCCACAAATGTGTAACTGGACTACTTTAAATTGACACCAGATCCGGTGACCTTTGGGACATGGTTTGACCCCCTTAGGAAAGTGCTATCATCATGAAACGTTCAGATCACTTACAACTCAATAGATTCTACCTTCCTGTAACGTTTCAGCCTGATAGGACCTTGTTTTCACACAAATGAACCCAGAATGATGTGAAATTGTGCTTCGTGCAACATAATTCTGGGTGCCATTTAAAAACAATAAGTGCTAATGACTCCAATCATTTTTGGGGTAATGGGGCTGTTAATTGGAGTACTCTAAAACAAACCTGACCTCTCTAGGATATTCAGAAGCCAAGTTATAAGCCCACAAATGTGTAACTGGACTACTTCTTTAAAGTGACACCAGGCCCGGTGACCTTTGGGACATGGTTTGACCCCCTATAGGAATGTGCGATCATCATGAAACGTTCAGATCACTTACAACTCAATAGATTCTACCTTCTTGTAACGTTTCAGCCTGATTGGACCTTGTTTTCACACAAATGGACCCAGAATGATGTGAAATTGTGCTTCGTGCAACATAATTCTGGGTGCCATTTACAAACCATAAGTGCTAAGGACTCCATTCCTTTTTGTGGTTGTAGGGGCTGTTGATTGGAGTACATTAAAACAAACCTGATCTCTCTAGGACATTCAGAAGCCAAGTTATAAGCCCACAAATGTGTAACTGGACTACTTCTTTAAATTGACACCAGGCCCGGTGACCTTTGGGACATGGTTTGACCTCTATAGGAATGTGCGATCATCATGAAACGTTCAGATCACTTACAACTCAATAGATTCTACCTTCTTGTAACGTTTCAGCCTGATTGGACCTTGTTTTCACACAAATGGACCCAGAATGATGTGAAATTGTGCTTCGTGCAACATAATTCTGGGTGCCATTTAAAAGCCATAAGTGCTAATGACTCCATTTCTTTTTGTGGTTGTAGGGGCTGTTGATTGGAGTACACTAAAACAACCCTGATCTCTCTAGGACATTCAGAAGCCAAGTTATAAGCCCACAAATGTGTAACTGGACTACTTCTTTAAAGTGACACCAGGCCTGGTGACCTTTGGGACATGGTTTTACCCCCTATAGGAAAGTGTGATCATCATGAAACGTTCAGATCACTTACAACTCAATAGATTCTACCTTCTTGTAACGTTTCAGCCTGATTGGACCTTGTTTTCACACAAATGAACCCAGAATGATGTGAAATTGTGCTTCGTGCAACATAATTCTGGGTGCCATTTACAAACCATAAGTGCTAATGACTCCATTCCTTTTTGTGGTTGTAGGGGCTGTTGATTGGAGTACATTAAAACAAACCTGATCTCTCTAGGACATTCAGAAGCCAAGTTATAAGCCCACAAATGTGTAACTGGACTACTTCTTTAAAGTGACACCAGGCCCGGTGACCTTTGGGACATGGTTTGACCCCCTATAGGAATGTGCGATCATCATGAAACGTTCAGATCACTTACAACTCAATAGATTCTACCTTCTTGTAACGTTTCAGCCTGATTGGACCTTGTTTTCACACAAATGGACCCAGAAGGATGTGAAATTGTGCTTCGTGCAGCATAATTCTGGATGCCATTTACAAACCATAAGTGCTAATGACTCCATTCCTTTTTGTGGTTGTAGGGGCTGTTGATTGGAGTACATTAAAACAAACCTGATCTCTCTAGGACATTCAGAAGCCAAGTTATAAGCCCACAAATGTGTAACTGGACTACTTCTTTAAATTGACACCAGGCCCGGTGACCTTTGGGATGAATGTGCGATCATCATGAAACGTTCAGATCACTTACAACTCAATAGATTCTACCGTCTTGTAACGTTTCAGCCTGATTGGACCTTGTTTTCACACAAATGGACCCAGAATGATGTGAAATTGTGCTTCGTGCAACATAATTCTGGGTGCCATTTAAAAACCATAAGTGCTAATGACTCCATTCCTTTTTGTGGTTGTAGGGGCTGTTGATTGGAGTACACTAAAACAAACCTGATCTCTCTAGGACATTCAGAAGCCAAGTTATAAGCCCACAAATGTGTAACTGGACTACTTCTTTAAAGTGACACCAGGCCTGGTGACCTTTGGGACATGGTTTGACCCCCTATAGGAATGTGCGATCATCATGAAACGTTCAGATCACTTACAACTCAATAGATTCTACCTTCTTGTAACGTTTCTGCCTGATTGGACCTTGTTTTCACACAAATGAACTCAGAATGATGTGAAATTGTGCTTCGTGCAACATAATTCTGGGTGCCATTTAAAAACCATAAGTGCTAATGACTCCATTCCTTTTTGGGGTAATGGGGGCTGTTAATTGGAGTACTCTAAAACAAACCTGATCTCTCTAGGACATTCAGAAGCCAAGTTATAAGCCCACAAATGTGTAACTGGACTACTTCTTTAAAGTGACACCAGGCCCGGTGACCTTTGGGACATGGTTTGAACCCCTATAGGAATGTGCGATCATCATGAAACGTTCAGATCACTTACAACTCAATAGATTCTACCTTCTTGTAACGTTTCAGCCTGATTGGACCCTGTTTTCACACAAATGGACCCAGAAGGATGTGAAATTGTGCTTCGTGCAGCATAATTCTGGGTGCCATTTACAAACCATAAGTGCTAATGACTCCATTCCTTTTTGTGGTTGTAGGGGCTGTTGATTGGAGTACATTAAAACAAACCTGATCTCTCTAGGACATTCAGAAGCCAAGTTATAAGCCCACAAATGTGTAACTGGACTACTTCTTTAAATTGACACCAGGCCCGGTGACCTTTGGGACATGGTTTGACCTCTATAGGAATGTGCGATCATCATGAAACGTTCAGATCACTTACAACTCAATAGATTCTACCTTCTTGTAACGTTTCAGCCTGATTGGACCTTGTTTTCACACAAATGGACCCAGAATGATGTGAAATTGTGCTTCGTGCAACATAATTCTGGGTGCCATTTAAAAACCATAAGTGCTAATGACTCCATTCCTTTTTGTGGTTGTAGGGGCTGTTGATTAGAGTACACTAAAACAAACCTGATCTCTCTAGGACATTCAGAAGCCAAGTTATAAGCCAACAAATGTGTAACTGGACTACTTCTTTAAAGTGACACCAGGCCTGGTGACCTTTGGGACATGGTTTGACCCCCTATAGGAATGTGCGATCATCATGAAACGTTCAGATCACTTACAACTTAATAGATTCTACCTTCTTGTAACGTTTCTGCCTGATTGGACCTTGTTTTCACACAAATGAACTCAGAATGATGTTAAATTGTGCTTCGTGCAACATAATTCTGGGTGCCATTTAAAAACCATAAGTGCTAATGACTCCATTTCTTTTTGTGGTTGTAGGGGCTGTTGATTGGAGTACACTAAAACAACCCTGATCTCTCTAGGACATTCAGAAGCCAAGTTATAAGCCCACAAATGTGTAACTGGACTACTTCTTTAAAGTGACACCAGGCCTGGTGACCTTTGGGACATGGTTTTACCCCCTATAGGAAAGTGCGATCATCATGAAACGTTCAGATCACTTACAACTCTATAGATTCTACCTTCTTGTAACGTTTCAGCCTGATTGGACCTTGTTTTCACACAAATGAACCCAGAATGATGTGAAATTGTGCTTCGTGCAACATAATTCTGGGTGCCATTTAAAAACAATAAGTGCTAATGACTCCAATCCTTTTTGGGGTAATGGGGCTGTTAATTGGAGTACTCTAAAACAAACCTGACCTCTCTAGGATATTCAGAAGCCAAGTTATAAGCCCACAAATGTGTAACTGGACTACTTCTTTAAAGTGACACCAGGCCCGGTGACCTTTGGGACATGGTTTGACCCCCTATAGGAATGTGCGATCATCATGAAACGTTCAGATCACTTACAACTCAATAGATTCTACCTTCTTGTAACGTTTCAGCCTGATTGGACCTTGTTTTCACACAAATGGACCCAGAATGATGTGAAATTGTGCTTCGTGCAACATAATTCTGGGTGCCATTTACAAACCATAAGTGCTAAGGACTCCATTCCTTTTTGTGGTTGTAGGGGCTGTTGATTGGAGTACATTAAAACAAACCTGATCTCTCTAGGACATTCAGAAGCCAAGTTATAAGCCCACAAATGTGTAACTGGACTACTTCTTTAAATTGACACCAGGCCCGGTGACCTTTGGGACATGGTTTGACCTCTATAGGAATGTGCGATCATCATGAAACGTTCAGATCACTTACAACTCAATAGATTCTACCTTCTTGTAACGTTTCAGCCTGATTGGACCTTGTTTTCACACAAATGGACCCAGAATGATGTGAAATTGTCCTTCGTGCAACATAATTCTGGGTGCCATTTAAAAGCCATAAGTGCTAATGACTCCATTTCTTTTTGTGGTTGTAGGGGCTGTTGATTGGAGTACACTAAAACAACCCTGATCTCTCTAGGACATTCAGAAGCCAAGTTATAAGCCCACAAATGTGTAACTGGACTACTTCTTTAAAGTGACACCAGGCCTGGTGACCTTGAGGACATGGTTTTACCCCCTATAGGAAAGTGCGATCATCATGAAACGTTCAGATCACTTACAACTCAATAGATTCTACCTTCTTGTAACGTTTCAGCCTGATTGGACCTTGTTTTCACACAAATGGACCCAGAATGATGTGAAATTGTGCTTCGTGCAACATAATTCTGGGTGCCATTCACAAACCATAAGTGCTAATGACTCCATTCCTTTTTGTGGTTGTAGGGGCTGTTGATTGGAGTACATTAAAACAAACCTGATCTCTCTAGGACATTCAGAAGCCAAGTTATAAGCCCACAAATGTGTAACTGGACTACTTCTTTAAAGTGACACCAGGCCCGGTGACCTTTGGGACATGGTTTGACCCCCTATAGGAATGTGCGATCATCATGAAACGTTCAGATCACTTACAACTCAATAGATTCTACCTTCTTGTAACGTTTCAGCCTGATTGGACCTTGTTTTCACACAAATGGACCCAGAAGGATGTGAAATTGTGCTTCGTGCAGCATAATTCTGGGTGCCATTTACAAACCATAAGTGCTAATGACTCCATTCCTTTTTGTGGTTGTAGGGGCTGTTGATTGGAGTACATTAAAACAAACCTGATCTCTCTAGGACATTCAGAAGCCAAGTTATAAGCCCACAAATGTGTAACTGGACTACTTCTTTAAATTGACACCAGGCCCGGTGACCTTTGGGATGAATGTGCGATCATCATGAAACGTTCAGATCACTTACAACTCAATAGATTCTACCGTCTTGTAACGTTTCAGCCTGATTGGACCTTGTTTTCACACAAATGGACCCAGAATGATGTGAAATTGTGCTTCGTGCAACATAATTCTGGGTGCCATTTAAAAACCATAAGTGCTAATGACTCCATTCCTTTTTGTGGTTGTAGGGGCTGTTGATTGGAGTACACTAAAACAAACCTGATCTCTCTAGGACATTCAGAAGCCAAGTTATAAGCCCACAAATGTGTAACTGGACTACTTCTTTAAAGTGACACCAGGCCTGGTGACCTTTGGGACATGGTTTGACCCCCTATAGGAATGTGCGATCATCATGAAACGTTCAGATCACTTACAACTTAATAGATTCTACCTTCTTGTAACGTTTCTGCCTGATTGGACCTTGTTTTCACACAAATGAACTCAGAATGATGTGAAATTGTGCTTCGTGCAACATAATTCTGGGTGCCATTTAAAAACCATAAGTGCTAATGACTCCATTCCTTTTTGGGGTAATGGGGGCTGTTAATTGGAGTACTCTAAAACAAACCTGATCTCTCTAGGACATTCAGAAGCCAAGTTATAAGCCCACAAATGTGTAACTGGACTACTTCTTTAAAGTGACACCAGGCCCGGTGACCTTTGGGACATGGTTTGAACCCCTATAGGAATGTGCGATCATCATGAAACGTTCAGATCACTTACAACTCAATAGATTCTACCTTCTTGTAACGTTTCAGCCTGATTGGACCCTGTTTTCACACAAATGGACCCAGAAGGATGTGAAATTGTGCTTCGTGCAGCATAATTCTGGGTGCCATTTACAAACCATAAGTGCTAATGACTCCATTCCTTTTTGTGGTTGTAGGGGCTGTTGATTGGAGTACATTAAAACAAACCTGATCTCTAGGACATTCAGAAGCCAAGTTATAAGCCCACAAATGTGTAACTGGACTACTTCTTTAAATTGACACCAGGCCCGGTGACCTTTGGGACATGGTTTGACCTCTATAGGAATGTGCGATCATCATGAAACGTTCAGATCACTTACAACTCAATAGATTCTACCTTCTTGTAACGTTTCAGCCTGATTGGACCTTGTTTTCACACAAATGGACCCAGAATGATGTGAAATTGTGCTTCGTGCAACATAATTCTGGGTGCCATTTAAAAACCATAAGTGCTAATGACTCCATTCCTTTTTGTGGTTGTAGGGGCTGTTGATTAGAGTACACTAAAACAAACCTGATCTCTCTAGGACATTCAGAAGCCAAGTTATAAGCCAACAAATGTGTAACTGGACTACTTCTTTAAAGTGACACCAGGCCTGGTGACCTTTGGGACATGGTTTGACCCCCTATAGGAATGTGCGATCATCATGAAACGTTCAGATCACTTACAACTTAATAGATTCTACCTTCTTGTAACGTTTCTGCCTGATTGGACCTTGTTTTCACACAAATGAACTCAGAATGATGTTAAATTGTGCTTCGTGCAACATAATTCTGGGTGCCATTTAAAAACCATAAGTGCTAATGACTCCATTTCTTTTTGTGGTTGTAGGGGCTGTTGATTGGAGTACACTAAAACAACCCTGATCTCTCTAGGACATTCAGAAGCCAAGTTATAAGCCCACAAATGTGTAACTGGACTACTTCTTTAAAGTGACACCAGGCCTGGTGACCTTTGGGACATGGTTTTACCCCCTATAGGAAAGTGCGATCATCATGAAACGTTCAGATCACTTACAACTCTATAGATTCTACCTTCTTGTAACGTTTCAGCCTGATTGGACCTTGTTTTCACACAAATGAACCCAGAATGATGTGAAATTGTGCTTCGTGCAACATAATTCTGGGTGCCATTTAAAAACAATAAGTGCTAATGACTCCAATCCTTTTTGGGGTAATGGGGCTGTTAATTGGAGTACTCTAAAACAAACCTGACCTCTCTAGGATATTCAGAAGCCAAGTTATAAGCCCACAAATGTGTAACTGGACTACTTCTTTAAAGTGACACCAGGCCCGGTGACCTTTGGGACATGGTTTGACCCCCTATAGGAATGTGCGATCATCATGAAACGTTCAGATCACTTACAACTCAATAGATTCTACCTTCTTGTAACGTTTCAGCCTGATTGGACCTTGTTTTCACACAAATGGACCCAGAATGATGTGAAATTGTGCTTCGTGCAACATAATTCTGGGTGCCATTTACAAACCATAAGTGCTAAGGACTCCATTCCTTTTTGTGGTTGTAGGGGCTGTTGATTGGAGTACATTAAAACAACCCAGATCTCTCTAGGACATTCAGAAGCCAAGTTATAAGCCCACAAATGTGTAACTGGACTACTTCTTTAAAGTGACACCAGGCCTGGTGACCTTGAGGACATGGTTTTACCCCCTATAGGAAAGTGCGATCATCATGAAACGTTCAGATCACTTACAACTCAATAGATTCTACCTTCTTGTAACGTTTCAGCCTGATTGGACCTTGTTTTCACACAAATGGACCCAGAATGATGTGAAATTGTGCTTCGTGCAACATAATTCTGGGTGCCATTCACAAACCATAAGTGCTAATGACTCCATTCCTTTTTGTGGTTGTAGGGGCTGTTGATTGGAGTACATTAAAACAAACCTGATCTCTCTAGGACATTCAGAAGCCAAGTTATAAGCCCACAAATGTGTAACTGGACTACTTCTTTAAAGTGACACCAGGCCCGGTGACCTTTGGGACATGGTTTGACCCCCTATAGGAATGTGCGATCATCATGAAACGTTCAGATCACTTACAACTCAATAGATTCTACCTTCTTGTAACGTTTCAGCCTGATTGGACCTTGTTTTCACACAAATGGACCCAGAAGGATGTGAAATTGTGCTTCGTGCAGCATAATTCTGGGTGCCATTTACAAACCATAAGTGCTAATGACTCCATTCCTTTTTGTGGTTGTAGGGGCTGTTGATTGGAGTACATTAAAACAAACCTGATCTCTCTAGGACATTCAGAAGCCAAGTTATACGCCCACAAATGTGTAACTGGACTACTTCTTTAAATTGACACCAGGCCCGGTGACCTTTGGGATGAATGTGCGATCATCATGAAACGTTCAGATCACTTACAACTCAATAGATTCTACCGTCTTGTAACGTTTCAGCCTGATTGGACCTTGTTTTCACACAAATGGACCCAGAATGATGTGAAATTGTGCTTCGTGCAACATAATTCTGGGTGCCATTTAAAAACCATAAGTGCTAATGACTCCATTCCTTTTTGTGGTTGTAGGGGCTGTTGATTGGAGTACACTAAAACAAACCTGATCTCTCTAGGACATTCAGAAGCCAAGTTATAAGCCCACAAATGTGTAACTGGACTACTTCTTTAAAGTGACACCAGGCCTGGTGACCTTTGGGACATGGTTTGACCGCCTATAGGAATGTGCGATCATCATGAAACGTTCAGATCACTTACAACTTAATAGATTCTACCTTCTTGTAACGTTTCTGCCTGATTTGACCTTGTTTTCACACAAATGAACTCAGAATGATGTGAAATTGTGCTTCGTGCAACATAATTCTGGGTGCCATTTAAAAACCATAAGTGCTAATGACTCCATTCCTTTTTGGGGTAATGGGGGCTGTTAATTGGAGTACTCTAAAACAAACCTGATCTCTCTAGGACATTCAGAAGCCAAGTTATAAGCCCACAAATGTGTAACTGGACTACTTCTTTAAAGTGACACCAGGCCCGGTGACCTTTGGGACATGGTTTGAACCCCTATAGGAATGTGCGATCATCATGAAACGTTCAGATCACTTACAACTCAATAGATTCTACCTTCTTGTAAGGTTTCAGCCTGATTGGACCCTGTTTTCACACAAATGGACCCAGAAGGATGTGAAATTGTGCTTCGTGCAGCATAATTCTGGGTGCCATTTACAAACCATAAGTGCTAATGACTCCATTCCTTTTTGTGGTTGTAGGGGCTGTTGATTGGAGTACATTAAAACAAACCTGATCTCTCTAGGACATTCAGAAGCCAAGTTATAAGCCCACAAATGTGTAACTGGACTACTTCTTTAAATTGACACCAGGCCCGGTGACCTTTGGGACATGGTTTGACCTCTATAGGAATGTGCGATCATCATGAAACGTTCAGATCACTTACAACTCAATAGATTCTACCTTCTTGTAACGTTTCAGCCTGATTGGACCTTGTTTTCACACAAATGGACCCAGAATGATGTGAAATTGTGCTTCGTGCAACATAATTCTGGGTGCCATTTAAAAACCATAAGTGCTAATGACTCCATTCCTTTTTGTGGTTGTAGGGGCTGTTGATTAGAGTACACTAAAACAAACCTGATCTCTCTAGGACATTCAGAAGCCAAGTTATAAGCCAACAAATGTGTAACTGGACTACTTCTTTAAAGTGACACCAGGCCTGGTGACCTTTGGGACATGGTTTGACCCCCTATAGGAATGTGCGATCATCATGAAACGTTCAGATCACTTACAACTTAATAGATTCTACCTTCTTGTAACGTTTCTGCCTGATTGGACCTTGTTTTCACACAAATGAACTCAGAATGATGTTAAATTGTGCTTCGTGCAACATAATTCTGGGTGCCATTTAAAAACCATAAGTGCTAATGACTCCATTTCTTTTTGTGGTTGTAGGGGCTGTTGATTGGAGTACACTAAAACAACCCTGATCTCTCTAGGACATTCAGAAGCCAAGTTATAAGCCCACAAATGTGTAACTGGACTACTTCTTTAAAGTGACACCAGGCCTGGTGACCTTTGGGACATGGTTTTACCCCCTATAGGAAAGTGCGATCATCATGAAACGTTCAGATCACTTACAACTCTATAGATTCTACCTTCTTGTAATGTTTCAGCCTGATTGGACCTTGTTTTCACACAAATGGACCCAGAATGATGTGAAATTGTGCTTCGTGCAACATAATTCTGGGTGCCATTTACAAACCATAAGTGCTAATGACTCCATTCCTTTTTGTGGTTGTAGGGGCTGTTGATTGGAGTACATTAAAACAAACCTGATCTATCTAGGACATTCAGAAGCCAAGTTATAAGCCCAAAAATGTGTAACTGGACTACTTCTTTAAAGTGACACCAGGCCTGGTGACCTTTGGGACATGGTTTTACCCCCTATAGGAATGTGCGATCATCATGAAACGTTCAGATCACTTACAACTTAATAGATTCTACCTTCTTGTAACGTTTCTGCCTGATTGGACCTTGTTTTCACACAAATGAACTCAGAATGATGTGAAATTGTGCTTCGTGCAACATAATTCTGGGTGCCATTTAAAAACCATAAGTGCTAATGACTCCATTCCTTTTTGGGGTAATGGGGGCTGTTAATTGGAGTACTCTAAAACAAACCTGACCTCTCTAGGATATTCAGAAGCCAAGTTATAAGCCCACAAATGTGTAACTGGACTACTTCTTTAAAGTGACACCAGGCCCGGTGACCTTTGGGACATGGTTTGACCCCCTATAGGAATGTGCGATCATCATGAAACGTTCAGATCACTTACAACTCAGTAGATTCTACCTTCTTGTAACGTTTCAGCCTGATTGGACCTTGTTTTCACACAAATGGACCCAGAAGGATGTGAAATTGTGCTTCGTGCAGCATAATTCTGGGTGCCATTTACAAACCATAAGTGCTAATGACTCCATTCCTTTTTGTGGTTGTAGGGGCTGTTGACTGGAGTACATTAAAACAAACCTGATCTCTCTAGGACATTCAGAAGCCAAGTTATGAGCCCACAAATGTGTAACTGGACTACTTCTTTAAATTGACACCAGGCCCGGTGACCTTTGGGACATGGTTTGACCTCTATAGGAATGTGCGATCATAATGAAACGTTCAGATCACTTACAACTCAATAGATTCTACCGTCTTGTAACGTTTCAGCCTGATTGGACCTTGTTTTCACACAAATGGACCAAGAATGATGTGAAATTGTGCTTTGTGCAACATAATTCTGGGTGCCCTTTAAAAACCATAAGTGCTAATGACTCCATTCCTTTTTGTGGTTGTAGGGGCTGTTGATTGGAGTACACTAAAACAAACCTGATCTCTCTAGGACATTCAGAAGCCAAGTTATAAGCCCACAAATGTGTAACTGGACTACTTCTTTAAAGTGACACCAGGCCTGGTGACCTTTGGGACATGGTTTTACCCCCTATAGGAATGTGCGATCATCATGAAAAGTTCAGATCACTTACAACTTAATAGATTCTACCTTCTTGTAACGTTTCTGCCTGATTGGACCTTGTTTTCACACAAATGAACTCAGAATGATGTGAAATTGTGCTTCGTGCAACATAATTCTGGGTGCCATTTAAAAACCATAAGTGCTAATGACTCCATTCCTTTTTGGGGTAATGGGGGCTGTTAATTGGAGTACTCTAAAACAAACCTGACCTCTCTAGGATATTCAGAAGCCAAGTTATAAGCCCACAAATGTGTAACTGGACTACTTCTTTAAAGTGACACCAGGCCCGGTGACCTTTGGGACATGGTTTGACCCCCTATAGGAATGTGCGATCATCATGAAACGTTCAGATCACTTACAACTCAATAGATTCTACCTTCTTGTAACGTTTCAGCCTGATTGGACCTTGTTTTTACACAAATGGACCCAGAAGGATGTGAAATTGTGCTTCGTGCAGCATAATTCTGGGTGCCATTTACAAACCATAAGTGCTAATGACTCCATTCCTTTTTGTGGTTGTAGGGGCTGTTGATTGGAGTACATTAAAACAAACCTGATCTCTCTAGGACATTCAGAAGCCAAGTTATAAGCCCACAAATGTGTAACTGGACTACTTCTTTAAATTGACACCAGGCCCGGTGACCTTTGGGACATGGTTTGACCTCTATAGGAATGTGCGATCATCATGAAACGTTCAGATCACTTACAACTCAATAGATTCTACCGTCTTGTAACGTTTCAGCCTGATTGGACCTTGTTTTCACACAAATGGACCCAGAATGATGTGAAATTGTGCTTCGTGCAACATAATTCTGGGTGCCATTTAAAAACCATAAGTGCTAATGACTCCATTCCTTTTTGTGGTTGTAGGGGCTGTTGATTGGAGTACACTAAAACAAACCTGATCTCTCTAGGACATTCAGAAGCCAAGTTATAAGCCCACAAATGTGTAACTGGACTACTTCTTTAAAGTGACACCAGGCCTGGTGACCTTTGGGACATGGTTTTACCCCCTATAGGAATGTGCGATCATCATGAAACGTTCAGATCACTTACAACTTAATAGATTCTACCTTCTTGTAACGTTTCAGCCTGATTGGACCTTGTTTTCACACAAATGGACCCAGAATGATGTGAAATTGTGCTTCGTGCAACATAATTATGGGTGCCATTTACAAACCATAAGTGCTAATGACTCCATTCCTTTTTGTGGTTGTAGGGGCTGTTGATTGGAGTACACTAAAACAAACCTGATCTCTCTAGGACATTCAGAAGCCAAGTTTTAAGCCCACAAATGTGTAACTGGACTACTTCTTTAAAGTGACACCAGGCCTGGTGACCTTTGGGACATGGTTTTACCCCCTATAGGAATGTGCGATCATCATGAAACGTTCAGATCACTCACAACTTAATAGATTCTACCTTCTTGTAACGTTTCAGCCTGATTGGACCTTGTTTTCACACAAATGGACCCAGAATGATGTGAAATTGTGCTTCGTGCAACATAATTCTGGGTGCCATTTAAAAACCATAAGTGCTAATGACTCCATTCCTTTTTGTGGTTGTAGGGGCTGTTGATTGGAGTACACGAAAACAAACCTGATCTCTCTAGGACATTCAGAAGCCAAGTTATAAGCCCACAAATGTGTAACTGGACTACTTTAAATTGACACCAGATCCGGTGACCTTTGGGACATGGTTTGACCCCCTTAGGAAAGTGCT
The DNA here is from genome assembly GCF_043380555.1 of Nothobranchius furzeri. NCBI lineage: Eukaryota > Metazoa > Chordata > Actinopteri > Cyprinodontiformes > Nothobranchiidae > Nothobranchius > Nothobranchius furzeri. The sequence goes on from NC_091755.1 coordinate 63,772,256, forward strand.
ATCATCATGAAACGTTCAGATCACTTACAACTCAATAGATTCTACCTTCCTGTAACATTTCAGCCTGATTGGACCTTGTTTTCACACAAATGAACCCAGAATGATGTGAAATTGTGCTTTGTGTAACATAATTCTGGGTGCCATTTAAAAACCATAAGTGCTAATGACTCCAATCCTTTTTGGGGTAATGGGGGCTGTTAATTGGAGTACTCTAAAACAAACCTGACCTCTCTAGGATATTCAGAAGCCAAGTTATAAGCCCACAAATGTGTAACTGGACTACTTCTTTAAAGTGACACCAGGCCCGGTGACCTTTGGGACATGGTTTGACCCCCTATAGGAATGTGCGATCATCATGAAACGTTCAGATCACTTACAACTTAATAGATTCTACCTTCTTGTAACGTTTCAGCCTGATTGGACCTTGTTTTCACACAAATGGACCCAGAATGATGTGAAATTGTGCTTCGTGCAACATAATTCTGGGTGCCATTTACAAACCATAAGTGCTAATGACTCCATTCCTTTTTGTGGTTGTAGGGGCTGTTGATTGGAGTACATTAAAACAAACCTGATCTCTCTAGGACATTCAGAAGCCAAGTTATAAGCCCACAAATGTGTAACTGGACTACTTCTTTAAATTGACACCAGGCCCGGTGACCTTTGGGACATGGTTTGACCTCTGTAGGAATGTGCGATCATCATGAAACGTTCAGATCACCTTCAACTCAATAGATTCTACCTTCTTGTAACGTTTCAGCCTGATTGGACCTTGTTTTCACACAAATGGACCCAGAATGATGTGAAATTGTGCTTCGTGCAACATAATTCTGGGTGCCATTTAAAAACCATAAGTGCTAATGACTCCATTCCTTTTTGTGGTTGTAGGGGCTGTTGATTGGAGTACATTAAAACAAACCTGATCTCTCTAGGACATTCGGAAGCCAAGTTATAAGCCCACAAATGTGTAACTGGACTACTTCTTTAAAGTGACACCAGGCCTGGTGACCTTTGGGACATGGTTTTCCCCCCTATAGGAATGTGCGATCATCATGAAACGTTCAGATCACTTTCAACTTAATCGATTCTACCTTCTTGTAACGTTTCTGCCTGATTGGACCTTGTTTTAACACAAATGAACTCAGAATGATGTCAAATTGTGCTTCGTGCAACATAATTCTGGGTGCCATTTAAAATCCATAAGTGCTAATGACTCCATTCCTTTTTGGGGTAATGGGGGCTGTTAATTGGAGTACTCTAAAACAAACCTGACCTCTCTAGGATATTCAGAAGCCAAGTTATAAGCCCACAAATGTGTAACTGGACTACTTCTTTAAAGTGACACCAGGCCCGGTGACCTTTGGGACATGGTTTTACCCCCTATAGGAATGTGCGATCATCATGAAACGTTCAGATCACTTACAACTCAATAGATTCTAACTTCTTGTAACGTTTCAGCCTGATTGGACCTTGTTTTCACACAAATGGACCCAGAATGATGTGAAATTGTGCTTCGTGCAACATAATTCTGGGTGCCATTTACAAACCATAAGTGCTAATGACTCCATTCCTTTTTGTGGTTGTAGGGGCTGTTGATTGGAGTACACTAAAACAAACCTGATCTCTCTAGGACAATCAGAAGCCAAGTTATAAGCCCACAAATGTGTAACTGGACTACTTCTTTAAAGTGACACCAGGCCTGGTGACCTTTGGGACATGGTTTTACCCCCTATAGGAATGTGCGATCATCATGAAACGTTCAGATCACTTACAACTCAATAGATTCTACCTTCTTGTAACGTTTCAGCCTGATTGGACCTTGTTTTCACACAAATGGACCCAGAATGATGTGAAATTGTGCTTCGTGCAACATAATTCTGGGTGCCATTTAAAAACCATAAGTGCTAATGACTCCATTTCTTTTTGTGGTTGTAGGGGCTGTTGATTGGAGTACACTAAAACAACCCTGATCTCTCTAGGACATTCAGAAGCCAAGTTATAAGCCCACAAATGTGTAACTGGACTACTTCTTTAAAGTGACACCAGGCCTGGTGACCTTTGGGACATGGTTTTACCCCCTATAGGAAAGTGCGATCATCATGAAACGTTCAGATCACTTACAACTCAATAGATTCTACCTTCTTGTAACGTTTCAGCCTGATTGGACCTTGTTTTCACACAAATGGACCCAGAATGATGTGAAATTGTGCTTCGTGCAACATAATTCTGGGTGCCATTTACAAACCATAAGTGCTAATGACTCCATTCCTTTTTGTGGTTGTAGGGGCTGTTGATTGGAGTACACTAAAACAAACCTGATCTCTCTAGGACATTCAGAAGCCAAGTTATAAGCCCACAAATGTGTAACTGGACTACTTCTTTAAAGTGACACCAGGCCTGGTGACCTTTGGGACATGGTTTGACCCCCTATAGGAATGTGCGATCATCATGAAACGTTCAGATCACTTACAACTTAATAGATTCTACCTTCTTGTAACGTTTCTGCCTGATTGGACCTTGTTTTCACACAAATGAACTCAGAATGATGTGAAATTGTGCTTCGTGCAACATAATTCTGGGTGCCATTTAAAAACCATAAGTGCTAATGACTCCATTCCTTTTTGGGGTAATGGGGGCTGTTAATTGGAGTACTCTAAAACAAACCTGACCTCTCTAGGATATTCAGAAGCCAAGTTATAAGCCCACAAATGTGTAACTGGACTACTTCTTTAAAGTGACACCAGGCCCGGTGACCTTTGGGACATGGTTTGAACCCCTATAGGAATGTGCGATCATCATGAAACGTTCAAATCACTTACAACTCAATAGATTCTACCTTCTTGTAACGTTTCAGCCTGATTGGACCCTGTTTTCACACAAATGGACCCAGAAGGATGTGAAATTGTGCTTCGTGCAGCATAATTCTGGGTGCCATTTACAAACCATAAGTGCTAATGACTCCATTCCTTTTTGTGGTTGTAGGGGCTGTTGATTGGAGTACATTAAAACAAACCTGATCTCTCTAGGACATTCAGAAGCCAAGTTATAAGCCCACAAATGTGTAACTGGACTACTTCTTTAAATTGACACCAGGCCCGGTGACCTTTGGGACATGGTTTGACCTCTATAGGAATGTGCGATCATCATGAAACGTTCAGATCACTTACAACTCAATAGATTCTACCTTCTTGTAACGTTTCAGCCTGATTGGACCTTGTTTTCACACAAATGGACCCAGAATGATGTGAAATTGTGCTTCGTGCAACATAATTCTGGGTGCCATTTAAAAACCATAAGTGCTAATGACTCCATTCCTTTTTGTGGTTGTAGGGGCTGTTGATTAGAGTACACTAAAACAAACCTGATCTCTCTAGGACATTCAGAAGCCAAGTTATAAGCCCACAAATGTGTAACTGGACTACTTCTTTAAAGTGACACCAGGCCTGGTGACCGTTGGGACATGGTTTTACCCCCTATAGGAATGTGCGATCATCATGAAACGTTCAGATCACTTACAACTTAATAGATTCTACCTTCTTGTAACGTTTCTGCCTGATTGGACCTTGTTTTCACACAAATGAACTCAGAATGATGTGAAATTGTGCTTCGTGCAACATAATTCTGGGTGCCATTTAAAAACCATAAGTGCTAATGACTCCATTCCTTTTTGTGGTTGTAGGGGCTGTTGATTGGAGTACATTAAAACAAACCTGAATCCTCTAGGACATTCGGAAGCCAAGTTATAAGCCCACAAATGTGTAACTGGACTACTTCTTTAAAGTGACACCAGGCCTGGTGACCTTTGGGACATGGTTTTCCCCCCTATAGGAATGTGCGATCATCATGAAACGTTCAGATCACTTTCAACTTAATCGATTCTACCTTCTTGTAACGTTTCTTCCTGATTGGACCTTGTTTTAACACAAATGAACTCAGAATGATGTCAAATTGTGCTTCGTGCAACATAATTCTGGGTGCCATTTAAAATCCATAAGTGCTAATGACTCCATTCCTTTTTGGGGTAATGGGGGCTGTTAATTGGAGTACTCTAAAACAAACCTGACCTCTCTAGGATATTCAGAAGCCAAGTTATAAGCCCACAAATGTGTAACTGGACTACTTCTTTAAAGTGACACCAGGCCCGGTGACCTTTGGGACATGGTTTGACCCCCTATAGGAATGTGCGATCATCATGAAACGTTCAGATCACTTACAACTCAATAGATTCTACCTTCTTGTAACGTTTCAGCCTGATTGGACCTTGTTTTCACACAAATGGACCCAGAAGGATGTGAAATTGTGCTTCGTGCAGCATAATTCTGGGTGCCATTTACAAACCATAAGTGCTAATGACTCCATTCCTTTTGGTGGTTGTAGGGGCTGTTGATTGGAGTACACTAAAACAAACCTGATCTCTCTAGGACATTCAGAAGCCAAGTTATAAGCCCACAAATGTGTAACTGGACTACTTCTTTAAATTGACACCAGGCCCGGTGACCTTTGGGACATGGTTTGACCCCCTATAGGAATGTGCGATCATCATGAAACGTTCAGATCACTTACAACTCAATAGATTCTACCTTCTTGTAACGTTTCAGCCTGATTGGACCTTGTTTTCACACAAATGGACCCAGAAGGATGTGAAAGTGTGCTTCGTGCAGCATAATTCTGGGTGCCATTTACAAACCATAAGTTGCTAATTACTCCATTCCTTTTTGTGGTTGTAGGGGCTGTTGATTGGAGTACACTAAAACAAACCTGATCTCTCTAGGACATTCAGAAGCCAAGTTATAAGCCCACAAATGTGTAACTGGACTACTTCTTTAAAGTGACACCAGGCCTGGTGACCTTTGGGACATGGTTTTACCCCCTATAGGAATGTGCGATCATCATGAAACGTTCAGATCACTTACAACTCAATAGATTCTAACTTCTTGTAACGTTTCAGCCTGATTGGACCTTGTTTTCACACAAATTGACCCAGAATGATGTGAAATTGTGCTTCGTGCAACATAATTCTGGGTGCCATTTACAAACCATAAGTGCTAATGACTCCATTCCTTTTTGTGGTTGTAGGGGCTGTTGATTGGAGTACACTAAAACAAACCTGATCTCTCTAGGACAATCAGAAGCCAAGTTATAAGCCCACAAATGTGTAACTGGACTACTTCTTTAAAGTGACACCAGGCCTGGTGACCTTTGGGACATGGTTTTACCCCCTATAGGAATGTGCGATCATCATGAAACGTTCAGATCACTTACAACTCAATAGATTCTACCTTCTTGTAACGTTTCAGCCTGATTGGACCTTGTTTTCACACAAATGGACCCAGAATGATGTGAAATTGTGCTTCGTGCAACATAATTCTGGGTGCCATTTAAAAACCATAAGTGCTAATGACTCCATTTCTTTCTGTGGTTGTAGGGGCTGTTGATTGGAGTACACTAAAACAACCCTGATCTCTCTAGGACATTCAGAAGCCAAGTTATAAGCCCACAAATGTGTAACTGGACTACTTCTTTAAAGTGACACCAGGCCTGGTGACCTTTGGGACATGGTTTTACCCCCTATAGGAAAGTGCGATCATCATGAAACGTTCAGATCACTTACAACTCAATAGATTCTACCTTCTTGTAACGTTTCAGCCTGATTGGACCTTGTTTTCACACAAATGGACCCAGAATGATGTGAAATTGTGCTTCGTGCAACATAATTCTGGGTGCCATTTACAAACCATAAGTGCTAATGACTCCATTCCTTTTTGTGGTTGTAGGGGCTGTTGATTGGAGTACATTAAAACAAACCTGATCTCTCTAGGACATTCAGAAGCCAAGTTATAAGCCCACAAATGTGTAACTGGACTACTTCTTTAAAGTGACACCAGGCCCGGTGACCTTTGGGACATGGTTTGACCCCCTATAGGAATGTGCGATCATCATGAAACGTTCAGATCACTTACAACTCAAGAGATTCTACCTTCTTGTAACGTTTCAGCCTGATTGGACCTTGTTTTCACACAAATTGACCCAGAAGAATGTGAAATTGTGCTTCGTGCAGCATAATTCTGGGTGCCATTTACAAACCATAAGTGCTAATGACTCCATTCCTTTTTGTGGTTGTAGGGGCTGTTGATTGGAGTACATTAAAACAAACTTGATCTCTCTAGGACATTCAGAAGCCAAGTTATAAGCCCACAAATGTGTAACTGGACTACTTCTTTAAATTGACACCAGGCCCGGTGACCTTTGGGACATGGTTTGACCTCTATAGGAATGTGCGATCATCATGAAACGTTCAGATCACTTACAACTCAATAGATTCTACCGTCTTGTAACGTTTCAGCCTGATTGGACCTTGTTTTCACACAAATGGACCCAGAATCATGTGAAATTGTGCTTCGTGCAACATAATTCTGGGTGCCATTTAAAAACCATAAGTGCTAATGACTCCATTCCTTTTTGTGGTTGTAGGGGCTGTTGATTGGAGTACACTAAAACAAACCTGATCTCTCTAGGACATTCAGAAGCCAAGTTATAAGCCCACAAATGTGTAACTGGACTACTTCTTTAAAGTGACACCAGGCCTGGTGACCTTTGGGACATGGTTTGACCCCCTATAGGAATGTGCGATCATCATGAAACGTTCAGATCACTTACAACTTAATAGATTCTACCTTCTTGTAACGTTTCTGCCTGATTGGACCTTGTTTTCACACAAATGAACTCAGAATGATGTGAAATTGTGCTTCGTGCAACATAATTCTGGGTGCCATTTAAAAACCATAAGTGCTAATGACTCCATTCCTTTTTGGGGTAATGGGGGCTGTTAATTGGAGTACTCTAAAACAAACCTGACCTCTCTAGGATATTCAGAAGCCAAGTTATAAGCCCACAAATGTGTAACTGGACTACTTCTTTAAAGTGACACCAGGCCCGGTGACCTTTGGGACATGGTTTGAACCCCTATAGGAATGTGCGATCATCATGAAACGTTCAGATCACTTACAACTCAATAGATTCTACCTTCTTGTAACGTTTCAGCCTGATTGGACCCTGTTTTCACACAAATGGACCCAGAAGGATGTGAAATTGTGCTTCGTGCAGCATAATTCTGGGTGCCATTTACAAACCATAAGTGCTAATGACTCCATTCCTTTTTGTGGTTGTAGGGGCTGTTGATTGGAGTACATTAAAACAAACCTGATCTCTCTAGGACATTCAGAAGCCAAGTTATAAGCCCACAAATGTGTAACTGGACTACTTCTTTAAATTGACACCAGGCCCGGTGACCTTTGGGACATGGTTTGACCTCTATAGGAATGTGCGATCATCATGAAACGTTCAGATCACTTACAACTCAATAGATTCTACCTTCTTGTAACGTTTCAGCCTGATTGGACCTTGTTTTCACACAAATGGACCCAGAATGATGTGAAATTGTGCTTCGTGCAACATAATTCTGGGTGCCATTTAAAAACCATAAGTGCTAATGACTCCATTCCTTTTTGTGGTTGTAGGGGCTGTTGATTAGAGTACACTAAAACAAACCTGATCTCTCTAGGACATTCAGAAGCCAAGTTATAAGCCCACAAATGTGTAACTGGACTACTTCTTTAAAGTGACACCAGGCCTGGTGACCGTTGGGACATGGTTTTACCCCCTATAGGAATGTGCGATCATCATGAAACGTTCAGATCACTTACAACTTAATAGATTCTACCTTCTTGTAACGTTTCTGCCTGATTGGACCTTGTTTTCACACAAATGAACTCAGAATGATGTGAAATTGTGCTTCGTGCAACATAATTCTGGGTGCCATTTAAAAACCATAAGTGCTAATGACTCCATTTCTTTTTGTGGTTGTAGGGGCTGTTGATTGGAGTACACTAAAACAACCCTGATCTCTCTAGGACATTCAGAAGCCAAGTTATAAGCCCACAAATGTGTAACTGGACTACTTCTTTAAAGTGACACCAGGCCTGGTGACCTTTGGGACATGGTTTTACCCCCTATAGGAAAGTGCGATCATCATGAAACGTTCAGATCACTTACAACTCTATAGATTCTACCTTCTTGTAACGTTTCAGCCTGATTGGACCTTGTTTTCACACAAATGGACCCAGAATGATGTGAAATTGTGCTTCGTGCAACATAATTCTGGGTGCCATTTACAAACCATAAGTGCTAATGACTCCATTCCTTTTTGTGGTTGTAGGGGCTGTTTATTGGAGTACATTAAAACAAACCTGATCTCTCTAGGACATTCAGAAGCCAAGTTATAAGCCCAAAAATGTGTAACTGGACTACTTCTTTAAAGTGACACCAGGCCTGGTGACCTTTGGGACATGGTTTTACCCCCTATAGGAATGTGCGATCATCATGAAACGTTCAGATCACTTACAACTTAATAGATTCTACCTTCTTGTAACGTTTCTGCCTGATTGGACCTTGTTTTCACACAAATGAACTCAGAATGATGTGAAATTGTGCTTCGTGCAACATAATTCTGGGTGCCATTTAAAAACCATAAGTGCTAATGACTCCATTCCTTTTTGGGGTAATGGGGGCTGTTAATTGGAGTACTCTAAAACAAACCTGACCTCTCTAGGATATTCAGAAGCCAAGTTATAAGCCCACAAATGTGTAACTGGACTACTTCTTTAAAGTGACACCAGGCCCGGTGACCTTTGGGACATGGTTTGACCCCCTATAGGAATGTGCGATCATCATGAAACGTTCAGATCACTTACAACTCAATAGATTCTACCTTCTTGTAACGTTTCAGCCTGATTGGACCTTGTTTTCACACAAATGGACCCAGAAGGATGTGAAATTGTGCTTCGTGCATCATAATTCTGGGTGCCATTTACAAACCATAAGTGCTAATGACTCTATTCCTTTTTGTGGTTGTAGGGGCTGTTGATTGGAGTACATTAAAACAAACCTGATCTCTCTAGGACATTCAGAAGCCAAGTTATAAGCCCACAAATGTGTAACTGGACTACTTCTTTAAATTGACACCAGGCCCGGTGACCTTTGGGACATGGTTTGACCTCTATAGGAATGTGCGATCATAATGAAACGTTCAGATCACTTACAACTCAATAGATTCTACCGTCTTGTAACGTTTCAGCGTGATTGGACCTTGTTTTCACACAAATGGACCCAGAATGATGTGAAATTGTGCTTCGTGCAACATAATTCTGGGTGCCATTTAAAAACCATAAGTGCTAATGACTCCATTCCTTTTTGTGGTTGTAGGGGCTGTTGATTGGAGTACACTAAAACAAACCTGATCTCTCTAGGACATTCAGAAGCCAAGTTATAAGCCCACAAATGTGTAACTGGACTACTTCTTTAAAGTGACACCAGGCCTGGTGACCTTTGGGACATGGTTTTACCCCCTATAGGAATGTGCGATCATCATGAAAAGTTCAGATCACTTACAACTTAATAGATTCTACCTTCTTGTAACGTTTCTGCCTGATTGGACCTTGTTTTCACACAAATGAACTCAGAATGATGTGAAATTGTGCTTCGTGCAACATAATTCTGGGTGCCATTTAAAAACCATAAGTGCTAATGACTCCATTCCTTTTTGGGGTAATGGGGGCTGTTAATTGGAGTACTCTAAAACAAACCTGACCTCTCTAGGATATTCAGAAGCCAAGTTATAAGCCCACAAATGTGTAACTGGACTACTTCTTTAAAGTGACACCAGGCCCGGTGACCTTTGGGACATGGTTTGACCCCCTATAGGAATGTGCGATCATCATGAAACGTTCAGATCACTTACAACTCAATAGATTCTACCTTCTTGTAACGTTTCAGCCTGATTGGACCTTGTTTTCACACAAATGGACCCAGAAGGATGTGAAATTGTGCTTCGTGCAGCATAATTCTGGGTGCCATTTACAAACCATAAGTGCTAATGACTCCATTCCTTTTTGTGGTTGTAGGGGCTGTTTATTGGAGTACATTAAAACAAACCTGATCTCTCTAGGACATTCAGAAGCCAAGTTATAAGCCCACAAATGTGTAACTGGACTACTTCTTTAAATTGACACCAGGCCCGGTGACCTTTGGGACATGGTTTGACCTCTATAGGAATGTGCGATCATCATGAAACGTTCAGATCACTTACAACTCAATAGATTCTACCGTCTTGTAACGTTTCAGCCTGATTGGACCTTGTTTTCACACAAATGGAACCAGAATGATGTGAAATTGTGCTTCGTGCAACATAATTCTGGGTGCCATTTAAAAACCATAAGTGCTAATGACTCCATTCCTTTTTGTGGTTGTAGGGGCTGTTGATTGGAGTACACTAAAACAAACCTGATCTCTCTAGGACATTCAGAAGCCAAGTTATAAGCCCACAAATGTGTAACTGGACTACTTCTTTAAAGTGACACCAGGCCTGGTGACCTTTGGGACATTGTTTTACCCCCTATAGGAATGTGCGATCATCATGAAACGTTCAGATCACTTACAACTTAATAGATTCTACCTTCTTGTAACGTTTCTGCCTGATTGGACCTTGTTTTCACACAAATGAACTCAGAATGATGTGAAATTGTGCTTCGTGCAACATAATTCTGGGTGCCATTTAAAAACCATAAGTGCTAATGACTCCATTCCTTTTTGGGGTAATGGGGGCTGTTAATTGGAGTACTCTAAAACAAACCTGACCTCTCTAGGATATTCAGAAGCCAAGTTATAAGCCCACAAATGTGTAACTGGACTACTTCTTTAAAGTGGCACCAGGCCCGGTGACCTTTGGGACATGGTTTGACCCCCTATAGGAATGTGCGATCATCATGAAACGTTCAGATCACTTACAACTCAATAGATTCTACCTTCTTGTAACGTTTCAGCCTGATTGGACCTTGTTTTCACACAAATGGACCCAGAAGGATGTGAAATTGTGCTTCGTGCAGCATAATTCTGGGTGCCATTTACAAACCATAAGTGCTAATGACTCCATTCCTTTTTGTGGTTGTAGGGGCTGTTGATTGGAGTACACGAAAACAAACCTGATCTCTCTAGGACATTCAGAAGCCAAGTTATAAGCCCACAAATGTGTAACTGGACTACTTTAAATTGACACCAGATCCGGTGACCTTTGGGACATGGTTTGACCCCCTTAGGAAAGTGCTATCATCATGAAACGTTCAGATCACTTACAACTCAATAGATTCTACCTTCCTGTAACATTTCAGCCTGATTGGACCTTGTTTTCACACAAATGGACCCAGAATGATGTGAAATTGTGCTTCGTGCAACATAATTCTGGGTGCCATTTACAAACCATAAGTGCTAATGACTCCATTCCTTTTTGTGGTTGTAGGGGCTGTTGATTGGAGTACACTAAAACAAACCTGATCTCTCTAGGACATTCAGAAGCCAAGTTATGAGCCCACAAATGTGTAACTGGACTACTTCTTTAAAGTGACACCAGGCCTGGTGACCTTTGGGACATGGTTTTACCCCCTATAGGAATGTGCGATCATCATGAAACGTTCAGATCACTTACAACTTAATAGATTCTACCTTCTTGTAACGTTTCAGCCTGATTGGACCTTGTTTTCACACAAATGGACCCAGAATGATGTGAAATTGTGCTTCGTGCAACATAATTCTGGGTGCCATTTACAAACCATAAGTGCTAATGACTCCATTCCTTTTTGTGGTTGTAGGGGCTGTTGATTGGAGTACACTAAAACAAACCTGATCTCTCTAGGACATTCAGAAGCCAAGTTATAAGCCCACAAATGTGTAACTGGACTACTTCTTTAAAGTGACACCAGGCCTGGTGACCTTTGGGACATGGTTTTACCCCCTATAGGAATGTGCGATCATCATGAAACGTTCAGATCACTTACAACTTAATAGATTCTACCTTCTTGTAACGTTTCAGCCTGATTGGACCTTGTTTTCACACAAATGGACCCAGAATGATGTGAAATTGTGCTTCGTGCAACATAATTCTGGGTGCCATTTAAAAACCATAAGTGCTAATGACTCCATTCCTTTTTGTGGTTGTAGGGGCTGTTGATTGGAGTACACGAAAACAAACCTGATCTCTCTAGGACATTCAGAAGCCAAGTTATAAGCCCACAAATGTGTAACTGGACTACTTTAAATTGACACCAGATCCGGTGACCTTTGGGACATGGTTTGACCCCCTTAGGAAAGTGCTATCATCATGAAACGTTCAGATCACTTACAACTCAATAGATTCTACCTTCCTGTAACATTTCAGCCTGATTGGACCTTGTTTTCACACAAATGGACCCAGAATGATGTGAAATTGTGCTTCGTGCAACATAATTCTGGGTGCCATTTACAAACCATAAGTGCTAATGACTCCATTCCTTTTTGTGGTTGTAGGGGCTGTTGATTGGAGTACACTAAAACAAACCTGATCTCTCTAGGACATTCAGAAGCCAAGTTATAAGCCCACAAATGTGTAACTGGACTACTTCTTTAAAGTGACACCAGGCCTGGTGACCTTTGGGACATGGTTTTACCCCCTATAGGAATGTGCGATCATCATGAAACGTTCAGATCACTTACAACTTAATAGATTCTACCTTCTTGTAACGTTTCAGCCTGATTGGACCTTGTTTTCACACAAATGGACCCAGAATGATGTGAAATTGTGCTTCGTGCAACATAATTCTGGGTGCCATTTAAAAACCATAAGTGCTAATGACTCCATTCCTTTTTGTGGTTGTAGGGGCTGTTGATTGGAGTACACGAAAACAAACCTGATCTCTCTAGGACATTCAGAAGCCAAGTTATAAGCCCACAAATGTGTAACTGGACTACTTTAAATTGACACCAGATCCGGTGACCTTTGGGACATGGTTTGACCCCCTTAGGAAAGTGCTATCATCATGAAACGTTCAGATCACTTACAACTCAATATATTCTACCTTCCTGTAACATTTCAGCCTGATTGGACCTTGTTTTCACACAAATGAACCCAGAATGATGTGAAATTGTGCTTCGTGTAACATAATTCTGGGTGCCATTTAAAAACCATAAGTGCTAATGACTCCAATCCTTTTTGGGGTAATGGGGGCTGTTAATTGGAGTACTCTAAAACAAACCTGACCTCTCTAGGATATTCAGAAACCAAGTTATAAGCCCACAAATGTGTAACTGGACTACTTCTTTAAAGTGACACCAGGCCCGGTGACCTTTGGGACATGGTTTGACCCCCTATAGGAATGTGCGATCATCATGAAACGTTCAGATCACTTACAACTTAATAGATTCTACCTTCTTGTAACGTTTCAGCCTGATTGGACCTTGTTTTCACACAAATGGACCCAGAATGATGTGAAATTGTGCTTCGTGCAACATAATTCTGGGTGCCATTTACAAACCATAAGTGCTAATGACTCCATTCCTTTTTGTGGTTGTAGGGGCTGTTGATTGGAGTACATTAAAACAAACCTGATCTCTCTAGGACATTCAGAAGCCAAGTTATAAGCCCACAAATGTGTAACTGGACTACTTCTTTAAATTGACACCAGGCCCGGTGACCTTTGGGACATGGTTTGACCTCTATAGGAATGTGCGATCATCATGAAACGTTCAGATCACTTACAACTCAATAGATTCTACCTTCTTGTAACGTTTCAGCCTGATTGGACCTTGTTTTCACACAAATGGACCCAGAATGATGTGAAATTGTGCTTCGTGCAACATAATTCTGGGTGCCATTTAAAAACCATAAGTGCTAATTACTCCATTCCTTTTTGTGGTTGTAGGGGCTGTTGATTGGAGTACATTAAAACAAACCTGATCTCTCTAGGACATTCAGAAGCCAAGTTATAAGCCCACAAATGTGTAACTGGACTACTTCTTTAAAGTGACACCAGGCCTGGTGACCTTTGGGACATGGTTTTACCCCCTATAGGAATGTGCGATCATCATGAAACGTTCAGATCACTTACAACTTAATAGATTCTACCTTCTTGTAACGTTTCAGCCTGATTGGACCTTGTTTTCACACAAATGGACCCAGAATGATGTGAAATTGTGCTTCGTGCAACATAATTCTGGGTGCCATTTAAAAACCATAAGTGCTAATGACTCCATTCCTTTTTGTGGTTGTAGGGGCTGTTGATTGGAGTACACGAAAACAAACCTGATCTCTCTAGGACATTCAGAAGCCAAGTTATAAGCCCACAAATGTGTAACTGGACTACTTTAAATTGACACCAGATCCGGTGACCTTTGGGACATGGTTTGACCCCCTTAGGAAAGTGCTATCATCATGAAACGTTCAGATCACTTACAACTCAATAGATTCTACCTTCCTGTAACATTTCAGCCTGATTGGACCTTGTTTTCACACAAATGAACCCAGAATGATGTGAAATTGTGCTTCGTGTAACATAATTCTGGGTGCCATTTAAAAACCATAAGTGCTAATGACTCCAATCCTTTTTGGGGTAATGGGGGCTGTTAATTGGAGTACTCTAAAACAAACCTGACCTCTCTAGGATATTCAGAAGCCAAGTTATAAGCCCACAAATGTGTAACTGGACTACTTCTTTAAAGTGACACCAGGCCCGGTGACCTTTGGGACATGGTTTGACCCCCTATAGGAATGTGCGATCATCATGAAACGTTCAGATCACTTACAACTTAATAGATTCTACCTTCTTGTAACGTTTCAGCCTGATTGGACCTTGTTTTCACACAAATGGACCCAGAATGATGTGAAATTGTGCTTCGTGCAACATAATTCTGGGTGCCATTTACAAACCATAAGTGCTAATGACTCCATTCCTTTTTGTGGTTGTAGGGGCTGTTGATTGGAGTACATTAAAACAAACCTGATCTCTCTAGGACATTCAGAATCCAAGTTATAAGCCCACAAATGTGTAACTGGACTACTTCTTTAAATTGACACCAGGCCCGGTGACCTTTGGGACATGGTTTGACCTCTATAGGAATGTGCAATCATCATGAAACGTTCAGATCACTTACAACTCAATAGATTCTACCTTCTTGTAACGTTTCAGCCTGATTGGACCTTGTTTTCACACAAATGGACCCAGAATGATGTGAAATTGTGCTTCGTGCAACATAATTCTGGGTGCCATTTAAAAACCATAAGTGCTAATGACTCCATTCCTTTTTGTGGTTGTAGGGGCTGTTGATTGGAGTACATTAAAACAAAACTGATCTCTCTAGGACATTCAGAAGCCAAGTTATAAGCCCACAAATGTGTAACTGGACTACTTCTTTAAAGTGACACCAGGCCTGGTGACCTTTGGGACATGGTTTTACCCCCTATAGGAATGTGCGATCATCATGAAACGTTCAGATCACTTACAACTTAATCGATTCTACCTTCTTGTAACGTTTCTGCCTGATTGGACCTTGTTTTAACACAAATGAACTCAGAATGATGTCAAATTGTGCTTCGTGCAACATAATTCTGGGTGCCATTTAAAATCCATAAGTGCTAATGACTCCATTCCTTTTTGGGGTAATGGGGGCTGTTAATTGGAGTACTCTAAAACAAACCTGACCTCTCTAGGATATTCAGAAGCCAAGTTAAAAGCCCACAAATGTGTAACTGGACTACTTCTTTAAAGTGACACCAGGCCCGGTGACCTTTGGGACATGGTTTGACCCCCTATAGGAATGTGCGATCATCATGAAACATTCAGATCACTTACAACTCAATAGATTCTACCTTCTTGTAACGTTTCAGCCTGATTGGACCTTGTTTTCACACAAATGGACCCAGAAGGATGTGAAATTGTGCTTCGTGCAGCATAATTCTGGGTGCCATTTACAAACCATAAGTGCTAATGACTCCATTCCTTTTTGTGGTTGTAGGGGCTGTTGATTGGAGTACACTAAAACAAACCTGATCTCTCTAGGACATTCAGAAGCCAAGTTATAAGCCCACAAATGTGTAACTGGACTACTTCTTTAAATTGACACCAGGCCCGGTGACCTTTGGGACATGGTTTGACCCCCTATAGGAATGTGCGATCATCATGAAACGTTCAGATCACTTACAACTCAATAGATTCTACCTTCTTGTAACGTTTCAGCCTGATTGGACCTTGTTTTCACACAAATGGACCCAGAAGGATGTGAAAGTGTGCTTCGTGCAGCATAATTCTGGGTGCCATTTACAAACCATAAGTGCTAATTACTCCATTCCTTTTTGTGGTTGTAGGGGCTGTTGATTGGAGTACACTAAAACAAACCTGATCTCTCTAGGACAATCAGAAGCCAAGTTATAAGCCCACAAATGTGTAACTGGACTACTTCTTTAAAGTGACACCAGGCCTGGTGACCTTTGGGACATGGTTTTACCCCCTATAGGAATGTGCGATCATCATGAAACGTTCAGATCACTTACAACTCAATAGATTCTACCTTCTTGTAACGTTTCAGCCTGATTGGACATTGTTTTCACACAAATGGACCCAGAATGATGTGAAATTGTGCTTCGTGCAACATATTTCTGGGTGCCATTTACAAACCATAAGTGCTAATGACTCCATTCCTTTTTGTGGTTGTAGGGGCTGTTGATTGGAGTACACTAAAACAAACCTGATCTCTCTAGAACATTCAGAAGCCAAGTTATAAGCCCACAAATGTGTAACTGGACTACTTTTTTAAAGTGACACCAGGCCTGGTGACCTTTGGGACATGGTTTTACCCCCAATAGGAATGTGCGATCATCATGAAACGTTCAGATCACTTACAACTCAATAGATTCTACCTTCTTGTAACGTTTCAGCCTGATTGGACCTTGTTTTCACACAAATGGACCCAGAATGATGTGAAATTGTGCTTCGTGCAACATAATTCTGGGTGCCATTTACAAACCATAAGTGCTAATGACTCCTTTCCTTTTTGTGGTTGTAGGGGCTGTTGATTGGAGTACATTAAAACAAACCTGATCTCTCTAGTCATTCAGAAGCCAAGTTATAAGCCCACAAAGGTGAAACTGGACTACTTCTTTAAAGTGACACCAGGCCCGTTGACCTTTGGGACATGGTTTGACCCCCTACAGGAATGTGCGATCATCATGAAACGTTCAGATCACTTACAACTCAATAGATTCTACCTTCTTGTAACGTTTCAGCCTGATTGGACCTTGTTTTCACACAAATGAACCCAGAATGATGTGAAATTGTGCTTCGTGCAACATAATTCTGGGTGCCATTTACAAACCATAAGTGCTAATGACTCCATTCCTTTTTGTGGTTGTAGGGGCTGTTGATTGGAGTACATTAAAACAAACCTGATCTCTCTAGGACATTCAGAAGCCAAGTTATAAGCCCACAAATGTGTAACTGGACTACTTCTTTAAATTGACACCAGGCCCGGTGACCTTTGGGACATGGTTTGACCTCTATAGGAATGTGCGATCATCATGAAACGTTCAGATCACTTACAACTCAATAGACTCTACCTTCTTGTAACGTTTCAGCCTGATTGGACCTTGTTTTCACACAAATGGACCCAGAATGATGTGAAATTGTGCTTCGTGCAACATAATTCTGGGTGCCATTTAAAAACCATAAGTGCTAATGACTCCATTCCTTTTTGTGGTTGTAGGGGCTGTTGATTGGAGTACATTAAAACAAACCTGATCTCTCTAGGACATTCAGAAGCCAAGTTATAAGCCCACAAATGTGTAACTGGACTACTTCTTTAAAGTGACACCAGGCCTGGTGACCTTTGGGACATGGTTTTACCCCCTATAGGAATGTGCGATCATCATGAAACGTTCAGATCACTTACAACTTAATAGATTCTACCTTCTTGTAACGTTTCAGCCTGATTGGACCTTGTTTTCACACAAATGGACCCAGAATGATGTGAAATTGTGCTTCGTGCAACATAATTCTGGGTGCCATTTAAAAACCATAAGTGCTAATGACTCCATTCCTTTTTGTGGTTGTAGGGGCTGTTGATTGGAGTACACGAAAACAAACCTGATCTCTCTAGGACATTCAGAAGCCAAGTTATAAGCCCACAAATGTATAACTGGACTACTTTAAATTGACACCAGATCCGGTGACCTTTGGGACATGGTTTGACCCCCTTAGGAAAGTGCTATCATCATGAAACGTTCAGATCACTTACAACTCAATAGATTCTACTTTCCTGTAACATTTCAGCCTGATTGGACCTTGTTTTCACACAAATGAACCCAGAATGATGTGAAATTGTGCTTCGTGTAACATAATTCTGGGTGCCATTTAAAAACCATAAGTGCTAATGACTCCAATCCTTTTTGGGGTAATGGGGGCTGTTAATTGGAGTACTCTAAAACAAACCTGACCTCTCTAGGATATTCAGAAGCCAAGTTATAAGCCCACAAATGTGTAACTGGACTACTTCTTTAAAGTGACACCAGGCCCGGTGACCTTTGGGACATGGTTTGACCCCCTATAGGAATGTGCGATCATCATGAAACGTTCAGATCACTTACAACTTAATAGATTCTACCTTCTTGTAACGTTTCAGCCTGATTGGACCTTGTTTTCACACAAATGGACCCAGAAGGATGTGAAATTGTGCTTCGTGCAACATAATTCTGGGTGCCATTTACAAACCATAAGTGCTAATGACTCCATTCCTTTTTGTGGTTGTAGGGGCTGTTGATTGGAGTACATTAAAACAAACCTGATCTCTCTAGGACATTCAGAAGCCAAGTTATAAGCCCACAAATGTGTAACTGGACTACTTCTTTAAATTGACACCAGGCACGGTGACCTTTGGGACATGGTTTGACCTCTATAGGAATGTGCGATCATCATGAAATGTTCAGATCACTTACAACTCAATAGATTCTACCTTCTTGTAACGTTTCAGCCTGATTGGACCTTGTTTTCACACAAATGGACCCAGAATGATGTGAAATTGTGCTTCGTGCAACATAATTCTGGGTGCCATTTAAAAACCATAAGTGCTAATGACTCCATTCCTTTTTGTGGTTGTAGGGGCTGTTGATTGGAGTACATTAAAACAAACCTGATCTCTCTAGGACATTCAGAAGCCAAGTTATAAGCCCACAAATGTGTAACTGGACTACTTCTTTAAAGTGACACCAGGCCTGGTGACCTTTGGGACATGGTTTTACCCCCTATAGGAATGTGCGATCATCATGAAACGTTCAGATCACTTACAACTTAATCGATTCTACCTTCTTGTAACGTTTCTGCCTGATTGGACCTTGTTTTAACACAAATGAACTCAGAATGATGTCAAATTGTGCTTCGTGCAACATAATTCTGGGTGCCATTTAAAATCCATAAGTGTTAATGACTCCATTCCTTTTTGGGGTAATGGGGGCTGTTAATTGGAGTACTCTAAAACAAACCTGACCTCTCTAGGATATTCAGAAGCCAAGTTAAAAGCCCACAAATGTGTAACTGGACTACTTCTTTAAAGTGACACCAGGCCCGGTGACCTTTGGGACATGGTTTGACCCCCTATAGGAATGTGCGATCATCATGAAACGTTCAGATCAATTACAACTCAATAGATTCTACCTTCTTGTAACGTTTCAGCCTGATTGGACCTTGTTTTCACACAAATGGACCCAGAAGGATGTGAAATTGTGCTTCGTGCAGCATAATTCTGGGTGCCATTTACAAACCATAAGTGCTAATGACTCCATTCCTTTTTGTGGTTGTAGGGGCTGTTGACTGGAGTACACTAAAACAAACCTGATCTCTCTAGGACATTCAGAAGCCAAGTTATAAGCCCACAAATGTGTAACTGGACTACTTCTTTAAATTGACACCAGGCCCGGTGACCTTTGGGACATGGTTTGACCCCCTATAGGAATGTGCGATCATCATGAAACGTTCAGATCACTTACAACTCAATAGATTCTACCTTCTTGTAACGTTTCAGCCTGATTGGACCTTGTTTTCACACAAATGGACCCAGAAGGATGTGAAAGTGTGCTTCGTGCAGCATAATTCTGGGTGCCATTTACAAACCATAAGTGCTAATTACTCCATTCCTTTTTGTGGTTGTAGGGGCTGTTGATTGGAGTACACTAAAACAAACCTGATCTCTCTAGGACATTCAGAAGCCAAGTTATAAGCCCACAAATGTGTAACTGGACTACTTCTTTAAAGTGACACCAGGCCTGGTGACCTTTGGGACATGGTTTTACCCCCTATAGGAATGTGCGATCATCATGAAATGTTCAGATCACTTACAACTCAATAGATTCTAACTTCTTGTAACGTTTCAGCCTGATTGGACCTTGTTTTCACACAAATGGACCCAGAATGATGTGAAATTGTGCTTCGTGCAACATAATTCTGGGTGCCATTTACAAACCATAAGTGCTAATGACTCCATTCCTTTTTGTGGTTGTAGGGGCTGTTGATTGGAGTACACTAAAACAAACCTGATCTCTCTAGGACAATCAGAAGCCAAGTTATAAGCCCACAAATGTGTAACTGGACTACTTCTTTAAAGTGACACCAGGCCTGGTGACCTTTGGGACATGGTTTTACCCAATTTGGAATGTGCGATCATCATGAAACGTTCAGATCACTTACAACTCAATAGATTCTACCTTCTTGTAACGTTTCAGCCTGATTGGACCTTGTTTTCACACAAATGGACCCAGAATGATGTGAAATTGTGCTTCGTGCAACATATTTCTGGGTGCCATTTACAAACCATAAGTGCTAATGACTCCATTCCTTTTTGTGGTTGTAGGGGCTGTTGATTGGAGTACACTAAAACAAACCTGATCTCTCTAGAACATTCAGAAGCCAAGTTATAAGCCCACAAATGTGTAACTGGACTACTTTTTTAAAGTGACACCAGGCCTGGTGACCTTTGGGACATGGTTTTACCCCCAATAGGAATGTGCGATCATCATGAAACGTTCAGATCACTTACAACTCAATAGATTCTACCTTCTTGTAACGTTTCAGCCTGATTGGACCTTGTTTTCACACAAATGGACCCAGAATGATGTGAAATTGTGCTTCGTGCAACATAATTCTGGGTGCCATTTACAAACCATAAGTGCTAATGACTCCTTTCCTTTTTGTGGTTGTAGGGGCTGTTGATTGGAGTACATTAAAACAAACCTGATCTCTCTAGTCATTCAGAAGCCAAGTTATAAGCCCACAAAGGTGTAACTGGACTACTTCTTTAAAGTGACACCAGGCCCGTTGACCTTTGGGACATGGTTTGACCCCCTACAGGAATGTGCGATCATCATGAAACGTTCAGATCACTTAAAACTCAATAGATTCTACCTTCTTGTAACATTTCAGCCTGATTGGACCTTGTTTTCACACAAATGAACCCAGAATGATGTGAAATTGTGCTTCGTGCAACATAATTCTGGGTGCCATTTAAAAACCATAAGTGCTAATGACTCCATTCCTTTTTGGGGTAATGGAGGCTGTTAATTGGAGTACTCTAAAACAAACCTGACCTCTCTAGGATATTCAGAAGCCAAGTTATAAGCCCACAAATGTGTAACTGGACTACTTCTTTAAAGTGAAACCAGGCCCGGTGACCTTTTGGACATGGTTTGACCCCCTATAGGAATGTGCGATCATCATGAAACGTTCAGATCACTTACAACTCAATAGATTCTACCTTCTTGTAACGTTTCAGCCTGATTGGCCCTTGTTTTCACACAAATGGACCCAGAATGATGTGAAATTGTGCTTCGTGCAACATAATTCTGGGTGCCATTTACAAACCATAAGTGCTAATGACTCCATTCCTTTTTGTGGTTGTAGGGGCTGTTGATTGGAGTACATTAAAACAAACCTGATCTCTCTAGGACATTCAGAAGCCAAGTTCTAAGCCCACAAATGTGTAACTGGACTACTTCTTTAAATTGACACCAGGCCCGGTGACCTTTGGGACATGGTTTGACCTCTATAGGAATGTGTGATCATCATGAAACGTTCAGATCACTTACAACTCAATAGATTCTACCGTCTTGTAACGTTTCAGCCTGATTGGACCTTGTTTTCACACAAATGGACCCAGAATGATGTGAAATTGTGCTTCGTGCAACATAATTCTGGGTGCCATTTAAAAACCATAAGTGCTAAGGACTCCATTCCTTTTTGTGGTTGTAGGGGCTGTTGATTGGAGTACACTAAAACAAACCTGATCTCTCTAGGACATTCAGAAGCCAAGTTATAAGCCCACAAATGTGTAACTGGACTACTTCTTTAAAGTGACAACAGGCCTGGTGACCTTTGGGACATGGTTTTACCCCCAATAGGAATGTGCGATCATCATGAAACGTTCAGATCACTTACAACTTAATAGATTCTACCTTCTTGTAACGTTTCAGCCTGATTGGACCTTGTTTTCACACAAATGGACCCAGAATGATGTGAAATTGTGCTTCGTGCAACATAATTCTGGGTGCCATTTACAAACCATAAGTGCTAATGACTCCATTCCTTTTTGTGGTTGTAGGGGCTGTTGATTGGAGTACACTAAAACAAACCTGATCTCTCTAGGACATTCAGAAGCCAAGTTATAAGCCCACAAATGTGTAACTGGACTACTTCTTTAAATTGACACCAGATCCGGTGACCTTTGGGACATGGTTTGACCCCCTTAGGAAAGAGCTATCATCATGAAACGTTCAGATCACTTACAACTCAATAGATTCTACCTTCTTGTAACGTTTCAGCCTGATTGGACCTTGTTTTCACACAAATGGACCCAGAATGATGTGAAATTGTGCTTCGTGCAACATAATTCTGGGTGCCATTTACAAACCATAAGTGCTAATGACTCCTTTCCTTTTTGTGGTTGTAGGGGCTGTTGATTGGAGTACATTAAAACAAACCTGATCTCTCTAGTCATTCAGAAGCCAAGTTATAAGCCCACAAAGGTGTAACTGGACTACTTCTTTAAAGTGACACCAGGCCCGTTGACCTTTGGGACATGGTTTGACCCCCTACAGGAATGTGCGATCATCATGAAACGTTCAGATCACTTACAACTCAATAGATTCTACCTTCTTGTAACGTTTCAGCCTGATTGGACCTTGTTTTCACACAAATGAACCCAGAATGATGTGAAATTGTGCTTCGTGCAACATAATTCTGGGTGCCATTTACAAACCATAAGTGCTAATGACTCCATTCCTTTTTGTGGTTGTAGGGGCTGTTGATTGGAGTACATTAAAACAAACCTGATCTCTCTAGGACATTCAGAAGCCAAGTTATAAGCCCACAAATGTGTAACTGGACTACTTCTTTAAATTGACACCAGGCCCGGTGACCTTTGGGACATGGTTTGACCTCTATAGGAATGTGCGATCATCATGAAACGTTCAGATCACTTACAACTCAATAGACTCTACCTTCTTGTAACGTTTCAGCCTGATTGGACCTTGTTTTCACACAAATGGACCCAGAATGATTTGAAATTGTGCTTCGTGCAACATAATTCTGGGTGCCATTTAAAAACCATAAGTGCTAATGACTCCATTCCTTTTTGTGGTTGTAGGGGCTGTTGATTGGAGTACATTAAAACAAACCTGATCTCTCTAGGACATTCAGAAGCCAAGTTATAAGCCCACAAATGTGTAACTGGACTACTTCTTTAAAGTGACACCAGGCCTGGTGACCTTTGGGACATGGTTTTACCCCCTATAGGAATGTGCGATCATCATGAAACGTTCAGATCACTTACAACTTAATAGATTCTACCTTCTTGTAACGTTTCAGCCTGATTGGACCTTGTTTTCACACAAATGGACCCAGAATGATGTGAAATTGTGCTTCGTGCAACATAATTCTGGGTGCCATTTAAAAACCATAAGTGCTAATGACTCCATTCCTTTTTGTGGTTGTAGGGGCTGTTGATTGGAGTACACGAAAACAAACCTGATCTCTCTAGGACATTCAGAAGCCAAGTTATAAGCCCACAAATGTGTAACTGGACTACTTTAAATTGACACCAGATCCGGTGACCTTTGGGACATGGTTTGACCCCCTTAGGAAAGTGCTATCATCATGAAACGTTCAGATCACTTACAACTCAATAGATTCTACCTTCCTGTAACATTTCAGCCTGATTGGACCTTGTTTTCACACAAATGAACCCAGAATGATGTGAAATTGTGCTTCGTGTAACATAATTCTGGGTGCCATTTAAAAACCATAAGTGCTAATGACTCCAATCCTTTTTGGGGTAATGGGGGCTGTTAATTGGAGTACTCTAAAACAAACCTGACCTCTCTAGGATATTCAGAAGCCAAGTTATAAGCCCACAAATGTGTAACTGGACTACTTCTTTAAAGTGACACCAGGCCCGGTGACCTTTGGGACATGGTTTGACCCCCTATAGGAATGTGCGATCATCATGAAACGTTCAGATCACTTACAACTTAATAGATTCTACCTTCTTGTAACGTTTCAGCCTGATTGGACCTTGTTTTCACACAAATGGACCCAGAATGATGTGAAATTGTGCTTCGTGCAACATAATTCTGGGTGCCATTTACAAACCATAAGTGCTAATGACTCCATTCCTTTTTGTGGTTGTAGGGGCTGTTGATTGGAGTACATTAAAACAAACCTGATCTCTCTAGGACATTCAGAAGCCAAGTTATAAGCCCACAAATGTGTAACTGGACTACTTCTTTAAATTGACACCAGGCACGGTGACCTTTGGGACATGGTTTGACCTCTATAGGAATGTGCGATCATCATGAAATGTTCAGATCACTTACAACTCAATAGATTCTACCTTCTTGTAACGTTTCAGCCTGATTGGACCTTGTTTTCACACAAATGGACCCAGAATGATGTGAAATTGTGCTTCGTGCAACATAATTCTGGGTGCCATTTAAAAACCATAAGTGCTAATGACTCCATTCCTTTTTGTGGTTGTAGGGGCTGTTGATTGGAGTACATTAAAACAAACCTGATCTCTCTAGGACATTCAGAAGCCAAGTTATAAGCCCACAAATGTGTAACTGGACTACTTCTTTAAAGTGACACCAGGCCTGGTGACCTTTGGGACATGGTTTTACCCCCTATAGGAATGTGCGATCATCATGAAACGTTCAGATCACTTACAACTTAATCGATTCTACCTTCTTGTAACGTTTCAGCCTGATTGGACCTTGTTTTCACACAAATGGACCCAGAATGATGTGAAATTGTGCTTCGTGCAACATAATTCTGGGTGCCATTTAAAAACCATAAGTGCTAAGGACTCCATTCCTTTTTGTGGTTGTAGGGGCTGTTGATTGGAGTACACTAAAACAAACCTGATCTCTCTAGGACATTCAGAAGCCAAGTTATAAGCCCACAAATGTGTAACTGGACTACTTCTTTAAAGTGACAACAGGCCTGGTGACCTTTGGGACATGGTTTTACCCCCAATAGGAATGTGCGATCATCATGAAACGTTCAGATCACTTACAACTTAATAGATTCTACCTTCTTGTAACGTTTCAGCCTGATTGGACCTTGTTTTCACACAAATGGACCCAGAATGATGTGAAATTGTGCTTCGTGCAACATAATTCTGGGTGCCATTTACAAACCATAAGTGCTAATGACTCCATTCCTTTTTGTGGTTGTAGGGGCTGTTGATTGGAGTACACTAAAACAAACCTGATCTCTCTAGGACATTCAGAAGCCAAGTTATAAGCCCACAAATGTGTAACTGGACTACTTCTTTAAATTGACACCAGATCCGGTGACCTTTGGGACATGGTTTGACCCCCTTAGGAAAGAGCTATCATCATGAAACGTTCAGATCACTTACAACTCAATAGATTCTACCTTCTTGTAACGTTTCAGCCTGATTGGACCTTGTTTTCACACAAATGGACCCAGAATGATGTGAAATTGTGCTTCGTGCAACATAATTCTGGGTGCCATTTACAAACCATAAGTGCTAATGACTCCTTTCCTTTTTGTGGTTGTAGGGGCTGTTGATTGGAGTACATTAAAACAAACCTGATCTCTCTAGTCATTCAGAAGCCAAGTTATAAGCCCACAAAGGTGTAACTGGACTACTTCTTTAAAGTGACACCAGGCCCGTTGACCTTTGGGACATGGTTTGACCCCCTACAGGAATGTGCGATCATCATGAAACGTTCAGATCACTTACAACTCAATAGATTCTACCTTCTTGTAACGTTTCAGCCTGATTGGACCTTGTTTTCACACAAATGAACCCAGAATGATGTGAAATTGTGCTTCGTGCAACATAATTCTGGGTGCCATTTACAAACCATAAGTGCTAATGACTCCATTCCTTTTTGTGGTTGTAGGGGCTGTTGATTGGAGTACATTAAAACAAACCTGATCTCTCTAGGACATTCAGAAGCCAAGTTATAAGCCCACAAATGTGTAACTGGACTACTTCTTTAAATTGACACCAGGCCCGGTGACCTTTGGGACATGGTTTGACCTCTATAGGAATGTGCGATCATCATGAAACGTTCAGATCACTTACAACTCAATAGACTCTACCTTCTTGTAACGTTTCAGCCTGATTGGACCTTGTTTTCACACAAATGGACCCAGAATGATGTGAAATTGTGCTTCGTGCAACATAATTCTGGGTGCCATTTAAAAACCATAAGTGCTAATGACTCCATTCCTTTTTGTGGTTGTAGGGGCTGTTGATTGGAGTACATTAAAACAAACCTGATCTCTCTAGGACATTCAGAAGCCAAGTTATAAGCCCACAAATGTGTAACTGGACTACTTCTTTAAAGTGACACCAGGCCTGGTGACCTTTGGGACATGGTTTTACCCCCTATAGGAATGTGCGATCATCATGAAACGTTCAGATCACTTACAACTTAATAGATTCTACCTTCTTGTAACGTTTCAGCCTGATTGGACCTTGTTTTCACACAAATGGACCCAGAATGATGTGAAATTGTGCTTCGTGCAACATAATTCTGGGTGCCATTTAAAAACCATAAGTGCTAATGACTCCATTCCTTTTTGTGGTTGTAGGGGCTGTTGATTGGAGTACACGAAAACAAACCTGATCTCTCTAGGACATTCAGAAGCCAAGTTATAAGCCCACAAATGTGTAACTGGACTACTTTAAATTGACACCAGATCCGGTGACCTTTGGGACATGGTTTGACCCCCTTAGGAAAGTGCTATCATCATGAAACATTCAGATCACTTACAACTCAATAGATTCTACCTTCCTGTAACATTTCAGCCTGATTGGACCTTGTTTTCACACAAATGAACCCAGAATGATGTGAAATTGTGCTTCGTGTAACATAATTCTGGGTGCCATTTAAAAACCATAAGTGCTAATGACTCCAATCCTTTTTGGGGTAATGGGGGCTGTTAATTGGAGTACTCTAAAACAAACCTGACCTCTCTAGGATATTCAGAAGCCAAGTTATAAGCCCACAAATGTGTAACTGGACTATTTCTTTAAAGTGAACCCAGGCCCGGTGACCTTTGGGACATGGTTTGACCCCCTATAGGAATGTGCGATCATCATGAAACGTTCAGATCACTTACAACTTAATAGATTCTACCTTCTTGTAACGTTTCAGCCTGATTGGACCTTGTTTTCACACAAATGGACCCAGAATGATGTGAAATTGTGCTTCGTGCAACATAATTCTGGGTGCCATTTACAAACCATAAGTGCTAATGACTCCATTCCTTTTTGTGGTTGTAGGGGCTGTTGATTGGAGTACATTAAAACAAACCTGATCTCTCTAGGACATTCAGAAGCCAAGTTATAAGCCCACAAATGTGTAACTGGACTACTTCTTTAAATTGACACCAGGCACGGTGACCTTTGGGACATGGTTTGACCTCTATAGGAATGTGCGATCATCATGAAATGTTCAGATCACTTACAACTCAATAGATTCTACCTTCTTGTAACGTTTCAGCCTGATTGGACCTTGTTTTCACACAAATGGACCCAGAATGATGTGAAATTGTGCTTCGTGCAACATAATTCTGGGTGCCATTTAAAAACCATAAGTGCTAATGACTCCATTCCTTTTTGTGGTTGTAGGGGCTGTTGATTGGAGTACATTAAAACAAACCTGATCTCTCTAGGACATTCAGAAGCCAAGTTATAAGCCCACAAATGTGTAACTGGACTACTTCTTTAAAGTGACACCAGGCCTGGTGACCTTTGGGACATGGTTTTACCCCCTATAGGAATGTGCGATCATCATGAAACGTTCAGATCACTTACAACTTAATCGATTCTACCTTCTTGTAACGTTTCTGCCTGATTGGACCTTGTTTTAACACAAATGAACTCAGAATGATGTCAAATTGTGCTTCGTGCAACATAATTCTGGGTGCCATTTAAAATCCATAAGTGCTAATGACTCCATTCCTTTTTGGGGTAATGGGGGCTGTTAATTGGAGTACTCTAAAACAAACCTGACCTCTCTAGGATATTCAGAAGCCAAGTTAAAAGCCCACAAATGTGTAACTGGACTACTTCTTTAAAGTGACACCAGGCCCGGTGACCTTTGGGACATGGTTTGACCCCCTATAGGAATGTGCGATCATCATGAAACGTTCAGATCAATTACAACTCAATAGATTCTACCTTCTTGTAACCTTTCAGCCTGATTGGACCTTGTTTTCACACAAATGGACCCAGAAGGATGTGAAATTGTGCTTCGTGCAGCATAATTCTGGGTGCCATTTACAAACCATGAGTGCTAATGACTCCATTCCTTTTTGTGGTTGTAGGGGCTGTTGACTGGAGTACACTAAAACAAACCTGATCTCTCTAGGACATTCAGAAGCCAAGTTATAAGCCCACAAATGTGTAACTGGACTACTTCTTTAAATTGACACCAGGCCCGGTGACCTTTGGGACATGGTTTGACCCCCTATAGGAATGTGCGATCATCATGAAACGTTCAGATCACTTACAACTCAATAGATTCTACCTTCTTGTAACGTTTCAGCCTGATTGGACCTTGTTTTCACACAAATGGACCCAGAAGGATGTGAAAGTGTGCTTCGTGCAGCATAATTCTGGGTGCCATTTACAAACCATAAGTGCTAATTACTCCATTCCTTTTTGTGGTTGTAGGGGCTGTTGATTGGAGTACACTAAAACAAACCTGATCTCTCTAGGACATTCAGAAGCCAAGTTATAAGCCCACAAATGTGTAACTGGACTACTTCTTTAAAGTGACACCAGGCCTGGTGACCTTTGGGACATGGTTTTACCCCCTATAGGAATGTGCGATCATCATGAAACGTTCAGATCACTTACAACTCAATAGATTCTAACTTCTTGTAACGTTTCAGCCTGATTGGACCTTGTTTTCACACAAATGGACCCAGAATGATGTGAAATTGTGCTTCGTGCAACATAATTCTGGGTGCCATTTACAAACCATAAGTGCTAATGACTCCATTCCTTTTTGTGGTTGTAGGGGCTGTTGATTGGAGTACACTAAAACAAACCTGATCTCTCTAGGACAATCAGAAGCCAAGTTATAAGCCCACAAATGTGTAACTGGACTACTTCTTTAAAGTGACACCAGGCCTGGTGACCTTTGGGACATGGTTTTACCCAATTTGGAATGTGCGATCATCATGAAACGTTCAGATCACTTACAACTCAATAGATTCTACCTTCTTGTAACGTTTCAGCCTGATTGGACCTTGTTTTCACACAAATGGACCCAGAATGATGTGAAATTGTGCTTCGTGCAACATATTTCTGGGTGCCATTTACAAACCATAAGTGCTAATGACTCCATTCCTTTTTGTGGTTGTAGGGGCTGTTGATTGGAGTACACTAAAACAAACCTGATCTCTCTAGAACATTCAGAAGCCAAGTTATAAGCCCACAAATGTGTAACTGGACTACTTTTTTAAAGTGACACCAGGCCTGGTGACCTTTGGGACATGGTTTTACCCCCAATAGGAATGTGCGATCATCATGAAACGTTCAGATCACTTACAACTCAATAGATTCTACCTTCTTGTAACGTTTCAGCCTGATTGGACCTTGTTTTCACACAAATGGACCCAGAATGATGTGAAATTGTGCTTCGTGCAACATAATTCTGGGTGCCATTTACAAACCATAAGTGCTAATGACTCCTTTCCTTTTTGTGGTTGTAGGGGCTGTCAATTGGAGTACATTAAAACAAACCTGATCTCTCTAGTCATTCAGAAGCCAAGTTATAAGCCCACAAAGGTGTAACTGGACTACTTCTTTAAAGTGACACCAGGCCCGTTGACCTTTGGGACATGGTTTGACCCCCTACAGGAATGTGCGATCATCATGAAACGTTCAGATCACTTACAACTCAATAGATTCTACCTTCTTGTAACGTTTCAGCCTGATTGGCCCTTGTTTTCACACAAATGGACCCAGAATGATGTGAAATTGTGCTTCGTGCACTATAATTCTGGGTGCCATTTAAAAACCATAAGTGCTAATGACTCCATTCCTTTTTGGGGTAATGGAGGCTGTTAATTGGAGTACTCTAAAACAAACCTGACCTCTCTAGGATATTCAGAAGCCAAGTTATAAGCCCACAAATGTGTAACTGGACTACTTCTTTAAAGTGACACCAGGCCCGGTGACCTTTTGGACATGGTTTGACCCCCTATAGGAATGTGCGATCATCATGAAACGTTCAGATCACTTACAACTCAATAGATTCTACCTTCTTGTAACGTTTCAGCCTGATTGGCCCTTGTTTTCACACAAATGGACCCAGAATGATGTGAAATTGTGCTTCGTGCAACATAATTCTGGGTGCCATTTACAAACCATAAGTGCTAATGACTCCATTCCTTTTTGTGGTTGTAGGGGCTGTTGATTGGAGTACATTAAAACAAACCTGATCTCTCTAGGACATTCAGAAGCCAAGTTATAAGCCCACAAATGTGTAACTGGACTACTTCTTTAAATTGACACCAGGCCCGGTGACCTTTGGGACATGGTTTGACCTCTATAGGAATGTGCGATCATCATGAAACGTTCAGATCACTTACAACTCAATAGATTCTACCGTCTTGTAACGTTTCAGCCTGATTGGACCTTGTTTTCACACAAATGGACCCAGAATTATGTGAAATTGTGCTTCGTGCAACATAATTCTGGGTGCCATTTAAAAACCATAAGTGCTAAGGACTCCATTCCTTTTTGTGGTTGTGGGGGCTGTTGATTGGAGTACACTAAAACAAACCTGATCTCTCTAGGACATTCAGAAGCCAAGTTATAAGCCCACAAATGTGTAACTGGACTACTTCTTTAAAGTGACAACAGGCCTGGTGACCTTTGGGACATGGTTTTACCCCCAATAGGAATGTGCGATCATCATGAAACGTTCAGATCACTTACAACTTAATAGATTCTACCTTCTTGTAACGTTTCAGCCTGATTGGACCTTGTTTTCACACAAATGGACCCAGAATGATGTGAAATTGTGCTTCGTGCAACATAATTCTGGGTGCCATTTACAAACCATAAGTGCTAATGACTCCATTCCTTTTTGTGGTTGTAGGGGCTGTTGATTGGAGTACACTAAAACAAACCTGATCTCTCTAGGACATTCAGAAGCCAAGTTATAAGCCCACAAATGTGTAACTGGACTACTTCTTTAAATTGACACCAGATCCGGTGACCTTTGGGACATGGTTTGACCCCCTTAGGAAAGAGCTATCATCATGAAACGTTCAGATCACTTACAACTCAATAGATTCTACCTTCCTGTAACGTTTCTGCCTGATTGGACCTTGTTTTCACACAAATGAACCCAGAATGATGTGAAATTGTGCTTCGTGCAGCATAATCCTGGGTGCCATTTAAAAACCATAAGTGCTAATGACTCCATTCCTTTTTGGGGTAATGGGGGCTGTTAATTGGAGTACTCTAAAACAAACCGGACCTCTCTAGGATATTCAGAAGCCAAGTTATAAGCCCACAAATGTGTAACTGGACTACTTCTTTAAATTGACACCAGGCCCGGTGACCTTTGGGACATGGTTTGACCTCTATAGGAATGTGTGATCATCATGAAACGTTCAGATCACTTACAACTCAATAGATTCTACCGTCTTGTAACGTTTCAGCCTGATTGGACCTTGTTTTCACACAAATGGACCCAGAATGATGTGAAATTGTGCTTCGTGCAACATAATTCTGGGTGCCATTTAAAAACCATAAGTGCTAAGGACTCCATTCCTTTTTGTGGTTGTGGGGGCTGTTGATTGGAGTACACTAAAACAAACCTGATCTCTCTAGGACATTCAGAAGCCAAGTTATAAGCCCACAAATGTGTAACTGGACTACTTCTTTAAAGTGACAACAGGCCTGGTGACCTTTGGGACATGGTTTTACCCCCAATAGGAATGTGCGATCATCATGAAACGTTCAGATCACTTACAACTTAATAGATTCTACCTTCTTGTAACGTTTCAGCCTGATTGGACCTTGTTTTCACACAAATGGACCCAGAATGATGTGAAATTGTGCTTCGTGCAACATAATTCTGGGTGCCATTTACAAACCATAAGTGCTAATGACTCCATTCCTTTTTGTGGTTGTAGGGGCTGTTGATTGGAGTACACTAAAACAAACCTGATCTCTCTAGGACATTCAGAAGCCAAGTTATAAGCCCACAAATGTGTAACTGGACTACTTCTTTAAATTGACACCAGATCCGGTGACCTTTGGGACATGGTTTGACCCCCTTAGGAAAGAGCTATCATCATGAAACGTTCAGATCACTTACAACTCAATAGATTCTACCTTCCTGTAACGTTTCTGCCTGATTGGACCTTGTTTTCACACAAATGAACCCAGAATGATGTGAAATTGTGCTTCGTGCAGCATAATCCTGGGTGCCATTTAAAAACCATAAGTGCTAATGACTCCATTCCTTTTTGGGGTAATGGGGGCTGTTAATTGGAGTACTCTAAAACAAACCGGACCTCTCTAGGATATTCAGAAGCCAAGTTATAAGCCCACAAATGTGTAACTGGACTACTTCTTTAAGGTGACACCAGGCCCGGTGACCTTTGGGACATGGCTTGACCCCCTATAGTGTAGCGTTATGGATTTATGCTCTTTTATGAAAGATAAACCATGCTACGTATTAATTCGGAATATTAATTTTAATAAATCAATAACCAAATTTTATATTGTTCAGAAGACTCAAAGGTTGTTTTCATTGATAAACTGACGATAATATCTGAGTGTCTGTTTTTCAGTTCAATGAGGAAACCAGTTTCACAATTAAAAGTTTTAATTCATCAAATTAAACTAATGATTTTGAAATTGACAAACAGGAAATACAATCAACATTGGTAACTTTGTGGGACAATCTTTTTAACAGTTGATATGCTGTTCTGGCTCAAATAGACCTTCTGATGAATTTATGAAGATTGAGAATGTTGTGAATTGTGCTGGTGATATGAGATGAGATGGATGTGTGTGTGCATCTGATTTTGCTTCAGGAAGAAACAGGTGTCTGAGTGAAAAGTGATGGTTTGAATAAACTTAGGTTTAGTGGAAAAGATGCATCAAAACGCTATCTGTCGTGTTTTGCCTCACCGAAAATCGGACCCTCTGTTGGACCCGGGACGTCACCTTAGGATGTTTCATCCAGGGCACCTTGGCTGGCAAAGAAGACAAAGATGCGCTGCGAACCGGTCCAGAGTTGTCCTCGGTACACGTTGATGGTAAAGCGTTTTGTCGACGCGCTTTCTTAAGTTAATTCACTCAGAAATCAAAAGACTCGGTAATGAGTCTGCGTTAGAAGTTGCGATTCAGCTATTCTGCCTCGCCTGGCAGAAACAGCGTGAAAGGGGGAGGAGAAACGAGCCAGCCGGCTCTGCCCCCCTTTCGGTTTTCAGGTCCACACTCTTTCGTTGTCCAACACGAACTGAAAACATAAGACTCAAACTTACCAAAAACCTTTCTCTTCTCAAAGCAAACCTGTGCGTCATCAAATGTGTCTGGAGTTTACTGTGGGAAGGTGTGTGTGGGTGTGTGTGAATGTTTGTGTGCTTGAGTGTGAAGGTCAGTACCAAACATTCAACATTATCTACTTAAGTGTGGATTCATTAATCCATTATAATTACTCCAAAGCATAATAGTCATTCATTTGATTAAACACATTTATAATGAGCAAAATGATAATGGTTATTTTAACATTAAAATCAAGAAAAAGAAGTTTAAACTTTATGTTTTGACTTGGTCTGGGTACAACTCATGTAAACACATCTTCTGGTAGACTGCAGGTGGTTGATGTTATGGTTTCCTCCCAGACTCGCTGGCGTTCAGGACTTAATCTGTGGGTGAAAGTTCTCAATGACCCAGCTTTGACCTAGCTGCGTCCAGCACCACCTTTGTGATAGAAAACCCATATTTCCTCACGTTACAATAGGAATGTGCGATCATCATGAAACGTTCAGATCACTTACAACTCAATAGATTCTACCTTCTTGTAACGTTTCAGCCTGATTGGACCTTGTTTTCACACAAATGGACCCAGAATGATGTGAAATTGTGCTTCGTGCAACATAATTCTGGGTGCCATTTACAAACCATAAGTGCTAATGACTCCATTCCTTTTTGTGGTTGTAGGGTCTGTTGATTGGAGTACACTAAAACAAACCTGATCTCTCTAGGACATTAAGAAGCCAAGTTATAAGCCCACAAATGTGTAACTGGACTACTTCTTTAAAGTGACACCAGGCCTGGTGACCTTTGGGACATGGTTTTACCCCCTATAGGAATGTGCGATCATCATGAAACGTTCAGATCACTTACAACTTAATAGATTCTACCTTCTTGTAACGTTTCAGCCTGATTGGACCTTGTTTTCACACAAATGGACCCAGAATGATGTTAAATTGTGCTTCGTGCAACCTAATTCTGCGTGCCATTTACAAACCATAAGTGCTAATGACTCCATTCCTTTTTGCTGTTGTAGGGGCTGTTGATTGGAGAACAATAAAATAAACCTGATCTCTCTAGGACATTCAGAAGCCAAGTTATAAGCCCACAAATGTGTAACTGGACTACTTCTTTAAAGTGACACCAGGCCTGGTGACCTTTGGGACATATTTTTACCCCCTATAGGAATGTGTGATCATCATGAAACGTTCAGATCACTTACAACTCAATAGATTCTACCTTCTTGTAACGTTTCAGCCTGATTGGACCTTGTTTTCACACAAATGGACCCAGAAAGATGTGAAATTGTGCTTCGTGCAACATAATTCTGGGTGCCATTTACAAACCATAAGTGCTAATGACTCCATTCCTTTTTGTGGTTGTAGGGGCTGTTGATTGGAGTACATTAAAACAAACCTGATCTCTCTAGGACATTCAGAAGCCAAGTTATAAGCCAACAAAGGTGTAACTGGACTACTTCTTTAAAGTGACACCAGGCCTGGTGACCTTTGGGACATGGTTTGACCCCCTATAGGAATGTGCGATCATCATGAAATGTTCAGATCACTTACAACTCAATAGATTCTACCTTCTTGTAACGTTTCATTGGACCTTGTTTTCACACAAATGGACCCAGAATGATGTGAAATTGTGCTTCGTGCAACATAATTCTGGGTGCCATTTACAAACCATAAGTGCTAATGACTCCATTCCTTTTTGTGGTTGTAGGGGCTGTTGATTGGAGTACATTAAAACAAACCTGATCTCTCTAGGACATTCAGAAGCCAAGTTATAAGCCCACAAATGTGTAACTGGACTACTTCTTTAAAGTGACACCAGGCCTGGTGACCTTTGGGACATGGTTTTACCCCCTATAGGAATGTGCGATCATCATGAAACGTTCAGATCACTTACAACTTAATAGATTCTACCTTCTTGTAACGTTTCAGTCTGATTGGACCTTGTTTTCACACAAATGGACCCAGAATGATGTGAAATTGTGCTTCGTGCAACATAATTCTGGGTGCTATTTACAAACCATAAGTGCTAATGACTCCATTCCTTTTTGTGGTTGTAGGGGCTGTTGATTGGAGTACACTAAAACAAACCTGATCTCTCTAGGACATTCAGAAGCCAGGTTATAAGCCCACAAATGTTCTTTAAAGTGACACCAGGCCCGGTGACCTTTGGGACATGGTTTGACCCCCTATAGGAATGTGCGATCACCATGAAACGTTCAGATCACTTACAACTCAATAGATTCTACCTTCTTGTAACGTTTCAGCCTGATTGGACCTTGTTTTCACACAAATTAACCCAGAATTATGTGAAATTGTGCTTCGTGCAACATAATTCTGGGTGCCATTTAAAAACCATAAGTGCTAATGACTCCATTCCTTTTTGTGTTTGTAGGGGCTGTTGATTGGAGTACACTAAAACAAACCTGATCTCTCTAGGACATTCAGAAGCCAAGTTATAAGCCCACAAATGTGTAACTGGACTACTTCTTTAAATTGACACCAGATCCGGTGACCTTTGGGACATGGTTTGACCCCCTTAGGAAAGTGCTATAATCATGAAACGTTCAGATCACTTACAACTCAATAGATTCTACCTTCCTGTAACGTTTCTGCCTGATTGGACCTTGTTTTCACACAAATGAACCCAGAATGATGTGAAATTTTGCTTCGTGCAACATAATTCTGGGTGCCATTTAAAAACCCTAAGTGCTAATGACTCCATTCCTTTTTGGGGTAATGGGGGCTGTTAATTGGAGTACTCTAAAACAAACCTGACCTCTCTAGGATATTCAGAAGCCAAGTTATAAGCCCACAAATGTGTAACTGGACTACTTCTTTAAAGTGACACCAGGCCTGGTGACCTTTGGGACATGGTTTTACCCCCTATAGGAATGTGCGATCATCATGAAACGTTCAGATCACTTACAACTCAATAGATTCTACCTTCTTGTAACGTTTCAGCCTGAATGGACCTTGTTTTCACACAAATGGACCCAGAATGATGTGAAATTGTGCTTCGTGCAACATTATTCTGGGTGCCATTTACAAACCATAAGTGCTAATGACTCCATTCCTTTTTGTGGTTGTAGGGGCTGTTGATTGGAGTACATTAAAACAAACCTGATCTCTCTAGGACATTCAGAAGCCAAGTTATAAGCCCACAAAGGTGTAACTGGACTACTTCTTTAAAGTGACACCAGGCCCGGTGACCTTTGGGACATGATTTGACCCCCTATAGGATTATGCGATCATCATGAAATGTTCAGATCACTTACAACTCAATAGATTCTACCTTCTTGTAACGTTTCAGCCTGATTGGACCTAGTTTTCACACAAATGAACCCAGAATGATGTGAAATTGTGCTTCGTGCAACATAATTCTGGGTGCCATTTAAAAACCATAAGTGCTAATGACTCCATTCCTTTTTGTGGTTGTAGGGGCTGTTGATTGGAGTACACTAAAACAAACCTGATCTCTCTAGGACATTCAGAAGCCAAGTTATAAGCCCACAAATGTGTAACTGGACTACTTCTTTAAAGTGACACCAGGCCTGGTGACCTTTGGGACATGGTTTTACCCCCTATAGGAATGTGCGATCATCATGAAACGTTCAGATCACTTACAACTTAATAGATTCTACCTTCTTGTAATGTTTCAGTCTGATTGGACCTTGTTTTCACACAAATGGACCCAGAATGATGTGAAATTGTGCTTTGTGCAACATAATTCTGGGTGCCATTTACAAACCATAACTGCTAATGACTCCATTCCTTTTTGTGGTTGTAGGGTCTGTTGATTGGAGTACACTTAAACAAACCTTATCTCTCTAGGACATTCAGAAGCCAAGTTATAAGCCCACAAATGTGGAATTGGACTACTTCTTTAAAGTGACACCAGGCCTGGTGACCTTTGGGACATGGTTTTACCCCCTATAGGAATGTGCGATCATCATGAAACGTTCAGATCACTTACAACTCAATAGATTCTACCTTCTTGTAACATTTCAGCCTGATTGGACTTTGTTTTCACACAAATGGACCCAGAATGATGTGAAATTGTGCTTCGTGCAACATAATTCTGGGTGCCATTTACAAACCATAAGTGCTAATGACTCCATTCCTTTTTGTGGTTGTAGGGGCTGTTGATTGGAGTACACTAAAACAAACCTGATCTCTCTGGGACATTCAGAAGCCAAGTTATAAGCCCACAAAGGTGTAACTGGACTACTTCTTTAAAGTGACACCAGGCCTGGTGACCTTTGGGACATGGTTTTACCCCCTATAGGAATGTGCGATCATCATGAAACGTTCAGATCACTTACAACTTAATAGATTCTACCTTCTTGTAACGTTTCAGCCTGATTGGACCTTGTTTTCACACAAATGGACCCAGAATGATGTGAAATTGTGCTTCGTGCAACATAATTCTGGGTGCCATTTACAAACCATAAGTGCTAATGACTCCATTCCTTTTTTTGGTTGTAGGGGCTGTTGATTGGAGTACACTAAAACAAACCTGATCTCTCTAGGGCATTCAGAAGCCAACTTATAAGCCCACAAATGTGTAACTGGACTACTTCTTTAAAGTGACACCAGGCCTGGTGACCTTTGGGACATGGTTTTACCCCCTATAGGAATGTGCGATCATCATGAAACGTTCAGATCACTTACAACTCAATAGATTCTACCTTCTTGTAACGTTTCAGCCTGATTGGACCTTGTTTTCACACAAATGGACCCAGAATGATGTGAAATTGTGCTTCGTGCAAAATACTTCTGGGTGCCATTTACAAACCATAAGTGCTAATGACTCCATTCCTTTTTGTGGTTGTAGGGGCTGTTGATTGGAGTACATTAAAACAAACCTGATCTCTCTAGGACATTCATAAGCAAAGTTATAAGCCCACAAAGGTGTAACTGGACTACTTCTTTAAAGTGACACCAGGCCCGGTGACCTTTGGGACATGGTTTGACCCCCTATAGGAATGTGCGATCATCTTGAAACGTTCAGATAACTTACAACTCAATAGATTCTACCTTCTTGTAACGTTTCAGCCTGATTGGACCTTGTTTTCACACAAATGGACCCAGAATGATGTGAAATTGTGCTTCGTGCAACATAATTCTGGGTGCCATTTACAAATCATAAGTGCTAATGACTCCATTCCTTTTTGTGGTTGTAGGGTCTGTTGATTGGAGTACACTAAAACAAACCTGATCTCTCTAGGACATTAAGAATCCAAGTTATAAGCCCACAAATGTGTAACTGGACTACTTCTTTAAAGTGACACCAGGCCTGGTGACCTTTGGGACATGGTTTTACCCCCTATAGGAATGTGCGATCATCATGAAACGTTCAGATCACTTACAACTTAATAGATTCTACCTTCTTGTAACGTTTCAGCCTGATTGGACCTTGTTTTCACACAAATGGACCCAGAATGATGTCAAATTGTGCTTCGTGCAACCTAATTCTGCGTGCCATTTACAAACCATAAGTGCTAATGACTCCATTCCTTTTTGTGGTTGTAGGGGCTGTTGATTGGAGAACAATAAAATAAACCTGATCTCTCTAGGACATTCAGAAGCCAAGTTATAAGCCCACAAATGTGTAACTGGACTACTTCTTTAAAGTGACACCAGGCCTGGTGACCTTTGGGACATGGTTTTACCCCCTATAGGAATGTGCGATCATCATGAAACGTTCAGATCACTTACAACTCAATAGATTCTACCTTCTTGTAACGTTTCAGCCTGAATGGACCTTGTTTTCACACAAATGGACCCAGAATGATGTGAAATTGTGCTTCGTGCAACATTATTCTGGGTGCCATTTACAAACCATAAGTGCTAATGACTCCTTTCCTTTTTGTGGTTGTAGGGGCTGTTGATTGGAGTACATTAAAACAAACCTGATATCTCTAGTCATTCAGAAGCCAAGTTATAAGCCCACAAAGGTGTAACTGGACTACTTCTTTAAAGTGACACCAGGCCCGTTGACCTTTGGGACATGGTTTGACCCCCTACAGGAATGTGCGATCATCATGAAACGTTCAGATCACTTACAACTCAATAGATTCTACCTTCTTGTAACGTTTCAGCCTGATTGGACCTTGTTTTCACACAAATGAACCCAGAATGATGTGAAATTGTGCTTCGTGCAACATAATTCTGGGTGCCATTTACAAACCATAAGTGCTAATGACTCCATTCCTTTTTGTGGTTGTAGGGGCTGTTGATTGGAGTACATTAAAACAAACCTGATCTCTCTAGGACATTCAGAAGCCAAGTTATAAGCCCACAAATGTGTAACTGGACTACTTCTTTAAATTGACACCAGGCCCGGTGACCTTTGGGACATGGTTTGACCTCTATAGGAATGTGCGATCATCATGAAACGTTCAGATCACTTACAACTCAATAGACTCTACCTTCTTGTAACGTTTCAGCCTGATTGGACCTTGTTTTCACACAAATGGACCCAGAATGATGTGAAATTGTGCTTCGTGCAACATAATTCTGGGTGCCATTTACACACCATAAGTGCTAATGACTCCATTCATTTTTGTGGTTGTAGGGGCTGTTGATTGGAGTACATTAAAACAAACCTGATCTCTCTAGGACATTCAGAAGCCAAGTTATAAGCCAACAAAGGTGTAACTGGACTACTTCTTTAAAGTGACACCAGGCCTGGTGACCTTTGGGACATGGTTTGACCCCCTATAGGAATGTGCGATCATCATGAAATGTTCAGATCACTTACAACTCAATAGATTCTACCTTCTTGTAACGTTTCATTGGACCTTGTTTTCACACAAATGGACCCAGAATGATGTGAAATTGTGCTTCGTGCAACATAATTCTGGGTGCCATTTACAAACCATAAGTGCTAATGACTCCATTCCTTTTTGTGGTTGTAGGGGCTGTTGATTGGAGTACATTAAAACAAACCTGATCTCTCTAGGACATTCAGAAGCCAAGTTATAAGCCCACAAATGTGTAACTGGACTACTTCTTTAAAGTGACACCAGGCCTGGTGACCTTTGGGACATGGTTTTACCCCCTATAGGAATGTGCGATCATCATGAAACGTTCAGATCACTTACAACTTAATAAATTCTACCTTCTTGTAATGTTTCAGTCTGATTGGACCTTGTTTTCACACAAATGGACCCAGAATGATGTGAAATTGTGCTTCGTGCAACATAATTCTGGGTGCTATTTACAAACCATAAGTGCTAATGACTCCATTCCTTTTTGTGGTTGTAGGGGCTGTTGATTGGAGTACACTAAAACAAACCTGATCTCTCTAGGACATTCAGAAGCCAGGTTATAAGCCCACAAAGGTTCTTTAAAGTGACACCAGGCCCGGTGACCTTTGGGACATGGTTTGACCCCCTATAGGAATGTGCGATCACCATGAAACGTTCAGATCACTTACAACTCAATAGATTCTACCTTCTTGTAACGTTTCAGCCTGATTGGACCTTGTTTTCACACAAATTAACCCAGAATTATGTGAAATTGTGCTTCGTGCAACATAATTCTGGGTGCCATTTAAAAACCATAAGTGCTAATGACTCCATTCCTTTTTGTGGTTGTAGGGGCTGTTGATTGGAGTTCACTAAAACAAACCTGATCTCTCTAGGACATTCAGAAGCCAAGTTATAAGCCCACAAATGTGTAACTGGACTACTTCTTTAAATTGACACCAGATCCGGTGACCTTTGGGACATGGTTTGACCCCCTTAGGAAAGTGCTATCATCATGAAACGTTCAGATCACTTACAACTCAATAGATTCTACCTTCCTGTAACGTTTCTGCCTGATTGGACCTTGTTTTCACACAAATGAACCCAGAATGATGTGAAATTGTGCTTCGTGCAACATAATTCTGGGTGCCATTTAAAAACCCTAAGTGCTAATGACTCCATTCCTTTTTGGGGTAATGGGGGCTGTTAATTGGAGTACTCTAAAACAAACCTGACCTCTCTAGGATATTCAGAAGCCAAGTTATAAGCCCACAAATGTGTAACTGGACTACTTCTTTAAAGTGACACCAGGCCTGGTGACCTTTGGGACATGGTTTTACCCCCTATAGGAATGTGCGATCATCATGAAATGTTCAGATCACTTACAACTCAATAGATTCTACCTTCTTGTAACGTTTCAGCCTGAATGGACCTTGTTTTCACACAAATGGACCCAGAATGATGTGAAATTGTGCTTCGTGCAACATTATTCTGGGTGCCATTTACAAACCATAAGTGCTAATGACTCCATTCCTTTTTGTGGTTGTAGGGGCTGTTGATTGGAGTACATTAAAACAAACCTGATCTCTCTAGGACATTCAGAAGCCAAGTTATAAGCCCACAAAGGTGTAACTGGACTACTTCTTTAAAGTGACACCAGGCCCGGTGACCTTTGGGACATGGTTTGACCCCCTATAGGATTGTGCGATCATCTTGAAATGTTCAGATCACTTACAACTCAATAGATTCTACCTTCTTGTAACGTTTCAGCCTGATTGGACCTAGTTTTCACACAAATGAA
Source organism: Nothobranchius furzeri (assembly GCF_043380555.1). Taxonomy (NCBI): domain Eukaryota; kingdom Metazoa; phylum Chordata; class Actinopteri; order Cyprinodontiformes; family Nothobranchiidae; genus Nothobranchius; species Nothobranchius furzeri. The sequence continues at coordinate 63,814,777 of NC_091755.1, forward strand.
CCCAGAATGATGTGAAATTGTGCTTCGTGCAACATGATTCTGGGTGCCATTTAAAAACCATAAGTGCTAATGACTCCATTCCTTTTTGTGGCTGTAGGGGCTGTTGATTGGAGTACACTAAAACAAACCTGATCTCTCTAGGACATTCAGAAGCCAAGTTATAAGCCCACAAATGTGTAACTGGACTACTTCTTTAAAGTGACACCAGGCCTGGTGACCTTTGGGACATGGTTTTACCCCCTATAGGAATGTGCGATCATCATGAAACGTTCAGATCACTTACAACTTAATAGATTCTACCTTCTTGTAATGTTTCAGTCTGATTGGACCTTGTTTTCACACAAATGGACCCAGAATAATGTGAAATTGTGCTTTGTGCAACATAATTCTGGGTGCTATTTACAAACCATAAGTGCTAATGACTCCATTCCTTTTTGTGGTTGTAGGGGCTGTTGATTGGAGTACACTAAAACAAACCTGATCCCTCTAGAACATTCAGAAGCCAGGTTATAAGCCCACAAATGTGTAACTGGACTACTTCTTTAAATTGACACTAGATCCGGTGACCTTTGGGACATGGTTTGACCCCCTTAGGAAAGTGCTATCATCATGAAACGTTCAGATCACTTACAACTCAATAGATTCTACCTTCCTGTAACGTTTCTGCCTGATTGGACCTTGTTTTCACACAAATGAACCCAGAATGATGTGAAATTGTGCTTCGTGCAACATAATTCTGGGTGCCATTTACAAACCATAACTGCTAATGACTCCATTCCTTTTTGTGGTTGTAGGGTCTGTTGATTGGAGTACACTTAAACAAACCTTATCTCTCTAGGACATTCAGAAGCCAAGTTATAAGCCCACAAATGTGGAATTGGACTACTTCTTTAAAGTGACACCAGGCCTGGTGACCTTTGGGACATGGTTTTACCCCCTATAGGAATGTGCGATCATCATGAAACGTTCAGATCACTTACAACTTAATAGATTCTACCTTCTTGTAACGTTTCAGCCTGATTGGACCTTGTTTTCACACAAATGGACCCAGAATGATGTGAAATTGTGCTTCGTGCAACATAATTCTGGGTGCCATTTACAAACCATAAGTGCTAATGACTCCATTCCTTTTTTTGGTTGTAGGGGCTGTTGATTGGAGTACACTAAAACAAACCTGATCTCTCTAGGGCATTCAGAAGCCAAGTTATAAGCCCACAAATGTGTAACTGGACTACTTCTTTAAAGTGACACCAGGCCTGGTGACCTTTGGGACATGGTTTTATCCCCTATAGGAATGTGCGATCATCATGAAACGTTCAGATCACTTACAACTCAATAGATTCTACCTTCTTGTAACGTTTCAGCCTGATTGGACCTTGTTTTCACACAAAACGACCCAGAATGATGTGAAATTGTGCTTCGTGCAAAATACTTCTGGGTGCCATTTACAAACCATAAGTGCTAATGACTCCATTCCTTTTTGTGGTTGTATGGTCTGTTGATTGGAGTACACTAAAACAAACCTGATCTCTCTAGGACATTAAGAAGCCAAGTTATAAGCCCACAAATGTGTAACTGGACTACTTCTTTAAAGTGACACCAGGCCTGGTGACCTTTGGGACATGGTTTTACCCCCTATAGGAATGTGCGATCATCATGAAACGTTCAGATCACTTACAACTTAATAGATTCTACCTTCTTGTAACGTTTCAGCCTGATTGGACCTTGTTTTCACACAAATGGACCCAGAATGATGTCAAATTGTGCTTCGTGCAACCTAATTCTGCGTGCCATTTACAAACCATAAGTGCTAATGACTCCATTCCTTTTTGTGGTTGTAGGGGCTGTTGATTGGAGAACAATAAAATAAACCTGATCTCTCTAGGACATTCAGAAGCCAAGTTATAAGCCCACAAATGTGTAACTGGACTACTTCTTTAAAGTGACACCAGGCCTGGTGACCTTTGGGACATATTTTACCCCCTATAGGAATGTGTGATCATCATGAAACGTTCAGATCACTTACAACTCAATAGATTCTACCTTCTTGTAACGTTTCAGCCTGATTGGACCTTGTTTTCACACAAATGGACCCAGAAAGATGTGAAATTGTGCTTCGTGCAACATAATTCTGGGTGCCATTTACAAACCATAAGTGCTAATGACTCCATTCCTTTTTGTGGTTGTAGGGGCTGTTGATTGGAGTACATTAAAACAAACCTGATCTCTCTAGGACATTCAGAAGCCAAGTTATAAGCCAACAAAGGTGTAACTGGACTACTTCTTTAAAGTGACACCAGGCCTGGTGACCTTTGGGACATGGTTTGACCCCCTATAGGAATGTGCGATCATCATGAAATGTTCAGATCACTTACAACTCAATAGATTCTACCTTCTTGTAACGTTTCATTGGACCTTGTTTTCACACAAATGGACCCAGAATGATGTGAAATTGTGCTTCGTGCAACATAATTCTGGGTGCCATTTACAAACCATAAGTGCTAATGACTCCATTCCTTTTTGTGGTTGTAGGGGCTGTTGATTGGAGTACATTAAAACAAACCTGATCTCTCTAGGACATTCAGAAGCCAAGTTATAAGCCCACAAATGTGTAACTGGACTACTTCTTTAAAGTGACACCAGGCCTGGTGACCTTTGGGACATATTTTTACCCCCTATAGGAATGTGTGATCATCATGAAACGTTCAGATCACTTACAACTCAATAGATTCTACCTTCTTGTAACGTTTCAGCCTGATTGGACCTTGTTTTCACACAAATGGACCCAGAAAGATGTGAAATTGTGCTTCGTGCAACATAATTCTGGGTGCCATTTACAAACCATAAGTGCTAATGACTCCATTCCTTTTTGTGGTTGTAGGGGCTGTTGATTGGAGTACATTAAAACAAACCTGATCTCTCTAGGACATTCAGAAGCCAAGTTATAAGCCAACAAAGGTGTAACTGGACTACTTCTTTAAAGTGACACCAGGCCTGGTGACCTTTGGGACATGGTTTGACCCCCTATAGGAATGTGCGATCATCATGAAATGTTCAGATCACTTACAACTCAATAGATTCTACCTTCTTGTAACGTTTCATTGGACCTTGTTTTCACACAAATGGACCCAGAATGATGTGAAATTGTGCTTCGTGCAACATAATTCTGGGTGCCATTTACAAACCATAAGTGCTAATGACTCCATTCCTTTTTGTGGTTGTAGGGGCTGTTGATTGGAGTACATTAAAACAAACCTGATCTCTCTAGGACATTCAGAAGCCAAGTTATAAGCCCACAAATGTGTAACTGGACTACTTCTTTAAAGTGACACCAGGCCTGGTTACCTTTGGGACATGGTTTTACCCCCTATAGGAATGTGCGATCATCATGAAACGTTCAGATCACTTACAACTTAATAAATTCTACCTTCTTGTAATGTTTCAGTCTGATTGGACCTTGTTTTCACACAAATGGACCCAGAATGATGTGAAATTGTGCTTCGTGCAACATAATTCTGGGTGCTATTTACAAACCATAAGTGCTAATGACTCCATTCCTTTTTGTGGTTGTAGGGGCTGTTGATTGAAGTACACTAAAACAAACCTGATCTCTCTAGGACATTCAGAAGCCAGGTTATAAGCCCACAAAGGTTCTTTAAAGTGACACCAGGCCCGGTGACCTTTGGGACATGGTTTGACCCCCTATAGGAATGTGCGATCACCATGAAACGTTCAGATCACTTACAACTCAATAGATTCTACCTTCTTGTAACGTTTCAGCCTGATTGGACCTTGTTTTCACACAAATTAACCCAGAATTATGTGAAATTGTGCTTCGTGCAACATAATTCTGGGTGCCATTTAAAAACCATAAGTGCTAATGACTCCATTCCTTTTTGTGGTTGTAGGGGCTGTTGATTGGAGTACACTAAAACAAACCTGATCTCTCTAGGACATTCAGAAGCCAAGTTATAAGCCCACAAATGTGTAACTGGACTACTTCTTTAAATTGACACCAGATCCGGTGACCTTTGGGACATGGTTTGACCCCCTTAGGAAAGTGCTATCATCATGAAACGTTCAGATCACTTACAACTCAATAGATTCTACCTTCCTGTAACGTTTCTGCCTGATTGGACCTTGTTTTCACACAAATGAACCCAGAATGATGTGAAATTGTGCTTCGTGCAACATAATTCTGGGTGCCATTTAAAAACCCTAAGTGCTAATGACTCCATTCCTTTTTGGGGTAATGGGGGCTGTTAATTGGAGTACTCTAAAACAAACCTGACCTCTCTAGGATATTCAGAAGCTAAGTTATAAGCCCACAAATGTGTGACTGGACTACTTCTTTAAAGTGACACCAGGCCTGGTGACCTTTGGGACATGGTTTTACCCCCTATAGGAATGTGCGATCATCATGAAACGTTCAGATCACTTACAACTCAATAGATTCTACCTTCTTGTAACGTTTCAGCCTGAATGGACCTTGTTTTCACACAAATGGACCCAGAATGATGTGAAATTGTGCTTCGTGCAACATTATTCTGGGTGCCATTTACAAACCATAAGTGCTAATGACTCCATTCCTTTTTGTGGTTGTAGGGGCTGTTGATTGGAGTACATTAAAACAAACCTGATCTCTCAAGGACATTCAGAAGCCAAGTTATAAGCCCACAAAGGTGTAACTGGACTACTTCTTTAAAGTGACACCAGGCCCGGTGACCTTTGGGACATGGTTTGACCCCCTATAGGATTGTGCGATCATCATGAAATGTTCAGATCACTTACAACTCAATAGATTCTACCTTCTTGTAATGTTTCAGCCTGATTGGACCTAGTTTTCACACAAATGAACCCAGAATGATGTGAAATTGTGCTTCGTGCAACATAATTCTGGGTGCCATTTAAAAACCATAAGTGCTAATGACTCCATTCCTTTTTGTGGTTGTAGGGGCTGTTGATTGGAGTACACTAAAACAAACCTGATCTCTCTAGGACATTCAGAAGCCAAGTTATAAGCCCACAAATGTGTAACTGGACTACTTCTTTAAAGTGACACCAGGCCTGGTGACCTTTGGGACATGGTTTTACCCCCTATAGGAATGTGCGATCATCATGAAACGTTCAGATCACTTACAACTTAATAGATTCTACCTTCTTGTAATGTTTCAGTCTGATTGGACCTTGTTTTCACACAAATGGACCCAGAATAATGTGAAATTGTACTTTGTGCAACATAATTCTGGGTGCTATTTACAAACCATAAGTGCTAATGACTCCATTCCTTTTTGTGGTTTTAGGGGCTGTTGATTGGAGTACACTAAAACAAACCTGATCCCTCTAGAACATTCAGAAGCCAGGTTATAAGCCCACAAATGTGTAACTGGACTACTTCTTTAAATTGACACTAGATCTGGTGACCTTTGGGACATGGTTTGACCCCCTTAGGAAAGTGCTATCATCATGAAACGTTCAGATCACTTACAACTCAATAGATTCTACCTTCCTGTAACGTTTCTGCCTGATTGGACCTTGTTTTCACACAAATGAACCCAGAATGATGTGAAATTGTGCTTCGTGCAACATAATTCTGGGTGCCATTTACAAACCATAACTGCTAATGACTCCATTCCTTTTTGTGGTTGTAGGGTCTGTTGATTGGAGTACACTTAAACAAACCTTATCTCTCTAGGACATTCCGAAGCCAAGTTATAAGCCCACAAATGTGGAATTGGACTACTTCTTTAAAGTGACACCAGGCCTGGTGACCTTTGGGACATGGTTTTACCCCCTATAGGAATGTGCGATCATCACTAAACGTTCAGATCACTTACAACTCAATAGATTCTACCTTCTTGTAACGTTTCAGCCTGATTGGACCTTGTTTTCACACAAATGGACCCAGAATGATGTGAAATTGTGCTTCGTGCAACATAATTCTGGGTGCCATTTACAAACCATAAGTGCTAATGACTCCATTCCTTTTTTTGGTTGTAGGGGCTGTTGATTGGAGTACACTAAAACAAACCTGATCTCTCTAGGGCATTCAGAAGCCAAGTTATAAGCCCACAAATGTGTAACTGGACTACTTCTTTAAAGTGACACCAGGCCTGGTGACCTTTGGGACATGGTTTTACCCCCTATAGGAATGTGCGATCATCATGAAACGTTCAGATCACTTACAACTCAATAGATTCTACCTTCTTGTAACGTTTCAGCCTGATTGGACCTTGTTTTCACACAAATGGACCCAGAATGATGTGAAATTGTGCTTCGTGCAAAATACTTCTGGGTGCCATTTACAAACCATAAGTGCTAATGACTCCATTCCTTTTTGTGGTTGTAGGAGCTGTTGATTGGAGTACATTAAAACAAACCTGATCTCTCTAGGACATTCATAAGCAAAGTTATAAGCCCACAAAGGTGTAACTGGACTACTTCTTTAAAGTGACACCAGGCCCGGTGACCTTTGGGACATGGTTTTACCCCCTATAGGAATGTGCGATCATCATGAAACCTTCAGATCACTTACAACTCAATAGATTCTACCTTCCTGTAACGTTTCTGCCTGATTGGACCTTGTTTTCACACAAATGAACCCAGAATGATGTGAAATTGTGCTTCGTGCAACATAATTCTGGGTGCCATTTAAAAACCATAAGTGCTAATGACTCCATTCCTTTTTGGGGTAATGGGGGCTGTTAATTGGAGTACTCTAAAACAAACCGGACCTCTCTAGCATATTCAGAAGCCAAGTTATAAGCCCACAAATGTTTAACTGGACTACTTCTTTAAGGTGACACCAGGCCCGGTGACCTTTGGGACATGGTTTGACACCCTATAGGAATGTGCGATCATCATGAAACGTTCAGATCACTTACAACTCAATAGATTCTACCTTCTTGTAACGTTTCAGCCTGATTGGACCTTGTTTTCACACAAATGGACCCAGAATGATGTGAAATTGTGCTTCGTGCAACATAATTCTGGGTGCCATTTACAAACCATAACTGCTAATGACTCCATTCCTTTTTGTGGTTGTAGGGTCTGTTGATTGGAGTACACTAAAACAAACCTGATCTCTCTAGGACATTCAGAAGCCAAGTTATAAGCCCACAAATGTGGAACTGACTACTTCTTTAAAGTGACACCAGGCCTGGTGACCTTTGGGACATGGTTTTACCCCCTATAGGAATGTGCGATCATCATGAAACGTTCAGATCACTTACAACTCAATAGATTCTACCTTCTTGTAACGTTTCAGCCTGATTGGACCTTGTTTTCACACAAATGGACCCAGAATGATGTGAAATTGTGCTTCGTGCAACATAATTCTGGGTGCCATTTAAAAACCATAAGTGCTAATGACTCCATTCCTTTTTGTGGTTGTAGGGGCTGTTGATTGGAGTACACTAAAACAAACCTGATCTCTCTAGGACATTCAGAAGCCAAGTTATAAGCCCACAAATGTGTAACTGGACTACTTCTTTAAATTGACACCAGATCCGGTGACCTTTGGGACATGGTTTGACCCCCTTAGGAAAGTGCTATCATCATGAAACGTTCAGATCACTTACAACTCAATATATTCTACCTTCCTGTAACGTTTCTGCCTGATTGGACCTTGTTTTCACACAAATGAACCCAGAATGATGTGAAATTGTGCTTCGTGCAACATAATTCTGGGTGCCATTTAAAAACCATAAGTGCTAATGACTCCATTCCTTTTTGGGGTAATGGGGGCTGTTAATTGGAGTACTCTAAAACAAACCTGACCTCTCTGGGATATTCAGAAGCCAAGTTATAAGCCCACAAATGTGTAACTGGACTACTTCTTTAAAGTGACACCAGGCCTGGTGACCTTTGGGACATGGTTTTACCCCTTATAGGAATGTGCGATCATCATGAAACGTTCAGATCACTTACAACTCAATAGATTCTACCTTCTTGTAACGTTTCAGCCTGAATGGACCTTGTTTTCACACAAATGGACCCAGAATGATGTGAAATTGTGCTTCGTGCAACATAATTCTGGGTGCCATTTACAAACCATAAGTTCTAATGACTCCATTCCTTTTTGTGGTTGTAGGGGCTGTTGATTGGAGTACATTAAAACAAACCTGATCTCTCTAGGACATTCAGAAGCCAAGTTATAAGCCCACAAAGGTGTAACTGGACTACTTCTTTAAAGTGACACCAGGCCTGGTGACCTTTGGGACATGGTTTGACCCCCTATAGGAATGTGCGATCATCATGAAATGTTCAGATCACTTACAACTCAATAGATTCTACCTTCTTGTAACGTTTCATTGGACCTTGTTTTCACACAAATGGACCCAGAATGATGTGAAATTGTGCTTCATGCAACATAATTCTGGGTGCCATTTACAAACCATAAGTGCTAATGACTCCATTCCTTTTTGTGGTTGTAGGGGCTGTTGATTGGAGTACATTAAAACAAACCTGATCTCTCTAGGACATTCAGAAGCCAAGTTATAAGCCCACAAATGTGTAACTGGACTACTTCTTTAAAGTGACACCAGGCCTGGTGACCTTTGGGACATGGTTTTACCCCCTATAGGAATGTGCGATCATCATGAAACGTTCAGATCACTTACAACTTAATAAATTCTACCTTCTTGTAATGTTTCAGTCTGATTGGACCTTGTTTTCACACAAATGGACCCAGAATGATGTGAAATTGTGCTTCGTGCAACATAATTCTGGGTGCTATTTACAAACCATAAGTGCTAATGACTCCATTCCTTTTTGTGGTTGTAGGGGCAGTTGATTGAAGTACACTAAAACAAACCTGATCTCTCTAGGACATTCAGAAGCCAGGTTATAAGCCCACAAAGGTTCTTTAAAGTGACACCAGGCCCGGTGACCTTTGGGACATGGTTTGACCCCCTATAGGAATGTGCGATCACCATGAAACGTTCAGATCACTTACAACTCAATAGATTCTACCTTCTTGTAACGTTTCAGCCTGATTGGACCTTGTTTTCACACAAATTAACCCAGAATTATGTGAAATTGTGCTTCGTGCAACATAATTCTGGGTGCCATTTAAAAACCATAAGTGCTAATGACTCCATTCCTTTTTGTGGTTGTAGGGGCTGTTGATTGGAGTACACTAAAACAAACCTGATCTCTCTAGGACATTCAGAAGCCAAGTTATAAGCCCACAAATGTGTAACTGGACTACTTCTTTAAATTGACACCAGATCCGGTGACCTTTGGGACATGGTTTGACCCCCTTAGGAAAGTGCTATCATCATGAAACGTTCAGATCACTTACAACTCAATAGATTCTACCTTCCTGTAACGTTTCTGCCTGATTGGACCTTGTTTTCACACAAATGAACCCAGAATGATGTGAAATTGTGCTTCGTGCAACATAATTCTGGGTGCCATTTAAAAACCCTAAGTGCTAATGACTCCATTCCTTTTTGGGGTAATGGGGGCTGTTAATTGGAGTACTCTAAAACAAACCTGACCTCTCTAGGATATTCAGAAGCCAAGTTATAAGCCCACAAATGTGTAACTGGACTACTTCTTTAAAGTGACACCAGGCCTGGTGACCTTTGGGACATGGTTTTACCCCCTATAGGAATGTGCGATCATCATGAAACGTTCAGATCACTTACAACTCAATAGATTCTACCTTCTTGTAACGTTTCAGCCTGAATGGACCTTGTTTTCACACAAATGGACCCAGAATGATGTGAAATTGTGCTTCGTGCAACATTATTCTGGGTGCCATTTACAAACCATAAGTGCTAATGACTCCATTCCTTTTTGTGGTTGTAGGGGCTGTTGATTGGAGTACATTAAAACAAACCTGATCTCTCTAGGACATTCAGAAGCCAAGTTATAAGCCCACAAAGGTGTAACTGGACTACTTCTTTAAAGTGACACCAGGCCCGGTGACCTTTGGGACATGGTTTGACCCCCTATAGGATTGTGCGATCATCATGAAATGTTCAGATCACTTACAACTCAATAGATTCTACCTTCTTGTAACGTTTCAGCCTGATTGGACCTAGTTTTCACACAAATGAACCCAGAATGATGTGAAATTGTGCTTCGTGCAACATAATTCTGGGTGCCATTTAAAAACCATAAGTGCTAATGACTCCATTCCTTTTTGTGGTTGTAGGGGCTGTTGATTGGAGTACACTAAAACAAACCTGATCTCTCTAGGACATTCAGAAGCCAAGTTATAAGCCCACAAATGTGTAACTGGACTACTTCTTTAAAGTGACACCAGGCCTGGTGACCTTTGGGACATGGTTTTACCCCCATAGGAATGTGCGATCATCATGAAACGTTCAGATCACTTACAACTTAATAGATTCTACCTTCTTGTAATGTTTCAGTCTGATTGGACCTTGTTTTCACACAAATGGACCCAGAATAATGTGAAATTGTACTTTGTGCAACATAATTCTGGGTGCTATTTACAAACCATAAGTGCTAATGACTCCATTCCTTTTTGTGGTTTTAGGGGCTGTTGATTGGAGTACACTAAAACAAACCTGATCCCTCTAGAACATTCAGAAGCCAGGTTATAAGCCCACAAATGTGTAACTGGACTACTTCTTTAAATTGACACTAGATCCGGTGACCTTTGGGACATGGTTTGACCCCCTTAGGAAAGTGCTATCATCATGAAACGTTCAGATCACTTACAACTCAATAGATTCTACCTTCCTGTAACGTTTCTGCCTGATTGGACCTTGTTTTCACACAAATGAACCCAGAATGATGTGAAATTGTGCTTCGTGCAACATAATTCTGGGTGCCATTTACAAACCATAACTGCTAATGACTCCATTCCTTTTTGTGGTTGTAGGGTCTGTTGATTGGAGTACACTTAAACAAACCTTATCTCTCTAGGACATTCAGAAGCCAAGTTATAAGCCCACAAATGTGGAATTGGACTACTTCTTTAAAGTGACACCAGGCCTGGTGACCTTTGGGACATGGTTTTACCCCCTATAGGAATGTGCGATCATCACTAAACGTTCAGATCACTTACAACTCAATAGATTCTACCTTCTTGTAACGTTTCAGCCTGATTGGACCTTGTTTTCACACAAATGGACCCAGAATGATGTGAAATTGTGCTTCGTGCAACATAATTCTGGGTGCCATTTACAAACCATAAGTGCTAATGACTCCATTCCTTTTTTTGGTTGTAGGGGCTGTTGATTGGAGTACACTAAAACAAACCTGATCTCTCTAGGGCATTCAGAAGCCAAGTTATAAGCCCACAAATGTGTAACTGGACTACTTCTTTAAAGTGACACCAGGCCTGGTGACCTTTGGGACATGGTTTTACCCCCTATAGGAATGTGCGATCATCATGAAACGTTCAGATCACTTACAACTCAATAGATTCTACCTTCTTGTAACGTTTCAGCCTGATTGGACCTTGTTTTCACACAAATGGACCCAGAATGATGTGAAATTGTGCTTCGTGCAAAATACTTCTGGGTGCCATTTACAAACCATAAGTGCTAATGACTCCATTCCTTTTTGTGGTTGTAGGAGCTGTTGATTGGAGTACATTAAAACAAACCTGATCTCTCTAGGACATTCATAAGCAAAGTTATAAGCCCACAAAGGTGTAACTGGACTACTTCTTTAAAGTGACACCAGGCCCGGTGACCTTTGGGACATGGTTTTACCCCCTATAGGAATGTGCGATCATCATGAAACGTTCAGATCACTTACAACTCAATAGATTCTACCTTCTTTAACGTTTCAGCCTGATTGGACCTTGTTTTAACACAAATGGTCCCAGAATGATGTGAAATTGTGCTTCGTGCAACATAATTCTGGGTGCCATTTACAAACCATAAGTGCTAATGACTCCATTCCTTTTTGTGGTTGTAGGGGCTGTTGATTGGAGTGCATTAAAACAAACCTGATCTCTCTAGGACATTCAGAAGCCAGGTTATAAGCCCACAAATGTGTAACTGGACTACTTCTTTAAATTGACACCAGATCCGGTGACCTTTGGGACATGGTTTGACCCCCTATAGGAATGTGCGATCATCATGAAACGTTCAAATCACTTACAACTCAATAGATTCTACCTTCTTGTAACGTTTCAGCCTGATTGGACCTTGTTTTCACACAAATGGACCCAGAATGATGTGAAATTGTGCTTCGTGCAACATAATTCTGGGTGCCATTTACAAACCATAACTGCTAATGACTCCATTCCTTTTTGTGGTTGTAGGGTCTGTTGATTGGAGTACACTAAAACAAACCTGATCTCTCTAGGACATTCAGAAGCCAAGTTATAAGCCCACAAATGTGGAACTGGACTACTTCTTTAAAGTGACACCAGGCCTGGTGACCTTTGGGACATGGTTTTACCCCCTATAGGAATGTGCGATCATCATGAAACGTTCAGATCACTTACAACTCAATAGATTCTACCTTCTTGTAACGTTTCAGCCTGATTGGACCTTGTTTTCACACAAATGGACCCAGAATGATGTGAAATTGTGCTTCGTGCAACATAATTCTGGGTGCCATTCAAAAACCATAAGTGCTAATGACTCCATTCCTTTTTGTGGTTGTAGGGGCTGTTGATTGGAGTACACTAAAACAAACCTGATCTCTCTAGGACATTCAGAAGCCAAGTTATAAGCCCACAAATGTGTAACTGGACTACTTCTTTAAATTGACACCAGATCCGGTGACCTTTGGGACATGGTTTGACCCCTTAGGAAAGTGCTATCATCATGAAACCTTCAGATCACTTACAACTCAATAGATTCTACCTTCCTGTAACGTTTCTGCCTGATTGGACCTTGTTTTCACACAAATGAACCCAGAATGATGTGAAATTGTGCTTCGTGCAACATAATTCTGGGTGCCATTTAAAAACCATAAGTGCTAATGACTCCATTCCTTTTTGGGGTAATGGGGGCTGTTAATTGGAGTACTCTAAAACAAACCGGACCTCTCTAGCATATTCAGAAGCCAAGTTATAAGCCCACAAATGTTTAACTGGACTACTTCTTTAAGGTGACACCAGGCCCGGTGACCTTTGGGACATGGTTTGACACCCTATAGGAATGTGCGATCATCATGAAACGTTCAGATCACTTACAACTCAATAGATTCTACCTTCTTGTAACGTTTCAGCCTGATTGGACCTTGTTTTCACACAAATGGACCCAGAATTATGTGAAATTGTGCTTCGTGCAACATAATTCTGGGTGCCATTTACAAACCATAACTGCTAATGACTCCATTCCTTTTTGTGGTTGTAGGGTCTGTTGATTGGAGTACACTAAAACAAACCTGATCTCTCTAGGACATTCAGAAGCCAAGTTATAAGCCCACAAATGTGGAACTGACTACTTCTTTAAAGTGACACCAGGCCTGGTGACCTTTGGGACATGGTTTTACCCCCTATAGGAATGTGCGATCATCATGAAACGTTCAGATCACTTACAACTCAATAGATTCTACCTTCTTGTAACGTTTCAGCCTGATTGGACCTTGTTTTCACACAAATGGACCCAGAATGATGTGAAATTGTGCTTCGTGCAACATAATTCTGGGTGCCATTTAAAAACCATAAGTGCTAATGACTCCATTCCTTTTTGTGGTTGTAGGGGCTGTTGATTGGAGTACACTAAAACAAACCTGATCTCTCTAGGACATTCAGAAGCCAAGTTATAAGCCCACAAATGTGTAACTGGACTACTTCTTTAAATTGACACCAGATCCGGTGACCTTTGGGACATGGTTTGACCCCCTTAGGAAAGTGCTATCATCATGAAACGTTCAGATCACTTACAACTCAATATATTCTACCTTCCTGTAACGTTTCTGCCTGATTGGACCTTGTTTTCACACAAATGAACCCAGAATGATGTGAAATTGTGCTTCGTGCAACATAATTCTGGGTGCCATTTAAAAACCATAAGTGCTAATGACTCCATTCCTTTTTGGGGTAATGGGGGCTGTTAATTGGAGTACTCTAAAACAAACCTGACCTCTCTGGGATATTCAGAAGCCAAGTTATAAGCCCACAAATGTGTAACTGGACTACTTCTTTAAAGTGACACCAGGCCTGGTGACCTTTGGGACATGGTTTTACCCCTTATAGGAATGTGCGATCATCATGAAACGTTCAGATCACTTACAACTCAATAGATTCTACCTTCTTGTAACGTTTCAGCCTGAATGGACCTTGTTTTCACACAAATGGACCCAGAATGATGTGAAATTGTGCTTCGTGCAACATAATTCTGGGTGCCATTTACAAACCATAAGTTCTAATGACTCCATTCCTTTTTGTGGTTGTAGGGGCTGTTGATTGGAGTACATTAAAACAAACCTGATCTCTCTAGGACATTCAGAAGCCAAGTTATAAGCCCACAAAGGTGTAACTGGACTACTTCTTTAAAGTGACGCCAGGCCCGGTGACCTTTGGGACATGGTTTGACCCCCTATAGGATTGTGCGATCATCATGAAATGTTCAGATCACTTACAACTCAATAGATTCTACCTTCCTGTAACGTTTCAGCCTGATTGGACCTTGTTTTCACACAAATGAACCCAGAATGATGTGAAGTTGTGCTTCGTGCAACATAATTCTGGGTGCCATTTAAAAACCATAAGTGCTAATGACTCCATTCCTTTTTGTGGTTGTAGGGGCTGTTGATTGGAGTACACTAAAACAAACCTGATCTCTCTAGGACATTCAGAAGCCAAGTTATAAGCCCACAAATGTGTAACTGGACTACTTCTTTAAAGTGACACCAGGCCTGGTGACCTTTGGGACATGGTTTTACCCCCTATAGGAATGTGCGATCATCATGAAACGTTCAGATCACTTACAACTTAATAGATTCTACCTTCTTGTAACGTTTCAGTCTGATTGGACCTTGTTTTCACACAAATGGACCCAGAATGATGTGAAATTGTGCTTCGTGCAACATAATTCTGGGTGCCATTTAAAAACCATAAGTGCTAATGACTCCATTCCTTTTTGTGGTTGTAGGGGCTGTTGATTGGAGTACACTAAAACAAACCTGATCTCTCTAGGACATTCAGAAGCCAAGTTATAAGCCCACAAATGTGTAACTGGACTACTTCTTTAAATTGACACCAGATCCGGTGACCTTTGGGACATGGTTTGACCCCCTTAGGAAAGTGCTATCATCATGAAACGTTCAGATCACTTACAACTCAATATATTCTACCTTCCTGTAACGTTTCTGCCTGATTGGACCTTGTTTTCACACAAATGAACCCAGAATGATGTGAAATTGTGCTTCGTGCAACATAATTCTGGGTGCCATTTAAAAACCATACGTGCTAATGACTCCATTCCTTTTTGGGGTAATGGGGGCTGTTAATTGGAGTACTCTAAAACAAACCTGACCTCTCTGGGATATTCAGAAGCCAAGTTATAAGCCCACAAATGTGTAACTGGACTACTTCTTTAAAGTGACACCAGGCCTGGTGATCTTTGGGACATGGTTTTACCCCTTATAGGAATGTGCGATCATCATGAAACGTTCAGATCACTTACAACTCAATAGATTCTACCTTCTGGTAACGTTTCAGCCTGAATGGACCTTGTTTTCACACAAATGGACCCAGAATGATGTGAAATTGTGCTTCGTGCAACATAATTCTGGGTGCCATTTACAAACCATAAGTTCTAATGACTCCATTCCTTTTTGTGGTTGTAGGGGCTGTTGATTGGAGTACATTAAAACAAACCTGATCTCTCTAGGACATTCAGAAGCCAAGTTATAAGCCCACAAAGGTGTAACTGGACTACTTCTTTAAAGTGACACCAGGCCCGGTGACCTTTGGGACATGGTTTGACCCCCTATATGGATTGTGCGATCATCATGAAATGTTCAGATCACTTACAACTCAATAGATTCTACCTTCCTGTAACGTTTCAGCCTGATTGGACCTTGTTTTCACACAAATGAACCCAGAATGATGTGAAGTTGTGCTTCGTGCAACATAATTCTGGGTGCCATTTAAAAACCATAAGTGCTAATGACTCCATTCCTTTTTGTGGTTGTAGGGGCTGTTGATTGGAGTACACTAAAACAAACCTGATCTCTCTAGGACATTCAGAAGCCAAGTTATAAGCCCACAAATGTGTAACTGGACTACTTCTTTAAAGTGACACCAGGCCTGGTGACCGTTGCCTGCTGGTGGTGGTCGGAGGGACCGGTGGCGCCAGTGCTCGGCAGCCTCGCCTCTGTCAGTGCGCCCCAGGGCAGCTGTGGCTACACTGTAGCTCATCCCCACCAGTGTGTGAATGTGTGTGTGAATGGGTGAATGACTGATTGTGTTGTAAAGCGCCTTGGGGGGTTCTAGGACTCTAGAAGGCGCTATATCAAATACAGGCCATTTTACCATTTTACCTTTGGGACATGGTTTTACCCCCTATAGGAATGTGCGATCATCATGAAACGTTCAGATCACTTACAACTTAATAGATTCTACCTTCTTGTAACGTTTCAGTCTGATTGGACCTTGTTTTCACACAAATGGACCCAGAATGATGTGAAATTGTGCTTCGTGCAACATAATTCTGGGTGCTATTTATAAACCATAAGTGCTAATGACTCCATTCGTTTTTGTGGTTGTAGGGGCTGTTGATTGGAGTACACTAAAACAAACCTGATCCCTCTAGGACATTCAGAAGCCAGGTTATAAGCCCACAAATGTGTAACTGGACTACTTCTTTAAATTGACACCAGATCCGGTGACCTTTGGGACATGGTTTGACCCCCTTAGGAAAGTGCTATCATCATGAAACGTTCAGATCACTTACAACTCAATAGATTCTACCTTCCTGTAACGTTTCTGCCTGATTGGACCTTGTTTTCACACAAATGAACCCAGAATGATGTGAAATTGTGCTTCGTGCAACATAATTCTGGGTGCCATTTACAAACCATAACTGCTAATGACTCCATTCCTTTTTGTGGTTGTAGAGTCTGTTGATTGGAGTACACTAAAACAAACCTGATCTCTCTAGGACATTCAGAAGCCAAGTTATAAGCCCACAAATGTGGAACTGGACTACTTCTTTAAAGTGACACCAGGCCTGGTGACCTTTGGGACATGGTTTTACCCCCTATAGGAATGTGCGATCATCATGAAACGTTCAGATCACTTACAACTAAATAGATTCTACCTTCTTGTAACGTTTCAGCCTGATTGGACCTTGTTTTCACACAAATGGACCCAGAATGATGTGAAATTGTGCTTCGTGCAACATAATTCTGGGTGCCATTTACAAACCATAAGTGCTAATGACTCCATTCCTTTTTGTGGTTGTAGGGGCTGTTGATTGGAGTACACTAAAACAAACCTGATCTCTCTGGGACATTCAGAAGCCAAGTTATAAGCCCACAAAGGTGTAACTGGACTACTTCTTTAAAGTGACACCAGGCCTGGTGACCTTTGGGACATGGTTTTACCCCCTATAGGAATGTGCGATCATCATGAAACGTTCAGATCACGTACAACTTAATAGATTCTACCTTCTTGTAACGTTTCAGCCTGATTGGACCTTGTTTTCCACACAAATGGACCCAGAATGATGTGAAATTGTGCTTCGTGCAACATAATTCTGGGTGCCATTTACAAACCATAAGTGCTAATGACTCCATTCCTTTTTGTGGTTGTAGGGGCTGTTGATTGGAGTACACTAAAACAAACCTGATCTCTCTAGGACATTCAGAAGCCAAGTTATAAGCCCACAAATGTGTAACTGGACTACTTCTTTAAAGTGACACCAGGCCTGGTGACCTTTGGGACATGGTTTTACCCCCTATAGGAATGTGCGATCATCATGAAACGTTCAGATCACTTACAACTCAATAGATTCTACCTTCTTGTAACGTTTCAGCCTGATTGGACCTTGTTTTCACACAAATGAACCCAGAATGATGTGAAATTGTGCTTCGTGCAAAATACTTCTGGGTGCCATTTACAAACCATAAGTGCTAATGACTCCATTCCTTTTTGTGGTTGTAGGGGCTGTTGATTGGAGTACATTAAAACAAACCTGATCTCTCTAGGACATTCATAAGCAAAGTTATAAGCCCACAAAGGTGTAACTGGACTACTTCTTTAAAGTGACACCAGGCCCGGTGACCTTTGGGACATGGTTTGACCCCCTTTAGGAATGTGCGATCATCATGAAACGTTCAGATCACTTACAACTTAATAGATTCTACCTTCCTGTAACGTTTCTGCCTGATTGGACCTTGTTTTCACACAAATGAAACCAGAATGATGTGAAATTGTGCTTCGTGCAACATAATTCTGGGTGCCATTTACAAACCATAACTGCTAATGACTCCATTCCTTTTTGTGGTTGTAGGGTCTGTTGATTGGAGTACACTAAAACAAACCTGATCTCTCTAGGACATTCAGAAGCCAAGTTATAAGCCCACAAATGTGGAACTGGACTACTTCTTTAAAGTGACACCAGGCCTGGTGACCTTTGGGACATGGTTTTACCCCCTATAGGAATGTGCGATCATCATGAAACGTTCAGATCACTTACAACTCAATAGATTCTACCTTCTTGTAACGTTTCAGCCTGATTGGACCTTGTTTTCACACAAATGGACCCAGAATGATGTGAAATTGTGCTTCGTGCAACATAATTCTGGGTGCCATTTAAAAACCATAAGTGCTAATGACTCCATTCCTTTTTGTGGTTGTAGGGGCTGTTGATTGGAGTACACTAAAACAAACCTGATCTCTCTAGGACATTCAGAAGCCAAGTTATAAGCCCACAAATGTGTAACTGGACTACTTCTTTAAATTGACACCAGATCCGGTGACCTTTGGGACATGGTTTGACCCCCTTAGGAAAGTGCTATCATCATGAAACGTTCAGATCGCTTACAACTCAATATATTCTACCTTCCTGTAACGTTTCAGCCTGATTGGACCTTGTTTTCACACAAATGAACCCAGAATGATGTGAAATTGTGCTTCGTGCAACATAATTCTGGGTGCCATTTACAAACCATAAGTGCTAATGACTCCATTCCTTTTTGTGGTTGTAGGGGCTGTTGATTGGAGTACACTAAAACAAACCTGATCTCTCTAGGACATTCAGAAGCCAGGTTATAAGCCCACAAATGTGTAACTGGACTACTTCTTTAAATTGACACCAGATCCGGTGACCTTTGGGACATGGTTTGACCCCCTTAGGAAAGTGCTATCAACATGAAACGTTCAGATCACTTACAACTTAATAGATTCTACCTTCCTGTAACGTTTCTGCCTGATTGGACCTTGTTTTCACACAAATGAACCCAGAATGATGTGAAATTGTGCTTCGTGCAACATAATTCTGGGTGCCATTTACAAACCATAACTGCTAATGACTCCATTCCTTTTTGTGGTTGTAGGGTCTGTTGATTGGAGTACACTAAAACAAACCTGATCTCTCTAGGACATTCAGAAGCCAAGTTATAAGCACACAAATGTGGAACTGGACTACTTCTTTAAAGTGACACCAGGCCTGGTGACCTTTGGGACATGGTTTTACCCCCTATAGGAATGTGCGATCATCATGAAACGTTCAGATCACTTACAACTCAATAGATTCTACCTTCTTGTAACGTTTCAGCCTGATTGGACCTTGTTTTCACACAAATGGACCCAGAATGATGTGAAATTGTGCTTCGTGCAACATAATTCTGGGTGCCATTTAAAAACCATAAGTGCTAATGACTCCATTCCTTTTTGTGGTTGTAGGGGCTGTTGATTGGAGTACACTAAAACAAACCTGATCTCTCTAGGACATTCAGAAGCCAAGTTATAAGCCCACAAATGTGTAACTGGACTACTTCTTTAAATTGACACCAGATCCGGTGACCTTTGGGACATGGTTTGACCCCCTTAGGAAAGTGCTATCATCATGAAACGTTCAGATCGCTTACAACTCAATATATTCTACCTTCCTGTAACGTTTCAGCCTGATTGGACCTTGTTTTCACACAAATGAACCCAGAATGATGTGAAATTGTGCTTCGTGCAACATAATTCTGGGTGCCATTTAAAAACCATAAGTGCTAATGACTCCATTCCTTTTTGTGGTTGTAGGGGCTGTTGATTGGAGTACACTAAAACAAACCTGATCTCTCTAGGACATTCAGAAGCCAAGTTATAAGCCCACAAATGTGTAACTGGACTACTTCTTTAAAGTGACACCAGGCCTGGTGACCTTTGGGACATGGTTTTACCCCCTATAGGAATGTGCGATCATCATGAAACGTTCAGATCACTTACAGCTCAATAGATTCTACCATCTTGTAACGTTTCAGCCTGATTGGACCTTGTTTTCACACAAATGGACCCAGAATGATGTGAAATTGTGCTTCGTGCAAAATACTTCTGGGTGCCATTTACAAACCATAAGTGCTAATGACTCCATTCCTTTTTGTGGTTGTAGGGGCTGTTGATTGGAGTACATTAAAACAAACCTGATCTCTTTAGGACATTCATAAGCAAAGTTATAAGCCCACAAAGGTGTATTTGGACTACTTCTTTAAAGTGACACCAGGCCCGGTGACCTTTGGGACATGGTTTGACCCCCTATAGGAATGTGCGATCATCATGAAACGTTCATATCACTTACAACTCAATAGATTCTACCTTCTTGTAACGTTTCAGCCTGATTGGACCTTGTTTTCACACAAATGGACCCAGAATGATGTGAAATTGTGCTTCGTGCAACATAATTCTGGGTGCCATTTACAAACCATAAGTGCTAATGACTCCATTCCTTTTTGTGGTTGTAGGGGCTGTTGATTGGAGTACACTAAAACAAACCTGATCTCTCTAGGACATTCAGAAGCCAGGTTATAAGCCCACAAATGTGTAACTGGACTACTTCTTTAAATTGACACCAGATCCGGTGACCTTTGGGACATGGTTTGACCCCCTTAGGAAAGTGCTATCAACATGAAACATTCAGATCACTTACAACTCAATAGATTCTACCTTCCTGTAGCGTTTCTGCCTGATTGGACCTTGTTTTCACACAAATGAACCCAGAATGATGTGAAATTGTGGTTCGTGCAACATAATTCTGGGTGCCATTTACAAACCATAACTGCTAATGACTCCATTCATTTTTGTGGTTGTAGGGGCTGTTGATTGGAGTACACTAAAACAAACCTGATCTCTCTAGGACATTCAGAAGCCAAGTTATAAGCCCACAAATGTGTAACTGGACTACTTCTTTAAATTGACACCAGATCCGGTGACCTTTGGGACATGGTTTGACCCCCTTAGGAAAGTGCTATCATCATGAAACGTTCAGATCGCTTACAACTCAATATATTCTACCTTCCTGTAACGTTTCTGCCTGATTGGACCTTGTTTTCACACAAATGAACCCAGAATGATGTGAAATTGTGCTTCGTGCAACATAATTCTGGGTGCCATTTAAAAACCATAAGTGCTAATGACTCCATTCCTTTTTCAGGTAATGGGGGCTGTTAATTGGAGTACTCTAAAACAAACCTGACCTCTCTAGGATATTCAGAAGCCAAGTTATAAGCCCACAAATGTGTAACTGGACTACTTCTTTAAAGTGACACCAGGCCTGGTGACCTTTGGGACATGGTTTTACCCCCTATAGGAATGTGCGATCATCATGAAACGTTCAGATCACTTACAATTTAATAGATTCTACCTTCTTGTAACGTTTCAGCCTGAATGGACCTTGTTTTCACACAAATGGACCCAGAATGATGTGAAATTGTGCTTCGTGCAACATAATTCTGGGTGCCATTTACAAACCATAAGTTCTAATGACTCCATTCCTTTTTGTGGTTGTAGGGGCTGTTGATTGGAGTACATTAAAACAAACCTGATCTCTCTAGGACATTCAGAAGCCAAGTTATAAGCCCACAAAGGTGTAACTGGACTACTTCTTTAAAGTGACACCAGGCCCGGTGACCTTTGGGACATGGTTTGACCCCCTATAGGATTGTGCGATCATCATGAAATGTTCAGATCACTTACAACTCAATAGATTCTACCTTCTTGTAACGTTTCAGCCTGATTGGACCTTGTTTTCACACAAATGGACCCAGAATGATGTGAAATTGTGCTTCGTGCAACATAATTCTGGGTGCTATTTACAAACCATGAGTGCTAATGACTCCATTCCTTTTTGTGGTTGTAGGGGCTGTTGATTGGAGTACACTAAAACAAACCTGATCTCTCTAGGACATTCAGAAGCCAGGTTATAAGCCCACAAATGTGTAACTGGACTACTTCTTTAAATTGACACCAGATCCGGTGACCTTTGGGACATGGTTTGACCCCCTTAGGAAAGTGCTATCATCATGAAACGTTCAGATCACTTACAGCTCAATAGATTCTACCTTCCTGTAACGTTTCTGCCTGATTGGACCTTGTTTTCACACAAATGAACCCAGAATGATGTGAAATTGTGCTTCGTGCAACATAATTCTGGGTGCCATTTACAAACCATAACTGCTAATGACTCCATTCCTTTTTGTGGTTGTAGAGTCTGTTGATTGGAGTACACTAAAACAAACCTGATCTCTCTAGGACATTCAGAAGCCAAGTTATAAGCCCACAAATGTGGAACTGGACTACTTCTTTAAAGTGACACCAGGCCTGGTGACCTTTGGGACATGGTTTTACCCCCTATAGGAATGTGCGATCATCATGAAACGTTCAGATCACTTACAACTAAATAGATTCTACCTTCTTGTAACGTTTCAGCCTGATTGGACCTTGTTTTCACACAAATGGACCCAGAATGATGTGAAATTGTGCTTCGTGCAACATAATTCTGGGTGCCATTTACAAACCATAAGTTCTAATGACTCCATTCCTTTTTGTGGTTGTAGGGGCTGTTGATTGGAGTACACTAAAACAAACCTGATCTCTCTGGGACATTCAGAAGCCAAGTTATAAGCCCACAAAGGTGTAACTGGACTACTTCTTTAAAGTGACACCAGGCCTGGTGACCTTTGGGACATGGTTTTACCCCCTATAGGAATGTGCGATCATCATGAAACGTTCAGATCACTTACAACTTAATAGATTCTACCTTCTTGTAACGTTTCAGCCTGATTGGACCTTGTTTTCACACAAATGGACCCAGAATGATGTGAAATTGTGCTTCGTGCAACATAATTCTGGGTGCCATTTACAAACCATAAGTGCTAATGACTCCATTCCTTTTTGTGGTTGTAGGGGCTGTTGAGTAGAGTACACTAAAACAAACCTGATCTCTCTAGGACATTCAGAAGCCAAGTTATAAGCCCACAAATGTGTAACTGGACTACTTCTTTAAAGTGACACCAGGCCTGGTGACCTTTGGGACATGGTTTTACCCCCTATAGGAATGTGTGATCATCATGAAACGTTCAGATCAATTACAACTCAATAAATTCTACCTTCTTGTAACGTTTCAGCCTGATTGGACCTTGTTTTCACACAAATGAACCCAGAATGATGTGAAATTGTGCTTCGTGCAAAATACTTCTGGGTGCCATTTACAAACCATAAGTGCTAATGACTCCATTCCTTTTTGTGGTTGTAGGGGCTGTTGATTGGAGTACATTAAAACAAACCTGATCTCTCTAGGACATTCATAAGAAAAGTTATAAGCCCACAAAGGTGTTACTGGAATACTTCTTTAAAGTGACACCAGGCCCGGTGACCTTTGGGACATGGTTTGACCCCCTATAGGAATGTGCGATCATCATGAAACGTTCAGATCACTTACAACTCAATAGATTCTACCTTCTTGTAACGTTTCAGCCTGATTGGACCTTGTTTTCACACAAATGGACCCAGAATGATGTGAAATTGTGCTTCGTGCAACATAATTCTGGGTGCCATTTACAAACCATAAGTGCTAAACTCCATTCCTTTTTGTGGTTGTAGGGGCTGTTGATTGGAGTACACTAAAAAAAACCTGATCTCTCTAGGACATTCAGAAGCCAAGTTATAAGCCCACAAATGTGGAACTGGACTACTTCTTTAAAGTGACACCAGGCCTGGTGACCTTTGGGACATGGTTTTACCCCCTATAGGAATGTGCGATCATCATGAAACGTTCAGATCACTTACAACTCAATAGATTCTACCTTCTTGTAACGTTTCAGCCTGATTGGACCTTGTTTTCACACAAATGGACCCAGAATGATGTGAAATTGTGCTTCGTGCAACATAATTCTGGGTGCCATTTACAAACCATAAGTGCTAATGACTCCATTCCTTTTTGTGGTTGTAGGGGCTGTTGATTGGAGTACACTAAAACAAACCTGATCTCTCTGGGACATTCAGAAGCCAAGTTATAAGCCCACAAATGTGGAACTGGACTACTTCTTTAAAGTGACACCAGGCCTGGTGACCTTTGGGACATGGTTTTACCCCCTATAGGAATGTGCGATCATCATGAAACGTTCAGATCACTTACAACTTAATAGATTCTACCTTCTTGTAACGTTTCAGCCTGATTGGACCTTGTTTTCACACAAATGGACCCAGAATGATGAGAAATTGTGCTTCGTGCAACATAATTCTGGGTGCCATTTACAAACCATAAGTGCTAATGACTCCATTCCTTTTTGTGGTTGTAGGGGCTGTTGATTGGAGTACACTAAAACAAACCTGATCTCTCTAGGACATTCAGAAGCCAAGTTATAAGCCCACAAATGTGTAACTGGACTACTTCTTTAAAGTGACACCAGGCCTGGTGACCTTTGGGACATGGTTTTACCCCCTATAGGAATGTGCGATCATCATGAAACGTTCAGATCACTTACAACTCAATAGATTCTACCTTCTTGTAACGTTTCAGCCTGATTGGACCTTGTTTTCACACAAATGGACCCAGAATGATGTGAAATTGTGCTTCGTGCAAAATACTTCTGGGTGCCATTTAAAAACCATAAGTGCTAATGACTCCATTCCTTTTTGTGGTTGTAGGGGCTGTTGATTGGAGTACATTAAAACAAACCTGATCTCTCTAGGACATTCATAAGCAAAGTTATAAGCCCACAAAGGTGTATTTGGACTACTTCTTTAAAGTGACACCAGGCCCGGTGACCTTTGGGACATGGTTTGACCCCCTAAAGGAATGTGCGATCATCATGAAACGTTCATATCACTTACAACTCAATAGATTCTACCTTCTTGTAACGTTTCAGCCTGATTGGACCTTGTTTTCACACAAATTGACCCAGAATGATGTGAAATTGTGCTTCGTGCAACATATTTCTGGGTGCCATTTACAAACCATAAGTGCTAATGACTCCATTCCTTTTTGTGGTTGTAGGGGCTGTTGATTGGAGTACACTAAAACAAACCTGATCTCTCTAGGACATTCAGAAGCCAGGTTATAAGCCCACAAATGTGTAACTGGACTACTTCTTTAAATTGACACCAGATCCGGTGACCTTTGGGACATGGTTTGACCCCCTTAGGAAAGTGCTATCAACATGAAACATTCAGATCACTTACAACTCAATAGATTCTACCTTCCTGTAACGTTTCTGCCTGATTGGACCTTGTTTTCACACAAATGAACCCAGAATGATGTGAAATTGTGCTTCGTGCAACATAATTCTGGGTGCCATTTACAAACCATAACTGCTAATGACTCCATTCCTTTTTGTGGTTGTAGGGTCTGTTGATTGGAGTACACTAAAACAAACCTGATCTCTGTAGGACATTCAGAAGCCAAGTTATAAGCCCACAAATGTGGAACTGGACTACTTCTTTAAAGTGACACCAGGCCTGGTGACCTTTGGGACATGGTTTTACCCCCTATAGGAATGTGCGATCATCATGAAACGTTCAGATCACTTACAACTCAATAGATTCTACCTTCTTGTAACGTTTCAGCCTGATTGGACCTTGTTTTCACACAAATGGACCCAGAATGATGTGAAATTGTGCTTCGTGCAACATAATTCTGGGTGCCATTTACAAACCATAAGTGCTAATGACTCCATTCCTTTTTGTGGTTGTAGGGGCTGTTGATTGGAGTACACTAAAACAAACCTGATCTCTCTGGGACATTCAGAAGCCAAGTTATAAGCCCACAAAGGTGTAACTGGACTACTTCTTTAAAGTGACACCAGGTCTGGTGACCTTTTGGGACATGGTTTTACCCCCTATAGGAATGTGCGATCATCATGAAACGTTCAGATCACTTACAACTTAATAGATTCTACCTTCTTGTAACGTTTCAGCCTGATTGGACCTTGTTTTCACACAAATGGACCCAGAATGATGTGAAATTGTGCTTCGTGCAACATAATTCTGGGTGCCATTTACAAACCATAAGTGCTAATGACTCCATTCCTTTTTGTGGTTGTAGGGGCTGTTGATCGGAGTACATTAAAACAAACCTGATCTCTCTAGGACATTCAGAAGCCAAGTTATAAGCCCACAAAGGTGTAACTGGACTACTTCTTTAAAGTGACACCAGGCCCGGTGACCTTTGGGACATGGTTTGACCCCCTATAGGATTGTGCGATCATCATGAAATGTTCAGATCACTTACAACTCAATAGATTCTACCTTCTTGTAACGTTTCAGCCTGATTGGACCTTGTTTTCACACAAATGAACCCAGAATGATGTGAAATTGTGCTTCGTGCAACATAATTCTGGGTGCCATTTAAAAACCATAAGTGCTAATGACTCCATTCCTTTTTGTGGTTGTAGGGGCTGTTGATTGGAGTACACTAAAACAAACCTGATCTCTCTAGGACATTCAGAAGCCAGGTTATAAGCCCAAAAATGTGTAACTGGACTACTTCTTTGAATTGACACCAGATCCGGTGACCTTTGGGACATGGTTTGACCCTCTTAGGAAAGTGCTATCATCATGAAACGTTCAGATCACTTACAACTCAATAGATTCTACCTTCCTGTAACGTTTCTGCCTGATTGGACCTTGTTTTCACACAAATGAACCCAGAATGATGTGAAATTGTGCTTCGTGCAACATAATTCTGGGTGCCATTTAAAAACCATAAGTGCTAATGACTCCATTCCTTTTTGGGGTAATGGGGGCTGTTAATTGGAGTACTCTAAAACAAACCGGACCTCTCTAGGATATTCAGAAGCCAAGTTATAAGCCCACAAATGTGTAACTGGACTATTTCTTTAAGGTGACACCAGGCCCGGTGACCTTTGGGACATGGTTTGACCCCCTATAGGAATGTGCGATCATCATGAAACGTTCAGATCACTTACAACTCAATAGATTCTACCTTCTTGTAACGTTTCAGCCTGATTGGACCTTGTTTTCACACAAATGGACCCAGAATGATGTGAAATTGTGCTTCGTGCAACATAATTCTGGGTGCCGTTTAAAAACCATAAGTGCTAATGACTCCATTCCTTTTTGTGGTTGTAGGGGCTGTTGATTGGAGTACACTAAAACAAACCTGATCTCTCTAGGACATTCAGAAGCCAAGTTATAAGCCCACAAATGTGTAACTGGACTACTTCTTTAAATTGACACCAGATCCGGTGACCTTTGGGACATGGTTTGACCCCCTTAGGAAAGTGCTATCATCATGAAACGTTCAGATCACTTACAACTCAATAGATTCTACCTTCCTGTAACGTTTCTGCCTGATTGGACCTTGTTTTCACACAAATGAACCCAGAATGATGTGAAATTGTGCTTCGTGCAACATAATTCTGGGTGCCATTTAAAAACCATAAGTGCTAATGACTCCATTCCTTTTTGGGGTAATGGGGGCTGTTAATTGGAGTACTCTAAAACAAACCGGACCTCTCTAGGATATTCAGAAGCCAAGTTATAAGCCCACAAATGTGTAACTGGACTACTTCTTTAAGGTGACACCAGGCCCGGTGACCTTTGGGACATGGTTTGACCCCCTATAGGAATGTGCGATCATCATGAAACGTTCAGATCACTTACAACTCAATAGATTCTACCTTCTTGTAACGTTTCAGCCTGATTGGACCTTGTTTTCACACAAATGGACCCAGAATGATGTGAAATTGTGCTTCGTGCAACATAATTCTGGGTGCCATTTACAAACCATAACTGCTATTGACTCCATTCCTTTTTGTGGTTGTAGGGTCTGTTGATTGGAGTACACTAAAACAAACCTGATCTCTCTAGGACATTCAGAAGCCAAGTTATAAGCCCACAAATGTGGAACTGGACTACTTTAAAGTGACACCAGGCCTGGTGACCTTTGGGACATGGTTTTACCCCCTATAGGAATGTGCGATCATCATGAAACGTTCAGATCACTTACAACTCAATAGATTCTACCTTCTTGTAACGTTTCAGCCTGATTGGACCTTGTTTCACACAAATGGACCCAGAATGATGTGAAATTGTGCTTCGTGCAACATAATTCTGGGTGCCATTTACAAACCACAAGTGCTAATGACTCCATTCCTTGTTGTGGTTGTAGGGGCTGTTGATTGGAGTACATTAAAACAAACCTGATCTCTCTAGGACATTCAGAAGCCAAGTTATAAGCCCACAAATGTGTAACTGGACTACTTCTTTAAATTGACACCAGATCTGGTGACCTTTGGGACATGGTTTGACCCCCTTAGGAAAGTGCTATCATCATGAAACGTTCAGATCACTTACAATTCAATAGATTCTACCTTCCTGTAACGTTTCTGCCTGATTGGACCTTGTTTTCACACAAATGAACCCAGAATGATGTGAAATTGTGCTTCGTGCAACATAATTCTGGGTGCCATTTAAAAACCATAAGTGCTAATGACTCCATTCCTTTTTGTGGTTGTAGGGTCTGTTGATTGGAGTACACTAAAACAAACCTGATCTCTCTAGGACATTCAGAAGCCAAGTTATAAGCCCACAAATGTGTAACTGGACTACTTTAAAGTGACACCAGGCCTGGTGACCTTTGGGACATGGTTTTACCCCCTATAGGAATGTGCGATCATCATGAAACGTTCAGATCACTTACAACTCAATAGATTCTACCTTCTTGTAACGTTTCAGCCTGATTGGACCTTGTTTTCACACAAATGGACCCAGAATGATGTGAAATTGTGCTTCGTGCAACATAATTCTGGGTGCCATTTAAAAACCACAAGTGCTAATGACTCCATTCCTTTTTGTGGTTGTAGGGGCTGTTGATTGGAGTACATTAAAACAAACCTGATCTCTATAGGACATTCAGAAGCCAAGTTATAAGCCCACAAATGTGTAACTGGACTACTTCTTTAAATTGACACCAGATCCGGTGACCTTTGGGACATGGTTTGACCCCCTTAGGAAAGTGCTATCATCATGAAACGTTCAGATCACTTACAACTCAATAGATTCTACCTTCCTGTAACGTTTCTGCCTGATTGGACCTTGTTTTCACACAAATGAACCCAGAATGATGTGAAATTGTGCTTCGTGCAACATAATTCTGGGTGCCATTTAAAAACCTTAAGTGCTAATGACTCCATTCCTTTTTGGGGTAATGGGGGCTGTTAATTGGAGTACTCTAAAACAAACCTGACCTCTCTAGGATATTCAGAAGCCAAGTTATAAGCCCTCAAATGTGTAACTGGACTACTACTTTAAAGTGAAACCAGGCATGGTGACCTTTGGGACATGGTTTTACCCCCTATAGGAATGTGCGATCATCATGAAACGTTCCGATCACTTAAAACTCAATAGATTCTACCTTCTTGTAACGTTTCAGCCTGATTGGACCTTGTTTTCACACAAATGGACCCAGAATGATGTGAAATTGTGCTTCGTGCAACATAATTCTGGGTGCCATTTAAAAACCATAAGTTCTAATGACTCCATTCCTTTTTGTGGTTGTAGGGGCTGTTGATTGGAGTACATTAAAACAAACCTGATCTCTCTAGGACATTCAGAAGCCAAGTTATAAGCCCACAAAGGTGTAACTGGACTACTTCTTTAAAGTGACACCAGGCCCGGTGACCTTTGGGACATGGTTTGACCCCCTATAGGATTGTGCGATCATCATGAAATGTTCAGATCACTTACAACTCAATAGATTCTACCTTCCTGTAACGTTTCTGCCTGATTGGACCTTGTTTTCACACAAATGAACCCAGAATGATGTGAAATTGTGCTTCGTGCAACATAATTCTGGGTGCCATTTACAAACCATAACTGCTAATGACTCCATTCCTTTTTGTGGTTGTAGGGTCTGTTGATTGGAGTACACTAAAACAAACCTGATCTCTGTAGGACATTCAGAAGCCAAGTTATAAGCCCACAAATGTGGAACTGGACTACTTCTTTAAAGTGACACCAGGCCTGGTGACCTTTGGGACATGGTTTTACCCCCTATAGGAATGTGCGATCATCATGAAACGTTCAGATCACTTACAACTCAATAGATTCTACCTTCTTGTAACGTTTCAGCCTGATTGGACCTTGTTTTCACACAAATGGACCCAGAATGATGTGAAATTGTGCTTCGTGCAACATAATTCTGGGTGCCATTTACAAACCATAAGTGCTAATGACTCCATTCCTTTTTGTGGTTGTAGGGGCTGTTGATTGGAGTACACTAAAACAAACCTGATCTCTCTGGGACATTCAGAAGCCAAGTTATAAGCCCACAAAGGTGTAACTGGACTACTTCTTTAAAGTGACACCAGGTCTGGTGACCTTTTGGGACATGGTTTTACCCCCTATAGGAATGTGCGATCATCATGAAACGTTCAGATCACTTACAACTTAATAGATTCTACCTTCTTGTAACGTTTCAGCCTGATTGGACCTTGTTTTCACACAAATGGACCCAGAATGATGTGAAATTGTGCTTCGTGCAACATAATTCTGGGTGCCATTTACAAACCATAAGTGCTAATGACTCCATTCCTTTTTGTGGTTGTAGGGGCTGTTGATCGGAGTACATTAAAACAAACCTGATCTCTCTAGGACATTCAGAAGCCAAGTTATAAGCCCACAAAGGTGTAACTGGACTACTTCTTTAAAGTGACACCAGGCCCGGTGACCTTTGGGACATGGTTTGACCCCCTATAGGATTGTGCGATCATCATGAAATGTTCAGATCACTTACAACTCAATAGATTCTACCTTCTTGTAACGTTTCAGCCTGATTGGACCTTGTTTTCACACAAATGAACCCAGAATGATGTGAAATTGTGCTTCGTGCAACATAATTCTGGGTGCCATTTAAAAACCATAAGTGCTAATGACTCCATTCCTTTTTGTGGTTGTAGGGGCTGTTGATTGGAGTACACTAAAACAAACCTGATCTCTCTAGGACATTCAGAAGCCAGGTTATAAGCCCAAAAATGTGTAACTGGACTACTTCTTTGAATTGACACCAGATCCGGTGACCTTTGGGACATGGTTTGACCCTCTTAGGAAAGTGCTATCATCATGAAACGTTCAGATCACTTACAACTCAATAGATTCTACCTTCCTGTAACGTTTCTGCCTGATTGGACCTTGTTTTCACACAAATGAACCCAGAATGATGTGAAATTGTGCTTCGTGCAACATAATTCTGGGTGCCATTTAAAAACCATAAGTGCTAATGACTCCATTCCTTTTTGGGGTAATGGGGGCTGTTAATTGGAGTACTCTAAAACAAACCGGACCTCTCTAGGATATTCAGAAGCCAAGTTATAAGCCCACAAATGTGTAACTGGACTATTTCTTTAAGGTGACACCAGGCCCGGTGACCTTTGGGACATGGTTTGACCCCCTATAGGAATGTGCGATCATCATGAAACGTTCAGATCACTTACAACTCAATAGATTCTACCTTCTTGTAACGTTTCAGCCTGATTGGACCTTGTTTTCACACAAATGGACCCAGAATGATGTGAAATTGTGCTTCGTGCAACATAATTCTGGGTGCCGTTTAAAAACCATAAGTGCTAATGACTCCATTCCTTTTTGTGGTTGTAGGGGCTGTTGATTGGAGTACACTAAAACAAACCTGATCTCTCTAGGACATTCAGAAGCCAAGTTATAAGCCCACAAATGTGTAACTGGACTACTTCTTTAAATTGACACCAGATCCGGTGACCTTTGGGACATGGTTTGACCCCCTTAGGAAAGTGCTATCATCATGAAACGTTCAGATCACTTACAACTCAATAGATTCTACCTTCCTGTAACGTTTCTGCCTGATTGGACCTTGTTTTCACACAAATGAACCCAGAATGATGTGAAATTGTGCTTCGTGCAACATAATTCTGGGTGCCATTTAAAAACCATAAGTGCTAATGACTCCATTCCTTTTTGGGGTAATGGGGGCTGTTAATTGGAGTACTCTAAAACAAACCGGACCTCTCTAGGATATTCAGAAGCCAAGTTATAAGCCCACAAATGTGTAACTGGACTACTTCTTTAAGGTGACACCAGGCCCGGTGACCTTTGGGACATGGTTTGACCCCCTATAGGAATGTGCGATCATCATGAAACGTTCAGATCACTTACAATTCAATAGATTCTACCTTCCTGTAACGTTTCTGCCTGATTGGACCTTGTTTTCACACAAATGAACCCAGAATGATGTGAAATTGTGCTTCGTGCAACATAATTCTGGGTGCCATTTAAAAACCATAAGTGCTAATGACTCCATTCCTTTTTGTGGTTGTAGGGTCTGTTGATTGGAGTACACTAAAACAAACCTGATCTCTCTAGGACATTCAGAAGCCAAGTTATAAGCCCACAAATGTGGAACTGGACTACTTTAAAGTGACACCAGGCCTGGTGACCTTTGGGACATGGTTTTACCCCCTATAGGAATGTGCGATCATCATGAAACGTTCAGATCACTTACAACTCAATAGATTCTACCTTCTTGTAACGTTTCAGCCTGATTGGACCTTGTTTTCACACAAATGGACCCAGAATGATGTGAAATTGTGCTTCGTGCAACATAATTCTGGGTGCCATTTAAAAACCACAAGTGCTAATGACTCCATTCCTTTTTGTGGTTGTAGGGGCTGTTGATTGGAGTACATTAAAACAAACCTGATCTCTATAGGACATTCAGAAGCCAAGTTATAAGCCCACAAATGTGTAACTGGACTACTTCTTTAAATTGACACCAGATCCGGTGACCTTTGGGACATGGTTTGACCCCCTTAGGAAAGTGCTATCATCATGAAACGTTCAGATCACTTACAACTCAATAGATTCTACCTTCCTGTAACGTTTCTGCCTGATTGGACCTTGTTTTCACACAAATGAACCCAGAATGATGTGAAATTGTGCTTCGTGCAACATAATTCTGGGTGCCATTTAAAAACCTTAAGTGCTAATGACTCCATTCCTTTTTGGGGTAATGGGGGCTGTTAATTGGAGTACTCTAAAACAAACCTGACCTCTCTAGGATATTCAGAAGCCAAGTTATAAGCCCTCAAATGTGTAACTGGACTACTTCTTTAAAGTGAAACCAGGCATGGTGACCTTTGGGACATGGTTTTACCCCCTATAGGAATGTGCGATCATCATGAAACGTTCCGATCACTTAAAACTCAATAGATTCTACCTTCTTGTAACGTTTCAGCCTGATTGGACCTTGTTTTCACACAAATGGACCCAGAATGATGTGAAATTGTGCTTCGTGCAACATAATTCTGGGTGCCATTTAAAAACCATAAGTTCTAATGACTCCATTCCTTTTTGTGGTTGTAGGGGCTGTTGATTGGAGTACATTAAAACAAACCTGATCTCTCTAGGACATTCAGAAGCCAAGTTATAAGCCCACAAAGGTGTAACTGGACTACTTCTTTAAAGTGACACCAGGCCCGGTGACCTTTGGGACATGGTTTGACCCCCTATAGGATTGTGCGATCATCATGAAATGTTCAGATCACTTACAACTCAATAGATTCTACCTTCTTGTAACGTTTCAGCCTGATTGGACCTTGTTTTCACACAAATGAACCCAGAATGATGTGAAATTGTGCTTCGTGCAACATAATTCTGGGTGCCATTTACAAACCATAAGTGCTAATGACTCCATTCCTTTTTGTGGTTGTAGGGTATGTTGATTGGAGTACACTAAAACAAACCTGATCTCTCTAGGACATTTAGAAGCCAGGTTATAAGCCCACAAATGTGTAACTGGACTACTTCTTTAAATTGACACCAGATCCGGTGACCTTTGGGACATGGTTTGACCCCCTTAGGAAAGTGCTATCATCATGAAACGTTCAGATCACTTACAACTCAATAGATTCTACCTTCCTGTAACGTTTCTGCCTGATTGGACCTTGTTTTCACACAAATGAACCCAGAATGATGTGAAATTGTGCTTTGTGCAACATAATTCTGGGTGCCATTTACAAACCATAACTGCTAATGACTCCATTCCTTTTTGTAGTTGTAGGGTCTGTTGATTGGAGTACACTAAAACAAACCTGATCTCTCTAGGACATTCAGAAGCCAAGTTATAAGCCCACAAATGTGTAACTGGACTACTTCTTTAAATTGACACCAGGCCTGGTGACCTTTGGGACATGGTTTTACCCCCTATAGGAATGTGCGATCATCATGAAACGTTCAGATCACTTACAACTCAATAGATTCTACCTTCTTGTAACGTTTCAGCCTGATTGGACCTTGTTTTCACACAAATGGACCCAGAATGATGTGAAATTGTGCTTCGTGCAACATAATTCTGGGTGCCATTTACAAACCATAAGTGCTAATGACTCCATTCCTTTTTGTGGTTGTAGGGGCTGTTGATTGGAGTACATTAAAACAAACCTGATCTCTCTAGGACATTCAGAAGCCAAGTTATAAGCCCACAAATGTGTAACTGGACTACTTCTTTAAATTGACACCAGGCCCGGTGACCTTTGGGACATGGTTTGACCTCTATAGGAATGTGCGATCATCATGAAACGTTCAGATCACTTACAACTCAATAGATTCTACCGTCTTGTAACGTTTCAGCCTGATTGGACCTTGTTTTCACACGAATGGACCCAGAATGATGTGAAATTGTGCTTCGTGCAACATAATTCTGGGTGCCATTTAAAAACCATAAGTGCTAAGGACTCCATTCCTTTTTGTGGTTGTAGGGGCTGTTGATTGGAGTACACTAAAACAAACCTGATCTCTCTAGGACATTCAGAAGCCAAGTTATAAGCCCACAAATGTGTAACTGGACTACTTCTTTAAAGTGACAACAGGCCTGGTGACCTTTGGGACATGGTTTTACCCCCAATAGGAATGTGCGATCATCATGAAACGTTCAGATCACTTACAACTTAATAGATTCTACCTTCTTGTAACGTTTCAGCCTGATTGGACCTTGTTTTCACACAAATGGACCCAGAATGATGTGAAATTGTGCTTCGTGCAACATAATTCTGGGTGCCATTTACAAACCATAACTGCTAATGACTCCATTCCTTTTTGTAGTTGTAGGGTCTGTTGATTGGAGTACACTAAAACAAACCTGATCTCTCTAGGACATTTAGAAGCCAGGTTATAAGCCCACAAATGTGTAACTGGACTACTTCTTTAAATTGACACCAGATCCGGTGACCTTTGGGACATGGTTTGACCCCCTTAGGAAAGTGCTATCATCATGAAACGTTCAGATCACTTACAACTCAATAGATTCTACCTTCCTGTAACGTTTCTGCCTGATTGGACCTTGTTTTCACACAAATGAACCCAGAATGATGTGAAATTGTGCTTTGTGCAACATAATTCTGGGTGCCATTTACAAACCATAACTGCTAATGACTCCATTCCTTTTTGTAGTTGTAGGGTCTGTTGATTGGAGTACACTAAAACAAACCTGATCTCTCTAGGACATTCAGAAGCCAAGTTATAAGCCCACAAATGTGTAACTGGACTACTTCTTTAAATTGACACCAGGCCTGGTGACCTTTGGGACATGGTTTTACCCCCTATAGGAATGTGCGATCATCATGAAACGTTCAGATCACTTACAACTCAATAGATTCTACCTTCTTGTAACGTTTCAGCCTGATTGGACCTTGTTTTCACACAAATGGACCCAGAATGATGTGAAATTGTGCTTCGTGCAACATAATTCTGGGTGCCATTTACAAACCATAAGTGCTAATGACTCCATTCCTTTTTGTGGTTGTAGGGGCTGTTGATTGGAGTACATTAAAACAAACCTGATCTCTCTAGGACATTCAGAAGCCAAGTTATAAGCCCACAAATGTGTAACTGGACTACTTCTTTAAATTGACACCAGGCCCGGTGACCTTTGGGACATGGTTTGACCTCTATAGGAATGTGCGATCATCATGAAACGTTCAGATCACTTACAACTCAATAGATTCTACCGTCTTGTAACGTTTCAGCCTGATTGGACCTTGTTTTCACACGAATGGACCCAGAATGATGTGAAATTGTGCTTCGTGCAACATAATTCTGGGTGCCATTTAAAAACCATAAGTGCTAAGGACTCCATTCCTTTTTGTGGTTGTAGGGGCTGTTGATTGGAGTACACTAAAACAAACCTGATCTCTCTAGGACATTCAGAAGCCAGGTTATAAGCCCACAAAGGTTCTTTAAAGTGACACCAGGCCCGGTGACCTTTGGGACATGGTTTGCCCCCCTATAGGAATGTGTGATCACCATGAAACGTTCAGATCACTTACAACTCAATAGATTCTACCTTCTTGTAATGTTTCAGCCTGATTGGACCTTGTTTTCACACAAATGAACCCAGAATGATGTGAAATTGTGCTTCGTGCAACATAATTCTGGGTGCCATTTAAAAACCATAAGTGCTAATGACTCCATTCCTTTTTGGGGTAATGGGGGCTGTTAATTGGAGTACTCTAAAAAAAACCTGACCTCTCTAGGATATTCAGAAGCCAAGTTTTAAGCCCACAAATGTGTAACTGGACTACTTCTTTAAAGTGACACCAGGCCTGGTGACCTTTGGGACATGGTTTTACCCCCTATAGGAATGTGCGATCATCATGAAACGTTCGGATCACTTACAACTCAATAGATTCTACCTTCTTGTAACGTTTCAGCCTGAATGGACCTTGTTTTCACACAAATGGACCCAGAATGATGTGAAATCGTGCTTCGTGCAACATAATTCTGGGTGCCATTTACAAACCATAAGTGCTAATGACTCCATTCCTTTTTGTGGTTGTAGGGGCTGTTGATTGGAGTACATTAAAACAAACCTGATCTCTCTAGGACATTCAGAAGCCAAGTTATAAGCCCACAAAGGTGTAACTGGACTACTTCTTTAAAGTGACACCAGGCCCGGTGACCTTTGGGACATGGTTTGACCCCCTATAGGATTGTGCAATCATCATGAAATGTTCAGATCACTTACAACTCAATAGATTCTACCTTCTTGTAACGTTTCAGCCTGATTGGACCTTGTTTTCACACAAATGAACCCAGAATGATGTGAAATTGTTCTTCGTGCAACATAATTCTGGGTGCCATTTAAAAACCATAAGTGCTAATGACTCCATTCCTTTTTGGGGTAATGGGGGCTGTTAATTGGAGTACTCTAAAACAAACCGGACCTCTCTAGGATATTCAGAAGCCAAGTTATAAGCCCACAAATGTGTAACTGGACTACTTCTTTAAGGTGACACCAGGCCCGGTGACCTTTGGGACATGGTTTGACCCCCTATAGGAATGTGCGATTATCATGAAACGTTCAGATCACTTACAACTCAATAGATTCTACCTTCTTGTAACGTTTCAGCCTGATTGGACCTTGTTTTCACACAAATGGACCCAGAATGATGTGAAATTGTGCTTCGTGCAACATAATTCTGGGTGCCATTTACAAACCATAACTGCTAATGACTCCATTCCTTTTTGTGGTTGTAGGGTCTGTTGATTGGAGTACACTAAAACAAACCTGATCTCTCTAGGACATTCAGAAGCCAAGTTTTAAGCCCACAAATGTGGAACTGTACTACTTCTTTAAAGTGACACCAGGCCTGGTGACCTTTGGGACATGGTTTTACCCCCTATAGGAATGTGCGATCATCATGAAACGTTCAGATCACTTACAACTCAATAGATTCTACCTTCTTGTAACGTTTCAGCCTGATTGGACCTTGTTTTCACACAAATGGACCCAGAATGATGTGAAATTGTGCTTCCTGCAACATAATTCTGGGTGCCATTTACAAACCATAAGTGCTAATGACTCCATTCCTTTTTGTGGTTGTAGGGGCTGTTGATTGGAGTACACTAAAACAAACCTGATCTCTCTGGGACATTCAGAAGCCAAGTTATAAGCCCACAAAGGTGTAACTGGACTACTTTTTTAAAGTGACACCAGGCCTGGTGACCTTTGGGACATGGTTTTACCCCCTATAGGAATGTGCGATCATCATGAAACGTTCAGATCACTTACAACTTAATAGATTCTACCTTCTTGTAACGTTTCAGCCTGATTGGACCTTGTTTTCACACAAATGGACCCAGAATGATGTGAAATTGTGCTTCGTGCAAAATACTTCTGGGTGCCATTTACAAACCATAAGTGCTAATGACTCCATTCCTTTTTGTGGTTGTAGGGGCTGTTGATTGGAGTACACTAAAACAAACCTGATCTCTCTAGGACATTCAGAAGCCAAGTTATAAGCCCACAAATGTGTAACTGGACTACTTCTTTAAAGTGACACCAGGCCTGGTGACCTTTGGGACATGGTTTTACCCCCTATAGGAATGGGCGATCATCATGAAACGTTCAGATCACTTACAACTCAATAGATTCTACCTTCTTGTAACGTTTCAGCCTGATTGGACCTTGTTTTCACACAAATGGACCCAGAATGATGTGAAATTGTGCTTCGTGCAAAATACTTCTGGGTGCCATTTACAAACCATAAGTGCTAATGACTCCATTCCTTTTTGTGGTTGTAGGGGCTGTTGATTGGAGTACATTAAAATAAACCTGATCTCTCTAGGACATTCAGAAGCAAAGTTATAAGCCCTCAAAGGTGTAACTGGACTACTTCTTTAAAGTGACACCAGGCCCGGTGACCTTTGGGACATGGTTTGACCCCCTATAGGAATGTGTGATCATCATGAAACGTTCAGATCACTTACAACTCAATAGATTCTACCTTCTTGTAACGTTTCAGCCTGATTGGACCTTGTTTTAACACAAATGGACCCAGAATGATGTGAAATTGTGCTTCGTGCAACATAATTCTGGGTGCCATTTACAAACCATAAGTGCTAATGACTCCATTCCTTTTTGTGGTTGTAGGGGCTGTTGATTGGAGTACATTAAAACAAACCTGATCTCTCTAGGACATTCAGAAGCCAAGATATAAGCCCACAAAGGTGTAACTGGACTACTTCTTTAAAGTGACACCAGGCCCGGTGACCTTTGGGACATGGTTTGACCCCCTATAGGATTGTGCGATCATCATGAAATGTTCAGATCACTTACAACTCAATAGATTCTACCTTCTTGTAACGTTTCAGCCTGATTGGACCTTGTTTTCACACAAATGAACCCAGAATGTTGTGAAATTGTGCTTCGTGCAACATAATTCTGGGTGCCATTTAAAAACCATAAGTGCTAATGACTCCATTCCTTTTTGTGGTTGTAGGGGCTGTTGATTGGAGTACACTAAAACAAACCTGATCTCTCTAGGACATTCAGAAGCCAGGTTATAAGCCCACAAATGTGTAACTGGACTACTTCTTTAAATTGACACCAGATCCGGTGACCTTTGGGACATGGTTTGACCCCCTTAGGAAAGTGCTATCATCATGAAACGTTCAGATCACTTACAACTCAATAGATTCTACCTTCTTGTAACGTTTCAGCCTGATTGGACCTTGTTTTCACACAAATGGACCCAGAATGATGTGAAATTGTGCTTCGTGCAACATAATTCTGGGTGCCATTTACAAACCATAACTGCTAATGACTCCATTCCTTTTTGTGGTTGTAGGGTCTGTTGATTGGAGTACACTAAAACAAACCTGATCTCTCTAGGACATTAAGAAGCCAAGTTATAAGCCCACAAATGTGGAACTGGACTACTTCTTTAAAGTGACACCAGGCCTGGTGACCTTTGGGACATGGTTTTACCCCCTATAGGAATGTGCGATCATCATGATACGTTCAGATCACTTACAACTCAATAGATTCTACCTTCTTGCAACGTTTCAGCCTGATTGGACCTTGTTTTCACACAAATGGACTCAGAATGATGTGAAATTGTGCTTCGTGCAACATAATTCTGGGTGCCATTTACAAACCATAAGTGCTAATGACTCCATTCCTTTTTGTGGTTGTAGGGGCTGTTGATTGGAGTACACTAAAACAAACCTGATCTCTCTGGGACATTCAGAAGCCAAGTTATAAGCCCACAAAGGTGTAACTGGACTACTTCTTTAAAGTGACACCAGGCCTGGTGACCTTTGGGACATGATTTGACCCCCTATAGGAATGTGCGATCATCATGAAACGTTCAGATCACTTACAACTCAATAGATTCTACCTTCTTGTAACGTTTCAGCCTGATTGGACCTTGTTTTCACACAAATGGACCCAGAATGATGTGAAATTGTGCTTCGTGCAACATAATTCTGGGTGCCATTTACAAACCATAACTGCTAATGACTCCATTATGGTGTCAGGTTTCCGTCAAAACCCGTGCAAGCGTAACCAAAACCCGTGCAAGCGTAACCAAAACCCGTGCAAGCGTAGCCAAAACCCGTGCAAGCGTAGCCAAAACCCGTGCACGCGTATTGTACACATCGCGCGTGCGAACGGGACTCGCTCGTGGAGGTTACAACTCACGAGTGAAAATATACATGGCAAGGAGGTCATTTGTTCACTGAGAGGGAGCAAACTGTGTCTGTGAGCGCACAAGGATGTGCACAAGTGACAAACCTGCGTGCGCGCGTTGGGCAACGAGCACACGGCAGAGGAAAACATGCGCGTGGCAGCCTCACTGCGCGCTCGGTGCAGCAGCCTCACTGCGCGTGTGGCAGCCTTTCTGCACGCTTGGTTTCTGATTCTGCTCGCTCGGCTGTTGGTAGTTTTGTCACTCTGGAGGCGTGGAAGAATTAAAGGACCAGAAATTGAGCACTTGAACTTTCAATTTGAGAGCAGAATTTCATATCAAGAGACCAACTTTTTAATTTCAGAATAAGATTTTATATTATTGCTCTCAAAACTTGTCATGCTTGCGCTCAAAATGTCTGCTCTCCTTCAAACTCACTCTGTTCTCCTTCAAATCTTTGTTTCTGCGCTCAGATTTAACCTTTTTACACTGGTATTGTCTACTCACGTGACAACTTTTTCTCTGCACGGATCAAAACTCCTCCCACAAGTCTGTCCTCTGCTCTCACGGATCTGGTCTGCTCTCGCTCAAAACTTAGAAGTACAATCTCCTAGCAACCGCTCAGCCAATAGAAAGACTTTTGGGACTGGGCGGGAACAAACCTCTTTGGGGTGCGCTCGTTTTTGCGCTGTGGATTTTCCTGTGTGGCTGCCGCATCTGCGCCTGCGCACTACCAGCCTGCCTAAAACCCGCCGGCTCTGATCTGGAGCGGGAGTTCCACCTGCACCAGCAAAATGGACCAGAACCAACAAGAGGCTCAAGTAAGTTATTTTTCAAGGCTACTAGCTGCAGTTTATTCCATAAAATTGTTTTGTTATGCTACTTTTTACGACTCCTCGCATTTTATGTTACAACAGGGGCACACAGCTAGGTGGGTTAGGTTATTCACGATAGCTACAACTTTTATAAAATGGCCTCACCAGATTTGAGTTTTACCCTAACATATCACTCGTCCCCAATGCTAGCTCTGGACCTAGTGTAGATGTTTTTTGTTTAGTATTCCCACCTTCGTTTTTAATGGTTAGCTCTTTGGACATTACAGTATTTATTCGTTAGCATTTACTCCATGAACATTGTTTCCTCGTCTAACTGCTAACTATCAAAATGTGTTTCATCCATCGACATAAATATATCACAATGTTTCATCACAATGTTTTTCTCGCGCTGTAATGAACAAAATGGGTCATCAAAGTAAGAGAATGTTATTAAAAAGTAAAACTCGTTATACTTGAACAATGGAAAATTTAGAGAAAACCGTTTTTGATAGGGAAACACATTTTGACACAACACCTGCCTTGACTGGCGCATCAATTAGCTTTCAATCTGTTGGTAGGTTTCTGAAAAAATTAATGCTATGTTAAGTGAGTGTAATCCAGTCATTTCCCCAACAAAATAACAATTTCTATTTTTGCTCAATTCCTGCCTCCTGCCATTTCATTTTGCACTCCCGTTATTTATTTTTGTAATCCTGTCCAGTCTGGGGTTACATAAGCAGTAACAACACAAAAACAGTTTCTGTTTTTAAATCTCAGCAATGAGTAAGGTTGTATTTCTGGTGTAAGCGAACTACCATTTGTTTTCTGTGAAATGCGCGAAATGTTGTATTACACAGTCTGTGGTACCATGATGCAATTCACTGTTGCATGTTACACCAAGGAAGATGTAGAGGAAGATGAATGTAATGGCTGAGGTGGAGGACCTGTAATGACACCCAAAAATAATAAAATGTGTAAAAGCTTTATTAAAAGTTTAGTCCTGAGATTATCATGGTAATTATAATATAATATAATATAATAAAGGCTTACGTCTCGGCCCGGCCGCTCCGGTCATCGCAGGATCGTCGGCTAGCAGTGCCTACACCACGCTCAGGACAATCCAGACTCCTCATGCATCGTTCCACAAATGTGGAATAACCTACCAAGCACTACCAGAACAGGGGCTTCCTTTTCAATTTTCAACAAACTCCTGAAGACCCTGCTTTTCAGAGAGCATCTTCTAAACTAGCACCCTCCCTGCACCCGTCCCCCCTCTCTACTGTCCACTCCTTGTTCCCTCCTCTCCCTGACTGATGTCAAGTTGTTGTTGTTAGCCTCAAGGGCAATATGCCGATTATCACTTGTAAGTCGCTTTGGTCAAAAGCGTCTGCTAAATACATAAACATAATCCAGGGAAGCAGGTTGGTGCATGGTCAGGGAACAGGCGTGAGTCAGGGCCAGATAAACAGCAGGTTCCATCCCGGCTCCAACCAGAGAGTGCCGCTGTTGTGTCCTTGGGCAAGACACTTAGCCAACTTTGCCTGCTGTTGGTGGTCGGAGGGGCCGGTGGTGCCAGTGTTCAGCAGGCCCACCTCTGTCAGTGTGCCCCAGGGCAGCTGTAGCTACTATCTGGCTTATCACCACCATAAGCATGTGAAAGGGTGTGACTGTTGTGTAAAGTGCTTTGTAGGCCTCAGACTTGAACATTTTCAATAAATGTGCAAGCCAATTACAATTTTTTTCAATTTGTAGGTGTTTCTCATTTGCTGTATAACCAAATACAACTTTTTCTGTGTTTTTTGCTTTATTTCTTTAGACTGGTTCCATCCGAGAAGTTGCGAGAAACCTAATGGTGTTATTGAATGCTCATCTACAAGCTGAGGGCCCGCCGCAACAAACACAAACTGTGCCACAGCGCACAACACCACCACCTCAACAGACTATCCCTCGGTCCACAGTTAATCAAGAAATGTCAAGGTAAATTAAGTGTAGAAATGCAAAATATTTGACATCTGCAGAGGTCTATTCAGTGGTTAGAAATTAAATTATTCCAATGATACTTTGTTATTCATCTTAGAAAGAGGCTTTCTACAATTGACTGTATTTATTTTTTTACATAGTGAAATTAAATTCAGAAATAATGTAAGCAGTGTAGTATAGGCTACAACTAGGGCTGGGCAATATATAGATATTTTAAAATTATCAATTGAATTTAAAACGAGAAACAAGATGACTTTATATTGATATAACTATTCAAGCCACATAAGCTAGCAACTAGCTTGCTCCGTCTCTAAGCGATCATTTCATGTATTCTCACAAATCTGCTCAATCTGAGAACCCCTGGGTCAATATTCTGCCCTAAACTTTGCATTTGGCTTCATGGTTTTTAATTATTTGGGGATATTCGTTCATGTTTCATGAAGCCTGTTCACCGTGGTTACCAATGGAGTTCTGTTTAC
The DNA here is from genome assembly GCF_043380555.1 of Nothobranchius furzeri. Classification (NCBI taxonomy): domain Eukaryota; kingdom Metazoa; phylum Chordata; class Actinopteri; order Cyprinodontiformes; family Nothobranchiidae; genus Nothobranchius; species Nothobranchius furzeri. The sequence goes on from NC_091755.1 coordinate 63,858,896, forward strand.
CCCTCCCTCCCTCGTGTAATCGAGAAACCACTACAGAGAGCCGTAGTGGCCAAATTAACTCAAACATGTTGTAATGGTTTCAACAGTAAACGTTAGGGTTAACATTTAATTTTGAAGGTGAGTTGAGCGCTGAAAGTTTTTCTGGTTCCGGTTTTTGATGTTTAGCTATGCTAATAAATGCTCTGTTATGAGCAATTCTGTAGAAAAAGTTAAGAGTTTGTAAGGCGTGGGTTACGGCGACAGTAGCCCGAAAATAATAACCATAAAAGAGTAACCAGAGACTCTGAGTCATTACAGTATAATACTGTTGTAAGCAATAATATTCATTTCAACTTCACTGAATTAGGCACATATTATTGAAAAATTATTATTATTCATATAACATCTGGTTCATTCAACCATATGATTATTTATGATTATTTAAATTGTGAGTTGTAAAAGTTCACTTTTCATTCAGTGTGGAATCCAGCAGTGATAGAGGAAAGCTTTGTTTGGAGACATAGGCTGACAATCTTGTCTCCATGGAATGGCAACAAGCTCTGCAGAATCTTCTGGGTTGTAGAGGATAGAATATAAAATCCGCTTAGAGAATGGAATTATTTCTGTAGATGACCGATCACTATGTAGGTCAATATGAAGGTGAAAATTGACCCTTTCTGGATGTTACACTGTGCTATACTGGTAGATTCCAGTCATGTTTTTCCATTATAACTAATAACGCCACATTGCACAGTGTTGCCAGATGTTTTGATAATTATTATAATAGTATTTGTAGGATAGTTTAGCCCTCTGTACGATCATCAATCCCACATGTACGATAATTTCAGCCCTTCCTTGCGTGGAATCTGCAACTGCGGATTGCATCCAGGGACATTCCTTAACAACCAATCATCACTTAAGTTGCATGCAGTGACACATGACGCTGCCCATGACTGCACTAAGTTGAAGCTGTGGGTTATCAGATGTGTCAGGAAGTACACCATTTAAAATGCAACAATTTGAACTTTATTTAACATTGGAATGTCCAGAACCAGAAATTCTAAATAAATAAAATAAACAAAAAAATGCATAAATAAATAAACAAATCAATTAAAAAGGAGTAGTTCTGTGTTACAAAATATTGCAGCATAAACAATAAAACAATAAAATGGACCCTTTCTCTCCAAAACATTATAAACAATGGCCTATCCAGTGTCAACAACCAAAACTGCACTTCAATAATGATAATAAATAATAATAATAGAGTAGAATATTTCTTAACCTCGATATATTGAGGCTGGAAAAATGATTGATTTTATTTTCTTCTATCGTACGATATATCGATTTATTATTGTCCCTGTCCTAGCACTGTGTGTTTCACTCTGTCACAAGACATTGCCTTATCACCATAACTTTTATTTCTGTCTGATTTCTAGGTCCTTCCCTGGACTTTTTTCTCGAAATTCTGCAAGGGGAAGAAAACGCTTTTTCTCTCCCTCCAGAGTGGTCACCAGCACCAATGGCAAAAGTGTAACAGTGACTTTTTTTTTACTTCATCAAAACACAGACAAAACACCCAAGGCAAGTACAGAGTTAACACTCATACTAGCTGGAATGGGGAGACGAGCTGTTACATTTCCTGAGTCTGCTGATCACACGGAGGTAAAGTAAACTCCTCATTTTCATGTAATTTCTAAAGCACATATTTAAATAACTAACAAAAGTGTCATTCATGAACAGATTTCTGGGCTCCTGACCACTCACTATCCAAAGCTTGAAAGGTTGACAGGGGGATGGCTACTTTATAAAGCACTAGGTATTAAAAACTGTAAAACTTCAATTTTAATTTTTTTTTGCTTTTATATTATGTAACTTTTATTATAATTATTATTACTATTATTACTATTTTAGGAGGTTCTGGACAGCGCAAGCTTTCACTCATACCTCCAGAGGCTGAGGGTTACAATGGCAGCCTTTTGAAAAGTGTAACAGGAGGAGGGAAAAACATGATCTACGTGATTCCTCTTCAAGAAGAACTTGACACATCACCTCTTCCTCCTGATGCTTTAGAATTTCAAAGCATGCCTAAGGCATCATGCAAAGTTTGCAGTGCTACCATGCCATTACACGTCTTGGCTGTCCATGTGAAATCGTGTGTTGATCTGATATCCTCAGGGGATGATTTTGAAACTTCTAATGAGGTAATCATTTTTTGTTTACTGTCATTATTCTATCCATCCATTCATTTTCATCCTCTTATCTGGAGTCGGGTGGTGGGGGCAGTAACCTAAGCAGATAGGTCCAGAATTCCCTCTTCTCAGCAACTTGGACCGATTTGGGGGGGGGCATTCCCTGGTCAGCCGAAAGACGCAAGTGGTGCTCGCTGCAGAACCACAAAGGCGGAGCTGCACCAGAAGGTGGAGCTGCACCAGATTCAGCCCCGCCCATTCCAGAATCAGCCCCGCCCATTCTATCAGAGTCAGCATTTTCTTCCCATCTCAGCTTCAATTTGGTCTCCTCCCCCGAAGCGGGTCTGGTCTTGGTTCTCAAATCTGGATATTCTGTGAATTTTCTGGCAAATTATTTCTGAAATGACTTCTACTGAGACACCGCCAGAAAAATCATACATCCCATCTACAAAGACACACCAAATATCATAATCAAATGTAACGCCAACTAATTTTATCAGATGTGGTGGTGTAGTGGTGATGGTGTCAGGTTGACATGCAATTTTGCGCGGGTTCGCCTCCCAGCAGTGGAAATATTCTATAATCTCTTTTCCTCATTTCTAGCTACACTTGCCAGTACTATGTTTACAACAATTTATTGGTATGCCGTTTAACATATAATGACTAATGTGTTTTTTTTATTTATTCATTCGTTTATTTAGCCAGTGTGAGTCCATCTGTGAGCAGAGTTTCAACTAAAATGCTGTTTAGGAACGACCAAATTCAAAGAACTTGTAGAGACATAAATATTTTGCTGAAAATGAACATTACAACTGGCTAAATAGATTGTTGCCGACCCCACCAAGAATCGAACCAGCATCAGCTGAGGGGAAAGCAAAACTTAAGTCTGACGACCTTGCCACTGGACTACCAGAACCCACAGGGAGAGGGTACATGCTGTTGTACAGCACTTTTGTTAGAGCGGCTGTGGGCAGATATTCGCTTAGAGAAATCTTTTTATTTCGGGATATATTCAGACTTTGTCATGTAGCAAGTTATATTTATCTTGTTTAATTGGAGCGTAGAACATAGCATTAACGACTGTAAACTAGTAACAGCCGTAATTCATGTGGGTCAGGTTAGTTTGCGATAAAGTTGAAAACAAAAATGGAAGTCAGTGGGCTAGGCTGAGTTTGCGTGAATGGGCGGGGCTGACTCTGGTGCAGCTCCACCTTATGGTGCAGCTCCGCCTTTGTAGTTCTGCAGCGAGCACCCTCTCGAAAGACGTAGTCCCTCCAGCGTGTCCTGGGTCTTCCCTTAGGTCTCGTCCCGCTGGGACGTGCCTGGAAAACATCACCAGGGATGCATTCAGGAGACATCCTAATCAGATGCCCGTGCCACCTCAACTGATGTGGACGAGCAGCGGATCCACTCCAAGCCCCTCTCAGATGACCAAGCTTCTCACTCAATCTCTAGGGGAGAACCCAGCCACCCTGTGGAGAAAACTCATTTCACCTGCTTGTATCAGACTCTGCTTCCTCACTGGAAGACGTGCCGGTGGGACTGAGGAGGTCTTTGAAGTACTCCGGCCACCGATCCACAATGTCCCAAGTCGAGGTCAGCAGCACACCGTCCCCACTCTAAACACTGTTGGTGGAGCATTGCTTTCCCCTCCTGAGGCGGCGGATGTTGGACCATAATTTCCTTGAAGCCTTGAAGTTGTATGGAAATCTTGGTCTCACCAAACTCCTTACACGCCCAGGTTTGTGCCTCTGCTACCACCCAAGCCACATCTCGCTTGGACTGCTGGTATGGATCAGCTGCCTTTGGAGTCCCACAGTCCAAAAAGACCATATAGAATTCTATTCACCTTGCTCTTCTCAGCCGCCTCAACCATGGAGCCATGGAACAGGGTCCACTCGTAATCAATGTCTCCTGTCTCCATCAGAACATTTGGGAAGTTCTGTTGTAGGTGGGAATTTAAGCTCCTTCTGACAGGAGACGTTCCCAGCAGACCCTCACAATATGTTTGGACCTGCCAGGTCTGACTAGCATCCTCCCCCACCATCAAAGGGTAGTAGTCAGTTTAATTTAATTTGATTTAACCAGATGAGTTGATTGAGAACTCATTGACATGTGACTTTCAGCTGACGGCTTCGCACCTCTCTTCACCCGAGTGTCCAAGACATGTGGCCGCAGATCAGATGAGACGACAACAAAGTCAGTCATTGAGCTGTGGCCTTCCTCCCTAACACACCTCTCCATGTCTCACTGTTGTTGCCCACATGAGCGTTAAAGTCCCCCAGCAGAACAAGGGAGCCACCAGAAGGAGTGCTCTTCAGCACCCGCTCCAAGGACTCCAAAATGGGTGGGTAATCTGAACTGTAGTTTGGTGCAAAAGCGCAGACTACAGTCAGGACTCGTTCCCCCACATGTACGCAGAGGGAGGCTACCCTCTTGTTCACGGGGGTAGGTTGGGCATTGTTTGATTTTGAACGATTCTGATTCCAATTCCTCGTTTCGATTCTGGTTCCTATCGATTCCGATTCTTTCAAGACATGACAAGCTTTACATGAACCAGCTAACCACAGGTGGTGTGATCAGCTATGAAAAGCGATCACAATTTGAAGATCACGTTTATTTTTCACGGAGATTGGCCGCAGATTCCTCTTCTGTCGGCACACTACGAATCGCTACTACGGATCGAAAAAATAACTGAACGATTCCGGGGAATACTAACTGTTGGAACCAGTTCCAATCGATGCTCGATGCCCAACCCTAGTAAACACCAACGTACAGGCACCAAGATGGGGGGCAACTAGCATGCCCACTCCTGCTCAGCACCTCTCATTGGGAGCAACTCCAAAGTGGTAGTGTCCAGTCCTTCTCAAGGAAACTGGTTCCAGAGCCAGAGCCATGCGTCAAGGTGAGTCCGACTATATCTAGTCGGAACCTCTCAACCTCAACCATGAAGTTGGAATGTTTATCATGTGAAGTGCCTTGAGACGACTCTTGTCGTGATTTGGCGCTATATAAATAAACTTGAATTGAATTGAATTGAACCACCAACTCAAGTTCCTTCCCCACCAGAGAGGTGACTTTCCACGTGCCGAAAGCCAGCTACTGTAGCCAAAAGTCAGACTGTCAAGGTCCCCGCCCTCGGCTACCATCTGTCACACACTATCTTTCTTTTTCATTTATAATTTGTTTTCTTTTTTTAACTAAATAAAAACATTTTCCTGAAAGTTTTCTCCTCCAGAAACCCATGCTGGTGGAGGTAAAACAGTAATGTTCACACCAACAGCAGATGATGCCAATTTCCCTGGAACACCTACTTCAAATGATGACTGCCTCCCTGGAACATCAGACAGGGCAGATCTGGTAATGTTCACCTATTTATAAACCTTAAAAAAACTTTTTGAGTATGACCTGTTCTTATTTTCACATAATGGACAGTACACACATTTTCTAAATTGACTAGTAGTTAATGTTCTGTTATACTTCATAACTAACAAGTAAGAGCCAAGTACATTTTCATACCAGTGATTATTTTAAATGTTCATTAAAGATTGAGCTCAGTCAGAAACAGCATACAACAGTCTGTGTGTTTTCTGATTGTGAGCTATGTTTAATGATGTTTCTTTTGAAATAAAACATAAATATCTTCTGAATGACAATATCCTTACACAGTTCTTCACTGCAGAACAATCTGCTACTTCGTCACACATTTGTTGTGGTGTAACCTTGTGTGTATGTGTGTGTGTGCGGGCTGGCGTACGTTCGACTGTGTGAAAGACAGACGGAAAAGCGAGGTAGATTGTCAAACATTCAGAAGAAGATCATTTTAAGAATTAAAAGTGAAAACAACTGGATGTTTCTGGTTGTCTTGAAGAAGTGTCACCTTGGGCTTAGAAATTGTGGTCTAAAACATTGCATCTTCATTTCCTTTTAGGCAGCTTGTCCAATTTGCCAGCAAAAATATAAACTGGATTTTTTACAGATTCATGCCAGCTACTGTGGAGACAGGTGAGGGAACATTACTGTAATGGTAATAGCAAATGAGAGTCATTTATAATCCTGTTGTAACCCCTCCTTTTCCTCCTCAGTCATGCGGAAAACTCACCCAGACCAGAAGACGTTCCAGAATCACTTGGGTGTGGAGTGAAAAAGTAATTTACACATTAAAATGCCATCTATGTAAAATAGACATATGAAGACAGTTAACATTTTATATATTTTTATTTAAAAAATACTCATCTTTCTCAGATTCTACTCCTAGCCAAATGTTCTTAACGATTCCTATTTCTTCTGCTGATGTTAGTCTTGCAGATGTGATGACAGAAATAACCAATGCTGTATCCAAAGATGACATCAGCTTTGAAATCACAGTGTCTCGACATAATATGCTGGAAAGAGGTATTGTACAGTGGCAACGGCAAAAAAGAACCTCACCCACAAACCAGCTAAAAGTCACCTTCATAGGTGAAGCAGGTGTAGATACAGGAGCCCTCCGCAAGGAATTTTTGACAGGTAACATAATATCATTCCAACGACTTGATGTTTCATTTTGACAAAGTCATTTATTTACCTGTTACTTGTTATATTTTGTCAGCATTGAAAATTTTTTTATCATCACCTTCTACTGTGCTAAAATCGATGAACTTTTGTGCCAATTTCAAATTGGCTATTTTGCAATTTCACCAAATACGCTGCCCACCAATAACATGATCATTCAGCATGTTCAGGTAGTCAGCTGTCCTCATTCTTGGAGCACATCCTGTTGCTGAACCTAGACCTGACCGCCAGCAGCAACCCCAGATCATAGCACTGCCCCCACAGGCTTGTACAGTACGCACCACGCATGATGGGTGCATCACTTCAACTGCCTCTTTTCTTACCATGATGAATCATCACTCTGGAACAGGGTCCATCTAGACTCATCAGACCAGTTCTTAATAAAGCGTCGGACAGTTCTTAACCCAGTTTTAGTTGTTTCCTCATCTCCTTAGATGTTTTCTCTGCTTGATGCATGGCAATTATCTGGCCCTTGTCAAACAGACTAACATATTTTCCAGATGTGTCTTTACACATTGTTGTATGTAAAGGTGTGGTTCACTGAAAATAAAATTTTAATGATTATTTCTGATTATAATCGGTCACTCAGAATTTTTCATGCAGGCTGAACATGAAAATATTCTCCTACACCTATGTCCTGCATTAGCTTCTTGTGACGACCCTCGTCCCCTCGGTCCGTCCTCTCATCCTAGCCTGAGCCTTTTGTCCCCGCTGCACGGGATCCAGCACCAGGGACAGCGCCAGGAGCGGCCAGCTCACACTCTCCAGCGCTCCAGCGCCCTTTCAGGACCTCGGAGAGAGGCACGCCAGCAGAGACAGCAGCTGATCTTCATCAGCGATCAAGCAGCTCCCAGCTCTTTAAAAGGAGGAACGCAACAGACATCGAGGAGATCCTGGAGTAGCCAGAGATTCTCCTTTAGCTCACAGACACTTTAGCGACCGTTACCAGACAGGTTTAAGGCTGTTAACACCGTTCCTGCTGGGTTTAAGGTTGTTGATAGAGATCCAGGAGTAGCCTGAGATTCTCCACGGGTGCATCGAACATCTCATGCGCACAATTCAGTGACCACGGGAGGCGGCTCCACAATTGCAGGCACAAAACAACACACGCATGAACTGCATTGACACCATAGACGACAATATCCTGATTGGTCGACCGGAGCACTGGGTGGGAATATCAGGCTTAGCACTCCAGTGGATAAAATCTGTCGGAGAAATTTTTGTGTAACCCCAGGTAGGGCTGCTCAATTAATCGAATTTTAATCACGATTACGATCTGGGCTTTCAACGATCATTAAAAATGACTTGAGCCGATTATTAGGCTATATTAGCACCTCCCTCGTGCTTTGCTCTCGCGTAGCAAATCGAGCGCACCGCTCTGCGTTTCGAACACGTGACGTGTCACATCAAGAGTAAAGCTAGTAAAGCGTGACCTCAGAGGAAAGCTAAGTAGACGTTATTTGGAAAGGAGAGGATAATGGCTGCTAAAGAAAGAATTCCGTTGGTTGAAAAGCGAGGTAAAACTACTTCAGTGGTGTGGAAATATTACGGGTTCGCAGAGTCAGACGTGAATCAAGTCGATATAGTGTGTAAACTTTGCTACGGTGTTGTAGCGGCACCACAGGGCAACACTACCAATTTATTTAATCATTTGAGGACCGCTCACAAAGTAACATACGATGAAACAATGAAGGAGCATAGGGAAAAACCCTCAACAACACCGGCTTCATCCTCACAGACCTCCATTCACGCTACCCTGTACAACGCGACTAAATATCCCACCAGCTCCAGAGACACAAGGAGATAACAAACGCCGTAACGTTGTTCCTCGCCAAAGACCAATGCTCAGTCAACACAGTGAACAACCCCGGCTTTAAGAAGCTAATCAACACTTTGGACAAACGGTATAACTTGCCATCTCGTCACTATTTTAGTCGAGTGGCGATTCCCGCTTTATATGATGAGTGTCATGATGGTGTCACAAAGGAAGTGGCTACAGCCCAATATTTTTCCACCACAACGGACTTGTGGTCAAGCCGCACCATGGAGCCGTATTTGAGCCTCGCGGTACATTTCATTGACATGGATTTCAACATGAAAACGAAATGTCTTCAGACATCATTTTTCCCAGAAGACCACACGGGGCAGAACATGGCTGCAGGCAGGGCTGGACTGGGACAAAAATTCAGCCCGGGCATTTTGACTGGAGACCGGCCCATCACCTGTTTTTTTTGGAAAAGACATTAAGCCTTACGCTGTTTCTGACACACACCAACGTACACTTTCTTATTGGTAGTATTTATGTATCAATCTAATAAACGTAAACCTACACCATCCTTCCTATCCTGGTATTCTAAAAAGTAGGGTTGGGGGTAACTGATTATTTTTAAAATGATTATTCTGACGATTATTTTATTGAATAGTCGACTATTCTAATGACTATTTAGATGATTAATCTAGTGATTACTTTTCTATTGCACAATTAATAAAAACCAAAAAATTCTCAAATAAATTCCTCCAAAAAATTGATAAGTTGTTACTGTAAGAGAATAAACACTACAGGCCTTCCATTTTGTATAACACTGCTTTTATTGTGTTGCGGTTGTTTATGTTCTGGTGATGTGTAGAACTTGGGAGTGCAGGCTGCTGCCTGAGAGGTGGTTGGAGACGGAGTGTCTCCATGCTGCTTTGATTTGTTCACTTATGTGCATGAGGCGAGTGGTGTTACGACCCTTCCTGGGGAGTCACGTGTTTCTCCTATTTTAACTGTAAATCCTTCATGCTGTTATATTTATAACAAGAAACAGATATTCGGACAGAATATTTTCATGTTTATTCGAATATGATTGTGGAACACACCCAGCATCATAATAAATGAAGTAATATTTATGCCAATTTAAGCCTTTATGGGTGACCAGGACTCTGTGATCAATTTTTGGCAAGGGAAATTATCATTTGTTGCCATTTTTTAGGTGTTTATGAATGTGGAAGACACCCAGCATCCTGTGATGGCACTAATAACATCAAGAGATAATAAATAAGGTAATATTTAGGTCAATTTAACCCTTTACACGTGACCAGGACACTGTAATCAATTTTTGGCAAGGGAAATTATCATTTGTTGCCATTTTTGAAGTGTTTATGAATGTGAAAGACACCCAGCGTCCTGTGATGGCACTAATAACATCAAGAGATAATAAATAAAGTAATATTTAGGTAAATGTAACCCTTTACACGTGACCAGGACACTGTAATCAATTTTTGGCAAGGGAAATTATCTTCTTTTTTTTTCTTTTTTTGCCATTTTTGGGGTGTTTTTGATGATACAGTAGGCAGTATGAGTACAGTAACATCAACAGATAATACATAAAACCCTTATTTGGTCAATTTTAGCCTCCATGAAAATCTTAGCGATTCAATCACTTTTTGGCAAGTAAAATGCCATTTTAGTTGTCTACAATTAAATCATCAATAAAGAATTTAAAGATATTTTGAGGCATTTCTTATAGGTAAACGGGAGGGTGTAGTCTATTTGGCAAGTGACAATCTTAATTTTATGTGCTGAAGTGCTTTTATCTTGTTACTTTTAAATAGAGCAACGTAATGTATAGATAGCAACCTACACAGTGTCATTAAAGCCAAAGCTTGATCATTTTAAATACTTTTTTTCAAGTAAAAATGTGCCCTAAACTAGTTAACTGTGGCTCCATGTCAAGTGGACTAAAGAAAGGAAGGGGGGAAAATTAAATCGTTGGAGAATTGTTTATTTCCATTTATACAACGTTTACATTCAATACAGGGTGCCATTTTACATTGTTTATTTATTTTTTTTAGTATCAAGGCTGTAACATAAAGAAAGCCAGTTCTTACCACAAAGTTTGTGGCACAAACCATCTTTCAATCGCAAATATTGCAAAAAGGATTAATATATCCTCATTGTGAACGTTTAAGACAAATAGCAACACTTAAAACAACTTCCGAACTGGAAAAACTAATGTGGCAAGGTGCAGAAAGGAGAGCCCGGGCGGGATTCGATCCCCAGACTCCCGGGTGACAGTCATACGCTCTAACCAGTCAGCCAAAGAGGCATCTCCTTAGCCCAGTAGCCAGGGCGCATCATCAATCGGGACATTGTGGACGCTCACATAGCCACATCTTCCTCCCTCTTTCCACAAGCACGTCCTCGTGCTCCCGCGCAGGGTGCCACAAACACTGCACACTAATATCCGCGATAAACATCTGTTTAAGTACCGGAAGAGGTTATCTTTGCTTTCTGAATGTCCATATTGCTAGATATGCCGAGTTTTAGGGCGAAATCCTGGGGAATTTTGTCTAGAAATGCAATTACCTAACCGTGCGCGATCCCGCGGTGGCTAATCATTTTTTGGCAGCGAGTCAATTTATGGCACAACACCGGCTCGGGTTTCTCCTCCTCCTCCCTCTTTTCTTCTCCAACCTGTCGCTGGGCTGAGGCTCCATCACTTCCTAAATTGATTTTACTTGAACCTTCACTACCAAACAACTGTGAGATTTTAACACATGTGCCAGCATCAGCCTGAAGGGCCAGTTTCTTTTTTAGTCGAATTTTCTCCGCTCCTCCTTTCCGTTTTTTGTTCTCCATTTTGTAAAGCTCGTTTGTCTGTTTACTGAGATTCACAAACAACTGGCGGGTGCATCAGACCTCTGGCTATTGGTCCAGCCCAGAGTGTATTATTACCAATTGGCCAATCCACCAACTTTTACGAGGCGTCGCGTGGGGCGGCGCGGGCAAGTTGTCCGCAACAACTAGAGGCCAGGAAAAAAAAAAAAAAGACACCGGCCCATAAAAGATGAAAGGGTCGGCCCAGCGGGCAGTTGCCCGCTATGCCCTATGGTCAGTCCAGCGCTGGCTGCAGGTCTGAAACAAGCACTGGCTACGTGGGATCTGGAGGAGAGTAAACTCGTCTGTATAACCACAGACAACGCTGCAAACGTCATATTGGCTGCAGAACTGAATGGCTGGATGAGGCTCCAGTGCTTTGGGCACAGATTACATTTGGCCATAGGTGAGTAGGCCTAATTCCTACTGAATATGATGCATAATGTGATTTTCTTTTAATAAGTATACAACATAATGCTTCGAATGAATATAATGTATAAAAAACTATTTAAATTCAGAGATACTTTTATTCCTTCTCAAAGTGATACACATTTTCTATGAATTATACAAACACATGAATAAGCTACCATCACTTTTTCCTATTCATTCACACTCAAGGAAATGACAATCATCCTCTTGATACTGCTTGTTTATATTTTTTATGTTTTTACAGAAAGAGCCATGAAAGATCACAGGATTGAGCGTGCAGTGGGGGTCTGCAAAAAAGTGGTCAGCACCTTTTCATTCAGTTGGAAAAAAAAGAGAGAGCTGAAAAAGGCACAGATAGACCTCAAACTGCCAGACCACTCCTTAAAGACCGAGTGTCCAACCAGATGGGGATCTAGGCAGGCCATGGTTTCCAGAGTCCTTGAGCAGCAGAAGGCCATTGCCCATGTCCTCTCCCAAGACAAAGGAACTAGGCACCTCATCCCCTCATGGCAGGACATCGATGTCCTTGAAGCCATCAACAAGACCCTGGGGCCTCTGGTTGAATTCACTGATGCACTTTCTGGAGAGAAATATGTGAGTGTGTCTTTAATAAAACCAACACTCCACCTATTTAACAACTCAATCCTGGCTGAGCAAGATGATGACACAGATCTCTCAAAATGCATCAAGAGGAGAATACTGGAGTACCTAAATGAAAAGTATGGTGACTCACCAACACAAGAGTTGCTTGACATGGCCACTGTCCTGGACCCAAGGTTCAAACTGAGATATGCAAGCGAGGTCAGCCAAGAAACAATCAAAGCCAGACTGACAATGGAAATGAAGTCCATCATGGTATTTATCTATCTTGTCTGTCTATCTTTCGGTCTATCTATCTATCATTATTTATAGTAATTATTTAAGGATTGTTCTTTAGAATGCCAAACCCGAGACAGATAAAACTGGTTCCTCATTCTGTGTTGCTGTCATTTTGTTTGTCCCATTAAAGGAGGCTGCAGTGATGGGGACACCCGTTGGTAACACGGAGGTTGCTGATGATGGTGCATCAAACCAAACGAAGAGGAAAAGGGGCCTAAGCAGCTTCTTTAAGGCCCCTCACAGCCCAGCAGCTCCAGGTGCAGAACATACTCTTCAACTGGACCAGGCCATAGCTTGTGAGCTTCAGGGGTACCTCCAGGCAGGGACCCTGGACACAGAGGAAGACCCACTGGGGTGGTGGAAGCTATCACAGAACCTCTTCCCACGACACTCCATCCTGGCAAAGAAATATCTTTGCATCTCAGCCACAAGTGCCTCATCAGAAAGGGTCTTCAGCACTGGTGGAAATGTTGTCAACTGCCTGCGTGCATCCCTAAAGCCTGACCATGTTAATAGGCTGGTGTTTTTGGCTAAAAACCTTTGAAAGGTTGCAGGAACCATGTTTTGTTGAGTCATTTTAAGATTGTATGGGACTCTGGCCTACTAGTTTTTATTTATTTCTTATAAAAGGTACTACTTTCAGTGTTTAATTTTATTTTTGTTCAGGCAGCAACTTTAGTTGACATACCTCAATATGAGGTATGTCAATTTGATGCAATTGTGCATTGTGTGGCTACACAGCTTGCCTTGATGTTTGGTTATTTGTATGCATATATGTTATGCAGTAGTTTGAAGTTCACTGAACATTAATGTTTACATTTTTTTTATTTATTTCTTATATTGCAAAGCAAACATTTGCACAGTGGTCAGTATTTGCACACCATTTTATATTTTTTGACAATCTTTAAAGCAATTATTCAATACATTGTTATTGTTAAATAAATATCGTGAAATAATCGTGATCTCAATTTCATTGGAAATAATCGTGATTTTCATTTTTGCCATAATCGAGCAGCCCTAACCCCAGGTTTCCACAGGAGCCGTCAGCAGCACGTTACTGCAGCAGCACGTCTTGCTCGCGTAAACTGCTGCTTGGCCCTTCCCACGAGACGCGACGCAGCAAGGGAGCAGCTGTCACCGACCGAGCACGAAGTCACACGAGTGACTTCGTCAGTAAACACAACAACAAGCAGAAGAAAACTACAACATGGATCCAAAATGTTTGTGTTTTATGTTTTGTCCGTTTTATAATCGCCAATACGGACCTGAAAAACAAAGGAGACCGCTAGCTAGGTGATAACTTCTCACGGGGCCGCACAGTTAGTAACCTTTTTTAAAGTAAAGCAACCTGAAGGCAGTACGTTCTTTATTCTGAAAATTTCGGGAGCTTCTCTCCATTTCCGTGTCCCATTTCCTGTCTTTCCTTCCCCAAAAATGTAGAACTTAACCCGTTTCAGAGGCGTCGCACGTAGAAAATAGAACCGGTGCGTAAAGGCCGCGACATGCAGCTTCTCAGACGCGGCCGACTTGCGCTGCTGACGGCTCCAGTGGAAAATGTTCTGTTGACTACAGCGGTTCCTATCAGCAGCTATAACGTGCTGCTGCAGTAACGTGCTGCTGACGGCTCCTGTGGAAAGCCGGGGTAAGACTGGGGGACTGTTCGTCTGATACTACTGATTTGCAGTGTGGAGTGCCTCAGGGATCAGTCCTGGCACCTCTCCTCTTTTCCCTCTATCTGCTGCCGCTGGGGGACTGGTTTCGTCGGCACAACGTCAAGTTTCAACTGTATGCAGATGACTGTCTAATCTGTTTACCAGTATCATGCAATAACTCAAGTTCTTTTAAACCACTCTTGGACTGCCTGTAGGAGGTCAAGCTATGGATGGCTCAAAATGTATTGTTCTTCAACCAGAATAAAACTGAGACTATCCTGTTCTGCCCGAAATACAAACATGGTGTGCCCAAAGGATTGATTCTCCTTCATTAGCACCTTTTGAGAAGGCTGTGGTCACCAACCTGGGGGTGAAGTTGGATGTTGAGCTCACACTGGACACCCAGGTCAATGGAACAATCAGATCCTGCTATTTCCATCTCAGGAGAATAGCTAGGATTAAGCCGCTGCTATCACGTTAACATCTGGAAACTGTCATCCACGCCTTCATTACCACCAGACTGGATTACTGTAACTCGCTTTATGCAGGCATCAAGCAGGCCTCAATAGTGAAACTACAGAAGGTCCAAAATGCGGCAGCCAGGTTACTGACTGGTACCGGGAGATCTGAACACATCACGCCTGTTTTGGCATCCCTACACTGGCTCCCAGTCTCTTTTAGAATTTTGTTTAAAGTTCTGGTGTTTGTTTTTAAATGTTTACATTAGTTGGCTCCACGATATCTGGCAGATCTGATCCATCCTTATGTTCCCGCAAGGAACCTTCGGTCAGCACAACAAGGACTTGATCGGCCAGGTAACAGTGAGTGGGTTAGGCCACATAGTACTGTTATCCAAAAAAAATTTTTTTTATCTTTACTAATCTTAATTCCTTATGGGTACATTAACATGAAAGTGATTACTAACTCCACTGATTTACATTTTAGTATTGATTTACATTTCTGTTTTTTTATAGTATTTTTGACAGGATGATTGAAACGTGAACGTTATGAATATGCCATTTCTGCCCTTAACAGCTGCCCTTTGACACAGTGACAGTGTGCATAAATTGCCACGGTCGTGTGCTTGCTTTTGATGTTTGCATTACAGCAAAGAAGACAGAAGAAGGACGAAGAACGCTTTTCATTAGTTAATCAAAGAACTTTATTTTTAATAAAGCTAATCAAAACAACTGTTGGTCAATAATAATCAGGTGACCGATCTGTGAAATCACAATGTTATGATTTATGTGTTTAATGAATAACAGGACTTGAGCTAGACATTCTGATCCACATAAGGTAAACACATGACACATTGTTCACTCATCCAATCAGAACTTCCTTTCTGTTGCGGGGCAGAGTCTGTGGTGTTTAGTTAATCTGTCCGCTCCGATTCGCAAAGAATTATAAGCAACTAAGTTTAATAAAACAGAACAACGCCATTTTAGGTCAGTTCCAACAAGGTGTTTCAACGTAGTTCAACTTGGTTCAACGCAGTTCCAACCAAGTACTCGACCAGCTCTCAAATCCATCATCGCTAAGTGCATTACAGACTGGCCAGCTGTATTTTCTACTTTTAAGCTGAGAACTGTCAAGCTGGAAAATTCTGTCGTTTATCAACAAGACGACGGTTCCTTCAGAATAAAAGCTGAACTCTACGTGATGCTGACACCTGCCGTTGCTACCGGGAGTCGATCCGTAGACTGGTTTGTCGTGATGCAGACGCTGTGCTATCAGTTCCAGCACCAAAGGAGGGTCCGAGGACCTGGCATTCAAGATCATACACGGGAGTCTCCGAAGGTACGTAGTTCGGCATAGATGCCGTTTCATGTCTCTTCCTCCTGAAGTCCCTCGTGGTTAGTTAGTCAAAACAACATCTTACACTCAGACTCGCCTGCATCAGATGGAGATTCTGAACTGACACACACACACCAACACTTCAGCATCCAAATCCTTATGCATCCATCATTATAGAGTTAGTCCTGGTGACTGTTTCGAATAATTATAAAAATAAATGTTCTTAAACGTCCCATATTTCTCTTTTCTTGTCTCTAAGTCAATACAAAGTGTTTGAATAAAATTCCCTGTGGTAAAAACAAGCTCCTCTGATTCTAAGGTAAGATTAGTCTCTGGACCTTAATAAAGTGTAAGAATATACCAACTATATTCCGCTACACTAAACACAGACTACAATCTCGAGGGGGTCGTGCTTTCTCAGTGCTGGGGCCGAGGCTCTGGAATGAGCTACCTACATGTGTTAAACAGGCCACCACACTTGGCAAGTTTAAGAGCCAGCTGAAAACTCACTTTTATTCTTTAGCTTTTATTCAGGAAGAGTCCCATTAACTGATGGCTTTGCACTTTTTGCTGCCCCGCCTAGATTTTATCTGCAAGTTTTTGTTGGTTTTTAAATGGTTTTATATGTTTTTATTTTTTTTATGATTATTTCTGATTTGCAGCGCTTTTTTTGGTCCATGGGCCATGTGAAGGCGCTATATAAATAAAGTTTTAGTTAGTTAGTAATCTGCTCGCTCGTGTATCTACTCCTGCGCGCTCGTGTGAAACTTTGGCATCAACCCCTCCTCCCCCTCCCTTTGTGGGTAGAAAAAAAAAAACACGGAAAACCCATCGGGAAAAACTAGCATGCATTTGATTGGCCATTTTCCTGCTATCCCCACCCCGTGACCTTTGTTGGCGCCGATGGCTTTCCTTAGTGTCCGGAGCTAACCAATGCAGCTAGCGTGGCTGAATCGGAGGTTTGGTGAGTAAACTTTTTGTGAGTTTATGATAGAAACATGGGATTATACATGTAGATATTCACAATAATACTTGCTCTGGTAAAAACCGGATCGGGTAAAACAGGCTAGGTAGTTCAGTAGCTAATACTTGGTGTTAACTTGTATGCGTATTTTTGATGCTAACTGCTTAGCTTGCCCTTTGCTAAAGAAATCGAATGGGACATTTAAGAGCCTGTAAACAGCCAGAAATCCGGTTGATACTGGGTGACAGGTATAGAAGTCATACAATAATTTACAGCACAGTTAACGGAGTGACACTCTTGTACAAGATTATCATGATTAAAGCACCACCTTAGTTTCTACATGCAATCTTCATTTGAGAATCCATATTGACTGTAGTATGTTTTTCTTCTTTCAGATTCCTTTTGGCATTTACAGGGTATGTGCAGGTTCTTAAAAAGTCTTAAAAAGTCTTAAATTAGCTTTTCCAAATTTAAGGCCTTAAAAATGACAAATAATCCTTAAATACAGTTTCCAAAGGTCTTAAATTTTCAAAGACCCAATAAACAAGATTCTTTTATTTCTATAAAATTTTCGTGAATTTCTAGTTAGTGTTCAGCATTTTTTGTGTACGATGTTGGCGTAAGCGGAACCGTACACATTCAGTTGGTTGTGAAAGGGGGGCTATTTTTAGATGAGCACATTAGCTGGTTAAGCTAGTGGGAGCTTGCGCCATGGGGAAGTGCAAGTTTAATGGTAACTGGATGGCTAATCCCACATTGGCGACATGGTTAGCCCCGGTTCCAGGCAATGGCTGGAAATTATAGCTTAAATTAAATTTAAAAAATAGCTTAAATTTGGTCAAAGTGGCCTTAAAAATATCTTAAAAAGTCTTAAATTTGACTCCATTAAACCGGCAGATACCCTGATTTACTAATTAAAGCAGACCTTAAATGTGAGTTGTGTGTCTTTTTTTAAAGGTGACGTAAGTTTGTATTTCCATTAGTCAACTAAGTACATTTTCACTGTTACATTTGCTTCCTCCATGTCTGTTGCGTTGAACTGATGAAATATAGAAATAGAACAGTACCACAACACTACATTTATTTGAAATACTACAAGTTGCTGACCCAAGCTCTCAAGATAACATAATATATTTACAAATTAAATAGTGTTAAATTCTAAACTTTTGGGTTTCCCCCAATAGTTAAATAGTAAAACAAAAAAAGTAGCTAACTTAATTGGTAAATAGAAAGTCTAATGTAACTTCTACCATTCTTTCTTCTTTGTCTTCTCATTTGATCAGCTTTGTATGGAAAAACTTACAGTTGGAAATGGCATCAGCAGAGACTCGAGATGTACAGGTAATTACAGTAATATTCAGTTAATAAAACCATCATTGAGAAGTTTATTTATTTCAGTAACTCAATTCACTCAGTAAAATACATTGTATAGATCAATGAGCTGATGTTTTAAAGCACTTATTTCAGTTAGTTGTGAATGTATGTTTGCAGCTGATGAAAACATTTAAACTCAAATATTAAATCAAATTGATTAAAAACATATTTTGAATCCAGATATGCATGCTTACTAAAGTATGTTTAATACCTGGTCATTTTTAAAAGGTTCTTTAAATCAAACAAATGGGCTTAATCAAAACACACATTCTAAGTTTGTGAGCATGAGTATGTGCTTAAAAATGCTAACAATTTGATCTGAAACCTTTTTTATAGGGCATTGTACGACAAGAGTTCATATCCAGGCTCTTTATGAAATTGGAGGCAGCCCTCGCAAGAACTCCTCTGGACACAGATTTCTTGGAATTTACATGTCGTCAGGAGCTCTACCTCTGGGATGCACTTTATAGACTTGTAGATATCCCACCAGAAATCAGGCAGGCTTTACAAGATTTAATGGGATCTGTTATTGAACATAATAAACAGGTTCAAGAAGCGGAAAATAGCAGTGCTGTGGACACTGTCTCTGGAGAAATGGGTCGTCCGAGATATTATATTGAGGAGGAAAGACTGAAAGAACTTTTAGATATGAACTTGTCTGTTGCCTGCATTTCAAGATTACTTGGCGTTTCAGCAAGAACCATTGAAAGAAGGATGAACGAGTTTGGTTTATCTGTCAGGCAGAGGTACAGCCAGATTTCTGACGACGAACTTGATGAGGCAATCCAACGCATAAAGACTGAAATGCCCACTGCAGGTTATCGCATGGTGAAGGGGAGACTATTGTCCATGAGAATCAATGTGCAGTGGCGAAGATTGACCGCCTCAATGCATCGAGTGGATTCACTCGGGATTTTGTGCAGACTGACTGGATTGGGTTGTATAGTAAGAAGAACTTATTCTGTCAGAGGACCGCTGTCACTGTGGCACGTGGACACAAACCACAAACTTATCAGGTCAGTAATACTTTGCTTAGTCTATGTTCACTCTGCAGGTGTTAATGCTCCATTCCATTTTTTTTGAGTAAATGAGATTTTTTGTGTGGGTTGTTCACATTACAACTGAAATGCAACAGCAAACACTCTCCAGTGTAAATGTTCAAAGTGGCCCACATGTGCAGAAGAGAACAAGCCACATAAGGAGCTCTGTGGAGTTGGAACAGAGAGACGGGGCTGTGAACTGAAGGGCTTCACTGAGAGACTTCATCCATTATTCCAGGATCACACCTGTCAAGTCTCCTGTTTTGACCTGGAAACTATTTTCAAATATATTAACTATTGTACTCCTTATTCCCACAGTGTTCCAATATTATTACTTTCCCTAAAAATGCCCCCCCCCCCCCCCCCACACACACACACACACACCAACACACACTCTCTTATGGACACAGGAGAGGGGCTCCCCTCCAGCAGCATCCCCCCCCCCCCCCCCCCCCCGATCTGACGCTCCTGTAATTTTTAATTAAAAAACTTAAGATGTACAGACAGATCCTGAATCCCTGGGTCAGCGCCTCACCTCAGGAGCATAAGACATGATGCTTTCGAAAACATCACAAATGTATCGGAATCAGTGCCACAAATAAAACTGACCTGGATTTGAAAAAATGTTATCTGTGCCATTCAGACTGTCATCAAAAAATCCGATATGGGTCACACGACAGGAAACATTCGGATTTGATTCGCTTTTGCCTGGAGTGTGAACGTAGCCTAAGTCTTTGATGATGAAAGTAAAACATCGTACTGAGAGTTTTATCAATTACACAACAGGTTCAACATTGTCATTTTTGGAGCTGTTGATGGGTACTCCAGGAAGGTATGTTAAAACAGACATCCAGCATATAAAAGTTGTATTGTTTTTTCTTGGGATTCTATATAATTAAATAAGTAACCACATATTTTTCCAGATTGTGTGTTTGGAAGCTGCAACAAACAATCGTGCTGCAACTGCTTTTGCTGTCTTTAAAAGGGCTACTGACCAGCATGGCATACCCTCAAGGTAAGAGGCTTCAGTTAATTGTTGCTTCTTGATCCTAAAAAATTTGCCCAAACTTTTATTCCACCTAAATCACAAAAGAATAGTACATTTGTTTTATTTACAGGGTTAGAGGCGACCAAGGAGTGGAGAATGTCGACATTGCTCGGTTTATGTTTACTGTGCATGGGACTGATAAGGGAAGCTTTATATCAGGAAAAAGTGTGCACAATCAAAGGTGAGCTGGTTTAACTGTTTGATATTTATCCTGTTTTTTACGTAAAGTTGGAAGTCATTATGAAGTCCCATCCCTCACTCTACACACCTCTGTTCACTTCCCTCTTTGATTCATTATGCTGCCTCACTGCCACCTAGGATTGCCTGACTAGTGTCTTTTGTTAGTCTCAAGGGCAACCTGCTGGCTCATTCTCACTTGTAAGTCACTTTGGATAAAAGAGTCTGCTAAATACATAAACATTATATCCAATTTTATACAAATCTGTTTATAGAATCGAACGTTTATGGCGGGACATCAGGATGTGTGTAACTTCAAGTTACTACAACACACTCCACAGCTTGGAGGCAGAAGACCTTCTTGATATATCATCTCAAGGTACTGACATAATGTCTTACACAAGCCAGCATTTATTTGGGATCTAAGCTGTTCTATTTTATTATATTTACTAATTTTTCTTTCCCATATAGATCTTTTTTCTGTCCACCAAACATTCCTTCCACAGCTTAACATGGATCTCCAGGCATTTGTTGAAGGTTGGAACAACCACCCTCTGCGTACAGAGAGGAACAGAACTCCAGAGCAGATGTGGTACTTAGGACTGATGTCAAATCCAGTAAACCAGCCAGAAAGTCTTCAGGTAAAACTCTGCATTTATGTATTAGTTTCAATATATACACAGTCTAGACTAGGGTTGTCACGGTGTGAAAATTTAACCTCACGGTTATTGTGACCAAAACTGTCACGGTTTTCGGTATTATCGCAGTATTTTTTTAAACGTGTTACATTTTCAGACAACTAAATAAACCCTGTATGTCAGGAAATATTGTCCTCAGTTTGTGTCTAAATTTTGCCTAAAATGTGTTATTTTGTAATTATGTTGTTTATTTGTTTACATGTTTCCCCTTTAGTCTTTAAAATACCAATATTTGCCCATAACTTCTTATTTTTTGTCTGTTTGATGTCATCATTTAAAAATATTAGATCAGATGATACTCAGTACTCAAGTAGCCTTCTAATCAGATACTTTTTTACCCTTACTTGAGTAATAAACCCTATATCAGGAAAATATTGTTCTCGGTTTGTGTCCTTCCAGTGAGCTTTGCAGATGTGGGAAAATGTCATCAGGCAGTAATCGTTGTTAAATTCATAATTATTCTCGGAGAGAGACCAACTCTTATCTGCCCCTGGGAGCCCCGTAATGCATAGCGTCATTTCAACATGGCGGTGTCCGCGACACGGTTTATATGCAGGTAGCGGCGCTGCGGCTGCTTTATATAGCGACTCGTTGCATTCTCCCTCAACCCAAATCCTCGGATCACGCACTTTAGCTAAAACGCTAACGTTAGCTTTTCTTGCATTGACTGTAGAGTTGTGGGTGATGGTCACGCAGATGTGTCATGAGATCTGAAGCGTTGCTGCCTTTCACCAAGCCCCCACAATGCCGCTCAGAAAATGGTCCCATCCCGGAAGTAAGAAAAATTGCAGTTCCACCCTCATCCGCTGGGGGCTGGTGCCAGAAGCGAGCAAATCCTCATTGACTCCCATGTTAAAAATGCCGATTTCACAGCAGAAATAAACATGTTTACAGCCTGGTGCCAAAACATGTTTTTTGTCTAAATTATCTAGTTTATACTCATGACAACTCTGAGGGGGGTGAATTTTTTTCTCACTCTTCTGTTTAAGTGTATTGAAAGCCTAAAATTCTGTATAATTAATGAGCATCCGACACAAGTGACCGCCGCCTCAGACCCACGTGACCACAGAGCTAGCTCCGTGGAAAGGCCTCAGTACAGCCTCGGTCTGGCTTGGAAACTGCTCCGGCATTTTGAGTCTCTGTGTTTGTGTATTCTTCTTTGGATATTATTGGTGCAATTGTTGGACAAAATGACTTGCAGTGGTATTAATTGCACTAATAGAGCGTCCAAGGAGTCTCCACTTCATTTTTTTCGGTAAGTTAAAATCTATATTCGTATTTTATGTCACTGCTACCTTTAAACTAGCTGAGTTTACCGAAGTAGCTAGCTAACTATCAGTTTAACATGTAGCATGTACTGTTTAACCATGAAATTTAAATGTAAAATACGGTAAAATAATTAATAGGGCATATTTAGATGGGTAATAGGGTAAAACCCAGTGCATTTAAGATAAAAATGGGTTGAAATATGACGGAGCGCTAAGAGGGAGACTTCTGTGTCCATTCTTCCATCCGGTAATCCCCAGCGGTCAGGCCGGGCAGCCTGACCGATCCCGCGCCTACTTGCTGCGCCTAGCTGCTGCGCGGTCTGACCGCTCGTGGAGTTTTTCATGTCTGACTTTAACCGCATCTAATACTGTATTAGGGCGTGAGCGCAACAGCGACAACTTAATATCGATGTGTAAGCAGCCTGAGTGGTAGGGTGTTTTCATCTGAACCCTCCAGCAGGCTATGCTGCACTATTGACGTGTTAGCGCGCGGCGCTAACAACTTAGCAACGTGACATGTCTCTGAGAAAGCGTAAAACACGGACGCTTCTTCTGAAGCGGAAAATAACACTTCTTCTTAGGCAGAGCAGGATGTCGCCTCGGCTCGTTCACGGCCGAGCCAGACTGAGCTCGATAACATTGACCAAGCACAGCCACTGGGCCGTTGTAGCTGCCACCAGGCCTGCTGAAGGAACTCCAGCGGGTTTCATCAGACTCGTAAAGTTTCTTGTTTTTGCTGGGGATTTCTGTATTTTACCGCTCCCTCCTGCAGTCTTCCCCTATTAAAATTTAAAATGTGTAACTTTATGTATTGTGATGAATGACTAATATTCATGTTAAACTGAAACGTTAGGCATTTAGGGGGAAAAAACAAAATAATAAACATTATACAGATGTCAAATAAATCAAACTGTAATTAAACTATATATTTTCAAAGTCATATAGACAGCATGATGGTTTGTGTGATCCGCGCGGTTTCACTTACACCCCTTTAATGATCAGGCTGTTTTTTATTATTTTTATCAGCTGATAGCAGTTAAAATTATGGTAAAAAATACTTTTATCTGTTTTTGATAACTTAATGCCCAGGAAGAGCATCTTCCTGGGCATTAAATATAACCCAAATGTTTTATTATGAGCAGATCTGATGAAGGTTTAGACAAGCAGTCTGCAAAGTAAAACTTGTTTAGAGTCCAAACTCTTACTAAAGCTTTTGAAAAGAAAAAATGGTTGAATTTTGAGAAATATCCACAACAGGGGAGCGAGACCTCTGAAAAATGTATATTTTCTCTGAATTCATAGAATAATGTGAAGATTCTGGGAAAAGTTGGGATTCTGAGATTAAAACGTAAATCTTTCTAATCATAATTCTGGCAGTTTTTGTGTCCTTCTGCTGTGGAAAGTCGTGCAACATGAAGATACTGAGAAGATGCTTACAACCTGTATTTTTATTCCATCCATAAATAAAATCATGAGCTATTTTTTTAATCCAAATTTGATCCAAAGGGCCATCGTTGGTTCCAGACCCGTTCTAGAACATTCCTCTAATCTTAAAGTCATCATCAGTTTCTTCCTTTTAACAAATATTTATTTGTTCAAATATTTAATATTTATAACTGGAATATTTGTTCCTCCCTCTCCCACTGCAGTTAGTCCTGTCCTGCAACCCTGTTTTTGCAGCTTAGTGAAGCCAACCATCACTAACCTGGGGGTGGTTTTGGACCCAGAGATGCGGATGGACTCCCACATTAGCCAGGTGGTTAGATCCTGCTTTTCCCGGCTTCGCCAGCTACCAAAGATGAAGTCCATCCTGAAAGACGTGTCATATTTTCTCCCCAAGCTGGACCTGACCGTCATGTATCGGTCCAAAATAGTGTGATGATATTGTGTTTTTGTACATAACAGACTTTTTAACAGACAAATTTGTCGCATTCTCCTACACCTCTTCACGGGCTCGCCACAGTAAATATTCTATTTGGCAAGAGATAAACTTTATTGTATTTATCCTAGTGAATCTATAATTAAACGGGTAAACTAGTAGTAGCACATCCAACATCAAAGAAAGTAAAATGTTACTATCAGGAGAGGGAGAATGTTTAAGTGGTTAGCAGCAGTGTGCTAGCCGATGGCCCCCTCCATGAGGCCACCACAGCTCAACAGAACATCGTTGTAGCTTCTTCTGGGGAGAAAAACACTTAGAGAAAAAATAAACAGCTGAAATAGCAGGAAATAATACAGTTAAAGAGCAGATTGTAGAAGAAAGAAACCCCTGGGTTAAACTGGTCTGTCTACTGCATAATGCTGAACTCTAACATGTGTCCTAAGGGAAGGACCTGATTGGTGTCCAGAACCTGCTGAAGAAGCACCAGGCTCTGCAGGCTGAGATCACAGGTCATGAACCTCGCATCAAGGCTGTCACCCAGAAAGGAGAGACCATGTTGGAAGAAGGTAGAGCAGGTCTGGTCCTGACATGTTTCTGAGGTGTCTGCAGGTTCTGGCTCACTTTTTTGGGTCCAGATCACTTCGCTGGTGAGGAAGTGAAGACTAAACTGTGGGAGCTTCATGGACGTTGGGACACGCTGAAGGCCAAGGCGTCCCAGAGGAGGCAGGACCTGGAGGACTCTCTGCAGGCCCAGCAGTACTTTGCGGATGCTAATGAGGCCGAGTCCTGGATGAGGGAGAAGGAGCCCATCGTTGGAAGTCCAGACTAAGGGAAAGACGAGGACTTGGCCGAGGTATGGAAGTCCCTTCCTGAGAAACTCCAATCGCTTTTCTTTGCTCTCTTTCCAGTCCTTCATAATTAGTGTTTCTGTATTTGGCATTTCCTTCGGTTGTCTACCAGACGTCGTTGCTCGTTTAAGCGTCTCATGGGTTAGGGGTAGAAGTGCTGGCCTCGCACAGGAAGTGATGACAAACGTGTTCCCGTCGCTCTTATTTCAAACGGTTTACAAGCTGTGATGTGTGTTCCCGCTGCAGAGCAGCCATGACACGTGGCAGCCGGCAGAAGGCTCACGCTTTTCCACTAAACACCCGCAGAGCTACGTCTGCGGTGAACTGAGCAGGGTTTGTTTTACGGTGGCGGATCCGATTGGACCATCGCTGCGAGAAAGCTCCACTTGTGTCAGACGAGCTGAAGGTTCTGATGTTCTGCTCCACAGGCTCTCCTGAAGAAGCACGAGGCCCTGATGTCGGACCTGTCGGCTTACGGCAGCAGCATCCAGGCCCTGAAGGAGCAGGCCCAGTCCTGCAGGGTGAGTTCAGAACCCTCGGCCCGTCAGAACATTCTTATCCACCACGTTCTAACACCAGACCTGTTAACCCGACAGCAACAAGGTGATCAGCAGGTGCTTTTGTCCTGCAGGACCTGAAGGCCAACGAGTCCCGCCTGAGGGACATCAACAAGGTGGCATCTGAACTGGAGTCAGAAGGTCTGATGGCTGAGGAGGCTCCTATGGTTCAGGCTCAGGTGAGCGTCACCTGTCTGCAGCAGCTGGTCCCTCTCACTTCCTGGTTTAACTCTGCTCGTCTCTGTTTGTAGCAACAAGAACATCTGGGTTCTGCTCCTGGAAAGGTGCGTGTTGTCCTCCGCCTCCACCAGAACCAGACGTGGTGTTTATGTTACCACTCATTTGTTTGTTTACAGGATGAAGCCGACTCTAACACGGCGTCACCCTGGAAGGTGAGTTCATTCAGCTGATCAGAGGTCACCTCTGATGGCAGCAGTCACGGCCGACCGTGCTGACATCACACAGGAATTCAGGTGACCCGGCAGGCACCAGGTGCTGGTGAAAGTGGGGACATGTCAGCTGGTTGCCATGGCTAGTTATCTTTATGCATCTGTATGACTGCTGACTGGTGTGTGTTTCCTGTGACCTTTGACCTCAGACCGTACGGTTGGGCGTTCAGACGACGGCTAACTTTAATTCCATCAAGGTAAGAGGAAGCTCTTCCCTTCCTGTCTGAGCGATCCGTCTCCAGGTTTCTTCGTCCGGCGTCCAGCCCGCTGGCGTCCACCTTCATCTCACCTTCATCTCATCTCACTTCATTTATAGTGCAATACTTTCACATTATCATTTTCCCACACTTCTGTATACCTGTATTTTGTTGTTTTTCAATAAAGAATGACAAATTATTTAAGTTTGGTTTTTGTTGCACACAAATATATATCTGTAAAAAATATCTACAAAGCTAATGTTTACATAACAAGTATGATTGGGTTTTGCAATACAGCACTCAAGTTTATTTTAGTAAGATTTTCAAACCAAGTAAAGTTAGTAAAGAACACATTTCTATTGTCTGCTAAGAAACTGTTGGGATTTAAAATGGGCCTGTTGTACAAATAACTTGTAAATGATTATTCCTCACTTTTGTCTTAACCAAAGAAATTCCAGTAATTGAGCAAAAACATTTATTTTTAACACTACAGTTTATAAAACAGGGCGCAAAGTGTCGGCACATGTATGTATGTCGATGGTCCGCCCCAACCAAACCAAGAGACACAGACGTCAGGGAGGCCAAGGTTGTCTCTGCAGCTCTCTGGGCACCACGCCTCACTCAGCTGTCTCCAATGATCCAAATGGCTATGGAGGAAAAAATAACAGGTTTGGCCTAGCTGTTTAAATTACAAAACCATTCATGAAGTGGTCAAGACAAGTACTTGGAACTTACACGCTGCGTTGTGTAGCTGACGTTGGAGACACACAGGCTGCCATGGTGACCTTTTAATAGATCTAAGAAAAAAATGTAATAAAAGAATGAAACTTAAAAACTCCCAGACCTCATGTCATATTTACTCATCAGCTATGGCTGATTTGTTTGGATCACAGTGAGTTACACTAATTCTAATATATTTTTATTTCTATTATACATACATACTTTTTAACTGTTATTTTCACATGACTGTTATCAGGCTCTCTTGTTCTGGTTCTGATGATAACTCTGTGTCTTCCAGTAAGTTATCTTGTGCTTACTTCATCTGTATAATGTCTCTTTACTTTTGGTAAATTGTACTGAGTCCAGAATAAAGGCTAGTTGGCTGTACAAGATACAAACAAGTATTACGTTTTGGAAATATATGAAACACCGCCAGCATCTGTTAGAGCCTGTGGCGGGGTGCTGAGGGCCGGCTCCAGCCCAGGAATGAGCTCTACACGCCGGCCGGGAGGGTTTGAAACACCGCCATCCTCTCCTCTGCTGGCTGTAAATTCTGTTATGGTTACCGGTGCTTGTGTTGCAATGTGAAACGCTTGGTCTCAGATTTTGTAAGAAAGATAATAAAATGTCCCCCCAAAATACGACTTAAATATATTTTCTCTTCTTCATGATACATTTAATGGCTGGTGCGACTCAGGAGTGATAGCGCCAAAAAAACCCTTACCAAAAAGAAGTACACTGAAGTATACTTGAAGTATACTAAAAATGAATACAGTATACTTCCAAGTTTACTTTCAATGTACTTATCAGAAGTATAGTTATCCGAGTACATTTTTTAAATACTACTAAGTATACTTTAATACATACTTACATTAAAGTTTACTTACATTTAGACTATACTTGTACTTGACTCTATCAGAAGTATATTTCACCAAGTAATGTATAAGTATACTTAATATATATATATATACTTATATAATATAATAAATATCTAAGTATATATATATATATATAATATATATATATACTTATATATATATATATATATATATATATATATATATATATATATATATATATATATACTTATATATTATATATATAAGTATATATATATATATATATATATATATATATACTTATATATATATATAATATATAAGTATATATATATATATACTTATATTATATATAAGTATATATATATATATATACAGTTATATATATAATATATAAGTATATATATATATATATATATATATATATATATATATATATATATATATATATATACTTATATATTATATATATAAGTGTATATATATATATATATATATATATATATATATATATATACTTATATATATATAATATATAAGTATATATATATATATATATATATATATATATATATACTTATATATAAGTATATATATATATATATATATATATATATATATGTATATATATATACATATATGTATATATATATATATATATATGTATATATATATATATATATGTATATATATATATATATATATATATATATATATATATATATATATGTATATATATATATATATATATATATATATATATATATATATATATATATATATATATATATATATATATTTGGAACTTTTTATTTTTGAATTAGAACAACAACATTTACATGGAGATGCATTTGAGTTTCTTCTTCCCTTCTCCAGGGCAGTGTTTCCCTGAACAAAGTTTGAATTTCCTTGTGGCCATAAGATCTATCCAACTTAACCAAATCACCAATCAGTACATATAGTTCTGACAAGCTTTCTCTGTATTCATCTTATCTGCTCTCTACTACATTCCACATTTTACTTTGATCTAGCTAAATAACTCACCCAAAAGACAAAAATACATAAATAAATAAAAAATAAAAATTAATAATAATAATTTTCACATGAGAGTACTATCTTTCTAACATTTGTTTTATTGGTTCCCAAATTTTTTCAAATTTCCCTAGTCCCAGTCTTGCATTAATTTGTTCCATTTTGTAGACCTGTCTAACTCTGTCTCTCCACTGTGCCACCCTTGGGGGTTCTGTGTCCAGCCATAAAACTGTAATACACTTCTTGGCAGTCATAAGCAGAATTCTGATTACATATGTCTCCATTATGTGTGTTAGATTTTTGGTACAGCATTCCCAGTACAAACCATTTTAACTTAAATTGTAATTTCACCTTCAAGGTTCTTTCAATTTCTCCCTAACACCTTCCCAGAATGGTATGAATTTAGGGCAGTCCAAAAGTGTATGTGAAAAGTCTCCCACTAGCCCGCATTTTCTCCAACATAAATTTGAAACATTACTATTTAGACATGATAAGTGGAGTTTTAAAGCATGCATCTTCACCTTCCGTTCAAATTCCCTCCAAGACGGACTATTAGTTAGTTTATGGCCTGCTTCAAGTGTTTCCTCCCATTCCTCATCTGTTATCATTATGTTCACTTCCAGTTCCCATTTTTCTTTAATATCTATATTCTTAACAATCAAATCCTGTTGTAAAGCTTTATATATTTTGAAATCAGTCCTTTTTGACATGTCCTTTCTGTTTAACATAATCACTTCCTCCATATTAAGTTTATCCTTGCTTGAAACTTTGCCTTATTTTGAAATAACTACTCTGTCTGTCTGTCCTAAATAACATATTAAGCATGAAATTACGAATTATTGTGAAATTACACGCACAGGAAGTGCTTTTATTTTGTAGCATTTGCTCAGTCAGCTCTCGAAGGCGAAGCTTCTCAGCAGACCGAGAAGAAGAGCGAGGGTCGGAGGTGCATTAACCGTCGGAGGTCGCGCTTCTGTTCTGCATCTGCACTTGACAGTCACTGGTTCTGCACAACTGAGCTAAATGTAAGTAGCCGCCATAAAAGTTGCTTAAATGTTGTAAATGTTTTTAAGACGGACATGGTGAGTAATGTTGGCCATGTAGCAAGCTAATATGCTAAGTCATTGCATGAGTTAGCTGTGTTATTAACTTTGTGTGTGACTAAAGTCCGTTTATTAAATTAAATGAGCAGCGCTATCTCATTATTAAAGGTTAGCATTACTTTAGATACTTTTTTATTAGACTTCTAGAGACTTATTCCCTCCATTTTTGTCCCCTCCATCGTAATTTTTTAAACGTGACGTTCTGAGAAAAAAATAAAAGCGGGAGCTCAGCGCCACCAAGTCAAACTTAAACGTCCACTTATTAAAAGTAAATGAGCAGTGGTCTCTTGTACAGTGATGAAAAAATCAGTCTGTGTTGTAAACTATTTCCCCGTAGCACCCGTGCCATAGCTTTGCAAGCAGCCTGCTTTTTTAACCGTAGAAGAGGATTGTGACTGCAAGAGACGAAGCGGTGCTGTATCTCATGCTATGTTCCCTCCATTTTTGTCCCCTCCATAGTTTTTTTAAAAGGTGATGTTCTGAGGACAAAAAAAAAACAAACGGTAAGTTCAGTTAGCTCGCGGGAGTTTGTCAGTTTTTGTGAAAAGTTTTATTTAATACACGCATAGACATACACATTTTGTTAATGTTTTTATCATCAAATTAAATAGTGCTCAGTTGCACATATCTTGAATCGCAGAACGCTGTTTCTATTAATTTCACAGTATTTTAGTGTTGTAATTTTGTCCTTACTGTACACTGTTACTCCAGATTATTTTCTTCAAATGTTATGTTTTTATCTTTGTGTGGATAAGTCAAATTACACTTGAATCTCCTCACACACACACACACACACACACACATATATATATATAATTTAGATGATTTAGCTTCATATATAGTGGAGGACTGCCTAAATTTTGCAGACTAACACAGATCTACCTTGTGATTCACAATGTTTGTTTTCTCTACTGATTATGCTTCCTGGTGTAGATGTGCATTCCTATGAGCTGTCAGCCACACCGGGAAGCCTGTCTATGAATCTGCAGTCAGACTTCAATGATCCAACCCCACTCTCTGCACACAAGATTGATGGCATGCTGCTGTTGACCCCCAAGAGGTTCATACAAGTGAGACCACTGGTGAGTAATTCTCACAATCTGCATTTTTGATGGCGCATCCTAAATAACATGACTACATATGTATGTATGTATATAAGTTTACAGATTAGGGCTGTCGCGGTTGAGGAATTCCCCCTGCGGTGAGTAGGGCTGTCGCGGTAACCGCAAAAATGAAATATCGCGATATGAAGAAGCCCACCGCGCTGCATCATGCGCCACCGCGATTACTGAACTTGGTTCAACTCAATGATGCATGTTGAGAAGCATGGCTGCACTGGTATCAAAACGAAACGTTACTTCGCTCCTGTGGGAGCGCTTTGGTTTTCAGTACGTCAGCTGCTGCGCAGCCAGAGTCCTTGGCCGAGACAGAGCTGCCACCAGCGGCAAATAAATAAATAAACAAACGCTCGGAGACCTGCTGAAGTCCCGGACAAGCACTGCTTCTGCAGCCGTCCCAAAGAGAGTTTGAGCCGAGCTGGAGCTCACTCGCTACCTGCAGGAGGAATGCATCCACCCTAAAGAAAACCCCCGTGACATGGTGGAGCAACAAACGGGAGATTCCCTTTGCTCGCCAGAGTCGCACGCAAGTACGTGTGTGTTAGTGCAACGAGCGCATCATCTGAGAGGGTTTTCAGTGTTGCTGCAAATGTTGCCGCCCCTCTCAGATCCTCTCTCAAACCGTAGTTAACATGCTGGTTTTCCTTGTAGGTAACAAGGACGTGACCGAGCTATAAATCACCGTCATTCGTGTGTGTGAAAGTGAAATGATAGTGCGCCCGCCCCCCGGCGCGCGCGCGCGCGCCCGGTACATGTAATTTTTTATGCTTGATTTTAAACAACTAAACAAAATGGGGACTTGTTTCTTATTTGTTAGATGCTGCAGCCAAATTTGCATTTAAAAGTTTAACCTCCTGAATTTTGTTGTTTTTAAGTTCAGTCGGACTCCGACTGTCGGAGAAACAAACGTTACTGCGATCTGTGTTGTTACTGCCCTTTGATCTGCATTCAGTAAAGTGTTATTAAAGAAGGCACGGCAATTTTTAACCTTTTTTAAATGTGTAAACATTATGTTTAGATAGTACTGCAATAAAAAAGTGCTGCAATAATATCGCACACCGCAATATTAAGCCACCCTGAATCACCGCAGGGGGAATTCCTCAACCGCGACAGCCCTAGCGGTGAGTCAGGGCAGCTCAATATTGCGTTATGCGATATTATTGCACCCCGTTTTTATTTATGTACTTAGCAAATTTGTTTGTTGATTACTAAACTCATGTCAATATTTCCTTTGAAACATTGTGCTTACATATTTAAAAAATGTTAGAAAAAATACATGGCCATTTTTAACACTTTATTGAATGCAGATCGAAGGGCAGTTACGGCATTTTCTGACTGAACTTAAAAACAACATTCAGGAGGTTTAACTTTGAAATGCAAATTTGGCTGCAACATATAACAGAAATAAAAAAGTGCCTGTTTTGTTTTGTAGTTTAAAATAAAGTATACAAAATGAGATGTCCTAGGCACTGTCATTTCACTTTCACACACAAGAATAACATAACTCGGTCATGTCCTTGTTATGCGCAAGGAAAACCAGCATGTTAACCTTATGCGGTTTGAGAGAGGATCTGAGAGTGGTGACAACATTTCCAGCGACACTAAAAACCCTCTCGGATGGTGCGCTTGTTGCGCAAATACACATGTACTTACGTGCGACTTTGGAGAGCAATAGAAATCTCCTATGTTTGTTGCGCCACCATGTCAGAGGGTTTTCATTAGGGTCAATGGGTTCCTCCTGCAGGTAGCGAGTGAGCTCCAGCTCGGCTCTAATTCTCTTCGGGACGGTTACAGATGACGTGCTTGTCCGTGACTTCAGCAGGTCTCCCAAGCGTTTTTTTCTTTGCCGCTGGTGGCAGCACTGCCTGCTCCAAGGTCTCTGGCTGGGCTGCAGCTGACGCACTGACACCGCTCCCTCCATCTTCCATGTGTACTATCTCCTCGATCAGCGCGGACTTTACCTCTCAGCATGCGCTGTCGCGAGATTTAATCAAGTGCGGTAATGGCGGTGGCACGTCCTGCAGCGCGGTGGGTTTCTTAATATCGCGATATTTTCTTCTTGCGGTTACCGCGACAGCCCTAATACAGATTTGTCTTTTAAAACTGGTGAATATACAATTTACAGGTAATGCCTTTATGCTATGAGTATTAGAGCCACTGATGGAAAAAAAATGTAGAATTTGAGAAAATAAGTCATAAATCCAGGGTGTCCGCGGGGTTTTAAAAAGTATTAAAAAGTGATAAATAAAAATAGTCAAATTTAAGGCCATTAAAAGTGTTAAATTTGGTCTCAGAGTTATTATTTTTTCCAAGTTAGGTATTATTTTTTTCAGACTATCAGGTGTCGTATTCTGAACATCGACATAGAAATATATTCCGAATGAAATGTTTTGAACGATTATAAAAATAAAACAAGCCGATTATTTGCTCCTCCCACTTGAGCTGCCCTGTTACAAATGAAGCGCTCCGTTGCCAACTTAGCGACTTTGATGCTATTTCTAGCAGCTTTTCAGACCCCCTTCTTGACTTTTTAAATCTTAAAAGTACCTAGCGAACACCTCAGAAACATCTCTGGTAACCCTTAGCTACTTTCTGGATTACTGTCGTCGACATTTCCTGCTGCAGGTTAGCTAAACACTCCGCCTGCGCTCCGGACCGTTCTTCAGGACATTAGGTAAGGGAATGATGTAGTGATGTGTCAGTCGCTAAAGAAACGGCTCTCAGAGTCGGCTCCCTGTTGGAGTAACCAGAGTGAGTGACACACACCGTACCTGCGGGCTCCTGAGCAACTAAAAACAGCTAAATGTGCGCGTGGGGCGCGCTAAACACACGTGCAGCTTGCCCCTGATTGCTGTGAGACCGGGTTGGGGGTGGGGGGTGCAGCTGTGGTTGGGACAATTATTACATTAACTGATGGACCTGTAAATAAATAGTTTATAAATAAGGTAGAAATAAGTTCCTCAATCCTCACGCTGATAACTAATAACTAATCTCTCTGAGGACACGGTGCTAGTGCACGCTCCTACAGCACATTGACATGGCTAAATAAATGTTATGCAACATTTTGTGAACATCAATTTATTTGCATTTATTTGTTATAAATGCCACTGTATAATTCTTGCTGTCAGTATTTGCAAGATATTGGTATTTGGGTCTGTACTGGTTAGACTTAAATGAGTTAAACCAAGGTCTATAGCCCTTGGGTTATAAACTATGAGCTATAAGTATATTGGTCTTTTTATACTGGGAATCAGTTCTTTTAGTGATCATCTTGTTTCTTGTTTATTTTTGCCCTGATTGTGCCCTGAGCAGTTTTATGACTGAATAAAAATAAATAAAAAAAAATCTACATAAATTGAAAAATCGTCTTAAATAATCGAGATCTCAATTTCAGTCACAATAATCGTGATTATTGTTTTTGCCATAATCGAGCAGCCCTGCTTTAGCATATCCGGTCACATAATGATGACGTCATATTCAGTGGTCGTTGTGCATCATTTCAGGCCCCGTGGTCAACTGTCTGAACCGCTGAACAGAAGTGCCTGGCTTATTTTCTAAGTAAAATAAATATGCGCAATACGTTGTCAACATCAGTGAGTCTCTAAGTCTATTCTTTTTGTATGTTATATATGTTAAAATATGTGTAAATAGGTCGCTGATTAACACTTGCAATTTAGTGTTGTGATGGTTTTAAAAAAATTCTGAAGGTAGTAAAAAAAGTATTAAAAAGTAGTAAATTTTACTTAAGGATTGCTGTATATACCCTGTAAATCTGAGTTTAATCTCAGAGTTCTGACTGGTACCTAAAACAAAAAAAAAGGGAAATTGGGGAAGATTATGAGGGGGGATCAGAATTCTGACTTAAATCTTAAAATTCAGGCTTTTTTTTTTTGTTCGTTTGTTTTGATTTTTTTTTTTAACAAAAAAAATTCCTAAATAGTTTTTTGTTTGTTTGGTTTTAGGTTCATGAAAAAAGTCAGAATTCTGACTTTAATCCCAGAATTTTGAAATTATCTGACTTTTTTTCTCAATTCTTTTCTTTTTGTTCAGTTACTCTAATACTCTTAGGCAATAAGGCAGTATTAGGGCCACTGAAGGAAACAATTGAATACTGAGATAAATGTCAGAGTTCTGACTTTATTTATTTTAAGAATTTTTTCTTCTTCAGTGGCCCTAATACCCCTCCGTATTATGTAATGTTAAACAATTCAAATTAACTTTTGAATTCAGCAGTTTATCATTGGATTTAGATGCAGATATCACTGTCTTGGAAAATTGGTCAGAGCAGTTTGGCATTAAGTTTGATTAGTAAACTTGACAGTATTTACACTCTTAATAATCTTCTTAGGAATTACATGATGTCCACACAAGGCGTACCACTGTTCTCCATGCCCTTCCTGTCTATCTACGTGAGGAAACCTCTGGATTTTTGAGGACATGTGTGGTAAGTCCCAGTATTGTAAATTTGAACAAATCATTCTATTTATTTATGCATAAAGACAACACAAGGACAACGCACATGAACATTTTGGAAAATGTGCCATTGTTTCAACTACAAACCTTTGGCAAGATGTTTAAGCCTGCCACACACGAGAGCAATCAGCTGAGCAAACAGCCTCGAATGACTGTTTGCTCAGCAGATTGCTCGCCGTGTGCGCCTGATTTTCACTGAGTTTTCTGCCTCACGAGACGCTGAGGTGAATATCTGACCAGTTAGATATTTTCCGCCTCACAGGGGTAAAAACTCACCATGTGTGCACTACTGAGCTGCTGGCTGAGCTGAAATATTCTAGTGGCCAATCAAAGCACTTTCTCTGCTCACATGACCCCAAGATGTATTCAGATGCAGCCCCTTACCTTGTCTGCGTGTCTGAAAAATAAACAAAATGGTACCTTGTGGATCGATGGGCCCACTGTTTCCATTACCCTTTCGGAAGGATTCTGGGTCTTCCAGGTGCATCTCTTGGAGTAAATTGGCATAAACTCCTTGCCTGGTCCATCTTTCCAGCTACTGTAACCATATTTTCCTAACCTTGAAATGCCGGTGGCGGCGACGTTTCATCAACAAAAAAGGATAGGCATTTCCTCCGTTTCCAGCTCTGTCTCTGTGTTGTTTCTTTTCTGACATGCAGACAGGGGGCTGCCATCTTGGGGTCATGTGAGCGGAGAACGTGCTTTGGTTGTCCACTAGAATATTTCAGCTCAACCAGCAGCTCAGTAATGTGCACATGGCGAGTTTTTACCCCTTTGAGGCGAAAAATATCTTAACTGGTCAGATATTCACCTCAGCGTCTCGTGAGGCGGAAAACTGTGAAAATCTGGCGCACATGGCGAGGTATCTGCTGAGCAAGCGGTCATTCGAGGCTGTTTGCTCAGCAGATGGCCCTCATGTGTGGCAGGCTTTAAGGCACTGAGAAAAATCAACAATCACTGCAAAGAATTCAAGCAGCTTTCATTAGCGTAACGCTGGCACACACGGAAGCCATCTCACTTTATTCGTAAATGAGAGCACTAAGCAACAGAATGAACGGGAGTAGGGCTGGGCGATACGGCCTAAAATCAATATCACCATATATTGAAGATCTCACCTCGATAACGATAAGTAGACGATAACTACAGGAATGCGTAGCAACAATATTTGTCCACTAGATGGGGCTGTCTCATGTATTACATTGACTAAAATTTTACATGACTCAAGGTGCTACAGCTTCTTAAAGGGACATAAATGTGGCCAACTTACACATCTTTTCATTTTTTTATTATCAAATTTATTGACATGGGAAAAATTATCTGGATGAGAGACAAGAACTTGGATAACGATAAATCTTTGACATGTTGCCCAGCCCTAAACAGGAGTCTATCAGACTGCATTTATTGTTATTTACATGACAATCTACTGAAATAAAAATGGCCACAGTCAGAGTTTCAGTTCAGATGTGATTAGTGTATGATCTCCCTTTCATTTTTGTAAGGATGATACCAATGAGCCGGACCTCAGGGATGCAGCAGTTGTCCTCCTGACAACCATCACAGATGATGCCGAGAGTCCGGTTACGTACGACCCAGTGAGAATCTGTTATCCTCGAGGGTGATGTGATTGTCAACCTCTCCAGCCTTCCTGATGCCTTCCTGGTAATGTTCGGCCTCATCTATGCCTTACATCTAGATTATCCGAAGGGACTGACCAACACATTTGAGTTCACGCAGAAAATCTTACTTGGTCTTGATGAGTCTAAACTGTCACCCACGCTGTGGAGTCAAAAATGACCTGATGTTACATGTGTAACTCAAAATCTGAAAGAGTGGTGGATTCAGATGACTCACTCTGTTAGAGCATTGTCCACATCCACAATGTAATTTACTATTTGTCTGCTCTTTAATTGTTGATGTTAAAGTAACACACCACCATTTGGGCAAATATGTTCATTTTCCACTTCTTGAGTTAACCCTCCCACTGTCCTAATGGGTGTGACCCCCGCGAGGAAAGTTGACCATTGAGCAGGATTGATGGTTCATCCCTTGGGTCCACGTGGCAGGGGAGAGGAGTGAGCACCACCTCACCCCTGCCACGTGGACCTCAAGGAATAAACCATCAATCCTGCTCAATGGTCAACTTTCCTCGCGGGGTCACACCCATTAGGACAGTGGGAGGAACAGTTGAGTTTTACCTTTTCTCTGTTCGTCCAGCCGTTCTGAGTCTGGCAACTCTCATTTGTGGCTTTAGTTTAGCGTGAATAATTGAATCGGATTAGCCTATGGGCTAATCCGATTCAATACTCAACTGGTTTTATGCCAAATGGCATAAAGTACTCACTGTCTTACTTGATAGTGGTTAGTGTAATTCATATTTTGTTAATGTTGAATTGATGTGCATCCTGATGTTGCTTTAAACCACCTACTCAAAGAAAGACTACACACTGCCGTTGTCCAGTTTTCAAAAGTGTGAGTTTGTAATTGTTTCTTTCAAATTTTGTTTTATTTTCTGTTTGAGTTGGCTTAATCGGTAACTTTAATTTGATCATAATTTGAAAATATATTTAATATAAACTCCAAATATTTAAGTTTATTTATGGTCTGATATACTCAAATATCTGAGTTTATAAACTCAGAAAATATGAGGCAACTGATTGCCTTACATTTTTTGAGTTCTGCCTACTTATTCGGGTTTACAGTGTACGAACTGTAAAGATTTTGTGGTGTCAGAGTTCATCTAACAGTTCAAGTGTTCATTTTTTGCTTTGTGTGTTCACAGGGCATGCTCAGTTGAAGTTTCCATCTCTGCGCGTTCAAGATGTAAGAAAAATAATACGAAAGAAATGCAACAACGAAAACTTCAAAAAGGCATCAACAACCAAGCAAGTGGATCCATAAAATGGACTGATTTTTTTAAAGGCATTTAAAAAAAGTCTTTCAAAATGGACAGAATTAACGCGTTAAACATGTTCAGAACAGTTTGCGTTCTCATCTTTGATTAATCCTGGTAAACAGGTCTGTTTTTGTTCTGTTCTAATTCTCTCTGTTTAATAAATTTAAACAAAATGACTTCGCTATTTTATTTAATTTTTTTCTCTGCATAAAGCCGAAGTATCAGTAAATAGTGGAAATTAAATGTATTGGTAGTAAGCAAATAGCAGATGTTAAATGTTACTTGCAGTATGTGTTTATAGAAAAAATAGAGATACTTAAATGTACTAAAAGAATATTACGTCAAGTTTACTGTAAAGTGTACTTTCAAAACTGTAAGTATACTCAATTATATAAGAAGTACACTACAAGTAAACATATATTATTACTTTAAGTATAATTTTAAGTATACATTCAAAGAGAAAAGTATACTCAATTATTTCAGAAGTACACTACAAGTAAACTTATAATGTTACTTAAAGTTTATTTTTAAGTATACTTTCAAGGGCAAAAGTTTACTCAATTTTATTAGAAGAAAACTTATATTGTTACTTTTAAGTACACTTCCAAGGAGAAAAGTATACTCAATTATATCAGGAGTACACTACAAGTAAACTTATATTGTTACTTTTAAGTATACTTCCAAGGAGAAAAGTATACTCGATTATATCAGAAGTACACTACAAGTAAACTTATAAGTATACTTCCAAGGAGAAAAGTATACTCAATTATATCAGAAGTACACTACAAGTAAACTTATAAGTATACTTTCAAGGAGAAAAGTATACTCAATTATATCTGAAGTACACTCCAAGTAGACTTGTGAGGTTACTTTAAGTATACTTTCAAAGAGAAAAGTATACTCAATTATATCAGAAGTACACTACAAGTAAACTTATAAGTATACTTTCAAGGAGAAAAGTATACTCAACTATATCAGGAGTACACTACAAGTAAACTTATATTGTTACTTTTAAGTACACTTCCAAGGAGAAAAGTATACTCAATTATATCAGAAGTACACTACAAGTAAACTTATAAGTATACTTTCAAGGAGAAAAGTATACTCAATTATATCTGAAGTACACTCCCAAGTACACTTGTGAGGTTACTTTAAGTATACTTTCAAAGAGAAAAGTATACTCAATTATATCAGAAGTACACTACAAATAAACTTAAATTATTAATTTGAAGTATACTTGCAGTATACTTCAAGTATACTTTTAGTGGCCCAATTTAGTCCCAAGGAGTATACTTCTAAGTAAACTTTAAGAACAAGTATGCAAATAAACTTCTGTACACTTAAGTATACTTGAAATTATATACTTAAAGTATACTTCTTTTTCGTAAGGGAAACTACTGAAAACTTGCTCAAAGCAAAATGTTTTCATTACGGAAATAAATTATAAACTTACCGATTTAAAACTTTTTTAATACAGGTACTTCTCACGAACAGGCGCAGAAAACCTCCACCTAAACTCCGTGTAAGGTTCAGGTCGATGGGTGTTCCAGTTAGCTCCGGTTGGGTTGAAGCTAGGTGGCTACATCCGTTAGCTCGGCTCCCACCTCCGCTTTAGCTTTGGGTTAGCCAGGGTTAGCTTCAGGTTAGCTCGTAGCTAGTTCGCCTGGGTGTCGTCACTCGAGCCCAGCCTTACAGCCACACCCTCAGCGCCTCCTCTCTTCCCTTTTATGGAATTGTCTGGGCTGGACGGAACCTGTGACACGGTCAAAATGGCGGTGGTGGACACCTCCCATTATGGACAGATAACGTGTTATTGAAGCCTATGGAATCGAATTGTCCAGTATATGTACAGTCTATGCCTTTCACACACTTTTTCTGCACGTGCTGCAAACAGGATAGCCGTCTTCTATCAGCTGTCCCTCGGCATTCTTCAGATATCCAAAAGATGCCCGTACTTCCCACTTTGTCTTCTTTGAGGGATAATAAATGTCCTCCTGAGCACTGCCGTCTCTTCCTTTGGCCATTATTTCAGCTTTAGCTTCAAGAAAGTTTTGGTTGTAAACAGCAAAGCGTGCATGTGCCACCGGCAACTTCAGCCGATGATACGGTGGCTGGTAAGGGTCACAGCGCCTACACCGCAGCCACGGTAATCCACCGAGATAATAGTTTTTTAAAAAAACAAGACGGTTATTATTTTTGTCAACTTTTTTACCTGGGTTTACCGCTACACTGGTTACCGTGACAACCCTAGTCTAGACCATACTTAATGTTATATTCCCCCCTATGTAACATGTTGTCTGTCATATTCCCCAGAGTTAGGTATAGGCATTTTCACATATGAGCTGGCATGGTCGGGGCTCAGCCGCGTGAGTTCGGAATAGAACGGGTGGTTTCTTGTTCACATGTGATTCCCAGGACTTCTCAGGAATGCGGAAATCCCCGAGCATGTGGGCGGCGGTAAGGACGCGCAGAAGAAGTCTGCGGTGTCCGCCTATGCTAAACAATAATTCCTCATCAAACCGCTGCACCAACACACACTGCGCTTCTCTAATAATCTGCTCTCTAATCCTTCCTGCTTCAGCGCTGTAGTGTCCTCCGCTGCAGACATGTCCTTATAACCGCTACTACACACACACTGCTGTCCTCTGCTGCGGAGCGGGAGACAGCAGCTCAGTGCTTCATGTGGGCTAAACAGCAACCATAATAAAAAGTAATCGCGCGCGCGGAAACCCCTCCCGGTGTTTGATCCAACTCCCCAATCGGAGATGGTAGGTGTGAGTTTCAGCTGCCAGTTAGTCCATAGTGTCTGCTCGGCACCAGCAGGACCTCCGAGGGAAGTAGTCTGAAAAAAGAAGTCTCCTCAGAACGAAATACACACATGTGAGCCATATGTGAACAAAACATTTGGTTCCGAACGCGTTCTTGCCGACCCAGATGTGAAAGCGGCTTAAGTGAGGGAAAACACTAATATGTGATGACTGTGGGAATAAGGAGTAAAATAGTTTAGTTTTGAAAATAGTTTCCAGCTCAGAACAGGAGACTTGACAGGTGTGATCCTGGAATTGTGGATGAAGTCTGTCAGTGAAGCTCTTGGGATCACAGCTCCACCTCTCAGTTCATACTCCACAGAGCTCCTAGTGTGTGAGTTCTTGTTCTCTTCTGTACATGCGGATCACTTTTAACGTTAACGCAGGAGAGTGTTTGCTGTTGTATTTCAGTTATAATGTGAACAACCACACAAAAAATTAAATTTACTCTAAAAATCTGAATGGATTTTTAAGACCTGCAGTGTGAGCGTAGCCTTAGACAGCATGTTTCTTTCTACATAAGCCGTACCATAGACATCATTGGCTGCTGGAGAGTAACTGCTTCACCGCCATATTGAGTAGGTCCCTAATTCTCCAAAACCCAATTTGAATCCAGTCATTGGAGCAACTATGCCTGTTTTTGTGCAGCTCACAGTTCCAACAACCAGCAGTTACATCTGCCTGTAAGCTTTGTTTGTTAATAAATTATATAAAAATAAAAAAACGTTACATCACAATCTCCTTGCTTTCTACAGGAAGTTTAAAAAATGTGTTCAATAAAGATTGAAACACAAACATGAAGCTAAATGAGGAGCTCTATGAACATACTGAACGCCGCTTTAAAATATACTGAATGTGAAAAATGGCATTTCTCTACTGCTGACTGATGAAAGGGAGTCCGATGTGCTTGTCATTTTGCAGGAGGTTGAACGATCTGACAAGGTAGTTAGCCAGGTAAAAATTGCGCTACAACACTCCCAGGGCTTTTTTTGTGGCCTTTACGGCTATTCATTGGTAGGCTCCTCAAAGAACACAAAAATGTAGCTTGTTTGTTATGATTTGGGTACATACTGCCCCCTAGTGGCAGAAAACTACAGACTGTTGCTAAAAGAAATAGCATAAAATGGCCAGGAATGCACTTCAATATATATTCTCTTCTACGGTTTAAAAATTTTGAAATAATTATCTATTGATCGATTAGATTTTTTAAAATTAATATGCTTTTTTTATTTATCAATCAGCCCTAAAACCTACTGAAGGTAAAAAAAAATTAAATTGCAAACTGTACTTAATTACAGCGATGTAAGTAAATCACAATTACACCCCTGCAAAATAGTAAAAGTTCTAAATGAAAACCATTTTGAATTTTTGTTATTCTTGTCCCTGCTATTTGTACGTTTTTTTTAATCTAATTTTGACATATAGTAATCCTGCACAACCCTGTATACACAAAATAAATGTGAAAATTTGGTTTCTATTAAAATTTAGGAAATTTTGCTAATTTGTTGTCAAATTACAGCTCAATATAGAAACATTATCATTGTTCTCTTGTTGTAATGTCAGGATTTCCAAGAGCCAGACATCGACTGGGATGTTGCAGCTGAGTACAGCCCAGATGTGGACGGTGCTGTTGTGGTCCCGGAGTTCGACAGTCCCCTCACTGAAGAGCATCATGCTGAACTGCAGCTGCTACTGGCACAAAATTTGGAGCATTCAAACACGAAGGAACTTTATTTATTGTGCAGAGAATATGTTAATGCTGTTTTGTCGGATTAATGTGTACTTAAAATAAAAATCAAGAGATCAGTTCCAGTGCTTTTTTAATGTTACAAAAGAAATACAAACATGTATTTGAAATGGCAATAGGCCTAACTTTATTGATTCATGTAACAATGTTGCTTTCTAGCCCCAAAACATTGCATGATTTAACAAAACAATTTGTCTTTTTGGATTCAAAGTTAAATTTCAACCATTATACAGTAACCTGAACCCAGAACAGTGGCCATCTTGTTTTCACTTAATGTCTGCTAACACCAAATCCATCACAGACTGCCTGAGTAAGCTGACTTTCAAAGTCAGTGTATGTAGTGACGTGCCGTGTAGGTAAGGTGATAGCAACAGCACATGCATTAACAGCAGGAAAGCACAAAGTGTGGTCCA
The DNA here is from genome assembly GCF_043380555.1 of Nothobranchius furzeri. Classification (NCBI taxonomy): domain Eukaryota; kingdom Metazoa; phylum Chordata; class Actinopteri; order Cyprinodontiformes; family Nothobranchiidae; genus Nothobranchius; species Nothobranchius furzeri. The sequence continues at coordinate 63,902,658 of NC_091755.1, forward strand.
TACCGGGTGGTAATGTCGTGATCAAAATGTACAGTTATCTTGTAAAATTCTTTGTTAGTGGCACATGTGCCTGGCCTGAAACCCACTGAAAACATCCACTGACAATTGTTTTGCTCCACAGCCATCTGATGGGGTCCCATCTTGGTCATCTGTTCCTGAAGGGTGGGAAAAAAAAAGATCCGTGTGTCACTAACATTGAGTAATGTCCAAAGAGCTAACCATTAAAAACGAAGGTGGGAATACTAAACAAAAAACATCTACACTAGGTCCAGAGCTAGCATTGGGGACGAGTGATATGTTAGGGTAAAACTCAAATCTGGTGAGGCCATTTTATAAAAGTTGTAGCTATCGTGAATAACCTAACCCACCTAGCTGTGTGCCCCTGTTGTAACATAAAATGCGAGGAGTCGTAAAAAGTAGCATAACAAAACAATTTTATGGAATAAACTGCAGCTAGTAGCCTTGAAAAATAACTTACTTGAGCCTCTTGTTGGTTCTGGTCCATTTTGCTGGTGCAGGTGGAACTCCCGCTCCAGATCAGAGCCGGCGGGTTTTAGGCAGGCTGGTAGTGCGCAGGCGCAGATGCGGCAGCCACACAGGAAAATCCACAGCGCAAAAACGAGCGCACCCCAAAGAGGTTTGTTCCCGCCCAGTCCCAAAAGTCTTTCTATTGGCTGAGCGGTTGCTAGGAGATTGTACTTCTAAGTTTTGAGCGAGAGCAGACCAGATCCGTGAGAGCAGAGGACAGACTTGTGGGAGGAGTTTTGATCCGTGCAGAGAAAAAGTTGTCACGTGAGTAGACAATACCAGTGTAAAAAGGTTAAATCTGAGCGCAGAAACAAAGATTTGAAGGAGAACAGAGTGAGTTTGAAGGAGAGCAGACATTTTGAGCGCAAGCATGACAAGTTTTGAGAGCAATAATATAAAATCTTATTCTGAAATTAAAAAGTTGGTCTCTTGATATGAAATTCTGCTCTCAAATTGAAAGTTCAAGTGCTCAATTTCTGGTCCTTTAATTCTTCCACGCCTCCAGAGTGACAAAACTACCAACAGCCGAGCGAGCAGAATCAGAAACCAAGCGTGCAGAAAGGCTGCCACACGCGCAGTGAGGCTGCTGCACCGAGCGCGCAGTGAGGCTGCCACGCGCATGTTTTCCTCTGCCGTGTGCTCGTTGCCCAACGCGCGCACGCAGGTTTGTCACTTGTGCACATCCTTGTGCGCTCACAGACACAGTTTGCTCCCTCTCAGTGAACAAATGACCTCCTTGCCATGTATATTTTCACTCGTGAGTTGTAACCTCCACGAGCGAGTCCCGTTCGCACGCGCGATGTGTACAATACGCGTGCACGGGTTTTGGCTACGCTTGCACGGGTTTTGGCTACGCTTGCACGGGTTTTGGCTACGCTTGCACGGGTTTTGGTTACGCTTGCACGGGTTTTGGTTACGCTTGCACGGGTTTTGACGGAAACCTGACACCATACTCCATTCCTTTTTGTGGTTGTAGGGTCTGTTGATTGGAGTACACTAAAACAAACCTGATCTCTCTAGGACATTCAGAAGCCAAGTTATAAGCCCACAAATGTGGAACTGGACTACTTCTTTAAAGTGACACCAGGCCTGGTGACCTTTGGGACATGGTTTTACCCCCTATAGGAATGTGCGATCATCATGAAACGTTCAGATCACTTACAACTCAATAGATTCTACCTTCTTGTAACGTTTCAGCCTGATTGGACCTTGTTTTCACACAAATGGACCCAGAATGATGTGAAATTGTGCTTCGTGCAAAATACTTCTGGGTGCCATTTACAAACCATAAGTGCTAATGACTCCATTCCTTTTTGTGGTTGTAGGGGCTGTTGATTGGAGTACATTAAAATAAACCTGATCTCTCTAGGACATTCAGAAGCAAAGTTATAAGCCCACAAACGTGTAACTGGACTACTTCTTTAAAGTGACACCAGGCCCGGTGACCTTTGGGACATGGTTTGACCCCCTATAGGAATGTGTGATCATCATGAAACGTTCAGATCACTTACAACTCAATAGATTCTACCTTCTTGTAACGTTTCAGCCTGATTGGACCTTGTTTTAACACAAATGGACCCAGAATGATGTGAAATTGTGCTTCGTGCAACATAATTCTGGGTGCCATTTACAAACCATAAGTGCTAATGACTCCATTCCTTTTTGTGGTTGTAGGGGCTGTTGATTGGAGTACATTAAAACAAACCTGATCTCTCTAGGACATTCAGAAGCCAAGATATAAGCCCACAAAGGTGTAACTGGACTACTTCTTTAAAGTGACACCAGGCCCGGTGACCTTTGGGACATGGTTTGACCCCCTATAGGATTGTGCGATCATCATGAAATGTTCAGATCACTTACAACTCAATAGATTCTACCTTCTTGTAACGTTTCAGCCTGATTGGACCTTGTTTTCACACAAATGAACCCAGAATGATGTGAAATTGTGCTTCGTGCAACATAATTCTGGGTGCCATTTAAAAACCATAAGTGCTAATGACTCCATTCCTTTTTGTGGTTGTAGGGGCTGTTGATTGGAGTACACTAAAACAAACCTGATCTCTCTAGGACATTCAGAAGCCAGGTTATAAGCCCACAAATGTGTAACTGGACTACTTCTTTAAATTGACACCAGATCCGGTGACCTTTGGGACATGGTTTGACCCCCTTAGGAAAGTGCTATCATCATGAAACGTTCAGATCACTTACAACTCAATAGATTTTACCTTCCTGTAACGTTTCTGCCTGATTGGACCTTGTTTTCACACAAATGAACCCAGAATGATGTGAAATTGTGCTTCGTGCATCATAATTCTGGGTGCCATTTGAAAACCATAAGTGCTAATGACTCCATTCCTTTTTGGGGTAATGGGGGCTGTTAATTGGAGTACTCTAAAACAAACCGGACCTCTCTAGGATATTCACAAGCCAAGTTATAAGCCCACAAATGTGTAACTGGACTACTTCTTTAAGGTGACACCAGGCCCGGTGACCTTTGGGACATGGTTTGACCCCCTATAGGAATGTGCGATCATCATGAAACATTCAGATCACTTACAACTCAATAGATTCTACCTTCTTGTAACGTTTCAGCCTGATTGGACCTTGTTTTCACACAAATGGACCCAGAATGATGTGAAATTGTGCTTCGTGCAACATAATTATGGGTGCCATTTACAAATCATAACTGCTAATGACTCCATTCCTTTTTGTGGTTGTAGGGTCTGTTGATTGGAGTACACTAAAACAAACCTGATCTCTCTAGGACATTAAGAAGCCAAGTTATAAGCCCACAAATGTGGAACTGGACTACTTCTTTAAAGTGACACCAGGCCTGGTGACCTTTGGGACATGGTTTTACCCCCTATAGGAATGTGCGATCATCATGATACGTTCAGATCACTTACAACTCAATAGATTCTACCTTCTTGCAACGTTTCAGCCTGATTGGACCTTGTTTTCACACAAATGGACTCAGAATGATGTGAAATTGTGCTTCGTGCAACATAATTCTGGGTGCCATTTACAAACCATAAGTGCTAATGACTCCATTCCTTTTTGTGGTTGTAGGGGCTGTTGATTGGAGTACACTAAAACAAACCTGATATCTCTGGGACATTCAGAAGCCAAGTTATAAGCCCACAAAGGTGTAACTGGACTACTTCTTTAAAGTGACACCAGGCCTGGTGACCTTTGGGACATGGTTTTACCCCCTATAGGAATGTGTGATCATCATGAAACGTTCAGATCACTTACAACTTAATAGATTCTACCTTCTTGTAACGTTTCAGCCTGATTGGACCTTGTTTTCACACAAATGGACCCAGAATGATGTGAAATTGTGCTTCGTGCAACATAATTCTGGGTGCCATTTACAAACCATAAGTGCTAATGACTCCATTCCTTTTTGTGGTTGTAGGGGCTGTTGATTGGAGTACATTAAAACAAACCTGATCTCTCTAGGACATTCAGAAGCCAAGTTATAAGCCCACAAATGTGTAACTGGACAACTTCTTTAAAGTGACACCAGGCCTGGTGACCTTTGGGACATGGTTTTACCCCCTATAGGAATGTGCGATCATCATGAAACGTTCAGATCACTTACAACTCAATAGATTCTACCTTCTTGTAACGTTTCAGCCTGATTGGACCTTGTTTTCACACAAATGGACCCAGAATGATGTGAAATTGTGCTTCGTGCAAAATACTTCTGGGTGCCATTTACAAACCATAAGTGCTAATGACTCCATTCCTTTTTGTGTTGTATGGGCTGTTTATTGGAGTACATTAAAACAAACCTGATCTCTCTAGGACATTCAGAAGCAAAGTTATAAGCCCACAAAGGTGTAACTGGACTACTTCTTTAAAGTGACACCAGGTCCGGTGACCTTTGGGACATGGTTTGACCCCCTATAGGAATGTGCGATCATCATGAAACGTTCAGATCACTTACAACTCAATAGATTCGACCTTCTTGTAACGTTTCAGCCTGATTGGACCTTGTTTTAACACAAATGGACCCAGAATGATGTGAAATTGTGCTTCGTGCAACATAATTCTGGGTGCCATTTACAAACCATAAGTGCTAATGACGCCATTCCTTTTTGTGGTTGTAGGGGCTGTTGATTGGAGTACATTAAAACAAACCTGATCTCTCTAGGACATTTAGAAGCCAAGTTATAAGCCCACAAAGGTGTAACTGGACTACTTCTTTAAAGTGACACCAGGCCCGGGTGACCTTTGGGACATGGTTTGACCCCCTATAGGATTGTGAGATCATCATGAAATGTTCAGATCACTTACAACTCAATAGATTCTACCTTCTTGTAACGTTTCAGCCTGATTGGACCTTGTTTTCACACAAATGATCCCAGAATGATGTGAAATTGTGCTTCGTGCAACATAATTCTGGGTGCCATTTAAAAACCATAAGTGCTAATGACTCCATTCCTTTTTGTGGTTGTAGGGGCTGTTGATTGGAGTACACTAAAACAAACCTGATCTCTCTAGGACATTCAGAAGCCAAGTTATACGCCCACAAATGTGTAACTGGACTACTTCTTTAAATTGACACCAGGCCTGGTGACCTTTGGGACATGGTTTTACCCCCTATAGGAATGTGCGATCATCATGAAATGTTCAGATCACTTACAACTCAATAGATTCTACCTTCTTGCAACGTTTCAGCCTGATTGGACCTTGTTTTCACACAAATGGACTCAGAATGATGTGAAATTGTGCTTCGTGCAACATAATTCTGGGTGCCATTTACAAACCATAAGTGCTAATGACTCCATTCCTTTTTGTGGTTGTAGGGGCTGTTGATTGGAGTACACTAAAACAAACCTGATCTCTCTGGGACATTCAGAAGCCAAGTTATAAGCCCACAAAGGTGTAACTGGACTACTTCTTTAAAGTGACACCAGGCCTGGTGACCTTTGGGACATGGTTTTACCCCCTATAGGAATGTGTGATCATCATGAAACGTTCAGATCACTTACAACTTAATAGATTCTACCTTCTTGTAACGTTTCAGCCTGATTGGACCTTGTTTTCACACAAATGGACCCAGAATGATGTGAAATTGTGCTTCGTGCAACATAATTCTGGGTGCCATTTACAAACCATAAGTGCTAATGACTCCATTCCTTTTTGTGGTTGTAGGGGCTGTTGATTGGAGTACATTAAAACAAACCTGATCTCTCTAGGACATTCAGAAGCCAAGTTATAAGCCCACAAATGTGTAACTGGACAACTTCTTTAAAGTGACACCAGGCCTGGTGACCTTTGGGACATGGTTTTACCCCCTATAGGAATGTGCGATCATCATGAAACGTTCAGATCACTTACAACTCAATAGATTCTACCTTCTTGTAACGTTTCAGCCTGATTGGACCTTGTTTTCACACAAATGGACCCAGAATGATGTGAAATTGTGCTTCGTGCAAAATACTTCTGGGTGCCATTTACAAACCATAAGTGCTAATGACTCCATTCCTTTTTGTGTTGTATGGGCTGTTTATTGGAGTACATTAAAACAAACCTGATCTCTCTAGGACATTCAGAAGCAAAGTTATAAGCCCACAAAGGTGTAACTGGACTACTTCTTTAAAGTGACACCAGGTCCGGTGACCTTTGGGACATGGTTTGACCCCCTATAGGAATGTGCGATCATCATGAAACGTTCAGATCACTTACAACTCAATAGATTCGACCTTCTTGTAACGTTTCAGCCTGATTGGACCTTGTTTTAACACAAATGGACCCAGAATGATGTGAAATTGTGCTTCGTGCAACATAATTCTGGGTGCCATTTACAAACCATAAGTGCTAATGACGCCATTCCTTTTTGTGGTTGTAGGGGCTGTTGATTGGAGTACATTAAAACAAACCTGATCTCTCTAGGACATTTAGAAGCCAAGTTATAAGCCCACAAAGGTGTAACTGGACTACTTCTTTAAAGTGACACCAGGCCCGGGTGACCTTTGGGACATGGTTTGACCCCCTATAGGATTGTGAGATCATCATGAAATGTTCAGATCACTTACAACTCAATAGATTCTACCTTCTTGTAACGTTTCAGCCTGATTGGACCTTGTTTTCACACAAATGATCCCAGAATGATGTGAAATTGTGCTTCGTGCAACATAATTCTGGGTGCCATTTAAAAACCATAAGTGCTAATGACTCCATTCCTTTTTGTGGTTGTAGGGGCTGTTGATTGGAGTACACTAAAACAAACCTGATCTCTCTAGGACATTCAGAAGCCAAGTTATACGCCCACAAATGTGTAACTGGACTACTTCTTTAAATTGACACCAGGCCTGGTGACCTTTGGGACATGGTTTTACCCCCTATAGGAATGTGCGATCATCATGAAATGTTCAGATCACTTACAACTTAATAGATTCTACCTTCTTGTAACGTTTCAGTCTGATTGGACCTTGTTTTCACACAAATGGACCCAGAATGATGTGAAATTGTGCTTCGTGCAACATAATTCTGGGTCCCATTTACAAACCATAAGTGCTTATGACTCCATTCCTTTTTGTGGTTGTAGGGGCTATTGATTGGAGTACACTAAAACAAACCTGATCTCTCTAGGACATTCAGAAGCCAGGTTATAAGCCCACAAATGTGTAACTGGACTACTTCTTTAAATTGACACCAGATCCGGTGACCTTTGGGACATGGTTTGACCCCCTTAGGAAAGTGCTATCATCATGATACGTTCAGATCACATACAACTCAATAGATTCTACCTTCCTGTAACGTTTCTGCCTGATTGGACCTTGTTTTCACACAAATGAACCCAGAATGATGTGAAATTGTGCTTCGTGCAACATAATTCTGGGTGCCATTTAAAAACCATAAGTGCTAATGACTCCATTCCTTTTTGGGGTAATGGGGGCTGTTAATTGGAGAACTCTAAAAAAAACCGGACCTCTCTAGGATATTCAGAAGCCAAGTTATAAGCCCACAAATGTGTAACTGGACTACTTCTTTAAGGTGACACCAGGCCCGGTGACCTTTGGGACATGGTTTTACCCCCTATAGGAATGTGCGATCATCATGAAATTTTCAGATCACTTACAACTCAATAGATTCTACCTTCTTGTAACGTTTCAGCCTGATTGGACCTTGTTTTCACACAAATGGACCCAGAATGATGTGAAATTGTGCTTCGTGCAACATAATTCTGGGTGCCATTTACAAACCATAACTGCTAATTCCTTTTTGTGGTTGTAGGGTCTGTTGATTGGAGTACACTAAAACAAACCTGATCTCTCTAGGACATTCAGAAGCCAAGTTATAAGCCCACAAATGTGGAACTGGACTACTTCTTTAAAGTGACACCAGGCCTGGTGACCTTTGGGACATGGTTTTACCCACTATAGGAATGTGCGATCATCATGAAACGTTCAGATCACTTACAACTCAATAGATTCTACCTTCTTGTAACGTTTCAGCCTGATTGGACCTTGTTTTCACACAAATGGACCCAGAATGATGTGAAATTGTGCTTCGTGCAAAATACTTCTGGGTGCCATTTACAAACCATAAGTGCTAATGACTCCATTCCTTTTTGTGTTGTAGGGGCTGTTTATTGGAGTACATTAAAACAAACCTGATCTCTCTAGGACATTCAGAAGCAAAGTTATAAGCCCACAAAGGTGTAACTGGACTACTTCTTTAAAGTGACACCAGGTCCGGTGACCTTTGGGACATGGTTTGACCCCCTATAGGAATGTGCGATCATCATGAAACGTTCAGATCACTTACAACTCAATAGATTCGACCTTCTTGTAACGTTTCAGCCTGATTGGACCTTGTTTTAACACAAATGGACCCAGAATGATGTGAAATTGTGCTTCGTGCAACATAATTCTGGGTGCCATTTACAAACCATAAGTGCTAATGACTCCATTCCTTTTTGTGGTTGTAGGGGCTGTTGATTGGAGTACATTAAAACAAACCTGATCTCTCTAGGACATTTAGAAGCCAAGTTATAAGCCCACAAAGGTGTAACTGGACTACTTCTTTAAAGTGACACCAGGCCCGGTGACCTTTGGGACATGGTTTGACCCCCTATAGGATTGTGAGATCATCATGAAATGTTCAGATCACTTACAACTCAATAGATTCTACCTTCTTGTAACGTTTCAGCCTGATTGGACCTTGTTTTCACACAAATGATCCCAGAATGATGTGTAATTGTGCTTCGTGCAACATAATTCTGGGTGCCATTTAAAAACCATAAGTGCTAATGACTCCATTCCTTTTTGTGGTTGTAGGGGCTGTTGATTGGAGTACACTAAAACAAACCTGATCTCTCTAGGACATTCAGAAGCCAAGTTATAAGCCCACAAATGTGTAACTGGACTACTTCTTTAAATTGACACCAGGCCTGGTGACCTTTGGGACATGGTTTTACCCCCTATAGGAATGTGCGATCATCATGAAATGTTCAGATCACTTACAACTTAATAGATTCTACCTTCTTGTAACGTTTCAGTCTGATTGGACCTTGTTTTCACACAAATGGACCCAGAATGATGTGAAATTGTGCTTCGTGCAACATAATTCTGGGTGCTATTTACAAACCATAAGTGCTTATGACTCCATTCCTTTTTGTGGTTGTAGGGGCTGTTGATTGGAGTACACTAAAACAAACCTGATCTCTCTAGAACATTCAGAAGCCAGGTTATAAGCCCACAAATGTGTAACTGGACTACTTCTTTAAATTGACACCAGATCCGGTGACCTTTGGGACATGGTTTGACCCCCTTAGGAAAGTGCTATCATCATGATACGTTCAGATCACATACAACTCAATAGATTCTACCTTCCTGTAACGTTTCTGCCTGATTAGACCTTGTTTTCACACAAATGAACCCAGAATGATGTGAAATTGTGCTTCGTGCAACATAATTCTGGGTGCCATTTAAAAACCATAAGTGCTAATGACTCCATTCCTTTTTGTGGTTGTAGGGGCTGTTGATTGGAGTACACTAAAACAAACCTGATCTCTCTAGAACATTCAGAAGCCAGGTTATAAGCCCACAAATGTGTAACTGGACTACTTCTTTAAATTGACACCAGATCCGGTGACCTTTGGGACATGGTTTGACCCCCTTAGGAAAGTGCTATCATCATGATACGTTCAGATCACATACAACTCAATAGATTCTACCTTCCTGTAACGTTTCTGCCTGATTAGACCTTGTTTTCACACAAATGAACCCAGAATGATGTGAAATTGTGCTTCGTGCAACATAATTCTGGGTGCCATTTAAAAACCATAAGTGCTAATGACTCCATTCCTTTTTGGGGTAATGGGGGCTGTTAATTGGAGTACTCTAAAACAAACTGGACCTCTCTAGGATATTCAGAAGCCAAGTTATAAGCCCACAAATGTGTAACTGGACTACTTCTTTAAGGTGACACCAGGCCCGGTGACCTTTGGGACATGGTTTTACCCCCTATAGGAATGTGCGATCATCATGAAACGTTCAGATCACTTACAACTCAATAGATTCTACCTTCTTGTAACGTTTCAGCCTGATTGGACCTTGTTTTCACACAAATGGACCCAGAATGATGTGAAATTGTGCTTCGTGCAACATAATTCTGGGTGCCATTTACAAACCATAACTGCTAATGACTCCATTCCTTTTTGTGGTTGTAGGGTCTGTTGATTGGAGTACACTAAAACAAACCTGATCTCTCTAGGACATTCAGAAGCCAAGTTATAAGCCCACAAATGTGTAACTGGACTACTTCTTTAAATTGACACCAGATCCGGTGACCTTTGGGACATGGTTTGACCCCCTTAGGAAAGTGCTATCATCATGATACGTTCAGATCACTTACAACTCAATAGATTCTACCTTCCTGTAACGTTTCTGCCTGATTGGACCTTGTTTTCACACAAATGAACCCAGAATGATGTGAAATTGTGCTTCGTGCAACATAATTCTGGGTGCCATTTAAAAACCATAAGTGCTAATGACTCCATTCCTTTTTGGGGTAATGGGGGCTGTTAATTGGAGTACTCTAAAACAAACCGGACCTCTCTAGGATATTCAGAAGCCAAGTTATAAGCCCACAAATGTGTAACTGGACTACTTCTTTAAGGTGACACCAGGCCCGGTGACCTTTGGGACATGGTTTTACCCCCTATAGGAATGTGCGATCATCATGAAACGTTCAGATCACTTACAACTCAATAGATTCTACCTTCTTGTAACGTTTCAGCCTGATCGGACCTTGTTTTCACACAAATGGACCCAGAATGATGTGAAATTGTGCTTCGTGCAACATAATTCTGGGTGCCATTTACAAACCATAACTGCTAATGACTCCATTCCTTTTTGTGGTTGTAGGGTCTGTTGATTGGAGTACACTAAAACAAACCTGATCTCTCTAGGACATTCAGAAGCCAAGTTATAAGCCCACAAATGTGGAACTGGACTACTTCTTTAAAGTGACACCAGGCCTGGTGACCTTTGGGACATGGTTTTACCCCCTATAGGAATGTGCGATCATCATGAAACGTTCAGATCACTTACAACTCAATAGATTCTACCTTCTTGTAACGTTTCAGCCTGATTGGACCTTGTTTTCACACAAATGGACCCAGAATGATGTGAAATTGTGCTTCGTGCAAAATACTTCTGGGTGCCATTTACAAACCATAAGTGCTAATGACTCCATTCCTTTTTGTGTTGTAGGGGCTGTTTATTGGAGTACATTAAAACAAACCTGATCTCTCTAGGACATTCAGAAGCAAAGTTATAAGCCCACAAAGGTGTAACTGGACTACTTCTTTAAAGTGACACCAGGTCCGGTGACCTTTGGGACATGGTTTGACCCCCTATAGGAATGTGCGATCATCATGAAACGTTCAGATCACTTACAACTCAATAGATTCGACCTTCTTGTAACGTTTCAGCCTGATTGGACCTTGTTTTCACACAAATGATCCCAGAATGATGTGTAATTGTGCTTCGTGCAACATAATTCTGGGTGCCATTTAAAAACCATAAGTGCTAATGACTCCATTCCTTTTTGTGGTTGTAGGGGCTGTTGATTGGAGTACACTAAAACAAACCTGATCTCTCTAGGACATTCAGAAGCCAGGTTATAAGCCCACAAATGTGTAACTGGACTACTTCTTTAAATTGACACCAGATCCGGTGACCTTTGGGACATGGTTTGACCCCCTTAGGAAAGTGCTATCATCATGAAACGTTCAGATCACATACAACTCAATAGATTCTACCTTCCTGTAACGTTTCTGCCTGATTAGACCTTGTTTTCACACAAATGAACCCAGAATGATGTGAAATTGTGCTTCGTGCAACATAATTCTGGGTGCCATTTAAAAACCATAAGTGCTAATGACTCCATTCCTTTTTGGGGTAATGGGGGCTGTTAATTGGAGTACTCTAAAACAAACCGGACCTCTCTAGGATATTCAGAAGCCAAGTTATAAGCCCACAAATGTGTAACTGGACTACTTCTTTAAGGTGACACCAGGCCCGGTGACCTTTGGGACATGGTTTTACCCCCTATAGGAATGTGCGATCATCATGAAACGTTCAGATCACTTACAACTCAATAGATTCTACCTTCTTGTAACGTTTCAGCCTGATTGGACCTTGTTTTCACACAAATGGACCCAGAATGATGTGAACTTGTGCTTCGTGCAACATAATTCTGGGTGCCATTTACAAACCATAACTGCTAATGACTCCATTCCTTTTTGTGGTTGTAGGGTCTGTTGATTGGAGTACACTAAAACAAACCTGATCTCTCTAGGACATTCAGAAGCCAAGTTATAAGCCCACAAATGTGGAACTGGACTACTTCTTTAAAGTGACACCAGGCCTGGTGACCTTTGGGACATGGTTTTACCCCCTATAGGAATGTGCGATCATCATGAAACGTTCAGATCACTTACAACTCAATAGATTTTACCTTCTTGTAACGTTTCAGCCTGATTGGACCTTGTTTTCACACAAATGGACCCAGAATGATGTGAAATTGTGCTTCGTGCAACATAATTCTGGGTACCATTTACAAACCATAAGTGCTAATGACTCCATTCCTTTTTGTGGTTGTAGGGGCTGTTGATTGCAGTACACTAAAACAAACCTGATCTCTCTAGGACATTCAGAAGCCAGGTTATAAGCCCACAAATGTGTAACTGGACTACTTCTTTAAATTGACACCAGATCCGGTGACCTTTGGGACATGGTTTGACCCCCTTAGGAAAGTGCTATCATCATGATACGTTCAGATCACTTACAACTCAATAGATTCTACCTTCCTGTAACGTTTCTGCCTGATTGGACCTTGTTTTCACACAAATGAACCCAGAATGATGTGAAATTGTGCTTCGTGCAACATAATTCTGGGTGCCATTTAAAAACCATAAGTGCTAATGACTCCATTCCTTTTTGGGGTAATGGGGGCTGTTAATTGGAGTACTCTAAAACAAACCGGACCTCTCTAGGATATTCAGAAGCCAAGTTATAAGCCCACAAATGTGTAACTGGACTACTTCTTTAAGGTGACACCAGGCCCGGTGACCTTTGGGACATGGTTTTACCCCCTATAGGAATGTGCGATCATCATGAAACGTTCAGATCACTTACAACTCAATAGATTCTACCTTCTTGTAACGTTTCAGCCTGATCGGACCTTGTTTTCACACAAATGGACCCAGAATGATGTGAAATTGTGCGTCGTGCAACATAATTCTGGGTGCCATTTACAAACCATAACTGCTAATGACTCCATTCCTTTTTGTGGTTGTAGGGTCTGTTGATTGGAGTACACTAAAACAAACCTGATCTCTCTAGGACATTCAGAAGCCAAGTTATAAGCCCACAAATGTGGAACTGGACTACTTCTTTAAAGTGACACCAGGCCTGGTGACCTTTGGGACATGGTTTTACCCCCTATAGGAATGTGCGATGATCATGAAACGTTCAGATCACTTACAACTCAATAGATTCTACCTTCTTGTAACGTTTCAGCCTGATTGGACCTTGTTTTCACACAAATGCACCCAGAATGATGTGAAATTGTGCTTCGTGCAACATAATTCTGGGTGCCATTTACAAACCATAAGTGCTAATGACTCCATTCATTTTTGTGGTTGTAGGGTCTGTTGATTGGAGTACACTAAAACAAACCTGATCTCTCTAGGACATTCAGAAGCCAAGTTATAAGCCCACAAATGTGGAACTGGACTACTTCTTTAAAGTGACACCAGGCCTGGTGACCTTTGGGACATGGTTTGACCCCCTATAGGAATGTGCGATCATCATGAAACGTTCAGATCACTTACAACTCAATAGATTCGACCTTCTTGTAACGTTTCAGCCTGATTGGACCTTGTTTTAACACAAATGGACCCAGAATGATGTGAAATTGTGCTTCGTGCAACATAATTCTGGGTGCCATTTACAAACCATAAGTGCTAATGACTCCATTCCTTTTGGTGGTTGTAGGGGCTGTTGATTGGAGTACATTAAAACAAACCTGATCTCTCTAGGACATTTAGAAGCCAAGTTATAAGCCCACAAAGGTGTAACTGGACTACTTCTTTAAAGTGACACCAGGCCCGGTGACCTTTGGGACATGGTTTGACCCCCTATAGGATTGTGAGATCATCATGAAATGTTCAGATCACTTACAACTCAATAGATTCTACCTTCTTGTAACGTTTCAGCCTGATTGGACCTTGTTTTCACACAAATGATCCCAGAATGATGTGTAATTGTGCTTCGTGCAACATAATTCTGGGTGCCATTTAAAAACCATAAGTGCTAATGACTCCATTCCTTTTTGTGGTTGTAGGGGCTGTTGATTGGAGTACACTAAAACAAACCTGATCTCTCTAGGACATTCAGAAGCCAAGTTATAAGCCCACAAATGTGTAACTGGACTACTTCTTTAAATTGACACCAGGCCTGGTGACCTTTGGGACATGGTTTTACCCCCTATAGGAATGTGCGATCATCATGAAATGTTCAGATCACTTACAACTTAATAGATTCTACCTTTTTGTAACGTTTCAGTCTGATTGGACCTTGTTTTCACACAAATGGACCCAGAATGATGTGAAATTGTGCTTCGTGCAACATAATTCTGGGTGCTATTTACAAACCATAAGTGCTTATGACTCCATTCCTTTTTGTGGTTGTAGGGGCTGTTGATTGGAGTACACTAAAACAAACCTGATCTCTCTAGGACATTCAGAAGCCAGGTTATAAGCCCACAAATGTGTAACTGGACTACTTCTTTAAATTGACACCAGATCCGGTGACCTTTGGGACATGGTTTGACCCCCTTAGGAAAGTGCTATCATCATGATACGTTCAGATCACATACAACTCAATAGATTCTATCTTCCTGTAACGTTTCTGCCTGATTAGACCTTGTTTTCACACAAATGAACCCAGAATGATGTGAAATTGTGCTTCGTGCAACATAATTCTGGGTGCCATTTAAAAACCATAAGTGCTAATGACTCCATTCCTTTTTGGGGTAATGGGGGCTGTTAATTGGAGTACTCTAAAACAAACCGGACCTCTCTAGGATATTCAGAAGCCAAGTTATAAGCCCACAAATGTGTAACTGGACTACTTCTTTAAGGTGACACCAGGCCCGGTGACCTTTGGGACATGGTTTTACCCCCTATAGGAATGTGCGATCATCATGAAACGTTCAGATCACTTACAACTCAATAGATTCTACCTTCTTGTAACGTTTCAGCCTGATTGGACCTTGTTTTCACACAAATGGACCCAGAATGATGTGAAATTGTGCTTCGTGCAACATAATTCTGGGTGCCATTTACAAACCATAACTGCTAATTACTCCATTCCTTTTTGTGGTTGTAGGGTCTGTTGATTGGAGTACACTAAAACAAACCTGATCTCTCTAGGACATTCAGAAGCCAAGTTATAAGCCCACAAATGTGGAACTGGACTACTTCTTTAAAGTGACACCAGGCCTGGTGACCTTTGGGACATGGTTTTACCCCCTATAGGAATGTGCGATCATCATGAAACGTTCAGATCACTTACAACTCAATAGATTCTACCTTCTTGTAACGTTTCAGCCTGATCGGACCTTGTTTTAACACAAATGGACCCAGAATGATGTGAAATTGTGCTTCGTGCAACATAATTCTGGGTGCCATTTACAAACCATAAGTGCTAATGACACCATTCCTTTTTGTGGTTGTAGGGGCTGTTGATTGGAGTACATTAAAACAAACCTGATCTCTTTAGGACATTCAGAAGCCAGGTTATAAGCCCACAAAGGTGTAACTGGACTACTTCTTTAAAGTGACACCAGGCCCGGTGACCTTTGGGACATGGTTTGACCCCCTATAGGAATGTGCGATCACCATGAAATGTTCAGATCACTTACAACTCAATAGATTCTACCTTCCTGTAACGTTTCTGCCTGATTGGACCTTGTTTTCACACAAATGAACCCAGAATGATGTGAAATTGTGCTTCGTGCAACATAATTCTGGGTGCCATTTAAAAACCATAAGTGCTAATGACTCCATTCCTTTTTAGGGTAATGGGGGCTGTTAATTGGAGTACTCTAAAACAAACCTGACCTCTCTAGGATATTCAGAAGCCAAGTTATAAGCCCACAAATGTGTAACTGGACTACTTCTTTAAAGTGACACCAGGCCTGGTGACCTTTGGGACATGGTTTTACCCCCTATAGGAATGTGCGATCACCATGAAACGTTCAGATCACTTACATCTCAATAGATTCTACATTCCTGTAACGTGTCTGCCTGATTGGACCTTGTTTTCACACAAATGAACCCAGAATGATGTGAAATTGTGCTTTGTGCAACATAATTCTGGGTGCCATTTAAAAACCATAAGTGCTAATGACTCCATTCCTTTTTGTGGTTGTAGGGGCTGTTGATTGGAGTACACTAAAACAAACCCGATCTCTCTAGGACATTCAGAAGCCAAGTTATAAGCCCACAAATGTGTAACTGGACTACTTCTTTAAAGTGACACCAGGCCTGGTGACCTTTGGGACATGGTTTGACCCCCTATAGGAATGTGCGATCATCATGAAACGTTCAGATCACTTACAACTCAATAGATTCTACCTTCTTGTAACGTTTCAGCCTGAATGGACCTTGTTTTCACACAAATGGACCCAGAATGATGTGAAATTGTGCTTCGTGCAACATAATTCTGGGTGCCATTTACAAACCATAAGTGCTAATGACTCCATTCCTTTTTGTGGTTGTAGGGGCTGTTGATTGGAGTACATTAAAACAAACCTGGTCTCTCTAGGACATTCAGAAGCCAAGTTATAAGCCCACAAAGGTGTAACTGGACTACTTCTTTAAAGTGACACCAGGCCCGGTGACCTTTGGGACATTGTTTGACCCCTATAGGAATGTGCGATCATCATGAAATGTTCAGATCACTTACAACTCAATAGATTCTACCTTCTTGTAACGTTTCAGCCTGATTGGACCTTGTTTTCACACAAATGAACCCAGAATGATGTGAAATTGTGCTTCGTGCAACATAATTCTGGGTGCCATTTACAAACCATAAGTGCTAATGACTCCAGTCCTTTTTGTGGTTGTAGGGGCTGTTGATTGGAGTACACTAAAACAAACCTGATCTCTCTAGGACATTCAGAAGCCAGGTTATAAGCCCACAAATGTGGAACTGGACTACTTCTTTAAAGTGACACCAGGCCTGGTGACCTTTGGGACATGGTTTTACCCCCTATAGGAATGTGCGATCATCATGAAACGTTCAGATCAATTACAACTCAATAGATTCTACCTTCTTGTAACGTTTCAGCCTGATTGGACCTTGTTTTCACACAAATGGACCCAGAATGATGTGAAATTGTGCTTCGTGCAACATAATTCTGGGTGCCATTTACAAACCATAAGTGCTAATGACTCCATTCCTTTTTGTGGTTGTAGGGGCTGTTGATTGGAGTACACTAAAACAAACCTGATCTCTCTGGGACATTCAGAAGCCAAGTTATAAGCCCACAAAGGTGTAACTGGACTACTTCTTTAAAGTGACACCAGGCCTGGTGACCTTTGGGACATGGTTTTACCCCCTATAGTAATGTGCGATCATCATGAAACGTTCAGATCACTTACAACTTAATAGATCCTACCTTCTTGTAATGTTTCAGCCTGATTGGACCTTGTTTTCACACAAATGGACCGAGAATGATGTGAAATTGTGCTTCGTGCAACATAATTCTGCGTGCCATTTACAAACCATAAGTGCTAATGACTCCATTCCTTTTTGTGGTTGTAGGGGCTGTTGATTGGAGTACACTAAAACAAACCTGATCTCTCTAGGACATTCAGAAGCCAAGTTATAAGCCCACAAATGTGTAACTGGACTACTTCTTTAAAGTGACACCAGGTCTGGTGACCTTTGGGACATGGTTTTACCCCCTATAGGAATGTGCGATCATCATGAAACGTTCAGATCACTTACAACTCAATAGATTCTACCTTCTTGTAACGTTTCAGCCTGATTGGACCTTGTTTTCACACGAATGGACCCAGAATGATGTGAAATTGTGCTTCGTGCAACATAATTCTGGGTGCCATTTACAAACCATAAGTGCTAATGACTCCATTCCTTTTTGTGGTTGTAGGGGCTGTTGATTGGAGTACACTAAAACAAACCTGATCTCTCTGGGACATTCAGAAGCCAAGTTATAAGCCCTCAAAGGTGTAACTGGACTACTTCTTTAAAGTGACACCAGGCCTGGTGACCTTTGGGACATGGTTTTACCCCCTATAGGAATGTGCGATCATCATGAAACGTTCAGATCACTTACAACTTAATAGATTCTGCCCTCTTGTAACGTTTCAGCCTGATTGGACCTTGTTTGCACACAAATGGACCCAGAATGATGTGAAATTGTGCTTCGTGCAACATAATTCTGCGTGCCATTTACAAACCATAAGTGCTAATGACTCCATTCCTTTTTGTGGTTGTAGGGGCTGTTGATTTGAGTACACTAAAACAAACCTGATCTCTCTAGGACATTCAGAAGCCAAGTTATAAGCCCACAAATGTGTAACTGGACTACTTCTTTAAAGTGACACCAGGTCTGGTGACCTTTGGGACATGGTTTTACCCCCTATAGGAATGTGCGATCATCATGAAACGTTCAGATCACTTACAACTCAATAGATTCTACCTTCTTGTAACGTTTCAGCCTGATTGGACCTTGTTTTCACACAAATGGACCCAGAATGATGTGAAATTGTGCTTCGTGCAAAATACTTCTGGGTGCCATTTACAAACCATAAGTGCTAATGACTCCATTCCTTTTTGTGGTTGTAGGGGCTGTTGATTGGAGTACATTAAAACAAACCTGATCTCTCTAGGACATTCAGAAGCCAAGTTATAAGCCCACAAAGGTGTAACTGGACTACTTCTTTAAAGTGACACCAGGCCCGGTGACCTTTGGGACATGGTTTGACCCCCTATAGGAATGTGCGATCACCATGAAATGTTCAGATCACTTACATCTCAATAGATTCTACATTTCTGTAACGTTTCTGCCTGATTGGACCTTGTTTTCACACAAATGGACCCAGAATGATGTGAAATTGTGCTTCGTGCAACATAATTCTGGGTGCCATTTACAAACCATAAGTGCTAATGACTCCATTCCTTTTTGTGGTTGTAGGGGCCGTTGATTGGAGTACACTAAAACAAACCTGATCTCTCTAGGACATTCAGAAGCCAAGTTATAAGCCCACAAATGTGTAACTGGACTACTTCTTTAAATTGACACCAGATCAGGTGACCTTTGGGACATGGTTTGACCCCCTTAGGAAAGTGCTATCATCATGAAACGTTCAGATCACTTACAACTCAATAGATTCTACCTTCCTGTAACGTTTCTGCCTGATTGGACCTTGTTTTCACACAAATGAACCCAGAATGATGTGAAATTGTGCTTCGTGCAACATAATTCTGGGTGCCATTTACAAACCATAAGTGCTAATGACTCCATTCCTTTTTGGGGTAATGGGGGCTGTTAATTGGAGTACTCTAAAACAAACTGGACCTCTCTAGGATATTCAGAAGCCAAGTTATAAGCCCACAAATGTGTAACTGGACTACTTCTTTAAGGTGACACCAGGCCCGGTGACCTTTTGGGACATGGTTTGACCCCCTATAGGAATGTGCGATCATCATGAAACGTTCAGATCACTTACAACTCAATAGATTCTACCTTCTTGTAACGTTTCAGCCTGAATGGACCTTGTTTGCACACAAATGGACCCAGAATGATGTGAAATTGTGCTTCGTGCAACATAATTCTGCGTGCCATTTACAAACCATAAGTGCTAATGACTCCATTCCTTTTTGTGGTTGTAGGGGCTGTTGATTTGAGTACACTAAAACAAACCTGATCTCTCTAGGACATTCAGAAGCCAAGTTATAAGCCCACAAATGTGTAACTGGACTACTTTAAAGTGACACCAGGTCTGGTGACCTTTGGGACATGGTTTTACCCCCATAGGAATGTGCGATCATCATGAAACGTTCAGATCACTTACAACTCAATAGATTCTACCTTCTTGTAACTTTTCAGCCTGATTGGACCTTGTTTTCACACAAATGGACCCAGAATGATGTGAAATTGTGCTTTGTGCAAAATACTTCTGGGTGCCATTTAAAAACCATAAGTGCTAATGACTCCATTCCTTATTTTGGTTGTAGGGGCTGTTGATTGGAGTACATTAAAACAAACCTGATCTCTCTAGGACATTCAGAAGCCAAGTTATAAGCCCACAAAGGTGTAACTGGACTACTTCTTTAAAGTGACACCAGGCCCGGTGACCTTTGGGACATGGTTTGACCCCCTATAGGAATGTGCGATCATCATGAAACGTTCAGATCACTTACAACTCAATAGATTCTACCTTCTTGTAACGTTTCAGCCTGATTGGACCTTGTTTTAACACAAATGGACCCAGAATGATGTGAAATTGTGCTTCGTGCAACATAATTCTGGGTGCCATTTACAAACCATAAGTGCTAATGACTCCATTCCTTTTTGTGGTTGTAGGGGCTGTTGATTGGAGTACATTAAAACAAACCTGATCTCTCTAGGACATTCCGAAACCAGGTTATAAGCCCACAAAGGTGTAACTGGACTACTTCTTTAAAGTGACACCAGGCCCGGTGACCTTTGGGACATGGTTTGACCCCCTATAGGAATGTGCGATCACCATGAAACGTTCAGATCACTTACATCTCAATAGATTCTACCTTCCTGTAACGTTTCTGCCTGATTGGACCTTGTTTTCACACAAATGAACCCAGAATGATGTGAAATTGTGCTTCGTGCAACATAATTCTGGGTGCCATTTAAAAACCATAAGTGCTAATGACTCCATTCCTTTTTGTGGTTGTAGGGGCTGTTGATTGGAGTACACTAAAACAAACCCGATCTCTCTAGGACATTCAGAAGCCAATTTATAAGCCCACAAATGTGTAACTGGACTACTTCTTTAAAGTGACACCAGGCCTGGTGACCTTTGGGACATGGTTTTACCCCCTATAGGAATGTGCGATCATCATGAAATGTTCAGATCACTTACAACTTAATAGATTCTGCCTTCTTGTAACGTTTCAGCCTGATTGGACCTTGTTTGCACACAAATGGACCCAGAATGATGTGAAATTGTGCTTCGTGCAACATAATTCTGCGTGCCATTTACAAACCATAAGTGCTAATGACTCCATTCCTTTTTGTGGTTGTAGGGGCTGTTGATTTGAGTACACTAAAACAAACCTGATCTCTCTAGGACATTCAGAAGCCAAGTTATAAGCCCACAAATGTGTAACTGGACTACTTCTTTAAAGTGACACCAGGTCTGGTGACCTTTGGGACATGGTTTTACCCCCTATAGGAATGTGCGATCATCATGAAACGTTCAGATCACTTACAACTCAATAGATTCTACCTTCTTGTAACGTTTCAGCCTGATTGGACCTTGTTTTCACACAAATGGACCCAGAATGATGTGAAATTGTGCTTCGTGCAAAATACTTCTGGGTGCCATTTACAAACCATAAGTGCTAATGACTCCATTCCTTTTTGTGGTTGTAGGGGCTGTTGATTGGAGTACATTAAAACAAACCTGATCTCTCTAGGACATTCAGAAGCCAAGTTATAAGCCCACAAAGGTGTAACTGGACTACTTCTTTAAAGTTACACCAGGCCCGGTGACCTTTGGGACATGGTTTGACCCCCTATAGGAATGTGCGATCATCATGAAACGTTCAGATCACTTACAACTCAATAGATTCTACCTTCTTGTAACATTTCAGCCTGATTGGACCTTGTTTTAACACAAATGGACCCAGAATGATGTGAAATTGTGCTTCGTGCAACATAATTCTGGGTGCCATTTACAAACCATAAGTGCTAATGACTCCATTCCTTTTTGTGGTTGTAGGGGCTGTTGATTGGAGTACATTAAAACAAACCTGATCTCTCTAGGACATTCAGAAGCCAGGTTATAAGCCCACAAAGGTGTAACTGGACTACTTCTTTAAAGTGACACCAGGCCCGGTGACCTTTGGGACATGGTTTGACCCCCTATAGGAATGTGCGATCACCATGAAACGTTCAGATCACTTACATCTCAATAGATTCTACATTTCTGTAACGTTTCTGCCTGATTGGACCTTGTTTTCACACAAATGGACCCAGAATGATGTGAAATTGTGCTTCGTGCAACATAATTCTGGGTGCCATTTACAAACCATAAGTGCTAATGACTCCATTCCTTTTTGTGGTTGTAGGGGCCGTTGATTGGAGTACACTAAAACAAACCTGATCTCTCTAGGACATTCAGAAGCCAAGTTATAAGCCCACAAATGTGTAACTGGACTACTTCTTTAAATTGACACCAGATCAGGTGACCTTTGGGACATGGTTTGACCCCCTTAGGAAAGTGCTATCATCATGAAACGTTCAGATCACTTACAACTCAATAGATTCTACCTTCCTGTAACGTTTCTGCCTGATTGGACCTTGTTTTCACACAAATGAACCCAGAATGATGTGAAATTGTGCTTCGTGCAACATAATTCTGGGTGCCATTTACAAACCATAAGTGCTAATGACTCCATTCCTTTTTGGGGTAATGGGGTCTGTTAATTGGAGTACTCTAAAACAAACTGGACCTCTCTAGGATATTCAGAAGCCAAGTTATAAGCCCACAAATGTGTAACTGGACTACTTCTTTAAGGTGACACCAGGCCCGGTGACCTTTTGGGACATGGTTTGACCCCCTATAGGAATGTGCGATCATCATGAAACGTTCAGATCACTTACAACTCAATAGATTCGACCTTCTTGTAACGTTTCAGCCTGATTGGACCTTGTTTTAACACAAATGGACCCAGAATGATGTGAAATTGTGCTTCGTGCAACATAATTCTGGGTGCCATTTACAAACCATAAGTGCTAATGACTCCATTCCTTTTGGTGGTTGTAGGGGCTGTTGATTGGAGTACATTAAAACAAACCTGATCTCTCTAGGACATTTAGAAGCCAAGTTATAAGCCCACAAAGGTGTAACTGGACTACTTCTTTAAAGTGACACCAGGCCCGGTGACCTTTGGGACATGGTTTTACCCCCTATAGGAATGTGCGATCATCATGAAACGTTCAGATCACTTACAACTTAATAGATTCTGCCTTCTTGTAACGTTTCAGCCTGATTGGACCTTGTTTGCACACAAATGGACCCAGAATGATGTGAAATTGTGCTTCGTGCAACATAATTCTGCGTGCCATTTACAAACCATAAGTGCTAATGACTCCATTCCTTTTTGTGGTTGTAGGGGCTGTTGATTTGAGTACACTAAAACAAACCTGATCTCTCTAGGACATTCAGAAGCCAAGTTATAAGCCCACAAATGTGTAACTGGACTACTTCTTTAAAGTGACACCAGGTCTGGTGACCTTTGGGACATGGTTTTACCCCCTATAGGAATGTGCGATCATCATGAAACGTTCAGATCACTTACAACTCAATAGATTCTACCTTCTTGTAACGTTTCAGCCTGATTGGACCTTGTTTTCACACAAATGGACCCAGAATGATGTGAAATTGTGCTTCGTGCAAAATACTTCTGGGTGCCATTTACAAACCATAAGTGCTAATGACTCCATTCCTTTTTGTGGTTGTAGGGGCTGTTGATTGGAGTACATTAAAACAAACCTGATCTCTCTAGGACATTCAGAAGCCAAGTTATAAGCCCACAAAGGTGTAACTGCACTACTTCTTTAAAGTGACACCAGGCCCGGTGACCTTTGGGACATGGTTTGACCCCCTATAGGAATGTGCGATCATCATGAAACGTTCAGATCACTTACAACTCAATAGATTCTACCTTCTTGTAACGTTTCAGCCTGATTGGACCTTGTTTTCACACAAATGGACCCAGAATGATGTGAAATTGTGCTTCGTGCAACATAATTCTGGGTGCCATTTACAAACCATAAGTGCTAATGACTCCATTCCTTTTTGTGGTTGTAGGGGCTGTTGATTGTAGTACATTAAAACAAACCTGATCTCTCTAGGATATTCAGAAGCCAAGTTATAAGCCCACAAATGTGTAACTGGACTACTTCTTTAAATTGACACCAGATCAGGTGACCTTTGGGACATGGTTTGACCCCCTTAGGAAAGTGCTATCATCATGAAACGTTCAGATCACTTACAACTCAATAGATTCTACCTTCCTGTAACGTTTCTGCCTGATTGGACCTTGTTTTCACACAAATGAACCCAGAATGATGTGAAATTGTGCTTCGTGCAACATAATTCTGGGTGCCATTTACAAACCATAAGTGCTAATGACTCCATTCCTTTTTGGGGTAATGGGGGCTGTTAATTGGAGTACTCTAAAACAAACTGGACCTCTCTAGGATATTCAGAAGCCAAGTTATAAGCCCACAAATGTGTAACTGGACTACTTCTTTAAGGTGACACCAGGCCCGGTGACCTTTTGGGACATGGTTTGACCCCCTATAGGAATGTGCGATCATCATGAAACGTTCAGATCACTTACAACTCAATAGATTCTACCTTCTTGTAACGTTTCAGCCTGAATGGACCTTGTTTGCACACAAATGGACCCAGAATGATGTGAAATTGTGCTTCGTGCAACATAATTCTGCGTGCCATTTACAAACCATAAGTGCTAATGACTCCATTCCTTTTTGTGGTTGTAGGGGCTGTTGATTTGAGTACACTAAAACAAACCTGATCTCTCTAGGACATTCAGAAGCCAAGTTATAAGCCCACAAATGTGTAACTGGACTACTTTAAAGTGACACCAGGTCTGGTGACCTTTGGGACATGGTTTTACCCCCTATAGGAATGTGCGATCATCATGAAACGTTCAGATCACTTACAACTCAATAGATTCTACCTTCTTGTAACGTTTCAGCCTGATTGGACCTTGTTTTCACACAAATGGACCCAGAATAATGTGAAATTGTGCTTTGTGCAAAATACTTCTGGGTGCCATTTACAAACCATAAGTGCTAATGACTCCATTCCTTATTTTGGTTGTAGGGGCTGTTGATTGGAGTACATTAAAACAAACCTGATCTCTCTAGGACATTCAGAAGCCAAGTTATAAGCCCACAAAGGTGTAACTGGACTACTTCTTTAAAGTGACACCAGGCCCGGTGACCTTTGGGACATGGTTTGACCCCCTATAGGAATGTGCGATCATCATGAAACGTTCAGATCACTTACAACTCAATAGATTCTACCTTCTTGTAACGTTTCAGCCTGATTGGACCTTGTTTTAACACAAATGGACCCAGAATGATGTGAAATTGTGCTTCGTGCAACATAATTCTGGGTGCCATTTACAAACCATAAGTGCTAATGACTCCATTCCTTTTTGTGGTTGTAGGGGCTGTTGATTGGAGTACATTAAAACAAACCTGATCTCTCTAGGACATTCCGAAACCAGGTTATAAGCCCACAAAGGTGTAACTGGACTACTTCTTTAAAGTGACACCAGGCCCGGTGACCTTTGGGACATGGTTTGACCCCCTATAGGAATGTGCGATCACCATGAAACGTTCAGATCACTTACATCTCAATTGATTCTACCTTCCTGTAACGTTTCTGCCTGATTGGACCTTGTTTTCACACAAATGAACCCAGAATGATGTGAAATTGTGCTTCGTGCAACATAATTCTGGGTGCCATTTAAAAACCATAAGTGCTAATGACTCCATTCCTTTTTGTGGTTGTAGGGGCTGTTGATTGGAGTACACTAAAACAAACCCGATCTCTCTAGGACATTCAGAAGCCAATTTATAAGCCCACAAATGTGTAACTGGACTACTTCTTTAAAGTGACACCAGGCCTGGTGACCTTTGGGACATGGTTTTACCCCCTATAGGAATGTGCGATCATCATGAAACGTTCAGATCACTTACAACTTAATAGATTCTGCCTTCTTGTAACGTTTCAGCCTGATTGGACCTTGTTTGCACACAAATGGACCCAGAATGATGTGAAATTGTGCTTCGTGCAACATAATTCTGCGTGCCATTTACAAACCATAAGTGCTAATGACTCCATTCCTTTTTGTGGTTGTAGGGGCTGTTGATTTGAGTACACTAAAACAAACCTGATCTCTCTAGGACATTCAGAAGCCAAGTTATAAGCCCACAAATGTGTAACTGGACTACTTCTTTAAAGTGACACCAGGTCTGGTGACCTTTGGGACATGGTTTTACCCCCTATAGGAATGTGCGATCATCATGAAACGTTCAGATCACTTACAACTCAATAGATTCTACCTTCTTGTAACGTTTCAGCCTGATTGGACCTTGTTTTCACACAAATGGACCCAGAATGATGTGAAATTGTGCTTCGTGCAAAATACTTCTGGGTGCCATTTACAAACCATAAGTGCTAATGACTCCATTCCTTTTTGTGGTTGTAGGGGCTGTTGATTGGAGTACATTAAAACAAACCTGATCTCTCTAGGACATTCAGAAGCCAAGTTATAAGCCCACAAAGGTGTAACTGGACTACTTCTTTAAAGTTACACCAGGCCCGGTGACCTTTGGGACATGGTTTGACCCCCTATAGGAATGTGCGATCATCATGAAACGTTCAGATCACTTACAACTCAATAGATTCTACCTTCTTGTAACGTTTCAGCCTGATTGGACCTTGTTTTAACACAAATGGACCCAGAATGATGTGAAATTGTGCTTCGTGCAACATAATTCTGGGTGCCATTTACAAACCATAAGTGCTAATGACTCCATTCCTTTTTGTGGTTGTAGGGGCTGTTGATTGGAGTACATTAAAACAAACCTGATCTCTCTAGGACATTCAGAAGCCAGGTTATAAGCCCACAAAGGTGTAACTGGACTACTTCTTTAAAGTGACACCAGGCCCGGTGACCTTTGGGACATGGTTTGACCCCCTATAGGAATGTGCGATCACCATGAAACGTTCAGATCACTTACATCTCAATAGATTCTACATTTCTGTAACGTTTCTGCCTGATTGGACCTTGTTTTCACACAAATGGACCCAGAATGATGTGAAATTGTGCTTCGTGCAACATAATTCTGGGTGCCATTTACAAACCATAAGTGCTAATGACTCCATTCCTTTTTGTGGTTGTAGGGGCCGTTGATTGGAGTACACTAAAACAAACCTGATCTCTCTAGGACATTCAGAAGCCAAGTTATAAGCCCACAAATGTGTAACTGGACTACTTCTTTAAATTGACACCAGATCAGGTGACCTTTGGGACATGGTTTGACCCCCTTAGGAAAGTGCTATCATCATGAAACGTTCAGATCACTTACAACTCAATAGATTCTACCTTCCTGTAACATTTCTGCCTGATTGGACCTTGTTTTCACACAAATGAACCCAGAATGATGTGAAATTGTGCTTCGTGCAACATAATTCTGGGTGCCATTTACAAACCATAAGTGCTAATGACTCCATTCCTTTTTGGGGTAATGGGGGCTGTTAATTGGAGTACTCTAAAACAAACTGGACCTCTCTAGGATATTCAGAAGCCAAGTTATAAGCCCACAAATGTGTAACTGGACTACTTCTTTAAGGTGACACCAGGCCCGGTGACCTTTTGGGACATGGTTTGACCCCCTATAGGAATGTGCGATCATCATGAAACGTTCAGATCACTTACAACTCAATAGATTCTACCTTCTTGTAACGTTTCAGCCTGAATGGACCTTGTTTGCACACAAATGGACCCAGAATGATGTGAAATTGTGCTTCGTGCAACATAATTCTGCGTGCCATTTACAAACCATAAGTGCTAATGACTCCATTCCTTTTTGTGGTTGTAGGGGCTGTTGATTTGAGTACACTAAAACAAACCTGATCTCTCTAGGACATTCAGAAGCCAAGTTATAAGCCCACAAATGTGTAACTGGACTACTTCTTTAAAGTGACACCAGGTCTGGTGACCTTTGGGACATGGTTTTACCCCCTATAGGAATGTGCGATCATCATGAAACGTTCAGATCACTTACAACTCAATAGATTCTACCTTCTTGTAACGTTTCAGCCTGATTGGACCTTGTTTTCACACAAATGGACCCAAAATGATGTGAAATTGTGCTTTGTGCAAAATACTTCTGGGTGCCATTTACAAACCATAAGTGCTAATGACTCCATTCCTTATTTTGGTTGTAGGGGCTGTTGATTGGAGTACATTAAAACAAACCTGATCTCTCTAGGACATTCAGAAGCCAAGTTATAAGCCCACAAAGGTGTAACTGGACTACTTCTTTAAAGTGACACCAGGCCCGGTGACCTTTGGGACATGGTTTGACGCCCTATAGGAATGTGCGATCATCATGAAACGTTCAGATCACTTACAACTCAATAGATTCTACCTTCTTGTAACGTTTCAGCCTGATTGGACCTTGTTTTAACACAAATGGACCCAGAATGATGTGAAATTGTGCTTCGTGCAACATAATTCTGGGTGCCATTTACAAACCATAAGTGCTAATGACTCCATTCCTTTTTGTGGTTGTAGGGGCTGTTGATTGGAGTACATTAAAACAAACCTGATCTCTCTAGGACATTCCGAAACCAGGTTATAAGCCCACAAAGGTGTAACTGGACTACTTCTTTAAAGTGACACCAGGCCCGGTGACCTTTGGGACATGGTTTGACCTCCTATAGGAATGTGCGATCACCATGAAACGTTCAGATCACTTACATCTCAATAGATTCTACCTTCCTGTAACGTTTCTGCCTGATTGGACCTTGTTTTCACACAAATGAACCCAGAATGATGTGAAATTGTGCTTCGTGCAACATAATTCTGGGTGCCATTTAAAAACCATAAGTGCTAATGACTCCATTCCTTTTTGTGGTTGTAGGGGCTGTTGATTGGAGTACACTAAAACAAACCCGATCTCTCTAGGACATTCAGAAGCCAAGTTATAAGCCCACAAATGTGTAACTGGACTACTTCTTTAAAGTGACACCAGGCCTGGTGACCTGTGGGACATGGTTTTACCCCCTATAGGAATGTGCGATCATCATAAAACGTTCAGATCACTTACAACTTAATAGATTCTACCTTCTTGTAACGTTTCAGCCAGATTGGACCTTGTTTTCACACAAATGGACCCAGAATGATGTGAAATTGTGCTTCGTGCAACATAATTCTGGGTGCCATTTACAAACCATAAGTGCTAATGACTCCATTCCTTTTTGTGGTTGTAGGGGCCGTTGATTGGAGTACACTAAAACAAACCTGATGTCTCTAGGACATTCAGAAGCCAAGTTATAAGCCCACAAATGTGTAACTGGACTACTTCTTTAAAGTGACACCAGGCCCGGTGACCTTTGGGACATGGTTTGACCCCCTATAGGAATGTGCGATCACCATGAAACGTTCAGATCACTTACAACTCAATAGATTCAACCTTCCTGTAACGTTTCTGCCTGATTGGACCTTGTTTTCACACAAATGAACCCAGAATGATGTGAAATTGTGCTTCGTGCAACATAATTCTGGGTGCCATTTAAAAACCATAAGTGCTAATGACTCCATTCCTTTTTGTGGTTGTAGGGGCTGTTGATTGGAGTACATTAAAACAAACCCGATCTCTCTACGACATTCAGAAGCCAAGTTATAAGCCCACAAATGTGTAACTGGACTACTTCTTTAAAGTGACACCAGGCCTGGTGACCTGTGGGACATGGTTTTACCCCCTATAGGAATGTGCGATCATCATAAAACGTTCAGACCACTTACAACTTAATAGATTCTACCTTCTTGTAACGTTTCAGCCAGATTGGACCTTGTTTTCACACAAATGGACCCAGAATGATGTGAAATTGTGCTTCGTGCAACATAATTCTGGGTGCCATTTACAAACCATAAGTGCTAATGACTCCATTCCTTTTTGTGGTTGTAGGGGCCGTTGATTGGAGTACACTAAAACAAACCTGATCTCTCTAGGACATTCAGAAGCCAAGTTATAAGCCCACAAATGTGTAACTGGACTACTTCTTTAAATTGACACCAGATCAGGTGACCTTTGGCACATGGTTTGACCCCCTTAGGAAAGTGCTATCATCATGAAACGTTCAGATCACTTACAACTCAATAGATTCTACCTTCCTGTAACGTTTCTGCCTGATTGGACCTTGTTTTCACACAAATGAACCCAGAATGATGTGAAATTGTGCTTCGTGCAACATAATTCTGGGTGCCATTTACAAACCATAAGTGCTAATGACTCCATTCCTTTTTGGGGTAATGGGGGCTGTTAATTGGAGTACTCTAAAACAAAACAGACCTCTCTAGGATATTCAGAAGCCAAGTTATAAGCCCACAAATGTGTAACTGGACTACTTCTTTAAGGTGACACCAGGCCCGGTGACCTTTGGGACATGGTTTGACCCCTTATAGGAATGTGCGATCATCATGAAACGTTCAGATCACTTACAACTCAATAGATTCTACCTTCTTGTAACGTTTCAGCCTGATTGGACCTTGTTTTCACACAAATGAACCCAGAATGATGTGAAATTGCGCTTCGTGCAACATAATTCTGGGTGCCATTTACAAACCATAAGTGCTAATGACTCCATTCCTTTTTGTGGTTGTAGGGTCTGTTGATTGGAGTACACTAAAACAAACCTGATCTCTCTAGGACATTCAGAAGCCAAGTTATAAGCCCACAAATGTGGAACTGGAGTACTTCTTTAAAGTGACACCAGGCCTGGTGACCTTTGGGACATGGTTTTACCCCCTATAGGAATGTGCAATCATCATGAAACGTTCAGATCACTTACAACTCAATAGATTCTACCTTCTTGTAACGTTTCAGCCTTATTGGACCTTGTTTTCACACAAATGGACCCAGAATGATGTGAAATTGTGCTTCGTGCAACATAATTCTGGGTGCCATTTACAAACCATAAGTGCTAATTACTCCATTCCTTTTTGTGGTTGTAGGGGCTGTTGATTGGAGTACACTAAAACAAACCTGATCTCTCTGGGACATTCAGAAGCCAAGTTATAAGCCCACAAATGTGTAACTGGACTACTTCTTTAAAGTGACACCAGGCCTGGTGACCTTTGGGACATGGTTTTACCCCCTATAGGAATAAGCGATCATCATGAAACGTTCAGATCACTTACAACTCAATAGATTCTACCTTCTTGTAATGTTTCAGCCTGATTGGACCTTGTTTTCACACAAATGGACCCAGAATGATGTGAAATTGTGCTTCGTGCAACATAATTCTGCGTGCCATTTACAAACCATAAGTGCTAATGACTCCATTCCTTTTTGTGGTTGTAGGGGCTGTTGATTGGAGTACACTAAAACAAACCTGATCTCTCTAGGACATTCAGAAGCCAAGTTATAAGCCCACAAAGGTGTAACTGGACTACTACTTTAAAGTGACACCATTCCTGGTGACCTTTGGGACATGGTTTTACCCCCTATAGGAATGTGCGATCATCATGAAACGTTCAGATCACTTACAACTCAATAGATTCTACCTTCTTGTAACGTTTCAGCCTGATTGGACCTTGTTTTCACACAAATGGACCCAGAATGATGTGAAATTGTGCTTCGTGCAACATAATTCTGGGTGCCATTTACAAATCATAAGTGCTAATGACTCCATTCCTTATTGTGGTTGTAGGAGCTGTTGATTGGAGTACATTAAAACAAACCTGATCTCTCTAGGACATTCAGAAGCCAAGTTATAAGCCCACAAAGGTGTAACTGGACTACTTCTTTAAAAGGACACCAGGCTCGGTGACCTTTGCGACATGGTTTGACCCCCTATTGGAATGTGCGACCATCATGAAATGTTCAGATCACTTACAACTCAATAGATTCTACCTTCTTGTAACGTTTCAGCCTGATTGGACCTTGTTTTCACACAAATGAACCCAGAATGATGTGAAATTGTGCTTTGTGCAACATAATTCTGGGTGCCATTTAAAAACCATAAGTGCTAATGACTCCATTCCTTTTTGTGGTTGTAGGGGCTGTTGATTGGAGTACACTAAAAAATACCTGATCTCTCTAGGACATTCAGAAGCCAAGTTATAAGCCCACAAATGTGTAACTGGACTACTTCTTTAAAGTGACACCAGGCCTGGTGACCTTTGGGACATGGTTTTACCCCCTATAGGAATGTGCGATCATCATGAAACGTTCAGATCACTTACAACTTAATAGATTCTACCTTCTTGTAACGTTTCAGTCTGATTGGACCTTGTTTTCACACAAATGGACCCAGAATGATGTGAAATTGTGCTCCGTGCAACATAATTCTGGGTGCTATTTACAAACCATAAGTGCTAATGACTCCATTCCTTTTTGTGGTTGTAGGGGCTGTTGATTGGAGTACACTAAAACAAACCTGATCTCTCTAGGACATTCAGAATCCAAGTGATAAGCCCACAAATGTGTAACTGGACTACTTTAAATTGACACCAGATCTGGTGACCTTTGGGACATGGTTTGACCCCCTTAGGAAAGTGCTATCATCATGAAACGTTCAGGTTACTTACAACTCAATAGATTCTACCTTCCTGTAACGTCTCTGCCTGAATGGACCTTGTTTTCACACAAATGAACCCAGAATGATGTGAAAATGTGCTTCGTGCAACATAATTCTGGGTGCCATTTAAAAACTATAAGTGCTAATGACTCCATTCCTTTTTGGGGTAATGGGGGCTGTTAATTGGAGTACTCTAAAACAAACCGGACCTCTCTAGGATATTCAGAAGCCAAGTTATAAGCCCACAAATGTGTAACTGGACTACTTCTTTAAAGTGACACCAGGCCTGGTGACCATTGGGACATGGTTTTACCCCCTATAGGAATGTGCGATCATCATGAAACGTTCAGATCACTTACAACTCAATAGATTCTACCTTCTTGTAACGTTTCAGCCTGATTGGACCTTGTTTTCACACAAATGGACCCAGAATGATGTGAAATTGTGCTTCGTGCAACATAATTCTGGGTGCCATTTACAAACCATAAGTGCTTATGACTCCATTCCTTTTTGTGGTTGTAGGGGCTGTTGATTGGAGTACATTAAAACAAACCTGATCTCTCTAGGACATTCAGAAGCCAAGTTATAAGCCCACAAATGTGTAACTGGACTACTTCTTTAAATTGACACCAGATCCGGTGACCTTTGGGACATGGTTTGACCCCCTTAGGAAAGTGCTATCATCATGAAACGTTCAGATAACTTACAACTCAATAGATTCTACCTTCCTGTAACTTTTCTGCCTGATTGGACCTTGTTTTCACACAAATGAACCCAGAATGATGTGAAATTGTGCTTCGTGCAACATATTTCTGGGTGCCATTTACAAACCATAAGTGCTAATGACTCCATTCCTTTTTGGGGTAATGGGGGCTGTTAAATGGAGTACTCTAAAACAAACCTGACCTCTCTAGGACATTTAGAAGCCAAGTTATAAGCCCACAAATGTGTAACTGGACTACTTCTTTAAAGTGACAGCAGGCCCGGTGACCTTTGGGACATGGTTTGACCCCCTATAGGAATGTGCGATCATCATGAAACGTTCAGATCACTTACAACTCAATAGATTCTACCTTCTTGTAAAGTTTCAGCTTATTGGACCTTGTTTTCACACAAATGGACAAAGAATGATGTGAAATTGTGCTTCGTGCAACATAATTCTGGGTGCCATTTACAAACCATAAGTGCTAATGACTCCATTCCTTTTTGTGGTTGTAGGGGCTGTTGATTGGAGTACACTAAAACAAACCTGATCTCTCTAGGACATTCAGAAGCCAAGTTATAAGCCCACAAAGGTGTAACTGGACTACTTCTTTAAAGTGACACCAGGCCTGGTGACCTTTGGGACATGGTTTTACCCCCTATAGGAATGTGCGATCATCATGAAACGTTCAGATCACTTACAACTCAATAGATTCTACCTTCTTGTAACGTTTCAGCCTGATTGGACCTTGTTTTCACACAAATGGACCCAGAATGTTGTGAAATTGTGCTTCGTGCAACATAATTCTGGGTGCCATTTACAAACCATAAGTGCTAATGACTCCATTCCTTTTTGTGGTTGTAGGGGCTGTTGATTGGAGTACACTAAAACAAACCTGATCTCTCTAGGACATTCAGAAGCCAAGTTATAAGCCCACAAATGTGTAACTGGACTACTTCTTTAAATTGACACCAGATCAGGTGACCTTTGGGACATGGTTTGACCCCCTTAGGAAAGTGCTATCATCATGAAACGTTCAGATCACTTACAACTCAATAGATTCTACCTTCCTGTAACGTTTCTGCCTGATTGGACCTTGTTTTCACACAAATGAACCCAGAATGATGTGAAATTGTGCTTCGTGCAACATAATTCTGGGTGCCATTTAAAAACCATAAGTGCTAATGACTCCATCTCTTTTTTGGGGTAATGGGGGCTGTTAATTGGAGTACACTAAAACAAACCTGATCTCTCTAGGACATTCAGAAGCCAAGTTATAAGCCCACAAAGGTATAACTGGACTACTTCTTTAAAGTGACACCAGGCCCGGTGACCTTTGGGACATTGTTTGACCCCTATAGGAATGTGCGATCGTCATGAAATGTTCAGATCACTTACAACTCAATAGATTCTACCTTCTTGTAACGTTTCAGCCTGATTGGACCTTGTTTTCACACAAATGAACCCAGAATGATGTGAAATTGTGCTTCGTGCAACATAATTCTGGGTGCCATTTACAAACCATAAGTGCTAATGACTCCATTCCTTTTTGTGGTTGTAGGGGCTGTTGATTGGAGTACATTAAAACAAACCTGATCTCTCTAGGACATTCAGAAGCCAAGTTATAAGCCCACAAATGTGTAACTGGACTACTTCTTTAAAGTGACACCAGGCCTGGTGACCTTTGGGACATGGTTTTACCCCCTATAGGAATGTGCGATCATCATGAAACGTTCAGATCACTTACAACTTAATAGATTCTACCTTCTTGTAACGTTTCAGTCTGATTGGACCTTGTTTTCACACAAATGGACCCAGAATGATGTGAAATTGTGCTTCGTGCAACATAATTCTGGGTGCTATTTACAAACCATAAGTGCTAATGACTCCATTCCTTTTTGTGGTTGTAGGGGCTGTTGATTGGAGTACACTAAAACAAACCTGATCTCTCTAGGACATTCAGAAGCCAGGTTATAAGCCCACAAATGTGGAACTGGACTACTTCTTTAAAGTGACACCAGGCCTGGTGACCTTTGGGACATGGTTTTACCCCCTATAGGAATGTGCGATCATCATGAAACGTTCAGATCACTTACAACTCAATAGATTCTACCTTCTTGTTACGTTTCAGCCTGATTGGACCTTGTTTTCACACAAATGGACCCAGAATGATGTGAAATTGTGCTTCGTGCAACATAATTCTGGGTGCCATTTACAAACCATAAGTGCTAATGACTCCATTCCTTTTTGTGGTTGTAGGGGCTCTTGATTGGAGTACACTAAAACAAACCTGATCTCTCTGGGACATTCAGAAGCCAAGTTATAAGCCCACAAAGGTGTAACTGGACTACTTCTTTAAAGTGACACCAGGCCTGGTGACCTTTGGGACATGGTTTTACCCCCTATAGTAATGTGCGATCATCATGAAACGTTCAGATCAATTACAACTTAATAGATTCTACCTTCTTGTAATGTTTCAGCCTGATTGGACCTTGTTTTCACACAAATGGACCGAGAATGATGTGAAATTGTGCTTCGTGCAACATAATTCTGCGTGCCATTTACAAACCATAAGTGCTAATGACTCCATTCCTTTTTGTGGTTGTAGGGGCTGTTGATTGGAGTACACTAAAACAAACCTGATCTCTCTAGGACATTCAGAAGCCAAGTTATAAGCCCACAAATGTGTAACTGGACTACTTCTTTAAAGTGACACCAGGTCTGGTGACCTTTGGGACATGGTTTTACCCCCTATAGGAATGTGCGATCATCATGAAACGTTCAGATCACTTACAACTCAATAGATTCTACCTTCTTGTAACGTTTCAGCCTGATTGGACCTTGTTTTCACACGAATGGACCCAGAATGATGTGAAATTGTGCTTCGTGCAACATAATTCTGGGTGCCATTTACAAACCATAAGTGCTAATGACTCCATTCCTTTTTGTGGTTGTAGGGGCTGTTGATTGGAGTACACTAAAACAAACCTGATCTCTCTGGGACATTCAGAAGCCAAGTTATAAGCCCTCAAAGGTGTAACTGGACTACTTCTTTAAAGTGACACCAGGCCTGGTGACCTTTGGGACATGGTTTTACCCCCTATAGGAATGTGCGATCATCATGAAACGTTCAGATCACTTACAACTTAATAGATTCTGCCTTCTTGTAACGTTTCAGCCTGATTGGACCTTGTTTGCACACAAATGGACCCAGAATGATGTGAAATTGTGCTTCGTGCAACATAATTCTGCGTGCCATTTACAAACCATAAGTGCTAATGACTCCATTCCTTTTTGTGGTTGTAGGGGCTGTTGATTTGAGTACTCTAAAACAAACCTGATCTCTCTAGGACATTCAGAAGCCAAGTTATAAGCCCACAAATGTGTAACTGGACTACTTCTTTAAAGTGACACCAGGTCTGGTGACCTTTGGGACATGGTTTTACCCCCTATAGGAATGTGCGATCATCATGAAACGTTCAGATCACTTACAACTCAATAGATTCTACCTTCTTGTAACGTTTCAGCCTGATTGGACCTTGTTTTCACACAAATGGACCCAGAATGATGTGAAATTGTGCTTCGTGCAAAATACTTCTGGGTGCCATTTACAAACCATAAGTGCTAATGACTCCATTCCTTTTTGTGGTTGTAGGGGCTGTTGATTGGAGTACATTAAAACAAACCTGATCTCTCTAGGACATTCAGAAGCCAAGTTATAAGCCCACAAAGGTGTAACTGGACTACTTCTTTAAAGTGACAACAGGCCCGGTGACCTTTGGGACATGGTTTGACCCCCTATAGGAATGTGCGATCACCATGAAACGTTCAGATCACTTACATCTCAATAGATTCTACCTTCTTGTAACGTTTCAGCCAGATTGGACCTTGTTTTCACACAAATGGACCCAGAATGATGTGAAATTGTGCTTCGTGCAACATAATTATGGGTGCCATTTACAAACCATAAGTGCTAATGACTCCATTCCTTTTTGTGGTTGTAGGGGCCGTTGATTGGAGTACACTAAAACAAACCTGATCTCTCTAGGACATTCAGAAGCCAAGTTATAAGCCCACAAATGTGTAACTGGACTACTTCTTTAAATTGACACCAGATCAGGTGACCTTTGGGACATGGTTTGACCCCCTTAGGAAAGTGCTATCATCATGAAACGTTCAGATCACTTACAACTCAATAGATTCTACCTTCCTGTAACGTTTCTGCCTGATTGGACCTTGTTTTCACACAAATGAACCCAGAATGATGTGAAATTGTGCTTCGTGCAACATAATTCTGGGTGCCATTTACAAACCATAAGTGCTAATGACTCCATTCCTTTTTGGGGTAATGGGGGCTGTTAATTGGAGTACTCTAAAACAAACCTGATCTCTCTAGGACATTCAGAAGCCAAGTTATAAGCCCACAAATGTGTAACTGGACTACTTCTTTAAAGTGACACCAGGCCTGGTGACCTGTGGGACATGGTTTTACCCCCTATAGGAATGTGCGATCATCATAAAACGTTCAGATCACTTACAACTTAATAGATTCTACCTTCTTGTAACGTTTCAGCCAGATTGGACCTTGTTTTCACACAAATGGACCCAGAATGATGTGAAATTGTGCTTCGTGCAACATAATTCTGGGTGCCATTTACAAACCATAAGTGCTAATGACTCCATTCCTTTTTGTGGTTGTAGGGGCCGTTGATTGGAGTACACTAAAACAAACCTGATCTCTCTAGGACATTCAGACGCCAAGTTATAAGCCCACAAATGTGTAACTGGACTACTTCTTTAAATTGACACCAGATCAGGTGACCTTTGGGACATGGTTTGACCCCCTTAGGAAAGTGCTATCATCATGAAACGTTCAGATCACTTACAACTCAATAGATTCTACCTTCCTGTAACGTTTCTGCCTGATTGGACCTTGTTTTCACACAAATGAACCCAGAATGATGTGAAATTGTGCTTCGTGCAACATAATTCTGGGTGCCATTTACAAACCATAAGTGCTAATGACTCCATTCCTTTTTGGGGTAATGGGGGCTGTTAATTGGAGTACTCTAAAACAAACCGGACCTCTCTAGGATATTCAGAAGCCAAGTTATAAGCCCACAAATGTGTAACTGGACTACTTCTTTAAGGTGACACCAGGCCCGGTGACCTTTGGGACATGGTTTGACCCCCTATAGGAATGTGCGAT
The DNA here is from genome assembly GCF_043380555.1 of Nothobranchius furzeri. Taxonomy (NCBI): domain Eukaryota; kingdom Metazoa; phylum Chordata; class Actinopteri; order Cyprinodontiformes; family Nothobranchiidae; genus Nothobranchius; species Nothobranchius furzeri. The sequence goes on from NC_091755.1 coordinate 63,941,280, forward strand.
CATCATGAAACGTTCAGATCACTTACAACTCAATAGATTCTACCTTCTTGTAACGTTTCAGCCTCATTGGACCTTGTTTTCACACAAATGAACCCAGAATGATGTGAAATTGTGCTTCGTGCAACATAATTCTGGGTGCCATTTACAAACCATAAGTGCTAATGACTCCATTCCTATTTGTGGTTGTAGGGTCTGTTGATTGGAGTACACTAAAACAAACCTGATCTCTCTAGGACATTCAGAAGCCAAGTTATAAGCCCACAAATGTGTAACTGGACTACTTCTTTAAAGTGACACCAGGCCTGGTGACCTGTGGGACATGGTTTGACCCCCTATAGGAATGTGCGATCATCATAAAACGTTCAGATCACTTACAACTTAATAGATTCTACCTTCTTGTAACGTTTCAGCCAGATTGGACCTTGTTTTCACACAAATGGACCCAGAATGATGTGAAATTGTGCTTCGTGCAAAATAATTCTGGGTGCCATTTACAAACCATAAGTGCTAATGACTCCATTCCTTTTTGTGGTTGTAGGGGCCGTTGATTGGAGTACACTAAAACAAACCTGATCTCTCTAGGACATTCAGAAGCCAAGTTATAAGCCCACAAATGTGTAACTGGACTACTTCTTTAAATTGACACCAGATCAGGTGACCTTTGGGACATGGTTTGACCCCCTTAGGAAAGTGCTATCATCATGAAACGTTCAGATCACTTACAACTCAATAGATTCTACCTTCCTGTAACGTTTCTGCCTGATTGGACCTTGTTTTCACACAAATGAACCCAGAATGATGTGAAATTGTGCTTCGTGCAACATAATTCTGGGTGCCATTTACAAACCATAAGTGCTAATGACTCCATTCCTTTTTGGGGTAATGGGGGCTGTTAATTGGAGTACTCTAAAACAAACCGGACCTCTCTAGGATATTCAGAAGCCAAGTTATAAGCCCACAAATGTGTAACTGGACTACTTCTTTAAGGTGACACCAGGCCCGGTGACCTTTGGGACATGGTTTGACCCCCTATAGGAATGTGCGATCATCATGAAACGTTCAGATCACTTACAACTCAATAGATTCTACCTTCTTGTAACGTTTCAGCCTCATTGGACCTTGTTTTCACACAAATGAACCCAGAATGATGTGAAATTGTGCTTCGTGCAACATAATTCTGGGTGCCATTTACAAACCATAAGTGCTAATGACTCCATTCCTATTTGTGGTTGTAGGGTCTGTTGATTGGAGTACACTAAAACAAACCTGATCTCTCTAGGACATTCAGAAGCCAAGTTATAAGCCCACAAATGTGTAACTGGACTACTTCTTTAAAGTGACACCAGGCCTGGTGACCTGTGGGACATGGTTTTACCCCCTATAGGAATGTGCGATCATCATAAAACGTTCAGATCACTTACAACTTAATAGATTCTACCTTCTTGTAACGTTTCAGCCAGATTGGACCTTGTTTTCACACAAATGGACCCAGAATGATGTGAAATTGTGCTTCGTGCAACATAATTCTGGGTGCCATTTACAAACCATAAGTGCTAATGACTCCATTCCTTTTTGTGGTTGTAGGGGCCGTTGATTGGAGTACACTAAAACAAACCTGATCTCTCTAGGACATTCAGAAGCCAAGTTATAAGCCCACAAATGTGTAACTGGACTACTTCTTTAAATTGACACCAGATCAGGTGACCTTTGGGACATGGTTTGACCCCCTTAGGAAAGTGCTATCATCATGAAACGTTCAGATCACTTACAACTCAATAGATTCTACCTTCCTGTAACGTTTCTGCCTGATTGGACCTTGTTTTCACACAAATGAACCCAGAATGATGTGAAATTGTGCTTCGTGCAACATAATTCTGGGTGCCATTTACAAACCATAAGTGCTAATGACTCCATTCCTTTTTGGGGTAATGGGGGCTGTTAATTGGAGTACTCTAAAACAAACCAGACCTCTCTAGGATATTCAGAAGCCAAGTTATAAGCCCACAAATGTGTAACTGGACTACTTCTTTAAGGTGACACCAGGCCCGGTGACCTTTTGGGACATGGTTTGACCCCCTATAGGAATGTGCGATCATCATGAAACGTTCAGATCACTTACAACTCAATAGATTCTACCTTCTTGTAACGTTTCAGCCTGAATGGACCTTGTTTGCACACAAATGGACCCAGAATGATGTGAAATTGTGCTTCGTGCAACATAATTCTGCGTGCCATTTACAAACCATAAGTGCTAATGACTCCATTCCTTTTTGTGGTTGTAGGGGCTGTTGATTGGAGTACACTAAAACAAACCTGATCTCTCTAGGACATTCAGAAGCCAAGTTATAAGCCCACAAATGTGTAACTGGACTACTTCTTTAAATTGACACCAGATCAGGTGACCTTTGGGACATGGTTTGACCCCCTTAGGAAAGTGCTATCATCATGAAACGTTCAGATCACTTACAACTCAATAGATTCTACCTTCCTGTAACGTTTCTGCCTGATTGGACCTTGTTTTCACACAAATGAACCCAGAATGATGTGAAATTGTGCTTCGTGCAACATAATTCTGGGTGCCATTTACAAACCATAAGTGCTAATCACTCCATTCCTTTTTGGGGTAATGGGGGCTGTTAATTGGAGTACTCTAAAACAAACCGGACCTCTCTAGGATATTCAGAAGCCAAGTTATAAGCCCACAAATGTGTAACTGGACTACTTCTTTAAGGTGACACCAGGCCCGGTGACCTTTTGGGACATGGTTTGACCCCCTATAGGAATGTGCGATCATCATGAAACGTTCAGATCACTTACAACTCAATAGATTCTACCTTCTTGTAACGTTTCAGCCTGAATGGACCTTGTTTGCACACAAATGGACCCAGAATGATGTGAAATTGTGCTTCGTGCAACATAATTCTGCGTGCCATTTACAAACCATAAGTGCTAATGACTCCATTCCTTTTTGTGGTTGTAGGGGCTGTTGATTTGAGTACACTAAAACAAACCTGATCTCTCTAGGACATTCAGAAGCCAAGTTATAAGCCCACAAATGTGTAACTGGACTACTTCTTTAAAGTGACACCAGGTCTGGTGACCTTTGGGACATGGTTTTACCCCCTATAGGAATGTGCGATCATCATGAAACGTTCAGATCACTTACAACTCAATAGATTCTACCTTCTTGTAACGTTTCAGCCTGATTGGACCTTGTTTTCACACAAATGGACCCAGAATGATGTGAAATTGTGCTTTGTGCAAAATACTTCTGGGTGCCATTTACAAACCATAAGTGCTAATGACTCCATTCCTTATTTTGGTTGTAGGGGCTGTTGATTGGAGTACATTAAAACAAACCTGATCTCTCTAGGACATTCAGAAGCCAAGTTATAAGCCCACAAAGGTGTAACTGGACTACTTCTTTAAAGTGACACCAGGCCCGGTGACCTTTGGGACATGGTTTGACCCCCTATAGGAATGTGCGATCATCATGAAACGTTCAGATCACTTACAACTCAATAGATTCTACCTTCTTGTAACGTTTCAGCCTGATTGGACCTTGTTTTAACACAAATGGACCCAGAATGATGTGAAATTGTGCTTCGTGCAACATAATTCTGGGTGCCATTTACAAACCATAAGTGCTAATGACTCCATTCCTTTTTGTGGTTGTAGGGGCTGTTGATTGGAGTACATTAAAACAAACCTGATCTCTCTAGGACATTCCGAAACCAGGTTATAAGCCAACAAAGGTGTAACTGGACTACTTCTTTAAAGTGACACCAGGCCCGGTGACCTTTGGGACATGGTTTGACCCCCTATAGGAATGTGCGATCACCATGAAACGTTCAGATCACTTACATCTCAATAGATTCTACCTTCCTGTAACGTTTCTGCCTGATTGGACCTTGTTTTCACACAAATGAACCCAGAATGATGTGAAATTGTGCTTCGTGCAACATAATTCTGGGTGCCATTTAAAAACCATAAGTGCTAATGACTCCATTCCTTTTTGTGGTTGTAGGGGCTGTTGATTGGAGTACACTAAAACAAACCCGATCTCTCTAGGACATTCAGAAGCCAAGTTATAAGCCCACAAATGTGTAACTGGACTACTTCTTTAAAGTGACACCAGGCCTGGTGACCTGTGGGACATGGTTTTACCCCCTATAGGAATGTGCGATCATCATAAAACGTTCAGATCACTTACAACTTAATAGATTCTACCTTCTTGTAACGTTTCAGCCAGATTGGACCTTGTTTTCACACAAATGGACCCAGAATGATGTGAAATTGTGCTTCGTGCAACATAATTCTGGGTGCCATTTACAAACCATAAGTGCTAATGACTCCATTCCTTTTTGTGGTTGTAGGGGCCGTTGATTGGAGTACACTAAAACAAACCTGATCTCTCTAGGACATTCAGAAGCCAAGTTATAAGCCCACAAATGTGTAACTGGACTACTTCTTTAAATTGACACCAGATCAGGTGACCTTTGGGACATGGTTTGACCCCCTTAGGAAAGTGCTATCATCATGAAACGTTCAGATCACTTACAACTCAATAGATTCTATCTTCCTGTAACGTTTCTGCCTGATTGGACCTTGTTTTCACACAAATGAACCCAGAATGATGTGAAATTGTGCTTCGTGCAACATAATTCTGGGTGCCATTTACAAACCATAAGTGCTAATGACTCCATTCCTTTTTGGGGTAATGGGGGCTGTTAATTGGAGTACTCTAAAACAAACCGGACCTCTCTAGGATATTCAGAAGCCAAGTTATAAGCCCACAAATGTGTAACTGGACTACTTCTTTAAGGTGACACCAGGCCCGGTGACCTTTGGGACATGGTTTGACCCCCTATAGGAATGTGCGATCATCATGAAACGTTCAGATCACTTACAACTCAATAGATTCTACCTTCTTGTAACGTTTCAGCCTCATTGGACCTTGTTTTCACACAAATGAACCCAGAATGATGTGAAATTGTGCTTCGTGCAACATAATTCTGGGTGCCATTTACAAACCATAAGTGCTAATGACTCCATTCCTATTTGTGGTTGTAGGGTCTGTTGATTGGAGTACACTAAAACAAACCTGATCTCTCTAGGACATTCAGAAGCCAAGTTATAAGCCCACAAATGTGGAACTGGACTACTTCTTTAAAGTGACACCAGGCCTGGTGACCTTTGGGACATGGTTTTACCCCCTATAGGAATGTGCGATCATCATGAAACGCTCAGATCACTTACAACTCAATAGATTCTACCTTCTTGTAACGTTTCAGCCTGATTGGACCTTGTTTTCACACAAATTGACCCAGAATGATGTGAAATTGTGCTTCGTGCAACATAATTCTGGGTGCCATTTACAAACCATAAGTGCTAATGACTCCATTCCTTTTTGTGGTTGTAGGGGCTGTTGATTGGAGTACACTAAAACAAACCTGATCTCTCTAGGACATTCAGAAGCCAAGTTATAAGCTCACAAATGTGTAACTGGACTACTTCTTTAAAGTGACACCAGGCCTGGTGACCTTTGGGACATGGTTTTACCCCCTATAGGAATGTGCGATCATCATGAAACGTTCAGATCACTTACAACTCAATAGATTCTACCTTCTTGTAACGTTTCAGCCTGATTGGACCTTGTTTTAACACAAATGGACCCAGAATGATGTGAAATTGTGCTTCGTGCAACATAATTCTGGATGCCATTTACAAACCATAAGTGCTAATGACTCCATTCCTTTTTGTGGTTGTAGGGGCTGTTGATTGGAGTACATTAAAACAAACCTGATCTCTCTAGGACATTCAGAAGCCAGGTTATAAGCCCACAAAGGTGTAACTGGACTACTTCTTTAAAGTGACACCAGGCCCGGTGACCTTTGGGACATGGTTTGACCCCCTATGGGAATGTGCGATCACCATGAAACGTTCAGATCACTTACAACTCAATAGATTCTACCTTCCTGTAACGTTTCTGCCTGATTGGACCTTGTTTTCACACAAATGAACCCAGAATGATGTGAAATTGTGCTTCGTGCAACATAATTCTGGGTGCCATTTAAAAACCATAAGTGCTAATGACTCCATTCCTTTTTGTGGTTGTAGGGGCTGTTGATTGGAGTACACTAAAACAAACCCGATCTCTCTAGGACATTCAGAAGCCAAGTTATAAGCCCACAAATGTGTAACTGGACTACTTCTTTAAAGTGAAACCAGGCCTGGTGACCTGTGGGACATGGTTTTACCCCCTATAGGAATGTGCGATCACCATGAAACGTTCAGATCACTTACAACTCAATAGATTCTACCTTCCTGTAACGTTTCTGCCTGATTGGACCTTGTTTTCACACAAATGAACCCAGAATGATGTGAAATTGTGCTTCGTGCAACATAATTCTGGGTGCCATTTAAAAACCATAAGTGCTAATGACTCCATTCCTTTTTGTGGTTGTAGGGGCTGTTGATTGGAGTACATTAAAACAAACCCGATCTCTCTACGACATTCAGAAGCCAGGTTATAAGCTCACAAATGTGTAACTGGACTACTTCTTTAAATTGACACCAGATCAGGTGACCTTTGGGACATGGTTTGACCCCCTTAGGAAAGTGCTATCATCATGAAACGTTCAGATCACTTACAACTCAATAGATTCTACCTTCCTGTAACGTTTCTGCCTGATTGGACCTTGTTTTCACACAAATGAACCCAGAATGATGTGAAATTGTGCTTCGTGCAACATAATTCTGGGTGCCATTTACAAACCATAAGTGCTAATGACTCCATTCCTTTTTGGGGTAATGGGGGCTGTTAATTGGAGTACTCTAAAACAAAACAGACCTCTCTAGGATATTCAGAAGCCAAGTTATAAGCCCACAAATGTGTAACTGGACTACTTCTTTAAGGTGACACCAGGCCCGGTGACCTTTGGGACATGGTTTGACCCCTTATAGGAATGTGCGATCATCATGAAACGTTCAGATCACTTACAACTCAATAGATTCTACCTTCTTGTAACGTTTCAGCCTGATTGGACCTTGTTTTCACACAAATGAACCCAGAATGATGTGAAATTGTGCTTCGTGCAACATAATTCTGGGTGCCATTTACAAACCATAAGTGCTAATGACTCCATTCCTTTTTGTGGTTGTAGGGTCTGTTGATTGGAGTACACTAAAACAAACCTGATCTCTCTAGGACATTCAGAAGCCAAGTTATAAGCCCACAAATGTGGAACTGGACTACTTCTTTAAAGTGACACCAGGCCTGGTGACCTTTGGGACATGGTTTTACCCCCTATAGGAATGTGCGATCATCATGAAACGTTCAGATCATTTACAACTCAATAGATTCTACCTTCTTGTAACGTTTCAGCCTTATTGGACCTTGTTTTCACACAAATGGACCCAGAATGATGTGAAATTGTGCTTCGTGCAACATAATTCTGGGTGCCATTTACAAACCATAAGTGCTAATTACTCCATTCCTTTTTGTGGTTGTAGGGGCTGTTGATTGGAGTACACTAAAACAAACCTGATCTCTCTGGGACATTCAGAAGCCAAGTTATAAGCCCACAAATGTGTAACTGGACTACTTCTTTAAAGTGACACCAGGCCTGGTGACCTTTGGGACATGGTTTTACCCCCTATAGGAATAAGCGATCATCATGAAACGTTCAGATCACTTACAACTCAATAGATTCTACCTTCTTGTAATGTTTCAGCCTGATTGGACCTTGTTTTCACACAAAAGGACCCAGAATGATGTGAAATTGTGCTTCGTGCAACATAATTCTGCGTGCCATTTACAAACCATAAGTGCTAATGACTCCATTCCTTTTTGTGGTTGTAGGGGCTGTTGACTGGAGTACACTAAAACAAACCTGATCTCTCTAGGACATTCAGAAGCCAAGTTATAAGCCCACAAAGGTGTAACTGGACTACTACTTTAAAGTGACACCATTCCTGGTGACCTTTGGGACATGGTTTTACCCCCTATAGGAATGTGCGATCATCATGAAACGTTCAGATCACTTACAACTCAATAGATTCTACCTTCTTGTAACGTTTCAGCCTGATTGGACCTTGTTTTCACACAAATGGACCCAGAATGATGTGAAATTGTGCTTCGTGCAACATAATTATGGGTGCCATTTACAAATCATAAGTGCTAATGACTCCATTCCTTATTGTGGTTGTAGGAGCTGTTGATTGGAGTACATTAAAACAAACCTGATCTCTCTAGGACATTCAGAAGCCAAGTTATAAGCCCACAAAGGTGTAACTGGACTACTTCTTTAAAAGGACACCAGGCCCGGTGACCTTTGCGACATGGTTTGACCCCCTATTGGAATGTGCGACCATCATGAAATGTTCAGATCACTTACAACTCAATAGATTCTACCTTCTTGTAACGTTTCAGCCTGATTGGACCTTGTTTTCACACAAATGAACCCAGAATGATGTGAAATTGTGCTTCGTGCAACATAATTCTGGGTGCCATTTAAAAACCATAAGTGCTAATGACTCCATTCCTTTTTGTGGTTGTAGGGGCTGTTGATTGGAGTACACTAAAAAATACCTGATCTCTCTAGGACATTCAGAAGCCAAGTTATAAGCCCACAAATGTGTAACTGGACTACTTCTTTAAAGTGACACCAGGCCTGGTGACCTTTGGGACATGGTTTTACCCCCTATAGGAATGTGCGATCATCATGAAACGTTCAGATCACTTACAACTCAATAGATTCTACCTTCTTGTAACGTTTCAGCCTGATTGGACCTTGTTTTCACACAAATGGACCCAGAATGTTGTGAAATTGTGCTTCGTGCAACATAATTCTGGGTGCCATTTACAAACCATAAGTGCTAATGACTCCATTCCTTTTTGTGGTTGTAGGGGCTGTTGATTGGAGTACACTAAAACAAACCTGATCTCTCTAGGACATTCAGAAGCCAAGTTATAAGCCCACAAATGTGTAACTGGACTACTTCTTTAAATTGACACCAGATCCGGTGACCTTTGGGACATGGTTTGACCCCCTTAGGAAAGTGCTATCATCATGAAACGTTCAGATCACTTACAACTCAATAGATTCTACCTTCCTGTAACGTTTCTGCCTGATTGGACCTTGTTTTCACACAAATGAACCCAGAATGATGTGAAATTGTGCTTCGTGCAACATAATTCTGGGTGCCATTTAAAAACCATAAGTGCTAATGACTCCATCTCTTTTTGGGGTAATGGGGGCTGTTAATTGGAGTACTCTAAAACAAACCTGACCTCTCTAGGATATTCAGAAGCCAAGTTATAAGCCCACAAATGTGTAACTGGACTACTTCTTTAAATTGACACCAGGCCTGGTGACCTTTGGGAGATGGTTTGACCCCCTATAGGAATATGCGATCATCATGAAACGTTCAGATCACTTACAACTCAATAGATTCTACCTTCTTGTAACGTTTCAGCCTGATTGGACCTTGTTTTCACACAAATGGACCCAGAATGATGTGAAATTGTGCTTCGTGCAACATAATTCGGGGTGCCATTTACAAACCCTAAGTGCTAATGACTCCATTCCTTTTTGTAGTTGTTGGGGCTGTTGATTGGAGTACACTAAAACAAACCTGATCTCTCTAGAATATTCAGAAGCCGAGTTATAAGCCCACAAATGTGTAACTGGACTACTTCTTTAAAGTGACACCAGGCCTGGTGACCTTTGGGACATGGTTTTACCCACTATAGGAATGTGCGATCTTCATGAAACGTTCAGATCACTTACAACTAAATAGATTCTATCTTCTTGTAACGTTTCAGCCTGATTGGACCTTGTTTTCACACAAATGGACCCAGAATGGTGTGAAATTGTGCTTCGTGCAACATAATTCTGGGTGCCATTTACAAACCATAAGTGCTAATGACTCCTTTCCTTTTTGTGGTTGTAGGGGCTGTTGATTGGAGTACATTAAAATAAACCTGATCTCTCTAGGACATTCAGAAGCCAAGTTATAAGCCCACAAATGTGTAACTGGACTACTTCTTTAAATTGACACCAGATCCGGTGACCTTTGGGACATGGTTTGACCCCCTTAGGAAAGTGCTATCATCATGAAACGTTCAGATAACTTACAACTCAATAGATTCTACCTTCCTGTAACGTTTCTGCCTGATTGGACCTTGTTTTCACACAAATGAACCCAGAATGATGTGAAATTGTGCTTCGTGCAACATAATTCTGGGTGCCATTTTAAAACCATAAGTGCTAATGACTCCATTCCTTTTTGTGGTTGTAGGGGCTGTTGATTGGAGTACACTAAAACAAACCTTATCTCTCTAGGACATTCAGAAGCCAAGTTATAAGCCCACAAATGTGTAACTGGACTACTTCTTTAAAGTGACACCAGGCCTGGTGACCTTTGGGACATGGTTTTACCCCCTATAGGAATGTGCGATCATCATGAAACGTTCAGATCACTTACAACTCAATAGATTCTACATTCTTGTAATGTTTCAGCCTGATTGGACCTTGTTTTCACACAAATGGACCCAGAATGATGTGAAATTGTGCTTCGTGCAACATAATTCTGGGTGCCATTTACAAACCATAAGTGCTAATGACTCCATTCCTTTTTGTGGTTGTAGGGGCTGTTGATTGGAGTACACTAAAACAAACCTGATCTCTCTAGGACATTCAGAAGCCAAGTTATAAGCCCACAAAGGTGTAACTGGACTACTACTTTAAAGTGACACCATTCCTGGTGACCTTTGGGACATGGTTTTACCCCCTATAGGAATGTGCGATCATCATGAAACGTTCAGATCACTTACAACTCAATAGATTCTACCTTCTTGTAACGTTTCAGCCTGATTGGACCTTGTTTTCACACAAATGGACCCAGAATGATGTGAAATTGTGCTTCGTGCAACATAATTATGGGTGCCATTTACAAATCATAAGTGCTAATGACTCCATTCCTTATTGTGGTTGTAGCAGCTGTTGATTGGAGTACATTAAAACAAACCTGATCTCTCTAGGACATTCAGAAGCCAAGTTATAAGCCCACAAAGGTGTAACTGGACTACTTCTTTAAAAGGACACCAGGCCCGGTGACCTTTGCGACATGGTTTGACCCCCTATTGGAATGTGCGACCATCATGAAATGTTCAGATCACTTACAACTCAATAGATTCTACCTTCTTGTAACGTTTCAGCCTGATTCGACCTTGTTTTCACACAAATGAACCCAGAATGATGTGAAATTGTGCTTCGTGCAACATAATTCTGGGTGCCATTTAAAAACCATAAGTGCTAATGACTCCATTCCTTTTTGTGGTTGTAGGGGCTGTTGATTGGAGTACACTAAAAAATACCTGATCTCTCTAGGACATTCAGAAGCCAAGTTATAAGCCCACAAATGTGTAACTGGACTACTTCTTTAAAGTGACACCAGGCCTGGTGACCTTTGGGACATGGTTTTACCCCCTATAGGAATGTGCGATCATCATGAAACGTTCAGATCACTTACAACTTAATAGATTCTACCTTCTTGTAACGTTTCAGTCTGATTGGACCTTGTTTTCACACAAATGGACCCAGAATGATGTGAAAATGTGCTCCGTGCAACATAATTCTGGGTGCTATTTACAAACCATAAGTGCTAATGACTCCATTCCTTTTTGTGGTTGTAGGGGCTGTTGATTGGAGTACACTAAAACAAACCTGATCGCTCTAGGACATTCAGAATCCAAGTGATATGCCCACAAATGTGTAACTGGACTACTTTAAATTGACACCAGGCCCGGTGACCTTTGGGACATGGTTTGACCCCCTTAGGAAAGTGCTATCATCATGAAACGTTCAGGTTACTTACAACTCAATAGATTCTACCTTCCTGTAACGTCTCTGCCTGAATGGACCTTGTTTTCACACAAATGAACCCAGAATGATGTGAAATTGTGCTTCGTGCAACATAATTCTGGGTGCCATTTAAAAACTATAAGTGCTAATGACTCCATTCCTTTTTTGGGTAATGGGGGCTGTTAATTGGAGTACTCTAAAACAAACCTGATCTCTCTAGGACATTCAGAAGCCAAGTCATAAGCCCACAAATGTGTAACTGGACTACTTCTTTAAAGTGACACCATGCCTGGTGACCATTGGGACATGGTTTTACCCCCTATAGGAATGTGCGATCATCATGAAACGTTCAGATCACTAACAACTCAATAGATTCTACCTTCTTGTAATGTTTCAGCCTGATTGGACCTTGTTTTCACACAAATGAACCCAGAATGATGTGAAATTGTGCTTCGTGCAACATATTTCTGGGTGCCATTTACAAACCATAAGTGCTAATGACTCCATTCCTTTTTGGGGTAATGGGGGCTGTTAAATGGAGTACTCTAAAACAAACCTGACCTCTCTAGGACATTTAGAAGCCAAGTTATAAGCCCACAAATGTGTAACTGGACTACTTCTTTAAAGTGACAGCAGGCCCGGTGACCTTTGGGACATGGTTTGACCCCCTATAGGAATGTGCGATCATCATGAAACGTTCAGATCACTTACAACTCAATAGATTCTACCATCTTGTAAAGTTTCAGCTTATTGGACCTTGTTTTCACACAAATGGACCCAGAATGATGTGAAATTGTGCTTCGTGCAACATAATTCTGGGTGCCATTTACAAACCATAAGTGCTAATGACTCCATTCCTTTTTGTGGTTGTAGGGGCTGTTGATTGGAGTACACTAAAACAAACCTGATCTCTCTAGGACATTCAGAAGCCAAGTTATAAGCCCACAAATGTGTAACTGGACTACTTCTTTAAATTGACACCAGATCCGGTGACCTTTGGGACATGGTTTGACCCCCTTAGGAAAGTGCTATCATCATGAAACGTTCAGATAACTTACAACTCAATAGATTCTACCTTCCTGTAACGTTTCTGCCTGATTGGACCTTGTTTTCACACAAATGAACCCAGAATGATGTGAAATTGTGCTTCGTGCAACATAATTCTGGGTGCCATTTTAAAACCATAAGTGCTAATGACTCCATTCCTTTTTGTGGTTGTAGGGGCTGTTGATTGGAGTACACTAAAACAAACCTTATCTCTCTAGGACATTCAGAAGCCAAGTTATAAGCCCACAAATGTGTAACTGGACTACTTCTTTAAAGTGACACCAGGCCTGGTGACCTTTGGGACATGGTTTTACCCCCTATAGGAATGTGCGATCATCATGAAACGTTCAGATCACTTACAACTCAATAGATTCTACATTCTTGTAATGTTTCAGCCTGATTGGACCTTGTTTTCACACAAATGGACCCAGAATGATGTGAAATTGTGCTTCGTGCAACATAATTCTGGGTGCCATTTACAAACCATAAGTGCTAATGACTCCATTCCTTTTTGTGGTTGTAGGGGCTGTTGATTGGAGTACACTAAAACAAACCTGATCTCTCTAGGACATTCAGAAGCCAAGTTATAAGCCCACAAAGGTGTAACTGGACTACTACTTTAAAGTGACACCATTCCTGGTGACCTTTGGGACATGGTTTTACCCCCTATAGGAATGTGCGATCATCATGAAACGTTCAGATCACTTACAACTCAATAGATTCTACCTTCTTGTAACGTTTCAGCCTGATTGGACCTTGTTTTCACACAAATGGACCCAGAATGATGTGAAATTGTGCTTCGTGCAACATAATTATGGGTGCCATTTACAAATCATAAGTGCTAATGACTCCATTCCTTATTGTGGTTGTAGCAGCTGTTGATTGGAGTACATTAAAACAAACCTGATCTCTCTAGGACATTCAGAAGCCAAGTTATAAGCCCACAAAGGTGTAACTGGACTACTTCTTTAAAAGGACACCAGGCCCGGTGACCTTTGCGACATGGTTTGACCCCCTATTGGAATGTGCGACCATCATGAAATGTTCAGATCACTTACAACTCAATAGATTCTACCTTCTTGTAACGTTTCAGCCTGATTCGACCTTGTTTTCACACAAATGAACCCAGAATGATGTGAAATTGTGCTTCGTGCAACATAATTCTGGGTGCCATTTAAAAACCATAAGTGCTAATGACTCCATTCCTTTTTGTGGTTGTAGGGGCTGTTGATTGGAGTACACTAAAAAATACCTGATCTCTCTAGGACATTCAGAAGCCAAGTTATAAGCCCACAAATGTGTAACTGGACTACTTCTTTAAAGTGACACCAGGCCTGGTGACCTTTGGGACATGGTTTTACCCCCTATAGGAATGTGCGATCATCATGAAACGTTCAGATCACTTACAACTTAATAGATTCTACCTTCTTGTAACGTTTCAGTCTGATTGGACCTTGTTTTCACACAAATGGACCCAGAATGATGTGAAAATGTGCTCCGTGCAACATAATTCTGGGTGCTATTTACAAACCATAAGTGCTAATGACTCCATTCCTTTTTGTGGTTGTAGGGGCTGTTGATTGGAGTACACTAAAACAAACCTGATCGCTCTAGGACATTCAGAATCCAAGTGATATGCCCACAAATGTGTAACTGGACTACTTTAAATTGACACCAGGCCCGGTGACCTTTGGGACATGGTTTGACCCCCTTAGGAAAGTGCTATCATCATGAAACGTTCAGGTTACTTACAACTCAATAGATTCTACCTTCCTGTAACGTCTCTGCCTGAATGGACCTTGTTTTCACACAAATGAACCCAGAATGATGTGAAATTGTGCTTCGTGCAACATAATTCTGGGTGCCATTTAAAAACTATAAGTGCTAATGACTCCATTCCTTTTTTGGGTAATGGGGGCTGTTAATTGGAGTACTCTAAAACAAACCTGATCTCTCTAGGACATTCAGAAGCCAAGTCATAAGCCCACAAATGTGTAACTGGACTACTTCTTTAAAGTGACACCATGCCTGGTGACCATTGGGACATGGTTTTACCCCCTATAGGAATGTGCGATCATCATGAAACGTTCAGATCACTAACAACTCAATAGATTCTACCTTCTTGTAATGTTTCAGCCTGATTGGACCTTGTTTTCACACAAATGAACCCAGAATGATGTGAAATTGTGCTTCGTGCAACATATTTCTGGGTGCCATTTACAAACCATAAGTGCTAATGACTCCATTCCTTTTTGGGGTAATGGGGGCTGTTAAATGGAGTACTCTAAAACAAACCTGACCTCTGTAGGACATTTAGAAGCCAAGTTATAAGCCCACAAATGTGTAACTGGACTACTTCTTTAAAGTGACAGCAGGCCCGGTGACCTTTGGGACATGGTTTGACCCCCTATAGGAATGTGCGATCATCATGAAACGTTCAGATCACTTACAACTCAATAGATTCTACCATCTTGTAAAGTTTCAGCTTATTGGACCTTGTTTTCACACAAATGGACCCAGAATGATGTGAAATTGTGCTTCGTGCAACATAATTCTGGGTGCCATTTACAAACCATAAGTGCTAATGACTCCATTCCTTTTTGTGGTTGTAGGGGCTGTTGATTGGAGTACACTAAAACAAACCTGATCTCTCTAGGACATTCAGAAGCCAAGTTATAAGCCCACAAATGTGTAACTGGACTACTTCTTTAAATTGACACCAGATCCGGTGACCTTTGGGACATGGTTTGACCCCCTTAGGAAAGTGCTATCATCATGAAACGTTCAGATCACTTACAACTCAATAGATTCTACCTTCCTGTAACGTTTCTGCCTGATTGGACCTTGTTTTCACACAAATGAACCCAGAATGATGTGAAATTGTGCTTCGTGCAACATAATTCTGGGTGCCATTTAAAAACCATAAGTGCTAATGACTCCATCTCTTTTTGGGGTAATGGGGGCTGTTAATTGGAGTACTCTAAAACAAACCTGACCTCTCTAGGATATTCAGAAGCCAAGTTATAAGCCCACAAATGTGTAACTGGACTACTTCTTTAAATTGACACCAGGCCTGGTGACCTTTGGGAGATGGTTTGACCCCCTATAGGAATATGCGATCATCATGAAACGTTCAGATCACTTACAACTCAATAGATTCTACCTTCTTGTAACGTTTCAGCCTGATTGGACCTTGTTTTCACACAAATGGACCCAGAATGATGTGAAATTGTGCTTCGTGCAACATAATTCGGGGTGCCATTTACAAACCCTAAGTGCTAATGACTCCATTCCTTTTTGTAGTTGTTGGGGCTGTTGATTGGAGTACACTAAAACAAACCTGATCTCTCTAGAATATTCAGAAGCCAAGTTATAAGCCCACAAATGTGTAACTGGACTACTTCTTTAAAGTGACACCAGGCCTGGTGACCTTTGGGACATGGTTTTACCCACTATAGGAATGTGCGATCTTCATGAAACGTTCAGATCACTTACAACTAAATAGATTCTATCTTCTTGTAACGTTTCAGCCTGATTGGACCTTGTTTTCACACAAATGGACCCAGAATGGTGTGAAATTGTGCTTCGTGCAACATAATTCTGGGTGCCATTTACAAACCATAAGTGCTAATGACTCCTTTCCTTTTTGTGGTTGTAGGGGCTGTTTATTGGAGTACATTAAAACAAACCTGATCTCTCTAGGACATTCAGAAGCCAAGTTATAAGCCCACAAATGTGTAACTGGACTACTTCTTTAAATTGACACCAGATCCGGTGACCTTTGGGACATGGTTTGACCCCCTTAGGAAAGTGCTATCATCATGAAACGTTCAGATAACTTACAACTCAATAGATTCTACCTTCCTGTAACGTTTCTGCCTGATTGGACCTTGTTTTCACACAAATGAACCCAGAATGATGTGAAATTGTGCTTCGTGCAACATAATTCTGGGTGCCATTTTAAAACCATAAGTGCTAATGACTCCATTCCTTTTTGTGGTAATGGGGCTGTTAATTAGAGTACTCTAAAACAAACCTGACCTCTCTAGGATATTCAGAAGCCAAGTTATAAGCCCACAAATGTGTAACTGGACTACTTCTTTAAAGTGACACCAGGCCCGGTGACCTTTGGGACATGGTTTGACCCCCTATAGGAATGTGCGATCATCATGAAACGTTCAGATCACTTACAACTCAATAGATTCTACATTCTTGTAACGTTTCAGCCTGATTGGACCTTGTTTTCACACAAATGGACCCAGAATGATGTGAAATTGTGCTTCGTGCAACATAATTCTGGGTGCAATTTACAAACCATAAGCTCTAATGACTCCATTCCTTTTTGTGGTTGTAGGGGCTGTTGATTGGAGTACACTAAAACAAACCTGATCTCTCTAGGACATTCAGAAGCCAAGTTATAAGCCCACAAATGTGTAACTGGACTACTTTAAAGTGACACCAGGCCTGGTGACCTTTGGGACATGGTTTTACCCCCTCCTATAGGAATGTGCGATCATCATGAAACGTTCAGATCACTTACAACTCAATAGATTCTACCTTTTTGTAACGTTTCAGCCTGATTGGACCTTGTTTTCACACAAATGGACCCAGAATGATTTCAAATTGTGCTTCGTGCAACATAATTCTGGGTGCCATTTACAAACCATAAGTGCTAATGACTCCATTCCTTTTTGTGGTTGTAGGGGCTGTTGATTGGAGTACACTAAAACAAACCTGATCTCTCTAGGACATTCAGAAGCCATGTTATAAGCCCACAAAGGTGTAACTGGACTACTTCTTTAAAGTGACGCCAGGCCTGGTGACCTTTGGGACATGGTTTTACCCCCTATAGGAATGTGCGATCATCATGAAACGTTCAGATCACTTACAACTCAATAGATTCTACCTTCTTGTAACGTTTCAGCCTGATTGGACCTTGTTTTCACACAAATGGACCCAGAATGATGTGAAATTGTGCTTCGTGCAACATATTTCTGGGTGCCATTTACAAACCATAAGTGCTAATGACTCCATTCCTTTTTGTGGTTGTAGGGGCTGTTGATTGGAGTACACTAAAACATACCTGATCTCTCTAGGACATTCAGAAGCCAAGTTATAAGCCCACAAATGTGTAACTGGACTACTTCTTTAAATTGACACCAGATCCGGTGACCTTTGGGACATGGTTTGACCCCCTTAGGAAAGTGCTATCATCATGAAACGTTCAGATCACTTACAACTCAATAGATTCTACCTTCCTGTAACGTTTCTGCCTGATTGGACCTTGTTTTCACACAAATGAACCCAGAATGATGTGAAATTGTGCTTCGTGCAACATAATTCTGGGTGCCATTTAAAAACCATAAGTGCTAATGACTCCATTTCTTTTGGGGGTAATGGGGGCTGTTAATTGGAGTACTCTAAAACAAACCTGATCTCTCTAGGATATTCAGAAGCCAAGTTATAAGCCCACAAAGGTGTAACTGGACTACTTCTTTAAATTGACACCAGACCCGGTGACCTTTGGGACATGGTTTGACCCCCTTAGGAAAGTGCTATCATCATGAAACGTTCAGATCACTTACAACTCAATAGATTCTACCTTCTTGTAACGTTTCAGCCTGATTGGACCTTGTTTTCACACAAATGGACCCAGAATGATGTGAAATTGTGCTTCGTGCAACATAATTCGGGGTGCCATTTACAAACCATAAGTGCTAATGACTCCATTCCTTTTTGTAGTTGTTGGGGCTGTTGATTGGAGTACACTAAAACAAACCTGATCTCTCTAGGACATTCAGAAGCCAGGTTATAAGCCCACAAATGTGTAACTGGACTACTTCTTTAAATTGACACCAGGCCTGGTGACCTTTGGGACATGGTTTTACCCCCTATAGGAATGTGCGATCATCATGAAACGTTCAGATCACTTACAACTCAATAGATTCTACCTTCTTGTAACGTTTCAGCCTGATTGGACCTTGATTTCACACAAATGGACCCAGAATGATGTGAATTTGTGCTTCGTGCAACATAATTCTGGTTGCCATTTACAAACCATAAGTGCTAATGACTCCATTCCTTTTTGTGGTTGTAGGGGCTGTTGATTGGAGTACACTAAAACAAACCTGATCTCTCTAGGACATTCAGAAGCCAAGTTATGAGCCCACAAATGTGTAACTGGACTACTTCTTTAAATTGACACCAGATCCGGTGACCTTTGGGACATGGTTTGACCCCCTTAGGAAAGTGCTATCATCATGAAACGTTCAGATCACTTACAACTCAATAGATTCAACCTTCCTGTGACGTTTCTGCCTGATTGGACCTTGTTTTCACACAAATGAACCCAGAATGATGTGAAATTGTGCTTCGTGCAACATAATTCTAGGTGCCATTTAAAAACCATAAGTGCTAATGACTCCATTCCTTTTTGGGGTAATGGGGGCTGTTAATTGGAGTACTCTAAAACAAACCTGACCTCTCTAGGATATTCAGAAGCCAAGTTATAAGCCCAGAAATGTGTAACTGGACTACTTCTTTAAAGTCACACCAGGCCTGGTGACCTTTGGGACATGGTTTTACCCCCTCCTATAGGAATGTGTGATCATCATGAAACGTTCAGATCACTTACAACTCAATAAATTCTACCTTCTTGTAACGTTTCAGCCTGATTGGACCTTGTTTTCACACAAATGGACCCAGAATGATGTGAAATTGTGCTTTGTGCAACATAATTCTGGGTGCCATTTAAAAACCATAAGTGCTAATGACTCCATTCCTTTTTGTGGTTGTAGGGGCTGTTGATTGGAGTACACTAAAACAAACCTGATCTCTCTAGGTCATTCAGTAGCCAAGTTATAAGCCCACAAATGTGTAACTGGACTACTTCTTTAAATTGACACCAGGCCTGGTGACCTGTGGGACATGGTTTTACCCCCTATAGGAATGTACGATCATCATGAAACGTTCAGATCACCTACAACTCAATAGATTCTACCTTCTTGTAACGTTTCAGCCTGATTGGACCTTGTTTTCACACAAATGGACCCAGAATGATGTGAAATTGTGCTTTGTGCAACATAATTCTGGGTACCATTTACAAACCATAAGTGCTAATGACTCCATTCCTTTTTGTGGTTGTAGGGGCTGTTGATTGGAGTACATTAAAACAAACCTGATCTCTCTAGGACATTCAGAAGCCAAGTTATAAGCCCACAAAGGTGTAACTGGGCTACTTCTTTAAACTGACACCAGGCCCGGTGACCTTTGGGACATGGTTTGACCCCCTATAGGAATGTGCGATCATCATGAAACGTTCAGATCACTTACAACTCAATAGATTCTACAATCTTGTAACGTTTCAGCCTGATTGGACCTTGTTTTCACACAAATGAACCCAGAATGATGTGAAATTGTGCTTCGTGCAACATAATTCTGGGTGCCATTTAAAAACCATAAGTGCTAATGACTCCATTCCTTTTTGTGGTAATGGGGCTGTTAATTAGAGTACTCTAAAACAAACCTGACCTCTCTAGGATATTCAGAAGCCAAGTTATAAGCCCACAAATGTGTATCTGGACTTTTTCTTTAAAGTGACACCAGGCCCGGTGACCTTTGGGACATGGTTTGACCCCCTATAGGAATGTGCGATCATCATGAAACGTTCAGATCACTTACAACTCAATAGATTCTACCTTCCTGTAACGTTTCAGCCTGATTGGACCTTGTTTTCACACAAATGAACCCAGAATGATGTGAAATTGTGCTTCGTGCAACATAATTCTGGGTGCCATTTAAAAACCATAAGTGCTAATGACTCCATTCCTTTTTGTGGTAATGGGGGCTGAAAATTGGAGTACTCTAAAACAAACCTGACCTCTCTAGGATATTCAGAAGCCAAGTTATAAGCCCACAAATGTGTAACTGGACTACTTCTTTAAATTTACACCAGATCCGGTGACCTTTGGGACATGGTTTGACCCCCTTAGGAAAGTGCTATCATCATGAAACGTTCAGATAACTTACAACTCAATAGATTCTACCTTCCTGTAACGTTTCTGCCTGATTGGACCTTGTTTTCACACAAATGAACCCAGAATAATGTGAAATTGTGCTTCGTGCAACATAATTCTGGGTGCCATTTTAAAACCATAAGTGCTAATGACTCCATTCCTTTTTGTGGTAATGGGGCTGTTAATTAGAGTACTCTAAAACAAACCTGACCTCTCTAGGATATTCAGAAGCCAAGTTATAAGCCCACAAATGTGTAACTGGACTACTTCTTTAAAGTGACACCAGGCCTGGTGACCTTTGGGACATGGTTTTACCCCCTATAGGAATGTGCGATCATCATGAAACGTTCAGATCACTTACAACTCAATAGATTCTACCTTATTGTAACGTTTCAGCCTGATTGGACCTTGTTTTCACACAAATGGACCCAGAATGATGTGAAATTGTGCTTCGTGCAACATAATTCTGGGTGCCATTCACAAACCATACGTGCTAATGACTCCATTCCTTTTTGTGGTTGTAGGGGCTGTTTATTGGAGTACACTAAAACAAACCTGACCTCTCTAGGACATTCAGAAGCCAAGTTATAAGCCCACAAATGTGTATCTGGACTACTTCTTTAAAGTGACACCAGGCCCGGTGACCTTTGGGACATGGTTTGACCCCCTATAGGAATGTGCGATCATCATGAAACGTTCAGATCACTTAAAACTCAATAGATTCTACATTCTTGTAACGTTTCAGCCTGATTGGACCTTGTTTTCACACAAATGGACCCAGAATGATGTGAAATTGTGCTTCGTGCAACATAATTCTGGGTGCCATTTACAAACCATAAGTGCTAATGACTCCATTCCTTTTTGTGGTTGTAGGGGCTGTTGATTGGAGTACACTAAAACAAACCTGATCTCTCTAGGACATTCAGAAGCCAAGTTATAAGCCCACAAATGTGTAACTGGACTACTTTAAAGTGACACCAGGCCTGGTGACCTTTGGGACATGGTTTTACCCCCTCCTATAGGAATGTGCGATCATCATGAAACGTTCAGATCACTTACAACTCAATAGATTCTACCTTTTTGTAACGTTTCAGCCTGATTGGACCTTGTTTTCACACAAATGGACCCAGAATGATTTCAAATTGTGCTTCGTGCAACATAATTCTGGGTGCCATTTACAAACCATAAGTGCTAATGACTCCATTCCTTTTTGTGGTTGTAGGGGCTGTTGATTGGAGTACACTAAAACAAACCTGATCTCTCTAGGACATTCAGAAGCCATGTTATAAGCCCACAAAGGTGTAACTGGACTACTTCTTTAAAGTGACGCCAGGCCTGGTGACCTTTGGGACATGGTTTTACCCCCTATAGGAATGTGCGATCATCATGAAACGTTCAGATCACTTACAACTCAATAGATTCTACCTTCTTGTAACGTTTCAGCCTGATTGGACCTTGTTTTCACACAAATGGACCCAGAATGATGTGAAATTGTGCTTCGTGCAACATATTTCTGGGTGCCATTTACAAACCATAAGTGCTAATGACTCCATTCCTTTTTGTGGTTGTAGGGGCTGTTGATTGGAGTACACTAAAACATACCTGATCTCTCTAGGACATTCAGAAGCCAAGTTATAAGCCCACAAATGTGTAACTGGACTACTTCTTTAAATTGACACCAGATCCGGTGACCTTTGGGACATGGTTTGACCCCCTTAGGAAAGTGCTATCATCATGAAACGTTCAGATCACTTACAACTCAATAGATTCTACCTTCCTGTAACGTTTCTGCCTGATTGGACCTTGTTTTCACACAAATGAACCCAGAATGATGTGAAATTGTGCTTCGTGCAACATAATTCTGGGTGCCATTTAAAAACCATAAGTGCTAATGACTCCATTTCTTTTTGGGGTAATGGGGGCTGTTAATTGGAGTACTCTAAAACAAACCTGATCTCTCTAGGATATTCAGAAGCCAAGTTATAAGCCCACAAAGGTGTAACTGGACTACTTCTTTAAATTGACACCAGACCCGGTGACCTTTGGGACATGGTTTGACCCCCTTAGGAAAGTGCTATCATCATGAAACGTTCAGATCACTTACAACTCAATAGATTCTACCTTCTTGTATCGTTTCAGCCTGATTGGACCTTGTTTTCACACAAATGGACCCAGAATGATGTGAAATTGTGCTTCGTGCAACATAATTCGGGGTGCCATTTACAAACCATAAGTGCTAATGTCTCCATTTCTTTTGGGGGTAATGGGGGCTGTTAATTGGAGTACTCTAAAACAAACCTGATCTCTCTAGGACATTCAGAAGCCAAGTTATAAGCCCACAAAGGTGTAACTGGACTACTTCTTTAAATTGACACCAGACCCGGTGACCTTTGGGACATGGTTTGACCCC
Organism: Nothobranchius furzeri; assembly: GCF_043380555.1. Lineage (NCBI taxonomy): Eukaryota > Metazoa > Chordata > Actinopteri > Cyprinodontiformes > Nothobranchiidae > Nothobranchius > Nothobranchius furzeri. The sequence continues at coordinate 63,964,622 of NC_091755.1, forward strand.
CTTAGGAAAGTGCTATCATCATGAAACGTTCAGATCACTTACAACTCAATAGATTCTACCTTCTTGTATCGTTTCAGCCTGATTGGACCTTGTTTTCACACAAATGGACCCAGAATGATGTGAAATTGTGCTTCGTGCAACATAATTCGGGGTGCCATTTACAAACCATAAGTGCTAATGACTCCATTCCTTTTTGTAGTTGTTGGGGCTGTTGATTTGAGTACACTAAAACAAACCTGATCTCTCTAGGACATTCAGAAGCCAGGTTATAAGCCCACAAATGTGTAACTGGACTACTTCTTTAAATTGACACCAGGCCTGGTGACCTTTGGGACATGGTTTTACCCCCTATAGGAATGTGCGATCATCATGAAACGTTCAGATCACTTACAACTCAATAGATTCTACCTTCTTGTAACGTTTCAGCCTGATTGGACCTTGATTTCACACAAATGGACCCAGAATGATGTGAATTTGTGCTTCGTGCAACATAATTCTGGGTGCCATTTACAAACCATAAGTGCTAATGACTCCATTCCTTTTTGTGGTTGTAGGGGCTGTTGATTGGAGTACACTAAAACAAACCTGATCTCTCTAGGACATTCAGAAGCCAAGTTATAAGCCCACAAATGTGTAACTGGACTACTTCTTTAAATTGACACCAGATCCGGTGACCTTTGGGACATGGTTTTACCCCCTTAGGAAAGTGCTATCATCATGAAACGTTCAGATCACTTACAACTCAATAGATTCTACCTTCCTGTGACGTTTCTGCCTGATTGGACCTTGTTTTCACACAAATGAACCCAGAATGATGTGAAATTGTGCTTCGTGCAACATAATTCTGGGTGCCATTTAAAAACCATAAGTGCTAATGACTCCATTCCTTTTTGGGGTAATGGGGGCTGTTAATTGGAGTACTCTAAAACAAACCTGACCTCTCTAGGATATTCAGAAGCCAAGTTATAAGCCCAGAAATGTGTAACTGGACTACTTCTTTAAAGTCACACCAGGCCTGGTGACCTTTGGGACATAGATTCTACCTTCTTGTAACGTTTCAGCCTGATTGGACCTTGTTTTCACACAAATGGACCCAGAATGATGTGAAATTGTGCTTTGTGCAACATAATTCTGGGTGCCATTTAAAAACCATAAGTGCTAATGACTCCATTCCTTTTTGTGGTTGTAGGGGCTGTTGATTGGAGTACACTAAAACAAACCTGATCTCTCTAGGTCATTCAGTAGCCAAGTTATAAGCCCACAAATGTGTAACTGGACTACTTCTTTAAATTGACACCAGGCCTGGTGACCTGTGGGACATGGTTTTACCCCCTATAGGAATGTACGATCATCATGAAACGTTCAGATCACCTACAACTCAATAGATTCTACCTTCTTGTAACGTTTCAGCCTGATTGGACCTTGTTTTCACACAAATGGACCCAGAATGATGTGAAATTGTGCTTCGTGCAACATAATTCTGGGTACCATTTACAAACCATAAGTGCTAATGACTCCATTCCTTTTTGTGGTTGTAGGGGCTGTTGATTGGAGTACATTAAAACAAACCTGATCTCTCTAGGACATTCAGAAGCCAAGTTATAAGCCCACAAAGGTGTAACTGGGCTACTTCTTTAAACTGACACCAGGCCCGGTGACCTTTGGGACATGGTTTGACCCCCTATAGGAATGTGCGATCATCATGAAACGTTCAGATCACTTACAACTCAATAGATTCTACCATCTTGTAACGTTTCAGCCTGATTGGACCTTGTTTTCAGACAAATGAACCCAGAATGATGTGAAA